>NW_026991712.1:52565981-54965981 GCF_029215605.1 Mirounga angustirostris | reverse complement strand
GTTAGTGCAGTGGTAAATAGATTTCGGACACAGAGCTAAAAAGGCTTGAATTTCAATGCAAGTTTGGCCATTTATTACCTGCATCTTCCATTTCTCTTATATAACAAGGCTCGATAATTCATCTTTCTTCTCTTCAACTGATCACATCAGTTCTAAGCTGGCTGTCATAAACTAAAATACCTACACAAGTCAAGCAGATGACCCAAGAATGAAGTGGGTCCAGTATAAGATAAGCAGAAGTGCAGATGTGGTGATGATAAACAGCAACCAACACTGGAATACAATGTTGAGGGCCCTGGGCATGGGAGCTGCGGAGAGAACATATTCTTTGTAAAGAGCAGTCATCTTTTACTTCTAGCCGATTGTTGATTTGTTGGGGAAGCACATTCTATGTTGTGGGACATTTCTTTCTTTCTTTTTTTTTTTTTTAAGAAGCTGGGAATCTGGCTTTCCATGTAAATCTTTTAATTTTATATGTTGACAACTATTTTGATATTTTAAATAATCTGTCTAAGACAACACTGTGAAGACCAATGATAATCTGCTTCTTTCTATTTGAAAGCTCTTATTTAGAGCTTCAGGTTATTTACCAGAGAAACCTCTCCAGGGTTGGGACTAATTTTTGCTAAAAACAAAACAGTAAAAAATGTGATTTAAGTATTAAAATTCTCTCCTAAAACCTACCCAATTTCCAATTCTAGAAAAATGCTTAATTTCACTGAGAGTAGGGCTGCTGGTATGCAAAATCTGCCTGGGCTTTCTCTTGGAAAAGGAAGGCTCAAGGAGAGAACCGTGATGGAACGCTGTTGGATGGACTGTCCAGTATAGCAGTGCTTTTCTATGCAGGGTAGAAGGCAGCCACAGACGCCCTTCCTGACCTCTGGTTTAGTTCATCACCAGTGACACATTATGTATTAATGTTAATGTTGTTTCTTCTACTGTAAATAGTAGTATAAAACAAGCTACATTAAGTACAAACACCCCAAATTTAGACAGATTTAATCCTTTCATCCTTAAATGACATTTAATTTTTACATAAATTTAGGATGTTCAATAAGTATATGAATTATATCAACTTGTCATTTAACAGATACATCCAACCTTTTTAAGAAATGCAGAGAATCTCAGTTAAAACATTTGATTGAAAATGTGAAGCCAAAAGAGAGAGAGAGAAAAAAAAAAGAAAATGTGAAGCCAAATTATGTATTGAATTACAAAACTGCACTAAGTAAAATCATGATATTCTCCATATTGCTTATTGCCTTGAAGACTGTAGCATCTGAACTTATAAACAACGAGCATGATATTTGTAACATGAAGTTTAACATTTTAGCCATGATTTATTTCTGTGTGGTTTTGGTGTATGACCAATATACCATTTCATGCTTAAAAATTCTATTTCTATTTTCTGTTGCCATTACTTGTCTCCTATTGTTAATATTTATCATTTTTATAGTTGTGATTTCCTTAATAAAAAGGACCATATTCCCCCCCTCAGGAAACACAAGAAAGAAGTTAAAATGATTTAATTTTCTTAGAATCCTAGGAAAGGTAACTTAAACATGTTTCTCTGTTTAGAGGAGGGAGGGGTTAAAGAAAATGAGATAACTGAAATATTTTGACTAGTGACTTTGTATGCATAATATGCACAAGACTTTATACACACTCTCACCCCTGGAATTCTAATGAGAAACCTCAGTCACATCCTATAGATGTGTTTGAGTAGAAATGGAGTAAAATGTGCTGGCCTAATGATAAGCATGTGATAGAGTCACAGGTTAAATGTGTTCACTAGTCTAACAAGGAAAGTGAGGAAAGAGTATGTGTGAAGAGAGAGAGAAAAAGAGAGTTTCCTGAGCTAATTTTCTAGCCATCAGTCAGCTTATTGTTCCTACTAAAAGAGATTGAAAGAGAGAGTGAGAGTGAGAGTTATTATAATAAATATAAAGTAGCTTTAGCCACGGGAAATTACACTTGGAAGGTCAAGGGGGAGAATCAGGGAGAAGGATGATAAAGGGGGAAGGGTGAGCAGAAAGATGCAGGGTCAGGATTTTGAAGGAAGAAGGAACATCACCCTTGTCAATAAGTGCAATAAATGTGTAACACGGTACATTAAAATATGCAGTTTTCTGAAGGATAATTTGATTTATATTTTACTTTGATTTCACATTCCAAATAGAAGTGTGTTAAATGTATGTGTGTGTCTAGATCTAGTGTCAATCGATTAACAGTAGCTATGTGCTTCATGAGGAAAGTTTTCCTTTTTAAAATATATTTCCTCTGGTTATGTACTAAATTGACATGGAAGAGCAGAGTCAGTACTACAGGACTAGTTCACCATGTACCTTTACCTGCCACAGTCCCATGATGTGTCTATCGAACAAGTACATATAAGTGAATTGTATTTGCCAAAGTTAATTGTTTTTATACTTTATATTGATTGTCTACAGAACATGTAACATCTCTGTAGGGAGCACAAGACCCTTCTGTTAATGTACTTATTGTGTTCATCAAGTGTTTAAGACTAGGTCTCAGCAGCCAAGAATACCCTGGCAGAATCTGCCATTAAGTTAGCAAATTAAAAATGAAATAAAATATTTCCTGAATAAGTAGGAGCTTAGTGGTGTTAATTGAGGAAGACAGAATATGTAGGGATTCAGAAAGAGCAAATGTCTCCACACAAAGATAAAATGTGGAAAAAAAAAAAGTTCTTACATGAAGAACCTGAAAAAAAATTGACTAATATTTAAAGCCTCGTTCAAATTACCTAACCACTGTCTTTCTCTTTTGTCACCTTTTTAAATTTCTAGAGCTCTACAAGGGTGGAGAAACATCTGAAATTTAACCAAACTTCCATACTTATTTAAAATCAATCTTTCTTATGAATTTTGCAAAAAGCAATTAAATCAATAACAATAGTCCAATGCACCAAGTGGAATCATTAACCAACTTTAAAAAAAGAAGAAAACAGTATGAATTGTGTATTCTCTAAATTTTCCTTCTTGGATTTGTCCACTCTCCTTTTATTTCAACTGGACAAGTTGACTCACCTCTCCCTTCAATAGAAGATGGTCCTTAATATCCACTTTATATTGGAAGAAATAAAAATATGATTTCGAGTCCATGCTGAATAATGAACAATTCTCAGAAATTTGTACTGACTCTAACAGATTTATATTTCATATTTGCCAACACACATGTGCCTTTGTAAATGTAGTTGGTATTACTGTGGTGCACCATCTTCTGAGACTGATGCAAAATTCATACCTGTATTTTCAGATGTTGTCTTCCTCTATCCAAATGCCAAAATCTAATATGTCTACCATATTTTATACAGCTGGTATTTATATCCACTGTGTATTTAGTAGATGTTTAAATTAAAACACTATCTTAGATACCAGAAAAATTAGCTGTCCTTCTTTCATAAAAAAAATAAAATTCACAGATTTATGCATACAAGTATAAGTTGTATATATCATATGTATATGTATATCAATATATTATATATATATATATTTCTGCAAATACATGCTTTTACCACAAATTTTACCCAATTGAGTAATATGGATCAAATTAGTAACACAAAGCAATCAATACTTCAGATAAAGAAGAAAATATATACTGATCAGGAAACATTTGCTTCATGTTGATATATTTGGATTCACTTGACAATTTTAAAGTATGGATAGATCTGTGAGAAACCCAAATTAATTTCAATCACACAAGTGTTTAGTGCACATGAATTATGTTCCAGGCACTCTGTGAGGTACTAATATAATGGTGATTAATAGCATTCTGTCTTACAAAGGAATAATCCTACATAATCAGATATGATTTTAAAGTGTATCAGTAATAATTCATGAATACCCAAGAAGCATTCTATGCTTTCAAAAAATTAAAGAACCGCTTGACCTTACTCCCATGTTCAAACTTAGGAATCCATCCCATACAGCAACAAATATTTCTAAGAGCACCCCTTAAATTTTCCTTCCTAGGAATCTTCAGTATGACATAGCTACTGATTGGATAAATTTTAACTTTTCTTCCCAGCTTTCTGTCAAAGACCTCAACAGGCAAAACAAAACTATTTTTTTGTCATGCTTCAGATTACAATCACCACTTCTTTAGGAGCTATGTCTCAGTTTAATGCTTCCTGTCTTTATTCTTCTTTATTCTCTTTGGCCCTACTCCAGAATCTTTATTTCTATCTGCTTTAAATGCTTTGTATCTGAATTTAAAGCTCTTTACTATAATACCTAGCCAGTACTTGGCAGATGGATTCTAGATACTTGCTGAATGAATGGTTTGTATCCTGAAATCATTGTTAATAAATTGCTGTCCAACAATGATTGTCTCTTCTCTGAATGTCAAAAAGACTTGAGCATACTATATGATATAGTACCTAATTTCTTATTGCTTTCAGATCCTCTCTGTCTGTACAGTTTATCTCTCTTCTCAACTCCATCAAGTATGTCTCAAGGTTAGCAATTTGCTTTCTAGTTTTTGTAATCTCATTAGATCTGGGTATATATATATATATATATAGGGAAAGAGTTAATGTTCAATAAATGCATGTTTATTGGTTTATTGAGCCTGGATTTGTAGAAAATTCTAAATAAAAAGTATTATTTTTCCAAAATAGTGGAAGCAGACACACCAGATTTGAATTCAAATCCTAAATCTATTTTTCACTAATTTGGAAAGTGTCTTAAGCATTGTAAGCCTTTTTTATATGTCACAGTAGGAATAATGCACACTTCATCCCATTGATGATATGGATCATATGATATAATACGTATAAAACACTGACCAGTGCAACTAACCTATAGTGAGGGCTCAGTAAATAGTAGCTACCTAGCAAATACATATATTTTTCCATTCAATATTTATTGAACACCAATCACATTTCAGTTGCCATGCTGATATTTTTCAAATGTATTGTCAAACACCAGCACCTTCAAAGACAGGCTAAACAAATTGGCATATTTGAAAAAGGAAAAAAACTAAATAGAAATATAAACAATTATCAGATATGTAGGAAATTTTAACTCCCATTTCTCTGGGTCACAGTTGGAAAAAAAGCAGACCAACTATAATACGTAAAACATAGTTTGACTTTGAAGGGAAACGGTGACATTGAAATAAAGCTGTAAAGATTCACTTCCTGGTAGTCGTTAAGTACTGAATAAAATCTCTGTGCCTGCAACAGGTATGGGTGAAGCCTTATCTGAAGGCAGTAGCCTAGAGAAAATAGCCTCTTGGAGAACATTTCAAACATGCAGATCCCAAAAGACCCTTATTCTAACAAAGGAGATACCTTATTTTTCATAAACATAATTCCTTCTCTAAAACGTGTGCCGGGACGCCTGGGTGGCTCAGTCGTTAAGCGTCTGCCTTCAGCTCAGGTCATGATCTCAGGGTCCTGGGATCGAGTCCCACATTGGGCTCCCTGCTCAGTGGGGAGCCTGCTTCTCCCTCTCCCTCTGCTTGTGCTCTCTCTGTCAAATAAATAAAATCTTTAAAAAAAATAAAATAAAATAAAATGTGTGCCATCTATGAATTAATACACATTAATATATGCTTGCATAATTCACGGGATTTGTTTTTCTCTCCTATCCTTTGAACCAAAAGTTTATCAGATCTTCATTGTCAAATTCATAACACAGTAAGAAATTAGATAGGCTAGAAGTTGTTAGTGAAATAGTCAAAACCTTGAAGTAGGACAGTCACCAAATGTGAATCTTCTATCAATACAACTGAAATAACCAGTTCCAGACTCAGGTCTTTTTGATGACCTATTCCCCCTAAAAGTGTTGTGGTGGTGGTAGCCAATAGCTCTGGTCTTCATTATGATTGTCTCAGCTTACTGCCCTGAAGAGATGAAGGATACAAGAGGTGCTAATCCATGAAGCAAAAATTCCCAATGATTTACACCAGAACTAAAGGAATAGCTTTTCTAACGTCCCCCTACTTGATTCTCTGTAAGTAATTTCCTTGATAAAGTACAGCCTATATGTAGACAGGGAAATATGCTAGCAGATACAAGGGTAATCCTACAAATGTTCTCTTAGCATGGTTTGGATAATACCAATAAAGGAAAGAGAAATCTGCTTCTGTTTGTTTATTTGCTCATCATACAAAGAGATGAGTAGTTTGGATGATGCCGTAGAGGAAAAACGATTAAGTGATACAGACATACTTAGTTACTCAAACATAATCATTAACCATCACATGGTGACACCAATAGGAAAGCATATAGTTTACCTTTATGGAATTTTATATTTAAACAACGCGTGGCTTCAGAGGAAAAGTTATGAAAAATAGTTTTGCCACTTTCTAGAAGGGTCAACAACTACCGAAATATTTAATAGTCCTCTACATCTTAATTTGAAAAGTGTTGACCAACATTCTTTCCCAGCCATCCAATCTTTCATTCACACCCTTTCCCTTACTACCAAAAATAAAAATTTAGTATCTTTTGTCTATCTTCAAAGAAACTCCACACAAAATCCAGGACACTGGCTCTGGCTTTGAGGAAAAAGAAAACATGTCCAAATGCCAGTCTTTCTGTCTTGATCTCTTTCTGTAGTTAGTGAAACCGGAGTAACAGTATTTATGAGGCTCCTCACAGCGCGCTGCTCCCTATTCTTGTGCTGCGGGACACACGCACACTTTGTTTTTCTGTACAACAGTGCAACCTAGTGGATGAAGAAAAGAGCCCTGTCCTTAAGGGCCGACGAAGGTGGGCCTTGAGAGCGCTTTTGACAGATTTTGTTATTTGAAAGTCCAAACTCATCTGATGCATTTTATTTCTTACAATGGCATAAAGAGATGAAACAAATCTCCATATTTTTTGTGTGTGTTAAGATGGAAATACAGCTGATCCCATGAAATATTTAGAAAAAAAATACCTACTCCTTTAAGGTTAATATTAATGCTTGACTGACTGTTTTGGAGGTGTATTTTCTGAGATCTTAATTAAAAAATATGGAATAAACTATTCACAATAAAAAAATAAACACTATTCATATATCATTTACTTAACTTTATGTTAACTTCTGACTGTTCTAACCTAGTAGTAACTGTGTGTGTATATAGTACATTCTCTATCCCCAAAACACAGTGTGTGACCTATATAAAGACTCTCTCATTCTCTCTCTCCCTGTATATATATATATATGTGTATATATATATATATATATATATATATATATTTTTATCAACCTCTCATTCTCTCTCTCTGTAATATATACAATGCACACCAGTGCTAAAAGTCATGCTCTGCTGCATACATATAGAAAGAGAAATAGACATCACGTATATAGAGGCACATATTACACAAACACACAAATGCAGTAATATAATTTGTTCATTAAGTGGCAATTTAAAACAGAAAGCTTATTTTAGTGCCTACATATATTAAAATCAATGTCCCTGAATAAGAAGATGGGATTTTCATGTAGCTTACTTATTTTTTTTAACAACTCAGTAATCTATTTCAGGATAATTCTTTTAAAAAGCTAAATACTTAATAGTTCTTTCATGTTGATTTGCTTGCTTTTATGGCTTCTGTTAAACCATTAAACAAGCTCATTTAATCACTAAGGCTTTTTTTAAATCTACTATGTTTTAAGTGGGTCTTAAAATACATATTTGAAATTAAAACATGTAAATGTGGAAGTCTGAGCTATATAAGAAAGGGAAAATGAACTTCTCAGAAGCCGTGCATAAAAATTTGACAATTTTCCTCTGGTAGAACATGGTAGAAGAAACGTCATTCACTTTTCTTGTTTATAGGATATGCTAGGGTAAGAATTAAATGTAATTTAGTGAGACAATAAAATCTTCTCAACTACTGTGCTCTTGTGTTAGGGATGGATTTGAGGATGATTAAATGAGTAAATCACACAGATCTGAAACATTTTTTCTTCTTTCTTTCTTTCCCCCTTTTTTTTACACCTCCTTAGATGGCATCTTGATCGTGCATGCACTGTGAACACAAAAGGCCTATAGGTCAGACCTGAAATTATAGCTAAACCTCAACTCCTGAGGTACACAGGCTGTTTATATCGATGAAAATTTATGATCTCTATACCCTAAATCCCCGGCCTCTCTTTTACATTGACTTCTTTACTATTTGCTGCTTTATTTTATGGTGATCCCTTGCCCTCTATAAATATATCACGGTTACTTAACCCCGGATCCCACCCCCAGCCTTCAGGACTTCAGAAAGGATCTATTTGTTACTTATTCTGCTACTGGGTGTTTCATAATCCTCCACATTAGCAGCTATTATTTTATAGCAGTTAACATTTTCCAAATTTTCATCATCTCCTGTTAGCCCTCTAACTGCTTAATAACTACAGTCTTAGAACTGCTGGTTAGAGATTATGCTGAAGTAGGAATTTTTTCTTACGCTTATACAATGATTGAAGTATTTTCTATTAAATATTTATCTGTAGAAAAATGAATAAATTTAGCTGTAAAAAATTACCTTTAGGCAAGCTTAATTGCCTTGTGTTACTTTATATAAAATTCATAAAAAACCTGACCTAATCTTAAAAACATGCCACTGAGTAATTAAAGTTTTCTATGGTTAGATTCTAATAATTATCTTGTTTTGACTGAACTCTTTATTAGACTCCAAAACATAAAGCTGGAAAATAATAAGGGATTATAGATTTGCAAAAGCTATTGTCTGATGTTAAAATTGTTAAGAAAATATGAGTCAGTATTATGCAAATTCTGACCTAATCCCAGCAGCATTCTGGTACGTAATTGTATTTTTTCTTTAAAGGAGGACAGACCCTACAATAATTATGCCTTGTTAGTGTCCACATTGCTACATTTTTGATTTATGTATTTTTCTGGGAGTTGACAGATAAGCAAGAAAAATTGACATATTATAAACTAATAAAAATAAATAATATCAGAATCTGCCTAGCAGCAGTCTGCATTGGGAAGTTAAATCAATGCATTAATCACACAAATTTTTTGAGCACGACATAGTTTGTACAAAATTTTTTTAAATGACATATATCAAATAGGGTATAGTATTTAAATTGCTGTGTGTGTGTGTGTGTGATTTCTAAGGTAAATCATTATATACAGTGTATCAAAGCCATTTTTGTTTTATTTCCTTCTGTAATTTTCTTAGGAAGTCAAGACATTTGTAATCTCTCCCTATAGATTGCTTTATGTAATATTCCCGCAAGACTTAGCATTTCCAGTTTTTCTCCAAAGAATATTCTTTAATGGAAAATCTGATTACTACACTCTTCAGTGTCTCGTTAAAATTCTTATCACTTAAAACACTTCTGTTTGATTACTTTATATTATTTCCTATTAAATACTGGGGAAAAAAATTCAGGGTATGACAACAGCTAGTGCTAAGAGTTGTGATCTACTGCACCACATGCTGGATAAATTGACCAAAAAAAATATGGCTTCTAGGAGCTCAAGGTTTGATAAAATTTAGCAATTGACACTGTATAGCATGAATGGCAAAAATGAATGAATTGTGCATGTTGTTCTGTTCTTCAAGTTCGTGTACTTTATAACTTCATGTTTCATTGGTATATCCATAGTTTCCTTTAAATATAATCTGAGCTTGCAGACAAATGCTTCAGGAGCAATCTAACAGCATTGATTGATTGATTGATTCTTGCTATTTCTCTGTTATTCTAACTAAAACTAAGCACGTTTTGTTTGATGTTAAAATTTCAATATTTTTCTACTGCTAGATTCAGCTAGATTTCATAATCTAGCTGGATAATCAGTTTTTAGAAATATAGTGAAGGAGAGATAATATTTTTGCCACAATTTGTATGGA
Organism: Mirounga angustirostris; assembly: GCF_029215605.1. Lineage (NCBI taxonomy): Eukaryota > Metazoa > Chordata > Mammalia > Carnivora > Phocidae > Mirounga > Mirounga angustirostris. The sequence continues at coordinate 54,956,149 of NW_026991712.1, read as the reverse complement.
TATGACCAACATAATCCCAGAAAACATTGCTTCCTTCAGCCAGGGGTGAAAAATGTCCATGCGATATTCCCTAAAGCTGTGCTTTTCAAACTGGAAAACGAATCTTCTCAAATATGTATAAATCCTAAAATTTAACAAACCCAACCTGTGGTTAACAGATTCTATAAACAATTAAGTCTGGTTGATGATGGCCTATAGATTCCTTTTCTCTTAACAGTTTTACACAGTCATGTTTGAAGCAACAGCTCAGGACCTAGCACCCCATGTTAGACCACAATAAAAACCTTCTAAAATAACCCCTAATTAGACACTGTGCATACATATAATCGAAGTCCTCAAAAAGAACCTTTTTTACATTTTGCTTTTCTGTGCGTTCTAAAATCTTTTCTGAAATATGTAGCTAAGAAATGGTCTACAAAACCAGCCAAGTGCATTAGATCATTAAAACACTTATTATGGTAAAAATCATATACCAATTAGCACCAGGTTTATAGCCGTCAGATACAAAAAATTTAATTGGAGCCTTGGAAGACTTCTACCACTCATCTCCTACTTCAAGAAAATAGCACCCATGACTATGCTAAACCAAGTGAAATACATGGCCCGGAAAATCTACTATGAACATTTAGAGCCTACGAAGTGTGCCACTTTTGCAACAACTCTAGAAAATTCTGAAATTGACAAAGTGATGGAAAATCTCAATACTTACTAAACACACATACATATATATACATATACATTTTTATAGACATATATATACACACATCTATTAGGTTATATATAAGTGTATGTATATATGTGTATGCATGTATATGATGGGTTTGGGGGTGTATGTGTGTATATACATGTATATATATAGTAAGCTATGCAAATATGTGTGTAGGTGTATAATATGTCTGAATATACAAATATATATTTAAGGCCCTGTGGTGGGCTTGAATATAGGAAAAATACTGCAAAATATATATAATATATATTTTTTGTATCTATCATAAGGCCTTAAATACTGTTTTTATTATCAACAACTAGCTCTGGCTGAATGATTTTTGTTGTTGTTCATATATACATTCACCACTAGACAATTTCTAAACCCAAGCATATAATTCTAGCATTTGATAAAAAGAAGAGGTATATTATTCCCTAAGCTTGGAGCTATCTTCCTTCAGTGATAGAAAAAGAATTGTATGTATTAAGGGTTTGAGAGGTTCATGTGTGTAATGATGTAGAGAATACACACACAGAAACTTACATTGGGTAATAATTTCTATATGCATATTCAGCATCTCTTCTGGGCACCTGCTCTGAATAAGCACTTTATATCATTATTTCATTTAATAATCCCAAGTAACTTTCAAGTAGATATTAATATCCCCATTTTATAGAAGACAAAAGCTTTTCCAGGACTCAAGGCAAGAATTTCAACCATTTGGGCGCCTGGGTGGCTCAGTTGGTTAAGCGACTGCCTTCGGCTCAGGTCATGATCCTGGAGTTCCTGGATTGAGTCCCGCATCGGGCTCCCTGCTCGGCAGGGAGTCTGCTTCTCCCTCTCCCACTCCCCATTTGTGTTCCCTCTCTCGCTGTGTCTTTCTCTGTCAAATAAATAAATAAAATCTTAAAAAAAAAAAAAAGAATTTCAACCATTTTTGTTAACTTGATTAGTACATCAATTAGTGTCCTTTGGATTGAAAGCACTAGATATTATCTCTGACTAAATTAAGCAAAAGTTATTTTATTTTATTATTATTTGGGGGGAGGGACAGACAGAGAGGGAGAGAGAGAAAAATCTTACATGGAGACCGACATGGACTCGATCTCACAACTCTGAGTTCATGACCTGAGCTGAAATCAAGAGTCAGACGTTTAACTGACTGAGCCACCCAGGTACCCCAAAAGTGATTTTAAAAAGAAAATCAAATGATTGCATAGTTGACTAAAACGTGGTGCACTGAGAAAAAGGTTCTTAGAAGCAGGACTTGGCATAGTGGTCTCATGGATGGAACAGTAGAAATCATGTGCCACTGCCTGGAAAGAGTCAAACTTCAAACATGTTCAGTTTCTCACTGTCTCTGATCAAGTTCTGAGTTTAAGGAGGGAGCATCTAATTGATCTACTTTGTCTTTCATGCCATCTCCTTAACAATGCCCCTAATTATAGACTGACCATAAGACACTGGAATGAGAAGAGGTAGTTCCAATAATAGGAAAATTGACAAAGGAATAGAAACAGAGCATGGGCAGCCAAAAAGACAAAAGAAAAAATAAAAACACTAACCAAAGAAAAAAAGACAAGGAAAATAAATATCTGCAGTCTATGAGATCAGACTTGTATTCAGGAAGATGGCTCTACTTCATGCAATCCAACCATTCTGAGTGCTGATTGTAAGCGACTTCCTAACTAACTGCAGAAAGAATTTCATTCAAAATAAAACAACGATAGAAGAATTTCCACCATTTTCTTGGTTTTGTTTGTTTGTTTTAAATTTTTGTTAAATGACTAAGGAATAGGAGCAACAACATTAATAACCCAAAAGAGGCTATGAAAAGAATATGTATAGAGTTAAAATATAGGAAGATCTAAGGCTTCAAAGAGTTTACCTCCCCTACCTGAGGACAACTGAATTAAGAAGACTTTGTCATTTAAATATTTGGCAAATATTATATATTTTAATAGAGGTGGTTTAACTTGCTACCTGCATAGGATGTCTCGCATTTGCCTTTCCAGATCCACTCTCCACGACCCCCGACTTGCTCCCTGATTCCCAAATTCATCTCATCAGAATTCATTTGCATCTTCCTTATATTCCTAAAATACTCTATTTAAAATTTACAACTTTAGTCTTCTCTTAGGGTTTATTTTCCCTAATAAATCAGTTGTATCTGTCATCCGTTCTATACTAAGTTCTTAGGAAACAGAAAATGTATTCTTTTCTTCTAAACATATTCTTGTGTTTTTTACAAGTGTAGCATAGAATAAGCCTTTTAGAAATGTTCGAACTTTTTGTTTAAATGGAATTTCAAAGGAGAATCCACAATGTCACAAAGACTTCCTGGGGTTAGACACTTGTTTTTGACAATAAAATCCTCTTAATACACCTGCCCAAGTCTCTGTGCTGAATGCTGGTCCATTTTCTCTTATTAGATTTTTACTATGGAGTGAAAATGAGTTTTCACCATATTTCATAATCAGCTTTTGAGTCTTCACTTAAAGATGAAAAGAACCACATAAATAAGAAATTTCAAGCAACCACCAAAATATTGGAAACAACTAAATCAAGCAGAGTCTTAGCGAACAAAGAAGTTTCACATTGTAATTTGAAAAATCACAAATCGTAGAAAAAAAGAATATAACAGTAAACAGGCTTGTGTCTTTAATAGAGCCCCAGGAAAGGTTACATAGTCAAAGGAGTAATTTCAATTATATGCTGTTTATGCTTCGAAATGGAACAAATCGGAAGTCAATAAAGGCTATGAAATAGGGAGTTGTTTTCAGTTTTGTCTACCTTTGAAAGGTATTTTGTGAGTGTAACTTTTAAAAGTCCTTTATCGTCTAGAAAAATTCTAGGAAGAGCACAATTTAGTTTACGAACTATTAACTGGAAGTTCAAATCCCCAAATTCTTAACTTCATTTAAAAATCTCTATAACGGAAGTTATGAGAAAGATTATAATAGAATAGAATTCAAGTTTCATTCCTACACTTATCAGTTGTTATGAAGTCACAATTTCTGAATTACAGTCTTCTCATTTGCAAAAGGGGATTAATGATAGTGACTTCACAATATGGTTGTGAAAATTAAATAACATACCTGAAAATACTAGACCAGCGCTGCTCAGTAGGGTAACCATTAGCCTCATGAAGCTATTGAGCACTTAAAATGTGACTAGTCAGGGGCACCTGGGTGGCACAGTCGGTTAAGTGTTCACTGTTGGTTTTGGCCCAGGTCGTGATCTCAGGGTCTTGAGATCAGGCCCCATAACGGGCTCCATGCTCAGCACAGAGTCTCTTGAGACTCTTTCCCCCCTCCCTCTGCCCATCACCCCATGCTCTCTGTCTCTCTAAAATAAATAAATAAACCTCCAAAAAAATGTGACTAGTCAGAATTGAGATGTGCTGTAAGTATAAAACATACATCAGATTTCATAGACCTAGTGTGAAAATAAAGAATATAAAATAGCTTATTAATAAATACATATTGAAATGATAATATATTGGAAATGTGTTATTAAAATTAGGTTTGCGTTTTTATCTTTTTTATTGTTTTAATGTGACTACTAGGGAACTTAAAAATATATACATGAATCACATTACAGTTCAAATGGACAAAGCCAATCTAAATGAATGCATAGCACATATTAAGTGCATAAAAAATAGCTTAATATCAATAATTTGGGTAATTGTGCCAGATTTTGCTGTCTTTAATTTCATGTCCTTATTCTGAGTTCTGTGAATTCTTCTGGAGATCAGTGAAGATATACTACAGAGAAATTTTGTTTTGTTAAAGAACTTTAGAAACAAAGGAGCTTTGGCAGAATCATCCACATATCAGCAAAAGAACTCTATTTGGACAATCTTTAGGATTAAATAAAGGGAGAAAAGGAGAAAGATTAAAATTAAGACATAAGGTAACTATTAAAATTAAAACCAATGGTTTATTTGAAATTTATGTATTATATTTATTTTGTAGATTTATTAGAGTAACCTTAACTAGAAAACCCTGATAAATCTCTGAAATAATTTGAAGCGTAGCAACATTTATGGAGTATATCCTTGCATGTTCTCAAGCAAACAAACAAACAAAACAACTTATTAAACATTAAAGAAATGTATGTAACACTCAGTAAGAATGTAGGTAAAAGTGACTCTGAGTCCAAGTCATAATTATTGATGAAATGCAACTCTAACATGAAAGACATTCACCTGTCTTTATTCTAGATATACCACATTGTTCTTTTTATTTATTTTTTCCTAAAAGACTGTGGAAGCACCTTATCTATATGCTTTTTACATCCTTTACTGTTTTTAGCCTGGTGTTGTAGTAAGCTATATCATGTTATAGCTTCCCTCTTGTCGCCAAGCTCTTTCAGGTAAGGACTGATATTTACTGCATCTTGTATCTGCTACTGAACTTAGTACAGAACCACGGGAATTAGAGTTACACAAAGTGTGTTGGATGAGTGCCTGAATTATTTTATTCTAACCCGAAATAATCTTTCCCTCATTGAATCTTCTAACTTATTAATAATCTTGAGTGTGATAATGGCCTGAAATTTTACAAATACAATATAATTCTACAACACTCATGATTTATCAGTATCAACCAAATATAAAATTTCAAATAGCTCTAGTTTACTTGATGTCAAAACCAAGAGCTAAAAGTATAATTATCATTCAAGATTTGGTTATATTTTGTTTTGTTTTCCTTTCCTATTCCCTCACCTCCCAAAGAAGTTGATCTATGTATCATTTAGGGTTATAAGGTCTTTTCCTATTTTAACTCAACTGGGTTTTCCATTTCCAGGATATCCTTATACATTGCTTAATCTTCAAAAGAGATTTCATTAGGTTATATTTTTGATGTGCATTGTGAAAGCACAGTATTTGTACTGTAGTATTCATTCTAAAATACATATTCACGTGACAGCCCATAATATCCCTGAAACAGCCATTACAGTCTGTCAAATAAATAATGCGCATTTTAAAGATGGTCTTTATGTGGGATGACTCTCCTGCATTTTCATGAGGCAGATTTTCTTTTATTCTTTAAGAAAGAAAAGCACACAAAGGAAATGAACATGCAGAAAAATATGTTAAGGTAAAAATGACACAAACCAGAAAATTCAAGCATCCTTGTTTCTGACTCTTTCTACTGCTCCACCATTTTCCCCATAACATTCTATTAAAAAAAAAAAAAAAAAGACTTATGGAGCTTACATCACCTCTGTAATCTTCTATATGTGGACTTTTGGAAATAAAAACAAGTCTTATTTTATGTATTTTTGTAATGTGAATCATAGTTCTCACTTAAAAGGTGACTGTTTTTCTTCAAAATCATAATTTACTTGACTAATGTACCTATTAAAAGAACTGACATCTCAGTAGAGTTAGCAAGTGTATTCTTGTTATTTTAAAATGGCAGATTCTGGGCACCTAGGTGGCTCAGTTGTTGAGCGTCTGCCTTCGGCTCAGGTCATGATCTCAGGGTCCTGGGATCGAGTCCCGCATCGGGCTCCCTGCTCAGCGGGGAGTCTGCTTCTCCCTCTGACCCTCCCCCCTCTCATGTGCTCTCTCTCATTCTCTCTCTCTCAAATAAATAAATAAAATCTTAAAAAAAAAAGAAATCACAATAATTATCCATTAAGTGGCTGAGTTTTCACATTACCTTTTCAAATATCACAGAATTATATCTGGGAGGAAATTTATTGGGTATCATATCTAGAATTTATAAGAAATGTGTAACAGTAGAATGCTATGTATAAGCCAAATATACTATGGACCTTAGCAGGATAAAAAGCTGAAAGATTCAGATTAAAATCTAAGTTGTTCACATCCAGAACGCTGTGACAACTGGGATCTCCGTAAATAGATACTACTTAATCTGTTAGAAATTATTATCTTTCACAATCAACAAGACAATCTCCAAAATAGTAGCCACTAGCCACATACCAGAATTTATACTTAAAGTTGCTAAAATTAAATAAAATTTTAAAATCAGTTCCTCAGCCATATTGGCCACCTTCAAAGTCCTCAAGAGCAACACATGGTTAGTGGCTACCATACTGGACAGCACAGATTATTGAACATTTCCGACAACACAGAAAGTTCTATTGGGCAATATTGCCCTAGCTGTTTAACAAGGCCAATGATAATTTCATTAGATTTCCATAAGTGACTCCATAAGTTTTAATACACTATTTTGTTTTCTTTAAAAGCATATATTAAGTTCCTATTATGTGAAAGGGACTAAACTACACATTTGAAATTGACAACTTATTTTTTAAACTTGAATTTTGGGATACATAAGGCAATTGCACCAGTAGGAACACTCTAATTTATTTATCTGCTTTGATATCCATGATTGATGATGTTAAGGAGAAATTTTTTAATGATGTTTTCGGCTCCAGATTGGCTTCATCCTTTACCAATTGCTTACCTTCTTTGTGTAACCATGTGAATCACTGTATTTTCATGTATAAAAGCTGAATAAAAATAAGAGAATCAGATTAAAGAATATCAACCAATAAAATTTTAATAAACTATTTTTCCTTCTAACATGTTTTTTAAGTTTATATTAGTATTTGTAAGATTATGAAATGCTGATGTTCATTTAAGGCATATAATGTTATTGCCTTATCCCAGTTTCAGTGGAAGCAATTGAAGCTGGTAATCATTTTCAGAAGATGGAGATGGTAACTTTAATAAATAAATGTGATATTCACAATATATTTAGGTAATAGTAATTGACAGCCTCATTAGACAGTGAGTCACTTGAGGCAAGATACCACATATTAATTCATTGATTGATTCATTCATTCATCCAGTTATTTATTGTCAGAAAAATTTTGAATATCAAAAATGTACCAGCCATAGATATTCCAGGCAATTCAAACAGAGCAGTGAACAAGAGGCAATGGCTTTACCTTATGGATTTCACATTCTAGTAGAAAAGAAAGACAATAAGCAAATAAATTAAAAAAAGTCAGATATTGATAAGTGTCACAAAGATAGAGTGGGCTGGGAAGGCAACGTTAGAAAGAGTAATCAGATAATTCTTTACTAAGGAAAAGAAACTTGAACAAAAATCAGACCTTGAGAGTCAGTGGCAGAAGTGTAGTTCCACAAAGAGAATAACAAGTAAAAAGGCCATGAGATAGAAAGTGGCTTCACAAGTTAAGAAAAAAATTAGGCCAGTGTTACTAAAGCATGAGAAAACAAGGAGCTGAGTGATGAGAGATATTTTCTCATATTCTTTATTTGTAATGCCTGAAATAGTGCAAATCAAGAAACTGAACAACCAAAGAAGACACATATAATGTTGTACTGATATTTCCAAAATATCTAGGACCTTTCTTAAAATGTAAAACATCTTTATTATAAAAAAAGTATCTAATATAAAAATTATATTATAATGATGAAGATCTTAAGACCTCTTATGATATAAAGGGACCATGACAAGCGAGAGGAAAGAATAATCATTCCCAATGTATTTAAAATAATTGTTGAATAAAGTTTAAAAACTTTAACAAAATAATATAACCTAAAGGAAAATATCCCAGATTCTCTGAGGATATATTGCTCTCCCCCAATCAACTCCCATTCTTTCTCTACATCTGATTGGGAAGTGCTGATTAGAAGATACTTAAAGACATTCATCCTGTAAGCAGTAGGCTCAACAATGCCAAACAAAGGGTAAAATGGCATTCTTATCTTCCTCCTTCCTTCTAAACAGGATGTAAACATTAGCAGGGTGACACTGATGATGGAGGAAATAAATGTTCCCATAAAGCCAAAGCTTTTATTATGTGATTGGTTACGTTATCTAGGATCATTATTTTAATGATAGAAATAGAATAAAATTAATACATATTTCTAATAATACATTTTGCAAAGATTGATATACTGCCATTAATGGATTTCCTATATAAACCTTTCTTGTCCTCTTGACAAAATAAAAATATTAGAAATGACTTGCTGGAACATACAAAGATCCTAGCTAAGACCACTTAAGACCCATTGTGGTCTTGTACAAGTCATTGTTCATAATCCACTTCTAATATCAAAGTTATATGCAACATTCACAATTATCCCATCCCTATTCTGGTGCAGTGGTAAAAACATCAAGCGTCAATACTAATGCTAAACATACATGGGCAGATATCATGTGCAATATTAAGACACATACAAGTTTAGTTCTTATTCATCTTAAACTTTATATTTTAAAATTCTTTTATTATAAATTCTGTGTAATAAAAGCTTAGAATTAGAAAGGACATAGAGTTTGTTTATATAAATGTGAAAACTATAATTTTATAGTCAATCTAGACAGAAAGTTTTCAGGTGTCAGGGAAATCATATACACCTTTTTTTTTTTTAGAGAATATGACCTAAAACTATTTTCTTGTACAGTTTTGAAATGTGCAAAACCAAAAGGTAGTCAAATCAATAAAATGTACTATACTGGGGCGCCTGGGTGGCTCAGTTGGTTAAGCGACTGCCTTCGGCTCAGGTCATGATCCTGGAGTCCCTGGATCGAGTCCCACATCGGGCTCCCTGCTCGGCAGGGAGCCTGCTTCTGCCTCTGACCCTCCCCCCTCTCATGTGCTCTCTCTCTCTCATTCTCTCTGTCTCAAATAAATAAATAAAATCTTAAAAAAAAAAATGTACTATACTTATTATCTTGTCCTCTTACTTATTATCTCTAGACATCTATCCAAGTAGGTACCAAAATTCAGAATCTATAGCTTCAGTTTGAGAAGATATGGTCATATATCTACTACATATAAGTGCTTCCACTTAAAATTTGTTATCATGTAATTATATTATTTCAGAAAAAAGCATCATGGTCTTATGTAAACAAGAAATCAGAAGTTGAGATTCATGTTCAAGAGAATGCTCCTTTATGTAACATTGAAATACTGGGCATCTGGTTATGTCCTGTGAATGTATTTTGCAATTCATAGTCTGGCTCCTGTTATGTTTACAGCAGCCCAAGAGGAGTTAACCAATAAATTAATATAATAGAATTATGTCTGGTCAGAGGTTTTCCTGCATGTGTGTGACTGGCATCATTTTTCTCAGAATAGATTTCAATTCTAAAAAGTGATGCATTGTTTTGGTCCTAAGACTTTATTTTCTAGACAGGAAAAAAGGATAACAGTTCTTTATTCAACTACTATAATTGATTTTAAATTAATAGTGACTGTTTCTCAAGCATCTCCAAGAGATAAACATGGTAAGCTATTAAGTAATAATCAATTTGGTAATAAATAAAAAGTCTTTGGTATTAAATTAACCTATAACAGTATTTAAATGATGTAATAAAATAAGCCATTCAAATTAGTTCATCTATCATACATGACTAATATGTTTCCAATTCTGTAACTAATTATTTACATGTATAATGTATAACATGAGATTTTAATGACCAAATAGATACTGTATTAGGATCAATAGTATTTACTGAGGAGTAGACAAACAATATTATATTTTGGTGGATTAAACATTTACACTTCAACAAATATAGTCACTACATTTGGATTTTGGAAGATATTTAGATGTAAAATATACCTTCAAGAAATGTTTATCTTTGGGAAGAACATTGAACTAAAATCAGGAATCCTGGATTTTAATTTTTTGGCTCTGTCACTAGTAACTCTGTGAGCTTGAAGAATTAAGTTCAATTCAATTCAATATCACTTCATTAAATATTTATGGAGCAACCTCTTTTGTGCAAGGATGGGGAGACCAAAACATATTTGAAGGCAGAGGGGAGGAATCCAGTAGAGAACAAAAGATTAAAGATGCTGGCAAGGAGAATAATTGATGTAATAAGAGTCTGAGACAGAAAAGATAAGATAAAGAGCACAAATCTAGGGGTTAGTCTTGGTAAAGAAAAGGAGCAGATCTTTTTAAGCGATAAGAACTAAAAAGGAAATGTAAACTAAAGATAAAGAGAGATTTTGAGGTAGAGGTAAGGCAAAGTAAGGAATCTCAGATTGATTTCTTTTTTTTTTTTTTTTCTGTCTCAGTAAAGAAAGTGTCGAAGTCATCTGCTGAGGTCAAATGCCGCTTGGAATATTGAAGTAGTGAAGGTTTGAGATGGTTGCAGCAGAGAATGCAATAAGGAGGGAAATGAGGCATCAAAAATTGCCAAGAAGCACTAAGAGCTGAGCATTAATTAAGTAATGTGATTTTGTCTTGGTCACAATCAGTAGAGTTTCACGGCCTTCTCCATAAAAGCTACAATCAGAAGCAATGTATAGAGAGCATAGGAAAGTCAGGAATTCAGAAGTTCCTAATTATAGATATTAAAGACACAAAATGAGAAAAGACCAAAGAAGGGATGGCAATTTTCAGCTAGGTAGTGAGTTGTAGATACTTAGTTTAGTAGTGAATTATTGAAATGAGATATTATGTTGTCAAAGCTAAGAAGAAAAATGAAATTTGAACTGAGAAAATGACCTGAAAGAATTAAAAATCATTATGGAAATGTACTTCATGAGAAATAGTGGAGATTCAATTAATAGGAAACTTAAATACTCGTGGTTTGGTCATAGTGAAATTTCAAAATTAAAAGAAGTTTTATGAGTAGAAATATTTGGTCTAGAGCAACATTTCTCAAATTTAACATTTGAATCAGCTCTCTAGTTTCATAACAATATTGATTCCCAGACCCTGCCACAGACCTATTGAGTCAAAGCTACAGGGGTGGGAACTGAACATTTTTATGATTAAAAACTGACAGAAGAAATCCTGATGCATAATTAAGTTGAGTATTGCTGGTCTACATACATTTCAAGTCTAGAATTCTTCAAACCTACAAATAAAAGATAAGGAGAACTCCCACTTAGGAAGGAAGGAAGGAAGGAAGGAAGGAAGGAAGGAAGGAAGGAAGGAAGGAAGGGAGGGAGGGAGGGAGGGAGGGAGGGAGGGAGGGAGGAAGGAAGGAAGGAAGGAAGGAAGGAAGGAAGGAAGGAAGGAAGGAAGGAAGGAAGGAAGGAAAAAAGGAAAGAGAGAAGAAAAAAAGGAAAGAGAGAAGAAAAAAGAAAAGAAAAGATTCTGAAGGGATCTCAGGTCAAACTAGGCAGGATCGGGAAGTCAAGAAGAAGCTTGCATCAATGGTACAGTTTCCCCTTTCCAGACAGCATCCCATTAATACTACCACCCTTAATTTTCTCAAGTTATATTCAGGGTCTTTTATATATTGCTGCAATTAACAAAGCCTCTGTATCTACATTAAGCAAAAGGGAATGTTTTATTAATGGAGTTGCCTAATTGAGGTCTAGAACAAAATGTACTTTGGCCTTTGGAAGTTGGTGGAATCAGGTAGGCCAACAGGACGCTCCAGTTCTCATATGAGCTCCACTTCGTGTGTCTGTTCTGTTCTTTTGTCTCTTTTTGTGGCTCAACTTCATCTGCTCCCCAGACAGTGTGAGGAAACATGGCTACTTCGAGCTCCTAGGTTTCTATATTACACATTTAGCTTTTTGTAAAGAAAAACCAATTTTTTTAAAATAGACTTTATTTTTTAGAGCAGTTTTAGGTTCACAGCAAAATGGAGAGGAAGCTACAGAAATTTCCCGTATACCCATTGAATAACCTATTTTTATGCTTCCTATTTATAAATGTCTTCCCAAGTTTAGCAATTTTGCTTTGCTGGGGTCATGAGAATGGTAACATACAAAATGATGGCGAGATACCCCAGTCTAAATGAGAGGAGTGCTTGTAAGAGGCTAACCTGCACCTGGCAGCACTCCAGAGGGGGCCTTTTTCAATAACTAACACACACAGCTCTACAATATCATAAAAGAATAATATAATGATAGTTTTGTTGAATAACTACTCATGTGATATTTATATTTTTCCAGCATATTGTTTACTTCTGTGCAATTAGGTGACGTTATTTATTATAATAAAGGAGTTAACATATGTATTTGAATTTTTAGTGCTAGTTTACTTAGCATTTGCTATTTCTTTGTTGTTGTTGAAGTTCTTCTCTCTCTATTTTTTTCTCCCCTCTCCCTAATGACATAATCTTAAGAAGCAAAGATTCACTACTATCTAGTGAACATAAACATTCAGAATACAAAAAATATTTGAAGGGCAAAATACATGTCACAAAATCTATATTCTACGTTTTATATTAAAATAAAATGACTTCATGACTTACTTCTAATTTATTTCTCTCTTAGACACATTTCTAATAGAGTTTTCCAAACTCAGAACAAAACAGGTGATTGGGTTTGGTTACTGCTGCCACAGTCAGGATCATGGCAATAGTAAGATATAATAGACACTGACACAAAAGAGACAAAAGCAATATAGAATGTGGACAAAATTCTCCCTAATCTCAGTAGTACCCAAGTGCATCATTAAGCTACAGCACAACACAATCATTAAGATTAATCATCATTTATTATGTCTGCTAAGTATTCTAACACACTTTAAATATATTATCCTATACAATCCTACCTTACAGTGTAGGCACTATCATTAGTTCTACTATCTATTCAATGAAAACACAGAACGTTCAAGCAATCTAAAAAGGTCACACTAGGGGGCGCCTGGGTGGCTCCGTCGTTAAGCGTCTGCCTTCAGCTCAGGTCATGATCCCAGGGTCCTGGCATTGAGCCCCGCATGGGACTTCCTGCTCGGCAGGAAGGCTGCTTCTCCCTCTCCCACTCCCCCTGCTTGTGTTCCCTCTCTCAGTGTGTCTCTCTCTGTCAAATAAATAAAAAAATCTTAAAAAATAAAATAAATAAATAAATAAATAATAAAAAGGTCACACTAAGTAAGTTGGTACTCCCAAGATTAGAACCCAGAAAGACTAACTCCAAACACCCTTTTTAGCCACTACACTAAAAAAATTCCTATTGATTATTTAAATTGGTCAAGGAAATATATTATTAAAACCATAGACTTAAATGAAAAATACAGGGGTCCCCGGGAGGCTCAGTCAGTTAAGTGTTGGACTCTTGATTTCGGCTCAGGTCAAGATCTCAGGGTCATGAGATTGAGCATTGTATGGGGCTCCACACTGGGTGGGAGGCCTACTTAAGATTCTCTCTCCCTCTGCCTCTCACCCCCACTCTCGCTCTCTCTCTCAAAAATATTAAACAAATAAATAAATAAATAAATAAATAAATAAATGTAAAACACAACACTCTAAAACTTGTAGAAGATAATATACAAGAAAATCTAGGTAACCTTGCATTTGGCAATGGCTTTTTAGATATAACACAAAAAGCAAACTCTTTCACTGTTGGTGGGAATGCAAGAAGGTGCAGACTTATTGGAAATAGTTTGGCAACATCTTACAAAGTTAAACATACTCTTTCCATGCAATCTAGCAACTGCACACATTGATATATACCCAAATGAGCTGCTAATGAGTTGATAATTTATGTTCACACAAAACCCTGCACACAGATATTAACAGCAGCTTTATTCCTAATTACCAAAACATGGAAGTAACCATGATGTCTTTCAATAACAAGTGAATGGATTAAAAAAAAACCACACACACAAAACTTTGGTTCATCTATACAATAGAATATTAACAGCAATAAAAAGACACAAGCTATCAAGCCACAAAAAGACATGAAGAACCTTAAATGCGTATTGCTAAGTGAAAGAAGCCAATCAGAAAAGGTGTATACTATATGATTCCAACTATATGGCATTCTGAAAAGGCAAAACTATAAAGACAATATAAAGATCAATGGTTGCCAGGGGTTTGGGAGTTTTAGAAACACACATTCACCCACCCACACACTTACAGCCCAATGTTGCTATTTATTATAACAACTGGAAAAAGCAAACTGAATTTTTAGAAAAAAGAAATTATTCTGTATGACACTGGAATGGTAGATACATGACACTTGCATTTGGCAAATCCCATGCAGTTATACAACACAAAGAGTAAACCCTAATGTAAACTACAGCCTTTAGTTAATAATAATAATAATAGTAATAATAATAATATTATTATTATTGATATAATTAATTGATATTATTGATATAATTAATTATATCAATAATATATTGATATTATTAATATAATATATTAAATCAATATAATTCATTTAACTATAGCATATATACAACACCAATGCAAGACGTTAATAATAAAGGGGGAGAGGAGTAATATGGAAACTCTCTGTACTTTCTGTTCAGTTTTCCTGTAAACCTGAAGCTGCTCTAAAAACTAAAGTCTACTATTAAAAATAAAAGGAAAAAGTTATTTGGCACTCTCATTTGTTATGCTGTAGGCTTGGAAATCAACATGGTATTATATAAAGGCACTACATTCTAAAAATAAGTCTACAATTTTACAACAGGAAAAGTTTACAGGAAGTTACTTGTAAATGTCTCCAATACGCATTCATATCTATGAAATGGAAATAATAACTTTCATGCCTAATTAACTGGCTTTTGTGAGAATCAAATATATATCTATGGGAACCTACATTGAAAACTGTTATAATAAACGTATATCATTATTTTAAGGCATGCATGTTTAAATATATTATTTATCTAAATGCATAATATATTTTGTATTATTTACGTAACTTATCTATTGTTAAAACTACAAAAGGGGGAAGGCACTTATCATTGGCTTTAAACTTGACCTCATTTATATGGCAGGAATTGAAGAAAGGTTTTTTTGTTAGAAACTAGTAACGTTCTTCAGTTTAAAAGCCTGTTCAGAAAAAAGCAGTTCAAAAGCTGAACATTTTTCAGCCAACATAGGCATTCACAGACGAAAGAATTATTTTCCTTTTCATCTCATGACATATGGAAGGGGTACCTTTTGAACAGAAGTCACTATCAAACTAAATAGCCTGAATGTCATTAGTGAATTTAATAAACTTTGTGTTACATATTCTTCTACCATAGCAGGTGGCATTGGCATCAGATGGGAGCTGTTAACAGGGATCTGTATGAAGCCATTAAGATGGAGCAGAAGGCAGGACAGGAGGGATCACTATACCAGTCAGGGCCAAGTGCCATGTAGATTTTGAATAACTTGAAAGAACAGAGTAGGAGGATGGTCAGAAATGTGAGATAAGGTGGGTTTGGACAAAAGGACGTTGAAGCCCTAGAGGGGACTTGGCTGAACATTTCCATCATTAACTTTTGGCCTCAGACTAAAGTCTTACACATGAACAGCCTGATTTTCTCTAGCAATTCTGTCTCCTGATAATATCACGGATTAAAAGAGGTTAGGACCTAAAAGCAACTCACTCATTCACTCCTTCCTTCCTCCCTTCCTACCTTCCTTCCTCCTTCCCTCCCCTCTCCCTCTACTCTTTCTTTCTTTCTTTTTCTTTCTTTCGTCCTTTCTTTCTTCCTTTCTTCCTTTCTTTCTTCCTTTCTTTCTTCTTTCTTTCTCTTTCTTTCTTTTTTCTTTCTTTCTTTCTTTTTCTTTCTTTCTTTATTCCTTCCTTCCTTCCTTTCTTCTTTCTTTCTTCCTTTCTTCTTTCTTTCTTTCTTTCTTTCTTTCTTTCTTTTTCTTTCTTTCTTTCTTTCTTTTTCTTTCTTTCTTTATTCCTTCCTTCCTTCCTTTCTTTCTTTTTCTTTCTTTCTTGTTCTTTCTTCCGTTCTTCCTTTTTTCCCAAAGTCATTCATTAATTGAGTCTAATTGCTGAGTTTTAAATTGTTGGAAACACAAATAAATACTGAGTAGTAAGTGATAAAGATACACAGAGAGGCAGATTATGAGAGTACATGAGAAAGACTTAATCTAGAGAGCAACTGAGTCTCGAAGGACAGAATTAATTATGTATCAGTGTGGGGGAGATTAAAAAAAAAGAGAAAAAAGACTTCAAGTAGGGAAACAAATGTGTGCAAAAACATTGAAATAAGGTTTATTAAATGTCATGCATTTCCAGTATGGCTAGAGCATGTGTAAAAATTAGTGGGAGATAAGGTTAGAGAAATGGGTCAAGATTAAACAATAAAGTACCTTGTAACAGGAAGAAAAGGATGTCAAATCCAATTATAATTATTTTAGCAGGGTTGTAGAGAGAGCCAAAACACTGTGGAAGTTCAAAAGGGATGATAATAATAGTGATGGGTCAATTCAGGACTTATTCTATGCAAGGTTATACATGTAGCGTAATATACGTAATACCTAATTTAACTCACAAGAACTATAAACAATAATAACCTTATCATCCCTTTTAAAGAACATAAGAAATAAGAACATAAGAAATTTAAGTATCAGATTTCTTAAGTTTCCTATAGTTAGACAGTTAGTGGATTCAAACTCAGGCCTTCCTAACTTCTGAGCGATACCCATTAACCACTATATAAGCAAGCTTGGAAAATTTATAGCTATATTCATTTTCACTTGAATACAAAATAAACATATTTGTATTCATTTCTAAGTGATTGATAAACGTGTAAATATCCAACAATTGAAAGTTTAAGAAAAACTAAAGTGAAAACTTAAACATTTATAAAGCCTAGGTACATTGGGATTATAAATCAGCACAACTGATTTTAAAACAATTTAAACATTTACAAAGCATAGGTATGAATTATTTAATGGTAACAACTGTTAGTTTTCCTCTTTTGGATCATAAGGATTTCTTGTGTGTTTTGACTGTTTTGTGGATTTTTTGATGATATTATAGATCCTCTATCTGTATTTCCTGTGAATCCACTTCCATATAAGAAATAAATTTATCGGGCGCCTGGGTGGCTCAGTTGGTTAAGCGACTGCCTTCGGCTCAGGTCATGATCCTGGAGTCCCGGGATCGAGTCCCGCATCGGGCTCCCTGCTCCACGGGGAGCCTGCTTCTCCCTCTGACCCTTCCCCCTCTCATGTGCTCTCTGTCTCTCTCATTCTCTCTGTCTCAAATAAATAAATAAAATCTTAAAAAAATAAAATAAAAAAAATAAAAATAAATAAAAAATAAAAAATAAAGAAATAAATTTATCATTTCCTAAATCACGATAGCCAATTTTCCTTCATATTTTCAATACCCCTGGATCCCACCTCTTTGCACCTTCATCCCCATTGAGATTTTTCTAACATCCACTAAGCTGCCTGTTTCTGTTCTCATCCACAGGTCAATGAGGCAGCCAAAATCACACATATGATGAAAAGAGCATGTCTTTTTCTCCTTTGAGTCTTACTCTCTCTTGCTTTGAAACCCACCTATGGAACACCAATTTGTTTATTCTCAAAACACGTATTACTTTTATCATTGTAAAATATATAATATATATTTAAATATATAACATTATATACATATATCACATTAAAATGCCATATATTATCATAAGGTATATAGGATATACCCTAGTAATCATTACTAATTCTCTCCCCATTATTAATAACTAATGCAGTACATACAGATACAAACACACATACACACACTGACATTTTTTATTATAATATTCCATTGTGTGAATATATGTCACTAAGTGTTTGTTTGTTTGTTTGTTTGTTTTTTAAAGATTTTATTTATTTATTTATTTGAGAGAGAGAGAAACAGCATGAGAGGGGATAGGGTTAGAGGGAGAAGCAGGCTCCCTGCTGAGCCGGGAGCCCGATGTGGGACTCGATCCCAGGACTCTGGGATCATGACTTGAGCCGAAGGCAGTCGCTTAACCAACTGAGCCACCCAGGCGCCCTGTCACTAAGTTTTTTAAGAAGTTTTTGCTGGCAGATACTCAGATTGAATCCAAGTTTTCTCTGCTATAAACGATACTTTAATGAGCATATTTGTACATATACTTTTGTGGACTTGCATGATTGTCTTAGTTGGAGCTGCTGTAAGAAAGTACTCTAGACTGGGTGGCTTGTCACCAACAGAAATTTATTTCTCACAGTTCTGGAAGCTGGAGGTCTGAGATCAGGGTGCCAGCATAGTCAGGTTGTGGTGAGATTTCTCTTCCAGGTTGTAGACTGCTGATTTCTCCTTGTGGCATCACATGGCAGATGGAGGGTAAGGAAGTTCTCTGGGGTCTCTTTAAAAGGGCACTAATCCCTTTCATGAGGGCTCCACCTTCACGATCTAATCACCTACCAAAACCCCTATTTAGGGGGCACACAAACATTCAGCCCACTGCAATGATCATTTTCTTTAATATATTTCTGTAAGTTGAATTTTTATCTCAAAGTCTATGTACATTCTACATTTTAAGCAACCTTACAGGTTACCTTCTATACAAGACATGCTGATTTATAATATCACCAAATGCAGTTTCTTTATCTTCTTTAACTTTAGATATTATCAAGAATTTTCAATGACTAATAGTTTTGTAGATTAAAACATTTTATTATTGTTAAAATTTTTATTTCTTTAACTGACAAGTAGTAAGACTGATTTTTTCATATCTTTTGGCCATTTATATTTCTTTTATGTAAATTTCTCTTTCTGTACTTTGCCTATTTTCCATGAAGATGTTGAAAATATGGTATTAAATATAGTAATCATTTTCATGCAAAATTTATTCTATTTTAACCACATATAATTTATTATTTAGTGTTGTTTATGATTTGGAGACAACAAAATTATTTTTTAAAAAGTAAAGTTCATCAATTTTTATTTTTGTCTTATTGTCTTGTTTAAAGGGATTCTAATGAGCTCTAATGATAGCAAGTCAGGTAAACTCCCTGCTCATGTTTTCAAATTGTCGTTGTCTCTAGTACATTCACTCAAATTGTAATTTGACCATTATATCATTTCTCATGAAACTCTAATTGTTGACATGCAGCTCTAACATTTCAACTGTTTCCCATTAAAATCTCTGACAATTTTAGAAGTGTGTTTAATTGATAAATGGTGCGATAGCTGGCGTAAAATAATTCAATATAGTTTCCTTTGAGAGAGTGTAGGACATTTTAATATATCATTAAATTTGTTCTATTTATCAGTTCTTCAAATAATATATATGAATGAATGAGTGAATGAGTTAGCTAATTTCTTCATACCTGCAAAAAAGAGGACATAATGGTATAGCAGCAGGTTTTGGTACCCTCTGCCACCATCCCTCAAGCTAGCTCTGATTTCACTTGAGGTTGTGGTTGACACTTCCCATGCACTATCAGCGTATCAGCGTATCTTAATAAAAGTGAGTGCTGGAGCAATGTCCACAATAGCCAAACTGTGGAAGAAGCCAAGATGCCCTTCAACAGATGAATGGATAAAGAAGATGTGGTCCATATATACAATAGAATATTACTCAGCCATCAGAAAGGATGAATACCCACCATCTGCATCGACATGGATGAAACTAGAGGGTATTATGCTAAGTGAAATAAGTCAAACAGAGAAAGTCAATTATCATATGGTTTCACTCATATGTGGAATATAAGGAATAGCACAGAGGACCACAGGGGAAGGAAGGGAAAACTGAATGGGAAGAAATCAGAGAGGGGGAAAAACCATGAGAGACTCTTGGCTCCAGAAACCAAACTGAGGGTTATAGAAGGGAGGGGGGTGGTGGGATGGGGTAACTGGGTGATGGGTATTAAGGAGGGCACGTGTTGTGACAAGCACTGGGTTTTATGTGCAACTAATGAAAAGTTGAACACTACATCAAAAACTAGTGATGTACTATATGCTGGCTAATTGAACATAATAATAAAAAAAACTCAAAAAGTGAGTGCTGGTTTTCTACTCTTCTGCTTCAGGGCTTTCTCTGAAACTGTAGGAGCTCACTGAGTCCAAACACAGGGTAACTCTCAAGATAATCCTTGTATGAGTTTCCTATTGCTGTTTTAACAGATTACCACAAACTTAATAGCATAAAACAACACAACTTTATTATCATACAGTTCTGGAGATCAAAAATCTGAAACGTGTCTCACTAATAAAGTCAAGAACTTGGCAGGGCTGCATTCTTTCTGAGGACACTAGGAGAGAATCTGTTTCCTGTCCTCTTCCAGCTTCTAAAGACTGCCAACATTCCTTGGCTTCTGGCCTCCTTCCATCTTCTAAACTAGCGATGGCTGATTTGGTCTTTCTTACAGTACCTCACTTGACTTTCTGCTTGTTTCTTCCACTTTTAAAGATCCTTGTAATTACATAAGGCCTACCCAAGTAATCTAGAATAATCTCTCTGTTTTAAGATCTGCTCATTAGCCACCTTAATTTCAGCTACAATGTTAAGTCCCTTTGCCATGTAACTAACATATTCACAGATTCCAGGCATTAGGACACGGACATCTTCAAGGGACCATTATTCTACCTACCACAACCCTCAAACAATGGATAAGAAGAGACATAAATAAATACCTCAGCCTCTTGTCCTTCTGACAGACAATCCTAAGACTTATTTTACATGGGTCTTCAGAGTCTCTGATGGAGGTAAGACTCAGTTGCACACAACAGTAATCACTTCCTATAATGCATGCTTTATTGGCTTTGATTTGTTTGCTGGGGCACATTCTCCTCTATTTCTTCCCTTCTTCCTGTGAATTAACTCCTAAACAAAATGCTTCCAAGTCCTTGCCCTAGGCTTTACTTTTGGGGAAACACAAACTAAAATATTTGCTACCAGATGTAGCTCTAGACAATAGTCTTAAAGGAAGGGATTGTGGAACTTACTCTCTGGTCAGAAGAAATACTGAATCCCAGGTGAAATTATAAATACTGCTACCATCTATATAAAGTCTCTGTAGATTGCGGTCCTATCATAATCCTGCTCAATTAACCAATATAGCTTCTATAAACATAGTTATGGATGTTGGCAATGGACTCCTGAGAACTTAACAAACTAGTGGCCCAAATGTGGCTGCTGTGCTCACATGGGGTATCTCTGCTGGAACAGAGAAACCGTCTTCAGCATTTAGTATACAGCTACATTTATGACAAGTTTATTTTTTCAATCTCTGGCAATAAAAAGGATGAAATGCATTTTCCATCTACCTGTGAAGGTTAGCAGTTCTTGCTCAAGAGCTATGTCATCTCTACTGTTCTCTCTCAAAATACAGCCTGCAGAGATAATGACTTACTTGATATTCTGCAGAATATCATACTGGTCTAATATATGGGGGTCATCAATGTAATTTTGCCTTATGAATAAGTAATGGAAAGTAGCCTAAATGTCCTAGTAAGAAATATTTGTACTAGTGAGTGGCAAGTAAACCCCCAAAGGATTCAGGACCTACAACTCAGATAAAGCTTTTAGGGGAACAATGATATGGGCCATGCCAGTACATAGTCATGCTAATATATCTGAGGTAAATGACAAGTAAGAAAGGGGCACAGTGCTTGGTGAGCTGCTTTGAATTTTCTAGGCAGAAATAGCAAATGTTGAAATACTGCTTCAACCCATTTTTGAAATGATTCAGAAGCCACCAGTTTCAAGCGGGTGTTTAAAACAAGATCTATGTGAGATTCAGGACCAGGCTGAGTCACAACTTTCCCTGCCTCCTGGACTATGAAAACAGATCCAAAATTGTTAGATATTTCGTTGGTAGCAAAAGATCTGTTTTGGCATCTCTGGGAGGTTCAAATAGGGGAAACTCAGACAAAAACTTAAACAAAACATGCTTTCTGAGACGGTATAATGCTTGTCACTTGAAAAGTAACTTTTAGAGTTTTATGGAGTCCTTGATGAATATGAGGGCCTATTCATTGGTTATCAAGTGACTATGAGGCTAAAATTACCTATCATGTACTGGGAACATTACAGTGATTCATAAGCAGAAATTTCCAAAGGATTACTGAGTGGCAGATTTATCTACTTGAGATTTTGTAAAACACTACCTCAGAATAACAGACACATTTTATGGCAAAAGGGGTAAGTCAATGGGCACACAACCACGGTATTTTCTAAATCCACTCCTCTTAGAATATACTGCCTCACCTAGAAGCAGTTGGTCTGCTAGAATATGTGAATAGCCTTTTAAATCCTCTATTTAGGCACCAACTCAGAAAGAACGTTTTATGGGTTGATGTATTCTACTGCAGGAAGATATACAGATATTTAACCAATGGCTGTTACAATGGTGTCACGGACTGAATTGTGTCCCCTCCATAATTCATATATTGAAGCCCTAACCCCTACTGTGACTAGATTTAGAAATAGGACTTTTTATAGACCCTAGACTAATGTAAAGCATAAAAAATATTGACATCATTGCATTTTATCTTCACCCCGATTGAGCTATCTTAATTCAAATACCACCCCTAAAAACTATCCCTGTGGTCAGGAATATACCAGATGTCAATACATTCAAAGACCTGATAGTCTAGAGAGGAAAGGCAGGTGATAAATAGACTTATAACGTGGCAAATGGTGATGAGTACTGCCTAGGTAAATAAGCTTTAAAAAGCAAATAAAGGAAACAGGAATTCTGAAAGTAGGAGTTGTTGTTATTTCTTTTAGAGTGATAAGATATCGCCTTATAAGGGGCTATGTGGCCAGCTAAAGAATGGGAGGGGGAAGGCCATGCAAATATCTGGAGAGAGAGAGAGGTACACTCGACATGAGAATAAGTACAAAGGCCTTGAGGTAGGAATATGGTTTGGAGAGAGCCAAGCAGCCAGTGTAGCTGGAGTTGACAGTGGGACATTGGGAGGGCATTGAGCAGAGCACAGCAAGCCAATTATGTAGAGACCTGCAGATCATTGTAAAGATCTGAGCTTTCATGCTGGATGAAATGAGAAATCCTAGGAAAGAGTGAGCTGAAAAGTGATAGAATCGGATCTATCAGTCAGTACCAATACATTTTGCAGCTGTAACAACAAAACATCAACAATAAAAAAAGAGTAAGTCTTGTAACAACCAAATTCTTTCTCACATGTGTTACTCGTTGGCTGTGGGTCAGCCGCAGCTCTGCTCCAGGTCTTCCCTACTCAGAAAACTAGGCTGAATGAGAAGCCCTTATATGGGACAACCCTGTTCTCATGGCAGAAGATCTCACTTCTATTTAAAAGTGATGTGCATACTGCCAATGCCAAAGAAAATCACATCATTAAGCCTGAATCTTAATGTGAACAAGTTATAATCTTTCAACAGTGAAACTCAACCCAGAGAAAAGTTTGAACAATAATTAAATCTATGGGGCGCCTGGGTGGCTCAGTCGTTAAGCGTCTGCCTTCGGCTCAGGTCATGATCCCAGGGTCCTGGGATCGAGCCCCGCATTGGGCTCCCTGCTAGGCGGGGAGCCTGCTTCTCCCTCTCCCGCTCCCCCTGCTTGTGTTCCCTCTCTCGCTGTGTCTCTCTCCCTGTCAAATAAATAAATAAAATCTAAAAAAAAATAAAAATAAAAATAAAAAATAATTAAATCTAACACAGTCTGCCTTCTTTGTCATAATATGTACTTCTCTTCCTTCTACCCACAAATATTCTCACTCACTCCTAAAGGGAGAAAATCCCAAAGTGCCTTCCAATAATATCATCAGAATAAAATCCCAGGATCTCAGAGTAGTCTCTATATCAGTTCATGATACAATTCCTGTTGATCTGGAGACCTGTAATCTAAAAAATGCTGTTTACGTTTCACTTACATATCTGATATATTAGAGTGGAAGAAGGGCAAATTAGCTACAACAAATTCTCCCATTTGAAATAAGTAAGTAAATAAATAAAGGCAAGCACCAATAGTCACTGGTCCACAGCAATTCTGAAATTTTGCCAGACAGATATTTGTGGGGGATTCTCACCCTATGGAGTTGGAATATGTTTCTTGATTAGTCTAGTTTTTCCCTAGAAATAAGATTTCTGTGGAGTGTGGTTCTTTTCTTGAGGAGTTCTTTCCTTTTCTATTTTCTTCTTTGGCTACATCTGAAAGGGCTTTAGAGAATATGCCCTCTTTGGGGTCCATGTAGCTTTATCTGCCTACTATTTGAGTAGACAGAAATCAGTATCATTATTAAGTCTTTCACAGTGTGTCTCTAATCCAGTCTGGTGAATCATTTGGGTTAACCAAATAGTTTTAGTCATCTATTTATTTTTATCCTGTATTGGCTTGTGTGTGTGTGTGTGTAGTGTGTGTGTGTGTGTGTGTGTGTGTGGTTGCACTAAAGATTACAATATTTATTCTTATTATAATCTACTTGGAGTTAATAAGTTAATATTGTTTATCACTTCCCATACATTGAGAACCTTAAAAAAACAATACCATTTACACTCTTGTTTGTTTTTCTCAAATATTTTACTTCCATATACATTATAAATCCCAGAATACTCCATTATTTTTGCCTCACACAGTCATTTGTCATTAAAGTAATTAAAAGAAAAGAGAGTCTTTTGCATTAAATATATGTTCATCATTTTCATGTAGATCCAAGTTTCTATTTCGCATCATTTTCCTCAGCCTTTAGTTTTTTAGAAGTCTAGGTCTGTAGGCATTCTTTAAAACCTCCTTTAGCACTTCTTGTAAAGCAGAACTGCTGACACATTTCATTCATTTATTTTAGAATGTCTCTGTTTTCTTTTTGCATGGGGAGAATATTTTTCTCTAGATACAGAATTATGGGCTAACTGCTTGCATTTTTGCTTGTTTTGGGCAATTTTAAAACTGCCATTCCATGATCTTCTGGCCTTCATTGCATTTGATATGAAATCGACTATGAATCATATTGTTATTTTTTCACATGTGTTTCCCCCTCTGGCTCTTTGAAACATTTCTTTTTTAACTTTGGTTTTCCTCTGATAATTTTGATGTGGTTAGGTGTGGTTCTATTTGTAGTTATCCTGCTTGGGGTTGACTGAGATCCCTGGATCTGTAGATCGATATTTTTTACTAAATTGGGGAGATTTCTGTCATTATTTTTTCATCTGTATTTTTGCCTCATCTCTGTCTTCTCTGAGACTCCAATTACCACAGATTACCAATGGTCTGTATGGTTTCTTTTTAAGTTTTTATCTTTGTTCTTCAGATGGGATAAGTTTAATTATCTGTCTTAAATTCATAGACCCTTTCAATGAGGCTTAATCTGATACTAAGCTATCCGGTGAATTTGGGGGGTACAAACAGTCCATCCATAACAATTCCTTTTGTTCCTGTCAGGTTTGCCTTTTTTCCTTGATGAAGTGGATCTATATTGATTTTGTATCTAGTCCTAGGCCATGGTCTTTATTCCTCCCATCCAAGTACTAACCAGGCCCGGCCCTGCTTAGCTTCTGAGATCAGACAAGATCAGGCACGTTCAGGGTGGTACGACCATAGACCATGGTCTTTATTCCTAAAGCATAGTCTTTCTTGGGATGCAACTGAATGCCTGAGGTACTCAGTAGTCTCCTTAGTCTGGTTGCGTTGGAATTCTAATTCATTTTCTGGTATCTCTGTTCAGTCATCACTCTTGCAATAGCTGTGCTCTGGTAAACTTCATAGAATTTCACTCTGAGCACAGCCAAAGACCTGTGGGAATCCCTGCACAAAGTTCTGGGTTCTTTTCCTATCTATCTCTCTCCTTCCTAGTCCATGCCTTGAAAATTCAGCTACTTCACCATCTCCAAAATCAAATCTCTGCCTCTTCGGTTCAGTTTTATTACCTTAATCTGCTTGGACATTATAATCAGAAAAATATTCCAGGAAGAAAGCTCAGGCAAATGTGAAGCTTACCTTATTTGTTTCTCTTCTCCCAAGAATCAAACTTCAATGTGTCCTATTTCCCAGTGGGGATTAAAAAGTTGTCTAGTACATGCTCTCTGTTTTATGGTTGGTGGCAGCTGGAGGGCAAGTTTAGCACCAGTTATTCTGTCATGAAGAGGAGTGAAAATTACTGAACAGTTATGGCATATTAGAAAGTAAATTTTTTTCAAAACTCTAGTTGCCTTTTTATCTATTTGACTGTAGTACACTCTATGTGGTAATAGCCCACAATCCTTTTTAAGAAATATATGAATCCCTCGACTTGATTTTTAGCATTTGGAATTTTT
Source organism: Mirounga angustirostris (assembly GCF_029215605.1). Classification (NCBI taxonomy): domain Eukaryota; kingdom Metazoa; phylum Chordata; class Mammalia; order Carnivora; family Phocidae; genus Mirounga; species Mirounga angustirostris. The sequence continues at coordinate 54,929,579 of NW_026991712.1, read as the reverse complement.
TGTAGTTCTTTTGGCAATTCATTCCCTGATCTCTTTTCCCCCAGCTCAAAGATGGCTGATTTGGTACTTGGACAAGGTCAAGATTTATTATCCTTTGCTGTTTTACTTCATATTTTTATTACCATTCGTTTGTCGGGTTTTTTCCCACTTGTGGATGAGAAATAGTTGCATCTTTTAACCCTGAATGTTTCAGAATTTCTAGGTGGTCTTTTACTCTTTTACTCTTTTACTCTTTGCAACTTACCCGCTCCCCCCACCCTGGTTCTTTCTTCAGATCATCTCCTTCTTTCACAATCTCATCAAAGGCAGTCAAAAATACAGAAACATGCTAATAACACCTGTTCCCAACATCTTCATATAGAACTGCAAATACACCAGCACATTTTTTGTCTTGCTGATTATGGTAGTTGACACTTATACCGGATATTTCCCTACTGCATCCCATGTGCTGTCATTTTCCAACCACCACTAATAGTTTCCTCACCATCTTCCATTTGTCCCTAAAATCAAAGCCACATAATTTACTTTTTGTTATGTTCTTATAGCAGTGCCTCACTTCTAGTACTAATTTCTATGTCAGTAGGTTATCTATATATAATGTTTCCTTAAGAAACAATCCTAAGGGGCACCTGGGTGGCTCAGTTGGTTAAGTATCTGCCTTTGGCTCAAGTCATGATCTCAGGGTCCTGGAATAAGCCCTGAGTTGGTGTCTTTGCTCAGTGGGGAGTCTGCTCCTCTCTCTCTCTCTCTCAAATAAATAAATAAAATCTTAAAAAAAAGACACAATCCTAAAATCTCAGTGGATTTTTAACAATAGGGTTTTCCCCTAGCCAATATATACCAGCTGCATGCCAGCAGTAGTTCTTTGTGTTCTTAGGAACCAGAATGAAAAGCCAGCACTTAACTGTGGCAACATCATTATGATGTGGCAAAGAGAAGAGATTTGATAAAATCATGCAATGGTTCTTTAAACTTTTGCTCAGAAGTAACAAAAGTCACTCACACTTACATTTATTTGCCAAATCAAATAATAGGACCAACCCCAAAATAAAGGGGATAAAAACTGTAATCCTCACATAGCAGGGGTTCTGTGGTAAAAGATCTTGAAAGGAAGTGGTCTATTCAGAAAGATCATGTCCATTTTGGATAGTAATACAATGTGTCATGCCAAATTTATTTTTCAAAAGATCTCTTTGGTTGATGTATTGAGAAAAACATCTAAGAAGGCAAGGTAGAAGCAAAGAAATCTATTAAAAGAATATTTAATAATCCAGGTAAGAGATAATGGTGGCCTAAATAGAGTTGTGACAGGAGCTGAAGAATGAGTTGGTTTCTGAATGTATTTTTCAGGAAGAATTAGTAGGATTTAATGATTAATTACTTGCTAGTTGTGAGAGAAAACTAGGACACATCAAGGTTTAGACTTAGGCTTAGATTTTATAGTACCCAAACTCAGTCAGACTTCCAGGTTTGAGAGTACAGCCATCAAGACTGCCCTGACCTATGACATAAACTGCAAGTTTACAGAGTTCCCAAAACTACCTTCAGGTTCAGTAATCTGCTAGAAGGATTCCCAAAACTCAATGAAAAGCTATTATATTCAGTTAAAGTTTACTATAGGGAAATGAAGTAGATCTAATTCAGCTAAATGAAAAGCATTAAGCAGAATCTGGGAAGGTTCCATATGCAAAACTTTCAGAATGTATTACAATCCTAGCATCAATGTATAACAATAAACATGGTATCTTGCCAGTAAGGGAAGTTTACCCAGGCCTTGGTGTTCAAAGTTTTTAACTGGGGACTCCTTTATGTGGTCATGATTGATTGATTGTCCATGTGGTTGATTTCAGCCTTCAGATCAACTGATAATGCATGAACCAAAGTCTCTACCCTAAATCCTATGGTTTATCTTACTGTTATAATCACCCTCTATCCTATCAGCTAAAATAGTCAGTTTCTTCCCTAAACAAAGATATTCTTATTAGGAATGACATGCATTACCTATTAGAAGCCAAGGGTACAAGGAAGTCCTCTCTTTGGGCAAAACCAAATTCTTTTCTACACACATGCCTATTTCCAAACTAATTATTATGCCTAAAGAGACTGAATTGCCCTGTGTTTTTAGAAAAATCATACTCCATTCCCCAAACCAAATCAGAGTGCCCTTGATTTTATAAACTACATCTTTACAACACAAGACAACAGTGGAATAAATCTTATTGAGACAACCATATTATTAAGAACAGGGTTATATAAAGGAAATCAGAAAGGTAATGTGAGAGAAGCATCTTGATTAGGGGGTAGAGTGTGGGTAATGCATACTTTAATAGACTTATGCTAAATGGCTTTGTGAGGAGGTGACATCTAATCTGAGTCCTGAAGAATAAAAACTGAGAAGAGAAAAACAATTTAATGGTGAATTTGAAAAAAAAAAGAAGAAGAAGAAAAATGAAGTTATGTCTGGAGCACAGTACACAAGGATTGAGACATATGAGGTTAGAATGAAAATGAAAATAGAAATCAGGTTATGCAGGACTATAACAGCCTTTATGTGTTTCCATATGTCTTGAAGGCTACCATTTCAGTGTACTCCAACTTCCAGAGGCTCTACATTTCTGGAGACTACCTACATTTCTGTGCCTGAGGGCTTTGTGTGAAGGTTAGAGGTATGTAGAATAATACCCACATCCCAACACCCCTCAAACAGTGACTAAGAAAAAAAATTAAATATAAATATTAAATAAATATTTAATGTTAAATTAAAATCTAAAAACCAAATACTATATATATTATCTATTTTATCTCCCTTCTGAAGGTTGGGAGGGCTGGTAATTCTATGATATATGTATTATTTATATTACTTCCTAAAGTTAAACCATGGGATAAAGTTCCAGTATTTCTTCTGGTTTCTGGATTATTAACACACACTTTCTTGGCTCCTTCCCTTTCTGATATCATGTCTCCATTCACCTATAAGTGTTTCCAGTACTTCTAACAGAAAAAAGAAAAAAGAAAAAGAAACTAAATCTTACTTGTACTTGAATCCTTGTCCCTGGGTTTGCTACCCAAAGGGACCCAAAACTAACAAAAAGACAGAAAAAAGGAAAATCATGGAAGGATTTTAAACAACTGAATAATAACATTTAATAAGTGTTTCCAAAAAATTACTCTCTGACCTGTATGTGAAAAGCATTAATGGAGACAAAAGTAGAAGCAGAAACACTAAAGACCTATTGCAATAGCTGGGTAAATAATGATAGTGATTTGAATGAGGGAGAGAACAGAGGATATAAAAAGAAGTGGGAAATTCAAAATATATTTTGGAGATAGAACTGACAGGACTGTTTGTTGGGTTAGATATGTTGGATTTAGTCAAAGGAATGATCCATATTGACTCCCATATTGCTTGATGATATTACTTTATAAGATGACAAAATCAGGTGAAGAAAATGTAGGTGTTTAATTTGGTGGGGTGATCAATAGCTTCATTTTGGGCATATTTCATCTGCCTAATAAGACACTCAATTGGAGTTGTCGAGAAGGAATTTGAACATATGTTTAGCACTAAGGAAAGAGCTGGGCTAGAGATTTAAATTAGGGATCTGTCATCTTACAAATGTTATTCAAACTCATAGGAACTGGATGAGATCACCTACAATATAATCAAATAGAGAAGAGAAAAAGGAGTGAAATAATGGATTATTCTATAAATGGATTTAGGTAAGTAGTTGAAATTCATGTCATTCTATAAATTAAGTTTATTTAAAAAATGAAATCAAAGAGCATTAGAAGAAAATATTCATATATGTACATGGGAAGTGAAGAAAGCCTTTATAGGCTTGATGTCATAGTCAGAAACAATAAAGAGTTCAACCATAATCACTCATCATCAAGGAAATGTAAATCAAAACCACAATGAGCTATCACCTCACACCTATCAGAATAGCTAAAATCAAAAACTTAAGAAACAAATGTTTGAGAAGATGTGGAGAAAAAGGAACCCTCATGCACTGTTGGTAAGAATGCAAACTGGTACAGCCACTGTGGAAGACAGTATGAAGGTTCGTCAAAAATTAAAAATAGAACTCCCCTACAATCCAGTAATTGCACTACTGGGTATTCACCCAAAGAATACAAAAACACTAGTTCAAAGGGATATATGCACTCCTATGTTTATTGCAGCATTATTTACAATCGCCAAACTACAGAAGCAGCTCATGTTCATCAATAGGTGAATGGATAAAGAAGTGGTGTGTATATATATATATATATATATATATATATATATATATATATATATACACATATATATATACACACACACACACACACACAATGGAATATTACTCAGCCATAAAAAAATGAAAGATTGCCATTTGCAACAACATGGATGGATCTAGAAAGTATAATGCTAAGCCAAAGAAGCCAGTCAGAGAAAGACAAACACCATATGATTTCACTCATATGTGGAATTTTAGAAACAAAACAAACAAACAAAGAAAAAAAAGAGACAAACCAAAAAAGACTCTTAACTACAGAGAAGAAACAGATGGTTACCAGAGAGGAGATGGGTGGGAGGACTGGTGAAATAGGTGATGGAGATTAAGAGTACACTTAGCATGATGATCACTGAGTACTGCATAAAATTGTTGAATCACTATTTTGTACACCTAAAGTATGTGTATAACACTGTATGTTAACTGTACTGGAGTTAAAATTTAAAAATAAAATAAAATGAGTTTGACCATAAAAAAGAAAAATTTTTTAAAGTACATCATAAAATACTCTCATAATGTAATTAAAAGATAAATATAACAATCAGAGAAAGATATCAATCAGAGAAAGACATGTATCATATGATCTCACTGATATGAGGAATTCTTAATCTCAGGAAACAAACTGAGGGTTCCTGGAGTGGTGGGGGGTGGGAGGCATGGGGTGGCTGGGTGATAGACATTGGGAAGGGTATGTGCTATGGTGAGTGCTGTGAATTGTGTAAGACTGTTGAATCACAGACCTGTACTTCTGAAACAAATAGTACATTATATGTAAAAAAAAGAAGAAGATAGTAGGAAGGGAAGAATGAAGGGGGGGAGATTGGAGGGGGAGATGAACCATGAGAGACTATGGACTCTGATAAAAAAACTGAGGGTTCTGGAGGGGAGGGGAGTGGGGGGATGGGTTAGCCTGGTGATGGGTATTAAGGAGAGCACGTATTGAATGGACCACTGGGTGTTATATGCAAACAATGAATCATGGAACACTACATCAAAAACTAATGATATAATGTATGGTAATTAACATAATAAAATTTTAAAAATGCAAAAAAAGATAAATATAACAATGGGAAGATGGTTTTATTATCTTTGTGTGTATAGTAATTTATATAAGGAATTACAAACATACACAAGAAGTCAAACATTTTTATAGAAAAAAGACAATATGAATGAAAATTAAGGGAAAGAAGAAGCTTAAATCTCCAACAACCATATTCAAAACATAAATAAATAAAAAGGTCAACTATGATGGTAAAAAAAAAAGACATGGAAATTAATCAGTTAGCAGATACTTTTCTCAACCTAATAAAATGGAAAACTTTTAAAATTATAATATCATATGTTGGCAAGCTTACAAAATAATAGACTGAGTCTTTCCTGATGAAAATGTAATTGGTACAATTTTCTGCATGGCAATTTTGGAAGAGTCTTAATCAAAAGTCCTAATGCTTTGATACAGCAATTTCTTTTCTAGTAATTTATCCCCCCAAATAATTAAGGATGTTTAAGCGTTTACCTAATCAAGATAAATCCAGAAATGTAATGTAGTAAACTTGGGGTTTATATATTTTCTTTTGAGGAAATGAAGAGAAGATTCCTAGCTATCATTTTGATATCAATAATGGTGGACAAATCCCCCATAATTCCACAACTAAACCTCACAGACGATTATGATAGACTTGGACTCAGAAATTTTCAACGTAAAAGTACCTGGCTGTGAATTGTGTAAGACTGTTGAATCACAGACCTGTACCTCTGAAACAAATAATACACTATATGTTAAAAAAAAAAAAAGATAGTAGGAAGGGAAAAATGAAGGTGGGGAATTCGGACGGGGAGACGAACCATGAGAGACTATGGACTCTGAGAAACAAACTGAAGGTTCTAGAGGGGAGGGGATGGGGGGATGGGTTAGCCCGGTGGTGGGTATTAAAGAGGGCACGTATTGAAGGGAGCACTGGGTGTTATACGCAAACAATGAATCATGGAACATTACATCAAAAACTAATGATGTAATGTATGGTGATTAACATAACATAATAAAATTTAAAAAAAATAAAAAGTACCTGGAAGAAGAGAAAACTTGAAGAAGCAAGGATGTTATGAGGGACACTAAACAGGGAAGTTTCTCAGGATGAATGCTGTTGATTTCTTTTCTGGGTACAGTCTTAGGTATTTTGATTTCTAATTGCAATAAAATGTCAATGAGGTCAGAAGACCAAGTGTCACAGGGACACTTTAAACAATGAACGGCTAATGCCAATAGAGCCTTGAGAAGTTTGATTATTCCTTAATGCAAGAGATAATCCTTCTAGAAATTAATAGTCTATTAAATGTGTGAGAAAAAACAAGCAAATTTGAGTTTTTCTAACTCATACTCAATTTCATGATAAAATCACCACATAGCTAACATCTAAAAACCCACAAACTCAGAAATAGAGTTTATGTTAGGTTTTAATTATTTTATCTGAAATTAATTCTTTGCCCAAGCAAGTAATAAAAGCTTTTAATGCACAAATGTTTACCAAACTGTTAAATTCTTTGATATTCTTCATCACATTCAACACGTAATAAATATTTATTGTGTGTTGTGTACATTTCTCTGAACAACTTGCAATTAAATTATTATTGCTAGGCTAAACAAATTATTTTGACTCACAGTTAATCTTTAAATTATTAAATACTTTGTTTCTAAACTGTATATATAATTTATAATTAAATGTATTTGAACAAATCAAAGGCACAGCAAAGAGAATACTGTTAATATTTCTAATAGGCACTTTTCTTTCCTACACATATTCTTTGAAGATAAATGACTTCAGCATAATTTGTATTCTCTGCTTTAACAATTGAGAATCTTGTTTAAATAAAGCAGTCTTACAGGTAAATGACTATTTGAATATTAATTAATGATTGAGGGAAATATTTAAAGTGATTTTTTAAAATTAGATTCTTTTTTAAAAATTGCTGTAGATCTCTGTTTCTGCATTTTATGTGGAATCACATAAAATATTTTTTTTAATACAAGGATGACAAGTCTGGTTATATGGTTTATGGTTTCTGAACTGCACAAAGGAATAGGACCAAATGGGCTCATTGCGGGAGGATGAAATCCACCCAAACCTCAGCTAGACTAGGCCATGTGGGAGATACTGCATCTATCAGGGGTGAAAATTTGTGAAATGAGTCATGAATGCTAGAGTTGGTCTTGATTTAAAGTATTTCTGTGCTTGACAGAATAACTATATTACATTAGCATACTACATCAAATTTTTTTTCTGAACCATTGTGAGAATACGTTTCCAGCCAGATATTCTATCACTTCCTAATATTTTAGTGTCTATACCCTACAAACAGGGGCATTCTTCTGCATAACCACCATACTAGCAGGAAATTAACATTGATACCTCATTACCAACTAATCCTCAGACTCCACTCAAGTTTCACTGAATGTCCCCAAAACATTCAGAATTTCACACTGTCTTTAGTTGTAATGTCTTTTGTCTCCTTCATTTTGAGACAGTTCTTCAATCTTTCCTGGACTTCAGTGACTTTGACAGTTTTGAATATTCCAACAATTTAATTGTGTAGGATGTATCCCAATTTAGGATTGGCTGATGTTCCTCACATTTAGAGTCAGATTATATTATTAGGAATATCACTGAAGGGGAGCCTGGGTGGCTTGATCAGTTAAGTGTCTGACTTCGGCTCAGGTCATGATCTCAGGGTCCTGGGATCAAGCCTCACGTTAGGCTCCTCGCTCAGTGGGGAGTTTGCTTGTCCCTCTGCCCCTCCTCTCCCTCATACTCTCCCTCAAATAAATAAACAAAATCTTTAAGAAAAAAAAAAAAGGAATACCCCTGAAGTGAGGTGTTTATTCCTCTTGTTGCATCCTCTCAGATGACATTCAGTTTTCACTTGGCTCATTGCTGATGATTTCACTTTGCTTATTTCATTAAGGTGGTGTCTATGAAGTCTCTCAACTATAAAGTTACTTTTGTCTTCCATTTGTAATAATATATATTTTCCAAGGGATGTCGAAGCTATGTAAATATGCATTCTTCTTCTTCAAGTTTTTGTTTTATTTCTTAATTTTTATCGCTGGAGACTCAAGGTCCACATCCTGTTTTATTCAATGGGTTACAACCCATTACAATCATTATTTATCTTGGTGCTTATATTGACCAATTTTGACTGGCTGAAATCTCTTCACGCTGGCTCTTGTGTACTTTTGTTATAGTCTCGTTATTCTTTGAGCACCTCCATGCTTTGTGACACAATAAAACAGTCCAGGTTAACCTTACAGTTTTCTTGCCTCAACCCTTGATGTGCTCACTGCTGTGAGAGTCACTGTTCCCAGGCTCTCTCAGTGGAGACAGCTAAGGAATATTTCTATATCTACTTATAGACGTTGGAACATTTACACCACTACCTTCATGTCCAATCCAAAGTTGCAAGGTTAATTCTAGGGTTGTTGTTGTTTTATTTTTCTGTTAACTAATTTTTATGTATTTTTTAATTAACTGGCTGTGTTTAACCAATCTCCCGTTACTACCACCATCTCCTCCCTAGGAATAGCTCCCCTCACCACATTACTGCTTTGACAGTCTATGCTGGGCCACCACTCTCATGGGACATACCTGTTCATTGTGCTTTAGCTCTGACAACCCATGCCAGACAAACCATCTCAAACTCTGAGAGCCTAGGCCAGGCCAGGTTTCCCATAAGACATTCACCTCACACTCCTCACCCCTGAGAGACCATGCTAGGGCATACCTTGTAGGTGCATCCTCCCCATCCTAGACAAGCTCTGACACTCCAGGCTAGTTTGTTCCTTTTCCTGAATGTCCTGTTTGCACTTCTCAGATGTTAACACCCCTTAACACCCCACTCTACTCCTGCATCCCCCACCCCCATCTACATACACCCACACACACCGCATGGCTACCCTTCTTTCTCTGTTTCGACTCTAACAGCCTTTCCTTAACAAGACATAAAAAAGGCAACAAATGACATATTTTATTTTTAAGAATCCATATAATATAAGTCACTGAAATACATTAAAAAATAATTCTCTTTGGGGAGAAAAATATTTTAATGACAATAATTGGTAAAAGATTAATCTTAATAGAAAGAACTTCTTACAAATAAATGAGAAAAATTACAAATATACCAATATAATAAAAGCAAAAGATGTGGGTTGGCAGATCACACAAGAACAAACCTGAAGCTTGATAAACATTAAGCTGCTTAACCTTGTCAGTAATCAAGTGAGGGAGGATCCTGGGTACTGAAACCAGACTTCCTAAGTTCTAAAGCTGCTCGCCCACTTACTAGTTATGTAACTTTCAAGTTATTTCTTTTCAAAAAAGAAAAAGATTTTATTTATTTATTTGACAGAGAGACAGAGCCAGAGAGCACAAGCGGAAGGAACGGCAGAGGGAGAGGAAGAGGGAGAAGCAGGCTCTGCACTGAGCAGGAAGCCTGATCCGGGGCTTGATCCCAGGCCCCTGGGATCATGACCTGAGCTGAATGCAGATGCTTAACCATCTGAGCCACCCAAGAGCCCTCAAGTTATTTCTGTTTCTCAGGGTCCTCTTCCCCCAAAACAAGAATGTTTCATCTAACTTACATATTTATTATGGGAACTAAATGGTTTAGTACATGCGAAAGACTAGAACAGCACCTGGCACAAAGTGACAGCTCAGTAAATATGCCTATTATTACACTGCCAGGGAAGTCCTTAGGTGGGAGCAGCAAGAATGGAGTCTTATTGAATAGGAAGTATGCAGTTAACGAAAAATATCTTGAATGGAATTCAACACCTGGGGGAAAATGAAAAACTAGTTTGAAGAAACAATATCCCAGGTGAAAAAATTATTCGAACAATACATAGAGCATTTATTTTAAATTTTAAAATATATAAAACTATGTGTTGTGTTGGACTATGAATATATAATAAATATATCAAAACAGTGGGGGAGGATATATACGGTTAGGAAATGAACTTCAATGGCGTATTGTAGCATTGTATTTCTTAAAAAATAATCATAAAAGACTGGTAAATAAATCAAATGTCAACATTTGTTAAATCCAGATGATGGAAATACAGCTGTCTATTATTCACTGAAATTTTCTCTGTATGTTTTAAATATTTTATAATTTTAAAATTTTTAAGTGGGTTGAATGCAGAGCATTATTTTTACAGGCTTGTCAGAAATATTCTTGCTTTATTTTATAGTTATTCATGCACATATTTTGAGTCTGCTACTAAATATAATTCCTTGACAACACAAGCAATTTCTTTTCTAAATTTTATCCCTTAGCTCTGAACACAGTGTTTGATACCTAACAAGGAGGCAATAAAAGTTTGATGAACGACTGAATGTTTTACTGGGCACTATACATTTTAAATTTTCAGTACAGACATCAGTAAATAATTCACACAAACGTCTACAAAGGACCTTATTTATTTATTCTAAATATAGAAAACAATCATACATATTCTTAAGTTTTAAATTTCTATTTACAATATTAGAAAGAAAATAAGTGCTTGTCACAAAGAGGGCTCTTATACTCTCCCTTCACTTGCTTTTTTATTTGAAAAGAAAAACTAAAGGACTTCTTTTTCATTTATTCATTAAACTCTATATTGTACTCTGTTACATTCTGACTCTCACAAAATCACTTCTAGTATTATAGATAAATGCTCAGAAGTTCTTCAACCTTAACTGAATATCCAGGAATAATCAAAAGGAAATAAATTAGAGGCTGCCAACAATGAAAGGGTTTTTAATTCTTTAGTGAATAATTTATGTTTTCCTCTCAACAAAAGCAAAGAATGTAGCATTTTCCCCCCAGGATCAGGTAGTTAATTATTTTTGGCTCAAAAATACTCGTTCATTATTTTATTTTATTATGTTTATTTGTGCAATTTCTTTGGGGGTGGAGGGGAGGGGGTTCTCATGATAGAATCATGAATAACTAATTAGAAAGAGAAAGGCCTTCCAAAATAAAACAGAGCCCAAGCAAAAGGTACTCTTGAAAAAGAGAAAAGATGTTCCAAGTTGGCTACACACAAACACACACACACACACACTTAGTTTAATGAGAGACACAAAACAGTGACCTGACCTAGAGATTTGTTTGAGAAAAGGGTCTAAGATAATTAATTCTTTACTGTTTTGCTTTGCAGTATGTATTCTCTTTCAATCAAAAATATGTTAAATAATCATTTTAGCACTGCACATTTTGAATGCAATCTTATTTTGTTTTTTTAATTTCTTCTAAGTGCTTATATGAACTTCAGATTTCTCCCAACTTTTTGCTATTTTCCTTTTTTCACTTATTCTAACATAATATGTAGAAACCCTACATATTTCTACAGTTTCTACTAATATTCTCCTTCACATACTTTAATATTATCTAAGTTACAATATTTCTCAAAAAAAATTATCAGCATCATTAAAAATGTTAAATGTAACTAATTAGCATACCGTTACTAATAATCCTATTTTATTTTTTTGTTGATAAAAAAACTATAATGTATGGGCACTACCAACCAAAAAGCAAAACTAGATCTGAATATTTTATAATAAATCCGTAGGGAAAAATTCAAAGAAAGATTGAAAGATCAATCTTGCAAAGATTAGAGCTTACATGAAACCTTTGTGTGTTCTTTAATAATAAATTACCAACTGCCAAAGGCAAAACTGAATTGAAGAAAAGTGAATGGAAAAAAAAATCTAATTCATTTTTCTTCTAATGTAATTATTTAAAATATGTTCAGCCAGTTAAAATGATCTACAGACTTGTTTTACTTATATAATTTCATTTATATCTTTATTTATTAATTTAAAAATATAGGTATTTAGTATATACAATGTATCAGTCACTGTTAGACACTGGAATAGAAAGAATTTAAGCCCTGTCTCTGCTTCAAAGGAAGGACAAACAGCAAGAGCTAAGATGATAAACTGGAATAGGGCAAGGACTATGTATTTGCTTCACTACTATCTACCTAGTGTCTAAAACAGTGCCTGACACGTAAATAGTACTCAGTAAATATTTAGTAAATAAATGAAAGAAATATTCAAGGGCGGGACGCATGGGTGACTCAGTGGGTTAAGTGGCTGCCTTCCGCTCTGGTGGTGATCCCAGGGTCCTGGGATTGAGTCCTGCATCAGGCTCCTTGCTCAGCAGGGAGCCTGCTTCTACCTGCCTGCCACTCCCCCTGCTTGTGCACTCTCTCTTTCTGACAAATAAACAAATAAAAATCTTTTTAAAAAAAAAGAAAAGAAAAGAAATATTCAGGGGCACCCGAGTGGCTCAGTCAGTTAAGCGTCTGACTCTTGATTTCCACTCAGGTCATGATCTTAAGGGTTGTGATATGGATCAGGGATAGGCTCTGCACTGGGCATGGAGCCTATTTAAGATTCTCTGTCCTTCTTCTCCCTCTGCCCCCCCCCCCCATTCCTGTGCACAAATGCATGTTCGCTCTCTCTTTCTCCCTCCATCAAAAAGAAAGAAAGAAAGAGAGAGAAAGAAAGAAAGATCCAATAAGTTAATGCCAAAGCACTCTGAAGAGAGAAAAGAGAGTAACTAATTCTGTCTGTTGTTGTCAAGAAGTGACATTAAACCAATAGTGAATTTGATGTCATAATTCAGTTTGAGAAGATACAGATACTTCTTTGGGGAAAATGTCACCCATGTGATTCTATTGGGTGTAGCAATCATAGGAACTTGGCAACCCCTTACACACACATCCAGCCATCCATAAACGGACACTTGTCCCAAGATCAGGCAAACAAACCCACCTTGACAAAATTTTGGTTTTGATAAACTGAATTAGGGATTTGGTAGCAGAGAAAAGATGTGGCAGCATCAGCAGAAATTCTAACAACCCAGTTTTATCTCCCTATTTGATACTAACTAATAAGAAGGTTTAATGTGAGGACCTTGTAATAAAACCCAATGAAGCAATTTATGTGTTAAAAGTCCCTTTTGCAACTATTATCTCACAGAATCTTTAAAAACCTTCATTAAGTATTTGTAACATCTCTCAAAGATACTCTTTCTCTTTTTTATTCAAGTGGCCTTGGTCTGAGCTGTAGAAATTGTCCCCCTAACCAGATATCTTCAGGATTCCAGCCCTCCCATTCCAAATTCCATCTCTTCAACACCACCAAATTGCCAAAAACAACTTTTATCAAATTATTTAATGACTACTCATAGACTATAGTCATTAAATAAGTCCAAACAATTTAAAATGAGCATCATCTACTAAACTCCTGCTATAAAATTCAAATTTCCTACATTCTGAACTATTTAAAATTTTGTAAGCATGTCACATTTTTACTCATTTAATTTTTCTATACTTCCATAGATTATATTTTTTCTGCCTAGAAGATTTATAAATACTCGTCAGTGTAATGATACTTGTTAGGGCAATGTAATCATTTGTTTACATATTTAACTACCATTCTGATTGGACAGCTTAAGGGGAGCACAATGTCCTCTTATGTCTTAACACCTGAACATAATGCAATGTCTAACAAATAGTGTTTAATACATGTTTATTGATTATGTTCATTCTCCATCATAATGAGATTCAGGGAGATTAAGAGACTTTTTGAAGTTTCCCTAAATGAAGAGACCAACATTAGAACACCAAGCTTGTGATTTCTAGTTTTAAACTTTTTTAATATATACCTTACTTACCAAATACCAGCAGGCCAGAGGAAGACCACAGAAAATAATGCAAAGAGAACCAGTAACAGCTTTCTAGTGTTTTCACAGATTCAAGCCATTTGTTATTGGGGCTAACGTAGAGGCGAGGATTCAAGAACGAAAACAACTAAAGTTTTGGTTCTTTGTATCCCTATTTTCTGTCTTGCACTTATATCAGTAAGTTTTATATTAATTATGAACAGATGAAGATAAACTGAACTTTTTTTCTAATTAGTTTTTAGTGTTATAGATGAATACCAAACCCAGTGATATTAACCTTACCTCTGCCCCAACAACCACCCTCCTCTTTCTTTTTTTTTTTTTTAAAGATTTTATTTATTTATTCATGAGAGAGAGAGAGAGGCAGAGGCAGAGGGAGAAGCAGGCTCCCCGCGGAGCAGGGAGCCCGATGCGGGACTCAATCCCAGGACCCTGGGATCATGACCTGAGCTGAAGGCAGACGCTTAACCGACTGAGCCACCCAGGCGTCCCCTCCTCTTTCTTTATTGCATCTTTTTATTCTTATAAATAGGATCTTTTGGGTCTTAATAACTTAATTTATATGTCTTATGTGATATCTGAAGGCTGACATTTTTTGCTAAATTTCTTGCTTTCATTAATTGCCAGGAAAATAGCCTGGATTAAATTTACATCATAACACATTCCAATTATCTCCAGATTCTTTGGATCAGGAGATCTTGGTCTTTTGGCCTTTGTCAGATTTATTCTTGTCCTTAGCAACTTGTGAACTTCTGAGTCTATACAGTTTCTCTTGGATGCTATTTACTCCATTATCATTCTGTACTTAAAGGAAAGAAAAAACAGTTTTGCTAGGACAACTAAAAAATATCTTAGTTTTAATTTTGTAGTAACTCCTGAATTATGAAAATGAAAATATATTTAATTTATTATTTGACCAAAAAAATGACCAATAAAGGCATTTATATCACTGATTTTAACTTTAAAGATTTTATTTTATTCATTTATTTGAGAGAGAGAGTGAGAAAGAAAGAGCACAAGCAGGGTAGGGGGAGAGGGAGAGGGAGAAGCAGGCTCCAGCTAAGCAGGGAACCCGATGCGGGGCTCAGTTCCAGGACGCTGGGATCATGACCTGAGCCGAAGGCAGACGCTTAACCGAATGAGCCACCCAGGTGCCCCCTAATTTTAACTTCCAACATTTTAAGAAATTTCCCCATTTTATAGATACTTGGTGGCATGATTTTTAACAAAATGCAATACATGTTATGACACAAAAGTACATAATTTACTAGTGAAATGTACTGGATATGGGGCAGCCTTGAGAATTATATTAGCTATATTTTCTCTTTTCTGTATTTCTGATTCTCTGGCATTAGGAGCCTTGATCCTGAAGAGACAGCCCCTCTCAGTACTAGATACTTCCTAGAGATAGCAAACAAATTCCCTGCCAGCACGTTGTTGATATACAAATCAATCAATCCAGAGCCCACTCCCCCATTATCTCCTTTATCAAACTGCTACGTACACCAAGCCTGTATATCCCCTTGCCCTAAATCACCCCAGGGCCAATTACAAGGCAACTAGAGACCATCTCTATGGTACAGAGACCACCAAAATTATTCAAACTATCCAATCCTAAAGTTTCTCAGCATAGACACCTACTTTGCCTTGTCCATTCCTTCTTGCAAAAACTCCAATTAAAGTTCTAGGTCCTTTTTCCCCTCTTGCCATTCTGACTCCTGACTGTGCTTTGTCCTTCCTCTTGTGACTCTATTTGGTGAGCCATGTCTTGTGTTTCCAGGGATCTGTGAGTATAAACTTCCTTCATGACAATCATTTCTATGTCTGTGTGTTTTGCCATACCTGATTAAAACAAATCTTGAGTACCTCTTTCATACAGCAAATCTTATTAAAATAAACTCAAGGGATTTCAGCAATATGTAGGTGACTAGTAAGGGATATTATAAAGAGAATAAATACACAGGATAGGGGATAGAGAATAGATAATTTCTAAAATTCTTTCCAGTTCTGATATGATTCTAAATGATGATACTCATGACTGGCTCTTATTTTTAATAGTTGAGTTTTTATTTTCAAAAAGTTGTGTATATAGAGAATACACAACAAATATACAAGTACTGAAATATTTCTAATAAGTGTACAAACAATAGATTTAATAATGAATTTACTAGTGAGTTTGTAGCATCTAAATTATGTGATTAAGTGGGATCTCAAGGAAGAATGAGTATGGAGTTGTTAGGACTGGTATCTTGAAAAATCTGTGTATAAATGCAGGAACATAGAGGAAGTGATGATGGCTCACTTAGATAACCTGGAAATCCAAGATGACAAAATTTAGTATTTTCTTAGGGGAAGTTAAATGGCTTTCTGTAAAGGAGGGTACTTAAGAGCTAAGCAACTAAAATAATTGCAAATGGTGATACATGAGCTGAGAACTGGGGTTGACTCTGCACTTTGAGTTCGTTAACTCTTGGGAAAGGTTTGATACCAGGTGGGTATAAAAATTGTACCATTTAATGGATTATACTTAGAGACATCAGTATGAACTCATTTTTTGCTTAATACAGGTGTTTGCATATAGAAATATTTATAGATATTTGCATATGAACATGTTAGTATACATATGTGCATTTCTTTGTTCTGTCAACTGAAAGTGCCTAAAAGAAATGATATTTCAGTAGGAAAGAGCATACCTAGTTCCTGGATCTTGGTTTTCAATGCCATTCTCCAAAAAAGAAATCATTCTCCTAAAAATGCCATTCTCTAAGGCTATGTGGAAAACTGGCTGATTCCTAAAACTTAGGCAGGAAATATACAAAATGACCTGGAGCACCTTGTAGTTCCAGAAATTAAGAAAATGGATTAAAAAATAAAAAGCAAAACTCACAATGCTAGGGTATATTAAAGGGACAGAGAAGGTAAGTGAAAGAATTGATGACCAAAGCTGGAACAATTTGCACAAGAAAATAAGGTAGTATTGTGTTATAACCCAAAGTATAAAATGAATATTCATGAGTCCATACTGAAATAAAAGAATAATTGGATAAATAAATAAATTGGGGCATAGAAACAAATTCTAAGTATTTTATGTAGATACCTCTCCTTCAAGGAGATATTGCACATCTCTCCATTCCTTAAGTGTGGGCCTTGCATAATGACTGCTTTCCAAAGAGTATTGGAAAAAAAAGTAACTTTACAGTGGAGAAACCTAACAAACACTACCTCAGCCAGGTGATCAAGGTTAACATCAACAGTGATAAGTCATGTTGATAGAATGTACCTGTGATACTGTGATTTATAGTAAGATACATATTTGGTCTTCATGTCTTATTCTGGCACAGAGTTCCTAAAGCCTTTGGAATTTCTTAAGGGATAAGAGCCAAAAAGGTGTCTTTTGTTAAGTTAATGAGGTAGGTAGAGCCTACCACATGCTTAGAGGGTGGAACTTTCAGACCTAGTCCGAAGACGTCTGGTGAAGGAAGAGGGACCAGAGATTTTGCTTAATCACCAAAAGCCAATGATTTAACCAATCATGCCTCTGTAATGAAGCTTCATATAGCATTGTACTACCATTGATGGAGTCTAAATCACGTCTATACTTAAAGTTGTTGCTTGGAGGTAAAAGAGACAGAGAGAAGAGAGAGAATTATTCTCCATTCTAGATATTTCTCATCCAAACATGCCATACGATAAGGCCACATAGTTTTGGGCACTACACTCATCCAGGATAAACATCTGATGCCTGAAGATATGTACGAAATAACGCATAGGCTGGGTTTAGCTGCTGAGTTTTGATTTCAGGGACATTATAAAATACATTCTAGGAGGTTAGGTTAACCAAAAAGATTATCCAGTGGTTCTTGGATTCTGAAATAAACATACAATAGGCCAGACAGAAATTGTCAGCCTGTCATTATAATACCGGCTGTTAACAACCACAATTAAGGCAGACTACATATCAATTATTATTTGTCTGGAACATCAACTTCCCTAAGCATAAAAGGAAGTGAGGCAGCCTGCATTACTGTCTCCCAGCTTCAGCTAATTAGTACTGTTTTTAATGGCTTCATCTGCCCAGGATCAATTGTCTAATAGGAACAGTGCTCTGTCAGTTAATAAGGTGAGGAACTGTAGAATGCGATTATGTCTGGCTCCGAAATAGTGCTTCAAACAACACTAAAACAATCATGTGACAGAAAAATAGACTAATAGACTCAGGCAGTACTTTTGGTCTAATTCTTGAAAAACACAGTGTTCCAGTAATATTTATGGAAAAATTAAAAAGGACAAAAAATTTGAGAAAGAAAAAATATAAAGACAGATTTAAAAATAAACCCAACACTATACACACATGTGCATCTACACATACACACATAGATACACAGTCTCTAAAAACTTCAGTGAAGAGAGAAGCCAGCAGTATTATAAACTGGTATTTAATGACTATTACTATAAGGAGTGTTGATGTGATGATGAACTCCATTTTCCAAAATTGCTTTTCGTAAAAGTAAATTATTTTGTGGTTGTGCTGGTTGTAACATAAACTATATTCATTTTCCAGTCACAAAATGCAACTCAGTGAAGAAATGGGGACTGATGATACTCATTTGTACTCAATTGGCTTTTCTCATCTATTATTAGACTTACGTAACAACTTTGATTTGAGTAAATGTGCTAAACAATAGACTGCCTAATATAGACATACCTAAAAATATTAATTCATAATATTTGAGCTTCCTAAACTGATGTAGAATTGGGCTCGTGGAATGAACCAAGACAAACTGAGTTGAATGACAGAGAGTAGTTATTATCCTGAGAAGTAGTGTGGGCAGTGGTGAAGGGTATGGGCTTAGAACCTGTATTACCTGGGCTTAAATCCTACCACCATTACATACCAGCTTGCATAACTAGGGCAAATTACTTTACTTCTCTCTATGTCAGTTTCCTTATCTGTAAAATGGGGATAATAAAAATAGTATTTTTATAAAGACTAAATGAGGGACTCAGGAACTTAAGGCACTGTCACAAAGGAAGTATTACAGACAGTTTAGCTATTACTAAGATTATTTTTTTTTTTAAGATTTTATTTATTTATTTGACAGAGAGAGACACAGCGAGAGAGGGAACACAAGCAGGGGGAGTGGGAGAGGGAGAAGCAGGCTTCCCGCGGAGCAGGGAGCCCAATGCGGGGCTCGATCCCAGGACCCTGAGATCATGACCTGAGCCGAAGGCAGACGCTTAACGACTGAGCCACCCAGGCGCCCCACTAAGATTATTTTTAAAATAGTTCATCTTAATTTACTTGAGCACACTGAAAAAGGTATTCTCTGAGCCAATATCCTATTATGCTCCCTTTCTGCAGCTTATCTACAGTGCAAGAACAGTCTGATTAACTAGAAATTTTACACCTTGAAATTTGCCATTTCTCTAAAACTGTGGCTTTCTTTTTCCTTTTTTTTTAACTATTTTTTTAAGTGTTATCCCCAGACCAGAAGTATCAACTTTACCCAGAAACTTCTTTAGATACACAAATTATCTAGTCCCACGTAGGCCCTACTGCATCAGAAACTTCAAAGATGGAGTCCAACAACCTGTTTTTAAAAGCCCTCCAACTGATTCTGATGTACAATAAAGTTCTAGAAACATTGGGTTAATAAATGCCAAAACTCCAGCTTTGTTCCTCCTTACTAAGAGATTAAAAATTCTAAACTACTGAAAATACAGTTTTGTTATCAACTGGATAATAGAGTGTTGTTCAAAATAACTCAAATCTAACCCTGAAGCCAAAGATGTTAACTAAAACCTCTAGCTCTAGTTTGAAAACATTAATGCAATCATGCATAATAAAAAATCTAGAAAAACCAGAAGAAATAATTAAACTAGGAAGAAATAAGACATTAAAGGTGTGAATCAAATTTTTTAACTTTCTACATTGAGAACTTGCCATGAGATATGGAATGCTACATAAATTGGTTTAAATAATTCTTATAATCCAGCTTTTCATTTTATTAATTAGTTTTAATTAACTAATTACTTATTAAACTCAGGGCCCAAGTTTTCTCAGCTTTTATGAAAATATTAAAATGGCTCTTAGAATAGGAAATCTAATACAGAAATGCCTATGACAACATGGCATCTGTTGACCATTTCTTTGCCTGCAGAATTGCTTTATTTAACCTGAACAGTGTATCAAAAATCAGAAAATTTCTCATAAAAAAACTAGAAATACCAGCTTTAGAAAAACTATAAGATCTAGCAATACTGGGCCTGCATTACCACAAGTCTTCTGTCCCCTAGGGTTAAATAGCAGCTGCTTTCTTGGGTTCTGACTTTGACTGCCTCTAGCTCAGCTGACTTCATGCACCTTTTCTGCCTGAGCACTGCAGGCAGGCATCTGATGTTGTCCTCTATCCTAAAACAAGCCTGGTACAAAACCCCTTGTAAATTCCAGGTCTTTCCAAAGGCATCTCTCTTTCCCATTTCTCCAAAAGAATCATGCTGTGACACCTGGGAGGCTCAGTGAGTTAGGCATTCGGCTCTTGATTTCTGCTCAGGCCATGATCTCAGGGTTGTGAGATGGAGCTCTGCACTGGGCATGGAGCCTGTTTAAGATTCCCTC
Source organism: Mirounga angustirostris (assembly GCF_029215605.1). NCBI lineage: Eukaryota > Metazoa > Chordata > Mammalia > Carnivora > Phocidae > Mirounga > Mirounga angustirostris. The sequence continues at coordinate 54,908,954 of NW_026991712.1, read as the reverse complement.
TGCCCCTCCCTGCCACCAAATTCAAAAAAAAGAATCATCCAAATGGTTTTTTGGGGGTGAGAAATAATGTATAGATAAAATTTTAAAACGATGTACTCTCATTCCCATTATATATATAGTCAACCAATGAAGCTATTATATCTCTGTAGATTGCTTTGAGCCTAACAGAAGAGGAAATTGATGTACAACTGGAAGTCTCTTACTGGAGTCAATATCAACTGGGGGAATTAGTGTTTTGACAGTGAAAATCTAGATTTGACCACTTCAAAGTCAGAATTTTTAAAATGAGGTCATTGTAGGAAATGAGTTAAATCCAAATGCATGAAGTATAGTGTATAGAATGAATTTTTATCAATTTTTTTTTATCCAAAAAGAGAATTATTTGCTAGAAATGGCAGTTTAGATATCTCCGGAAACTTTGGTTTTAATACTAGTCCAGCTGTGACTGGCTTTGTGGATTTGAGCTAGTCATTTAACCTCTTAGGCCCTCAGAGTACTCTTCTATAAAATGAGGAGGCTGGGCTCAGGTACCTTCCAGCTCTCAAAGTCTATTCTGTGATTCTAGGATGCTGGGGGCAGACAATTCATTTCAGTTTTTTGTATAAATGACATCCAGTGTCATGAAATAATGTATCAAGAGCAGCAGCAGGGTCTTTCTATCCTGAATTTGGTTTGAAGCCAGCAGATGGGGTTGCTTGAATTCATTTTCTTTCTTTGGTGAGGGGATAGGTTTGATGACCTAATGGGCCTTTTCCATCTCTTGTATCTTTGATGAGGCTACTAGGCCTCTGCGTTGGGAACTGCAAAGAGTTACCGTGGTGAATTCTCCTTTGTAGTGATTTTCTCTTTTTCATCATGTTTGACATTTTTGCAATTGTGCTTTGATTCAGATTATATCCACTACATAGCTCAGTGTGCTAGTGAGCTGAGACTTTGCTAAGATATAGATGCCCAAGTATAGAAATTAAAAATGACAAGCTCAAGTATTGCTGCATGCTGTTTATATATATTATTTGAAGTAGCTGGTTGTAGTTCAGTGAAGTTCCATAATGGTCATATGGGCTTCAAAAGAAATAGTTACATATTTTTTTTTCTGTATGGTAGCTTACTGATAAATTACTACAACTATCTCTTTCCCTCCTTTTCTTTTTTCTTTGAAAAATTTCTGAGATGCATACTTCTTTATAGTCCATTCCAGGAAATAAAATAGATAGGCAATGAAAATAGACCCCAGTTGTAAGGACAAATATGCTTCCAGCAAAATGAAAAGAAAAAACATCTTTAATTCAGTTCTTCCAGGAAATAAAAGTTCAGGAAAGAAGCAATCAGATTTGCTTTACCCACTTCACCATTAGAAATTATGTCCTACAGCTTTCTAAACAGTAGAGAACAGAAAAATACAACAAAGATGGGCAATTATACAGAAAGCAAAGTAAAGCCATTAAATTTTTAGACAGAAAACAGTCTTGATACTGCCTATTAATTTTCAAAATGATATATATATAATTGTACATATTGCTTTCTAATTCTGTAAGTAATTCAGAAAAACACTAAAATACTTCAGAAATACTGCCAAATTTCAGAATATTTCAGAAATATTGCCAAAACCAACTGCAATGCATAGAAGATGAAGTTGAAAGAATAAGAGGGGACAGAAAAGGAAAATCTTCAAAGAAAGGAAGCTTGAAAACTTTATAACTATTTTCTAAAATGAGTCACAATTATGATGAAATCAAGGAATGAAATGTCAAAAGATGAAACAGTAGAAAATTTTCTTTTACCAACATTGTCCCTTAATACTAAAATAATAAAAACACTAAATATCTATGAATTGAGTTCATTCCTGTTCAGGAAGCATAATAAATGTGTTAATACTAAATGAATAGAACACAAGCCTCAAACACAATTATAGTTGTAAATGTCAAATTCTACCTCTGTAAAAGTTATTTAAAGTTCAAATAGAAAAACAATAAAATCTTTACATTCTCTCCATGTCATTTCAATGCTAACATGCTTCAATAGGATAAAAGCAATTTTAGTATTTAGTCTTTAATTAGAAGTAATCTTAGGTAATACCAAGATTATGAGGACACATGTATGCGCATGCACACACACACACACACACACACACACACACACACACCCTAGGATACTATGCCAGTAAACAAATCATTGAACTTATGGTCTATTACTCTCTAGTTTGGATTACACGTTGACTTTCATTCTCCTTACTTTAAAATAGAGTCTCTTTATTAAAGAAAAATATTTCTACTCTATGACAAACATGCATGTTAGAATCAGATTCATTGGAAAGCAAAAGTAAAGAATATTAATGTCTAAGTTAGGCAAAGAATATCTGCTTGACAAAGAAAGTTCCATTGAGCCCGTCTCTCCCTACCCACTTTTCCAAATTCATGTAATGGTCAATTAACAGAATTTCCTATTCCAATGGGCATTTTAGCTCTTATTATTAGCTTTATATCCACTGGTCTCCTGGACCTTCATTAACTTTTGCCAAAGGGGGCACCTGGGTGGCTCAGTCGTTATGCGTCTGCCTTTGGCTCAGGTCATGATCCCAGGGTCCTGGGATGAGCCCTGCATTGGGCTCCCTGCTCGGCAAGAGGACTGCTTCTCCCTCTCCCACTCCCCCTACTGTGTTCCTGCTCTCGCTATCTCTCTCTCTGTCAAATAAATAAATAAAACCTTAAAAAAAAAAAAAAAAACTTGTGCCAGGGGATTCCATTATTTTTTCACAGAGATGTATGCCAGCACAAGTCTTCACATTGATAGAAAGAGTACATAAAAATTTAGTCAATTATCTTTATTCCACACCAAAGAAATGCATTTGCCCCAGGAGTGAGAAATAAGTTTCTTCCAGAGCAACCAGATTATACCTAAATAATTCCATCATAATTTTTAAATTCAAGCCCTTTTAAATTTTATAGTATTAAATAAACTAAAAGTATGTTTAATTAAATTAATGTAGTCAACACACATTTTGAATTGCTAGCTGTATGAGAAATGATAATCCAAATAATTCAGCTAATAAACCCCCTTTCTGAAAGAAAGAAGAAAGAAAGAAAGAAAGAAAGAAAGAAAGAAAGAAAGAAAGAAAGAAAGAAAGAAAGAAAGAAAAAAAGAAAGGCAAAGAAAATGATGGTGAAGAAGGAGAAATCAACCCATAAATTGAGTTTTGTGTCATCAAAGAAACATTTGGGAATATATTATAATATCTCAAATCAAAAATTCAAGAACTAATGCTACAAATAGATAAAATGAAAAGAAGTAATAAGAGATAATTAACTCAGGGATAAAAAAGAAAAGATGACAGAAAGAAAGATTAAATTCTAAGGTACCCCAAATCAATAGATTTAAAAACAAACTTACTAAAGAGCATAGAATACAAATGATAAAACAATCAAGAGAATACAAATAAAATAAAGAAATAAGTAAAAATGGTCAAAGAGAAAATGGTTGAAATAACGGCTAACCAAAGAAGATCCAATGTATGCACAATTGGAGATATTAAAGAGGAAAAACAAAACAATGGAAGAGAAGTAATATTTTTCAACTATGATTCAAGAAAATTTTCTGTAAATAAAATGAAAATGAGCCTAAATAATGAAAATCCCATATTAGTTGCTACACTGCATAATAAATTAGTACAAATTTAGCAGCTTAAAACAACACGTAATTACTGTCTCACAATTTCTGTGGGTCAAGATTTCAGGCATGGCTTAGTGAGTTCTTAGCTCAAGGTGTCACAAGGCTATATAACCAAAGCTGAGCTGTGTTCTCTTCTGGAGACTCAACTGGGGAGAAGGTGTTGGCAGAATTCTTTTCCTTGCAGCTGTATAACTGAGGGCCCCAGCTTCTTCATTGCTATCAGCCAGAAGCCACTTTAGGTACTAGAGACTACCCATAATTCCTGCCACATGATATTTCCACAGGCATTTCACAACATGACAATTTCCTTCTTCAAATCCAGCAGGAGAATAAGAAGGTTGCTGGCAAGATGAAGTCTTATACACCTTAACAAAATCCTGGGAGTAACATGTCATCAAGTTTGCAATATTCAATTGGTTAGAAAAACTCACAGGTCCCATCCACACTCGAGGAGATGGAATTATATATGAGCATGAATATCAGAAGGCAGAGTCACTTTAGGGTCTGCCTGCCACAAAGGTCGACTGGGTTTGAAAGATTTAACCAGTAACAATCTGAAACAATCTAAAAATCCCTTCTAACTTTGTCTTCAAAATTCATAGTTTCTCCATAAGAGAAATATTATTCAGGTAACCATAGCATTTAAATAAATCAAGTATCTAAAAAGTGAAGTTAAAAATAAAATAGTATTGGGACGCCTGGGTGGCTCAGTCGGTTTGGCGTCTGCCTTCAGCTCAGGTCATGATCCCAGTGTCCTGGGATAGAGTCCCATATGGGGCTCCCTGCTTGATAGGAAGCCTGCTTTCCCTCTGCCTGAAGCTCCCCCTGCTTGTGCTCTCTCTCTTTCTGGCAAATAAATAAAGTCTTTAAAAAATAATAAAATAAAATAACATAAAATACAAATGAAAATATTTTGAAATTAAAAACCAAATTAAATGTCGTGGTATTAGAACATATTGGTAATCATTGTTATCATCTTCCTTGTTATAACCAGAATTCCCATCTTCTTTGCACCATATTGTCTATGTTTAATAATTTTTGTTAATTAAATAATACTTAATCAGCAAATATATAGTAAATATTTGTTACCAATTTCTACATAATGGGCAATGTGCTAGGCATGTCTTCATGATGAAGTCTTAAAATTACAATATCTCTTTAATACACTAAACTCTCAATTTTAACTGGAAGTGCATTTCACATTCACACTTAAGTAAAAATAGAAATTCTAAGAAAGCTATCTAACACTGCCCTCTGTGTTCCTTACACTCATATTCTTTGCTTAGCTTGGTAAACTTGACACCTGTTTCCAACCAGCCTGCCCCACAACTCACCTGCTCATCATTTGACTCTCTTTTTGCATGCTACCTCTATTTCTAATTCATCTTTTATCTCTGCTCTCTGCTCTGGATTTGCCATATATCTAGAGCTACAGGGGAGAAATTTTCCATCTGGTTCCAACCTCTCTGGTTCATAATGTGGGGAAAAGAAAGATTAATTTTAGCCTGAACAGCAAGCCAACCTAGCTTATCACCATCTCCAATGTATTAGTTTCTGCTTCAATCAAAATCACCTTCATTCTCATCTTCTCCATCATCATCATCACCATTGAGCATTTGTCATGCAACCCCAAATAGTCACATCAAAGTGAATGCTGAGTAAGTTTTGTATTTTAAATTGTTAGATAATTACCTCTTAAGATTTTATTATCACTTTAGAACACTTGGACAACCTCAGTTACAAAGAAGGTTAAATGGCTCATCCAGTATACAGTTAATGTCAAAGCTAGGATTCAAATACTACTCTGACTGGGAGCATTGGTGGTATAGTGGTGAGCATAGCTGCCTTCCAAATACTACTCTGTCTGACTTGGAAGTCAGTTAACCACTGAACTAAACTGCCTCCCATTATCAGTGTTGATTGAGCATTTAAGTTGTGTTAGAAACTTAAAACTCCATTCTTTCCGATATAGTTATAACAGTCTACTGCAATTTAGGCATAGTTAAGTTCTGCCATATACATTTTTGATTTAAGAACAGTCCCTCCTTTTAGAACAGAGCTGACTTTTCAAAATTTTATAGTAACCATTTTACTTATAAAAGTTAAAAAGTGGGGCACCTCGGTGGCTCAGTAGGTTAAGCATGTCATAAGTATAACTTCTGCTCAGGTTATGATCCCAGTGTCCCTGGATCAAGCCCAGAGTCAAGCTCCCTGCTCAGAGGGGAGTCTGCTTGTTCCTCTCCCTCTGCCCTTCCCCACTGCTCATGCTCTCTCTTACTCTTCTCTCTCTCTCAAATAAATAAATAAAATCTTTAAAAAAAAAAAGTTAAAGAGTTATAGGGTTGTAGATAGGAGGAAAGTAAAATGTCATCGCCAGCCTTTTTGAAAAACGTTTTAAATCTCTGTATAAAAATCTGGAAATCCATGGTGATAGAAACTAAAACTATAATTAAAAGTAGTTGCTTTCCTGAAATGAAAGGAAGCTGTGAAAATGGACAAAATAATTAAAAAAATGGATACAATTTGATGTCATACAATAAACCAAATCTCTTTGGCCTCTAAAATAATGAAAAGCAGAAGTGAAGAATTGTTGTAAAGCTCGATTAAAGATTTCAGCTCAGTGAATAATCAAATGAGAATAGTCAAGGGTCATACACATTCACAGTGAGTGAGACACACCCTAATGATGGTAGATCCTTGACCTGCTGCAACCTCTGGACAAAATAATGGGTATCCCAGAACTAGCCTTGAAATAACTCAACACCTGGCTCTCAAAGGAAATTTGCTAGTTCTTCAGAAGGAAAACAAAGAGAAAACCCAGATATATGGAGTAAACTATATATCATTACTCAGGCTAATAATTACCAACCTGACAGTTAATATGGATACTTTTGAAAATGCTAAAGCTATATATATCCTGCATGTGCACACACATACTCACGTGCACATACATACATATCCACAGAATACACTAGATCCAATGCTTTACAATTTGTTGGTAGCGGAAGAATCAATTCATGAATTATTTTTTGTATAGATTATATAATATCATTGTTAAATCACTAATATTTAATATGAGGCTATGCACACAACTGTATTCTTAGTACCAAGATGCTAGTCCAAAAAGGAACAGGTCAAAGAAGAAAGTGGTATAGATCAGAGAAGATATAAGAAGGCAAACAAGTTAATGGATACTCATCAGATGTCCCTAAGGCCTTGGAAAGTTATGAAGAAATAAGCATTCTGGAAGCTACTCCATGTCAAGATAAATGATAAAGAATGAGGTGGCATGGCTTTTATGTGGTCTTCTACTAGTCAAATAGCATCATAAATATGCTATGCAATAGCAGGCCTTGATTAAGTTCTGTAAGCAAATATAAGCCAAAAGTAAAGTGAAAACTGAAATTCCTTAAAGATTGAGATTATGGCAAAGTTTAGAATGTAAATAGATACAATAACAGTCTGTGTTGTGACCTCCTTCCCAAGCCTTCCTTCAGAGGTAGATGGCTGGATAATCTACTTTTCTATATCTCTTAGTAGAGTATAACTAGACTATAAAATTACCATCTTTTTTACTTTAAATCCATATTGTATAGTTTAAGACCTGGCAAATAATAGCCATGAAATAAATGTTTACTTATGATAATATTATGGCTTCACACATGATTACTAAGCAACAATAAGGTTTTGTTACAGAATATCAGATCTTGTGCACTAACAGACAACTTTAAAAGACTATATCTCAATATTTATGAGCTTGCTCACATGCAGGAGTGCAGGACAGAATGTGCCCTCTCTGTGCATTCTGTCCTGGAGTATGAGAGAGGCCTGGGAGCACAGAACTATGCACACCTATTTCTTCTCCCAGAATCAGCAGTAAGTTAGGTCATTCTTCCTTCCTTTTTTTTTTTAAGATTTATTTATTTATTTGAGAGAGAGAGAGCATGAGCTGGGGTGGGGGTGTGGCACTGGGGGTGTGACACAGAGGGTGAAAGAGAATCCTCAAGCAGACTTCCCACTGAGCACAGAGCCAGACACAGGGCTCCCTCCATCCCAAGACCCTGAAATCATGACCTGAGCTGAAACCAAGAGTCAGACACTTAACCGACTGAGCCACCCAGGTGCCTCTGGTCGCTCTTCTTTCTTTAAGAAGAGTCGAGACTGGTAGAAAGTTAAGCCTAGCTAAAGTCTCTCCACCATGGGAATATGAAGGCAGGGAAATAAAGGCGGTCATTTAATCTTCACTACTAAGTGTCGAGGCAAAGCCAGAACATGAAGTGGGATTCAGGTCTGTGTTCTTCCTTCTGTCCACCCGACTCCATTATGCATTGAATGGAATGGATTGAAGAAAACACAGGTTACAAGATGTGACCTAAGAAGAGAGGTTAAAGAGAGATCTATAAACCCATTCTAATTCCAATTAAGTAAATTCCTGAAACTAAAACACAAAAACAAAAACCAAACAAACAGAAAACTGTTGAAGCAACTATAATCATCATCAGGGTTAGTCCAACACTTGTCCACAGTAAGTACCCTTTTAAAGAGCAAACAGCCCAAAGTCCTACATTTATTAGATGCACACAAAAAAATATTTATTGGATGTCTAATAAACTGATTCCACAACAACTTAAGAGACTAAGAAACTACTGCCCTTATCAGCACCTAGATAGGTAGTACATGACTAAACTCATGTCAAAAGTAGAAATACATCACTAAGGACTAATTGCTATGATTACTACTAGATCCCTAAAAAAAAATCAATTTTATAGCGTCTGCAAAAGTAATTCCTGCAGATTTTAATATCAGTATAATTTAATTTTTTCCATCTATGCACATATGTTCACCTTCATAAGAAGAATTATTACATATGTGGAGACAACAGTATTTTAAAACATTTATTTATCAAACAACCTATACATTGTTATAGACATCATACAAGGTTAAAACATATACAAACACCAAAATCCACATTCAAAAAACATAAAATAACCACCTTTCAGCATAAATAAAGAAAAAATGGGAATGAAGGACTGACTCTAATATGTCTGTCAAAATGCTATAAATGGCATTCACTCCTGCCCAAACCCAGAGAGCTCTTCTTGGACATTTCTCTTGGATACAGTAATTGACGCCTTGCATGCCTTCCTAAGAGCATGCACTGGCTCTATTAAATAAACCTGTATCATAGGTATATATCCTTAGAGTTGTTAATTTCATTTTTATTTCATAAGGACATAGAATGGTCCAGATCAGTAAACCTCCTTGATGTTGCCTCAGAAATAAGAGTTGGTACAAAATTTTCAATATATACATAGATATATTGAAATCTATCTATCTATATATATATCTACATATACAATGTATATGTAATTGATGTCTGAAGGAGAATATATGAAATACATAGTTTTCCTACAAATGTTAAACTGCACAGCTGTTTTTGTTATCTTTTGTCCAAGTATAAAGTCAGACATTTTTTCCAGTGACAATATCATAAATTCTATAAAGTTTAAATAGATTGTTGAAGTAGTCCCCTATGAAAACACACCTAAAATGCAAAATACAACTTCCTTTCAATATATAAAAATTAATAAAATGATTGAATATATGCAGAAAAGTGAAGGAATAGATTATACATGAAGACAGAGAAAAGAACATGTCTTCTCAATTTACACATTATAGTCACTTGAAGTGTAGCACATTTGAACTTTACTTTGATATTCTGTCCCTGCTTTCCTTGCTTTGAGTGAAAAAAATGCATATATATATATATATATATAATTTTTAAGGTAGAGAAGCTCAAATGTAGTTGAAAATAATGTTTGCTCTTCAAATTTATCAGAAAACTTCCTACAGCATCCATGGACCCAGAGATATATGTACTTTCTTCCTACTGTGATAAACCACAGAGTTCTGTCACAAAAGTTCATGAAACAAGGTTTTCCTTATTGTTGTGCTGTTTTACTGTTTTTACTGATAAAAAAGGAAAATTACAGAAGTGAGGAAAGAACAGGGGAAAGGGAAAGGAGAAAGAAGGTAAGGGATAAAGAGAGGAAGAAAGGGAGGAAGGGAAGAAGGAAAAATAGGAGAGATAAAAAATGAAAGGAAGGAAAGAAAAGAAAATATTGTGTTCTCACTTAAGGATATCCATTCCTTTCAACATTTCCTATTATGAATTATTATCGGGAAATAAATAATTTGGAATTCACAAAAAACCTTTTAATATCAAAATTTATGTCATTATAATTTTATCAGGTTAATATTAAACCTGCTCTGTTTCCAAACACTCTACATAACCATTAATGCAACCACAAAACTAAAATGATAAAAGCCAGGAGATGCACAGTAACAATGCATGACCTTAAAAAATGTCCCCTTTTCTAAAACTAGAACTGAGCAGATAGCTTATAACAATTAAAAAGTAGTTTCATATGTTCATTTTTTTACTTCTGAAAAATGTAATATATATGGAAAATGTTCATCTGCATTTATAAATGCCTCTAAAATCTTCCCAAACTACCTGCAGCAATCTCTCATCCTATATGCTCTTCAATATATAGAATGTGACTTTGAACTCCTATCTGAGGTGAAGTCTATGTTTCCTCTCCTTGAACCTGGGCAGGGTTGTGACCATGGCAGATGTGGAGCTGTGTGACTTTGAGGCTAGATCATAAGAGGTTGATACGGCTTGCTCGGTTCTGAGAATTCTGCCACTGTGCACCGAGGAAGCCCGAATAGCCTGTGGAGGGCCATGTGATGAACAAAAGAAGCAGAGACAAACTGTTCTGAGCCCTACCCAAATTGAAGAAATTAATCGAAATAAATTATTGTTTTAAACCACTAAGTTTTGGTGTGGTTTGTTATGTAGAAATAGATAACTGGAACATCATGGTGTGCAAATACTTTAGCCTCAACTCAAAATTGAATGAAATTCCTCAACCTGCCTAGTGATACAAAGGGGACTATAATCATCTCTACTTCAGAAAGAGAACCTTAGAAAGGTACCTTGAAGAATAAAGATCTTCTGGGGATCTAGAAGACAAATGTATTCTAGGCAGAGGGATCAGCACATGCAAAGTTATAGCATGTGACAAAAAGATGACAGAAAGGATATCAGTATTGAAACCATTGGGGGTTGTGATGGCCAGAGTGAGAAAGGACACAGATCAGCAAGAGTCTGGATATCATACTTTGGTTTGATTTTTATTGGTAAACTATAAGAAACTACTGAAGGATTGTTCTTTATGAAGAATGGATTAGAGGCAGAATAAGAACAATAATAAAACATACAGAACAGTTTGAAGGCAGTTGAAATGATCCAGGCCAGAAGTAAAGAAACAATGAAGCAGAAAAGGAGTAATAGATTGAGGTATGTTGTAGAGGAATAATCCAGAGTAAAGCTTTGGAGGCACCTTATAGAATCTCTTCACTACCTCTTGTGTAAGGGCGATTTGGATTGTGATTGTCATTAAACAGAAGGAATAAGATGAAGAAGTAGCATGTTAGGAAGGAAAACACAGTACAAGGTATATAGTGTTGGAAGTGGTAATAGCATACATAAGCCTAAGGTCCAGGAAAATATATATATTTTATTTAAAACCTTCTCATTTTTTTTTCTAAGTCAGAGCTACAGCTGAAAAACTAGCTTCTTCTATATATTTTTGGAACCTAGTTTTCTTGTCTTTATCTATTGATTTAGCCCTACTTCCTTAATGTGGACTTTTTTTTTTTTAAGATTTTATTTATTTATTTGACAGAGAGAGAGATAGCGAGAGCAGGAACACAAGCAGGGGAGTGGGAGAGGGAGAAGCAGCTTCCCACCGAGCAGGGAGCCTGATGTGGGACTCGATCCCAGGACCCTGGGACCATGACCTGAGCCGAAGGCAGACGCTTAACGACTGAGCCACCCAGGCACCCCTTAATGTGGACTTTTAATTCAGATGGATCTGGCCTGAAATCACAACTCTGCTTTTTATCAGTCATGTGTCTTAGAGACCATTTGATTGCAGTGGTGGAGGTAGGGAGGTGGGAACCAGTTAAAATAGCATAAGTCAAAAATAAAAGAAAAATAAATAAGTAATGGTGAATAATAAGGATTCTAAAACCGAAACAATTTCTGAGATATAAAAGTTTCAAATTCAAAAACTAGAAGCTCATAAGTAATCAAGGTATCTTCTCCTAAGCTTGCTTATTTGTTTCACATGCAACAAGTACCAAATAGCATACAGGGCTAAGGTAGCCCACCAAAGAGAGTACTAGGACATTTTTTTAAGACAATTATCATTGAGACGACACAGCAAAAGTTGTTTACCATATGACTCTGGTCTTGTCAAAAGGAAAGTATTCTTAAGGTAGATTAAAAATAACCACCTACTATCTTCAGACAAAGTTATTATTAGGAACATAGCTCAGCATATGTGATATGGTACAAAAAAATACTTGTTTCAGAGTTACCAAGATTTATGTGGACTAGGTGTTATATTTGGAAGTAGTGATAATGACAAAAACAACAATGAAAATATCTACTATTAATACTTTTTATGTACTGACTACTATGCTAAATATTATAAATATGTAAGCTCATTTAATCATCACAATAACCTTCAGAAGCAAGTACTATTTTTAATTCCCATCTTATAGAAAATTGAAATTTATTTATAGAGGTTGAATAACTTATCTAAGGCCATATACCTACTTAATATTACACACAGGTTTTGAAGTTATTCTAATCCAAATCACTACTTTATAATCTAAATTAGCTAAATTATTTGAGACTCTTGCTTTTTCTTCTATAAAATGAGGATATATTGACTGGCCGGTCATAGAACTCCAGATTTTGCAGGTGATTCACTTGAGAGAGTGCCTGACACATATTTTGTACTCTAAAATATTTTTTTGGCTATTCTGATGTTGATGAAAATTATCATTATAGTCATGTGGAGTAGATACAGGTCTTTATGAATTACCTATCCATGGATCAAAAAAGAAATCAATGCAGATATAGTTGGAGGCAGCATGATCTGGATTATATGAGTACTCTGCTTATCACAGGTAAAGAAAAAAATGTTTCTTTACATTTTTCTGTAAAAACTAATTAATTTGCTGTTTAATTAAAATTGATCCAGATATTAGTTACGAAACCAGGACTAATTGGCAGTACTTTAGAGGTAAAATATAAACAGTAAGGCACGGAGAGAAAATGGAACAATGTAAAACAAACTTTACTCTTTTTTTTTAAGATTTATTTACTTGAGAGAGAGAGAGCATGAGAGAGAGAGAGAGAAAGAGATCACGAGCAGGGGGCAGGGATAGAGGGAGAAGCAGACTCCCCATTGAACAGGGAGCCGGATGTGGGACTTGATCCCAGGACCCTGGGATCATGATCTGAGCCAAAGACAGACGCTTAACTGACTGAGCCACCCAGGCGCCCTAAAACAACCTTTACTTTAATGCCAAACTTACACTAAGCTCAGGTGAAGTAGAATATCATTTCCCAGAAACCACTCACCAAATAACATTTGATGAGCTTACACTATGAAAAATGCTATGGAAAAATACGAAACAAAACAAAAAGGTAAAAAACAGGAAATATCTCACATTGCTTCTCAGCCTTTTGGCTAAGATCAAGTGTAGGCAATATCTTACAGAAGAAATAGAACAAAGAGATATACGAATATAGGAACATGTAACAATATATTTGAAGATAAAATTTCATACCACACACACATTACATATATGTGCTGAGATGGTACGGGGCAATCGAATGATTGAAAATAAATAGATTTATGCTACGGAAAAAGGATAAGCACTCCTATTGTTGAAATACTGACATTGATTTAGGTAAAACAACTTTGTGGCCATAGAGAGAAAACATACAAAATACTTTTTGCATTTTTATTTGAATAATGTAATCACCAGAACCTTTTGCTTAAAAAGATAAAAACTTCTATCAATCCAATTGAAGTAAAAAGGAATTTTTTGATTAATGTAGCTGGAAAAAAGAGAAAACCAACATTGCTCAGAGAATTACAAAGTATCCCCTCTTTTTTTCTCTGCTCTCTTTGTAAACTGGCCTCATTCTCCCCAGCTGCAAACAGGCACTTTACATGTTGGGGAAATGCACCAGTATAGATTCAGTTCAGCAACCTCAGTAGAAAGAGAATGTTTTATTCTTCCATCATCTGTATAATATTCCCTGGAAAGATGCTGAATATGTGTTCATGTACATCATCATTTATTCAAAAACAACATCAACAAAAAGGCTATTTCTGTTTAGTTACATAAATCTACCACCATTTCCAAAAAGTAATAAAGAGGTTCTTAACTTAGAGAAATGCCCATTTTCAAGCCCATGTTTTCACCCAGAAAAAATTATCAGACATTATCAGAAGGTTAAGGTACTTAGCTACTACTGAAAGTTTTATATTATGCTGCCCATGTCTCCAAGAGATTAATTGGTATGTGAGTTTATTAGCAGTAAATTGTTAAGATACTATTAAGTGCAGCCTTGATAGACATTTGAATTACCCAATATTCATCTATACTATGAATATAGTAATTTGTAAATAAGTGAGCACAACAAAAACAATTTTAACTGACCACATAATCCCAGGAAATTTTAATTTTGTTATCATATATAAATTTATATGACTCCTTGATTACTTCACAAGCCATCACATGAAAGGGCAAAAAGAAGAAGTTAAGGCTGGGAATAATGTTAGGAAAAGTATCAACTTGTGAGGACTCCTTTGTGACAAGACTTTAGTAGATGAGGTATTGAAATTATACATTATGAAATTCAAGTAAGAGAGATTTCCATCTCTGACACGACACGGTAACAGGTACCAAGATTGCCTTTTGCTTTATCAACTCAAAAAATGGGCAAAACACGTGAAACAACTGTTTTCAGACATTGTACAACAGATGTAAAGTTCTCTGAGAGAAGGAAAAACATAGAGGTAACCCCCAATGGTTGCACCTGCTTTCCGCCTGGTAGCACTCCTGAGACCATTGTAGAGAAAGATAACCGAGGCAGATTCCAGGATTCCTGCTGACTTACACAGACAGATCTAGCAATTCAGGGAGATGAGGCACGTGGAATTTGTGGGCCAAAATTCTGTAAAGGAGAGAGCTATGTAGTAGACCCAGAAATTTGCTGGGTCTTTGTCTTTGCTGGTGAAATACCATGAAAGTGAGTGAAAAACTCACTTTATAGTAAATATATATATAAAAGTATATAAAACATTCACCCAGTTTAATTATACAGTTTAATGAACCTGTAAGGTGAACCTGTAAGGTGAACAATTCCAAGAGATAACACAAGGCGTGGAGATACTTGAATTATAATCAGTGACAGTAAGGAGAACATAGTAACAGATGAGGCTTTCAGTAAAGAACTCAAAAAAGTGTCAATTCTTAATACAAAGGCTGTATTAAACCAAAGGCTACTCTAGACCCACTTTAACTAAAATTTATAAACAAGCCTAAATAACAAAATGCAAGTCTTTAAAGAAAGACAATAAAAACCCAAGACACTCAACAACGAAATTAATATATACAACAATCAGCACCTAAACAAATATTACTAAAAGCAAGAAATGTGACCCTTAATGAGAAGAAAAATAAATCAATAATAACAGACCCAAAAATGGCAGAGATGATGGCATGAACAGATATGACTGTTAAAAAAAAAAAAAGCCATTACAAAAATGTCCAAGTTTTTAAAGAAATATGACCACACGGAAGAGACAAATAGAAGTTACAGAAAAGAACCTAATGGAAAAATTAAAAATTCAGTATGCTATAGGACAAATTTACTAGTTGAGGTTCAGAGCCAACTAGATGCTACAGAAGAAAAGAGTCTTTGAAATGTCATATTTCTTGATTGCTATGGTGGTTACCTTTGTATATGTTTGTCAAAACTCATTAAACTGTATAATTAAACTGGGTGAATGTTTTATATGTAAACTATTTGACTTTAGAAATAAAATTCTTTAATGGGTTTCTCTGACAAAATGGCAGATCAAATACATTCATAAACTTCCACCTTTTCTCCTGACAAAATGTAAAAGGAAAATCCAAAATAGGTAAGTCTCTTGCTCCCACCAGGAACTGGACTCAAATGGAGCTACTGCAAGGGTAGATTTTATTGAGTATAAATAAAGGTTGAAGACATTCACTCCATTTATGGTCTTGGGTTTAAAATGTGCTTCCTGAGCAATGCCAACTATGGCCCACCAAGGTCTAAGCTGTTAACCAGTTCTTTGCCCATAAGACAAGGTGATGTAAAGTCATGCTTGGTAGGCTGGGCCCAGACTGCCACTTCTAAATAGGGGTAGAGCCAGAAATTGTATGTCTGTATTCCAAAAGACTTGTTAACATAAGTCTTGATTTGCAATTCTAAAGCCTAAGGAGCCTAGAACATAATCTTTAAAACAATTCACAAGGAGTCCTTAAAACCTAGAGTTTATATGGAAGAAAATTCTGATGAAAATTTTCACAAAAATAAGTATTTCAAAGTATAAGAGAAAAGTCAGCTTAAGAAAACAGATGCAAAAGAAGAAAAAATTCCTTAAGGATAATAGAGAGATCTGAATACAGTATTAGCATAAATGTTTTTATAAATCCTCAAAAGATAAAGGAAAAAATGTACATAAATGAAGGACAGAAATTTCAATAAAAATCAAGGTAAACATAAATAACCAAGCAGCAATTTTGGAAATTAAAATACATTTAGTAAAAATAAAAATTCAGTATTCATTCTACATAATGGCTTCCAAAATGCACCTAGCTCTAGAAAGAGATTATAAAGACAATGTTGTAAAAGAAATATTTGAAGCATTGACAGTTGAAAGTTCTCAGGTTAAGAAAACCCCATAAACAGTTTAAATGTGCATGCTGTGTTGATTTTTAGACACACCATACTGAAACTGTGAAACATCAAGGACAAATTCTAAAAGCAACCAAAAAGAAAGCAAATTTACTAAAAGTAATAACAATTGGATTTTCAGAAAACTTCTTTTATTAAAAAGAGTAAGCAGACTATAGTAGATAACATTTTTAAGTATTGAGGGCAAAGGATGGTGAATCTAAAATTTAATACCAGCTGAACTGTCATTCAGAAAAATGAAGTTTACAAAACTATTTTCAGTCATATTGAGATTATTTAACACACACCACTTTTATACTGATAGTCTCAGATTACTAATAATTCTATGAACTGATGATAAAAATTAATAATGATACAAAAACTTTCTAGAAATAAACAAGGACTTTGATCTGCATATTAAAAGACTATGAAAATTAATAGAATGATCAATACTGATACATATTCTTATCACTAGATTTCAAATTAAGCAAATAATCCTTTGGGCATGTGGGCAAAATGATCGAATCACCTGAGAACATAAATATCAGATTAACTTCAGATTCTCCTTAGCAAAATTAAATGCTAGCACACAAGTAATATCTGAAAGTCTTCAGGGGAAAAGTAGTTAATCTTAGAATATTTGGAATTCAATAAAACATCTTTCCATTAGAAAGGTAACAAATAAAAACTTTTGAAGACTCAAGAACCCAGAGAATACATTTTCCAGGTGTTTTTGGAGAAACTGCTAGAAAACAAAATTCATATATGATATTCTTTCACTCTATTTAAAGGATGTCTTCATACCAATTATATATTCAGTTGTTTGCTGTTAGTGTAGAGAAATGCAACTGATTTCCATATATTAATCTTATATCCAATCATCTTTCTTAACTTTTCCATTATTTCTAATCATTGTTGGTACAATCTTCTGGGGTTTTTAAAATATAAATCCTCTTTTAATTAACAAGTTAGATCAGTACAATGAACTCAATGGATAAAATTAACTTTAGAAAATAAATAGATATTAAGGTTCAAGAAATGGAGATGTATATTATTTTCATAAATAAAAAGATAATATTATGAAAATATGTTGTTTTCAAATTAATCTATACAGTCAATGAAAATCCAATCTAAATCCCAGTGAGATTTTTCATTAAATTTGACAAATTTATTTCAAAACATATGTGGAAAAATAAGGGTCAAATGTAGCCAGGATATTTCTGAAGGATAGGGGACTTGCTCTACCAGATAAAAAGACTTATTGTGGAGTCATAGCAATAGCAATTGAAACTGTATAATCCTGATAAGGACAGATATATGAAATATATATACATAGTTATTACCTATATATAACTATATAATAGATCTAACTATAAATGCATATATAATTAAATGTACATATCCAACCATTATCTAATATTTTTCATAATAATTTCAAATGAAATAATATAGAAAACCCAGAAAGAGATGCACGTATAGATGTGATTTTTATGTAAAATAGCAACATATCACATCACTGAGAAAGGAGGAATAACAAATGAAGCTGGAAAAAATATATTAAGTAAAATTATTAAATTGCAAAAAAAGTCAACAAATTAATGTTATATAGACTGGGGATTTAAATATTAAAACAAAAAAAACCCACAAATTTTTAGGGAGTGCTTCGCTTAGGCTGCCATAACAAAATACCATAGACTGGGTAGTTTAAACAAGAGTTTTATTTTCTCACAATTCTGGAGGCTAGAAGTCTGAGATTAAAGTGCCAATATGGTTGAGTTCTGGTGAGAGCTCCCTTCCTGGCTTACAAATGGCTGCCTTATTGTCCTCGTATAGGGGAGAGAAAAAGAAAGCAGCCTCTCTGGTGTCTCTTCTTATAAGGAAGGGCACCAATCCTATCATGAGGACAGGATCTAAACTTAATTATCTAATTGTAGCAGAACTAGCAACTCACTTCATATAAGCGGTCATAAAGCAATGGCTAAAAAAAAAAGAAAAGAAAGAAAAAATATCTCATTGCCATAATCACTGAATATTTCGTAACAAAAAACATAAGTCAACCTCTATTCAAAAGCTGCTGTCCTTATAAAAAAGTAAAATGTCCTATTGAAAGTCCATCCTTGTAAGCAAGGAGACTTTCCTTGATAGCTTATCATTCTATCTTCAGTATAAGGTATGCATCCTGAAACAGCACCCAATATATAGTACTTTTTTACATGGAAAAAATGCTAAGTGATGGAGACTCTTTCCCTACATAGCCTTTAAAACCTAAAATCTAAGCCTCTAGCTTTCCTTTTTCTCCACATCCTTACCAACACCTGTTATTTCTTGTCTTTTTTATTCTAGCATTCTGACTGGTGCTTTATCTCACTGTGGTTTTGATTTACATCTTCCTAAGGTCTGGTGATGTTGAGCATCTTTTCATGTGTCTATTGGCCATCTGTATGTCTTCTTTGGAAAAAATTCTATTCATGTTGTCTGCCCATTTTAATTGGATTACTTGGGGGTTTTGGGGGGGGTTGGGGAGTTGTATAAGCTCTTCATATATTGTGGATATTAACCCCTTGTCGGCTATAAAAAAAAAAAGATGAGATCTTGCCTTTTGCGACATGAATGGACCTACAGGGTATTATGCTAAGTGAAATAAGTCAGAGAAAGACCAATACCATTTGATTTCATTTGTATGTGGACTCTAAAAAATAAAACAAATGAATAAATAAACAAAAAGTAGAATCAAACCTATAACCACAGAGAACAAACTAAGGGTTGCTAAAGAGGAGATGGGCAAAATGTGTGAAGGGAAGTAGGAGATACAGGCTTCCAGCTATGGAATAAATAAGCTCACAGGGGTGAAAGGTACAGCATGGGGAATACAGTCAATGACACTGTAATAGCATTGCGTGGTGACAGATGGTAGCTACACTTGCAGTGAGCATAGCATAACATATAGAGTTATTGCATCACTATCCTGTATTCCTGAAACTAATGTAACATCATTGTATGGCAACTATACTCAAATTAAAAACAAACAAACAAACAAAACTAAGCCACTATATTTCTGTTATAGATAAATGCCCTTGGAACAAATTGAATTTAGTGCTTATTTAGTATTATAGCCGCTCACTTTCCATATGTATTTTTACTTTTGATCCCTAGGAACTTCCCTTAAAGTTTGAGATCACAGATGTGCTTTTAAAAGAATGTATATTTTATTTGATATTTCAGTGTGTTCATAATAGAAGAATTTTTCAGACTTTACACTCAGTAATATGGCAAGCAGCAAAACACCATATGAAATTGTATTATTAACAGAAAAGTAATAGCTCTTCCCTATGGATGTTGCAAGTTGTGATGAAAGAACTGGGTATTACTCCTTTGGAAGAAGGAAAGAGTGCATTCTTGGTTTTACATAAGATATTTATACTGTGTTACGTTGGAACATTCAAGAACAAGTAATCAAGTAATTCTTAATTAAAACTAGATAGCATCTGTCTATTATTAAACTGGATAGCTAAAAGTAGTTTTATATTCAGAATAGGTTTAGAAAAATCAGCATTTTTAATCACTGGTGGTGGGCGCTGAAATCCAAATAAAATTTAGGAAAAGTAAATTGGAAATCTATACCAAGAATCTAGAAATGGGTCTTAAAATTATCACCTGATATTTCCAACTAATATTGTTACAAAAATATTTTAACTTAAATACTATTTATAAGAAGAAATTTGGAAATTAATTCATTATTCACCCAGTGAATATTTGTCGAGTGCCTACGATGAGTCAGTATTAAGTGCCTGCAAAAAGTCCACGGTCCTGGTCTCTGGAAGCTTACAAATGGGAGGTGGGGAGTGAAGGTGGAAATACAGACAATAAACAAGTAAACATGATATAGAAGATGTGGCAATAAGTATTATGAGGAAGAGAAGCTATTCCATATGGCTGGCTCCTTCTCTATGTCAAATAATATGTCAGAAAAGAGTCTTGAACAAAGATGCAGTCTTCTCCATTTGGGCAGCGGTGAGAACAACTGTGGTGTGTTTTGACTGACACTGAGAAAGCCCTCACAGTCAACTAGAATTGAGACAAAATGCAGTGTCAAGTTTCCTATAGAATTGGCACAGTGGACAGTGGCTTTAGAATCCAGCCTCAAGAAGGAATCAAAATGCCCACCTTACTAAAATTGATGAGACAGATCAAATCTGATTTTCTTGAGATTTTTGCAAATGTTTGAGAAGGGGGCAGTCGGGAATGGAAAAGACAACATTCAACCTCTAGGAGTGCAGTCTCTAATTCCAGTTCAAATGAGATGGTATTTAATCCTATTCCCCACTCCTGTCACTATGTGAACTACTGACTTCAATTCTAGCTAAAATGTCCTTTTATCCAACTAATCAGGAAAGTCTTTTTAAAACTTCTTTAAATATTAAAAAGAAGAAGAAGAGGGTAGCAGGAGGGGAAGAGTGAAGCGGGGGGAATCGGAGGGGTAGACGAACCATGAGAGACGGTGGACTCTGAAAAACAAACGGGGTTCTAGAGGGGAGGGGGGTGGGAGGATGGGTTAGCCTGGTGGTGGGTATTGAGGAGGGCACATTCTGCATGGAGCACTGGGTGTTATGCACAAACAATGAATCATGGAACACTTCATCTAAAACTAATGATGTCATGTATGGGGATTAACATAAGAATAAAAAAAAATTTAAAAAAAAAAACTTCTTTAAATATTAGAACATTGACAAAGGACAGATTTAATTATTTTGGAAGTCAATCAGTAAAACAGCCAGAAACTCAGTGAGAAAATGAGTAAAATGCAACAAGTAAATTCTTCAAATAAAATGACTGAGAAGGGGCGCCTGGGCGGCTCAGATGGTTAAGCAACAGCCTTCAGCTCAGGTCATGATCCCAGAGTTCTGGGATTGAGTCTCACATCGGGCTCCCGGCTCAGCAGGGAGCCTACTTCCCCCTCTGACTCTCTCCCCTCTCATAGTGTTTCTCACTCTCTCTCTCTTTTTCTCTCTCTCAAATAAATAAATAAATAATATCTTTAAAAAAATAAAAATTAAAAAAATAAAATAAAATGACCAAGAACACAGTGGACACATTTCTCTTCAAATATAAATATACACTGTATATCATTATTTTATTTAATTTTTCTCAAATATTGCTATATTTTTTAGTATAGACAAATATACCTTTAAGTATTGTTATATTGTTGCATACCTTTAAATTAGGGAGCATGCACAATTCATTGGTTGCCTTATTTCCTTTTTCCATATCTACCCATTCATATAAATTACCCTCCTATATATATTCCAAATCTATTTAATTGTTTTTAAATTCCAACCCCTTCTAAAACAAATTTTTTGAAAATCTGGTACAAAGCATTACTCTGTTCTCTTTGTATCCAATAAAGATAGTGAAACTCTTGCTGGGCAATGAAAGCTGTACAAGAAATAGCAGAAAGATACATTAAGGAAGTTTTAAAATAAACTATTTCAAGAACAAAATGAAAATGCTAAAATTCCTAATTCAAACGTTTTAAATCCCTGGTTATTACACTGATGCAGTAGAAGTAAATGCACTCTATAAAGGATATTGAAAAATAATAGAGAGAAGCTTTTGAAATCATATATCTTGAGGAATGTTATATTTTTACCTTGGAAAAATTCACATATTTCTTTTGAAATCTTAGAAAAAGAACTTTCTCTCTCAACCCCTGCTTGCAAGTTCCCTATCAGAAATAAATTGTTTAGGAAAATAAATATTTCAAGTTTGGAAATGAATAATTAACCCCAAAACGCAGACCCTTTCCTAATAGAACAGAATATAAATTCTCAAAATACTATCTTTCTTGCTCTTCTCCTTATTGTGGTACAAAAGCTCATGGACCCCTTTCAGTTTTCTATTAATCAAAAGCTACGATACGGATGGGGATTTTAAAAAGGGGGGGAAGGACTTTACAATTCTGCTGGCTTTTTTTCCTAATGAGCTAACATTTCATAATATGCTATTGATAAAGTAGGGTTGTATTGTTGATGTTGTTTAGAATAAAAAGGAACTCTTTCCCTGCTAAGGAATCTGTATGAAGGAATCTCTCTGAAACATCACACAACCAGAAGGGTGCCATCTTAGCCACCTGAGTCAACCACATGAGCTCCGTCACCATCTGATTCTTTCTCCTTCTTCCTCAAGTTTTTCAAAGTCTGGGGATCAAAGAGAATCCAAATCCACACTAAAATTACCATATATCTATATATTTTTTTTTAACTGAGAAATGTGCTTTTCCAAACCGCAAAGATATCTAAAAGGCAGGGTAAAACCAGGTTACCTACTCTGTAAGACTTCCCCTGCAGAGGGGAGCTCTCCTTTCTACTCTTCACACCACAATAAAAGAGGAAGAAACAAAGTAACTGAGGACATGATTTCTAGGCAGAAGATGTGAAGATATCCTATTATTTTCTCTCCTACTGAGCTAGGTAACAATCTGGATTGGTTTATTAGATTCTGTTACTCAAATAAAAATAATTAAGACAATCACCCTGGTGAAACTTTCCTTACAAAAATGTAAGCCTCTCAAAGATATCAGGAAGTAGACTAGCTTCTGCTTTTGTACTTAACTGTGAATTGAAGGGATTTTACTCATTCAAATTCCTTAGATATTGTTATCACTGGCTTATTTAAAGAATACTAAACTTACATTCTTAAATCCAGATTTATCTTGCCTAATGAATGTGAGTCATTACAATGGTTTATATCTAGAAAGATTTTCTTTGGGAATTTTAAAGGCCACATAAGTAATTTGCTATTATAATTGTAATGAATCCTCTTTAAAACTGTGAATGTTCTAAAATACTAATAAAATATATAGAATTTGCAGGTCATTTGCATGTCAATCCTGTGAAAAAGGCATGGCAGTGTTATTTTGCTCATTTTGTTAAATTATGTGACCCTACAGGTAAAAAAAAAAAGTCAAACTCGGTCTAGAACTCATGTCTTCTGTTTGTAAATCTACCTCTTTTGCCAAAAATTGATTTTGAGCCCAGTTAAATTCAAAAGGTCTTATCAAGTGCAATTGAAAATTCTTCTTTGAAGGGCTCCAAAAATGGGATTATCTGATTTATTACTGAGTTATACCTAAAGTGATGGGTGAGAGAGGTGAATGGGCAGGATGGAATAGAAGATTAGAGAAGGTCTTAGCCCAAAAGGGATTTATTATTTTGACTATTTTTAAATGGAGCTAAAATAAAATTAAGTAGAGTTCATAAAACAGTCACAGCCATCCAAAAACTAAACAACAACAAAATTCTTAAATGGAGAGCAAGTAGAATGCAATATTGAATAAAGTTCTTGTTAAAAACAAAGACTAGAGTGTTTGATGGTTGGAAAGAACTTAATATGGCCAATTCTATTTTTGAAATCATATGTTTACTTCAGTAGGATTGAGTATGCTTTCCACAGTGTTTGTAATATTCATTTAAAATCATTGAAACAAGGAAGGAAATTTTGTCAGTACATCTCTTTTCTTTTTTACTTATCAGCTATTAACTACCATTTTTGAAAAAAAATAGATGACATGTAAAATATTTTGTCTATTAACAGTAATTATAATTTAGGAAAAAGTGTGTTTATACATAGCTTAAGCCAAATAACAAATATGAATGATTTCGTTAGCTTCTAATGAGTTTTTTAATTCTAATGGCAACACTGCCAAAAGCTCTAGCAGAGAAACTTCAATTTCTGGAACATAGTTCTAATTTATTGGAAATCTTTTCTAAATGTTAACGGCATCAATATAATTACATTCAACAAAACTTATTGAATGTAAGCTATATGCCAAACACGCTAAAAACTTATGACTGAAGGAGGAAGTATAATAACGGTTAGCAATTACCACCATGAGCCATTATTTTATACCTATAAATTGCTTACCACTATATGTAATGGTACCTTCTTTCCTCAATTCACTTAGGATTAGAGTGAAAATTGAGTCTGCAACCAAGGTTCAGCTAACTGCTTTTTAGAATATTACATAAGTGAAATTATTTTGTGTTCTTTTGTATTTAAGACTTATTACAAATTATAAAACGGTTTGCTATGCAGCCTATTCAAAACAGCATTTCTTTAAGTGGAAAAATATATTAAAGAACATAAATAGTCCCCCTTGCATATGATGTGCTAGTTATCAAAACTCATACAAATCACATAATTTCTATCAGTTTCAGTTTATTCATTCAGAACATAGGTTTTTATTGTCTTTGTGAAGAGGAAGCACACCAAGTTTAGTCCTATTTTTAAAATAAAATTTTAAGATAAGAAAATTTTAAAATAAAAATTTAAGATAAAAAATAAAATATTTTCATACTTGAAAATAAAATGAGACAAGAATTGGCAGGACTAAGGACTGGGGAAATTGTCATATTAGCAACCAATCAGCAACACGGTCATTTTTCTGAAAGCTAATCAGCAACAGTCTCACTCCTGAGCTTGCACTTCTGAAAGTCAATCAGCAGCAGCCACATTTAGAAACCATGCTTCCACAGTTGACAATTAGTCAATCCCTAAACAACTTTGTTTCTGGAAGTTGTCCACTTCTAAAATCCCTTGTTTCCTAAAACCCTATATAAGATCAGCATTTTCTTTGGTAAGAGACACTGTGCTTTGAAATTACAACTGTCCCTTGATTGACAAGAGTAGAGAAAGAAGATTATGAATGTATTCCGGATATAATGAGTTTTCAATAACTTTGAGATATCTTTGAGAAGACTTCAAGGAGCCATCATGTAATATCTGAATCTGGAGCTTAGAGAAGACATCTGGGCTGAGAAAACACAGAGTCAACTACCTATGGAACTCCCTGCATTTCTGGCTTAGAAGAAGGTACACCTGTAAAGGAGAGAAGAGAGAAAAGGGATGGTCAAAGAAGGAGGAAAATCTAGAGAGTCTGTCTCATGGAAGCCAAATAGTCTCTCAAGAAGAAGGAAGTAGTCAGCAATGTTGAATGCTGCTGAAAGGTCATGGAAGATGAAACCTGAAAAAAAAATGACCCAAGGAATTAATGATCTGGAAGTCATTGGTGCACTCAGCAAGAGCTTTTTTGCTGCAGTGATAGGAAAAAGAATCAGACTGGAGTTAATTAAAATAAGAAGTTGAGGAAATTGACATGAAAAATGAGTAGTAAATGGGAGACAGCTGAAGAGCGAAAGAAGTAGGGCTTTTTGGCAGAAGGAACAGGGTAATGTGGTTGTTTTTAATGAGAAACTCCCAATGTATTAAAAAGTATCAAATTGCATTTTCAGTAAACTCTATTTTCTATTAACAATGACATTGTAGCAAATTATCATGGGAAAAACATTATTTACAAATATAGGTTCCCCAAAAAGATACACTATACAATTCAACTAAGACTGAAACAGTCCATATCTAATTAGAATTATACTCAAAGAGTTGCCAATTTCACTCTTGCCTTTTAGTGTATTTTAAAGTTTTGTCAGCCCAGAACTACTGACTTCTAGTTCATAATCATGTTTTATTTCTTAATAAAGTTTTGCTTTTATTTCCTGTTAACTGTTAGAGCCTCTATTAACAATTATATTGAGGAAAGATTTTTAGAACTTCTATTAACAATTATATTGAGAAAAGATTTCCAGAGCAGGTATCAGCTGCATTTAAACACATGGATTAGCATGGAGTACCAGAAAGAAAATTGTTAAGTGATCTTAAAAGAAATAGACTTGTTATTTTGCTTTTCTTTTTCCTTGACAGCATTGTTCATTGGTTGGATTGCTATTCTGTGGAAAGATAAACTAAAGTAAATAATTGCCCTTGAGGCAGAATATGACTCCACCACAGTTCAAAGGCTATATTATAATAATGCCAGAAACCTATAAGCTAGTAGATGGTAAAAGCAATTGATGAATATATGAAATTAATTAAGACCTAAGACCTGAAAAGAAAACAAAGACACAATGACCACTTGCATAATTAATTGGAAAGAAAGGGTCACTAAAATAGTACACACGAAAAGGGTTTATCATCAAATTTGCATGACCACAGAAATGCTTACGCAAGGTAATGAATGGAGGAATCAACAAATGCAGCTGACTGGCCAAGGAGTAGCATTATTTCAACCAGAGGTCATTGCAATGTGCCTCCTGAATACTTGGCCAAAGAATATCTGAAGTTCTCCTCTTGGGTAAACAAGTGTTTCAACACAAGGAAAGACCAAAATGCCCCTTATCCCAGAAAGACACTGATCCAGAGAGGTAAACAAGAACAGAGTGCTGGAAATATTGGGAACAAGGATTTTATAACATTCTCAAGCCTTTCAGTCTTGTCAGAATTTCAAGAGATAATTGTATCATACCACTGAAACTTCCCAATGACCAGCCTGCCAGTATGGTTAAAAGCCAGGCATCTGCCAGCAGTACCCTCTCAATGGGGACATTAGGGCATAAAGCCAGCTGGTTATCTGCTCCTGTTACAGACCTTGTCTGTTTAAAATGTGTTTATCGGGGTGCCTGGGTGGCTCAGTTGTTTGAACTTCTGCCTTCGGCTCAGGTCATGATCCCAGCGTATCTGGGATTGAGCCCCGTATCAGGCTCTCTGCTCAGTGGGGAGCCTGCTTCTCCCTCTCTCTCTGCCTACCGCTCTGCCTACTTGTGCTCTCTCTCTCTGCCAAAGAAATAAATAAAACCTTAAAAAATAAAATAAATAAAATGTGTTTATCATATTTTGCCTCTTTTTAACATTTTAACATTTTTAACATTTAAGATAACTTTTATGATTGTTTTTTCCAATATGGCAGACTAAATGTCTTAACAGTCCTCTTTACACCAACAAGAGTAAAATGGAGCAAACATCCTTCAAAAGGCATTGCTAACTTTAGGTACAAAAATAAAGAAAATTTCTTGGGGATAAAAGTTAAAAAGAAATGGAAACCAGAATATGAAACTGAAATTCTACTTATGTGTTTCTTCTGGATCCTTGTTGATTCCTGAAACCAACAGGATTGAATATTACAGAGCCCAAATCCCAGAAGACAAGGTCATGGGCCTACTCAAAGGGTATACCCAGAATGTAGACTCCCAGAATCAGGACCCTCATAAAGCAAGAACTTAAAAAAACTGCCTTTGCTTTACAGCAAGGCAAGATAACATACTACCAGTGTGATTTAAGAAACCCTACAGTGAAAAACTAAACTTGTCTTGGTCACATGTGGAAAACAAATGTAAATCTTAACTAGGGACACACACTAGTGTAGATCTCCCAATATGCCCACAAATTAAGGCCCCTCCCTGAAATGAGTTTATAATAAAAAAATTACCAAACATGAAGAAAACAAACCACTATAAGCAAGAGACAGCAAATTAATAGTCAACATAAATACAGCAACAATAACTTCAGACATCTTTTTGTTGAGTAAAGAATATAAAATATGATTTCTAAAATGTATAAAAGGTAAAGCATACAAATGAAAACAGAAATAATAAGATGTTTCCATCCTTGACCTCCTACAGTCTATTCTGAACATAGAGTCCCAAGTGATCATTTTAATATATATGTCAGATATGATGATTCCTCTGTTTAAACCCTGTGATGGCTCCCATCTCATTCAGAATAAAGATGAAGTCCTCAAAATGGTCTCTAATGCCCTACATGATCTCACTACCATTACCTCTCACCCCACCTTTGTCCTTCTTCATGAACATATTCCAGCCAGACTGGCCCCCTTGCTTTCTTTGACCCCACTTTAGTGTCTTTGCATTGGCTAACAAATCTGCTTGGAACTATATTCTCCCAGATACCTATATCCTTCACTTCTTCACATCTTTAGAATCTTGCTTACCTTCTTAATGACACTTTCCATGAACACCCTTTTTAAAATGGTAACCAGTTGGTTAAGCGACTGCCTTCGGCGCAGGTCATGATCCTGGAGTCCCGGGATCGAGTCCCGCATCGGGCTCCCTGCTCAGCGGGGGGTCTGCTTCTCCCTCTGACCCTCCCCCCCCTCATGCTCTCTCTATTTCAGTCTCTCTCTCAAATAAATAAATAAAATCTTTAAAAAAATAAATAAATAAAATAAAATGGTAACCAACTTCCAACCACAGCACTACCAATATCTTATACCATGCTCATGCTTACTCTATGTTTTCTTTTACATAATATTACTTGCCTCCAATGGACTTATTATATCCATTATTTACTGCCTACCTTGTTCCACTATGCTTTATATGAAAAAGATCTTGCTTTTGTCTGTTTTTATTTTTCATTAAAATATCCCAAGTGCCTAAGAAGTACCTGGCATAGTAGGCAAATTTGTTGAATTAACACTATCAAATAAAGATCAGGCATATTTAAAAAAAAAATTAAAAATTAAAAAAAAAAAAAGATCAGGCATATTTGAAAAAGAACTAACTGAGAAAATTCACCAGTACCAGACTTTAATCAATGGGGTGTCTTGGTGGCTCAGTCAAGTGTCTGACTCTTGATTTCAACTCAAGTCATGATCTCAGGGTTGTGAGATTGAGCCCCATATTGGTCTCTGCACTGGACATGGAGCCTACTTAAGATTCTGTCTCTCAACCTCTCCCTCTGTCCCTCTCCCCTGCCCTCTCTCTCTCTCCAGGGTAAAAAAAAAAAAAGATAACTTCTGAAAGATGAAATTTCTTTTTTTTTTTTAAGAATTTATTTAGGTATGTGACCGAGAGAAAGATAACAACAAAGATAGTGAGAGAGAGCATGAGCAGGGAGGAGAAGGAGAAGGCTCCCTACTCAGCAGGGCTCAATCGCAGGACCCCGGGATCATGACCTGAGCCGAAGACAGACGCTTAACTGACTGAGCCACCCAGACACCCCTGAAGGATGAAATTTCAAAGGGAAAAAAAATAACTCCAGAAGGAAATTGTAATATTACAAAAGTTAGAGTGAGTAAAGAAATTTGGTGGACATCTGTGTAAATCTAAACATACATTTATTTTATAACATGAAAATTATTTTATAACAAGAAATAATGACACATTGTCTAGAGATAAGGCCAGACTCAGTAATGACCTATATGTTAAAATTATTAGACAAGGACATTAAAATAATTATTATTACCAGATTTTATGTTATAAACATATGCCAACACAATAATTTTTTTCTCAAAAACAGAGAAAAAGAAGCAATTAAAAATAATTAATGCAGTAGATTATAAATACTGATCAATGGAATAGAACAGAGAGTTACCAAGTAGACCCACACATATACAGTCAATTGATTTTGACAGAGATATCAAGATAATTCAATGGAGCAAGAGTAGTCTTTCCAATGAGTAGTGCTGTAACAATTGGATATCCATATGCAATATGGACAACTGTCAACCCTTGCCTTTCATCATATAAAAAAATTAACTTGAAATGGATCAGAGGCCTTAATAATAACTGACAAAAAGGAAAATATTGGCAAGTTGAACTTAATAAAACTTGAAACTGCTAATCTTTGAAAGACCACTGTTAAGAAAACGAAAAGATAAGACACTGACTGGGAGGAAATATTTACAAAACATATTTATCTGTTAAATAACTTTTATTCTAAATATATTAACATTTACCACTTAATTATAAGTAAATAAACAACACAATTTTTAAAATGGGCAAAATAGGGGCACCTGGGTGGCTCAGTCGTTAAGCGTCTGCCTTCGGCTCAGGTCATGATCCCAGGGTCCTGGGATCGAGCCCCGCATCGGGCTCCCTGCTCCACGGGAAGCCTGCTTCTCCCTCTCCCGCTCCCCCTGCTTGTGTTCCCTCTCTCGCTGTCTCTCTCTCTCTGTCAAATAAATAAAATCTTTAAAAAAAAAAATGGGCAAAATATTGCAACAAATATTTCACCAAAGAAGAAATGTGAATGGCAGATGATCACATGAAAAGATGCTTAAGATGATTTTACTCATTAAAAAAATGTCAGTTGAAACCACAATGAGATACCACTACACAGTTCTGGAATGACTAAAAACCATACAACAACAATAGCAAAACAGATGATATGAAAAGCTTACCAAGTGCAGGGCAACTGGAACTCACATTTCTGGTGGGAATGCAAATGTGATAGCGCTCAGGAAAATAGTTTAGCAGTTTCTTCTAAGGTTAATCATACACTGGACATAGGACACATAAGGAAGAGGAGTTAAGATGGCAGAGGAGTAGGGAAACCATAGGCTTGCCTCATCCCTTGAAAACAGCTAGATAAATATCAAACCATTTTGAACACCCAAGAAATCAATCTGAGGACCAGAGGGCAAAGATATACAATGAGAGGTGAAAAAACTGCCACATCATGAAAGGTAGGAGCTGTGGGGAGTTGATTTGGGAGACAGAAGAGCTGCATGCTGGTGAAGGAGCGCTGGGGAAGGAGCGCTGAACGTGAGAGAGAATCGAGAGAGAAAAAAGGAGACAGGGAGAAAGAGTGAAAGTACATATGGGGAATTGCACAAGAAAAACTCTTCCCCAAAATCACTGACTGGAAAAAGGAGAAGGGCTGAATACCACAAGTTTTTATAAAGCAGTGCAGTGAAGAGTCTGAAGTTTCAGAGGTCTGTGCCATCACCAGGGTCTCATCTAGCAGGCTGGGACCTGAGAACAGGTAGCAAGGTCTGAGAATCCCCTAGGTCACACATGGAGAAGCAGTTCCCCTGCTTGGAGTGCATTTGAGAGAAGTGACACAGCCTCCCTGGGCGTGAAAGACCTGCCAGGCACCACTGAGCTGCCCCATTCACTAACATAAGAATGGGGATGCTGGCTGAGGGCAGTGAGCCTTGGTGCCGGCTTTCTGCTGTGCTCTACCATAAATTCCAAACCACTGCTTGGTCGCACAACTGATTTCTGGGACAAGCTGGCACTGGCCACAGTGCAGCGAGACCCTCCGCCAGGGGATCAGCAGGGTCCCCACTGCACAGAATTCGGAGTTTTGAAACCAGCCGCACGTCTGAGATAAAACACAGGAGTGCTGTGCCAGGCAGACAGCTCAGGCACAGGCAGGGAGAAGGCATGGATTGGGAGGAAGCTGGGGACACAAGAGAGGTGATTGCTTGCTCTTCAGTGAGGGTTTCCTGAAGAGCAGTGGGCCAATCTCCCTGCCCTGTGGTGGAGAGAATGGGGTGAGGCTATTTTCACCCTGTCCATTAGCACTGACCTACATCAGTGAGGAAAACAGTGCCACTAAGTGGAGGTCAGAGCCGCTTACACAAAGCCCCACTCTCCTGCACCCTGCAGATGTATCTCCCTTAGGGCAAGTCCATCTGAGAATCAGAACAGCAGGCCCCACCCCCAGAAGACAAGCATGAACTCCTCACATGCACCAAGTCCACTGATCATAGAGTGCTAGAAAGATTCAGCTCTAGGAGAAATAGGATCTAGCTTCGTGTGTGTGTGTGTGTGTGTGTGTACTTTCCCTTGGGATACAGAAAAAGCAAATTTTTTCTAATAATTTTGGCTTTTTTTTAATTTTTAATTGTATTTTATCCTATTATGTGTGTGTGTGTTTGTGTGTGTCTGTGTGTGTGTATTTGGATATAGCTTCTTTTAACCAGCAGACCAAAACATGCCTAGGATCTAGCCTCCCTTTTTTTTACCTTGACAGTATGACAAGATGGAGAAATTCACCCCAAAAGAAAGAACAGGAAGAAGTAATGGCCAGGGATTTAATCAATACAGATATAAGCAAGATGTCTGAACTAGAATTTAAAACAACAATGATAAGGATACTAGTTAGGCTTGAAAAAGCATAGAAGACACTAGAAAATCCCTTATTGCAGAGATAAAAGAACTAAAAACTAGTCAGATTAAAATTAAAAATGCTATAACTGAGATACAAACCCAAATAGAAGCTATGACAATGAGGATGGATGAAGTAGAAGGATGAATTAGTGATATGGAAGATAAATTATGGAAAATAATGAAACTGATGAGGGAAAGAAAGGTACTTAATCACCAGCGTAGACTCAGAGAACTCAGCAACTCTTAAAGCATAATAACATTTATATCACAGGAGTCCCAGAAGATGAAGAGACAGAAAAGGGGGAAGAAGGTTTATTTTAGCAAATTACAGCTGAAAACTTCCCTAACCTGGGGAAGGAAACAGACATCAAAATCCAAGAAGCACAGAGAACTCCCACCAAATTCAACAAAAACCGATCATTGCCAAGGCATATCATTGTCAAATTCACAAATACACAGGCAAAGAAAGAATCCTGAAAGCAGCAAGGGAAAAAAGTCCTTAACCTACATGGGAAGACAGAATAGGTTCGGAGCAGATCTGTCCACAGAAACTTGACAGGCCAGAAGAGAATGGCAGGATATATTCAACATGCTGAATGGGAAAAAAATGCAGCCAATAATACTTTATCCACCAAGACTGTCATTCAGAATAGAAGGAGAAATAAAGAATTTCCCAGGCAAACAAAAAATAAGGAATTCATGACTACTAGACCAGCCCTGCAAGAAATATTAAAGGGGAATCTTTGAGTGGGGGAAAAAAGACCAAAAGCAACAAAGACTAGAAAGAAACAGAGAACATCACCAGAAACACCAACTTTACAAGTAACACAAAGACACTAAATTTATATCTATCAATAATCACTCTTAATGGACAATGGACTAAATGTTCCAATCAAAAGACATAGGGTGTCAAAATAGTCTAAAAAAAAAAAAAAAAGACTCATCTATATGCTGCCTACAAGAGACTCATTTTAGACCTAGACACCTGCAGATTGAAAGTGAAGAGATGAAGAACCATCTATCATGCTAATGGACATCAAAAGAAAGCCATAGTAGCCATACTTATATAAGAAAAACTAGATTTTAAAACAAAGATTGTAACAAGACATGAAGAGGGGCATTACATCATAACTAAAGGGTCTATCCATCAAGAAGATCTAACAATTATAAATATTTATGCCCCCAACTTGGGAGCACCCAAATATATAAATCAATTAATGACAAACATAAAAAAACGTATTGATAATAATACAGTAATAGTGAGGAACTTTAACACACCACTTTCAGCAATGGACAAATCATCTAAGCAGAAAATCAACA
This sequence comes from Mirounga angustirostris, assembly GCF_029215605.1. Taxonomy (NCBI): domain Eukaryota; kingdom Metazoa; phylum Chordata; class Mammalia; order Carnivora; family Phocidae; genus Mirounga; species Mirounga angustirostris. The sequence goes on along the minus strand of NW_026991712.1, from coordinate 54,875,360 downwards.
AGGAAAGAATGGCTTTGAATGACACAGTGGACTGGAGGAACTTAACAGATATATTCAGAACATTTCATCCTAAAGCAGCAGAATACATATTCTTCTCAAATGTACATGAAACGTTTTCCAGAATAGATCACATACTGGGGCACAAATTAGCCCTCAACAAGTACAAAAAGACTGAGATCATACCATGCATATTTTCAGACCACACCACTATGAAACTTGAAGTCAACCACAAGAAAAAACTTGGAAAGACCATAAATACATGGATGTTAAATAACATCCTACTAAAGAATGGATGGGTTAACCAAGAAATTAAAGAAGAAAGAAAAAAGTACATGGGAGAAAACGAAAATGAAAACACAACAATCCAAAACCTTTGAGATGAAGCAAAGGCAGACCTAAGAAGGAAGCATATTGTGATACAGGCCTAAATCAAGAAGCAAGAAAAGTCTCAAATATACAAACTAACCTTATACCTAAAGGAGCTAGAAGAGGGACAGCAAATAAAGCCTAAAGCCATCAGAAGAGAAATAATAAAGATTAGAGCAGAAATAAATGATATAGAAACAAACAAACAAAAACCACTAGAACAGATCAATGAAACTAAGAGATAGTTCTCTGAAAGAATTAATAAAATTGATAAACCCCTAGCCACACTTAAAGAATCCAAATAAATAAAATCATGAATGAAAGAGGAGAGATCACGAACAACACCACAGAAATACAAATGATTATAAGAAAATATTATGAAAAATTATATGCCAACCCATGGGCAATTTGGAAGAAATGGAGATTTTCCTAGAAATATACAAACTACCAAAACTGAAACAGGAAGAAATAGGTAATTTGAACATACCCAGAACCAGCAAAGAAATTGAATCAGTAACCAAAAATCTCCCAACAAACAAAAGTTTAGGGCCAGGTGGCTTCCCAGGGGAATTCTACCAGACGTTTGAAAAATTAATACCTATTCTTCTCAAACTGTTCCAAAACAAATAGAAATGGAAGGAAAACTCCCAAACTCATTCTACGAGGGCACCATTATCTCAATTCCAAAACCAGACACAAACCCCACTAAAAAGGAAAATTATAGGCCAATATCCCTAGTGAACATGGATGCAAGAATTCTCAGCAAGATACCTAGGAATAAACCTAGCCAAAGAGGTAAAAGATCTGTACCCTGAAAACTATAGAACACTTATGTAAGAAGTTAAAGATAACACAAAGAAATGGAAAAAGATTCCGTGCTCATGGATTGGAAGAACAAATATTGTTAAAATGTTTATACTACCCAAAGCAATCTACACATTTAATGCAATCCCTATTAAAATATCAACAGCATTTTTCAAAGAGCTAGAACAAACAATCCCAAAACTTGTATAGAACCACAAAAGAGCCAATATAGCCAAAGCAATCCTGAAAAAGAAAAGCAAAGCTGGGGGTGCGTGAGTGGTTCAGTTGGATAGTGTCCAACTGTTGGTTTCAGCTCAGGTTATGATCTCAGGGTTGTGATATCAAGCCCTGTGTGTCGGGTTCTGCAGTCAGTGCAGAGTCTGCTTGAAATTCTCTTCCTCTCCCTCCCTCCTTCTCAATAAATAAATAAATAAAATCTTTAAAAAAAAAAAAAAGGAAGACAGGCAAAGCTGGAGCATCACAATTCCAGATTTCAAGCTATATTACAAATCTGTAGTCAACAAAACAGTATGGTACTGGCACAAATACAGACACATAGATCAATGGAACAAAGTAGAAAACAAAGTAGAAAACCAGAAATGGACCCTTAATTCTGTGGTCAACTAATCTTTGACAAAGCAGGAAAGAATATCCAATGGAAAAATGTCTCTTCAACAAATGGTGTTGGGAAAACTGGACAGCAACATGCAAAAGAATGAAACTGGACCACTTTCTTACAACATACATAAAAATAAATTCAAAACGGATGAAAGACCTAAATGTGAAACAGGAAACCATCAAAATCATAGAGGAGAACACAGGCAGCAACCTCTTTGACATTAACCATAACAAATTCTTACTAGACACGTCTCTGGAGGCAAGGGAAACAAAAGCAAAAATGAACTATTGGGACTTCATCGAGATAAAAAGCTTCTGCACAGTGAGGAAACAATCCATAAAACTAAAAGGCACCCTAACTGAATGGGAGAAGATCTTTGCTAATGACACATCTTATAAGGGGTTAGTATCCAAAATCTATAAAGAACTTATCAAACTCAACACCCAAAAAAACAAATAATCCAATTAAAAACTGGCCAGAAGACATGAATAGACATTTTTCCAAAGAAGACATCCAGATGGCTAACAGACACATGAAAAGATGCTCAACGTCACTCATCATTAGGGAAATACAAATCAAAACCATGATGAGATACCACCTCACACCAGTCAGAATGGCTAAAATTAACAACACAAGAAACAACAAGTGTTGGAGAGGATGCAGAGAAAGGGGAACCCTCTTGCACTGTTGGTAGGAATGCAAACTGGTACAGCCAGTTTCTGGAAAACAGTATGGAGGTTCCTCAAAAAGTTAAAAATAGAACTACCCTATAACCTAGCAATCACTCTACTAGGTATATACCCAAAGGATACAAAATACAGATTCAAAGGGGTACACGTACCCTGATGTTTATAGCAGCATTATCAACAATAGCCAAACTGTGGAAAGAGCCCAAATGTCCATTGAATGATGAATGGATAAATATGTGATACACACACACACACACACACACACACAATGGAATATTACCGAGCCATCAAAAGGAATGAAATATTTCCATTTGCAAAAACATGGATGGAGGTAGAGTGTATTGTGCTAAGTGAAATAAGTCAGGCAATGAAGGACAAATATCATATGATTTCACTCACATGTGGAATTTAAGAAACCAAACAGATGAACATATGGGAAGGGGGAGAAAAGAGAGAGGGAAACAAACCCTAAGAGACTCTTTACAATAGAAAGAAAACAGGGTTGATGGAAGATGGGGGATGGCGGATGGGCTAAGTTGGTGATGGGTATTAAGGAGAGCACTTTTTGTGTTGAGCACTGGTTGTTATATTTAAGTGAATTACTAAATTCTACCCCTGAAAATAATATTACACTGTATGTTAACAAACTAGAATTTAAAAAAAACTTTGAAAAAGAAAAAGAAAAAAAGGTATCATAATCTTAAAAAAAGAAAAAAATATATATATATATAATGGAATATTATTCAGCCATATAAAGGAAGGAAATCCTGTCTTTTTCATCAGCAGGGATGGACATTGATGGCATTATGTGAAGTGAAGTAAGTCAGACAAAGAAAGACAAATACTGTATGATACCACTTTATGCAGAGTCTAAAAAAAGCTGAAATCAGAAAGAAATAGAGTAGAATAATGGTTGCCAGGAGCTGGGATGGGGAAAATGGGGAGGTTTGGCCAAAGGGTATAAACTTCCATCTATTAGAGGAGTAAGTTCTAGGAACCTAAGTACAGCATCATAACTATGGTCTGTAGTGAAGTAACAGTGCTTCACTACAGACTTGCAAGTTTTTAAGAGAGTAGACCTTAAATGTTATCTCATGCACATACAAAATGGTAATTATGTAAGGTGATGGAGGTGTTAACTAACTTTATTGTGCTAATCATTTTGTAACATATACAAGCATCAAATTATCTTAAACTTCCTTATGTTCTGTATCTTCCTTGTGTCAATACTATTTCAACAAAGGTGGGAGAAAAAAAGAAAGAAAAAATAAAGTCAATCATACATTTACCATAGGATCCAGCAATCCAAGTCTTGGGTATTTTCTCAAGAGAATGAAAACACAGGTCCACACAAAAACTTCTACACAAATGTTTATAGTGCCTTAATTCATAACAGCCAAAACTAGAAAGAAGCCAAACACCTACCAACAGATAACTAAAGCATGGTACATCCATACGATGAGATTCTCAGCAATGAGATAATTGAGCAATATATAGAACTAAACTACTGATTATGGGACAATATGGATGAACCTCAAAAACACTCTGGTGAAGGAAGCCAGGTACAAAAATCTACATCCTATGTGATTTGATTTATATGACATTTTGCAAAAGACAAAACTATAAAAGTGAAATCAAATAAGTGGTTTTCAGAAGGTGGGGTTGGGAGAAGTCGATTAGCTTTTCCTGTTTTTGAAATTTAAATAAATAAAGTCATCTTTCTTTTAGGTCTAGTTCCTTTTGGTCAACATTACATTTGTGGTTTTCATCTACAATTTTGTGTATAGATAAAGTTTGTTCATTCTCACTGCTATCGGTAGGCACTTGCACAGCTATGCCACAATTACAAAATTGCTGCTGTCACATTCACATTTTAAAATTACAACATAATAGGGCGCCTGGGTGGCTCAGTTGGTTAAGCAACTGCCTTCAGCTCAGGTCATGATCCTGGAGTCCCGGGATCGAGTCCTGCATCAGGCTTCCTGCTCAGCAGGGAGTCTGCTTCTCCCTCTGACCCTCCTCCCTCTCCTGCTCTCTGTCTCTCATTCTCTCTCTCAAATAAATAAATAAAATCTTTAAAAAAAAAAAAAGTTTAAAAAAAAAATTACAACATAATAGCCTAATTAAGTAAAATTCTTTTAAAATTTTTGTCCTAGTTAAGCCTTACAAAAAGTAAATGGGATTTTCCTTACCACATCACTTGTTAAACACACATTGAAACTCAGTATCTACCTATAAAATGCATTGACCTTTTTTATGAAAAGAAAAAAAAAAAACTTTTATCATTTGGTCAGTTTGGGTTCACCCCCAAGTATTAATTATCATATCTGGTTTCCCACTACCTATCCACTCCCAAGTTTGGTTTTTCTTTTTCCTATGGAATTTCCATTTTCTCAATTTTTAAATCTGGAACTGAAGATACTTTCACACTTCTTATGACAGTAAACAATTTCAGAATATTCATCTCCTAAATTATTGGCATCCTCCTCATACAACATCAAAATACTCCCTGAAAGAAAAAAGGGAGTGTTGGCTCTCAGCTCAAATACAATTTAGATGATAAGGACTTCTGCCCCAAACAATGACCACAGTAAATCAGGTTATCTGGAATACAAGACAAAATTCTTGAGAGCATTAACTTCAGTTACTATGGTAGATAGAGCCATGGGTATGTGAGCTCATTTTAAGTGGAAGAGGTTTTGGCATGATCATGATGAGAGATTCTTTAGGACCACTGTATCGTGAATATTTCCAAGTCTCAGAAACCTGCACACATTGAGGTAACAAGGTAGGTTTAAACTTGATTGAATATTGAGTTTTTGCATTTTATTGTCACAGTGAAAATCATGTCATGAATATTCCATTTATTCCTCCATATAAGGATGTTCCTAATTAATCTGTTATTCAAAAGCCACCAGTATTATATTAGTAACTGCATTATTTCATGACATTGACTAAAGCCCAGAAGCAGGTTCCTATGGCCTAATTAATTTTTTTAAAGCCTTTTACTCAGAGGGATGCTGCATACCTGGATCTTTGAATGAAAGGATATTAATGAAGCTGCAATGCAGATGATTATATTGAAAGTGATGAAGGATTTATTAGGAAGACAGTCATCACGGACTGTGCAGTATATGAGGCATAAAACTGCTATAAGTAATGACAGAGTGTAGTTTAGGCAAGTAATGGGCAGCAGCGCTACAAAAAGAGAGCTTGGAGATATATTATCTAGTAATAAAGTTCCCATAAAAATTGAAATATGAGGTGGAGAGATTAACATGGTCATACAAGTCATCTTTAATGTTCATAGCCAAGCTCTGCCTTTTAGAAAGAGTAAACTGAATTTATGCCTATGACAACATGTAAGTCAAACCCCTTATTTATACATTTCATGCAAATGACTGCAGACCTTTGGTTTGCAGTTACCAAAGCAATGTTTAGTAGCATTTAAATTTATTATATTAACATTGGATCAGGAGCTGTATTTCTACCTGTCAAGTGGCTAACATTTGTAGGTCATGTCATCAATAAATAGACTGCAGTTTACAGACCCCTGCACTGTTAGTCCCGTATCTATAAACAAAGGATTTTACTTTTTTTTCTACCTTCAACTGAATATATGTATGTTCTCATTTATTCCATAATGATATTCTAATATTTAATGAACACATACTACTAGGTCTATGTTCACTTCCACAGAAGGGATGCATAATGCTCTAATTAAGAGCAAGGGCCTTTAATGGAGGTAGACCTAAATGAAAACCCTGACAACCAATTACCAGCTGGGTGACCTTGGTTAAATAACTTTAAAACTTTGGTCTCATTTTTCTCATCTAGAAGAGGGATATAATAATAGCAATCTCATGAGATTATTTTAACAATTCAATAAAGTATATAAAAAGTATGCTTAGCCAATGGTAACCAGCTCAATAATTATTGTCACAATTACTCTTGTCAATATATTCTCGGTACTTCCAGAATGGATAGTGGCATCAAAAGTCTTGAAAGAATGGCAAAGCATACCTTTTTCTTCAAATAGTCCTAAATCAGCTTTATTTCTAAAATTAACTTGTATTTGATGAGGTATGTAATTAAAATGACAGCCATTTGAATTTAACATTTAATATGTTTTACAAAAATTCTTTTATGATTTCTCAGAAGTGGGTACATAGTATAAAAATAAACTATAATAAAAATAGTATAAAAATCTTAATAGAGAACACAGATATTTATAAAACATTTATTCTGAATTTGAAATCCTTCCCATTTAAAATCAATAGAGAATGGGTGTAATAAACATAGTAGTAACAGAGGTCTTAATGAGAAAATGCCATCTGAGGAAAGGCCTGAAGGAGGCAAGGATACAAACCATATGAGACTCATAAGAAAGAGTAATCAGGTAAAGGTAATAGCCATTCCAAAACCCCTAAGATGGAAACAAAGGCATAGCAAGGGAGGGAGTGGTCCATGGTAGTAGTTCACTATGGATGCAAGGCAATAAGGTACACATTGTCTACAGAAATTTTTAAAACTATAATAAAACTGGTTAAATTTTTATTGTCGCTATGCACAGGCAAGTGTAAACAATATCAGTGATAAAATACTCCTCCATGAAAAAAAAATTTTTTGATCTAAGTTCTAAACAATCACTGTGGTTTCTATTGAGCTAGGTAGACTGCTTCCACTAGACTATCTTTGGTGTGCCACTTTGTGGGAACATACCAGGAAGGAACAGCAGGGGAAACCTGTGTCTGGATCAGAATGAATGAGAACAGTAGTAGTAGGGGAGGCAGGCCAATGAACGATAGAATGGCTAGAATATGTAGGGCTTTGTAAGCAATGTTTGGTCTGGGGTTTTTACTCTACATGAGATGAAAAGCCATTGACTGGGTTATAGCAGAGGATTTTCAAGATATTACTTATGTTACAACAAACTGATTGCAATGCTAATATTCTATGGATAGGGGAGAGGCAATAGTTGTGACAGAGAAAAGACAAATAGATGGTGATTTTTCTGACTACCTCCTATTCACCCCATTGGTGAATAATGAATACCCCACCCTAAATAGTGTAAAATAGCTGAATGACACTTGACCTTACATGGATGAGATTGAGGACAGTTTCTTAGTCAAGCATACTTATAGTCTGGGAGAGGAGGATACCACACACCATACAGGACCACACAAGAACACTTGGGAATACAGTGAATCAGCAGGGACCGTAGGAAGCAGGCTTTATAGTAACAAGAGGTTACATCTTGAGGATGTGATTGATTTGGCTGAATATTTTTACAGGATGGCAAGGAAGTAAGATATATCAGGTTGAAATCCAGGTGGGGTGCAGCTGGCCTGGCTGATAAGGGAACTAGGTGAATGTGGAGTCTTTCCCACTGAGTGTGGGGCACATCTAGCAAAAACAGAGGAACTCACAGTTAAGCCTTTGGGGCTCTGTGATATTCAAAGATGTCCAGGGAGCACATGATACCTCAGTCTTTGAATACAGTGACAGCTTGGGATAGAAGTGGAAGTGGTAAAATTAGTGAGAAATGAGTGGATGCTGAATGCATTTTGAAGGTAGAGCCAACAAGAATTGTGGAGGAATTGGTTGTAGAATTTGAAAAAAAGGAGTCAAGAAAGACAGTAAGGGGCAGACTATAGCAAATGGAAAGATAGGTGTCAATTACTCAAATGAAAAAAAAATTATAGTAGTAGTACGTTATGGTATATATGTACACTTGAATACTATGCAGTTGTAACAAACATAAACTCTTTATATACTTGTATGCAACTATCTCAACATATAGTAAATGGAAAGTCAAGGCACATGGTATCCAATATAACATTTAGGATTTGTTTTTTTAAAAGGAGAGAAAAAATAGATATTTGCATTGGCTTGTACATGCACTTAAAAAAATATAAAATCTGTAGGAAACAAAATTAGGTAATGACAAGAGTTACCTTGTGGAGGGAAAGAATAGAAACTAATTGAGTGGACATTGGGAACAAAAAAGGAACCTATTCACTATATTTTTATAATTTCTGATGTTTGAATAATGTAATGCATTTTTTAGTTTTAAAAAAAGCCTTAAAAAGATATAGGCAAAAGTTCTGTTTTAAAAATGAGTATAGCTGAAAGTCCCGGATATAGTATCTCCATATACTATTATCTCTTGAAGAAAGAAGAAGGAGGAGGAGGGGGGGGAGGAGAAGGTGAAGAGGGAGGAGGAAGAGAAAGAGGAAGAAAAGGAAGAGGAGGAAGAGGAAAAAGAAAGAAGAGGAAGGAGAAAAGGGAGAAGATCAACAAAAATGATAATTATAATAAAAACAAACAATTATAATAAAAACTTAAGACTAAGGGAAAAAGGCAAAAATTCATTATTAAATTATAAATATGGCAACCCATTACTTATTGCTATAATTTGGAGATGAATTCCCACTAACATGACTGATAAAATCAGGCATAAAAGTAAAATTCATGTTTTGTTCTGAAAGACAATCATCCTAAGAAAAAATAAGTCTTGTATTACATGAAGTGTTGGCAAATGTTTAACAAACCATTTTGGTGTGGGAATTGTAGCTCTGTGGCTCTGATTTTTTTTTAAGATTTTATTTATTTATTTGAGAGAGAGAGAGAGAGAGAGAGTGAGAGAGAGAGCCCAAGAGGAAGTAGGGTCAGAGGGAGAAGCAGACTCCCTGCTAAGCAGGGAGCCCGACGTGGGACTCGATCCTGGGACTCCAGGATCATGACCTGAGCCGAAGGCAGTTGCTTAACCAACTGAGCCACCCAGGCACCCTGTGGCTCTGATTTTAATGTTTGCCAATTTTGTTGACATAAATATTTCCATTGTGGCTAATTTCAAGCTACTAACATGACCTTACTTATTCCTTCTCTCTCTTCCTTTGTTTATATAGATACAAGTTTCAGATGTTTATCATTTTCTTTCTTTATGAAGAACTTTTTCTTATTATGTTCAATTAGCCAACATATTGTACATCATTAGTTGTTGATGTAGTGGTCAATAACTCATTAGTTGTATATAACACCTAGTGCTTATCACATCACGTGCCCGCCTTAATACCCATCACCTGGTTACCCCATCCCCACCCCCTCCCTTCTGCAACCCTCAATTGGTTTCCCGGAGTCCAGAGCCTCTCATGGTTTGTCTCCCTCTCTGAATTCTTCCCATTCAGTTTTCCCTCCTTCCCCTATGGTCCTCTGCGCTAGTCCTTATATTCCACATATGAGTGAAACCATATGATAATTGTCTTTCTCTGCTTGACTTATGTCACTTAACATAATACCCTCCAGTTCCATCCATGTTGATGCAAATGGTAAGTATTCGTCCTTTCTGATGGCTGAGTAATCTTCAACAGATGGATGGATAAAGAAGATGTGGTTCATATATACAATGAAGAACTTTTTAAAAAAAGATTTATTTATTCTAGAGAGAGAGAGAGAGAGAGTGGAGTGGGGAAAGACAGAGGGAGACAGAGAGAGTCTCAAACAGACTCCATTCTGAGCCTGGTGCAGGGCTCAATCCCAAGACCCTGAAATCATGACCTGAGCTGAAACCAAGAGTCAGACATTTAACCAACTGAGCCACCCAGGCACCCCTGAAGAACTTCTTTTAAAATTTCTTGCAAGGCAGATCTATCGGTCACAAATTCCCCAAATTTTTGTTTGTCTGAGAAAGTCATTATTTCTCCTTCACTTTTGTAGGATAATTTTTCTGGATACAGAATTTTAGGTTGGTGTTTTTTCTCTCAATGCTAAATATTCTGTTCCACTCTGTTCTTGCTTGCATGGTTTCTGAATAAACATTCAATGTAGTTCTTACATTATCCTTCCACAGATTAGGTGTTTTTCCCTCTTGCTTCTTTTAAGATTTTCCCTGTCCTTAACTTTATGCCATTTGAATATGATATGCTTAGGTGTAAATTTTTCTGTATTTACTCTTCTTGCTGTTCTGAGTTTCCTGATCTGTGGTTTGGTGTCTGTCATGAATGTTGGGAAATTCTCAGTCATTGTTGCTTCAAACATCTCTTCCATTTCTTTCTCTCCTTGCCATCTGGCATTCCATCACATACGTTATATCTTTTGTAATTGTCCCACAGTTCTCAGATAGTCTGTTCTGTCTTTTTCATTATTTTTACTCTTTGCATTTAAATAGTAGTTGTGCTATAGCAGTTGTGAAGCCTTTGCTTTTCAAGACTAACACAGAATTAAGGAAAAAATGGGAGTGAGATTAGAGCCAGTTAAAGCCATGCAAGTCTTGCTGTTCTTGTCAAGATTCAACCATTGTTGTTTGATGATCATTTCCTGGGTTATTGAAGAATTGGAGTTAATTTCTAGAGTTCTAAAAATATTTAGAGAGGAGCAGATATTTGGAGGTCCTTACACTGGCATTTTAGAAGTCAAGCTGTGTCTGCTTTTTTTTTTTTTTTTTCGTAGCAATTACCCATTAAATGTTATTCAAACTCTCATCTGAAGTGAAATTACTGATCATTTGTTTATTGTCACTAATCAATTCCAATTAGAGTTGTCAACTTCCAATTAGAATTTAAGCTCCAGGATGAGGGGCACTATCTTGTTTACTCTTCCATCTATCAAGAATTGTAGAGGATCTGAGATTTTTACCCTACCTGCCATCTAACAAGTTAGCTTGCCACAGTTTCATGGAGGTTAGCAGAAGACACAAGATTCCTCGTTCAAAGACATTGGATTCTATTACTCACTCCACAGGAAGAAGCATAAACTCATATACACATCAATTCTCCTTGCCTCTCAAATTCCACAGGAACAATGGTAGTGTTGGCCCCAGTAGATGATGCGTATGTGATGAGTTTGTATCACAGATGAGAACGTTAAGATTAGAAAATTAAATCTTTTATAATGGGCCATAAGCAAAACTGCCCTTTGCCTGGATGGGATCACTATTTTTATTTTACCACAACCTTTCCTTTGTTCCAGATAGAGGCACTATCTATCTTCCAAGGCTATTTGCTATACAGACATTTTTGAAAAGACAGTCTGGAACAAAATCTGTTAGTACGTCTGCTAGCAAGATATGCAGAAAAAAAAAGAAACCTATGAAGAATTATCTCTCAATATCATCCCCGGCCTAAAATAGTATCTGACACATGGTAGACATGCAATAAATAAATGTTGGATAAAACCTCCAAGAATTTCTATTCTCATCAATATATTCTATTTCCACAAATAAGGAAAATTATATATTTTTAAATCTTGGATATAAGGAAAGTCTTGAAAAAGATCTTAGTTTGGACTGCTCTAACAAAGTACCATAGACTGGTTGATTTCTAAACAATAGAAATTTATTTCTCACTGTTCTGAAGGCTAGAAGTCCAAGATCATGGTGTCAGCATGGCAGGGTTCCTGAGGAGACCCTTGTATCGGGCTGCAGACTGCCAACTCCCTCTGTGTCCTTACATGGCAAAAAGAGATCCAGGTAGCTCTCTGGTCTCTTCTTATAAAGGCACTAATCCTATTCATAAGGGCTCCATCCCTATGACCTAATTATCTCACAAAGGCCCCATCTCCAAATACATTTGGGAATTGGATTTCAACATACAAATTCTGGGGGAGACACAAACAAACCTAAGAATAAAAACTTGTGTGGAGATTTGCTACAGTAGAATGGCAAATGGAAATTATAAAACTCTTGGTTTTCTCATTGGTAAATAGAAATGACAAATGATACATCTACCTTTTGATCTCTTGAAGGAGCTCAGTCTTCTCTAATATTTCTTTCTTGCCTAGCTCTGAAAAGGAAGAACTGCTGTGTTTGATCAAGGCAAGAACATCCAGTTAAACCATGCAGTTAAGGTCTTAGTATGCCTGTCTTTTGCAATTCCCAAATCCTAGAAAAGTAGAGAAATAAGGAAGCCTGGACTATATTTCTTCGTAGGTAAATGGGTAAATATCCAACTTGCTTGCTGCTTCTCTCTCTCCCTCTCCCTTCCCCTATCCTCTCTCTTTCTTCCCCTCCTTCTCTCTCTCCCCCTGACCTCTCTCTTTCCTACTTTCTCCTTACCCCCATGTACATATATGTCTGTGCACACACACACATAAATATATGCAAACACACACTGTTCTTTCATTGTGTTTTTCTCATATCTAGGAACATGTTGACAGTTTCTCAACTTGAAAAGAGTAATATTCAATATTCAGTTTTGGCCTTGGCGTAGAAGTAGGCAGAGTGGACCTTTTGGCTAGCCTTTTTCTAGGCCCTGTATACCAAAAGCTTCTAGGCAAAAGAGGTCCATATACCACACCAGTCATGTTCACTGGCATTCTTTCCTGAGACTTTGAGCCATACTCTTACATTAAGTGTAAAATCTACTTTGGCCTTGCTTTGTCTTCTGGAAGGCATAGCTAGGTAAGAACAGAATCTATTTTTCAGGAACCCCAATTCTGTGCAATACCCAGAACACACTGATTTCTTTTTAAGTAGAACTATAGAAGAGATTGCATCTCAGTCATTTTATATTCTACCTCATGATTTTTAAACAAATAGAAAATGCTATAAAAGTTATTTGCATGATTTAGTCACATACCAAACCCTTATGGTATCCTTTTTGTATGTCTACATAGTTTTATCTTCAAGGATATCATGCCATTTTCAGTTACAAATTACTTCATATGTATGTATTATACTACCTTTCCTTGGTATGTTTAAAATTCATATAATTTTAGTTGTTTATTTTGTTTTGTCATTGAAATGGATTCATTTTGTGTTATTCTGAGAAATATACTTAATCTGTGGATCATTTATATGTCTCCAGTATAGCTAGCTACTCTAATGTTTGAACAGTTTGTCTCACTTAGTAGTTTTTATTTTTTTATCATAAATGTTTAAATTACTTTATTTAACTCTTATTGGGATTGCTCCTTTTCCCTTGTGAATGGATTTCCCAGCTTAGTAATATACTTTGGGTCAATTCTAACCTCATAGCTGATAATATTATTTCTTCACAATTGTACACATTTTCCATATTTCACACAAACCAATTACTTATTATATATATTCACATATTTATAATTAATTTTAAAGTATCTGCTTCTTATCTTGAAAGAGCCCAGAATATCAAAATAAATACTCTTTGTAGTATATCACAATATGCCCTCATATTTTATAGTTTTATTCCTCCTGCCTTTGACATTTTATTCAACCATAAATACATCTCAAACTCCTTAACCAAATCTTGCACTGTAAGAAATTATTAATGATAAAATAAATAATTAAAAAGCAAATTAAAAAAGAGATTTTGCTGCTATTCTTCTTTTGTGGTAGGTTTTCTTTTTGTGTTCTTCCAGAGAAAATTAAAATATTTTAACAAATGCATGCTTGCCTCTACTGAGAAACACATTGTTTTGCATGTAATAGAATACCATTCAGTAATTCTAAATTGAATTTCTGATCATAATAACTCACCCCACCACAGTTCCCAGATAATAGTAACCCTCAAAAATATTTAAAAAGCAATTACTTTATTAGCCAGACTAGGTATTTTACTGCAGGTATTTTATAACATTTTCGGTAATTTTAACATGAGTTCTCCATTATAACTATTCCCATTTTTCAGGTGAAAAAATTGAGACAGAATTTGACACTTGTGGTAGCTAAGCCAGAAATTAAACTCAAGTCTTTCAATTTCCAAATATATCAATATATCATGCCACAAATTTCTGTGTATCTCAATTTGGACCAAAGTCAAAAGGACACTTGAACAATTGTTTTTCGATGTCTAAGTTTTGTTTTGTTTTGGAAAATATGTAGATATACTTCCTGTTCTGTTCAACTTCAGTTGTCTTTTTCACTTTTAAAAGTCACCAAAGATAGCAAAGGTGAAAAACAATGAAAAGGGGACATTATTTTTAAAGTCTCCTCAAATAAAAGTATTATTTGTAGCTTGCAAAGAATTTTCACTAGTGACAGATCTTGTGCCTTCTTAGTATTCAGGGAGTGCTGGTGTTGCTTTGTCTTACCTTCTGTTACATTTCATCCACGATTAATATCACGATGAAATTGTGGTAGGGCTCACTCCTATGACTCTTTCCACCTTACCCCAAATCAGTAAGCACTGCAGTTTCTTTTCAAAATATGTTATTAGGTGAGAGATATAATTTTACTTTTCAGATCAAAAGACATGCTAAAAAGAGTCATTCTGTGGGGTGTTTTACTGAGCATCCAAACCCTTGGAGTTTTTCTGCCACTTGCCTTGTGCCTTTCTACACATTTCCTTGTATTTCAAATTTCCTTCCTAAATCTTTTATAGTTTATAATCTGTCCCAGGAGCAGGTTTAAATGACAGGCCTCATGGAATATTTTTTTAAGATCTAAAGAGTGGAAAAAGGAATACTTTCCAAAGGAAAAAAAAAGTATTTACTTGGAAATAGAAATTCTCTAAAGGACCTATCTACCACGCATACTTCTATTTTTTACTATTCCTTTAGCACCACCGCATAGACTTTCCAGGCCACATTAAGTGGTGAAAGGAGACTTTGGGAAAAAGCAAAGGAGCAAAGCAGGATGATCTTAAGATGGAGAAGAAAAAGAAGAAACCACATAAAAGCAGTATGACATTCCTGTTAAGTATGAAAAAGAGACCCCAACCCAGTAGATATAATACAGATGTTAGCAATGGGGACCTTAGCTGGGTCAGCTCTCGGGCACCAAACCCTCTAGTAAAAAAATATATATATATTCAAAGAGAAGAGAACCCTTTCTTCTGAGGAAAGAGTTTCTTTTTTTAAAAAATTCACATTCCCTGGAATAAAATATGATTGAAAATGTGATGATCTGATTAAGCCTCCAAGTATAGTATTAGTCCATAAAGTTTCCTAAAATGTTGAGTTTATTCCAATTATCACCCAAGGTGAATCTAACAGTATCTTAACCTTTTAAGAGAATATTTATTGAGTACTTACAACACTGGTAGATAAAGAGATTATTCACAAGGAGTTTACAATGCAGTAGGAAAAATAAACTATAAAATATATGTCTCGTGGAAAATTGACAACCAGGTTTTAAGAGAACGTATAGAAAGAGAATTTAACCAAAATGGAAGTCATGAAAAGCCAGAGATTCAATGTTTATTTTGAAACTTAAATGATGAGGATGCATTAGCCAAGGATTAAATGGTTAAAGATGGCATAGCCTGGAGAAAGTTCAGAGGTAAGAGAGGTCATTTAGAAAACTCAAGGTGGGTCCCCTGGGTGGCTCAGTTGGTTTAGAGTCAGATTTCTGCTCAGGTGATGATCTCAGTGTCATGATTGTAGGGTCTTCAGTTTGAGCACCACTCCCCCGCCCCCGCCAGGCTCTGTGCTGAGTGTGGAGCCTGCTTAAGGTTCTCTCTCTCCTTATTCCTCTGCTCCTCCCCCCATGCACACCCTACTCTGTCTCTCTCTCAAAAAAAATTTTTTTAATAAATAAATAATTAAAAAATTCAGGGCTACTGAGTATTGCTGAAAATTTATGGGAGAAGGAAATGGTAGGGACAGAGGCACTGGATGAGGATGGAGTAGTAGACGGGATCACAGTACTTGAGGGCTTTTTCACAAAATTAAAGAAAAACTATCAAAGGGCTTAGTCAGTCAAGTGAAATTTAAGCTGTAATGAAAAGAATGAATAAGAGAGAAATGATACTTGTGTCAGGGAGAAAATGAATGGGGCTATTACTTCTGAGGAAAAAATGTAAAGGGTATGACAATGGACACAGAGAAGAGTGGACAAATGTATATATGGTATAATTATGACAGGTCTTGGGTATTTTTTTAGGTGGAGTTTAGGGGAGGGGAGAAGGGTGGAAGAATGACTCTCAAGTTTTTGTTTGGTCAATCGGGATCCAAGTGATGCCATTTACTAAAATAGGAAACACAGGGGGAAATAACAGGTTTGAGAATAAACATGATGAGTCTGAGTCTGAAGATATACATTTGGCAATAGCATGTTAGCTAATAATGCAGGCTTTGAGAGAAAAAAAAAACCTTATGGAAGATTATGAATGGTCTTTATCTGTTGTTGTGCTTACTACAAATTCCTATTGCTTATCTCTCTATATAGCACTTCACACACTCAATTATTATTCTCTTCATGCCCATCACTTATATCTGATATTACCTCTAATGGCAGGGATGCAAGCAGGGGGAGTGGGAGAGGGAGACAGAGAAGCAGGCCTGCAGCAGAGCAGGGAGCCCGATGCGGGACTCAATCCCAGGACCCCAGGATCATGACCTGAGCCAAAGGCAGACGCTTAATGATTGAGCCACCTAGGTGCCCCGGCAGGGATAATGTCTTATTCATTTCTGTGCCACCACAATTTACCATGTCTGGAACATTTTAGACTTCAAGAAATATTTGTTAAATGGGTAGGTGAATAAACAATTCATTGAATGAATGAATGAAAAAAAAATAACTTCAACTAGAACTCTGAACTTTCTTTAAATTCTAAAAGTTAGCCACCTATAGGATCTGAAATACCAGGAATCTTTCCCCAATCTCCATTATGGTATCCGTGATCCCTCTATGTTCCTGGCAGAACATAGAACTATGCTTTCTACATCTAGCTGCATACTATAATCACTGGAGTATTTAATATGCTATTTAATATACATGTTCCTGGATATCTCTTCATTCCTGATGAATCAGAATCTGTGAGGATTAAATTTAACAAGTCATTCAGATGATTCTTATGCAATGAGCCTAAAATTGGTCCATCTCTTGAAATGACCAACATGAGAAACCAATCATTGTAGTTCTCAAAATTAGAGAAGACATCCCAAGTATCCCCATTATGTCAAAGAAAGAATATGAGCAGGTACTTCAAGCATCCAAACTTTATGATTGGAATTTACATTTTAAATCAAAAAAAAAAAAAGTTAAGGCAAAACTTTGCAAGATAAAATGTATCACACATTTTCACCAGATGTCCTTACTTAGGAAAAATAAATGTTAAAGAATTAAACAGTGTCTAACCTGGAAAACAAAATACAGAAATTTTCATCATTAAGCCATGTGCTTAGTACAACTCTGATTTAGCATTTGTTAAGCCTTACACAACAGTCTCTATTCAGAACATTCATAAGTAACCCATTTTGTAGGAAACACCAATCTTTCCTCATAGGAAATACAAGACCACTTTATACTCTTATTCTAACCTACCTTTTACACTTTATTTTCCACCATTTGGCAACTTACACTCTATACTCCAGTTTAAAAAAAAAAAAATCTCTTGGAATCCCTTAAATATGCTGTGTTTGTTCTCACATCCAAGATGTTCCTTCTGCCTTATGTCCTTGACCTTTTCTCTATCTGGATAACTTCCAACATTCAAAACCCAATCCAGAGAATTCCTCATTGTTGACACTCTCTTCAGTATCCTCAAGCAAGGTTGTTGCTCCAAATTCTTTTTGCAAAATTACATTTTTATGATCTATTTAATAGCATATCTCCTTTCAATTTGTAATGAGTCATTTCCATATCTCTCACACTGTCTTTTGATTTTTGTAGGCTTTATTTTTTCTTTTGCTTCTGGCCCATAAAAACAATGCTTGCTACATAGTTGGTGCTCAAAGGTGTTGGCTAATCCAATAAAGACACCTTCCAGCTCCAATGTTTTGTGAATCTCATTTAAAATGACGTCAGATTACCTTTTCTTTTCTAACTTAATTTCTAGAGTGTGCACCCAAAACACAGCCAGTGGACTACAAAGTTAGTGCTCTCGCTGAATCTCATGTACACAGTCACCTGTATAATTTTATCTGGTATACAATCGCCAGACATGTTCTTAAAAAAAAAAAAAAAATCAACCCCTCACCTATTGGGAAACTTCCAGAAGCTCTTCATTGCTGGTTGCATCACGTTTCACCTTTTCTACCTGATTTTTCAAATACCCTCCATCTTAATCTACTTAGAACTGCCTTTTCTACTTTTGGCTTCATCTTCAATTGTATTCATATCATCATCTGCACTTAACCCATAGAATCAGGCATATTCCAGTGTCTCGTATTAATTTCCTCAGTAGAGGTCAAAGAGGCAAGGACTATCATGATAAAATATTAAGTGGATAGATAGATGACAGAACTTAGTTTCACGGCACTGAGAAAATGACTACGTGGGACAAAATAATTTTGGGAACTGAAGGGATCAGCCCAGTCAGCTTTGTTTACTGCAGACTCGAATCAATGCCTTGTCTTTACCTGAGCTCTGGTTACATTTAGAAAAAAGTACTACAAACACAGTGAAGGGGCAGGGCCACTGAGATGTGTCTGGGTCCTTTGTACATCACTTGGGGGAGTGGTAAACTTTGGTCAATGTTTGTTGACTGATGACGCGATAGCTCAAGTGAAGCCTCACCACCAGAAGTCCAGATTTTTTAACGAGCTTCTCAAAGGTTTCATTCCCAAAGAAGAAACTAAAGAATAACAATAGAGAAGAACTACAATGATTGGTTTCTCATGTTGGTCATTTCAAGAGATGGACCAATTTATTGAACAATAAATATTGTTCAAATAAACAATAATTTCAAATAGTAAAATGTTCTGGTTGTCAAATTTAAACAGGAATATCCTGTGCAATGGAGAGCCTGGCTGGTGCCAATTTCACATTTTGTTCTTTGGTGTCTGGACAAAGCCTGGTCTGCCAGTGAGCTAACAGGTCGAGAGCACTCCAGGTTCCAAAGGCACAAGAGAACATTTTACCTTTCATAATGTTCCTGCATTACATAGGGAAAGGACTATATTCACAACAATAACAGTTATGATTAATCATCAATAGAAAGAGTTTTCCATTTTCTGGGTGCCCAGATTAGAGTTTGGTATAGTCAACACTTCTTATAACATAGATCATGTATTGAAATAAGAAAACTATCACCTTATATGGCCAGAGAGATTAAGGGAGTTGGCCCCGCTGACCACAGGAGATACCTTTAATTCAAAACCTAAAACATGACCATAGTGACTGTGATCAAGGAGCTTTACAGCACATAAGGGATTCAAAAAGCATATTAATCCACCTCCAGCAACACTACCTATTTAAGATAATAATTAACCTTTTCTCCCACTTGATTCAACCTGGCATATGTATTATACCACTCTAAATGCTAGCAGACTCTATGCTTATGGCTTCCATTAGGCAGCATTTAGTATCCATGAAAACTTTTTTCAAGCAGTAATTACTTTTGAGACCATAAACATTTCAGATAGGAAAGAAAAAAAGAAAAAAGGCACAAGTAAAGAGAACTAGAAAAAATAAGGAAATACCCCAAAATATAAGTAAGTTGATTCAAGAAGGTAATTTAAAGATTATTTAAATGATAGTAGATGAGCATTTGTTCTGTTTATGCTTTAAATAAAGTACTCTGTTCTACTTGTAGGTGTTGTTTATTATCTAGTGTATGTTAAAAGCCTTTTGAAAGAGAGATTTATTCTTTCTGGTATTTCAAGCACCTAGCTAGATAAATAGCACAAGCAAGGGGAAATCATGGGGCATAATGGGCCCCGCAGAGACTCTAGAATCCATCTCTTATGGTCTTTGAGTCTCAGTTTCCTTCTCTGTGTAATGTCATAAAACTTACTGTAGATAGAACACTGGAAACACAGAAGGTACTCAAGATTATAGATTTTTAAAAACTAAGTATTCAATACTACCTTTCAAACATCTTTTAGGAAAAACAAATGCATTTTCTTTGCAATGAGGCTTTCTTGTAAATTCCACACTTACAGAAAATAATACATTTAGTGAAAAATATATTTGTTTGCCTCCCTGTCTTATGTATTTTACTGACAATGTTCAGGTGGGATTATTTTTATCTCAAGCAGTGACCTTCTTGTGATTTGCATTTGCAAAAAAAAAAAAGTAGATTTTGGGGGCACCTGGGTGGCTCAGTCGTTAAGTGTCTGCCTTCGGCTCAGGTCATGATCCCAAGGTCCTGGGATCTAACCCCACATCGGGCTCCCTGCTCAGCGGGAAGCCTGCTTCTCCCTCTCCCACACGCCCTACTTGTGTTCCCTCTCTCTGTGTGTCTCTGTCCATCAAATAAATAAATCTTTAAAAAAAAAAAAAAGATTTTTTTTGCTCTTCTTTTCCACTCATGTCCATTCTACATAAAATGTCATAATGCACTGTTAAAATGCAAAGGTCCCTGGAAAAACAAGAATCAAAGTGTCCATCATTGCCAGTTCTAGAAGGACTATATCAGAGGCTAAATTATAAGTGATGAAGCCAGAGTTGGAACCATATCTGTCTAACTTCAGAAATCAGAAATCTAGCTACTCCATGCTACTTCACTGGAACTCGAATCAAGGCTGAAAATGGAGAGGAGGCTCCTGATCAGGAAGGGACAGTACATGAAGGGCAGCATTTAATTATTTAATAATCAGTAAAAGAATTACTATGATTTTTTACATAACAAAATATAAGATTGTGCTCAAACAAAATCCCTCAAAGTGACACAGCAACATAATGGAATCCACTTGAACTACAACCTTTCCTAAACCACACCATAACATTCTTCCCATGCATCCTGGAAAGTCAAAAAAGAAAGGGGATACTAACCTGTATCACACTGCCATTAGATGCAGGTCTAGTGTTAATGATGTTTTATTTCATGGACTGAGATGTTTCCCCAAAGAAAGGATGAGCTCTATCTTCAAGCAGCATCACTATGAAATCATCAAGGAGCCAAAGATGGTGATATTAATTATTCTAAGTGCAGGGAATTGTTCTGCAAAAGTGGCAATCAGAAAGAGAAGTGCCCAGTAACTATTTAACAAAATTGTTTCAGAAGTAAATTTTTAAATCTGTTTAGATTAATTAATTGCTAGATAAAGCTTATTAAGTTTATTAATTTAGAGAAAATCTGAGTATGCTCCTGAAACCAAGAGGTATTTTACTGGACACTATCCAAGAGTTACTTTTTCCTCAAATGGCCACCATATAGATAGTCATTTCTGACACCAAGAAGTAACAATAAGTATTTTTAGGAAACTAATGTGAAAGAAAAACTTACCATCTTATGATAAGATTTGTTGTAGCCGATTCTTTGATCTCATAAGCATGTATTAACTTCCTAAATTTGGGACTGAATCCTGCCATTAGAAAATGCTCCTTGAAAAATTGCACTGAAAATCTCCTATCTTTTATTCTTTAATATAAACACTGCATATGTTATTGAAAGATCAATAAAAAATGTTGGTATTGGGGTGCCTGGGTGCCTCAGTCGTTAAGTGTCTTCTTTTGGCTCAGGTTGTGATCTCAGGGTCCTGGGATAGAGCCCCGCATCGGGCTCCCTGCTCCACAGGAAGCCTGCTTCTCCCTCTCCCACTACCCCCTGCTTGTGTTCCCTCTCTCGCTGTGTCTCTCTGTTAAATAAATAAATAAAATCTTTAAAAAAAAAAAAAGGTGGTATTGACTACAAAATTATTTTCCTGGTAGTGGAATTGAGGAAAATACAACTTCCATTTTATTATATTTCTACAAAATGTTCTTTTCCACAAAGACTCTCATCAATGTTAACTCTGAAGAGAGACATTTGTAGTTGTCTCATTGTTTAGTGGTGACAGATTTGCACTTTTTCATCTGCTTCTATTGTTGAAAATGGGGGCACATTTTACCATGCTGTGGTAGTAAAAGAAAAAAGAAAAAATATCCTCATTAACACTGTGCTTTAATTAGCCCAGTTAATGGGCTTCAGGCATTCTAAAGAGTAGCAATTAAAAAATAACTTTAAATTTTATACCTTTCTTCCAGTAGGATGAAAAGCTGAGATATGTTAACCTTGATTTTATTATTTGGGCAAATACAGAGTTAGATTACTCCCTGTCAAAGCAGAAATCAACCTCTTACAGAGAAAAAAATGCTAATTAAGAAAAGCAGTAAGCATATTTTATTAAGTATATTTGTTTCTTTCCTGAGCACTTTGGTTGCACAAGCTCTACGCACAGTTTCCAGAGTGACCATCAATGCTTTCTAACAATGCCAAGGCAGTGTTCTGTCCAATTAGTGGAGCACAGAGACCAGTCAGAAGCTGATGCATTTCACAAAGGAGGTGGTGACAAGAAGCAAATACAATTAGGGAATATTATCTCTGTCCTGTGTGCTTTACAAAACAGTATCTTCTCATGACTCCTCTATCTTTTCCTTGACTAACACTGCTTAATATGTGTAAATTTTATAAGTCCTAATAAGAGAAAACTGAAAATGCCCGGGAAAAAAGGTAAAACCACTTCAACATAGAAAGGTCTCCCTGTTCCAGGTACAGAGGATCTAAAGTTACTAGGAAATATCCAACTCCTGAAATAACTGTATGAACATAGATGCTTCCAAGATTTGCCCAAGTTCTCACTGGCCAAGCTATAAGTAATTTTTATAATTATTCCTTAAGATTATAGTAGATAAAAAGTTTCAGTTATACCCTCTTTAACACTTGTTCACCTTTCTTGTTTATAGCCTTCCTTGTCCCAGGTAACAGCCAACCAGTACCAGTAACAGATATTCAGATCTTAAGAGGCCAGAACTACAATGGTGCATTGACTACAGAAAGAAAGGAAGAAACATAATGGTTCTTATATATTCATAAAGTGAATCAGAATCAAAGGAAAAGTTTTTCCCAAGAATAAACTGGCAGCAGATAGTTGTTCTTATTAATAAATTCAAGAAAAACTGAAGTTATCAGCAACTATTGCTTCTGAAGCAACCAATAGCTTTGTAACTATTAGTTTACTTTGATTAATTTATTTTAGAGTAACTTATATTAGAATTTAATGCAATTTTCACAAATTGTAAACAGTTTTGTACAGCTGTGTTCAGCATCTGTCTTTAGATAAAAAGTTTTCCTAAGCCCAACATCACTCTTTTTATATTGCATAAATAGTGAAATTACTGTGGAATATCTGGCAAACCTGATAGCAAACCTCAGATGTCACCAATTTGCTGTGTAAGATTTAATGTGGCCAACACAGTTAGCCTTCATCAGGAGCAATATTGGTGGGCTGACCCATGGGGCGCGACCATCACATTCACCAAGGATAACATGACTGAGGATCAAAGAGCAGTCAAACACGGACCTCTATGCCCAAATTCCACTAGCAAAAAATGGCCTAAGTCAGCTCTTGTTATTGAAGAAAATAACCCTTTAGGAACCAGTGGGAATCCTATCTTAAGTTTTAGAGGAGGAATGATATTATTTAAACTATGATGAAATGTGATCCTTAATATCTGTTCATTGTACTGGGTACATAAGATTTCACTTTGTGAAAGATTTGACAGATTTGCAGAGGGAATTCTTTTCTATGACATTTTTGTGGTAGAGCCAATACAAGTGAGATCAATTTCTTTGAAAAAATAAGTAACAAATGTGTAGAAAGTAAATTATAATTTATTCTAAAAATGAGTTGAGTCAAAAGAAATTTTGTTTTAAATATGAATGGCAGAGGATTTGGGGGAAATGATAGTAGTTTCAGAGAAGGTGTTCAGCTCTGAATATCCTATCCCTTCCCTAAATACATAGGCTAAAAAAGAAAAGAAAAAGCATCTGGTATAGCAAGACCACAAACTCACAGACAAAATCTATGGTCAGGTACCAACATGAACTGCAACATACAACCAGGTAGGGACAAATCAGCAAGAGCAAGAAGACCTGCATATGGTATCTAAAAGTATGTGGAAAGAACTTGAAAGAAGAGGAAGGTGATTTTTATCTTTAGGAGAGCCAGAGATTCCAATGAGGGGCATCACGAACTTACAGAGAACACCAGCAGAAACTAGGAGTGGACATTGCAGGCTCCAATTTACAAATAAGTGAAAGAACTTTGAGATGTTCTGAGGATGACAAAATGTTCTGGGGCTTATGAAACCTTGATACCCATCAAACCAAAGCACCCTTCTAGAATAAATCCCCAGGTTCAACAGGGCAGAAAAGAAGAGAACCTGAGAAATGAAAGTTAGAGGACTGAGGAGGGAGATTTTAGAATTTTTAAGATCATTTTTTTAATCATGTCATTAAACTAATAGAAGATAGCGAGAACTGGAGTTCTGAAGATAGAAAATATGTTATGACCTATGCTTCTCTCCTCAAATGGAAATTTATTTCACTTAAAAATGAGGAAGAGAAGAATATTCCAGTCAAATGCCACAGAAAGTTAGTGGGGGTAGGAGAGAAATAAGGATAAGAAAGTCCCAGTAGACCCTCAAAGCATGACAGAAAGATACACTCACAAAACAAATAAAATTTGTTGCCTAATGCTTTTTAAAAAGTAAAAGGAACTTAAAAAGTGATAGAAACTGGCATTTTAAAAACATAAAAAGATAATTACAAAAATTCAGAAATGAAGTGATTGGAGAGTAGGGAGATTTGAAAAAGTGAAAGAACTCAACAAATAATTTCTTTGAAAAAATCATTTCTTGAATGAAGATCAAACTAGAAAGAACACAAGTTCTAATAAACACAATGGAAAATGTCTCCTTGGAGAAATAGCTGATTTCAGATCCAGCACAGGAAATGAACAAGATGTTCCTATTACATCTTGTCATACCAGAGAGTTGGGAGACTATCAAAGACTACCTTGGATGTCTTTGACCATGAATATGGTCCATGGACCTAATAGGGCACAATCTGTGCTCTGATAATTATAACAATATTAATGAAAACCACAACGGGGAAATAAAATACTTCACTTATCATCTTTGGAAGATACTCTGGAGTATTTTTTTTCTTTTTTTGGTAAAATCGGTAAATAAAAGAAAAGAAAAATTTATTCTGCCTTTTCTAATTAAACTGTGACCCAGGACAACCAAATAGTTGAAATGAAAACTCCAGCTAATAAATGAAGAATAATAATATAATTAGTGGAATATCACTACCTTGGTACCCATAATAAATTAATGAGTCTAGGCATTGATAATTGATGGTCACAACATCACAATAAGACAAGCAGACACTTTATAACTCATTTTGGAATTAATCAACATCACCTATGAAGTAGATTTGCCAAAAAAAATCAAACCTGAATTTTTTCCATCCTCTAGATCTATCTACAAATTGACAGTAAATACATGGGTCAAAGGAACATGATAAATGTATAAGCATGGAGGGGATGCAATTGACATAATGCAGACAGTTGGAAACCCCACAGGATAAATGCTTTGGATTCAATGGCAAATAAATAATTTCAAGAAAATATGGAGGTTTTGGGGGCGCCTGGGTGGCCCAGTTGGTTAAGCGACTGCCTTCGGCTCAGGTCATGATGCTGGAGTCATGGGATCGAGTCCCACATTGGGTTCCCTGATCAGCAGGGAGTCTGCTTCTCCCTCTGACCCTCCTCCCTCTCATGCTCTCTATCATTCTCTCTCTCTCAATAAATAAATAAAAATCTTTAAAAAAAAAAAGAAAAAGAAAATATGGAGGTTTTTTAACCTATAATTTAAAAGAAATTGTGTCTGGATCATTAATCAAAGAAATAATTGTTATTAAAATGAAAAATACAATAGACAATCAAGGAAATGTGAACTGACTGGCTATTTGTTAATATTAAGGAATTATTGTTATTTTGGGATGTGTGATGATATTATCGTTGGGCTTAAAAGGGGCAGTTCTTGCATTTTAGAAATAGATATATTAAATTTTTTTCTGAGAAAGGAAAATCTGGAATTTGCTTCAAAATTGCTGGCAATTATGATGATGGGAGTAAGGGAGGCATAGAGAAAATAGCCAGCAATTGATATTTGATGAGATTAATTGATGAAGGTTTCCACTTGTTTTTTTCTACTTGTGCAGATGTTTGAAATTTTCCATAGTAAATTTTTTATAAATGTAGATGGATCGAAATTTGTTCTTCTGAGCTCTCAGAAGGGAGAAAGCTATTCTTAAGTCAGGAGCCTTCTCTGGCCAAGAAGTCTAATCATAATTCTGCCCTACCTGTCCAAGTCCAGAACTCTGGCACCCAGATTATTCTGAGGTCTTTGGTGATAAAATCTACAAGAATAATAAAAAAGGCTCTTAGTCTTACCTAGAAAACAAAAAGCCTGGATAACCAGCCAGAGTAAAGCCTGTTCCCAGGCCTGGGGTAGGTAATATAACTTCAATATATGACCAAAAAAAATTTATATTCTTCTAAAAACTGGTTGTTACTATTATGTATACTTTGTAGCAAAATTTCTTTTCTGCATTTTCAATATTAAAGTATATCAACTATTTAGGTAGCATTTGAGTTATCATATACTCAAAGCCAAGAAATAATCATTTAGGCTGAAATAACATTAAATCTGTGTTGGCCAATGTAGTATATTTTCCAGTCTTATTTGCTTTGTCTATATTGACATGAAAAGGTGTGAGGAGAACTGCAAATCATTAATGCTATTTGAAAGCAAGGTTTATTTTACCTTGCTTCCTCCGTACTCAACTCACTCTCAGGAACCTCTGCTCTCAGACTCATTTATTTATTTAATATCTCAGATTATTTTATATATCACATCTTTCCAAATAAACCACAGGCTTCTTTAAGGGCAGCAACCAGTATGATAAACACTGAATTCACTTCTTTTTTAAGATTTTTATTTATTTATTTGACAGAGGGAGAGACAGCGAAAGAGGGAACACAAGCAGGGGGGAGTGGTAGAGGGAGAAGCAGGCTCCCCGCAGAGCAGGGAGCCCGATGCGGGGCTCGATCCCAGGACCCTGGGACCATGACCTGAGCCGAAGGCAGACGCTTAACGACTGAGCCACCCAGGCACCCCTGAATTCACTTTTTGTCTCTCCATCCTCAACACCAGTGCTTTCAAAATCTGTATTACTTAGTAGATATTTGACCATAAAAAAATATAGAAACAGCTCAATTCTAACTAAATAATAATAATTGTTCTACTACTACTACCACTAAAATACATGAAATAGAGTATAAAATAGGACAAAGTGAATTATCCCATTGGCCAACATATTGATTGTAAACAGGTACTTGTGAACTGGTCACCATTTAAATTCATAATTAAGCAAAGGGTCATAATGACTTTTATCACCAAAAAAAAAAATATTTTTATACCTAAAAAATTTTAGCTCAGCTAACCTGTAGTTTTAATGGAAATAGATGAGATGTATTCATTCAGATTCCTAAATAATCCATTCCCTATTTTTTCTTATGAAACAATCAAGTAGAACTATTATAATTGGTCAAGAATTCACCAATCTCTCCTTTTATTTTCCACAGTTTGGTATCATTACAAAATCAAGACATTATGCAGAATTTAACAATTTCAAAATCCCTCATCAATGTTACTTCCCTAGCTCAAAATAAGATCAAAATTAGAAAACCACTAATGCTGAGAAATGATCTCTCATGATTCACTCAAGGAGGACTAGCTTGAGATTACACCAGAACTGGGATTTGAATTCCCGAGTGGACCATAAACCACAGTTTATCTTCTCTCTTTAAAACCATCAGAAATGAACCTGCTGCCTGACCTTTGAAATTCTGCAAAGAGACAATAGTTAGATACTTTGTGTCTTTCAACTTCCCTAGCCACCTTCTCTAGTTTCAGGAATGGTAATTCCAGGTAAGTACAAAGGTGTGGTTAAAAGGGCAATTTTGTCTACTGTTGCAGCCGGTTACTCAAAGAATAAACAAGTTGGTTCACACAATTATTAGTTTCTTGAAGGGCTTTGTTTAGAGGGGTCTCAGCTTAAAGCAAGCAGCCCTGTCAGCGGGTCAAAATAACTCTGTGGAAATCGAATTGCATATATATGAAATGTGTCTGTGAAACTTTTTATTCAATCTTAGATACAAAATTTTACTATTTCTTTGGGCTTGGAAAAATATATTCAGGAAAAAAAGGAGGAAAGAAAATTTTATAATACCCCATGCCTCTTCACCCCCTAGCTCCTTATTTTCCCATTTGATTGGAAAATGATATTGTCGGAAAGATTTTTTTAATTAGTAGATCACATATTTAAGTGTGTTGAATGTCTATATTTATGAAAATTCCTGAAATATAGTTGCCTTTCCAGCACTTTCTAAAAGAAAGGAAAGGTACAGCTTTATCTTTTTTCTTAAAACTCAAGTTTTATGAATATTAAGTATTATACTACATTGAAGCCAAAGCTTGTTTTTAGGAGGCCTTTGAGATATTCCAAGCTATTTATTCCCATACTAAATGGCCCTTCTTTCTCCCGTGCTTTCTGCTTGTATTTTTCCTGCTACAGTTATATCCTACTGAGGCTGCTACATGTCATTGTTTGAGTTGAGGTTCTGAAGGTGAGATTGTATATCCTTCTTCTATAGAATAATAAGAATGGGTTTTATGATGACCGTTTGCCTTCAGATGCCTTCTTTTCCATTTATTCTCACTTCGTATCTATGATAAGATATCTAAAATAGATGATAAACTCTCTCCTAGTGATGTATGAACTTAATTATTTGATTTATTTGACTCATATTCAAACCAGCTACTCCCAAAATATGGCCTTTCTGCCTATGGGATGTTGCCTAATCTAGAGCCAGGATCTTTTGCTACCGTTGGGAATTTTTCTCCATTATAACAGCACCCAGATTTTGTCTGTTGTTACCTTAGTCACTTGTAGGAACTGACTGAGTTTCCATAATTATACTGTTCACTAATGGATGAATGAATAGAGAAAATGTGATATATACATAATTGTGTGACACATAAGTATATATTATATGAACATTATTCAATCTTGAAAAAAAAGGAAATCCTGCCATTTGTAACAACATAAATGAAACTTAAGGGCATTATGCTAAGTGAAATAAGTCAAAGAAAGACAAATATTGATGACCTCACTTATACGTGGAAATTGTGATAAGCTGAACTCAAAGAATAGAATAGTGGTTGCCAGTGGCTAGGGGTGGAGGAGATGAGATATTGGTCAAAAGGTACAAACGTCTACTTATAAGAGGACTAAGTTCTGGGGACTTAATGTACAGCATGGTAACTTTAGTTAACAATATTGCATAGTTGAAAGTTGCTAAGAGAGTAGATCTTAAATGCTCCCGCCACACACACACAAAAAGCAATTATGTGAGGCGCTGGATTTGTTAACCTTAGCGTGGGAATCATTTTGCAATACAGGCATGTATCGAATCATCACATTGCACACTTTAAACTTACACAGTGTTTTATGTCAATTGCATTTCTATAAAGCTGGGGGGAGGGGATGACGGAGTCAGTGAGCTGGAGGAGGCCTGCGAAGAACAGCCACTGCCCTGAGCAGTACCAAGGTGGGCAGGGAACCATGGGCCTGTGCCAATATGGGTAGCCAGGCTCCGCTCCCATCTGCAGGGGGAGGTGGGGGCAGCACAGCTGTGAGGCTTGCTGTTCATTCTAAGTAGCCTCAGGCAGCTTTTCAAAGTTAGATGTTGAAAACCAATAAATGAAATTATAAGAAAAGACAGCGTAAGTGCCTTTACTCTTCTTATGGTCCTCTTGCCAAATTTTTCCATCCAACGGCTGCTCTCTGCAGTCTCGAATCAGGAAAATTAATATAGAACAGAAGTTTCCAAACTTTTCATCACAAATCTCTCTACCAAAAGAAAAGTTAAAATTTTATGACCCCTAGTAAATAAAACATCTTTTAGATTTTTAATATTTATCAAGAGAACATCGAACAGTTACCTACTATGTGCCCAGGAAAAATAAAAACAAGACACAGACTTTAAACATAGACTTTGTTCCGGTATTATTCTTCCTTTTGACTTCACGGTAAGAGTTTTTGGTGTCTGTGTAAGAGAATAAGCACATGATGACAGAATGCAGGATATCTCTTTCCACATTTTGTGACTACAGGTTTCGAACAAGAATTGCTCGATAAATTTGTACTCTGATTTAAGGGAATATGAACGGCCCACTTATCCTAAAGTATCTGTTATGTGGAAGCCAGAGTGCCCTGCAATTGGCTCAAGATACCATATATTTATTTAAACTGTAAAGTGGTTTCTATTTAACAAATGAGTACAGATTTTCACCAAAGTACCTACCCCACTAGATAGCACAGAGAAAAAAATCTGAGGGAAAGAAAAATTATATGGGCAAAATTTCAAGGTTCCATTCCCTGTACGTGGGATATTGATGGGCTTGTACAACTTACAGAGGTAGCTAAGGACCCTGGGCATTTAGTAAATATGGCAGCAAAGGATGGTGGAAAATAAGACTTTCCCTGGCCAGGGGTTAAATTAAGTAGGTGAAGTTTGTCTTTCATGTTCTTTTCCTTCTCATATATCAGTGCTCTCTCCTGTCCAAGGTGTCTTTTGTATCCTCAGTAGACTTATACATCCATGTAGCACACAAACATGCACACACACATACATGTACACATACAGAGACAGTCTCCAGTCTGTTCTGTTGAAATTCAGCTATACTAAGAAAGCTGTATGATACTCTATATTTTACAGACTTCAAAAATACATTTTAATAGTAAGCAACTACTGTCTCAAAACCCTTTCTGACAAGGAAAGCTAGCTCTAATACTGGAGGGTGACAGATGACAGAGAAAATTTGGGGAGCACAGAGATGTGTCTGACCTCTCCCCATCCACCATCCTCTACACCCTGGGGAAAACTCATCAACACACAGGCTGCAATCCCTTCTGCTAAGTCAAAATCAAGCTTTACTAACATCACAATTTCATACAGAGTTCCTTAACTTGTATTAGGCACTCAATGTTTTTTATTTGTTGAAAGGGGGGAAGATATGAAGGAGGGAATCATCTGAAACTATAGTGTACATTTAAGTCAATATAGATATAAATATTTAAATTTAAGGTAAATTTAAATTATAATTTAAAATTATTCATGGAGTTTTATTTTTAAAAGAATCTCTTGGAAAGTCCAACTCTTTTTTCTTTTTTCTTTTTTTTTTTTTTTTTTTAAGATTTTATTTATTTATTCATGAGAGACAGAGAGAAACAGAGGGAGAAGCAGGCTCCCAAGGAGCGGGAAGCCCAATGCGGGACTCGATCCCAGGACCCTGGGATCATGACCTGAGCCGAAGGCAGACGCTTAACCATCTGAGCCACCCAGGCGCCCTTCTTTTTTTTTTTAAAGATTTTATTTATTCATTTGAGACACAGAGACACAGAGAGAGAGAGCATGAGCAGGGGGAGAGGCGGAGGAAGAGGGAGACGCAGGCTCCCCGCCCAGCCAGGAGCCCGATCCCAGGACCCTGAGATCATGACCTGAGCCGAAGGCAGACGCCCAACCATCTGAACCACCCAGGCGCCCCTCTTTTTTCTTTTTTTTTTTAATGTCCAGTTAGCCAACATATAGTACATCATTAGTTTTTGATGTAGTGTTCAACGATTCATCAGTTGGGTATAACACCCAGTGCTCATCACAACATGTGCCCTCCTTAATACCCATCACCAGGTTACCTCATTCCCCCACCCCCCTCCCTTCTGTAAACCTCAGTTTGTTTCTCGGAGTCCAGAGTCTCTCATGATTTGTCTCCCTCTCTGATTCCTTCCCATTCAGTTTTCCCTTCCTTCCCCTATGGCCCTCCACGCTATCCCTTATGTTCTGTACTTTCAGAAAAGGCATTTGGTTCAAATGAAGAAAATCTTTAATTATTGTTCTTTAATTTCAAAGCAAACAAGGATTCATATTCTCTTTTCATGAAATATTATTATTTGACAAGAAGAGGATAATTATTTCATATTTTTTAACTAATGATCAAATTATTGACCTCCGTAGTCAGTTTCAACAAATTTGAATGTTTTCCATTATCTACTCTTTAGCTTCTACCTGAGGAATTGTATACCTTCCTGGAAAATAAGGCTATCAGATCTCTAAATAGGCAGTTCACAGAGCCCACCACCAGAGGGCAATAAAGAAGTTGAATCTTGAAACTATAGTAAAATAGTGGGAGTTTAAATAAAAGCAACATTTCACAGTATGTTTTTCTGAACAATGTTATATATATAATAACTTAATGGACTATATGTACATGGATTCTGAAAAACCAGCAGCACACTTCACTGGTCAATTTCTATGACAAGGGGAATGTAATTTGAGTATAGAAAAACAGTGTACTTACATCTTAAAATTCTACCCCTACAGAATCTACTCACTACTGAAAAATTGTAGGAATAATAGCTTTCTGTGACTCAATGACCAGGCTACCATTATCAAGAGTAAAATTTATTTTCCTATGATGCTCAAATGCACAGGAAGAATGCATATCTAAGAGAATGTGTAAACTCAGAGTGACATACAAAAATAAATAATACTTCAAATGGAAAATGAAGATCTACAAGGAACAGTTTTCTCTGTACTAGTGTGGATATATGCATAGTTTCTAAGAAACATAAAAATCGCTTCTAGGAAGTATTTTTAGCTAGGAGAGGATTAACATGGATGAGGGAGAAAAGAGAGCTGGCCTTTAAAATAGTTTCATTTATTTATCTATCTGCTTATCTATTTGTTTACTTGCCTTTATGTTTGGAATATGGGGAAATATTGGATATAAGACCAGATCCCAATAGAACAAAGGAACTGAACTGAGGACTCTACTGGACCCCAGCCATCATTTGACTATTTTGTAATAATACTGTGAAATACAGCCAAATCATTTGAACTATAAGCATTCTCTCTAAAAATAATCTTAGGACATCAACTTTAATTTAGATGGTAAGAAAGTAGCACAAAATATGTTGTGCTGCTTGCTATGCTTTCATTAGAGAAAGAATACAGATTTGGAATCAAATAAAACATGTCAGCAAGCCTCATGGATATCAAATAGTCTGATTCCTATCATTTAGAACATGCCTCTAGGAAGAGGGAAACTGCATGATAATTTTCCCAGATTTGATATTCTGTGCATAGTTGTTAGGTAAGAAGCATCTCTAATAAAATAAAGTGTTACAGATTCTTTCCTGTATGTTCTCCAATATAACTGCAAGGAGTATTCTCTTCTCTTCACCACTACATATGGGGAGATGGAGGCGGGTGTGGCTTGGAGGAATGATCAAAATGGAGCAAGGTGATCAATACTTTGTTTTTTAAAAATAGAAACTTCTATGTAAATAGCCTTCTCATCAAACAACACTTAATACAAGTTCTTAAAGCCTGGGGTAACAAGTATTTTCAAGTTTATAAATTGGTCATGACTGAGTTAATTCATATGTTTTTTTCTGCCAAAATTTCATTGGTATAATTTTATACGAATAGACTTTCAACTATGAATTACAGTTCTGTGGGGACAATAATTGTATTTAGTAGGAGTTCAATGGAATTTAATTGGATATATCACTGACTAAAAGAATATATACAAGAAGAATAGGCAGTTTTAAATTACACTAAATCATAACAATTTTTATAGTTAAAAGTACATTTAATATTAAATTTTTGAATTTCATAAAAACCATGATTTGAAATTATTGATGTATTTTTGAGGACTTATATATTATTAATGATAAATGCAAAAATCTTTGAAGAAATTTTAGGATTCCAGGTTATTTTTGTTAGTAATTATAGGAAAATAGTGTTCTCATCACAGATGTCTCCTTTATAATGCAAATAAGTCATGATAACTTTATTGCTTAAATTTCAGCTAGATCTTTTAAAGAAGAAACTCTCAGCATTTTCCTACCTATTGCTGCTATTTTCTTCCTTTAGATGTTTAACCTTAATTAACAGAAACTCCTGGAAGGGAAACATTTTGCAGAAGCAGAGTAAGGAAAGTAAGACCAGGTCAGGGAACAATGAATCACAATGACACACAGAAATGTACAGACCGAGGACCAGATAGGAGGGTGACTATTTTGGTCTGATATAAAGCCTAATTTTTTAGACTCCAAAGCATAACTCCAGGAGATTCATTTTCCTTCAAATGGGCATTTATTTACACTGAGTCTCATCAATTCTGAGTTAAACACAAGTAAGATTTAATGCCCCCTTCATGTGCTTAGACCCCGTGGGAAGCAAAACCCAGTATCAATAAACCAAGAATCCACATACTAATAGTGGAGAAGTGGCCCTAGAAATTTTCCCTGAGCTTACAAGATTTGAGAAATGGGCTCTGCCTCCCCCTTGGTGGGGCAGGGGAGCAATTCAGTAAACAAGGTCCTGCTCATACAGTCACAACACAAATCAGACCACGCAGCCCTGTCCTTAATGGGTTATCAGGGTATACATATACCTAGATATTTATCTGGGGACTGACCTCCCAATAAGAATGTGACCCAGCAGTTCTTTTAAACTATATCCCTAAGATGAATCACACAAACATACACACACAATTTAAACATACTTTCTTACCACAAAGATACTTTTAGAAAAAATAATTTCTTCTGTTATTTGAAATAACATAACATACTTAACACTGCTAATCTTTATTTCATCTTTCATTTTTAAATATCATCCATTAATTTTTTTTTAAAGATTTTATTTATTTGACAGAGAGACATAGTAAGAGAGGGAACACAAGCAGGGGGAGTGGAAGAGGGAGAAGCAGGCTTCCTGCGGAGCAGGGAGCCCGATGCGGGGCTCGATCCCAGGACTCTGGGATCATCACCTGAGCCGAAGGCAGACGCTTAACGACTGAGCCACCCAGGTGCCCCTCATCCATTAATTTTTAATGAGATTTTCATTTAGCAAATTTTTTACATTTCTTTTAAGATTTTATTATTTATTTGGCAGAGAGAGAGCACAAGCAGGGGGAGCAGCAGAGGGAGAGGGAAGCAGGCTCCCCACTGAGCAGGGAGCCCCATGCAGGACCTTGCAATCATGACCTGAGCCAAAGGCAGATGCTTAATCCATTGAGCCACCCAGGTGCCCAGTTTTTTGTAAATTTTTATACAAACTTTTGCTTTGCCTAGACTTGATAATCGCCACATTTATGATGTTTGCTGGTTTGCTTAGCTTTCTGTGTACCTATAATTAAAATATTCCCTGTCTCTCTAATAATATTGTAAAACTCCTCCCAATATGGTCAAATGGGAAGCAAAGTTTTTTGAAATATTTTTTGCAAGAATTCACTCAACTATTTTATAATTAAGTAATATTAGACATTTGAAAATATTTCAATTCCACATTCATACACAATTTATAGTTTGCCTAGTATGCAGTTTTAGACTGAAAATTATTTTCTTCAGAATTTTGAAGGAATTGCTCACCTTCCTTTGTTTCCAGTAGTGCTATTGAGAAGTCCAATACCATTCTCACTATTGATTTTTTTATAGATGACACTGTCTTCCTTCTTCCCCCAACACCCCAGATTCTTTTAGCACATTCCATTTATTCCCAAAGTTCTGACACTCCACAATAATATCCAAGGACATAACGTTTTTGACTCATTGTGCTTAGCTTTCATTGGGTTCTTTATATCTGGAAATCCACACATTGTGTTTCTGCAACATTGTCTTATATTATTTCTTTGATAATTTCTTCCTAGCTTTTTTCTGTTTTTCCGAACTGGTATCAGTTGGATGTTGCGCCTCTGAGATTGGTGCTCTAATTTACTTTTTTTTTTTTTTCCTATTTCCATCTTTCTTTTGTAGTTATTCTATTTTCTGGGAGATTTCCTCAGTTATATTTTCTAAGCCTCTTAATAATGTTTTATTTAATTTATCATGTCATGATGTTTTTAAAGATATCTCTCTTGTTGCTTTGAAACACATATATAGTTTGTTGAAATTTTTCAGACAGTATTAATTCAGGATTTAAAATTTCTGAATTTTTAATTATTTTTAATTATTTTATATTTAATTATTTTTAATTATTCTTTGCCTATTTTTATTTTATTTTTTATTTCCCTTTACTTTGTTTGTTTGTATCTATTACATTAGATGTTTTCCGCAAATGCCTTTTAAACTTGCTCATCTATCCATTTTTAAGAATAAGGTATTAAAAAGCTGACTGAAAAATCTGTGAACATCAATGGACATTTCTACTGCTTGTCAATAGCTGGGCTACAGAGTCATGAACAGGTGGGGACAGGGACATTTCATTGTGCTTAATCCGTATCAGTGGGTCCTTTCTCCTTGGATATTGAATTTCTCCATAAAGGAATTCCATTCACCTGCATAAAGAACATAAACTTAGTAACCTGAGTTCATTATGCTGACTTTAACTCAAACTCTCTGTTTTTAATTAATTATCTCACTTTTATTTTCAATCTGGATAGTACTCCAGAACCCAGTCTTTCTAATTGAAAGACTAATTTCTTATTTCTCTCCATAGAAAACTCCATGCTTCTGCTGGGACAGCAGAAGGAGAGTCATGTTGTTGTTTGTTTGGGGATGGGAACTTTGGAGGTAGGTATATCTAACCTACCCAAATTTTCAAATAATCTCCCACTTTTCAGGTCCACTATGTATGTCTATTTTAAGGTACTTCTAATTCCTGAACCTTACCAAGGTTTTAGGGGCAAATCAGCTAAATTCTTATTGATTTCTTGCTTGAGGGATCTTTGCAAAGTGGAGAAAATCTAAATTTAAATCACATTAATCCATCCATCTCCCATCTATCAAAATTTTATTTATCATTTGTTATAATTTCCTCACCAATAATCCTTGTCCTTCTGAGCTTGTACCATTCATATTAATGTTATCTTCCCATGGTTATTAACCCAAGGATTTATTCACTGAATTCTAGGACATGTATACTTAGCAAAAGTGAAGATTGCTTTCTATCAGTATTTTCTTCCTTATCATAGGTCTATTGCAAGAATCTTGAAAAGCATCATGCCCTACCTGGAGTTTGAAAATATTTATGGATAAAATATTTCCAAAATAATTTTAAAATTAAGATGGTAGACACAAATACCTTGGATTCTGATTACGGCTCTAACTTACATTCGAAAATTTTAATCACTCAGTACCCTAAGTTTCCTTTTCTCTAAACTGGGAATAACAATAGTATCTAAATTGTGTGGTTATAATGAGAACTAAATAAGTTTATCTGTGTAAAATACTCAGAAAAGTGGTACTGGTTCACAAAGCATTTCAGTGTGCTACTGTTCTTCCTGAGCTCTCCCAGACTTAAAATTTCCCTCAATTTTTGTACTTAGTTACTTAGATCTCTTTGTCTAACTCTTCTGCTTTTTAAGAGTATCTGGGACCAATCAAGTATTGTTATGTTGTATTTTCATTTTAATTCATCTCAAAGCATTTCTCATACTCCTTATTATTTCTTCTTTCTTCCATGAGTTATTCAGGAATATATTGTTTGATTTCCACATATTCATGAGTTTCACAAATTTCTTTCTGCTAATGACTTCTAATTTCATTCCATTGTTGCCTGAGAGCATACTCTATATTGTTTACATCCTTCTAAATTCATTGTAATCTATTTTATGTCCTCACATATGTTCTATCCTGGATAATGTTTCATGTGCACTTGAAAAGAATGTAAGTTCTAACTCTGTTGGGTGGAATGTTTTATAGACATCTCTTAGTTCTAGTTGGTTGATATTGTTGTTCAAGTCTTCTATTTTCTTGTTCATTTTCTGTCTAGCTGTTCTGTTATTGAAAGTAGGGTATTAAAGTATTCAAATATTATTGTAGAACTGTCTATTTCTTCTTTCAGTTGTGCCAAATTTTGCTTCAGGTATTTTGAGGTTCTGTTATTAGGTGCATATATGTTTATAATTATCACATATTCTTGACGGAATGATTATTTTTTTAAAGATTTATTTTTTTTATTTTAGAGAGAGACAGATAGAGAGAGCATGAGCAGAAGCAGAAGGAGAGAGAATCCTCAAAAAGACTCCCCATTGAGTGCAGAGCCTGACACAGGGCTGTATCCTAGGACCCTGAGGTCATGACCTGAGCCAAAATTAAGAGTCAGCCGTTGAACTCACTGAGCCACTCAGGAGCCCCTGGAATGACCGTTTTATTATTATAATATCTATTTGCCTCTAGTAAAAATTTTGATCTTAAAATATATTTTTCTGGGGCGCCTGGGTGACTCAGTCGGCTAAGTGTCTGATTTCATCTCAGGTCATGACCTCCACGCTCAGCAGGGTGTCTTCTTCTCCCTGTCCCTTTCCCTCTGCTCCTCCCCCTTTTTGTGCACTCTCTCTCTCTTTCTCTCAGATAAATAAATGAAATCTTTTTTTAAAAAAATTTTTTTCTGATACTTGCTTAGCAGTCCAGTTTGGTTTGGTTACTGTTTTTCTGGTATAT
Organism: Mirounga angustirostris; assembly: GCF_029215605.1. Taxonomy (NCBI): domain Eukaryota; kingdom Metazoa; phylum Chordata; class Mammalia; order Carnivora; family Phocidae; genus Mirounga; species Mirounga angustirostris. Next base: position 54,836,733 of record NW_026991712.1, on the reverse strand, counting down.
TTGTTTCAATTCTTTTATATTTTACCTATATATGTTATATACATATAAGTGTGTCACTTTGTAGAGAGCATATGTTTGGATCATTTTTTTAATTTATCCTGCAAATTTCTGCCTTTAGATGGAATGTGTAATCTTTTATATTAAATATAATTATATTTAATTTTGTAATTTTATATTAAATGTAATTCATGTAGAATTTATCTCTGGCATTCGCAATTTGTTTTTCATATGTCATATCTTTTTCTAATTTCTCTTCCTCTATTACCAACTTGGTTTTGTTGTTGCCATTAAATAGATATTTTTTAGTGTTCTATTTCAATCCCCTTATCTTTTACTATATTTTTTAGTTATATTCTTAATGCTTGCCCTAAGGAACATAATTAACATCTTAACTTATAAGTAACTAACTCTGATTAATACCAACTTAATTTCAATAGTATATAAAATTTTGCTCCTATGTAGCTCCATTCCATTCCCCTCCTAGAGCCTAGCATCACCCTGTTTCTGTGGAATCTTATGTAGAACTGTTGAGCTTCTAAACACCTCAAAGAAACATTTAACAAGACTGAAGGCTCTGGAGGGAGAATGCATTTTCTTGCCATCATTTTAATTTTATTATATGGCAGATAATCCATGCTTTTTGTGCAAAATTCAAAAGTAACAGTGGTGAGTGGAAAGTAATTCTCTTACACACCTTTCCTTCAACCACCTATTTCCTTCTCCTAGAGGCAATCATTGTAATGAGATTCTTATATATTTTTCAGTATAGGCATACATGAACATGGGCCATATAGAGGATAATTCCTCTTATTAGGGTAAATTTGTGTTTTATTTTTCTGAATTGTAGTCTGCAGGAATCTGAAGTCTTTTTCTAAAACTAGTCTTAAGAGGGAAGTCGGCTTCAGTATAATCTTTATTGTCTCCTTATTCCATCCTACACAAATAATATCATCTTTGAATCTCATCAGGAAAAGTGAGATTCATTGGCTTTGACTGTGCTGATCTACTCATTCAGGAGAAAGAATGATATGGTTATAAGTTTCTAAACTATATGGATCTACACATTTATGAACATTTTGAAATCCTGGCTAGGTCATCTGTCTATGTTTATAGCATGCAGTCATGCTGTTCTCTGCTGTTAATATGATCTTAGCGATTCCCTTCACATCTCTCCTTGATTAAATCTCTTGCTTTCTGTGTCCCATATTTTCCTTTTTTGTTTGTTGCCTCATGTTTATGGAGCATATAGTAAGGTTTCTTCATAAGAATCAGTATGTGGAAAATATGTTTTTTGAGATTTTGCACATCTCCAAGTCTTTATTCTAGTCTCTGTCTGACTAATACTATAGAACTCTAGATTAGATCTAATTTCCTTCAGAATATGGAGCATATGAATCTACCAACCTACCTTCTGGTATTGCTGTTGAGGATTCTGAAGCAATTATGATTCTTACTGATATATATGTGTGTCCCTTTAATTATCTTTCTTTTTATGAGCAATTAGAACTGTATATTTGTTCTTAAGTGTTGTTCCTAATTTCACAGTAATATGCTTAGCTTAACCCATTATATTGGGTGCACTCAGTAGGTCCTTTCCGTAAAGAAATTTATGTTCTTGTCTTGGGAAATGCACTTGCATGATTCCTCCTTCTATCTTTCTCTGCTCTGTCCTTCTGTAGCTCATATTATTTGGATATTGCATCTCTTTAATGGGCTTTCCAATTTTCTCTCTTCTTTTCCATCTATTTGTCTTTTTGTTCTATTTCTTATTGATTTTCCATACTTATCTTCCACACCTTCTATTTCTGTTTCTTCTCTTGTGTGTTTATAATGTTTTTATAAAGAAGCTAAAGAGTTGAAATAGGAATATCTGGAAGTACTAGCATATACAACAAAGGACCAGGAAGTATAACACACATTCATCTTTGTTTCTTTAGATTCCATGAAAAGTGCTTAGTACATAACAGACTCTCAATAAATGAATTGGTCATGGAATGAATGAATAAATAAATAATAAAGCCCAGATTCTAGTCCCAATATATATTTCTTTCCTATGTCATCATCATCATCATCATGGTATGCCCTCTATTGGTCTCCATTTCTAACTAGCAATTTAAGACTACATTTTCTCTCTCTCACTGACAACTCTGTAATCTGGATTTTTTTGTTAAATGCACACTTTTTAATACCTGGGACTATCCTCTGATGATGAATATGATTATATAATACACATACACACATTTTAGTTAACTGAAATTTTTAAATTATCTCATATATATAACTTACTATACAGGTTAAGTAAAAGAATTGAACTCTCTAGTACTTGAAATCCACTAAAAATCCATCCCAATTTATTATGTTTTTGCTAGACCTTAACTATTTAATTCTAGTAAACAAACCAGGACTGCAATTTGGTAAACTGAGTTCTTCCTTTCAAAACTATTTCTTGTATTATGTATCATACAAAGATCCAACTATCTACATTGGTTCATTAAAATGTGAAGTAGTTTCATACAATTCTACTCATTGAGCAGGGGTCATATGAAGAATTTTCTTGTGACGTGGAACAGTGCAAAAGGTTTATATATCTTGATACTGATTACAGGGAAGCTATCAAGCTTTATCACACAGGCAATTCATATTTTAAAAAATAGTTTCAAAGTAAGTCTTCCAAATTCTAGACATCTATACCTTTAAATCAGTGGGGCAACAGCCAGATCTTTGAAAACCTTTGACTCTGTTTGCCAATCCACTAGCTTGAAAAGCATGCTTTTCATTCCTCTTTTTAAATAAAAGCAGCCTTGTCTGCACTGATTTCATCATCGCCATTGAAAATGTTTATCTGCCAAATGAAAAAGAAGAGTACAAATTAGAAACACTGATACATCTTCTGACATTATTCATTTAGAAGCTAGTTCTCAAGTTGTCATTACATTTACCACATAAAAATTAGAAATGATTTGTTTGGAGGCCTACAGCTATTTCTAGACCCAAGATGTTTGGACAACTGTAGATAAAGTTTCATTATCAGACTGAACTAAATATGCTATAATTATATATAAATCAGGATGATTTTTGTTCCATGAACTTAAGTTATTAATCTACTCAGGCCAAGCAGCAGGATACCATCATTCTCCAAAATTATACAAGTGTATTTCCCAGCCAAAAATGTAAAAAGCGATGTTTGAAAATTAAGGTCAAGGACTGGTTGGACAACACTCATGTTTCTACAATTTGATTGTTTCCATCCTTCTTCTGGTCTGTGAAACCCAGGCTAGCCTGTACTTTCACAAAACCTTGTGTTTCCTTATGTTTCATTAGCACTCATCACACTTGAAATTATTAGTTAAATGTCTATTTTTTCCAATAAATTTTAGGCCAGGGCTCTCTACTGTCTTATTCTGTGTGTCTAATAATACCATAGTAGGTATCAATATTTGTTGAATGAATAAATTAACAATAAATGAATGAAGAAGAAGAAACCTAATTTATTGGGCTGAGAGTTGATTTAGGGAATAGAAGTTGGAAAGTTCGAATGACTCTGTGTTTTCCAAAATTTTTACATGATGATAGCTTTTTAAAACTTTGGTATGCAAAATGTTATATGCATGGAGTTAACAAATAGTAAAAAAGAATGATGGCATAAGTAGCTGAAAATGTAGATTTTTTAAGTTACCTAAGTCCTAGGGAAAGTAGGAAACCAAAAGAAATTCATATTCTGTACTTAAATATTTAAGAAATAGGATTTAAGAATTCATTAATGTACTGACTTATTATGATTTCTAGACTAATTATCATCATAATTGATTCAAATGACATATGAGATGCAGACCTCTAAGAATATTTACCATGTTAATGAAACAAAGAATTAAACTGAAATATGAGTTTGCTTTTCTAGCATATCAAAATTTTATACTTAGGCAAAGATGATATTTTTAAGAACTTATTTTTCAGTATAGAAAATTTTTGCTAATTTTACATTATAAGTTCTTATTAAAGCGATTTTCTAATGTTTTCTTTTCATATGTTAAGATATTTTGTTTATGAAAGAATATGTTATGTTTCCCTGTGGCCTACAAGTATGACTAGAATGTTACATAGCAGTGCTTTGGATATAATCTAAAAAAAATGTCCTATGTGCAATAGCAGAGAGACCAATGATTCATGAAATTGCTCGATGTCGGGTATATTCCTTCTTATAGAACTAATAGTTTACACAAGACATTTTTCCTTCCAACTTTGAATACAAATATAAATTCTACTCAGTATGTCAGCATTTACATTAAAATGAATTTCTTACTCATGGGAAAAGCTTTAATTAAGTATATTTAGAAGTTTGGAAATCAGCAGCACATCATGGTGAACAATATAAATGTGACTGCCTACTTGGGCTGGAATAAAACAGGAAACAAAAGAGAAAGAAGAAGAAAAAAAAAAAACAGGGGAGAGGTCTTTCTTTTGCCTACCAACGAAACCATTACTTTTTCTGCATCTATACCAGAATACTCAACTTCCCTTCTCTGGATCAGAAGGAATGCCCGTTTCCTACCATAGGCTCTTGCTCTGTTTGTGTTCAGGATCCCATCACAGTTCGCCACTCAAGACTCCACTTTTGAAACTATCCCCATTTATCCTACATCATCAGTTTCTTCTTTAAACTTGATTTTTCTCCAAAAATATATAAGTATACCTTAATATCTTTCAGTTTATTTTTTAAATATATATATTTAACATAAATTAAATCCCTTCATTTAAAATCTCTGTCCATAAACTGTCCATGTGTCTTCTAACAATCACTATAAGATACAGGAAAATGATTTCATTATCTCCTAAGAGGTTTTCTTTCAGTAACCAAGGTAAGAACCTCCATTACCTTCTATCATGTCTCATTGTTAATTCCCTTATTTTACCAATCACAATCTGAATCTTCTTTATTTTGTTAACTTGTTAATTTAGTCTTTTTCCTCCAAGTAGCATGTAGGCTTTTTGAGGCAGATCCCTTAACTCTTGTTCATCACTGTATCTTGAGCTCCTAGAAGTGATCAGAACATGTCGTTATTTAATGTGTATTTACTGAATGAATGACTTACCCAAGTCCCTTTAGAAAAATTAAGAATTTCAACCCTAAGAAATGATGCAAATGAGGCAAAATGTCTTATTGTCACTTGCATTTCTTTCTTTCCTCCCTTTTTCCTTCCAGATATCTAATACCCTTTTGCTTTTTCACCGTAATATTATCCCCAGTATTTTGCCCTCTAGACAAACCTCATTGTCCAAAATAATAACTCATTTCAAAAATCACTCAATTCAAGTAGCCCATGGACCTTTAGATGAGCAGTAAGAGAAGCTCAGTTATTTAATTTAATTAATTCATATTAGGGCAAAAAATTAAGATTTGTATTTTCTTCCCTGCCAGCTTTATCAAGTGCATCTTAGATTGTTTAAAGGAGCAGTCATATTGTAGCTGTGGTTGGCAGGAAATCGGGCTCTGTCTGATTCTCTAAACATCTTTACTAATTCCTAAGAAGATCTGTGTAACCATTTCTTGCACTATCATGTAATATTAGCCCTGGGTATAGATATATATTTTCTAAAACTACTTTCATCTTTACCTTTCAAAACATTTTTATCCTGCTTTTCTTATCTCTATTAATGGGAACATCATGTTCCTTTATCATATATGACCATCATCATATGATTTTATTGCTCAAGGCACAAAAAGATTATCACCTTCTCTCACCTCCTACATATTTAGCGACCAAATGTTCTCAATCCTATCTGCAAAATAACATGAAATCCGTAAGTTCATCTTATGTATATTCCTATTTGTTCCATCTTAGTTGAGGACCTTGTGTTGTACCTCTAGGATAAGCCTTCCTCCACACAGCTCCTTGTCTACACAGCCAGTATGATCTTGATAAAATGCAAACTTTTCAGGCCATTTCCACTTACAACAGGAAAATAATCCCTTCAGGATCCAGCCCTTGCCTTCCTTCTCAAACTAAACTCTCAATTTTTCCATATGGAGCACATGATAATTACAAGTAAAACCAGCATTTATTGGGCACTTACTCCATTCCAGGTGGCATTCTAAATACTTCACCAGGATAATCTCATTTATTTCTTACAATAACACACTAAGAAAAAAGTACTATCACTATAATAAATGTTAAAATGAATAAAGTAAGGCGTAGAGAGGTTAAATAATTGTCCTATGCAAATGAAGGGAGCCAGGAATCAAACCCAGGCTAGCCTGCCTCCAGAGCTCACATTCTATTTTTTTAATTTAATTTTTATTTTTTTATTTTTTTTTAAGATTTTATTTATTTATTTGACAGAGAGAGAGAGCACAAGTAGGCAGAACGGTAGGGCAGAGGCAGAGGGAGAAGCAGGCTCCCCGCCGAGCAGAGAGCCCGACTCGGGGCTAGATCCCAGGACACTGGGATCATGACCCGAGCCGAAGACAGACACTCAACCGACTGAGCCACCCAGGCATCCTTTTAATTTAATTTTTAGATTAAATATATTTGTTATGTGTAAGTTTAACATTGTGTAAGCTTAAGGTATATAACCAGTTGATTGGTTACATTTATATATTGCGGTATGATTGCCACTGTAGCTTTAGCTAGAACCTCTATCACATCACATAATTATAATTTCTTAATGGCCACACTCTACAGCATCTTGTTGTTCCCCCATTTAAAAAAAAAAAATGTTATCTTTCATCTCTATTATCATCGCTGTGCAAAAAAACGGAGCTTGGGGTGCCCGGGTGGTTCAGTCGCTTGGTCAGTTAAGCAGCCAGTTAAGCAGCCATCTCTTGGTTTTGGCTCAGGTCATGATCTTGAGGTCGTGGGATCCAGCCCTGCATCAGGCTGGGAGCTAAGCACAGGGTCAGCTTCAGATTCTCTGTCCCTCTGCTTGGGATTCTCTCCCTCTCCCTCTTCCCCTCCCCTCACTTGTGCTCTCTCTCTTTCAATCTCTCTAATAAATAAATCTTTAAAACAAACAAACAAACAAAACTTGAGGATTAGTGAGAGTAGATAAATTTCCCAAGATTGCAAAATAGTAAAATTATAGGGTGGCCCTGAACCCAGGCTATTCTGAATTCACCCCTGCTCTGCCTCTGCCCTTGGACTGTGTGGTCCCTAAGATGAGATGGATGGAAAGTCCCATAGACACTCTGTCTTCTAACATATTCTTGATCACTGACTACAGTCAGAGGACTTTATTAAATGCCTTGTGCTATACATGGCAATGTTTGAAAAAGGAAAGATGTTATAGGAGAATGCTGACTATTTCCTTCTTTCCAAATGCCATCCCTCAATAGTTTAAAGTCAATTTGTGCGAACATCAAATCTATGCTATTTTCTTTTGACATATGAGGAGAAAACATTAATTTGTATGAACTAAAGCATGTGATTAAAGTATGAAATTCTTTCCAGTCATGACAATGAGAAAGGTTTGAAATGAACTGTAGTCTTCATACTACAGTGCATTAATGTAATCATCCCAAGGGCCCATAACTAGGAATGTTTCAATGGCTCAAGCGCACCCATGGGTGGTTATCCAGACTGCATGTAGATTCAAAAACAGCTTCTGTTTTGAGTGAAGACCAAAAGAGGTGCTGAAATTCCATGGAACATTGTCATTATTAGTCATATTTGGCAAATGTTTTAATATCTAACACAAACTACAACTATAAAATTCTTTTACTTTTTTCTCCTCCAAAGCGTAAAGTATCAGAAAATATTTTAGACCTTCCTTATACTGAAAGAGAAGTAAACATAGCTAAACATATCTGTAGGCTAGAAAATTAGCATACACATTTTTTGCTGTTGTTGATCACAGACCATATAAACCAAATAAACAATAATAAAACTATGCAATAGTTCTAATACAGGAGCCACATTAATAATCAGTTCATTTTGAAAGCAAATTTATTGCAAATAGCTACGAATCATAAAAATCTTTTGGCGCAATAAATAAAATATAATTTTACATTGTCTAAATGTCCTCTATCTTGGTAGAAAGACAATTTTAGCTATTATAACTGGTATGGTGCATGGACTTTCATTTTATAAATATTTAGGCTCTGACAGTCAAAGTGTGTAACTGAGAAGAGCAGAGCCCAGTGCAGATGATGAACACCGGCCCCTGAATAAATTGGAGAAGACATAAATGTAAGCATGGCGGTTCTTTTATTGCACTATGCTTTGTTTACTTTTAGACACTGTGTATCAATAAAGCCACAGGTGTCCAGTCTCCCACTAGGTTGTCACCAGAGAGTTTATCTTTTTGGCTTTCCAGTTTCTATAATAACATTATTCAAAGGATGAACCCATCTCACTTTTATTAACTAGGAAGTAATTTAATATGAACAATTTGAATAATTCCTTCTGAAAATATATTTTTATGGCAAATCTGTTGCTTGGAGTCTTAGGGTCTGAAAAATGACAATCTAAACAGTTATTACTCACTGCAAAATGGTCAAAGACAGGTTTAGCTATATCAAGCTGAAACCTTCCTTACTTCCATAATTCTCCCATTAAAGGCCCAAACACAATCATGCCAATTCTAGAGGCAGAACATATGAACAGAGCAATCTGTTTAAAATAGTATTCCTGCTGAGAAAACACAAGAAGACAAGAAATAAAATCTCTACTTGAAGGAAAAGGCAAATAGCAAAAATAATGAGCTTTCAAGTTAGAGACAGAGTAACTCTCTTCAAAGATGATATAGACAACTACTTACATACAGCATTGATGAAATATAATTCAGAATAAAACGTTCAAGAAAAGTCATAATTACTGCAATCGCTGTCAGTAATAATTTTTAAAAGTCTTCTTTTTCAAACTAAAATCTTGGAACATCTATTTACTGATACGGATGACGTGTTGCACAGGTTTTTTGTTGTTGTGTTACTAAATTAATATAATGTTTAAAAATCAGAGCAAATGCAAACTGAAATGTATTAGGTTGAATGTGAGGTGTGTTGGCAAACCACTTTCATTTTGAGTGACATGGGATCTGATAAACTTTCTTATGTCCCCCATTTATGGCATATGTTGATTCTGTCAAGCACGGTGCTCTTTCTCTCACAACTCCACATTTCCACAATTCAACATATTCCAAGATAAATGAGGTCATAGGTCATGTACATAACATCACCACCATCACCAGCCTTTCTCCTGCAGCTTTTATACCCAACTTGAGTGTAAGCCTCCTGAAGAGGGAACAGGGACGATTTGCTTATACTCGCTGTTCCATCTCCATTGCCTACGCAGTGCCTGGTACATAGAAAGTGCTGAATAAATATTTGTTGAATGAACAAATGAATGAGTAAATACTATTGCAAGTTGGTAACACCTATTTTCAAATGAAAATCTCCATAACAACAGCAACAGCAACCTCTTATGTGTCAGTATTGTGCTAAGCGCTGTGCACACCAACATTAAGGTAGATATGACTATTTTCCTTTTACAAATGGGAAAATATGGTGTTTTTTCTTAAAGATTTTATTCATTTATTTGACAGAGAGAGAACAAGTAGGCAGAAAGGCAGGCAGAGGGAGAGGGAGAAGCAGGCTTCCCGCGGAGCAGGGAGCCCTATCAATGGGGGGCTCGATCCCAGGAGCCTGGGATCATGACCTGAGGGGAAGGCAGACGCTTAATGGCTGAGCCACCCAGGCACCCCGGAAAATAGCCAAGTTTCTAACTGATGTTGGAAGGGTGCATATATCAACTCAAATTAAGTTTGGCTGAAAGTGTCAGAAAACTTCATGATAGTGGTTTAAACCCAAGTTTGGTATCTAGCTGTGCTCTACGAAGTTCTTAAGAGCCAAGACTCCATCCAGGTCACTGCCCTAACATATTTGGGTTGTGTCCTTTATTCTCATATTCTAAGGCAATATCTCTCTTCCAGAGAGCAAGATGGAAGAGGAATTAAAGAAGAGATGTAAAAAAATATATGATAACTCTGTCTTAAGGAAGGTGTCCAGAAGCTGACACAATGTTTATATCTCACTGACCAGAATGTAGTCACTGTAATGGGTTGAATTGTGTCCCTCCAAATTCATATGTTGAAATCTTAATACTCGGTCCCTCAGAATATGGCCTTATTTAGAAATAGAGCCATTGAAGATGCAATTAGTTAAGATGAGGTCATACTGGAGTAGGGTGGGTCTGTGATCCAATATGACTGATGTCCTTATGAAAAGAATGCCATGCAAAGACACAGACATGAACACAGGGAGAACATTAGATGAAGATTAGAATTAAGCTGCCATAAGCCACAGAGCTACCACATGCTAGGAGAAATGCCTGGAACAGATCATTTCCTAGCACCTTCAGTGGGAACATGGCTCTGCTAACATTTTCATCTTGGACCTCTAGACTCTGTAATCATGGGACAATAAATTTCTGTTGTTTAAGCCACTCTGCAGTACTTTGGTAAGCCCTAGCAAATCAGTAGAGTAACCTTTAAGGCGGTCTGGCAAAATTTAGTTTTTTGGCTCTATGTTCAGCTAAATTTTTGAAAAAGAGGGAAAATAACTATTTCAGGACAACAATCAGTCTCTGCTAAACTATGCTACTCTCTGAGAGGTGGTCTCAATATTCAGTATTTCACTGACTCAGTCACAATTAATTGTGAAAAGTTTATTAGCACATTATACTTTAAACCACATAGAAAGAAAAAATGCTAGCAATTTAATTATGACAGGTCACCTACAAAAAGGTGCATTCTTATTTCAGAGTTTTGAAGTGTAAAAAAAGAAATGGGCATCTTAGAATCAATAAAATATAGTAAATAATTATAGACATTTGGTTATAACAGTAAGCACAGGAAAGAAATAGTTTACATGAGCTATAATACAATATTTTACACTCTAGCTTATACAAAACAAGATGACTTGTCTTACTGCAGGATTAAAAAAAAGTATACATAACTTAATCAGATACAGAGATTATAAAAATGTCAATATAAATATTGATATAGATATAAATACATAAAAATAAACCTCTTCTTTGATTAACCTTATTCAAAAGTATTCCACTGTATTAGTGGAATGCAATATCAGTGGTTTCATATATTCCCCTTAAGTCAAAGTAATATTTGGTATCAGTTATGTTTATTCCAGAAAAGAATTTTTGAACAATTTGATGCCCCTTTCCCTACCAAATAAGAAAATAATAACACTGCTTTAATTGGGAATAATAAAAAGAGGATCTAATAAGTAAGATTATAAAAACCATAAAATCATCAAATGCAGTCATAATTACTTTCCTGGCCTAAAAAAAATGATTTGCTTTTATTTTCCTTTTCTCCATGAAACTCAGTCCCATTTACTTGAATTATTCTTTTCATTATATATCGGCTAAACTTCTTTAGAAGCAACTGGGATTTTTCTCTTTAGTCCCAAAGGAAAGTTTTAATTGCATGTTTCCATGACAAGTTGAATTATTAAGACACATATTACTAGATAATTCTACAACTTTCTAATTTTAGAGGGTCTTATCAAGAAAGCCACTTTCTTTAGATGTATGTAGCTGAGATCTAAAAAATGCAAAGCATCTGTCTCACAATTAGCAAGGAACAATGTAAGGATCAGTTCACTTGCTTAACCAGGGCCAGAGAAAGGAAACTAGGATCTCCCACTGTGCAAACTTTGATGATTTTACATTTGTAAACCCATAACCGAGCTTAATTCAGCAACTGACCTGTGAAAGAGCACTAGTTATTAACATTAATATTAATAACTATCATAATATTTAGAGTGTCTCCCCATAGTATTACAGAATATAATAAAAACAATTTGAGATTCAATTACATCGATAAACAGCTAAAACATTAGAAAAGACATTAGGTAACACAAAGACAAAAATGCTTACAGTATAAAGCAGGCATTTGTGAGGCAAAGAGCAGGGCTTCTCATACGGATTGGTGTACATCATGCCTTTAAGCAATGTCTCTAGGCAGACATTTTTGGGAGGAGGTAGAATTTAGTGGTGATAGTAATTTCAGTAAAGGAAGAGGAGAGGGAACAGTCAAATGTACTTAGAAGAATGGAGGTGATAAGTAATTCATTCTTTCTCTAGATGGTACTTGTTCAATTGTATTTTGTCCCCATGATCACCTATATGTGTGACTTATCTGTGTTCTAGATCAGGAGTCAGCATACTTTTTAATGAAAGTTAATATTTTGGGCTTTACTGGACACTTTCACAGCTACTCAAGTCTGCCATTTTAAGGTGAGAGAACCATAGACAACACACAAATAAATAAATACGGCTGTGTTCCAATAACACTTTATTTATGAACACTGAAATTTGAATTTGATATAATTTTCACATGCAATAGAATATAATTTTCTTATTTTGTTCTCAACCATTTAAAAATGTAAAACTCCTTCTTAGCTCACGTACCATACAAAAACATGTGGCAGGCCAGATTTGGTCCGCAGACTATGGCTTGTCAACTTGTGTTCAAGACTGTGAGTTTTGTAAAATGAGGCATCTCTTTTTTTTTTTTTTAAGATTTTATTTATTTATTTGAGAGAGAGACAGAGATAGCACAAGAAGGAGGAGAGGCAGAGGAAGAGGGAGAAGCAGACTCCCCATTGAGCTGGGAGAAGTGAGGCATCTCTTAAACTCCTCTATACCATCCCTCCAGTACCTAATATATTGCCTTATACTTAGTAGGTGTTCTGTAAGTACTTGTCATAGTGAATACTTGCATTATAGAGGTAAATTGGAGTGGATGAAAACAAAATGTAAAACACATTCATCCTTTTGTCTGCCTCCTCAGAATGTCTTTAAGCAGGTTCCCCCATTCTCATTCATAGTGTCTTGTTCTTTTCCATTAGGTAGTTACCACAATAGTTAATTACATATTCATTTGTGGGTTTTTATGCTTATTACTTTATTAATTTCTATTTCTAGTGTGATGAATTACCACAGACTTAGTGGCTTGAAGTAACACATATTGGCTATCTCACAGTTTCTGTAGGTCAGCAGCCTTGATGGTTTGGCAGGGTCTCTACTTACGGTGGCATAAGGCCAAAATCAAGGTATCTGCAGGACTGTGTCCCTTTCTAAAAGCTCTAAGGAAGAATCGGCTTTTAGACTCATGGAAGCTATTGGTATAACTCAGTTCCAGGGGGTAGAAGGACTGAGGTTCCCATTTCCTTTATGACTGTGGCTATTATGCTCAGCTTCTAAAGTCCATTGCATTTCTTGACTCGTGCCCTCTTTGCTTTCAAAGCCAATAGCTACAAATCGAGTCCTTCTCATGCATCATCTCTACTATATTTTCTTCTGCTCTCCATCTCTCTGTGATTTCAAGCAGGAAAGACTCTCTGCTTTTAAAGGTTCATGTGATTAGATCGGTCCCATTCATATAACCTAGGGTAATCTCCCTGAGTCAAGATCAATAACCTTAATTACCTCTGCAAAGTCGCTTTGCCATGTAATGTAACACAGTTATAGGTTTCAGGGATCAGGGCATAAACATCTTGGGAAGAGGCATTATTTAACATACTACATTTACCATCCCATTAGGCTGTAAATTCCATGAGCAAAGGCCCTATGTCATACACACACACACTCAATGCTTCACACATTTGCCAATACACAGTAACTGCTCAATAAGCATTTCTGGAATTAAAGAATGAATGAATGAATGAATGAGTAGATCTAGGGTTAAGTAGAATACTCTAACCTAGAGTTTAACATCTAGGAGTCTTCAGTGAATCTGTAAGACAGTGGTTAAGAAAAGCACAGACTTTGACTTAGGAAGACATGGATTCAAAATGGTAATTTTGTTACTTATTAACTGAGTAGGCTCCGGGGATCTTTACCTAGAATCTCTGTGCCACACTTTCTTCATCTGAAAAATGGGAAATCAAAATCCTTCCCTAAGAAATCTGCTGAGGACTGAATATATACACGTATGTATGAATGTATGTATGTATTTCCTAGATATCATATTGCTCAGCTCATAGTTAGCACTCTTTTTATTATAGCCTTATAAATGTTAAAGGTATTTTGAGGTCTTGGTAGTTGATGGAATTAACTTAAGTGGGAAGTACTAGAATAGAGAAAATGAGAAAAAATGGGAGTATAGGAGAAGGGAAGGAGAGGAGAAGAGGAGAGAGGAGAGAAAGGCCTCAGAGCAGAACACGGCCATCCATTCATATTTAAGAAACAAATAATTGAAAAGAGGTTAAGACTCGGTGGCTAGTATAAAGGAGGGTGGGAGGGTGCCTGGGTGGCTCAGTTGGTTAAGCGACTGCCTTCGGCTCAGGTCGTAATCCTGGAGTCCTGGGATCGAGTCCCACATCAGGCTCCCTGCTCAGCAGGGAGTCTGCTTCTCCCTCTGACCCTCCTCCCTCTCATGCTCTCTGTCTCTCATTCTCTCTCTCACAAATAAATAAAATCTTAAAGGAGGGTGGGCACTTACTGTATTGAACACTGAATGTTATATGTAAGTGATGAATCACTAAATTCTACTTCTGAAACCAATGTTACACTATATGTTAACTAACTAGAATTTAAATAAAAATTTGAAAAAGAAAAGAAAAAAGAATCAGTGGCTAAAGAAACAAGAGAAAGAGAACATGGTCTTGGAAATAAAAGTGGAGGAGGGTTTTGAAAGATAGAGTGATTAACAGTTTCAAATAGAGCAATAATAACATGTACTGTAAAAACTGAAGTGACATTACATTATTGGATAAAGAGGTCAGTGATTATTCTGTAAAGAAGGTTTGGTGAAATGGAAGAAGAAAAAAGAAAAAAATGAGAAAGGAGAAAACAGGATGAGAAAGTATGCTCTATTCTTTCCAGAAGTTTAAAGAAATAAGAGAGATGGGCAGTACCTTGGGAAAGGGTTTTGGTCAAAAGGGTTGATGTAGAGGGGAATTTTGGCTGTGCCTGTGTGATTTTAATGTCCTTCATTCATTCCTTACCACAGCTATTTCAATCCCTTACCTCTTCTCATGCCCCTGTCCCTCTCATCTTCCCCCATCATGCTCAGCAAAGAAGCTCACCCATTTCATGCAGCATATAGGAACCATCAAGTAGGAACATTCTCAACTTCTCAACACAATCTCCTTCCCATATATCAGTTCCCCCCCACCAAATGTCTTATTCTTCCATTCTATCACCATGGAAATGATAAACCTTCCCAATGCCAGAATAATTCTTCTACTTGTGCTCTGAATCTCTGCCCTATTTGCTTCCTTGCTATGACCTTGAATTAACTTCTTTGTTCCTCATTTTCTTCCGTGGAAAAGTGGAAGCAAAAACTCACTTTTTTTTGTAGATTAAACAAGGTAAGCAGGTATAAAATGCTCAATACAATGCCTGGCATTTAGTAGGCACTCAGTATATATATTCCCTTTTCTCTCTTGCTTCTACTACCAAATGCCTCTCACCTGGTTTATTTTCTTCTATTACACTTTCTCCCCTAAGATCTCATCCTCCTCTTGCATTGTCAAGCATTAGATTTTTTACATAAATCAGTTTCTGTTCTCCCAATATCTGAGGTTTATCAATTCTTTTGTCCAGTACATGCCCATCATTCTTTCATCTCTTATAAGCTACCTCTGCAGTTCTATTCTAATCTCCCCATCTGTTTTCTACCTCCACCTCTACTTACACCCTATTGTAACAGCAGACCTGAGCATCTAACTTATGAACCCTGCTCTTCTTGGCCTCTCTACTTCACACAGTTCCCTTCTTGTCCCATCTCCTTACTCTTTGACTTGACATCTTATAAGCCTCAGATGGAATGCCACCAATTAGATCTAAGTCCCACAAGGAAAAGGATAGTATCTGTCTTGTCCATTCTGCATCCCTAGAACCTTGAACTTTGTTTCTAACTTGAATATTGAGGGAATAAATTAATGAATATGTCCCTGCCTTTGGTGTCCTCTGCCAAAATCATTGAACCACTTCACCTAACTGCCTATCAAATTTGTGTCTTTAACTAAAACTTTTGTTTTGTGTTTCAGGCCTAATTATTTATCTACATGATAGTTCCTTCTTGAATGTCTCGTAGACATCTCAAATGTGATATGTCAAAACTAAATTCAACAAACTTACTTCCACTTCCCACCCCTTTCTTCTCCAGAACCCCCAAGTTTAATGCATGCAATCATCACCCATCCAGTTGTTCTAACCAGAGAGTTTGGAGTCATCATTTACATAGTCATCTTACTCATTCCCCCAACCAATCCTTCTACTGACTTTACTCTTGTATATCTCTTGGCTCTGTCCACTTCTTTTCATTTCCATTGCTAACACCTAGCCAAACAGTCACTTTAACCCGGACTACTACAATAGTCTCTCTACTGGTCTTCTCATATGCATGCCTAAGTCCTATATAATCCATTCTCCACATAGTGTAAGAATAATCTTTAATGCAGATTTAATCATATCACTGCCTTGTTCAAAATACTGGACTGAAATCCTAAACATGGCAATGAGGCTGAATGTCACTTAGCTCCGGCCTATATCACCAGCTTAATTTTTTCCACTCTGCTCAGTGTCTGCATTCTCACCACTTTCTCTAAAGTCCCCACTTCTTCCTACCTTGGGATCCCAATGAGTTAGTTCTTTCACTCATGCATATGAGGTTAGCTGCATATCAGCTAGTTGGTTCACCTTAGCAGGCTGTTAGCTAGGCATCTCAGCTCTCCTCCATATGGTCTCTCAATCTCTTGCAGGCTATCCTAGGCTTGTTCTATGGCAGAGACAGAACCCAAAACAAGAAAACAAGTTACAAGATGAGCCCCAATTCACGAAGTGGAGAAATAGGGGCGCCTGGGTGGGTCAGTCATTAAGCGTCTGCCTTCGGCTCAGGTCATGATCCCAGGGTCCTGGGATCCAGCCCCGCATCGGGCTCCCTGCTCCGCAGGAAGCCTGCTTCTCCCTCTCCCACTCCCCCTGCTTGTGTTCCCTCTCTCTCTGTGTCTCTCTCTGTCAAATAAATAAAATCTTAAAAAAAAAAAAAGTGGAGAAATAGATTTCTGCTAGATGGGAGAAGCTGCAAAATCATGTTGCAAAGGGCATGGATAGAAGAAGACCATTATCTGGGTACCTCAGTATGATCTATCACAGCAGCTAAATCTCAAAAGAGAAGTTAGTTTTTTTATTTTGTTTTGCTTCTCACCTTAAGTCTAAAATATAGGATATTGATGGATGCAAATATAAACATCTTACTCTATATTTAATTGAGTATTGGGAGATATTTATACCTCAAAACTTCTCCCAAGAATAGTAGAAAAGTTTCCCTGCTGATAAGGATAGAAGCTGTAGGGAAGTTTGGAATGAATCTTTGGGAAATGCAAAATCCTTATTTTATCTTAAGCATTATGATAAAGATGGAATTTACCTGAGTCTCGAAAAAAGTACTTTAAAAATCAGAGAAGTTGCAAGGGCAGGATAAAACAGCAAATAAAAAGGGCTGATATTTGGAGTAAGAGAAAATCCCCAAGCCTTCCCTACATAGGTGATTTCCTCTGTGTTTCTTTATGTTTTCAAAAATCACATGTCCCCATTTTAAATAATAGCACCATGTATCTCTCTTAATAGTATTCATCAATATTAAAATTTTACATTACTTTTTGTGAACTTCTGCATAGGAGGGCAGACACAGTCTGCAATTTTTACTTTTCTTTGAATATAAGTATTTTATATATGAAAAGGACTTTTTTGAACATATAATATGAAAAAATAGCAATCTTATCACTTTGCTTAAGAAATACACCATTATGGGGCGCCTGGGTGGCTCAGTCGTTAAGCGTCTGCCTTCAGCTCAGGTCATGATCCCAGGGTCCTGGGATCGAGCCCCGCATTGGGCTCCCTGCTCTGCAGGAAGCCTGCTTCTCTCTCTCCCACTCCTCCTGCTTGTGTTCCCTCTCTCACTGTGCCTCTCTCTGTCAAATAAATAAAATCTTTAAAAAAAAAAAGAAATACACCATTATTAGTATTGTTGAAGCCCTCTGCATACTTCTCAGCATATCCTTTCTCCCACTCATTACTATTCACACTTATTGTTTCCTACCATTGTGATTCTAGTACACACACATATATCTGTAAACAAATAGTGTTTAATTTTATGTTATTGGACTTTACATAAATCATTCATTTTCAATGCTGCATAGCATACCATTATCTGTGTATATGTATATAAATTCATATATATATGTATATATATAATTTTATGCATTCTTCTGTCAATGGATTTTTGGATACTTAGATTGTTTCCAGGGTTTTTTTTTTTTTTTTTTTTTTTACCATTACAAACAATACAGATGTATTCATCCATTTCTTCTGGCATACATATGCAAGAATTTCTCTCAAGATTATACCTAATAAATGAATTTCATATTTTCAATGTTACTAAATAATGCCAAATTGTTTCCCAGAAGTAGTTTTACAGAAACAAATTCTCATCAGAAGTGTATAAGACTTGACATTATTGTACCAATACTTGGTTTTATTAGGCTTCTTAATTTTTGCCAAATGGTTAGGGATGAAATCGTGTCTCACTGTAGTTTTAATATGTGTTTCCCTGGTTATTAATGCGGTTGAGAATTTGTTCTTATATTTACTGGTTCACATGTCATATGCTTAAAATTCCCTGTTTATGAAGTCCCAATAGTTCATTTTTGCCCTTGCTTCCCTTGCCTTTGGCGATGTTTCTAGGAAGAAGTTGCTTCGGCTGAGGTCAAAGAGGTTGCTGCCTGTGTTCTCCTTTAGGATTTTGATGGACTCCTGTCTCACATTGAGGTCTTTGAATTGTGCAAGACTGTTGAATCTCAGATCTGTACCTCTGAAACAAATAATGCAATATATGTTAAGAAAAAAAAAAGAAGAAGGTAGCGGGAGGGGAAGAATGAAGCGGGGGAAATCGGAGGGGTAGACGAACCATGAGAGACAATGGACTCTGAAAAACAAACAGGGTTCTAGAGGGGAGGGGGGTGGGAGGATGGGTTAGCCTGGTGGTGGGTATTGAGGAGGGCACATTCTGCATGGAGCACTGGGTGTTATGCACAAACAATGAATCATGGAACACTTCATCTAAAACTAATGATGTAATGTATGGGGATTAACATAAGAATAAAAAAATTAAAAAAAATTCCCTGTTTATTGGTATATGTGCTATTTTTTCCCAATGTTTATTTCTATCCCATTTTGTTTTTCCATTGCATAAATTAGTTGGTTTTGGGTTTGTTGTTGTTGTTGTTACTTTGGTAAGGTTAGGTAAGCTCTCCTAGCAATTTATTTATTTGAAAATATCTTTGTTTGATCTTCTTTTGGAAAGCTTGTTGCATTAAGTGCACAATTCTTCATGGACATTAACTCTTGTGATAGTTAATTTTATTTGTCAACTTTATTGGACTAAAAGATGCCTAGAGAAAACATTATTTCTGGGTGTGTCTATGAAGGTGTTTCCAGAAGACAGTAACATTTGAAACAGTAGACTGAAGAAAGATTACCATGACCAACATGGGCGGGCATAATCCAATCCACTGAGAGCCTAAATAGAACAAAAATATGGAGGTGAATTTACTTTGCTTGAGCTGGGAGATCCATCTTCTCCTGCCCTTGGACGTAGGTGTTCCTGGTTATTGGGCTTTGGATTCAGATGGGAACTTAGACCATCAGTCCCTCCGATTCTCAGATCAAGTCAGGACTGAATTATACCACTGGCTTTCCTTGGTCTCCAGTTTGCAGACAGCAGACCATGGAACTTCTCAGCCTGTATTACTGTGTGAGACACTTTGTATAATAAATCTCCGAATACAGAGAAAGAACTAATGCTATCATATTAGTTCTATTTCTCTGGAGAATCCTGACAAATATGCCTTTCTATAACTAATAATTATTTTTTCTACTGGCTTTTAATGTTACAAAGTTTAATTTCAGCCTCAATCATCCTTTATAGATGATATTTCTTTTATCTCTGGTGACTGTTATAATGAGTCCTTGTCTTTGTTGTTGTGTGGTTTCATTATGTTGTGACTAAATATGAATTTCTATGTATTTATCCTGTGTAGCTCATGTGATGGTTTTTTATTCTGAATTTGAAATTTTCATATTCTCTTAAGAAATCATCATTGTTTTCCCCCATAGTCTCCTTTTAGAATTCCAATTTGACACGTTAGCTCTTCCTGTTCTCTTCTTCTATGCCACTTAAGCTGTCTTTCAAGATTTCTATATCCTAGCATCTCTGTGCTGCATTACTATTAATTGATACATAGTAATTTATGATCAACAATTTATTATGTCTTCTAGTTTATGACTTACCTTTTCTGCTATAGTCTAGATTAACCCATAAATTGAGGGGTTTTTTTAATTTAAGATTTATTTATTTATTCCAGAGAAAACATCCCAGCATGTGAGTGGGGGGAGGGGCAGAGGGAAAGAATCCTCAAGCAGAGTCCCCTGCACGCAGAGCCTGACATGAAACTATCTCACCTTGAGATCATGACCTGAGCCAAAACCAAGAGCAGGACTTAACCGACTGAGCCACCCAGGCACCCCCATAAATTGAGGTTTTAATTTAAATTATTTTTCCAGGGCACTTGGATGGCTGTCGTTAAGCATCTGCCTTCAGCTCAGGTCATGATCCCAGGGTCCTGGAATGGAGCCCCGCATCAGGCTCCCTGCTCAGCGGGAATCCTGCTTCTCCCTCTCCCACTTCCCCTGCTTGTGTTCCTGCTCTAAATCTCTCTCTGTCAAATAAATAAATAAAATCTTTAAAATATATATATAAATAAATTAATTAATTATTTTTCCATTCTAGAAATGTAGAGAAGTATTCTCTATGTTCCTACACAGTTCTCAGCCCTTTTGAGACAGATGCTGCCTATTGGGTTGTGGGGAGACATGGTATTAATCACTTCCAAGAAGAATCTCAGATGAGCTTGTTTGCTACTTTTCAACCATCCCTTAGCCTTAGCCAAAAAGAGGGCCTTATGTTGAGATGACAGAGCCATGACTTCTAAGCAGCCTTGATATACATCTAAGTTGCTGCGTAGAGGATAGTTAACATAGAGTCACCTGATCCTCGGCCTGTTTTAAGGGAGTAAAAGGAACATTTGTTGTCAGGGTTATTTTGCTCTGCCACAGCATAGTTTATCTTGACTAATATAAATTAACAATTCATTCCTTTTCAACTCTACTTGGTTATTTTTTATATCCTTTTATACTTTGATAATTTTTTTAAATATATATTCTTTCTTTCCTTATCTAATATTCTATAAGCAATGATTTCAATACCTAATGTCCTCAGGGTTTAAATGTGTTGGTTTTTGTTTTCTCTTGCATGTACTTGATTTTTGTTGTTGTTGTTGTATGTTTATATTAGATTGAATTTAGTCTGTGGAAGAATCCCTCCAGAAAGGACTTTTATAGGCTTCTGCTACACTGATCCCCATTTAGCTATTATCCCCTAAAATTCCAGGTTGCTGTATCATCATTTTTTCCCTCCTTATACCCCAAATTTATATTGACTTGCAATTTTTCAACTTTTAAATCCTTCTGTGTTGTTAGGGAAAGAGAAGATACTTGAAGATTTCCTTTATTTTCTTGAGAACTGAGCTACGAATTTATTTTTTTTATTTTATTTTATTTTATTCTTATGTTAATCCCCATACATTACATCATTAGTTTTAGATGTAGTGTTCCATGATTCATTGTTTGTGTATAACACCCAGTGCTCCATGCAGAATGTGCCCTCCTCAATACCCATTACCAGGCTAACCCATCCTCCCACCTCCCTCCCCTCTAGAACCCTCAGTTTGTTTTTCAGAATCCATCGTCTCTCATGGTTTGTCTACCCCTCCGATTTCCCCCGCTTCATTCTTCTCCTCCTGCTACCTTCTTCTTCTTCTTCTTTTTTTTTTTCTTAACATATATTGCATTATTTGTTTCAGAGGTACAGATCTGAGATTCAACAGTCTTGCACAATTCACAGCGCTTACCAGAGCACATACCCTCCCCAGTGTCTATCACCCAGTCACCCCATCCCTCCCACCCCACCCCCCACTCCAACAACACTCAGTTTGTTTCCTGCGATTAAGAATTCCTCATATCAGTGAGATCATATGATACATGTCTTTCTCTGTTTGACTTATTTCACTCAACATAATACACTCCAGTTCCATCCACGTCATTGCAAATGGCAAGATCTCATTCCTTTTGATGGCTGCATAATATTCCATTGTATATATATACCACTTCTTCTTTATCCATTCATCTGTCGATGGACATCTTGGCTCTTTCCACAGTTTGGCTATTGTGGACATTGCTGCTATAAACATCGGGGTGCATGTACCCCTTCGGATCCCTACTTTTGTATCTTTGGGGTAAATACCCAGTAGTGCAATTGCTGGATCACATGATAGCTCTATTTTCAACTTTTTGAGGAACCTCCATATTGTTTTCCAGAGTGGCTGCACCAGCTTGCATTCCCACCTACAGTGTAGGAGGATTCCCCTTTCTCCGCATCCCTGCCAACATCTGTTGTTTCCTGACTTGTTAATTTTAGACATTCTGACTGGTGTGAGGTGGTATCTCATTAAGGTTGATTTGGATTTCCCTGATGCCAAGCGACATTGAGCTACGAATTTAAAAAATTATTTAGTTTAGTTTAGTTCATGCCAATGTGTTTTTCAGAAGAAAAGCTTGAAAGAAAAAAACTGTATGTTTTTAAACACAGCTATATTTCCACCTCCATATGAATATAAAAATATTATTTAACAAATGTTATAAAACTGTTCAGATTGAAGAAAAAAACAAATATAAGACATACTAAATATATTTTTAATTTCTAAATACTCTAAACATATAGAAAATTAAGGAGAATAATATAAAACAAATAGCCACTTTCTGACCACCCATATATTATAAATGTTGACATTCTTCTACAAGTGCTTCAACATTCTTTTAGAGTAATACACTGTTGCCAAAATAAATAACTTCCAATTCGAGCTAATTGAAGAGTAAGTGGTTTATTTATGCATTCTTTCAATTAACATACATTTACTCAAAATTAAATATCATATACAATGCTTAGCACAGGAGATTTAAATCACATATGTTAGGTCAATACTGGAACTATGCCTTTCAAAATAAAATTTTACTATGACTGTGTTATTGATGATTCAATCTTGTTCCATAACATTTATTGAGCACCTAGGGAAAATCTAGCAGTAAAAATAAAGAGGAAGAAAATGCTCTAATTATGAGGAACCTTCTTTATTACTTACTGACACTGTATATCTAAAAAAAATTGACTCATCTATGTAT
This sequence comes from Mirounga angustirostris, assembly GCF_029215605.1. NCBI lineage: Eukaryota > Metazoa > Chordata > Mammalia > Carnivora > Phocidae > Mirounga > Mirounga angustirostris. Next base: position 54,813,412 of record NW_026991712.1, on the reverse strand, counting down.
GTTACTCCCTGCCTTTCACCTCTATGTGGATTATTTATTAATCCTTGACAAAAAGATCAATATATCGTGGATTCATTTATATATATTCAATATCAGTGAGATAAAATATAATTATGAAGGTTCTATTACATTAAAAAGTACCAGATAGAACTATTATAGATACTTAGAGATGAGCTATGCCTCTCTCATTTCCTGTACTTTACTGTGCAAGTAGATACAACACTATTTCTTCCATTATGAATTGAGATATTCTTAAATTTGTTGAAGAATTTCAATAAAGGCAATGAAAAGAATTATTAATCCCCTTGGATAGTAGTGGGAAATGCACTGTAATTGGTAGGCTTCATATCAGAGTTCTTGGAATTTCTTTAACTGCATTAGCAATTGGTCATCTTAATTACATGGTCCATTAGCTGAAATCTGCATCACAAAACTACCATGCACAATTCTTGCCAACTCTGATCCATTCATTGTAAGGTCAAAGTTTCCTTGCTCATTGCAAAATGAAACTAGATATATTAAGTTAAAGTATTTTGAGTTCATTAAATATACAACCTCAACTTAGCCACCATATCACATACAGAAAATAACTGCAATTCTACAGTGCCTCTAATACTTTAAGCTTTTTATGATGTAAGATAATTCTGCAAAAGATCTGGACACAATAAAAAAAATTTAAAGAGCATATCGGTTATTGAGCTTCTATTTTCTGTGCCTTATAGATATTGCCTACAATGTTGACACAAATGTATCAGTCTAATTTGATAATCATGAGTGTGTTTCTAAATTATAATTAGATTTCAGATACCACTACCAGTAAATATTTAGTCCAGAAGTGTACATGAAACCTTAACAGAAGCCACATTGCAACGTTTCTTTTAGTTCCTACTCAAAAGTATTTAGATAACCAACTAATCTTGAATGGCTCTATTCAATATCCATTCCTTCACTCAGTCAGTTATTTTTTTTCAAGATTTTATTTATTTATCACAGAGAGACAGTGAGAGAGGAACACAAGCAGGGGCAGTGGGAGAGGGAGAAGCAGGCTTCCCACTGAACATGGAGCCCAATGCGGGGCTGGATCCCAGGACCCTGGGATCATGACCTGAGCCGAAGGCAGCCGCTTAATGACTCAGCCACCCAGGTGCCCCTCTCAGTCAGATATTAACATTTTTTTAGTATCTAATATGTGCCGCATGCGGATATATCAAGATAAAGTAAGAGATACTGTCCTCAAGACACTTGTGACCCAGTCCATTCTATATACATTTTTCAAAAGAGTTCAAATTATCATATGTTGTTTTCTATCACAGAGTGTTCAGTTCTGCCATTTTCTTGCAAAGGATATAATGGAATTATCCTTGCTAACATCCCAAACTGTATATTTCTTGAATCTCATCTATCTAATTTATCAAAATGTTGAGGCTAACCTAGAATATAACATATGATGAAGTCAGGCTAACATTGTTCTAAACCTTAAATATTCATGCAAATTACTTATATGATAAGCCATTCTAGAATTTTACCCAGTACTGAAGCCATGTTTACTGGTTTTATATTGCAGCTTCCAGCTTTCACTCAATGAAAGTGGGGACGGTAGGTGCCTGTCTCTTGTCCTCCTGTATTTCTTTTTCATTCCACTGAATCCTTAGAGATCACCAAGAAAATTTCAAGTGCATATGCAAGTTCTTATAGTAGCTGAGCTCCAATTATTCTGAGTCAGAAGAACTGCTACATCATCTCTTACAGCTTTTTCATTCAACCATAATTTCATATCAATGCTTATTCTAAACTTTCTCATCTAAAACTTATCCTCTTTGGCACAAAAAAGAAATGGAAGTGGTTGAGCATAGAACTGTTTTCCTCACCTCTTTACATTATACCTTTGTCCTCACTGCATAGTCATGCCTTAATCTTTCTCAAGATTTGAACAAAACAACAAAAACAAAAGAAAAGAAAAAAGCCTTTCTGTTGTCTCTACATTTTTTCTAATTGCAGATCTAAGCATCCATGGTACATTCTTTATCGTTCAGTGTCACTCTAATGTACATCCTTAGCTAAATTCCATCCAGTCCACCTTTTTAGCCAACTTCTCAAAAATTATGTCTTACTAAATTGCTATCTAGGCAGCTATATCTATCTCTATATATTATCTTTTCCATTTTCTTTTTCATTTGAATCAGTTGCGAATGTGGAGTCTGATATTCATTTTTGGAGGCTCCCAGCCTTCTTAACTCCTCCTCCCTTTTAGAGGGTCAAGGAGTGGGATCAAATCTGTTATGGTGGAAGCTTAGAGATGATATAACTTAAGTCAAATCATCTTATACAACTCCGGCTGTCTGGAAACAGGAATAAAGCAGTTTCCTGGAAGGAGCGGTGCAGATAGGATGAGCTCTACAAAGTTCAATCTAGTTTCTAATCCTATTAGTCCCAGGGGAGATAGATAAAAGAACCATTAAACTGTCCTGGCCTTGTGATTGCACCCCAGTCTCTGACAATGGCTACCTCCTTGTGGTCAGCAAAAAGGCTGCCAGTGCCAGGGAATTTCAGCAAAGGTGATCTTTGGTGATGGCAAAGATGACCGTAACAAAACTGTATCTTGTGTATTTCTTACATTGTAGCCACACTGTTACACAGCGTTACTGAAATGCCTTAGAAGGAACTGGAACAAACTTCTACCACAAGGGGAGCTAAGAGACAAGTCAGAAGTGGCAGAGGTTTTAGTTAAAGACACTGCCGTAGAGCTATAGGATTATCATCATCATCATCATGAGCTAGTACCATGACCAGATCCCCAGGCTTATGTTGGCTGGGAACTACATCTCTTTGAAGTATTAGAACCTACCTTTTATAAAATTTCTGGCACATGTCTGATTATGACCAATATTTCCATTCATTATCAATTGGAAACTTCAAAGTGACATCACTCTTCTCACAAGGTCCCCATTATACTCATAGTAAAGACAATTTTCAAAAAAAACCATAATTGTCCCTTTTTTTTTTTTCATAAAGATTTTATTTATTTGAGAAGGGGGTGGGGGCAGAAGAGCAGAGGAAGAGGGAGAGAGAGTCTTAAGCAGGCTCCATGCCCAGGCAGAACCCAACGTGGGGCTTGATCTTACCACCCCGAGATCAAGACTGGAGCCAAAACCAAGAGTCTGATGCTTAAACGACTATGTGACCCAGGCGCCCCCAATTTTCCCTTGTTTTAAAAGTTTGGTTGATGCAATAGCTCATTTTTGCCATTGCTTCCCTTGCCTTTGGAGACGTGTCTAGCCAGAAGTTACTGCAGCCAAGGTCAAAGAGGTTGCTACCTGTGTTCTTTTCGAGCATTTTCATGGACACCTGTCTCACATTTAGGTCTTTCATCCATTTTGAGTTTATTTTTGTATATGTTGTAAGGAAATGGTCCAGGTTCATTCTTTTGGGTGTGGCTGTCCAATTTTCCCAACACCATTTGTTGAAGAGACTGTCTTTTTTTTTCCTTTGGATATTCTTTCCTGCTTTATCAAAGATTAGTTGACCACAGAGTTGAGGGTCCGTTTCTGGGCTCTCTATTCTGTTCCATTGATCTATGTGTCTGTTTTTGTGCCAGTACCATACTGTCTTGATGATGACAGCTTTGTAATAGAGCTTGAAGTCAGGAATTGTGATGCCACCAGCTTTAGTTTTCTTTTTCAACTTTCCTTTGGCTATCTGGGATCTTTTCTGGTTCCATACAAATTTTAGAATTATTTGTTCCAGCTCTGTGAAAAATGTTGATGGTATTTTGATAGGGATTGCACTGAAGTTATAGATTGCTCTGGGAAGCATAGACATTTTAACAATATTTGTTCTTCCAATCCGTGAGCATGGAACATTTTTCCCTTTCTTTGTGTCTTCTTCAATTTCTTTAATGAGTGTTCTATTGTTTTCAGTGTATATATAAATATAATGGAATATTACTCAGCCATTAAAAAAATGAAATCTTGCCATCTGCAACAACATGGATGGAACTAGAGGGTATTATGCTAAGTGAAATAAGTCAATCAGAGAAAGACAATTATCATTCATGTAATATAATAGCACTCATATGTGGAATTTAAGAAACAAAACAGAGTAGCATAGAGGAAGGGAGGGAAAAATAAAATAAGATGAAATCAGAGAGGGAGACAAACCATAAGAGACTCTTAATCATAGGAAACAAACTGAGGGTTGCTGGAGGGGGCTGTGGGGATGCAGTAATGGGGTGATAGGCATTAAGGAAGGCACAGGTGGTAATGAATACTGGGTGTTATATACAACTGATGAATCACTGACTTCTACCTCGGAAACAAATAATACACTATATGTTAATTAATTGAATGTAAATAAAATTGAATTTAAAAAATTAAAGATCAGAGAAATCTAAAAAAAAAAAGTTAGGTTGATAGTAGTTCTCATCATTCTCTTTACTTTCTCATTGTTTAAACATGAATAGAAATTTTAGAAGCTATCTAAAGAGTTGAAGTTTCAGAAAAAGCAATAAATATTCTTGAACATCTGCTATGTTCCAAGTACCTATGTTTTCTTTTTCCACATATGTTAACATATTTAATCTTGCAGTATCTCAAATTTTACATTTTCAGTACACTGATTCTCATTGAGCTTAAAAGATAGAACCAGAGCTATGGAGCTGTCTCCACTGCACATCTGGTCTGCCCAGGTGTTGGTTTGAGATTGTATCTCCATTACTCCTACTTTTTCTTCTTGTCTGGCTACACCAGTGTTTTGCCATGGTGACAAAACCCCTATTTTATTCCCTTTTATTTTCATCCACAGTGGACTCTCTGTTTAAAAACAGAGAGGGACTACATACAGTTCTTTGGCTTTTCTCTCCGCAGATCTGTTTCTATCTCTAGATCTACCTCCTTCCCTACCTTTCAAACTACTACAGCTGCACCCCATGGGAAGATTCTGTTCTTGATTCCATGAGCAGGACTCAGCCATTCTCTTCATTCACCATGATTCCAACAAATCTCAGCTATATTCTTCTCAGGAATAGGTGTTTTATTAAGGATTAATAAAGGAATTAATAGAAGGGTTTTCCATAACTCAGGGCATAAACCTTCACTTCAAGATTCCTGTTTTCTTTTTTTTTTTTTTTTAAGATTTTATTTATTTATTTGACAGACAGAGGTAACAAAAGAGGGAACACAAGCAGGGGTAGTGGGAAAGGGAGAAGCAGGCTTCCGGCTGAGCGGGGAGCCCGACGCAGGGCTCGATCCCAGGACCCTGGGATCCTGACCCAAGCCAAATGCAGACGCTTAACTACTAAGCCACCCAGGCACCCGAAAGTTCCTGTTTTCCTTCCAAGTTAAGTCCTTAGCACCCAGCATCTCTGTCTTTTAGAGACCGCCCCCCCCCCGCAGCCTTGCACCCCCTTCTTGCAACATGCTCCACTTTCACCTTGGTTCTTTTATGTCTTTCCTTTTTTCAAGTGTGGATCAATTTATCTCCTCTCATATATTGCATCACACACTCATCATTTATACAGCCTTCAGGTTGACAAAAGGACAGAAAATAAAATTTGTTTTCTGGATCCATCCTCCTCACAGAGGACTATAAAATTATTATATCACATTTTTCTATTGTATATTAATATTTTTCTAATGCCTTTTATATACAAGACTCCATGTGAAGTGTTAGGAAGATAGAAAGAAGTGACATACAATCACTAAGAAATTTCTCTCCACCCAGAAAGGCACTTACAGAAATGTACAGTCAGGTGAATAGGATGTAGGAGGACATAGAGTCAGATGATATAAATGGGTAATTAAGAATTAAAAGATGAGAGGTGGGAGGGGTCAAGTAAGACACCAGCCAACTACAGAGTTCCAAACTGAAAATGTGGTCAATGATACTGACTCAATTCCAGGTAGAAATAATTCTTGAGGTCTTAAGCTCAGCAAATATGCCTAATGGAAGGAGACAATATGAGTCTTGCATCATCAAGCTCACAATGACTCCTATAAGGTATTCCTTTTGTTCTACCATAGCATCCAACAAAATCTCAGTTGGCCTCTTCTCCATGCTTTGCATTCCCATACTGTGTCCCGCCTGACTGTTCTAGGCCCCATTTGTAATGATCTCATCCTTGTTACTTTCTCCATTTTTATCCTCTTATGTCATTCTCAGTGTTTTCCACAAAAATATTTTTTATAGATTTTCCCCCTCTGATCATTGAATTTTCATATTAAAGAGGTCTTGATAAATCAAATTAATAACCTCTTGATAAATATGCAAATTGCTGTTCGTCCTCAGGAAAAGATCCAATCTTGTAATATTTTAACCCATTGTCCAAAGGGGCAAAAGGGCAAATTCTATTCCTCAACACAGTATCTGTAGCCAGTCGTCTTTTCCTATATTCTACCTTTTCTCCCTAAATCCCATGTTTTATGAGAAAAATTAGATAAAAATAGCTCCCATACTTCCAATTCCTTCCCTTTTTCCCTAAGATAGCATTTATGAGATAGATTTTACTATCTCCTGAGCCCCTACTGTTTTTCTACCACTTACATGTGTCATTGTACTCATTCAACAAATATTTAAGCAAATCTCTGACAGCTTCTGGAGATACTGAATGTAAAAGATGACCTCAATGAACCTGAGTCAAGTGGGAAAGGCCATGCAGTATGGTAACTAGCATGGAGAATTGTGTCCTCAGGGTGCTATAAAAACCCAGAGAAAACTACCTATTCCCAACACTGTGGTGGAGGATGTGTGTGGAGGGAGCAAGCAAATGAAAAGCCCCCAAAAGTATTTAACATTTGAGCTATCACTATTGCAATCAATAGTATAGTAACTTATCAAAATGTCTAAACTGGAAGCCAAGAGCCCAGCCACTCTTAACTTATTCCCCCAAACACTTCCCTCATTGAGCCCTACTAATACTGACTCTTGCCTCCTTAATATCATTTAAAAACTCCCAATTTTCTCTATCTCTCTGCCACTATCTTAGTTATACTCCTATCTTTCTCTGGAATACTAAAATAGCCTCCTCCATGTTCTTCCTAATTACAGAATCATTCCCCTCTCATACTTTTCATTCATTCTTTCATTTAGCTTTGCTAAAATTCAAGACCTAAAACTCTTCAATGGTTACCAAATGCTGTATAAATAAAGTACAAACCCCTCAACATGTCTCAGCTTGATCATCAAAAGTCACACAGTGCAGTGTTTACAAACATGGAGCTTAAAGCCTAGGTTTGAATTCTGTCATCTAATATCTAGGGATCTTAGACAAGTAATTAATTTCTCTAAGCCTCAGGATTCTCATCTTCAAAATAGGAATATCTCTTCACATGATTATGGTGAAGACTAAATGAGTTAAATTCTCTAATGTTCTTTGACTACAGTATGGCACATAGTACTAGATAAATATCTATAACTGTGATCACTCCAATTTCATTTTCCTTAATATTGTCCTTTCTATGTTTGGGTATAACAAATCTCCTTACTGCTCCTCCAAGTGACCATGTTTTTCCATCTTTGTATCTTTCATGTGCTCTTCCCTCTACCTAGACCTTCTTTCCATGCCTTCTCCAACCTGCTTAACACCAACTCATCTTTTACTTAACTGTGGATGTCATTTTCTATCTCCAGTTCCCCAGGGCTGAGGTGCTTTTCCTAATGGTTTCTATCACTCCCTTGCATTCTTTTTTTTTTTAAAGATTTTATTTATTTATTTGACAGAGAGACAGCATGAGAGGGAACACAAGCAGGGGGAGTGGGAGAGGGAGAAGCAGGCTTCCCGCTGAGCAGGGAGCCCGACGCGGGGCTTGATCCCAGGACCCTGGGATCATGACCTGAGCCAAAGGCAGACACTTAACAACTGAGCTACCCAGGCGCCCCACTCCCTTGCATTCTTTATCCTAGCATGAATCACTTTATTCTCCTCTGACGTATTATAAATTTCTTAAGGGCTTATTCCTCATTGTCTTCCTAATACCTAACACTTTTACTGGCTATATAGGCATAGCATTAGTTTTTGTAGAACAATTCATCTGATATTGCATATACAATTTGGTTTGACCTGACCAGGAGCTACATCATTATTATAAGCTCCAGAAGAGCCAAGCTTTATAAACTGTGCTTTTTGAAATATGCTTTTTTGATGTTAGGATCTGCGTCTCATTCACTTTTACCTCCAGTCCTCATCCCTAACTACTAGGGAAGTATCTACTATAGAATAAATATTCAGATGTGTTAATTTAGCAAAAATGAAACCAAACATCTTTAAATTACACAATTCTAAGACTCTTTCTGTGTGAATGAAACATGGAAATACAAGTTTGGGACCAAATTTATTTTTCTACAGATGAATGCCACTGGTTTTATGTCTTTAATCCTGATGGCTTATATTATTTTAAGGTGAACACTAAAACAAAACAAAACAAAAAAACATAATGGACACAGCATTATTCAGAGAAATTTTGAAAGGAAGAAAATCTGAGGATTAATGTCCTTAATATTCAGTTCTGACAGCCTATGTTCAAGTTTAGGTTGTCTGGTCAACATTTGGGTCTGACTCGTAGTTTCCAAATCATGGTGTGTCGTGTTCTAAATCAATTCCCTAGGAGAGATTTAGGGATAACTTTTCCACAGGTTTTCTCAATTAAAGATGCATCTAGCTCTTTGCCCACATCACCCACATCTGCTCATAAAAAATGAATAATGGAACACACATGTGCTGACTTGCGATTCATTTCAGCCTTTTGCAGGTGCAAATGCAAGTTTTAAGGTGCAAAGTGGAGCCACAAATGTTGTGGGCTTGTCCAGCTGAAATTCTAGGCTTTAATCACATCTAAATAACTCCTCAGGTGATGTAATCATAGGATTTTGCTCACAAAAAGAGTGTAATAAATATTGAACTGGTGTGCATTAACAGAGGAGGCTATGTTATTTAGAGAATATGAAATCCAACTAATTTTCACCAATCTGGTGTTTGCCAAAGCATTCTTTTCATATATTAACCCAATATTCACCTTGAGTACATTTCAAAGCAACTTTGACCAACTAAAATAGGAAGTAAAATACTTTTATTTGTATACATAACTGATTCAGGGTTTTACATTGACACATAACCCAAATCTAATGTAATTACTACATATCCTTGCAGCTGGGGTAGCCTCCTAGCAGACAAACTAAGTCAACACTGTTATAAGCAGAACAGAGGGGCTCACCGGTATAGATAATCCTAAACAGCAGAAAATCCCCAAATCATTTGTTTTCAGCTTAGATATACATTTAGGAGGTTTGGGAATTTTGATGTTGTTTCAGCAGACATCTGTTCCTAATTTTATTTTCTTTATTAAGATTCTGTGAATTATACACCTTCCTAATGATTAAATTGTCACATACCTTTCATTAGCCAATGCATGCAAGAGCGTGTCCCTTGCCAGTTAAGATGACTTAGGTAAGAGAGCTGTTTGAAGATGGAGAGTAAAGCTTTGTTTTCTGAGGTGACAAATATTCCTATAACCACCCCTTGTGGCCAAATTTCCATGAAGTTTATTAAACATGGTATAGTCTGATGCCCAGCTGTACTTCAATTATTTTGCTTGAGTAGGAGAAGTACCTCTCTCCTTACTCTGACAGAAAAAAGCACAGCTTCCTTGTTTCTTTATGAACTAGAGAAACCCAGGTTATAAAGAAAAAACACACGCACACACATGCACTTTCGTCTCAATATTGTAAATATGAAATAGTATCATAATTATGGGAATATATTATTTTAAGGCAACAGATATGAATATATCATTATCCAAGGGAGCACAATAGAAAGGAAAATTTTCCAGGAAGCCTTGTTTTGAAGAATATAGTGATAGTGGGAAGGAGTTCAAACGTCATTGAAAGAGAGAAAGGAGATTTCCCTCTTGGCTTCATGTTTAACTATATTTATCTCCTCTCATCAACCCTGAGGCAGAGAAAAATGAAAATTAAGCTCTGCCTTTACACTTTACTTCTGTTACAATACCTCTCAGCCCAACCTTCTTTATTCTGTTTATCCAAATCCTGCCCATTTTTTAAAGTGCAGCTCAAATTCTGCCTCTCTTGTACAGCATTCCTGAGCATTTCATCTGGAAGCAATCTTTCCTTCTAAACTTCCACAAGAATTACTTTCCATACCACTCATTTAGCACTTATTATTTACTGACTGGTAGAGATGTAATGTTTTCAGAAATATTGCAGCCATAGTGGAGATGTTTTTTATCCTTTTGTATGGGAAAAAATACGTATTTTTAAAAACAAAATAGACCTAGTGTTCTTACTATTCTTTTTTTTTTTTTTTTTTTTAAGATTTACTTATTTGACAGAGAGACACACAGCGAGAGAGGGAACACAAGCAGGGGGAGTGGGAGAGGGAGAAGCAGGCTTCCCGCTGAGCAGGGAGCCCGACGCGGGGCTCGATCCCAGGACCCTGAGATCATGACGCGAGCTGAAGGCAGACGCTTAACGATTGAGCCACCCAGGCACCCCCTTACTATTCTTCATAGATCTGAAATCTAGTTTGTTATAGACTGTATCATCATAACAAAAAGGAAGTACATATGTAATACTTACAGTATGCCACATATTGTTTTGAGAGCCTTACAAATATTAAAAGTTTTAACTACTTTACAATATTAGATTGCTAATAATGGAAGATTCATATGTGTGCATGCATTTTGTGTGCACCCACATATACGTACATATATGCATGTGACTACATGTATATGTGTATATGAGTATATGATACAATATAATATGATAGATATAAACTTGTTTTGTTCATAAAAATATTGCATTGGAGAATTGAAATAAAACAATATTTATTCAGGAATTTATTAAAATACATCAATAAATTGTGAATAACTTTAAATTTATTACTGAATTTATGCTTTTTTTCTCATCTCTATAATAGATAAAGGAGCAGGCTGCTAAACAATAAGGAACACTGTCTATCTTAGTATTGTCCATCTTTTAGGAAGAGATGGAAATTTTAGAAGGGAAAAAAATCTGTATATTTAGAGCAACACAAAATTAAGGTTTACTGAAATTGGGGTCTTTTTTTAGGGTCCTTTTCTTTAAATCCAGCAGATAAAACATGTTGGTTTTTTCTGAGGGAAAAAAAAAGTAGATAAACACAAAAACAAAAAATACTCAACAATTTCCCGTAAGTCCTAGATTTTAATCTAGTATCACCATCTACTATCTACAAGTAATTAAACTTTCTGTTCCTTGGTTTCCTCATCTGAAGATGGGGGGCACTAATTTGTTTATTTATTTTTTTATTTATTTTTAAGATTTTATTTATTTATTTGAGAGAGAAAGAGAGCACGAGTGAGGGGAGGGACATAGTGACAAGCAGAATCCCCACTGAGCAGGGAGCTGAACCCTGGGCTCCATCACAGGACCCAGATCATGACCTGAGCCAAAGTTAGATGCTTAACCAACTGAGCCACCCAGGGGGAGGGGCACAAATTTAATAGTATTATTTCAGTTTCAAATTTCAAAGTCCATGTATAATTTCATCCATATAGAAAAGAGTATTTTCAAACAAATTTTAAGAACCAAATCTATCATTAGTTTCTATAATTATGTGACTTAAAATAATCCGAGGAAATATTTCCATATCCAGAAGCTGATAAGGATGGGTGATTAAAATAAAATTGTAGGAATCTTATATCTATACCAACATTACCCTTTTATAGGCTTAAATATTTCCTTTTTTTTTTTAAGATTTTATTTTTAAGTAATCTCTACACCCAGCATGGGGCACGAACCCACAACCTCAAGATCAAGAGTGGCATGCTCCTCCAACTGAGCCAGCCAGTCACCCCTATAAGTTTAAATATTTCCTGAATTGGCATCATTATAAGCATGCTGAAGATGACAGAAATCACTTAATGCAGACAAGCAGAGAAAGGTCATTCAAAGTCCTTGCCTCTGTGCTAGGCTTACCCGTGAAAAAATTCCACCTTTATTCTGGACGAATGGATACTCTACCTGTTTTTAGGTGCCTTTTCAACATCTAACACTGAGGGTACTGTGTCTAAGCGATTCAGTCAAATACAGTCACACTTATATCACTGTTATTCCAAGCTTCTGGATTGTGTCTCTAACATTTCTTAGAAAAGGACTTTGAATTTGAAAGATTTTTGTTAAAAATATGTTGTGAAACAAATAGATGACAAAAATATATCTTCATGCCTATATGAAAAGTCAGCCCACTACAAAGAAGTGTCAAACTCAAGGGGTTTTGTCACATTTCTTGTTAAAGTAACAGTGACTTTTGAAAAAGGAACTTTTTTTTTAATTTGTAATGTTCCATGTTGTGTTAATTTAGATTATTTCCAATGAAACAAAAACACCCAGAGTGAGGGTCTAAGCTAGATGAACACTCTAAGAATATATATATGCACATACATATACTTACATACATATACATAACACATATATATTCTTAGAGTAATACATATATAATAAAGTATATTAAACATTATTAGATACATAAATATTCTTGGATATATATTCTTAGATACATATATTCTTAGATATATATTTTTTTCTTAGAGTGTTCAATCAGATATATATACACTTAGGCAGGATGGTCCCACTAAGGATTCATTTTTAAAAAGAATGCCAATAAGCCTCAAGTATATGGTGATTTAGAGGCTAAGAGTTAACCCACAACCCTCTCCCCTCACGAATGAAAGTACTCAGGCTAATCAGGGACAAAGCCCATCCCTTAGCTACCCAGGTACTATGCCCAATAGAGAAGGGACTTTCCTTAAAAGGAAAAGATACTTAAGGGACAAACTTGATCCAGGACAATGATTCAAAGTTATGCTTCTCACATTGTCCTCTAGCCCAAACTCTAGGATCTCAGAGATTTTAGGAGGAGAAGGGAATATGTAAATTTAAAAATGCAAGATCTGATAAGAAACCAGGAGCAAAGAACTCTTCTGTTTTTCACAAATTTCGGTAATGGATATTTTCTTTACTGCGGTGATTATAGGAATAAAACAAAGGAGAGCAATAGTCATTACAAAAAAGCACAAAGTACTATCTAAGCAAGCTGACCCAAGAGTCTTTCGGGAAGCAGAAAAGTCCAAAGTACCCCATCTTACTAAGGTTGGTTGTAGGTGAGGAGAGAGACGTTGGGATGGGAGTTACAAGAAACATTGTCAGAGGATCCCAAATCCCAAAGAAACTAAAAAGAAAAGATTGAGGTGCTGTGTTATAAACTATTTTTATGAAGCTTTGTACCAACGCAAAAAAAATTATAAAAAATGAGAAAACAGAGTAAACATATAAAAATCTTTATATTCCGTAGATTGAGGAAGCCAACTGCAGGTCATAAAGGCTGAGTAATCAGACATAATTTGCCCATCTCAAAATGTTTTTTGGGGGGGCGCCTAGGTGGCTCAGTCGGTTAAGCACCTGCCTTCAGCTCAGGGCATGATCTCGGGGTCCTGGGATCGAGTCCTGTGGGGTTTGCTTCTCCCTCTCCTTCTGCCCTCTCCCCCTGCTCCTGTTCTCTGTCTCTCACTCTCAAATAAGTAAATAAAATCTTTAAAAAAAATTTTTTTGTTTGATTGATTGACTTACATTTGGGGGGAATTCATTATATAGCATTTTAAGTTTTTTCTTAATCAAAAGCCATCTTGCACTATTTTTATTTCCTAATATTCAAGGCCTTCAAATTGTTACTGACTGTTATTATTATTTTTAGATATACTCATGCTTTCACTTGAGCTAGTTACAAGTAACTTTGAAGGGATAAGGAACACATCTTACATTTATTTTACTCCCTCTCAATGTGTAACAGAAACCTAGTGCACAGATTTGATATATGGAGATGCACGTATAGCAGGGCACTCATTTGAATGCACACATTAACTATGTCTCATCTACCAATGAGAAATATAAGACAACAGCTGAGATTATTGCCATTAATCTGAAGTAAGATTTATTATGATGTCAAATTAAATTCTAAACGTTGATTCTTTAAGACATTGGAAAATGAGTGAGGTATCATACCTGAAAGGGCATTTTTTTCATATTTTATGATGTAGATTTCCTTTTATAGTGGGTTCTTTATTGGCCATCGGCTAAATGTGTATCTTTCAAAGTTATTCAGACACGAGTTTATTGTTATAATTAGATCAAGGAAATCTTTTTTTTTTCCTTCAGCATGTTTTCCTTGCTGCAGCAGAGGACATAAACTGGGGAAGTGATCATGAGAAGGAGACAAAGTAATTGGAGAGAAAGGAGAGAGAAAGTATCTTGCGTAGTGAAAAGTAGGAGGGAATTATAACCATCTATACCAAACGGGGCATACCCAAAACTGTGCCAACTCCTCCAACCTTCTTTATGTGGAAAGTTAAGCAAACTTGATTGTCCTTTGCTAATTTTCTTTATTTTTTTATTGCAATTCAGTAAGTAATCAGGAACTTAAAAAATAATTTCCTACCCTTTGGTGCCATCATGAGGCCAGAATAACAAAGTACTTAGGAAAGATCTCCAGAGGAACTCAAGGTTTTGATATTTTCTTTTCATTCAAAATGTAATTATCCAGAGAATGAAAGTTTATTTCAGAAAGAAATATAATTACCTTTACTATAATTGAAACCTTCCAACCAACAAATCAGAGCTTATATGTCTACATAGGCATTGCACTCAGTGGAATAAAATGTACCTTAAATTTTTTTTTTTTTTAAAGATTTTATTTATTTTTTGACAGAGAGAGACATAGCAAGAGCAGGAACACAAGCAGGGGGAGTGAGAGAGGGAGAAGCAGGCTTCCCGCAGAGCAGGGAGCCCGATGTGGGACTCGATCCCAGGACCCTGGGATCATGACCTGAGCTGAAGGCAGACGCTTAACGACTGAGCCACCCAGGCGCCCTGTACCTTAAATTTTTAAGCAACTGTGGAATAACAATTTCGTGAATTTGAAATCATTAAAGTTTTCATGTTTTAAAATAACATAGCCATGACCTAAAGCTTTTAGAGATTTTAAACTAATTATAGCAATATCTTAGCTTTATTTATCTATTTTTTTTAAGATTTTATTTATTTATCTGACAGAGAGAGAAAGCACAAGTAGTCAGAGCAGCAGGCAGAGGGAGAGGGAGAAGCCAAGCAGAACCCCGACGCAGGGCTCGATCCCAGGACCTTGGGATAGTGATCTGAGCCGAAGGCAGACGCTTAACTGACTGAGCCATCCAGCACCCCTATTTGTCTATTTTTTTATTCTATGGTGTCATAGGACAGCACAACAGATAGTAAGATAAAGTCCTCAGAGGTCTCAAAACACAGTGTTATGATATCACAAGTAGAAAATATGCTATTTTAGGAATGGAACAAATGACAATAGAAAGAATATGGCAAAGCAATACATTAGAAAGAATAACTTTGATAATGAATATCTAAGGACTTGATAGCCAAATAAAATTAAAATACAAATCACTATCAGGTGATGCAGTATTTGAAATCATCACCAAGTATATCTAAAAAATGGCAAAGAGATGTTTTATTAAAAGTCTCCACCAAATATACCTTATTCTATTTGTGTTGTACCTATATTATTATCCCTAGGTTTAAATTACATCCATGGTAAGCCTATTGTACAAGTAAACCAATAGGTGCAAAATGTTTATTATTCATCTGCTTTCTCAGTCCATTAAATTTTTTCTCACGTGATGAAAATATGGTCCCTAAAAGATGCCTGGTGATGCCTGAATCTCATTTCCTCCCATTGCTCCTAAAATTTCCCCCTATTTTTCTCTCATTTGCCTTCATGGCACTTAGAAACCGAAAAGCCCCACAAATTTCATCTGTGAAGTAGACTCTCCTCTAAGGGGGATGGAAAATTTCACTATGCATATATATTTCTTGCTTACTTCAGCTTTTCTTATTCACTGGAAAAGCCACAGACAGTGGAAAAAATAAAGCTGCTGAACTGGTTTTTACCTGGTTTTGTTCTTTAGAGTGTCCTCTTCCCATCTTGTTCATACCTAGCACCTCTATACAATATTTTCATATTTTCAGAATTTTCAAAAATATAAACACCATCATCAACTTCAGTTATAATGAAGGCAGCCTGAATTGCTTCCTTTTCTTTCTCTTGTCTCAGAGACAAATCTTATATGTGAAAATAGTGATAATTTGCTCGTGTTTAAAGTCAGTGGTGATCTCCTTTTGTGACCTGGCCTCCAGTACTCTTTCAGTAGAATCATAGTGCTAATCCCAGTTTGGCTTTGAGCATATGTTGCCCTCATTTGGCCCCTGTAACATTGCCCAAGATGGATCATTATCTTTAACATTATCCCAGAGATGAAGAGAAGTTAAATCACCCTCCATTTTAATAGCATCAAAAACTCCTTTCATTGGCAAGACTTACCAAGAAAGACTTTATTTCTGCCCTGATAAAATCCTCAAAGGCTCCCAGTCTGAGGGAGGAAGCTTGGGGAGCCACCATCAGGGATGAAAAGGAGCACTCGGATCACTTATAACCTCCTTCAGGCAGGACAAGAGTATTCCTATGTCAGATGCTGTACAATGTTCAAATATTTAAATGCCATCTAATCATAATTCTATTCATCTCACAAGCTCAGATGATTGCTCTCCATTCCAATGACATCATCTCTTGCTTTTACTTCAATATGTAGTTTGGGGGAAGGGAAAGAAATTTAGCAGAACACTGAGTATGTGAATATCTGATTCACTTGGGATCCAAGAAAAGTGTCCAGTTACTTATAATAGAAAATATTTGATACATAAAATTACACAGGTTATAGAAGGGAACAGTGAAGAAACTCAGAGACTGTCAACAGCAAGGAGTGACTACTAATCTCTAGATGGGAGAGAATGGGTGAGACAGAGTGGGTGAAGCCCAAGAATGGTTTTACGGGCTAGGAAGTGGAACCACATCACTCCTCTCTGGAAGGAACTGGAGCCATGTAGGATTCAGACATAAATGGTATGCCTGAGGCATTTCTGCCCTTTCTTCTCCCTTCCAGCTGCCTTCCAATTTCAGGCCAATGACTCTCACTGTGCAAACCTACCATAACCTCTCAACAATGGAGCTTGAGTTATGCAGCCTGCATGAGTTACCTCCCTGATACAAAGAGCAGAACAGTGGAATTGGGAGGAATTGATCTGGGTCAAACTGACCCAGGATTGACACAGAACACTAAGTAAGTAGGTGGGGGCCGTTGGGGGGAGTGTTGGTGGGTTTTTGTTAGAAAGAAAAGTAAAAACTCTAAAAGGCTAGGGCGCCTGGGTGGCTCAGTTGGTTAAGTGACTGCCTTTGGCTCAGGTCATGATCCTGGAGTCCCTGGATCGAGTCCCGCATCGGGCTCCCTGCTCAGCAGGGGGCCTGCTTCTCCCTCTGACCCTCCCCCCTCTCATGTGCTCTCTGTCTCTCTCATTCTCTCTGTCTCAAATAAATAAATAAAATCTTAAAAAAAAAAAACTCTAAAAGGCTATAAATGCCCAGTATATACCTCTCCTACTTTACATATTTTCCTTTTATGCCTGCCATTATTGCTTTAGAACAATCCATGGTTGATTTCTCCAAATCAAAAGACATTCTTTTATCATAAAAAAGACACATTAATTTTTTTTATATCTTTGACATGTTGCAATTAGAATTGTGTATAATTTATTAATATTAATTTCTCTTTTTAAAAGATAAACTATCCTTTCTCTCTTAAAGTGGAGTTACTGTGAAAATAATTTTCAAGTAAATTAGTTTTCCATTTTATTCCCTACTGCTAGTAATGAAAACACATCTCCCAGCAGTGATGAAAGCATAATTTCTAATGGTTCACAGAAAAGAGAGTTTTTATTTTTTTATAAAGTGAGGATGGTCAAAAGCAAAATCACAACTATTAGGCTATTATATTTCAATTGAATGCTTTTTTAAATGACATTATTCAAGAACTTTTTGTACCACAGGGGCACCTGGGTGGCTCAGTCGGTTAAAATTTGCCTTCAGCTCAGGTCATGATCTAAGGGTCCTGGGATTGAGCCCCACCTTGGGGACCCAGCTCACTAGGGAGTCTGCTTCTCCCTCTCCCTCTGACACTCCCCCTCCCCCTGCTCATGCTCACTTTCTCTCTCTCCCTCTCTCTCTCTGTCAAATAAATAAAATCTTAAAAAAAGATCCATATTTCTAGTGTATTTCTATAATTTATTTCTGTATTTCTATAATCAATTAATTTTATAAGATATCCTGTTTTGTTTCTACCATCAAAATAGTCCCTGATTTTGACTATTTTGATGGATTTATACTGCACATAATGCATTATAAAACACAAATACAGACATATGAACATTCATTCTAAATATAGCCAATTCCACTTTCTATTACATTTTTTCAGGGTTTTCTTGCATAATACCTATAAAGTTTGAACTTAAAGTTTGCACTGTGACTTTGTTAGTATCTGTCAAAAATATAAATAGAAAAAATAGTAAGTTGACCCTCTATATTATAAATTCATTAAATAGATACTTATTGTTTGCTGTCATCTTCACATAACAAAAGAAATATGTTTCCTTTTAGCATGAAAAATCTTCCTTATACAATAGCCAGATTCTACCCTCATGAGGTCTCACAGCTTTTCTGCCCCAGAGTAACTATATAGAGGTCGATGCTTTTCATTTTATTCTTCACATCTTTGAAGTTAGCTGCATGTATTCTTATTTCCAGAAGAGGATCTTTATCCCATAATTGGTTTCTAGGTTCATTTTGGGGCTGACCCTTTTCTAGAAGATGCAGCTTCCATATAATCACTGTTTGTAAAAAAAAAAATTAGATCATAACTTTTGAACACTTAATAATCTGAGGATGGCAGCACTCTCTCCCATACCCAAAATTCCATTGAAATAAGCCACCAAATATATAGTAAGCAAATGATCATCATCAAAAAATATAAAATGATAGAGCACCATCAACACACTAGACAAGTGAGGGAAATTCTGCTTAGATATAATTTCTAAGGGACATAAAATGAACATTAGTTCTTGACTCATTTTGCTTTGTACTTTTTTGAGAAATTGCAACGTGCATCCACCATCTCAAATTTATATAAATCTCATAAGGTTGTCACTCACAGAACCTCACTGTCCAATGACAGAGCTATACACATACCTAAGTTAGGCCAATGAGACAGACTCTCCCAAGAATATGAACTACAAGTAATTATGAAGTTTTAGATGAAGATGACTGATGTTGTTTTCTAAAGGCAAAACTTTGAAAAGAAAACCATGGTAACAACCTAAAGATCCCTCAACTGATGAATGAATAAAATGTATATCCATAAAATGAAATATTATTCAGCCCCAAAAGAAATGAAATAGTGACACATGCTGAAACATAGATGAACCTTAAAAACATTATGCTAAGGGAAAAAAGCCAGACACAAAAGACTACATATTGTATGATTCCATTTATATAAAATATACAAAATAGGCCAAGTCATAAAGCAGAAGGCTGCTTAGTGGCTGGCAGGAGCTGGTGGAGACAAGAGCTATGGGAGTAACTGCTTAATGGGTAGGGGTTTCCTTTTGGGATAAGGTTCTGAAACTAGATCATGGTAATGGCTGCAAAATATTGTGAATGCCACTGGGTTGTATATTTTAAAGTGACAAATTTTTGTTCTATATATTTTACCACAATAAAAGAATTGTCAAGGGGGGTTAAAAAAGACAACCACTAGTTCCCAGTTCTGATATCCAAAACCCTGGTTTCTATCTTTCTTAAGACCTGGTTATCTGGCTATTCCTTCTATTTTATTACTCAGTAATTTTCTAATAAGTTCTTTCCTCCCTATGTTTTCTATAATCAATTTTTGGTTACCTTCAAACAAAGACAACCTAATTTTCACATTTGTTGCTAAGAATGTAAAGTAGCACAACTTCGGAAGATCCATTTGGCAATATAGTAAAATATATGATATCCAATGTAGCTATAGTCAAATATACATCATCGGGAGTAGGAGCAAATAAATTATGGTATAATTACACAAAAAGATATTATGCTGAAGTTAAAATGAAAGAAAAAGGGCTACATATATTAGTGTGGATTAATCTTAAAAATATTAGGAAAAAAACCAGCACAAATAGCTCAAAATATATATGCATGCTATACAGCTCTCAAACTTTATGCCATATATAAGTGTGTGAGTGTACAGCATTCACATAAGTTTTAAAACACATAAGACAGTATTATAGTTTCATTTCTTCGTGCATATATAGTAAAAAATTTTAAATATGTAGAAATGTTAAATACCGAATTCAAAGTAATGATACTGCAGCAGACTGTATATTCCAATAATGACCACAATAATACCTAATAATAACATGTTCTTCTTACAGTGTGATCATGTCATTTTACTCATTGAATATTGGGTCTATATCTTTTTTTTTTTAAAGATTTTTTTATTTTTATTATTTATTTGACAGAGAGACACAGCGAGAGAGGGAACACAAGCAGGGGGAGTGGGAGAGGGAGAAGCAGGCTCCCTGCAGAGCGGGGAGCCCGACGCGGGACTCGATCCCAGGACCACGGGATCATGACCTGAGCCGAAGGCAGTCGCTTAACCGACTGAGCTACCCAGGCGCCCTGGGTCTATATCTTTTGCCATGCTTCCAGGTGGACCTTCGTGACTTTCTCAACCAACAGAGTACAGTACAAGAGACTCAATATGACTTCTAAGGCTAGATCATAAGAGTGTCATGCATTTCTGCCTTGTGCTCTCAGGATACTTGTTCTTGCAACCCAGGAACCATTCTGTAAAAAAGCCCAAACAGTAACTTGGAGGGACCTCGGGTAATATAGAGCCCCAGCTGAGGTCTCAGCTGACAGCCAGCATCGACCACCACACGTACAAGTTAACAAGCCTTCAAATGATTCCAGCCAGTCATAGTGCCCCCTGTCTTTGAGTCTTTTCAGCTGAGGCTCCAGACATATGGAACAGAGATAGGGCATCCCCACTGAGCCCTTCCCAATTTTTGATACATTGAATCCATAAACAATATAAAGTGGTTTTTGGTCATACCACTAAGTTTAGGCTGGTTTTCCATTCAAAAACAGGTGGAATAGGTCACCACTGGAGAAGAAAATGAGCAATGAGATGCGGAGTAGTTCTAATATATTACAATTTGGAAAGGTAAGTAATAGACACTCAGATATTCTTTGTATGATTCTTTACAGTTTATTTCCTAGTTTTAAAACATTTTATAATAAATATAGAAAAAAAGTATGTATATCCGGGGCGCCTGGGTGGCTCAGTTGGTTAAGCGGCTGCCTTCGGCTCAGGTCATGATCCTGGAGTCCCAGGATCGAGTCCCGCATCAGGCTCCCTGCTCGGCAGGGAGTCTGCTTCTCCCTCTGACCCTCCTCCCTCTCGTGCTCTCTGTCTCTCATTCTCTCTCACAAATAAATAAATAAAATCTTAAAAAAAAAAATTTAAAAAAAATCCTTTAAAAAAAAAAAGTATGTATATCCTAGAAACTGTTGTTCATATATACAAATATTTAAATCATGACAAAATAGGCACCATGAATTCATGGATAATAAAATCATTATAAACAAAATAGTGGGGGAAAGAAAGGACTATTTACATGGGGGAAAATCAACCTAATCTTCTTGTCATTCCATATGTTAAAATATACTAGAGATGGAGCTATAGAGCCAGATGTAAAATTCTACCAAGCATTTTTATAATAAATAGGAAAGTAGTAAAAAACATCTTAGGATAGAAGACTTCCTAATTTTAGCTTTCTATGCATCAGAATCTTCATCTATAAAATTGGGTGACAATAATATTTCTATTATCATACTGATATTATTATCACAGTAATTGACAAATGTCAGTGACATCTTTAAGGTTTTTTAAAAGATTTATTTATTTATTTGAGAGAGAGATGGAGAGCACAAGCATGAGAGTGGGGAAGCAGACTCCCCGCTGAGTGTGGAGCCCCATGTCAGGCTCAAACTCAGGACCCTGAGATCATGACCTGAGCTGAAATCAGGAGTCAGAGGCTTAACCAACTGAGCCACCCAGGCACCCCGATGACATCTGTTAATGAAGTTCATAACTGAGTTTATTCCTGTTGTTGCTTCCTAAATCTCTATCCCACATTATTTGCCTAAATCCACTCTAGCTTATTCATTCACTTAGTCACCTATATTCAATTTTATTGATACCCTATAACAAGTACTTGCTAGATACTGATAAAATAGCAGTAAAGTAGAATTGTCCCTATGCTTGTCCCTATGAAGATTTCAAGATGGTTGGGGAGACATACATTAACTCATTAATCACAAAAAAAAATGTAAACTTAAAACTGTTTTCCATGAATTTAGATCATCAGTCCAGACCTTCCTTTGTAGTAACTGCCTATTGAAGCTCTCCATTCTATTGTCTAATGACAGAATATGGCCAAAGTTGAATTCCTGACTTTCAACCTCCTAGACTGCTCTTCCTGAAGTTTTCCCCATCTCAGATGATGGTAATTCCATCCTGCCTGGCTCTCAGCTCCCAAAATTTGCTGCCAGTCTCCCGTTTCTGTTTTACATCCTATAACCAACTCTCCAGGAATCCCCAATACAACCACTTCTCACCATTGCTAAGACCCAATCCAAGTCACCATCATCTCTTATTTGAGTTACTAAAACAAACTTTTTTTTTTAATTTATTTTTTTTATTCTTATGTTAATCCCCATACATTACATCATTAGTTTTAGATGTAGTGTTCCATGATTCATTGTTTGTGCATAACACCCAGTGCTCCATGCAGAATGTGCCTTCCTCAATACCCACCACCAGGCTAACCCATCCTCCCACGCCCCTCCCCTCTAGAACCCTGTTTGTTTTTCAGAGTCCATCGTCTCTCATGGTTCATCTACCCCTCCGATTTCCCCCACTTCATTCTTCCCCTCCTGCTACCTTCTTCTTCTTCTTCTTTTTTTTTCTTAACATATATTGCATTATTTGTTTCAGAGGTACAGATCTGTGATTCAACAGTCTCACACAATTCAGAGCGCTCACCATAGCACATACCCTCCCCAGTGTCTATCACCCAGTCACCCCATCCCTCCCACCCGACCCCCACTCCAGCAACCCTCAATTTGTTTCCTGCAATTAAGAATTCCTCATATCAGTGAGATCATAAGATACATGTCTTTCCCTGTTTGACTTATTTCACTCAACATAATACACTCCAGTTCCATCCACGTCGTTGCAAATGGCAAGATCTCATTCCTTTTGATGGCTGCATAATATTCCATTGTATATATATACCACTTCTTCTTTATCCATTCATCTGTCGATGGACATCTTGGCTCTTTCCACAGTTTGGCTATTGTGGACATTGCTGCTATAAACATCGGGGTGCACGTACCCTTTCGGATCCCTACTTTTGTATCTTTGGGGTAAATACCCAGTAGTGCAATTGCTGGATCATATGGTAGCTCTATTTTCAATTTTTTGAGGAACCTCCATACTGTTTTCCAGAGTGGCTGCACCAGCTTACATTCCCACCAATAGTGTAGGAGGGTTCCCCTTTCTCCACATCCCCGCCAACATCTGTCGTTTCCTGACTTGTTAATTTTAGCCATTCTGACTGGTGTGAGGTGGTATCTCATTGAGGTTTTGATTTGGATTTCCCTGATGCCAAGCGATATTGAGCACTTTTTCATGTGTCTGTTGGCCATTTGGATGTCTTCTTTGGAAAAATGTCTGTTCATGTCTTCTGCCCATTTCTTGATTGGATTCTTTGTTCTTTGGGTGTTGAGTTTGATGAGTTCTTTATAGATTTTGGATACTAGCCCTTTATCTGATATGTCATTTGCAAATATTTTCTCCCATTCTGTCGGTTGTCTTTTGGTTTTGTTGACTGTTTCCTTTGCTTTGCAAAAGCTTTTTATCTTGATGAAGTCCGAGTAGTTCATTTTTGCCCTTGCTTCCCTTGCCTTTGGCGATGTTTCTAGGAAGAAGTTGCTTCAGCTGAGGTCAAAGAGGTTGCTGCCTGTGTACCCCTTTAGGATTTTGATGGACTCCTGTCTCACATTGAGGTCTTACAACCATTTGGAGTCTATTTTTGTGTGGTGTAAGGAAATGGTCCAGTTTCATTCTTCTGCATGTGGCTATCCAATTTTCCCAACACCATTTGTTGAAGAGACTGTCTTTGTTTCATTGGACATTCTTTCCTGCTTTGTCAAAGATGAGTTGACCATAGAGTGGAGGGTCCATTTCTGGGCTCTCTATTCTGTTCCATTGATCTCTGTGTCTGTTTTTGTGCCAGTACCATGCTGTCTTGATGATGACAGCTTTGTAATAGAGCTGGAAGTCCGGAATTGTGATGCCGCCAGCTTTGCTTTTCTTTTTCAACATTCCTCTGGCTATGCGGGGTCTTTTCTGGTTCCATACAAATTTTAGGATTATTTGTTCCATTTCTTGGAAAAAGTGGATGGTATTTGGATGGGGATTACATTGAATGTGTAGATTGCTCTAGGTAGCATTGACATCTTCACAATATTTGTTCTTCCAATCCATGAGCATGGAACGTTTTTCCATTTCTTTGTATCTTCCTCAATTTCTTTCATGAGTATTTTATAGTTTACTGAGTACAGATCCTTTGCCTCTTTGGTTAGATTTATTCCTAGGTATCTTATGGTTTTGGGTGCAATTGTAAATGGGATCAACTCCTTAATTTCTCTTTCTTCTATCTTGTTCTTGGTGTATAGGAATGCCACTGACTTCTGTGCATTGATTTTATATCCTGCCACTTTACTGAATTCCTGTATGAGTTCTAGCAGTTTTGGGGTGGAGTCTTTGGGGTTTTCCACATAAAGTATCATATCATCTGCAAAGAGTGAGAGTTTGACTTCTTCTTTGCCGACTCGGATGCGTTTTATTTCTTTTTGTTGTCTGATTGCAGTGGCTAGGACTTCCAATACTATGTGGAATAGCAGTGGTGATAGTAGACATCCCTGCCGCGTTCCTGACCTTAGGGGGAAAGCTCTCAGATTTTCCCCATTGAGAATGATATTCGCTGTAGGTTTTTCATAGATGCCTTTTATGATATTGAGGTATGTACCCTCTATGCCTATACTCTGAAGAGTTTTGATCAAGAAAGGATGCTGTACTTTGTCAAAAGCTTTTTCTGCATCTATTGAGAGGATCATATGATTCTTGTTCTTTCTTTTGTTAATGTATTGTATCACATTGATTGATTTGCGGATGTTAAACCAACCTTGCAGCCCAGGGATAAATCCCACTTGGTCCTGGTGAAGAATCCTTTTAATGTACTGTTGGATCCTATTGGCTAGTATTTTGGTGAGAATTTTTGCATCCATGTTCATCAGGGATATTGGTCTGTAATTCTCCTTTTTGATGGGGTCTTTGTCTGGTTTGGGGATCAAGGTAATGCTGGCCTCATAAAATGAGTTTGGAAGTTTTCCTTCCATTTCTATTTTTTGGAACAGTTTCAGAAGAATAGGTATTAATTCTTCTTGAAATGTTTGGTAGAATTCCCCTGGGAAGTCATCTGGCCCTGGGCTTTTATTTGTTGGGAGATTTTTGATTACTGCTTCAATTTCATTCATGGTTATAGGTCTGTTCAGGTTTTCTATTTCTTCCTGGTTCAGTTTTGGTAGTTGATACATCTCTAGGAATGCATCCATTTCTTCCAGATTATCTAATTTGCTGGCATAGAGTTGCTCATAATATGTTCTTATAATTGTTTGTATTTCTTTGGTGTTGGTTGTGATCTCTCCTCTTTCATTCATGATTTTGTTGATTTGGGTCATTTCTCTTTTCTTTTTGATAAGTCTGGCCAGGGGTTTATCAGTCTTGTTACTTCTTTCAAAGAACGAGCTCCTAGTTTCGTTGATCTGTTCTACTGTTCTTTTAGTTTCTATTTCATTGATTTCTGCTCTGATCTTTATTATTTCTCTTCTCCTGCTGGGTTTCGGCTTTATTTGCTGTTCTTTCTCCAGCTCCTTTAGGTGGAGGGTTAGGTTGTGTACTTGAGACCTTTCTTGTTTCTTGAGAAAAGCTTGTATTGCTATATACTTTCCTCTTAGGACTGCCTTTGCTGCATCCCAAAGATTTTGAATAGTTGTGTTTTCATTTTCATTGGTTTCCATGTATTTTTTTAATTCTTCTTTAATTTCCTGGTTGACCCATTCATTCTTCAGTAGGATGCTCTTTAGCCTCCATGTATTTGAGTTCTTTCTGACTTTCCTCTTGTGATTGAGTTCTAGTTTCAAAGCATTGTGGTCTGAAAATAGGCAGGGAATGATCCCAATCCTTTCGTACTGGTTGAGACCTGATTTGTGACCTAGGATGTGATCGATTCTGGAGAATGTTCCATGGGCACTAGAGAAGAATGTGTATTCCGTTGTTTTGGGATGGAATGTTCTGAATATGTCTGTGAAGTCCATTTGGTCCAGTGTGTCATTTAAAGTCTTTATTTCCTTGTAGGTCTTTTGCTTAGAGTATCTGTCCATTTCAGGGAGGAGGTGTTAAAGCCCCCACTATTATTGTATTGTTGTTGATGTGTTTCTTTGATTTTGTTTTTAATTGCCTTATATAATTTGCTGCTCCCATGTTAGGGGCATAAATATTTACAATTGTTAGATCTTCTTGTTGGATAGACCCTTTAAGTAGGATATAGTGTCCTTCCTCATCTCTTATTACAGTCTTTAGTTTAAAATCTAATTTGTCTGATATAAGGATTGCCACCCCAGCTTTCTTTTGGTGTCCATTAGCATGGTAAATGGTTTACCACCCCCTCACTTTCAATCTGGGGGTGTCTTTGGGTCTAAAATGAGTCTCTTGCAGACAGTATATCAATGGGTCTTGTTTTTTTATCCAATCTGATAGCCTGTGTCTTTTGATTGGGGCATTTAACCCATTTACATTTGGAGTAACTATTGAAAGATAGGAATTTAGTGCCATTGTATTGTCTGTTAGGTGACTGTTACTGTATATTGTCTGTGCTCCTTTCTGGTCTATGTTGCTTTTAGGGTCTCCCTTTGCTTAGAGGACCCCTTTCAAGGTTTCTTGTAGGGCTGGTTTTGTGTTTGCAAATTCCTTTAGTTTTTGTTTGTCCTGGAAGCTTTTTATCTCTCCTTCTATTTTCAGTGGCAGCCTAGCTGGATAGAGTATTCTTGGCTGCATATTTTTCTCATTTAGTGCTCTGAATATATCCTGCCAGTCCTTTCTGGCCTGCCAGGTCTCTGTGGATAGGTCTGCTGCCAATCTAATGTTTCTACCATTGTAGGTTACAGACCTCTTCTCCCGAGCTGCTTTCAGGATTTTCTCTTTGTCTCTGAGACTCATCGGTTTTACTATTAGATGTCAGGGTGTTGACCTATTTTTATTGATTTTGAGAGGGGTTCTCCGTGCCTCTTGGATTTTGATGCCTGTTTCCTTCCCCAAATTAGGGAAGTTCTCTGCTATAATTTGCTCCAATATACCTTCTGCCCCTCTCTCTCTTTCTTCTTCTTCTGGGATCCCAATTATTCTAATGTTGTTTTCTTATGGTATCACTTATCTCTCAAATTCTGCCCTCGTGATTCAGTAATTGTTTATCTCTCTTTTTCTCAGCTTCTTTATTTTCCATCATTTCGTCTTCTATATTACTGATTCTCTCTTCTGCCTCATTTATCTTAGCAGTTAGAGCCTCCATTTTTTATTGCACCTCATTAATAGCCTTTTTGATTTTGACTTGGTTAGATTTTAGTTCTTTTATTTCTCCAGAAATGGTTTCTCTAATAACTTCCATGCTTTTTTCAAGCCCAGCTAGTATCTTTAAAATCATTATTCTGAACTCTAGTTCTGACATCTTACTAATGTCCGTATTGATTAGGTCCCTGGCAGTCGGTACTGCCTCTTGTTCTTTTTGTTGAGGTGATTTTTTCCACCTTGTCATTTTGTCCAGAGGAGAATAGATGAATGAGAGAACAAAATGCTAACAGGGTAACAACATCCCCAGAAAATATACACTAAACAAATCAGAAAAGACCTGAAACCGGGGTAAAAGAAAGGGAAAGAAAGAAAAAAGAAAAAGAAAAAGATAAAGATAAAAACAAACAAAAACAAAAGAAAACAAAACAAAACAGAATATGAGCAAATATGATCAGGCTGGTGCATAGATCAGTGCCACACACTAGATTTTGGGCGTATTTTGGTCTGTTAGAAGAAAGTGCCTCCCAAAATTTTAAAGAAAGAAAAAGTTATATATGTACAAAAATAAGGGTTAATACGATGAAGGGATGGAATATGACTGTAAAGATGAAAATTATAAAAGATTTTATAAAAGGAATTGATAAGATAATAAGTTGGTTGAAAAAAGAAAGAAGAGGATTTAAAAAAAAAAGGAGGGGAGAGACTGTGATCAGGCAGGAAACTAGAACAAAGCCATACACTAGAGATTTAGGGTATATTTTGATCTGTTAGAAGAAACTGTATCTCAAAATTTTAAAGAGAGAACAACTTATATATACCAAAAATATATATATTTTTGTATTTGGTATATATATATATACCAAAAATGAAGGTAACTACTATGAAGGGATAGAATATGACTCTAAAAATGAAAAATAAAAAATATTTTTTAAAAAAAGGGATTGATAAGATGTTGGTTGAAAAAAGAAAAAAGAAAAATTAAAAAAAAAAAAGACAGTTAAAAAAAATTAACTTTGAAAGACTAAAGAATTATGGTAAAAAAGCCATGAAATCTATGTGCAGTATTCCCTTTGCGCTGGAGTTGTGCCGTTCTCATTGACTGGTAAACTTGGTCTTGGCTGGCTGTTCTTGCTGATCTTCTGGGGGAGGGGCCTGTTGCCATGGTTCCCAAATGTCTTTGCTGGAAGTGGAATTGCCCCACCCTTGCCAGGTCCAGGCTAAGTAATCTGCTCAGGTTTGCTCTCGGGAGCTTTTGTTCCCTGCAGGCTTTCTGCACAACTTTGAAGGATGAGAGTGAAAATGGAGGCCTCCCAATCTCTGCCCAGAGGAGCCGAGAACTCGGGGCCCGCTCCTCAGTGGGCCCCCAGAGAAAAGCAGTCAAACACTCCCATCTCCCCAGTCTCCGGTCGCACTCTGTGCTCACCTGGCCTGTGACCAAGCGTTTCTATCTCTGGCACATGTCCCCGTGTGGAGTCTCCAAACCCAGCAGATCCCTGAGGTGCACTCCTGTGCCACTCCTCCTGGGGCAGGAAGGGGAGTCTCCCTGGATCTGCCGCTTGTTGGGTCCCTGCAGTGGCCCGACTGTGACACAGATCATGGTTTATGGCAACCCCGAGCTGAGAGCCCATGCCTCGGCTCCATCTCTGCAGCCAGCTTCCCTGCTCTGATACTTGGGAGCTCTGCCACACTCAGGCACCCCCAGTCTTTCTGTGACCCTGAGGGTCCTGAGACCACACTGTCCCAGCGAGGGTTCCACCCCCCGCTTAGCCACAGAAGCGACGTCCCTCAGCGGAGCAGACTTCTAAAAGTTCCAATTTTGTGCTCTGTGGCTCTATCACTTGCCATAAGCGGCCCATGGAGGCCCCCTCCCCCGCCGTCTATCCTCCTGAATGTCGTCTCGGATTCACACCTCCGCATGTCCTACCTTCCAGAAAGTGGTGGCTTTTCTGTTCAGAGAGTTGTTGCTATTCTTTTCTTCGATCTCCTGTTGAGTTCGTAGGTGTTCAGAATGGTTTGATCCCTGTCCAGTTGAATTCCTGGGACCAGACGAAATCCAGGTCTCCTACTCCTCCACCATCTTGCTCCGCCCCCTGGGTCTCATCAAGTTTTTAACTGAGTGTTGATCATCACATGTGTGTGAGGAAACTACCCCCAGGCTAGGGAAAGAACTCCATGAGAGAACAGAGGAAAGACATCTCTGAAGCTCGCACAAAACTGGAAACAGTTCCTGGTCCCATTGGCTACAGTGGAAAATTGTCTTAATTCTTGAAGCATGGGGACAGCCTCAGAGGCTTTTGCTTCAGTGGTGGGACAAAATTAGCTTTAGACTAAATGCTACTTAATCCCCTATAACAAAGCTAAAATATTTGATCCAAATGATCAAATAGTTACAAAGTGACTTACCCTTGTCACTGAATAAATCCCAAGAATATATATAGAAATGAAAAATATCTAGCACTCAAAAGGTAAAATTCATAATATCTGGCATCCTATCAAAATTTACCAGGCAAAGAATTAAGCAGAAAAACACAACCCATAATGAGGAGTCATATCACATATTTCACAGATGAAGAATTGGTGGGCAAGGACATCAATATAATCACTGTAACTGTAATCCATATGTACAATAACTTAGGGAAAAAATGAGCATGTTAAGTAGAGACGTGGAAGATAAATAACAAAAAGCCAAAATTAAACTTCTAGAGATTGAAATACAATATCAGAAGTGAAAAATACATTTGGTGGGTCTAAGAGCACAATTGACATTCTAGAGAATAAAGAACAAATGGGACAAATAGCAAAGACATATCAGATGGTAAATTTAAACCTAACCATTATCAATAATTGCATTAAAGGAAAATTATCTAAACAACTCAGTTAAAAATGAGAGATTGCCAAGTTGAATTGTAAAAAAAAGCAATACTCATCAATATGCTGCCTATTAAAAACATACTTTAACTATAAAGAACCACATAGGTTAAAAACAAAAAGTTAGAAATATACACTGATCAGAGGAAAACCAGAGTGGCTCTAATACCAGGCAAGTGAGGAGAGAATAAAGGATAAAGAGTGTTATTTCAACATAATAAGTGGGTCCATTCATCAAGAATTAGCACTCCCAAATGTTTATGTTCCTAAAAAGAGGGATTCAAAATACCTGAAACAAAAACTTATGGGACTGCCATGAGAAATTAGACAAACCCATCACTGTAGTAAGAGAATCCAACCTTTTTTTTCCTTCAATAATTGATGCTAAAAATAGATAGAAAATCGTTTCTATAGAAATTTTCTATAGAAAATTTTACCAACCCTATCAAAAAATGTGACCCAATTGACATCTATAGACAACTCCCACCAACAACAGAAGAATGCACATTCTTTCAAGTGCACAAGGAAAATTTAGCAAGATAGGCTGTATCATGGATCATAAAACTATTCTCAGTAAATTTAAAAAGACTGAAATCCTGCAAAGTACATTCTTTGACCATAATGAAATAAAATTAGAAATCAATAAAAGAAAGATGTATCGAGGGTATTTGAAAATCAGATTACACACTTCTTAATAACCATGTGCCAATGAAGAATTCACAAGCAAAAATAAAAAGTGCTTTACCTGAATGAAAGTGAAAACGCAACATATCAAAATTTGTGGGATTCGGCTAACATGGTTAGAGGGAAATAGCACTGAAAACATTAGTAAAGAAGAAAAGATAAAGGGTCCCAAACAAATAACTGCAACTTCTACCTTAAGACACCAGAAAAAGAAAAAGTACATTAAATGCAAATCAATATAAATAAAAGCTCAGAGTGAAAGCAAAGAAACAGAAAACAATAGAGAAAATAAACAAAACCAAAAAACTAGTTCTTTCAAAAGATCAGTAAAATTATGAACCTCTAACCAGGCATCTAGTAAAAAGTTAGAACTAGCATCATATCATGGTGAAAGACTAGGTGATTTCCTGCTAAGGAACAATGTAAAGATGTCTTTTAGATGAGAGACATAAAGAAAAGTAATCATGATAATTAATATATGTTAAACACTACTCTAAAATCTGTTTTCAGATCACTGGCCAATCCAAATTTCCCATATTTTAAATTAGATAGATAGATATGGATGATATAGTTAGATGGAGATATATATAGAGAGAGAGATTCAACTTATTCTTGCTCTTTGATAAATGGCCAAAAATAATACTGTTCTCAAAAATTTCATGATTTAAAAAGTGTTAGATAAAAATTCTATTACCTTAACTAAAATCCAGTGCAGAAACAGAAAATATTATTTCCAGTCCCTTGTGTCTTTCCCTCTCTATCAAAACGGTTTAGTGAAAACATAATGGCATGAAAGTACTAAGATCTGGGTCCTACGACAGGATTCACTATTAACTAATTGTGACCCCTTAAGTATATGGCTTTATTTCTTTGATTTCAGTTTTCTCATGTGAAATATGAAGAAGTTAGAGTAAACTATGCTTTAAAACTAGAGTCTGAGACTCCTTGGTAATCAATGGATATACCCTCAGTGACCTACAATCTCTACCTCAGAGTTTTAATCTTTTAAACATTAACTTCAGTATTTTTCCAGATCATCCATAGGATGCCTCATAACCCACAGCCAACATGGATTTTAGGATTCATTTTTATATTTTCACTTATACCAAGCAATATCTCATTATCTGAAACAGTCCTGCAAAAACACTCATGGAAAAATGAGATACAGACAACACCTTCCCATTAATTCAAGTTGTAGAAATAAAGATTTCCTGATAGTGTGATAGATAAAACCATTGAAGAATTGAGATTTCTAATGTTATATATTAGTATGGGCAATATGAATATGCCAAAGGCAAAAAACCAAAAACCAAACAAACAAAAAAATATGCATAGTAAGAAAAGGACTGCTTTTGGCCTTGAGCCAAAATTTAGTTTTAGAAAAAGAGCCACATCTACCATATTAATATTATTTTTAATCCATCACACTAACATTAATTTGAAATCCTCAATATTTTTAAATTAATGTGTATTAGTTTTATAATTTTATAGGGACTTATGAGCATACCAGCTTATGTTTAATCATATTTAGGAAAGTGATAATAAAAATAGTTTTCCAAACCAGAGAAATCATAAGTTTGTTCCTTTTAAGCATCTCACAAGTCACCTAATGTGAGAAACATTTAAATATTCTCTGAGACTTATGCCACATATAACCACTAGAGGGCAGTAAGACATTTGGACCAATGATTTTTCTTTCTCATCCCCCTTGTTCTCCAGGAAATTTTAGGATTGAAAGAAGTCTGCTGGGCTGGGAAAAGATGGTGGAGGAGTAGGGGACCCTAATCCACCCAGTCCCCGGAATTGAGCTGGATATCTGCCAGACCATTCTGAACACCCACGAAATCAGCCTGAGATGTAAGAAGATCTGGATCTCTACCAACAGAATATTGCAGGTGGTTAGTTTCGAGGTACAAAGTGGGGAGCCATGATTCCACGGGCAGATACTGGAGGATAAATGGCAGATGGAGGGAGCCTGGCCATGGGGGTCCTACACCGCCAGTGAGCGATAGCCTCCCATGCTGGGGATGGGGTACGGACTCACACACCGGTAGCGGCGGGGAAAGGACATTAGACGGAAACCAGAACGGCGGGGCCGGGCGTGGGAACAGGAGGTAGCTGGTGGTTTTAGAAGCGCAAAGGGCAGAGATGTGCCCCGACCTGGAGATGAGAACTGGGAGAGCTGTTGAGGGGTACACAACCCAGGACTGCAATTTATAGCAGCACAGACAGAAACAGAGATAGTGTGGCCTGGAGAGCTCACTGAAGCACAGACTGCAATTTCTCTGCTCTGAGGCAGAGGGTTGGAAACAGTCTCTTCTGCTCTGACTCTCGGAAGAGACGTGGAAAGCCACCAGAGAACAAAAGCCCCAAAAAACTGGTTCCCACCAAGCCCATCCCCTGCCACAGGGGGCAGGGCAACTCTGCCCAAACAGGGTTGCCTGAATAACAGCATGGCAGGCCCCTCCCCCAGAAGACAGGCTGGGAAAACAAGAGGCCAGCAACCCTAAGGTCCCTAGAAAACAGGTGCATCTTGCTTGGGTTGTGGTCAATAATTTGGACTCTATACATTCCCTCAACCACCCATTAACAGAATGAGTAGGAGGAGGAACCCCCAAAATAGGAAAGACTCAGAGATTATGACTTATGCCACAGATTTACAAATGGATTCAGATATAACCAAGATGTTGGAGATGGAATTCAGGCTAGCAATTGTGAAGACAATAGCTAGAATGGAGAAATCAATTAATGGCAACATAGAGTCTCTAAGGGCAGAAATGAAAGCTGAATTGGCAGAATTTAAAAATGCTATCAATGAGCTCCAATCTAACCCAGGTAATCTAACAGCTAGGGTAAGTGAGGCAGAGGAACGAATTAGTGACCTAGAAGACCATTTAATAGACAAAAAGGGAAAAGAGGAGGCCAGGGAAAAACAACTCAGAATCCATGAAAATAGAATCAGAGAAATAAGTGACACCATGAAACATTCCAATGTCATAATTATTGGAATCCCTGAGGGGGTGGAGAGAGAGAGAGAGGACTAGAAGATAGATTTGAGTAAATCGTAGCTGAAAACTTCCCTAATCTGGGGAATGAAACAAACATTTGTGTCTAAAAGGCAGAGAGGACCCCTCCCAAGATCAAGGAAAACAGGCCAACACCCCAGCATGTAATAGTAAAACTCGCAAATCTTAGAACCAAGGAAACCATCTTAAGGGCAGTTAGGGGGAAGAGATTCCTTACGTACAGAGGGAGGAACATCAGAATAATGTCAGACCTATCCACAGAGACCTGGCAAGCCAGAAAGGCCTGGCAAGTCATATTCAGGGTACTCAATGAGAAGAACATGCAGCCAAGAATACTTTATCTGGCAAGGCTGTCATTCAGAATGGATGGAGAGGTGCAGAGCTTCAATGACCAGCAGAAATTGAAAGAATATGTGACCACTAAGCTGGCCCTGCAAGAAATATTAAGGGGGGCTCTATAAAAGGAGAAAGACCGAAGAATGATAGAGAAAAGAAATTTACAGGGACAATCTATAAAAACAACATCTTCACAGGCAACACAATGACAATAAATTCATATCTTTCAATAATCACTCTCAATGTGAACGACCTAAATGCTCCCATAAAATGGCACAGGGCTGCAGATTGGATAAAAAGACAGGACCCATCCATATGCTGTCTACAAGAGACTCATTTTGAACCTAAAGATACATCCAGAATGAAAGTGAAGGGATGGAGATCCATCTTCCATGCCAGCGGACCTCAAAAAAAGCTGGGGTAGCAATTCTTATATCAGACAAATGAGATTTTAAACTAAAGACCATAGTTAGAGACACAGAAGGACACTATATCATTCTTAAAGGGTCTATCCAACAAGAAGATCTAACAATTGTAAATACCTATGCTCCTAACATGGGAGCAGACATCTACATATGCCAACTGTTAACCAAAATAAAGAGTCATATTGATAACAGTATGTTAATTGTAGGAGACCTCAATACTCCACTCTCAGCAATAGACAGGTCATCTAAACAGAAAATCAACAAAGAAACAAGAGCTTTAAATGACACACCGGACCAGACGGACCTCATAGATATATACAGAACATTTCACCCTAAAACAACAGAATACTCATTCTTCTTGAGCACACATGGAACTTTCTCCAGAATAGACCACATACTGGGTCACAAATCAGGTCTCAACTGATACCAAAAGATTGAGATTATTCCCTGCATCTTCTCAGACCATAATGCTTTAAAACTGGAACAACTCAATCACAAGAAAAAATTTGGCAGAAATTCAAACAACTTGGAAGCTAAAGACCACTCTGCTCTAGAATGTTTGGGCCAACCAAGAAATCAAAGAAGAACTTAAACAATTCATAGAAACCAAAGAGAACAAAAACACATTGGTCCAAAACCTATGGGATACTGCAAAGGCGGTCCTAAGGGGGAAATACATAGTCATTCAAGCCTCACTCCAAAAAATAAAAAAATCCTGAATTCACCAACTAACTCTACACCTTAAAGAACTAGAGAAAAAGCAACAAACGATGCCTAAGCCATGCATTAGAAGAAATCATTAAGATTAGAGCAGAGATCAATGAATTAGAAACCAGAAACACAGTAGATCAGATCAACAAAACTAGAAGCTTGTTCTTTGAAAGAATTAATAAGATCGATAAACCACTGGCCAGACTTATCCAAAACAAAAGAGAAAGGACCCAAATTCATAAAATTATGAATGAAAGGGGAGAGATCACAACTAACACCAAGAAAATAGAAACAATTATTAGAAATTATCAACAACTATATGCCAATAAACTGAGCAATCTGGATGAAATGGATGCCTTCTTAAAAACCTATAAACTGCCAAGAATGAAACAGGAAGAAATTGACAACCAGAATAGGCCAATAACCTGTAACAAGATTGAAGCAGTGATAAAAACCTCCCAAAAAACAAGAGTCCAGGGCCTGATGGATTCCCTGGGGAATTCTACCAAACATTCAAAGGAGAAATAATCTAGTCTTCTGAAGGTGTTTCAAAAAATAGAAACAGAAGGAAAGCTTCCAGACTCATTCTATGAGGCCAGCATTACCTTAATTCCCCAACCAGGCAAAGACCCCATCAAAAAGGAGAATTTCAGACTGATATCCCTGATGAATATGGATTCCAAAATCCTCAACAAAATCCTAGCTAATAGGATCCAACAATACACTAAAAGGATCATCCACCACAACCAAGTGGGATTTATCCCTGGGATGCAAGGGTTGTTCAACATTTGCAAATCAATTAACGTGATAGAACACATTAATAAGTGGAGAGAGAAGAACCATATGGTCCTCTCAATTGATGCAGAAAAAGCATTTGACAAAATACAACATCCTTTCCTGATTAGAACTCTTCAGAGTATAGGGATAGAGGGAACATTCCTCAAGTTCATAAAATCCATCTATGAAAAACCCACAGTGAATATCATCCTCAATGGGGAAAAGCTGAGAGCCTTTCCCTTAAGATCAGGAACACGTCAAGGATGCCCACTCTTGCCACTGTTGTTCAACATAGTACTAGAAGTCCTAGCAACAGCAATCAGACAACAAAAAGAAATAAAAGGTATTCAGATTGACAAAGAAGAAGTCAAACTCTCTCTTTTAACAGATGACATGATACTTTATGTGGAAAATGCAAAGACTCTACCCCCAAATTACTAGAACTCATACAACAATTCAGTAATGTGGCAGGATACAAAGTCAATACAGAGAAATCAGTTGCTTTCTTATACACTAACAATGCAACTGTAGAAAGAGAAACAATTCCATTTATTATAGCACCAAAAACCATAAGATACCTTGGAATAAACCTAACCAAAGAGGTAAAGGATCTATACTCTAGGAACTACAGAACACTCAGGAAAGAAATTGAAGAAGACACAAAAAGATGGAAAAACATTCCATGCTCATGGATTAGAAGAATAAACATTGTTAAAATGTCTATGCTACCCAGAGCAACCCATACGTTCAATGCCATCCCAATCAAAATTCCAATGACATTTTTCAAAGTGCTGGAACAAACAATCCTAAAATTTGTATGGAATCAGAAAAGACCCGAATCACCAAGGAAATGTTGAAAAAGAAAAACAAAGCTGGGGACATCACATTGCCCAATTTCAAGCTGTATTACAAAGCAGTGATCACCAAGAGAGCATGGTACTGGCACAAAAACAGACATATAGACCAATGGAACAGAATAAAGTGCCAGATATGGACCCTAAACTCTATGGTCAAATAATCTTCGACAAAGCAGGAAGAAATATGCAATGGAAAAAAGACAGTCTCTTCAATAAATGGTGTTGGGAAAATTGGACAGCCACATGCAGAAGAATGAAACTCAACCATTCTCTAACACCATATGCAAAGATAAACTCAAAATGGATGAAAGACCTCAATGTGAGACAGGAATCCATCAAAATCCTAGGGGAGAACATAGTCAGTAACCTCTTTGACACTGGCCACAGCAGTTTCTTTCAAGATACATCTCCAAAGGCTAGTGAAACAAAAGCAAAAATGAACTTTGGGGACTTCATCAAGATAAAAAGCTTCTGCACAGCAAAGGAAACAGTCAACAAAACAAAGAGGCAACCCACAGAATGGGAGAAGATATTTGCAAATGACACTACAGACAAAGGGCCAAGATCTATAAAGAACTTCTCAAACTCAACACTGAAAAAACAAATAATCAAGTCAAATATGAGCAGAAGATATGACCAGACATTTCTCCGAAGAAGACATACAAATGGCTAACAGACACATGAAAAAATGTTCATCATCATTAGCCATCAGGGAACTTCAAATCAAAACCACATAGAGGTACCACCTTACACCAGGTAGAATGGCAAAAATGGACAAGGCAAGAAACAATAAATGTTGGAGAGGTTGTGGAGAAAGTGGAACCCTCTTACACTGCGGTGGGAATGCAAGCTGGTACAGCCACTTTGGAAAACAGTGTGGAGGTGTCTCAAAAAATTAAAAATAGAGCTACCCTATGACCCAGCAATTGCACTCCTGGGTATTTACCCCAAAGACACAAATGTAGTGAAAAGAAGGGCCATATGCACCCCAATGTTCATAGCAGCAATGTCCACAATAGCCAAACTGTGGAAAGAGCTGAGATACCCTTCAACAGATGAA
Source organism: Mirounga angustirostris (assembly GCF_029215605.1). NCBI lineage: Eukaryota > Metazoa > Chordata > Mammalia > Carnivora > Phocidae > Mirounga > Mirounga angustirostris. The sequence goes on along the minus strand of NW_026991712.1, from coordinate 54,774,955 downwards.
TGGATAAAGAAAATGTGGTCTATACATACAATGGAATATTACTCAGCCATCAGAAAGGATGAATACCCAACCTTTACATCAACATGAATGGGACTGGAGGAGATTATGCTAAGTGAAATAAGTCAAGCAGAGAAAGTCGATTATCATACGGTTTCACTTATTTGTGGAATGTAAGGAATAGCATGGAGGACATTAGGAGAAGAAAGGAAAAAATGAAGGGGAGGGGGGAATTGGAGGGAGAGATGAACCATGAGAGACTATGGACTCTGAGAAACAATCTGAGGGTTTTAGAGGGGAGGGGCGTGGGGGGATGGGTTAGCCCAGTGATGGGTATTAAGGAGGGCATGTACTGCGTGGAGCACTGGGTTGTATACGAAAACAACAAATCGTGGATCACTACATCAAAAACTAATGATGTATTGTATGGTGACTAACATAACATAATAAAATAAAATTTAAAAAAAAAAGAAAGAAAGGTCTGTTATATCTTTTTTTCACATTAAGTCCAAAATCCAATGGGTATTTTACACTGAGCTCTTACACAACAAATGTACTCCAATATCCCTACCTTCTCTGCATCTTCTGTCCACTTCTACAATAATTTTTTAAGAAGTTCTAACATTTCTATTTTATTAATACAGGTCATTAATTCCAAAAATCAAGAAGCCATCTCAACAAACAACCAACTCCAGCTTTTCTTACCAAAAAATTGAATCTTGAGTTAATGATGAATAGCCCCAAATCATGAATTCACCCTCTACAGTCTTGTGTTGCACATTCCCATCAGTATTACACTATCCGTTCTTCTACATATTCCCCTGTTCTCTGATTACAGGTCCTCCAACTCCATTGCATGTTACTATTTTTTTCCAGAACAGAACTTCTCAGTTCTAATGTTCTTAGACCTAACAAAGTGTGGTGGAGGTGGGTTTTCAGAAGAACAGTGTCCTCTTATGAGGCACTCGCCTCAAGTAACATTTTTTTTTTTCATTCCTCCAGGAAATGAAAACCTGTTGTCCTCTGACAAAGGTAAACCGGTCGCCCCTGGTGACTAGGAGTCCCATATGAGGTTTCAGAGAAAAGGTTTTTCCTGAGCAGGACCCTGATTTTCATCTAGAAGACCTGTAGAGGTTATGCATTTAATCCTCTTTGAGGCTCAGTTAATCTTATAATAACACCCTGGGACTGATTTTCAGTGTGATAAGGCACTATGGGTGGAGGAAATGAGAGTCATCTTTAGTACTGTCAGAGTACCCTCTGACTTTTTCCAGTTTGCCTTACATGAGCAATTAATTGGTCTGATTTGATTATTTGTGAGGAGGAGGAGAAGCTGGGTCTTCAATGACCTTTTAAAAAACAACCAACTTCACAATATTACAATTATCACCTCCCCCACATCTATTACATGCAGTAGTTACTGTTCTCCCAATATACTACCCTCCATTTCTACCTTATCACAATTAATCATAGGTAAAAAAGTTTAGTAATTGGGGTGGCAATTTATCTTTCGGCTCCTAATCCTCTTTAGATTCCTTGAAAAATATGGTCTGAGCTCATGCACCTCAAGAGAAACAGCAAAACCAGCTCAGTTAAAAAATGGTCAAAGGAGAATCACAGACCTGTACCTCTGGAACAAATAATACATTATATGTTAATTTAAAAAAAATTTTTTTAAATGGTCAAAGGACCTGAATAAACATTTTCCCAAAGAAGGCATTCAAATAACCAGCAGGTATATGAAAAGGTGCTCAACTTCACTATTGGGAAAAAGGAAATCAAAACCACAATAAGATATCAATCCATTTCTGTTAAAATGGCTATAATCAAAAAGATAAAGGGTAAAAAAAAAGAAAAAGATAAAAGGTAACAAGTATTGGCAAGAATATGGAGAAAAGAAAATCGTTATACAATGCTGGTGGGAATATAAATTTTTGCAGCCATTATGGAAAACAGTGGAAGTTTACTCAAAAAACTAAAAATTAGAACTGCCATATGATCCAGTAATCCCTCTTCTGGTTGTATATCCAAAGGAAATTAAATCAGTACTTCAAAGAGATACCTGCTTTCTCATGTTCATAGTAGCATTTTTACAATAGCTAAGATATGGAGACAATCTAAGTGTCCACTGTTGGATGAACTGAGAAAGAAATTGTGGGAAATATATATAGTAGAATAAAATACAGTCTCAGAAAATGAAATCCTGTCACTTGTGACACAAATAAACCTGGAGAACATTATGTTAAGTGAAAAGGTTGACACAGAAAGAAAAACACTGCATCATCTCACTTATCTGTTGAACCTTAAAAAGTCCAACATATAGGGGCACCTGGGTGGCTCAGTCAGTTAAGTGTCAGCCTTCAGCTCAGGTCATGATCCCAGGGTCCTGCATTAGGCTCCCTGCTCAGCGGGGCCTCGCTTCTCCCTCTCCTTTTCCCTCCCCCTACTCATGCTCTCTCTCTCTCTCTTTTTCTCTCTCAAATATATAAATAAAATCTTTAAAAAAATTAAAAAATTTTAAAAAGTCAAACATATAAAAGCAGAGAGTTGAACTATGGTTAATAGGGGCAGGGAGGTGGGAGAAATGGGGAGAGATTGATCAAAGAGCACAAAATTTAAGTTATGTAGAATAATTCTAGAAATCTAACATACAGCATGATGACTATAGTTAACAATACTGTACTGAATACTGGAAATTTGCTAAGAGAGTAGGTTTCATGTGCTCTCACCACACACACACAAAAAATGATAACTATTTGAGAAGATGAATATATTAATTAGCTTCATTGTAGTAATTATTTCACTATATATATGTATATCATATCATCATGTTGTATACCTTAAATATATACAACTACTATTAAAAAACAATAAACAACAACAACAACAAACCAAGAGCCTGAGGATAAACTTAATTGCTAATGCTTCAGCCTATAGTGCCCTGAGTATGTTCTATTCATCATCTATCATCTGCATCTGCATGTCTTTGGAACTTGTTAAAATGCAAGGTCTTGGGCCCTATCCCAAACATGCTGAATCAGCATGGCTGTGGTGGGTTCAATTATGGGTTTGTAAAAAAATCTCTTCACATGATTCTTAGTTTCACTAAGGTTTGAGGGATTCTACTTTTTAGAGAGATGCAAGTTTAGGAGAGTGAGAATGAGGGAAAAGTGAGGCAGAAAAGGAGGGGCAGCAATACAAGGCTTCACAAAGAGATCATCCAGTTGCTTAGTCTGTGAACATATTTCCAAATATGCTTTACAGAAACCTCAGTTCACTGAAAGGAGGAAATCTTCCCTCCTATTTCCTTTTTCTCATTGGTCAATGTTGACCCTCTACAATACAGTTGACAAGTATTACTTGTCCTGCTCATCAGGCCCCTTCATGTGACAATTAGGTAAAGCAGATCCTATGCCCTTGCTATGGTGTTTTGTCTCAGTGAGGAAGTCATAGGAGGAGCAAAATGTATGTTCTGCAAATTTTTCAAATGTATTTCCTCATTTGCATTTTATTTTATTTTATTTTTAAAGATTTGAGAATTTTGTAAAATGAAATAAAAAGAAAGACATTATTTGGTAAATCATGAACTTGAATCTCTCCTTGCTTGATTGTAATTGGCTTATGTTACTCCCCCATCTCTTATACACAAACATATTCCAGTGAATCCCAAAAGGAGAATTCCAGTCCTAGGTTCTCACTTGAATATTTTTATTTGGAGTTGGAAGAAAAATGACTATCTCTTAAGTTTCAACTTCCATTGCTACAAGTTTTCTACACTGCCTTCAAAATGCCTGCCGGAGCTTATAGAGAAGAAGGTCAACAAGTCTATTCCAAGCTTCATGTATTTTTGTTGGGGGTGTGAAAAGCTGAGAAGATGAGGTGGCAGCATAGCCCCCTCATTATCTATATCACATCTGTCATTAATTCTTCCAAAGGAGCTCTTACTCACCCCTTCCCCTGCTTTGCCAGTCAACTGCCAAACTGAAATTCTGATTATCTCTCACCAGGCTTAATGCAAATATCTCTCCATCCCTATTTCCAGCTCTTCTCTCCCACTTGCTTGCCAAGAAAAAATTTTGAGGAATTGTTATTTCCTACATTGAAAAAAAAAATCTAGATTCCTTAGCTTCATTTCAAAAACTTGCCATTAGCTGTCCTCATCTTACCTCCTACTATCCATTTTATAAATTGTCCACTCTTGTGAATAGGCCAGCTGGCTCCAGTTTTCTCTAAAACACAGGTTATTAATATACTCATAGGATAATCCCAGAGGTCAAAATATACTATCTGGACTTGCTGTAGTATTTTAGTTAAGAAATTAGACTTTTAAAAGAGATAGGAATAAAAGAAAAATCTGAAGAAGCTAAACTCTTGAGTGAAAAATTCAATGCATAAATAACTGGAGCATAGTCATCAGTTAACTGTGAGTTCTGTTGGGACCATCTATGCAGAAACTAATACTAAATGTTGTTTGTAAACCTGGGGGAGAACAGTCATCATCTTGAATCTGCTCATTCCCACATTAAAAAAAATTCCTTTGAAAGTGACAAATAAAATACCAACTTGGGCCATCTGGTATCTGGACAGAATCAATTTCAAATACTAATCAAGCTCAATTCAGTCTGGACCATTAATACATATGGGCTTATTGCCCAAGATTTGTAGTTTCAGGAATCAAATAAAAATGGGACTCTTCCAGTATTACAAGTGGACCAAGTTTTGAAAATATGCTACTAAGAGTTATTCAAATAAAATGTTTTAATAGTAAGCATATGGTTTTATTTACTATTGCTCTTTCATCCCTAAATAATTATATTCAGTATTCATTTTGAAATTGGTATGAAGCCATGACAAAGAGGCCTAAGTATTTGGCAGCACAAAGCTGCACAATTTATCAATATTTGGTAAAGCAGAAACAGCATTTATAAAGACCAGATGGTCTTTGCATATGAAATTTTAAGTAATGGATATCATTTATACATGAACTATAGGGTGAAAAATGGGGGTATAAAAGATTCTTTAGGAATACAGCAGGAGAGTGATTTTTTATTCACTTCTCTGTTTTTTACTTACAAGGTCACAAATAATCTTCAGTTGCTTTTATGTAAGACTCCATCAAGAATAGATTGTGAAGGGGCGCCTGGGTGGCTCAGTTGGTTAAGCGACTGCCTTCGGCTCAGGTCATGATCCTGGAGTCCCGGGATCGAGTTCCACACCGGGCTCCCTGCTCAGCGGGGGATCTGCTTCTCCCTCTGACCCTCTTCCCTCTCGTGCTCTCTGTCTCTCATTCTCTCTCTCAAATAAATAAATAAAATCTTTAAAAAAGAAAAAGAAAAAAAAAGAATAGATTGTGAAAATTATTATAAAAATATAGATGACAGAGCTACAATAGATATTAGAGATCATCTGATCTCCCAATTTTACAGATCATGAAATTGAGGTCCAAAAAATTTAAATGATTGAATTGCCCAACTGCAGGTAAGTGGACTCCAAGTGAATTTGCTTACCCAATTCACCAACCATGCTTCATCATGCTTCCTCTATGATAGAATGTTACTGGTTATAATATAATTAATATTCACTAAGTAGTGACAATTGATTAGGTATGAGACCAAAAACATATACACCAAAAAACATACACAATCAATTTGGTACACAGGATAAATAAGAAAAAAAAATTAAGATAGAAAAGGGACCACGATTTTAGCATTTTAGCAAGGTTGCAGCTTGAGCAGTAGCAATAAGATGATGCCTTTCCTTGTTGCTTAAGTCAGCTGAACTTCTCGCCAAATGCCCTGAAAGTCAAGCAAACTTCTTACAGGTACATCTAATAGTCTGTTTATTATCGTAAGGTCTGAGTGTGATACTGGCAATGATTTAAAATTTTCACACACGGGGCACCTCGGTGGCTGAGTCAGCTAAGCGTCTGCCTTCAGCTCAGGTCATGATCCCAGGGTCCTCTGCTCATGCCCATGCTCTGTCTCTCAAATAAACTAAAAAAATCTTAAAAGAATAATAGTAGGGGCGCCTGGGTGGCTCAGTCGTTAAGCGCCTGCCTTCAGCTCAGGTCATGATCCCAGGGTCCTGGGATCGAGCCCCGCATCAGGCTCCCTGCTCCGGGAGGGACATGGAATAGCAAGCTCTAGTGATGTGGGCAGACCATGAAAGAAGTGTTTTGCAAAAGAAGGGATGTTGAAGGTTTAAAAACAAAAAAGAAAAAGAAGAATCTTAAAGAACTGCCAGAATCCCAAGAAGAAAAAAAGAGTAAAAATCTAGAAGAAAGAATGTTTCAGGGACTCGGATTGGCAGCAGTTTATTAATGTCTATTGAATAAAAATAAATTCTAAATCATCCCATAAAAATATTGTAAAGGAGACTTCCTGCTCATATCAACTCAAAAGTGAATGTGAAACAAAAAGCAAAGATGTGACCCCTCAGGCAAAAAACAATTGTGTGTGTGCCATAGCCAAAGTATATTACTTGTCCGAAAGGTTTTACTTTTCCCAACACTGACTTTCTTTCCCCAGAAATGAGTTAAACATAAAAAAAAAGATAAAATGACTGTAGTAAAAGCAATGTAAATAGATTCTCATAATTTGGTTTCCTAGAGCTCTGAGATTTGCATGCAGTAGATATTGGGGAATACTCTGAAACAAAGCCTGTAAGGGAATAAGGGAAATAGAACTGGCAGAAGTAGAAGTTGAACTGATGTGAAATTTCAACAGATGCCCCATTCAAATCTCTAGCCCTGAAGTTGAAATGATTCTTCACAGAAGCCCTAAATTGAGGCACTGAGGTTCAGGCTAAGTACCCCCACATCAATCAGTCATTTAGTTTAGGCTGCCCCTAGGAATGAGCAGTACCCCTAGACAAGGCAGCAACCATAAACTGAGAACCATCTTCAGAAAAAAATTCAGCTGTGAGCAATCATCAGCCAGCACCCCTGGAAAGAACTTCTTATTCATAAAAGTGATTCTAGGTGGCATATCCCAGCATCCATTACACAGTTCAACATCTATTTCTGCAAATGCTAGACTAAAAAGCATGGACCATAGGCAGTTAGAAAACCCAAAGGCACTGAGGGCACTGAAGAAGTATTGTGCCAATAGCAGGAGAAAACATGGACCCCAAAAGGTGAACCTGGCATTAGGAAATAATTTTTCCCTAGGAACACATGTAGATTCCAGAAAGGTGGCTAAGGGCCTGAGAAACTGAACATAGGTGGTTTTTGTTTTTTTTTTAACCTTGCAGGGCTAGTGAGAAACAGAATTGATATTGAGAGGCATCAAGTACATGGTGTTCGAAGAACCCCCTGAAGCTTTAAATTGGCCTGGAAATAATTACTAACCAGAAATTTTCCTCCTACAATCACATTGAAGGCCACTTTTAAGTCATCTGAATTATAATTCCTTAATGTAATGTAATCCAGGATTGCTAACGCCCTTAGCTGCCTTCCAAAAACCCAAATCCTCTGGAGAGGAAAAACATCATATTGAACCATGCATTTTTATTATAATTTTTGATATGCAAAAACCAGGGTATAAAAATAACCAGATACATAAAGAAACAATAAAACAAGTGAAAACTAAAACAAAAAACAATAGAAATATATGTGAGATATGGATAAAGAAGCTATCAAAAACAGACTTTGCAATAAATATCTTTAATATGATCAAAGAAATTTAAAAATTAAGAACTTTGGCAAAGAACTAAAAATTATATTTAAAATTAAAAATCTGAAACTGAAAGATGTAACAATAGAAATGACAAACTCAGTAGATGGCTTTAGCAACTGATTAGATATAGCTGAAAAGAGAATTCATAAAAAAATATGTAATTCTCTAGAAGGAGAGAAGAAAAAGCAAATAGGGCAGAAGCGATACATGTAAAAATATTGGCTAAAAATTTTCCTAAACTAATTAATGACATCAAGCCACAGATCTGAAGACATCACTAACTCCATGAAGAATATACCAAAGGAAACCACATCTAGGTATATTATGATAAATTGCTGAAAACTAACTCAAAAATGAAAGCCCACAATCATAGCAAGGCAGGGGGTATAATATCCTTGAAATAGCAACAATTCAACTTATAAATAACTTCTTAAAAATAATGGAAGATGGAGGATAATAGAAGTATATATTCAAAGTACTGAAAGAAAATAGCAGCCAAATTTGAATTCCATACCTAGCAAAACTATTCTTCAACAAAGGTGAAAGTCATTTTCAGATAAACAAAACTGAAAAAATTTCCTATCAGTAGAACTACACTAGAATAAATGAAACAGGTAAATATTAAAATACACAAAAGAAAAGTAATTCTGTGATTGAGAGAAACCTAAAGAATGCAAGTGCCCAAAAAGTATACTTGTCCATAACGTGCTTCCTGATTGCTATGACCCAGAAGAGGGGTTGACAAATATTTCCCCCAAAAATGGCCAGATAGTAAATTTCTCAGCTAACTAGCTAGTTGTAGTGTCACAGCACTTGACTCTGTTGTAACACAAAAATAGCTATAGGCAATATATAAATTAATGGACATACCCTGTTCCTGTGAAACTTTACTTTTAAGAACAGTCTGTGGGGCTAGAATCAGTCCATGGGTGATAGTTCACTGACCTCTAACCTAGAGGCTTTTGTTGGAAGGGCTGCTTTTTAAACATAAGAATAGTATTTGGACCAAAGCAAGGGAAGGAATTGGAATGAGATTCACACACAAAGCCATGACTTGCAAAAAACTCTACCATTATTAAAATAATGAAAAATAAAGCTGTCTCTATTTCCATATGAGAATGAGACTTTTTTTTTTTAAAGATTTTATTTATTTGCGAGAGAGAGAATGAGAGACAGAGCATGAGAGGGGGAGGGTCAGAGGGAGAAGCAGGCTCCTCGCTGAGCAGGGAGCCCGATGAGGGACTCGATCCAGGGACTCCAGGATCATGACCTGAGCCGAAAGCAGTTGCTTAACCAACTGAGCCACGCAGGTACCCAGAATGAGACTGTTTTTAATGGCCTCCTTAGTAATTGGTAAGCACAGGTTTATTCTCACAAACTCAGTTTTAATGTTTGAATTTACACTGCTGGTAAATTCAAGGTTTGTAAGATCTATATAAACCACCTATCAAGAAATTAATGTAACAAAATTAATGTAAAGCAGATCTAAGTTGGTATTTCCATGTGATCTCTTACAGAAAAAAAAAATTCTCATTGAAAGTCCACACTCATATAACAACAGTCAGCCCATTATTTTGCTCCTACCAAAATAAAAAAGAATATTTGGCAAAAACATATTAATAGATAATGAAATCTATTGGCAAGAGGTTGTTGGAGGACAGGTTAGTCTTTTTAACATAATACTACATAGGTTACTTACTGGTTACAGATGGAAAGATATGCATTTACAATGAAAAATATGCCCAATACCATCTTAACTAAGTAATCAAATTAATAATGAGATAAACTGACATAATGTGGTCTTCCAATATCCTTTTGTTGTTATTTATTTTTTAAATTATCCATGGCTGCACTGAAAAAGGACATAAGATAGCCTATGTAGAATTTAATGCCAAACATGTATAACCTGAATCCAGCAATGAGGGAAATGTTCCCAACAGTTTAAGGTATATTTTAGAGAGAGAGCGACAGAGAGTGCAAGCAAGCGTAGGGGTGAGGGACAGAGGGAGAGGGAGAAAGAATTCCAAGCCGACTCCCTGCTGAGCCCGGAGCCCTATGCAGGGCTGGATCCCAGGACCCTGAGATCCAGACCTGAGTTGAAATCAAGAGTCGGGCCCTCAACCAGCTGAGCCACCCAGGTGCCCCCACAGGTTAAGGTATTAATCAAAGTTGATTGCATATGGATATACATTTGCTGAAGTAGCATTTTTTGGAAAAGATTATTCTCTCTCCATAAAATTGCCTTTGCAACTTTGTCACACATCTTTTGGCCATATATTATTTGCAAGTCTATTTTGGACTCTCTATTCTGTTCCACTAATTTATTTGTCTAACCTGATGCTAATACCATTCTGCCTTGCCTGTTTTAACTTAATAAGTCTTGAAGTCAGGTGACATAAGTACTCCAACTTTGTTCTTCTTTTACAAAGTTCCTTTCTTATTCTAGAACTTTTTTCATTACTATATGCACTTTAGGATCTCCTTGCCAATTTCTAGGATTAAAAAAAAATGCCTGCTGGGATTTTGCTTGGGATTGATTTGAATCTATACATCAATTTAGGTAGAACTGACACATTATATTGTGTCATTGTATCCAATAACATGGTTCATCTCTCCACTTATTTATGTCATCTTTCATTTATCTCAGCAATATTTGTAGCTTTTAGTATAAAATTCTTGCATGTCTTTTGTCACATGTATCCCCAAGAATTTCCTATTTATCATGCTATTTCAAATTATGCTACATTTTTAAACATTTTAGTATCCAGTTAGTCATTGCTTATATATTGATCTTATATCCTGGGACTATACTGAAATCACTTTTCAATTTTCAATATAAGTTAGTGTCAAAGGAGGAATTCTAAACAATAATAATATTCAGTGATTACAATGTTTGTATTATAGCAGCATGACTGCAGTGTTTTGACAATAGATGCATTGTCAGAGAATGAGAAAAGACAGTGGGTTTCCAAAACTATTCCTTAACCAAATATAAACAGAAACATACTTTCATATGATTGCTGAATGAGTGATGAAGTGAGTCATGTGAAGATTGAGTGCAACAGCTTTGTTTCCAAATGATGATAGTTCATTAATAGTTATTAAGAAACTCAACCCAGTCAATTTGTATATTGATTAGATATTATTAAGACTTCATATCTAAATCTAAATAAGGGGGGAGAACAGATATAGAATATCTACCCTCAAAAACTGATTTATTTACATGATGAGCTGCTTTTGTCAATCAAAGTCCAATTCTTCAAATTTAGAAAGAAGGGAAGCATGGGGCGCCTGGGTGGCTCAGTTGGTTAAGCGACTGCCTTCAGCTCAGGTCATGATCCCGGGGTCCTGGGATCGAGCCCCGCGTCAGTCTCCCCGCTCCGCGGGAAGCCTGCTTCTCCCTCTCCCCCAATCCCCCTGCTTGTGTTCCCTCTCTCGCTGTGTCTCTCTCTCTGTCAAAGAAATAAATAAAATCTTTAAAAAAAAAAAAAAAAGAAAGAAGGGAAGCTCAGACAAGAGATGATAAAAATCTCAAAAAGTTTTAAGTAGTGCTATCAAGAGACATAAAATCAGATAGGAAGGGGTGGCTGGAGGGGTACAGAAAGACAAAAGACAGAGACAGAGAGAGTTGTACACTGATTAACTGATTTTTGAGGACTCGAGGCAAGAACAGAATCAAAAGTCTCAGTATTTTAGCCTGAAGTAATAATGGTCCCTGAGTAAGATGCACAGTATTTTCCCTGATCATCTCCTATTACATTTTTTCTCACAATCATCATCTATAAGAAGGGAAGAATCTATTTTCCAATCTCCTCCATGAAAGAAAAATATATAATTTTCCTAATACTCAATCCTTAGTTGTGGTTTTATTAGACTCAGTAGCATTTGACATGATTTCAGGTTGAGCACTTGAAGGTAAAGGACAGGAGTAGACAAGAAGAGAATATAGTTCTAGGATTTCCTTAGGCAACCCAGATGCAAATCAACTAACAAGTCATTTTTTAAGTTAATTAAAAATAAATAACATGGAAAACAAGTTAACAAACATCATTTAAAATTGGTTAGGGCTACAGAACAATAAAATGAAATGGAAGGAATAATTTTCTGTTTAGGAACATCACTATTTCTTTATAGACGGATATATTTTATTTTTCTTCTCATTTAAAAAAAATTAAGTTTTTATGTTTTACGTGAGTTTTAAAATTATTTACATGCTTACATATATTTTTTGGAATAGAACTTTGATCAATTTATTCAAAATCTAAACACTGAGGAAACAAAATAACAAAACACTCAATATGGTTTTTCTAAACCAAAATTCACAAATTCTTTTTAACATTATAAATAACACATAAGATACGTGAGAAAAATGTTCACTTAGCAAGGCACATACTATCATTACTCCGTGTTAGGAAAATAAATGATTACAAATATGATGATCATTTTTAAACTGAATGACTTTCATCAAACATTTTAACACTGAGTACACTTTTTAAAAATATATGTATAATTTTGTTTAAAAAATGCTTACCACTATCCTTAAAGTTAATGGAAAATGGAACACAAATGCTCATTAAGTTTAGCACTTGCACATACTTGTAGCAATAGAGTGGACTCAGTAACTTCACATTCCTCCTCCTTTCAGTCTCATCAAACATCTCTACAACAAGGCACTCAATGCTGCTAGATCGCTATCCTCACTTTAAGGAGAGGTAGTTTAGAATCTAAAAGTCTTACCACCCATAGATCTCCTTTGGATTCTTCAAAAAAACAGTAAGGCAGCTACATACCAATTGCTATTTTAAACCATTTCTTCTAATTCCCCTCCTTCTTGGGGAACAGATTAATAAGAATCTATTTCATCCAATATAACTTCTTAAAGGCAACTTTGAAGGAATATTAGTCCTTTTTTTTTCTGAGTAAAACTCCATGGTCTCCACTTACTTTTAATCCAAAAAAATTATTTCTCTCTACTTAATTATTAAGTCATTTTTCCTCCTTCAGGACTCAGCTCAAGTACCACCTTCTATATTAAGTTTTATCCTCCCATTTTGACCTTTATTGGTAATTGTGTTTTATGAACTGTTATGGTACTTATTCTTCCTCATATAGCTATCTAATCATATAAATTTCTTTAGAGAAAAGGAATATATTCAATTTTTCAACATTCTCTATAAGCAAATAGAGTTGTGGCAAGCATAAAGCAAGAATTAAGTATTTATTAAATTAAGAGAAACAGTTTTGGGTCTTTTTTTAAGATTTATTTTATTTAGGGACGCCTGGGTGGATCAGTTGGTTAAGATTTATTTTATTTAATCTAGAGAGAGAGTGCACACAAGCAGGGAGAGGGGCAGAAGGAGAGAGAAATCCAAGCTGACTCTGTGCTGAGTATGGAGACCAGTGTGGGGCTCGACGTGGGGCTTGATCTCACGACCCTGAGATCAGACCTGAACCAAAACCAAGAGTTGGACACGCAACCAACTGGGCCACGCAGATGCCCCGAGAAACAGTTTATTTTTGGGGAAACCCAAGCAATCAGAAGTCCTCCATGTATGCTGGAATGATCATGACTTCAATTTCATTCATATGCATTTCCTCTGCCCTTATTATCACCCCATCCTGTATCTGCAAACCAAACCCCATCTATTTGGTAAAGCTCTATTCATTCTGCAAGGCTTCACTGGGTTACTTAATAACCAGCTCAAGAAATGAAATTGAGAGGCAGTCTAGAGTATTGGAATAAGAAAAGACTTTGAGTTAGCTAGGCCTGGGTTCATCATCCTAATCATCATCATGATTTTAATGGTTTTGAGTGTTTACACTGATAATTCTTCCAATGCCTTTATATGTATTACCTCATTTAATTCTCAGAATAACCCTATAACATAGATGCTATTATTATTCTAATTTCATATATTAGGAAACTGAAGCACAAAGAACATAAACTATTTCATAGATTTGATATAAGTATTGAATAAATACGTAAAATACCCAGTATATAGTAAAATTTGTAGTTCCATCCCCTTATATATGCAATAGGTTGTCAAAGAAATCAAAATAATAAGGATCTGTATAACCAAGGAAAGAAATGTTATGACTGACAGTCTTGTCCAAATCAAAATGTTATCCCCAGAAATACCAAATTGTCTTACTTAAAGACTTCACAAATGAACTTACCACATTGATGAAGGAAAAGTAAAAGGGATTTAAATTTTGCTTCCATTTTCTTCCATTTTCCTACTCCAAAGCTGAACAGTAATCGGTAAGTCCTAATCTCTATCAGTTTAACAGTACTAGGGCTAACTAATACAGTTCTTCGTAATGGTAATTGCTTTTAAAAACAGCTGATATCAACATTAAAATATCTCTGCTTTATTCAAATGCTTAAATGTTTCCACACTGATCCAAGAGTAAAATACCTTCATGATTGCCAATATTAATAACTTTTAAAGAGTTTATTTATTTATTTATTTGACAGAAAGAGAGAGAGAACACAAGCAGGGGGAGTGGCAGGCAGAGGGAAAGGGAGAAGCAGAGGCTTCCCACCAAGCAGAGAGCCAAACATGGGGTTCAATCCCAGGACCCTGGGATCATGACCTGAGCCAAAGGCAGACAGACGCTCAACCGAATGAGACACCCAGGCACCCCCATGATTGCCAATATTAAAGAAGAGATAGGGAAAGACATTTGCTACTGAAAATGTTTTTTTCAAAATATTCCTAAATTCAGGGCAATCCTTAAAATATCTAAGTGGTTGCCCACCCAAGTTTCTTTCCTTCAAATTTAACATCAATCCTTGTATATTCAGATATGTTTTTTCTGCATGGTAGGTAGGATATCAATTTCATAAACTAAATTAGAACTTCTGATACTGGTTGCATACAGAATTTCTAAGTACCTTTCAAATATACTTATGTCCAGGCCTCACTATTGATCAACTGATTTAGAATATCTGGGGAAATAGTCTGAACATAGTACTCTATGAAAAGTTTTTAGTTGATTTTTATGTGCAATGATTTATACATATGTTCAAAGTCAACAACACCCACATGCATTGACATCCATGACAAAGTACTTGTTGGCTTATGCATACCCCTATATCTCGGCTTTAACAAATATAAAGAATGAAACCTCAATGGGTTTCCTATAAAGAAATTAGAATACTGGTAGGAAAATAGTAGGACTCAGAGACCCAATATGGTAAAAACTGAGAGGATATGTCTGAGAATCTTGAACTCAGGATTCTCTTTTACAACTTTCTGAAATATTTTCCCACTTGCCAGTGGAGAGCAACCTCTTCTTTCTTAAGCAATAAGTAAAAGCCTCACATGAGCCAAATGCCTTACCAAATGATGTCGGTTCTTTTCTTAAACCACCTCTCTTAGCTCCCTTCAGAGCTTCCAGGCAATACTTAAGATTATAGCATAGCCTGAGCAGGGAAATAATTTCCCTATTATGGGAACAAAAGCAGTTTACTCAACAAAGGATTACAAGACTTGGTCAATATTATAAGACTGAACAGTTGAGAGTTTATAGACATGGTTATGCTCTTTTATATCTCAGCATTTAACCTGAAATTGATCCTAATATAATGTGAGAATGCCTTCTTAAAGCTTAAAATGGATGTTAACATATAGTAAATAACATGAAATGGTAGATCTACCTTGGTAGAGAATTGAGGAAGGTGTTAAAAGAGTCAAGATTTGGGGTAAATTAAAATAAATGTGTTACATGAGAACAGATTATCCACCATGTGACTCTGATCACCAAGAGGGCCCAGAATGTGTTCCCTTCATAAGACAGTTAAAAGTGGACCAATGAAAGGGGCACAGTCATCACTGAGAAACTCAGTGTAGGCTGTCTTTCATACTAAAGTTGGTAGTTGATGCTGCTGCTATACTAATGTGTCCTTAACATAAATAAAGATGACGGATTCTTAGAATAGTGAGAGGCTGGTGGTGGCAAGTAACCATCAGAGGCAACATGCCTATTATAGGAAGCAAGGCCAGAATAGTACTTTGGCTTGAAGACTTTTTGGTGGTTGCTAATGACACATCATGTTCCTAGATGTGAATAGGTGGGAAGCAGACTACAATATCTCATGATTTATATAACAAAGAAAATCAAGAATTGGCAAGCATAAGGTTGCTTTTATCCAAATAAAATATCAAAATCATTCACCCAGCTTCCAGATCTGAGTCAGTTCTCATACCCAGTGCCATCAATTGAAAAGGAATCCAGAGTCTCTTGAGAATGGGTTCCATAAAGCTATGGCAAATATAAACAAAAATCTGGGCAATAATATGTGCAGTCTTTATTTTCAGTGAGACTTGTAGTAGTTTACAGAGTAACTGGACACAGGAGAAGAACATCAAGATTTTTTGAAGTCTATTGAATATCAGCACGGACAATGAGAACAAGAGAACTGTACAGTTTTCAGGTTAGAGTGTGTCTTAAGGAGACCAGATAATAAATGGAATCCTGACCCAAGTACATCTCACAATATTACTAATTGGCCTGTAGACTTAGACTGGTTCCTTAAGTCAATATTGGGAAAGATATAGTTATCAGTTGACATACACCTCACATTAGTTCTCATATCTGTAGATTAACAGTTATGATCCTAGAAATGATCAAAGAGAAGCCCATAAAATTCCCCCTTTGCTCAGAAAAATATTAAGTCACAAACAGAATGGTTTCCAGATGCAACTGCAGATATATATTGAAACTCCAAAGATGTATAGGCTTCTAGGGTAGTGATCCCATTCATATGCTCTTTCAATTCTATTGTACATTGCATTTGCTGTTTTTCCTGCATAACAAGTTGGACTGAGGCGGTGACAATTCACCACCATAAACCAAAGTCAAATCCACTTCTACAGTTTTCTATTTCAGCAAATCACCATAACCATTATTCTGCAAGCCAAAAATCTAACAGCATATGACATCTCAATCTATCTCATTTCCCATGGAAGTCCTGTTAATTTTACCTCCAGATTACTGTCAAATCTGTCCTCATCTATTGCCACTGATTATGTTTCTCATTACTGAAATTTGTTTTCAAAGACCTCCTCTCACCCTCAGAATAAAAAAGTACTTTACATTCCTTTTACCTACCTCTCTAACCTCAACTTGTACCAATAAACACCTTGCTATTTATATTTCAAAACCTTGGACTTTCCACTTTCCAAGTGCACTTTTTTTAAATTTTTTTGTTGTTATGTTAATCCCCATACATTACATCATTAGTTTTAGATATAGTGTTCCATGATTCATTGTTTGTGCATAACACCCAGTGCTCCATGCAGAAGGTGCCCTCCTCAATACCCATCACCAGGCTAACCCATCCCCCCACCCCCTTCCCTCTAGAACCCTCAGTTTGTTTCTCAGAGTCCATCGTCTCTCATGGTTCGTCCACCCCTCCGATTTCCCCCCCTTCATTCTTCCCCTCCTGCTATCTTCTTCTTTTTTTTTCCTTAACATATATTGCATTATTTGTTTCAGAGGTACAGATCTGAGAATCAACAGTCTTGCACAATTCACAGCGCTTATCAGAGCACATAACCTCCCCAGTGTCTATCACCCAGTCACCCCATCCCTCCCACCCCCCACCACTCCAGCAACCCTCAGTTTGTTTCCTGCGATTAAGAATTCCTCATATCAGTGAGGTCATATGATACATGTCTTTCTCTGTTTGACTTATTTCACTCAACATAATACCCTCCAGTTCCATCCACATCGTTGCAAATGGCAAGATCTCATTCCTTTTGATGGCTGCATAATATTCCATTGTACATATATACCACATCTTCTTTATCCATTCATCTGTCGATGGACATCTTGGCTCTTTCCACAGTTTGGCTATTGTCGACATTGCTGCTATAAACATCGGGGTGCACGTACCCTTTTGGATCCCTACTTTTGTATCTTTTATCCCTAGAGCACATTGTTTCCTTTTCTTGGACTGGGTTGTTTCAGAGACATCTCCTCCCACTTCCCCTAGTCAACTTCAATTCACCCTTCTTATATTATTTCGCTTGTTCCTTTGCAGGAAAGCCTTTTCTGATACTAGCACCCTATAGTAGGCATAATATATGGTAAGCATTCAATAAATATTTGTTGAATGAATATATAAATAATGCATAGACTCAAACCAGAAGACAGGAAGCAAAAGACTACTTGCCAAATCTGAGGCTAGAAATGAAAGAAAAAGCAAGACATTTCCTGAAGATCCTTTGAGACAAGGATCCCACAGCTAATGCAAAGTAGTCAAATTAAAAAAAAAAAAAATCAAGCTCTGACCAATTATATACTGCTCCAGAAAGGATTAAGTAAGTTCTTGGAGATAGATGCTAAGCTTCTGGGCAGTTTCTCTTTCTGTTAGGATGAGGTAAATTTGTGAGTGGAGCACACATTCTTCCTTTTAATAATATTATGATGACAAGCCTCATCTGTTAGGGTGTTCTTGACTAAAAGTAACTCAAAACCCAACTAAAATAGTTTAAACTGGAGGAAGATTTCACAAAGCAAAAATCCTGGAATTAAGGAAGTATCACAGTTAATATAGTTGTTTTGAAATATCAAGTCCTGGAATTTTTTCCATCTTTCATTCTGCTTTCTTCATGAAGCTAGCTTTTTGCCTCGTGAGATGACACCAAGAAGATCAAGACTCATATATTTATATAATAACATTCAAAGGTTGGAAAAGGAAAACTCTTGTTTTTTGTCTTTATTTAGGAGCAAGAAAGAACTTTTAAGAAGTCTCTCCACCACTCAGCAGACATTCCCCTCTGACTTATTGATCAGAATCATGTCATAAGTCCATTGCTGAACCAATCTCTACAGAACAGATTCACTGCAATTGGCTAAGACTAATAGAGCTCCTCTGCTAGGGCTGGAGAAAGGTCCTAAAGCACATGGCCTACTATCAACTGAACAAAATGAACATTATTTTATCCAGGAGGGGAGTAATTGACAGCGAACACTGTCTGACACCCTGTCATTTAGTAAGGGACCCTTATGGACCTATCATGATACTTTATTTAATGTGCATATTCTATAGTCTTAACAATAACCCAACAAGGTTGGTGTGATTTTTAAAGACGAAAATATTAAGACTTAAAGGTTGAGTACTAGTACACAAGGTAATATGATTAATGACATGGCCAAGATTTAAATGTAAGCCTGACTTAAAAATCTGTTGTTATATTATATACATACTGAGATTCCAATAATAAACAAAATTCTAATAATTGTCCACTAAAATATTCAATTTCAAATACTCCATATTTTCTATTCAATAATCAGTATCTCCTAAAGTTTCTGACAAAAAGATAGATGCTTATATATATATACTAAATACCTATATTAGCCATACAACACTAAATTGTTTAATTTAAAACAGGCAAATTACTTAACCTCTCTGTGTCTTATTTTCCTTATCTATAAAATAGTTTATCTTCTAGTTCATAGGTTTATTGTAAAAATATAAGTGAACCTGGCACAGAGTAATAGCTTACTATACATTAGCTGATATTCCCAGCTCAAAACTGATTCTTGTTAGGTATTAAACAATGTTAGACAGTAGAGAAAAACAAAATAAAATAAAAACAGAATTACCAGGGCGCCTGGGTGGCTCAGTCGGTTAAGTGTCTGCCTTTGGCTCAGGTCATGATCCCAGGGTCCTGGGATCAAGGCCCGCATCAGGCTCTCTGTTCAGCATAGAGCCTGCTTCTCCTTCTCCCTCTGCTGCTCCCCCTGCTTGTGCTCTCTCTGTCAAATAAATAAATACAACCTTTAAAAATAATAATAATAATAAAGCAGCATTAGCTTTTTTTTTTACTTTGCTTGATGGCTTTTCAAATGTGTTCTTAGAAATACGTAACCAATTTTCATTCATAAGAACCACCTTTTATAGGATTAATGTAATGATATTTAAATGGCCCTACTTTTTTTTGCCAGCTTTATTGAGATAGTATTGACACCCTACTTTATTAAAAATGTTCAAGTATGTAATGTACTACTGTTGATCATAATCATGATGCTGTAATTAGATCTCCAGAACTTGACCAACACCTCTCCATTTTCCCCATCCCCAGCTCCTAGTAACCATTATTCTACTCTATTTATTTCTAATTTCAGCTTTTTTTAAACTCTGCAAATAAGTGGTATCATATAGTAGTTGTCTTTCTCTATCTGACTTATTTCACCTCACATAATACCCTCAAAGTCCATCCATGTTGTCGCAAAAGGCAGGATTTCCTTCTTTTGTATGGCTGAATAATATTCCATTATATATATGTATATTTTCTTTATCCTTCCAACCTTGACAGGCACTTAGGTAGTTTCTGTATCTTAGCAATTGTGAATAATGCTACAATGAACATAGAGGGGCTGATGTCTCTTCAAGATTGTGTTTTCATTTTCTTCAGATATATACCCAAAAGTGGAATTGATGGGTCATATGGCAGGTGTCAGCCTGATGCTGAGGTGGACAGCTCTGAGGTCCAAGATGAAGTTAGGAATTCACTTTTATTCTCCTTCTCCCAAGGAGATGGTGTTTCTCTCCTTGCTGAGCTGCTGGGGCTTGGAAGTGGGGTAATGGGAATAGTGTGAATCTATCTTTCCTACCCTCCTCAATGTGTCCTTTCTTATTTCTGTGCTTCACCCCCGGGTGCTGGAGTCACTCACCTGGAATCCTTGGCTTTTGTGAAGGTATTTTTGTAAGCAGATAGTCATTCATATTGAGGTTTCTGGCAGGTGAGGGGGGCAGGTGGATTCCTAGGCCATCGGTTTTCTGCCCACACTTTTACACAGACCTCATACTGAAAGCTGAGAACAAAGGTGGCAGCTAGGGCACAAGCTCCTTCCCACCACTTCACCAAACCCTAGCAATTTATTTCCACCTCTAGCACTTCCTTCTCCTGGAGATGTGAGTGTTCCACAAGGATGCACTCAATTTGTTTGTGTTGTTTTATGACACCATTAGTCATTCAGCTTTCTTTAACCATTTCCTTATTTTCCTACTGACCCATTACTCAACCCACCAAATCTCATTCTCCCACTTTGTTTGTTCCTCATTGTTCCTTCTATCCCTTTAATACATTCCAGACACATATTTTCTGTGTTCTCTGAATATGCAGTAACAGCTCAAATTCCAACCATGAAGACAATAACAAACTTTCAAATGGACAAAGAGAAAGCCCACAGTCGTGTCTTGTTTACCGAGTTTATGCTTTGAATGAACTCTGCAGGGGATTATCTCTGCAAATCCATTGCTTATACTATTGAGTTTTAAGGTCAGTAAATACTATGATTGACCACAGATGAACTGAACCAAACGTGAACTTTGTTTTTCTTGTCTTTTCAATCCATTTTCTCTGCCTACATTTTTCAGTACTACTGCCAACCAACTATTGTCCTCACTTCTGTATCTCACTGCCTCAAAGGGCCCTCTACCATAGCATATCACTGAGCCTTTACCTCTGAATGTAGTGTATCTATCTATGGCCAGTGACAGGGCTACAATATAACATTTGGCAATATGTATGTAACTTAACAAAAATTACTGGTGGTATCTCATTTAATCCCTACTATCTAATAAAACAAGTCAAAGAAATTAGACCAATTAAATCAAATTTATCCACGGGTTAGTGTGGTATCTCCCTAGATTATATTTTAATTTTAAGAGGACGTCCTTAGAAAATAACCCAGTGACCTACCTAGAAATTTAAAGTGCCCTATTCTGGTCACTCAGGATTATATCAGATGGGAAAGACAGGATAGTGTTTGGTGCTGAGATCTAGAAGCAGGGCCTAGAAATTGGCCGTGTTCTTACTGATTATAAAATTGTATACAGGGCGTCTGGATGGCTCAGTTGGTTAAGCGACTGCCTTCGGCTCAGGTCATGATCCTGGAGTCCCAGGATCGAGTCCCGCATCGGGCTCCCTGCTAGGCGGCGAGTCTGCTTCTCCTTCTGCCCCTCCCCCCTCTCATGTGCTCTCTCTCTCTCATTCTCTCTCTCAAATAAATAAATAAAATCTTTAAAAAAATAAATAAATAAAAATAAATAAAAAAAATTGTATACAACCACTATGCTACAGATGTGAGTGGGGAAGCTGGTAGTGAAATGAGCACAAATCACATCATATGATTATGAGGATGAGAAACATAGTAAAACACAAACTCAGTAAGGTAAATCTGGGAAGTAGATTCATGTCATGAGCACGCTATGAAGGCTCGCACACCAGAGTTGTGTCTTTCCACAATGTCAGCTTTATTCAAATAAAGCAAAGTTAATCACAATTACAAAGCAGGTTCAGGATTCCAAACTCCATGACATTTCACCATATGATTAAACTTGGCTTCTTACAGAGCAGGACAGAAGACAAGCCACACAGCAAACAAGAAGAGGGTGTAGGAAGGTAATGAACCAAAAGTGAAGTCAGTCTATGGTCACACAGTTGAGATAAGGCCTCGGTCCTGTCCGGGCCTGCTCTCAGCACTTACTGCTTATTATATTCAAGCAGCAAAGGCTCTCAGTTCTGTTCGGAGATCTGCCGGGCAGAGCCTTCTGCGGCAGCTGCCTTTTTTAAGTGGTCAGACATAGAGGGGTCGTGTCCGAAGAGTCTGACAGTTTGCTATAAAAATCCTCCCCTTTTTAAAGGGATTGAATCGGTCTTGGGCCCCTGCAGACCTGCTCTGGTTCTGCTCATTATCAGTTCTGGGGGGTCAGCTGGTCCCGACGAGATCTCCTAGCTGCAGTATCTTAACTGCTTGCATCATTGCTGGACACAGGCCCCTGATTGACACAGGGCCCTGCTTGACATTGGAGACTCTATTTTGCTCTCTACAATTCCCTCTTCAGAAAATGAAAAGTTGTGTTGGGACCTCCTAACTATGCCACTATTTTTAGAGAAATTAAGAATTTAAAGCTATGTTAATGGGGGTAAATTGATCTTCAACAGGGATACAATCACAAGGACATTATTGACACTCTAAAGGTGAGTGATTATAAAGAGGCACAACACAAATTTCTAGGGTCCTGATAATATTCTGGAAGTCACATTGAGCTGTACTTTTATAACTTGTGTGTGCATGCATGTGTGTGTGTGCATACACATATGCAGATAATTTTTCGACTTCAAAAGCTTTTTTTCAATTTGACAAGAATTTTGAAGTGAGATCTTGCTTTTTGTCTCTTTTCCATGAAGTTTTGGCTTATTCATTCTAACTCCATATTCCTTTACACTCTGTTTTCAACCTGGCAGTTTTTTTGTTTTGTTTTATTTTGTTTTTCGTTTATCCAATTCTGAGTGGCCAATAACCTGGTTTAGCAGGTGTACTGAATGGAAAAATCAATAAAATACACAATAGTAAATCTTCCCAGACAAGATAAATTCATAAACCATCACAGCCTTTCTGCCACATGAGGCAGCCCCGATAAGGATCAGTGATAAGAACCACTTACACCTGAATGCAGTAAAAACGTTTTTACTGACCCTAAACAGTTCAAGGTCATTCTACTTCTTCCAATATAAGTAAGGGTAAAAATAAAGAGTCAGACAAACTCAAAGGAATTGAGAATTTCAACACATTTTAAAAATCATTAATTCTAGCCTTTTCTTTTCATAAGTAAATAAACAGTAACCAAGAAATTGAGTGACTTGTTCAGTTCTACCAAATAATTACTGACAGAAATGAAAATCAGACCTCAAGTCTCTGATTTCCACATCAGTACATTTTACATCTCTGGGCTTCCTCTCCAAGAAAACCTCTTTTATAATCAATCAATCAGTATGCAATAATTCATGGAGCAGCATCACCTAGAAAGTAGAGGAGACCTCCATGGTGCTGTACCAAATGGAAGGCTTCTATAGGCAGAAATGGGGAAGAACAAAATGTTACTAGAAAAAGAAAAGACAGGATTATTTCAGGCCAGGTCACCTTTCTTTGGAGGAAGATGGAGGGTTGTCTCTTATGCAGATTATTTTATTAATATGATCAGGAAATTCCAGACTGACGGGTTAAAGGTCACATTCTTATAATTAAGTCTCAGTTTGCTGTCCTAGGAGCAAGTGATTCCATTTGGGCCTTTTTAAATGCATTATTATTATTATTATTTTAATACTAGTTACAGGCCTAGAAGCATAAAGGGATGGTATGGGTAGATTTTGAAGAGAATCAGCATTGTTTTGCACGGCAACTGCCTTAGGGGAGGACATTACTGTTTTCTCAGGCAAAGCAGAATTAACCCCCTCAAATAGAGATAAAAAGTCACACACCACTGTGGGCAGGGATGTCCCCTGCCACAGACGGTGGGGACACCTCTTCCACTGGCAAAGACTACACATCATAATTTAGGATTCAATGTCCCCAGCTTCATCACAGTCTTCCCACATATCCCCAACACAACTTATAAATACCATTTTTCCCCAATCATTGGCCTCACTTTAACAGTAGACACTCTGGAGGTGGAAGCTCAGGTTGCATTGTAACTGAGCCAATCACAAGATGAGATCGTGCATTCGGTTTTCAGCAATTTCAGCCCTGTGGTTACAAAAGGTAAGGCTCTGCCTCAGAGCACACAAGGAAGCTCTTAGGTCATTGCTGTGGCTTTAACTGGGAATTTAAATAACTGAACTCGTTTTTTTATTTATTTAATTTTTTTAAAGATTTAATTAATTTTTGACAGAGAGTGTACAAGCAGGGGACACAGCAGGCAGAGGGAGGGAGAAGCAGGCTTCCCGCTGAGCAGGGAGCCCAATGTGGGGCTGGATCTCAGGACCCTGGGATCATGACCCGAGCAGACGTTTAACCGTCTGAGCCACGCAGGCACCCCTAAACTCATTCTTTCATTTCAACACTTTGTCCAGAGGCATTAGGAACAACCAATCAATGTCACTATATTTCTTAGTTTTCCACGATGCTCAGTTATATGGATTATCAGTGCTCTCTACTTCTGGAAATGGAGTCATTAGTATCTTTAAACTTAATCAGATTAGAGAGACAATTCCAGAAACTCCAGAACCAATTCAGAAAATTCATCCTTAAAATTCTGTTCTTCTAGAACCACTCTTGGTAACAAAATCTGTATGAGTCAGGATTCTCCAGAGGAAGAGAACCAATAAGATATTGGTATGTATAGATAGATAAATATGTAATTTAAATATATAAATAAATAATATAAATATATATATAATATAAATATAAATGTATATAAATCATGGCCCACATGATTATGAAGACTGAGAGGTTCATCAATCCGCAGTCTCCTGCAGGCTGGAGGCCCAGCAAAGCCAGAGTTGTAATTCCAGTCCAAACTGAAAGGCCTGAGAACCAAGGGTGCCAATGGTGTTAGTCCCAGCCTGAGTCCAAAGGCCTGAGAACCAGGAGCACAGATGTTTGAGGGCAGAAGATGGATGTCCCAGTTTAAGCAGAGAGTACATTTGTACACTTCCTCTGCCTTTTTGTCCTATTCAGGCCCTTAACGGATTGGATTATGCCTGCCCACAGTGATAAGAGCAATCTTTTTTATTCAGTCTACTGATTTAATTGATAAGCTTTTCTGGAAATACTGTCACAGACATACCTAGAAATAATGTTCTACCAGCTACCTGGGCATCCCTTAGACCAATCAAATTAATCACACATGTAAATACTTGAAAAATTATAAAAAGCATAATGAACAGAACTGCCTATCCAATGGAGGTTGACAGCTAAATAAAATATGCTGGAAGGTATCTAGGTTTCTGAGAACCTTAACAATAACAAAGCCTTAGAGTTATCAAGACAGTGAAAGCAATATTGCAAAGTTCAATATTATTCTTACTTTTAAAAAACTGTATTAATATCCAGGGGTGCCTGCCTGGCTCAGTCTGTGGTATATGTGACTCTTGATCTCGGGGTGGTGAGTTCGAGCCCCACGTTGTGTTAGAGATTAATATCCAGATATTCATTTTGAAATAATATTGTAGACAACTATAATCAGAATAATCTTCCAGGGGTGCCTGGGTGGCTCAGTCATTGGGCGTCTGCCTTCGGCTCAGGTCGTGGTCCCGGGGTCCTGGGGTAGAGCCCCGCGTCGGGCTCCCTGCTCCACGGGAGGCCTGCTTCTCCCTCTCCCACTCCCTCTGCCTTTGTTCCCTCTCTCACTTTGTCTCTGTCAAACAAATAAAATCTTTAAAAAATAATAATAATAATAATCTTCCAAATACTTCCAAAATTGTGCTTGGCCAAATTTTCCCCCCAAAAAATGGCATTAAAAGAAATTTACAAATATGGTTATAATTTTTCCTTTCTAAAAGATTACAGTAAGTTATCTGCATACTAAAATTTGAAATATAGGGGCGCCTGGGCGGCTCAGTTGTTAAGTGTCTGCCCTCGGCTCAGGTCATGATCCCAGGGTCCTGGGATCGAGCCCCGCATCGGGCTCCCTGCTTGGTGGGCAGCCTGCTTCTCCCTCTCCCACTCCCACTGCTTGCATTCCCTCTCTCACTGTGTCTCTCTGTCAAATATATAAATAAAATCTTTAAAATTTGAAATATTAAAAAAAATTCAGTTTTATGTCTCCTTTATTCTTTCCATTGTTTTCTTTTTTTAATCCTAGAAATAACTTTTAATATATTTGTGAAATATATACATGTTAACTATTTCTTCTGGAAAAACTTGTAGCTAACCATTGAATGCAGGGTATCTATAAACCACAGCATATTTGAGAAAAATCAATATCAGCAAAATCATTCTATTACTGAATATCTTACTCTTCGTGGGTATATTCTCTTCCTCTCTGTGTCTTTAAAAAACTTTTATTAATAAGAAAGGCAATAAAATTTTGCAGATCTATTTTATAAGATCATCAAGAAGTATTTAAATTATGATGAAACTATTAACAATCAAGGGCATAATAACAAGTTTGATAAAAAGTTCGAACTCTGCTTTCTTTTGAATCAACCAAGATTTGTACAATTGTTTGTTGTACTTTTACCTTTGCTGGTCCAGTGAATTTGTCAGAGGAAAAATAAACAAGACATTTTATCATCTATTTATGAAGACAGTAATGAATTCCCTTACTACTCAAGACATAAAGTCTGTGTCCTGTGAAAGATTCATTGACAAATGCATGTATGCTTTTCTGCTTTATTGACAAATTTTTCAATGTAAAGCCAGGGTTGTTCTCTAAAATTTATATTTTGATTTGACAAAGAAAAATAAGCTACATTAAGTTAAAATCTAAAGTTATTTTCAATGCTCTTAAGGTAAGTCCTCTCCACGTAAATAATATGGTGGCTGCCCATTAGAATAGGTAGGAATAAAATATAATATATCTAAATATTCACAATTAAATCAAATATATATTTATATAAATAAGCATATTTTGAAATAGCACAATAAGGGAAAGATAGATAAAAGATTGTAAAGATTATTTGTCTATGATAATACTATAATTTTTCTTTTCTTTTTTTTTTAAAGATTTTATTTATTTGAGAGAGAGAAAGATAGGGAGAGAAAGAGAGCATGGGGGTGGGGGTGGAGGGAGAGGGAGAAACAGGCCCTCCTCAGTCAGAGCACTAGAAGCAGGGAGCCCCCAAGGCAGGGCTTGATCCTGGAACTCCGGGATCATGACCTGAGCCAAAGGTAGATGCTTAACCGACTGAACCACCCAGGCGCCCCTTCGCCCCTTCTTTTTTTTTTTTTTTGATTCAGATTTTATTTTAAATGATCTCTACACCCAACGTGGGGCTTGAGTTTACAACCCAGAGATCAAAAGTCCCATGTTCTACCAACTAAGCCAGCCAGGCACCCATAAGTTTTATTTTCTTTTAATAGTTTCATATTGAATAGGAAAGTGCTTTAGGGGCATCTGGGTGGCTCAGTCAGCTGGGTGTCTGTTTTTGGCTCAGGTCATGATCCCAGGGTCCTGGGATCGAGTCCGGCATGGGGCTCTCTGCTCAGCGGGGAGTCTGCTTCTCCCTCTCCCTCTGTCCCTTCCTGCCCCTAGGGCTCACACACTCTCTCTCTAATACATAAATAAAATCCTAAACAAACTAGCAAACAAACTCCTTACTAGTCTCCCTACATCTGCTCAAACATTAAAAAAAAAAAAAAAAAACAAGGAAAGTGGTTTAGTGCTTGTTAAAAAGTAAGTCAATACAAGAAAAAAATCTTAATATAAAACCCCAATATGATAATATAAATAATAAAAATAAAAAATAATATAAACAAACCTCATATAAATTTAACATTGCACAAATATAATCATGTACACTCTGCCCAATACCAAAGAAAAAATTAATGATCGGAAATTGAATAAACATGCATTTGAATCCATCAGGTCAGGTTGCTAAACATCCCTTTGTCAGAACAATCAACTTGTCTTAACTTCATTTTCATCATCCATACAGTGGTTATAAGCATCCCAACCTTAAAAGATTGGTGATTAAAATATGTAATGTATATCAAACCCCTGACTGGTAATAGCCAACTAATGGGAGTTTATGTTTTCATTCCATTAATGAGGACAGAGTATGACTCAAAAGTTTTAAATAGAGAGCCCCTTCTGTCATGTATTCATAGTCATTCATTCTTTTTACCATCCATTCATATATTTATTAATTAATAGGTGTTTGTAGAGTGCTTATTATGTGTAAAGTCCTGTTAAAAACACTGTGAAACACTGAAGAAATACATTCAATATGAAATTGTTGGGCCCCTGGGTAGCTCAGTCGTTAAGCGTCTGCCTTCGGCTCAGGTCATGATCCCCGGGTCCTGGGATTGAGCCTCATATGGGGCTCCCTGCTTAGGGAGGAGCCTGCGTCTCCCTCTCCATCTGTTGCCCCACCTGCTTGTGCTCTCTCACTCTCTCTCAAAAAAATAAAATCTTAAAAAAAAACTCTTTAAAATATAACAAAACAGTATAAATAATTTTAATGGTATGGAAAATGCATAATATCAGCTGAAAACTATTAGAAAAACTCTGAAGGCAACATAACCTCATATATTTTAATGCATTTCTATATATATATGAAATTTAGTAGAGCTTTAGCCACAAATTATAAAAACCTCAATTTTAAACTATCTTAAGTCATAAGGAAATTATTTATTTTACTTAAGAGGAAATCCAGAAAAATGCAGACTTCTGATTCGATTGACATGCTGGGTTAACAATGTGATCAAAGGAAGCAGTTCTTTCCATTTCATCACTCCACTAGTTATTGTCTGATGACTGTCAGCTGCATTCCCCCCTCCGTACTCTCCTCTATGTCACAAGGGGCTAGACGCCTCCAACGACATTTCCAAGGTACCCATGTCAATGGAAACTCCGGTGGGAGACTGCAAAATGGGAAGAGAAAGAAACTATTTTTTTCTTCTGGTGCTGCTTTTTGATGCAGCAGGATCAGTGAGCGGTGTTGGAAGAGAGCAGCCCAATGCAGAAAATTTCAGGCTTTATGCAGCATGGTCAGTAGTACAAGCCCTTCTGTTCCTGCTCAGTGGCTCTAGTACTGCCTTCAGCAAACAGACAAGGACTTCAGCCCAAGGGTGAGAGCAGCATTCTTCTCTTCCCTTTGTTCCTCCTGCCTTGCGCCTTCTTTCTTCGCCACTCCCGCCCTTCTGATGGCTTTATAATTAATTTCCTGCATTAAACCCTCCTCTGTTTGAGCACCTAGTTCCATTTTCCTGACTGGCCTCTGACTGATAGAGCCAACTTCAGTGATGACTACATCCTTAGGCAGGAGCAAGATGACACAGCACCAGGCACCAATACAGGTATGGCAATGTTCACAGGGAAAAAAGGAAAAAAAAGAAAAAGAAAAAAAAAAGCTTTCTCTTAGGAGTGAAGCTCTTTTCCCCAGAAAACCCACACCATATAGCCCTTCACATCACACTTAAGTCTTAAGCTGTGTTAGCAGACCAAACACAATGTTTCTAAAGATAGACTTGTTTTGTCTCTCATTTAAGCATTTAGATATAGACAGGTTGAGACGAGTACAGTGGCTCTGGTGTGGTACAAAACAGAGTCTCATTCAGCTTTTTACTCCACTATGCTTAGGATGTGCTCTCTTCTTCATAATCCAAGATGACCCTCCCTCCTTCATATCCATATCACACCAGGATGAAGGAAGTAGAGAGGAAAGAAAAGGGTCTTCACTTAAAAGACATGAGAGAACTTGCACGAATCACTTCTGCTTATGCACTGTTGGCCAAATCATAGGCACAGGGACACATCTAACTAAGAGGACTGGCAATAGAAAATATCTTTATTCTGAGTATTTCTGAATCTGGGTAAAGATTAGGAATTCTATTAAGGTATAAGAAGAAAATAGTTATCGTCTGAAATCTGTAAGTCTCAGCCAATCTGCCCATTTGTCCATTCAAATATCAATATGCATCCTTCTTTCTACAAAAAAAAAGGAACTGTCTTCTTTCACTGTCTTCCAGAGAGATAAGCACCAAGCCCCACCACATTAGTGAATTCAGCAAGAAATCCAGGATCTCTTAGTAATTCAGTCCTCTCCACAAACTGCAAATGTAGCTCCTCAATGACAAGTAATCTATAAACTAAAGTTATCTGCTTCCAAATTAAATAATATACAATAAGTGCTTGGAAAAGTTCCAAGGCAATTTTTACATCCTGCTGGGCAGCAATAGCAAATGTGTTTTTTTCCGTAGGTAAAATAAATTCCTTCATTAGCCAACTTGGTAGCTGCTGGTTTTGTTCTCTGCAAAGAATTCTTCGTCCATGGCCCTTCATAGTCATATTTGACATGGACTTTAAGGAGAATGGTTTCGTTAGAGACTTTTACAGGCCATTTCCTGCTGACGCAAGTTAGGGACCAAACATTTCAAGTTGGGTTTGTGGGTCCTTTGCAACGCAAGCCCCTCAAAAACTTGGTAGAATTGAGGTTTGTTCCCAGCCATCCCCATGTGTGGGTTACCACACCAAAATTCTCATCTAGCCACAACTTTTCAAGGCTCTGGTATTGCATCAACTGACCTCTGTGTTGTGCTCATTCCACTCTATCCGAACTTAACTTTCTGAAGGCCCTATTCAAGTATGGGTTTAGGTGGTGTTTTAGCCAAGGTCTCTCTCATATCTAACACAGAGCCAAGACTTCTCTTGTGTGCAAGTAGTTTATTTGGGAGTGTGTTGGCAGAGAGCAGGCAGGAGGTTCTGGAAATTGAATAGGGAAGGAAAGAAAGTGGTTTCAGTAGGGGCATGGCACATGACTGGTTTTATGCGTGACTTTCTAAACAGACTCAGGAAATGATTCTCAAAATTTTCTGGCTGAGGAAACATAAAGAAGCATTCAGTCACTGGCTCACATCCCCTATTAGGTGAGGGTCACCCCAATTTCCCTGAGTTTTGAGTACTGGGGGGGTACCACTGTGTCCCGTGCCAAAGAGGTAGAAAAGCCCTAGAACAGGAAAAGAGAAATACCTAGTACATGCTCTGAGATAGAGTGCTGTCAGGCAAAGAGAATTAATACCTACATGGGATTTTTTACAATAGCTGTGGCTGGAACCAGAGGCGAAGGGGAGAGAAAGTGAGGCAGTGCACAAGCCGTGACTATACAGGTAGAAATGTACTATCCTTAATCTGATCTCTGCTGCTGGACTGGTTCCCACTGTCTTGCCTTAACTTTCAAAGGAAGATGCTTACAAAAGACTTGAGCCCACAGTCAAATCTCCTTTTGAGGAGACTGCATCCATGCCTTGTAACCACTTCCATTTCAGGTAGAGAAACAGTTGGATTTTTCTATACTGCATGGTCCTAACTTATCATACTCTCAATCAGTTTAGATTACAGGCTACAGGCAAATAGTAATATTCCCTTTCATCTCCATTTGCAGGTTGGCTAACTCTAGCTTGAGTTCACCTCTCTTCTGAAAAAATATAGCGAAAGTAGCAAGAAACAGCGATATGACAGCATTCTGGGCTTCTCCTTCCATACAGGAAACGTAGGTTAGGTCAGCCCATGGCTGCCCTTCAAAATACAGGAAACATTAGTTTCCCCCAAAATTTCCCCTCAGTATAGCACATCTCACTGACTCTCCAGGAGACTGCATGGGTTACATCGAGCAGGACCTCTGGATAAAAAGAAGAGGCCTAATGTCTGGAAGAGGAGGAATGCCCAACACAGAAGGTCCAGAAGAAATGATTAGTGAGGTTGGAGGGAAACTAAGAGAGGGTGGTGGCACTGAAGTCATAGGTAGTTCATGGTTCAAGGTGGGAGAGATTGACTGTGTCACATGCTCATAACAGTTTGTAAAATGAGTTCTGAACACTGACTGTTGGGTTTAGCAGCAAGATGACCATGAGTGACAATGATGGGAAATGCTTCCTATGAAAGTAGGTCCCGAGGCTCCTTGTTTTTCAGAGAATGTCCATCAATCCCTCGGAAACTTTCCACACAGTCTCCGTAAAAATAGAAAAATTAGTCCTTGCTCTTTAGCATAATGGGGATGATTTGGAACAAACAGCACTAACTAACAGGATTATAAAAAAATAGGTCACTCCTCAAAACTAATGGCATTATTTACTCAAAATATAATATTAAAAGTTCCATATATTTAAAATAACACTATTGTTTACTAGAATTTTTTTTAAATAAATGTTTGCCAATAATGGGGAAAAAAGCATCAACTTCTACTTCTTACAATTATAAAATCATTAATATAATCTATTTTAATGTCACAGGAACCCAGTCAGTACTCAGACAATAAGAGTTTTAGTAATAAGTAATACTAGTGACTTTATGAAGAAAGTCAATGAGCAATCATGATCCTAAATTCTGATTTTCTAATTCCTCTAAGTACCTCAAGGTATTGTAACAGTCACAATCAACTTTTTCACTTCAATTAAAAATAACTATCACCACTCAGTATTTGGAAAGGAAAGGGAAATATGTAACTACAAGGAGACTAATCAAAGAACTGTAGCTAAGATTTCTTGTTGGCATTATATATATTTATATAATTACATTTATATAATTACATATATAATAAAAATTATAACAGACTTTGATAGGAGCTTTAAATAAGTGTGATTTAGGCAGTTAGTAGAGCTGTCCTACTATATGCAATTGGACTCTACTCTTCTTTATAAAGAGCAGAACAGTTTTTCCAATGGGAATTCTAAAACTCATTAGATATGTGAGATTCATTATAATTAGTTTCATTTAATACCACAAAAAGAACTTGTTCACAGGCTATTTTACTCTCTTCTTCCTTGATAGATGATTAGCTAGCTTCATTTTTAAATGAAAGATATACTCTAGATACTTAAATGTAGGGCATCTCTTCCTTTCAAATCTCAGAGAGAAAGGTGTGCTTCAGTTTCCCTATGGAAAGTTCTAGTATTTTGCCCCTCTTTTGAAAGAGGAACTAATCCTGCTTTCCCTATTCTTCTTTGGCTTCCTCCTTTCGTCAGCATTGAGCCTCTTTATCCTTTTTTTCAGCCCGAAGGATAATTTGTCTCATTCCAGGCCATTCAAAAATTGTACATTAGGAGGTAAATGAAAACAATTCATCTTTGATTATAAAATAGGACAGCTATGACATTAGTTCTTAAATAGTAT
This sequence comes from Mirounga angustirostris, assembly GCF_029215605.1. NCBI lineage: Eukaryota > Metazoa > Chordata > Mammalia > Carnivora > Phocidae > Mirounga > Mirounga angustirostris. The sequence continues at coordinate 54,741,706 of NW_026991712.1, read as the reverse complement.
AAAATTTTGATCCCTCACTACATCAAAAAGCCTTCTTAGGACTGAAGGTTCAATGACAGAAAATAAACAAAAATGTTTTGGTGACTCATTTGACATCTTTACTAATAGGTGGATATAAGGCACTTAAAGTGTTAGGCAATTAAAGTGAAATAATTTTCATACGTATTTTAAATTGCCTTATTAACATTAAAACTCATCTTTAGGGTAAAATGTACTTTTGCACTTTATAGTGAGAAAATCAACAAAATATGCCAATATGTAGGGAAAATGTAAATATAATACCAACTAATGTTAACTGGTGGCTTTTTTAAGCGCCCAATGCAGTACTTACATGATTTTTTTTCATTAACCCTGAATATGAATACTTTATAAATGAAGAAATCAAGACTAAAAATTGCAAGTCTGGGAATCCAATGAATCTTGGTCAATCAATAAGGGACTAGCAACACCCTGGAAGCTCCATGTGGTGCACAAGGCTGTGGATCAAAAGTGGACGAGCATCATACAACTGATATGTAAGACAAGTGTCTATAGCTACCATGTGGCATCAAGAATCAGTAACAGAGGGGCGCCTGGGTGGCTCAGTCATTAAGTGTCTGCCTTCAGCTCGGGTCATGATCCCAGGGTCCTGGGATCGAGCCCCGCGTCGGGCTCCCTGCTCCGCGGGGAACCTGTTTCTCCCTCTCCCTCTGCTCCTCCCCCTGCTTGTGCTCTCTTGCATGTTCTCTCTCTAATAAATAAACAAAATCTTTAAAAAAAAAAAAAGAATCAGTAACAGAAAGGAACAAGTCCATGCTTGTCACAATTAGATGGATGGGGACTGTTACCTCCTTGAGCTGCATAAAGCCCAGAGTTTTAGGATCATTTATGGGAGAGGGTTTCCACAAGAAGAGAATATTGGTGTATATGGTAACCTGGCAAAAGGAGCTTGAGCTCATCTTAATGTAATGTAAACAAAATATTTGTTCTAGTATTTTTCCCTCAAGTTAGTGAAGAGTTCAGAAAACTTTCCATATAATGCTCTCACTGATTCCATTCTTTAAAACTTTTGCTAAATTCTGATACCAAAAAAAAAGTATCTGTCCATCTATCTACATTTCTTTCTTTACAAGTGTTGCTCAGAAGGAAAAAAAAAAGTGATTAGATAAAGACTGACTGAAGGGAGAGGAGAGTGACTTGTTTTAGAAAAGGTTCCAGAAAAAGTCTTAAGGAGGAGGTGACATTAAAACTGAAACAAGAGGATTAAAAAAAAAAAAAGCAGATAAAGAGGAAGAATAAGAACAACATAAAAAGAAACTACCTACTCAAAAGCCCTACATGAAAAATCCCATCCTGTAAATGATTGATACCAGTGTGAAGGAGATCAACATAAGACACAGTTGATCAGATTGATAAAGGCCAGAATCTACAAGGCTAATGATTTTTATTTTATTTTAGATGCAAGTGAAAACCATTAATGGTTTTGAGAAGATAGTGGAAATGATCAGATTCACATGGAATACTAGACTGTTCAAGTAGAATAAGGGAGAAATGATAGGGGCTTAGACTAAGATGGTGGTGATTGGCAATGAATATGAAGAGAAATATATACACATATATTTGGAGATAGATTCCAGAGCACTTACTGATGAAGTCTATGCAAAAATTGAAGAAAAGTAAGGAATAAGGGATTATTCCCAGGTTTTTGCTTTGAGTTAATATTTGAATGTTTGAATCATGGCACCATTTACTGAGGAAGAAAAAATTTGCAGGATGAAGCAGTTTGGAAGAAGGAATAATTAACTGAAGTTTTCATTTTAGACATCTTAATTGTAGAGATGTCAACTAGTGTTTCTCAAATTTACCCAGTGAAAAGAATTACCTAGAGAACTTATTACATATATGGATTATCAGTTTTTCTGCTAGAAATTCTGGTTCATTAGGTCTGAGTTGAGCACAAAGTACTGGATTTTTTTCACTCTGTGGATATTGAGCAGCTATCAAAGAGAGAAAAAATGAAGAAGATCTCTATCAACTGATATAGGGTGATTTCCAACATACATGAAAGGCAAAGTTCAAAAGAGTACCTATAGTATGCCACTTTTCATGTAAGAAAGAAGGGACTGTAACAAAATGCACACATATCTACTCATCTGTGCAAAAAGAAATACAGGAAGGATAAACCAGAATCTAGTGTGATTGACTATCTATAGGAAGCAGCTGGGAATTGGGCTGAAAGTCAAGAAGAAAGGGAATGGGATAGAAGGGATGAGGAGATGACAGTGAGCATATATTTTTGTATAGTTTCAATTAAAACCGTGAACATTTGTCACGTACCCAAGTAAATAAATAATTAAAATCAAGCAGGATTTGAAAGTATCCCAAACTGGAACATAATTAGTAACAAATAAACCTAACTTTATTACAAATGAATAACAAAATCACACTGAAGGCGGCAGGAAAGAACTAACCTAAGTAACTTTGGAAAACAGTACTTTAATATACTATAATTAAACATACACAATATATACTGCAAGCTAAAAACAGAAAGAACTAACTATACACAAATATTAAACTTGTTAGTAGATTTATTTTTAACAGGGGTATAGGTTAATGATTTTTAAACATTTTATGTGCATTTTATGAACTGAGCAAAAAATAGATTGTGGATAATGAGAATTGGGTTTTTAGTTGTTAAACAAAGGAGTTACAAATAAAGAAATGGTAAGAGGCTGGAATAAGCCCTATAGTGTTGGATCGGAATCGAGGTATTAGTTTGCATTCATGTATCAGTTTGAACTTTGTGTGTGTGTGTGTGCGTGTGTGTGTACACACCCAGATAGATAAATATAAAAATAAACATATATTTGTATATGCGTATGTATGTATTCATATATATGTTTTTAGGTCTGTCTGCTCAAAGGGCAATAGGGTAGTTTGGGTAGCAATGAATATAACTCATACCAAGATGCTGAGTTCTAAATACCATGATTTAATACAAGGAACAAGAACTCTATGGAGAGGGGTGCCTGGGTGGCTCAGTAGTTGAGCATCTGACTACAGACCAGGTCATGATCCCAGGGTCCTGGGATCGAGCCCCACAACAGGCTCCCTGCTCCATGGGAAGCCTGTTTCTCCCCCTCCCACTCCCCCTGCTTGTGTATGTGTGTTCTCTCTGTCAAATAAAATAAAATCTTAAAAAAAAAAAGAACTCTATGGAGAGATGACTGATTCAAGGCTGGGACAGGGAAAAGTAAAAGGAAGGTCTGAAATATTTTGTAGTGCTAGAAAGTAAGCTACAACTCATATAGCTATGTGGAAAAAACATGGGAGACAGCGTGATGGGGGTACCAATCACCAAATCTGGAACAATTTGAGAAACAAAATAATGAATGGTAGCAATGGATTTTAACCCATAGAATAAAATAAATATCGACAAGTTCATACTGACATATATAAATAAATAAATAAATAAATAAATAAATAACTGAATAAATACATAAATGAAGGAGAAGGAATAGCTCTTCCTTTCAGTCAAATTATAGTTAATAAATGTAGAAGAACTGATGGGAACAGAAAATGATAATTTGTCAAACATCACAGTAATTGCTGGAGCCAGGGATTATTGATGGATGTCAAAATTAGTGTGGGGCAATAAAACAAGAAGCAGAATATTTGAGCAAACTCAAATAATTACAAAGGGAAAAATAGTAACTTTGCAGCTATCATTATAACCAAGGCATCAAAGTTAGCATTACCAGTAGTGAGACATACGATTTCTTGAACCTCTTCCTATGGTGGACATAAGGACATAACATCATCCTGTGGTGTTCTTGTCAGGAAATGCATAACATCAGTCTAACCACGAGAAATTATCAAACAAATCCAAATTGAGAAACATTCTACAAAATAACTGGCTAGGATTCTCCATTAGTTCAAAGTCATAAAGATAAAGAAACACAGGAACTATCTTAGATTGAAGAAGAATGAGAAGATATGGCAAATAAATGCAATAAGGGATCCTGGATTTGAACATGACCACAGGACAATAGACAATATTTGAATAATAGTCTACAAATTAGTTGATAGTATTGTATCAATGTAAACTTTCTGGTTTTGATAATTGTGCTATGATAATATAAACTTAGGGATAAACATTTAGGGATGCTGGGTAAAGGGCACATGGAACTCATGCTGCTATGTTTGAAGTTTTTTGTTTTTTGTTTTTTGTTTTTTTAAGATTTTATTTATTTATTTGAGAGAGAGAGAGAGAGAGCACAGAGGGAGAGTGAGAGGGAGAAGCAGACTCCCCACTGAGCAGGGAGCCCGATGCAGGGCTCGACCCCAGGACCCTGAGATCATGACCTGAGCTGAAGGCAGACGCTTAACCGACTGAGCCACCCAGGTGCCCCTGAAGTTTTTTAGTAAACTAAATTTGATAACAGAATTTTGTAAAAACTTAGTTTTTCCTTCTTTTACATTTCCTTATGAAATATATCTCCTTGTTTAGGGATAATGCTAATTCAGTGAGGAAGATAAGATTTACACAGAACCAAGGCTAACTTTCATAAGGTGTGGCACAGGAAACCATCAACTTTGAATGGCCACTTAAAACATCATACACAACATCATACACTTAAGTGCCACAATGAGTGGAATGTTTGAGGAGTTGGTGAACCATAGAATCCAAGAATTTTCTCATTGTAAAAACTCTTCCTTTTCCAGCTTCTTGGCTTCTATCTCTGTGAAAATACTTCAGTGACTGGAAGTTCATTATTTTAAAATGCAGTCTCTTCTAATGTTGAAAAGTTCTACTTGTTAAATAGTTCATCCTTTTATCAACCTAAACCTGGCTAATGGATCTTCAGGGTAGAAAAGACTATTCCTTTTCACAGGACAAACTCCAATAGTAGATTAGAGCCATCACCTTTGCCTCCTGGTCTTGTCTCATTTCGTATTCCTAGTCCTTCAATTACTTCTCACCGTGGATTCCAGACACTTGACTGCATTGATCACTTTCTCCAGCATAATAACCCATTTGCTGAAGCCGTATTTCAAGGCTGAAAGTGTTTACTGTTACATGTAAAAAATTCAAACGTAAAATTTCCAATCAACAATTATTCGCCTAACATGATTCATATATACCAACTGATAAGTACAATGAGAGATTATAAATTATTTAATTTTTAGAGACCCATTTAATACGTACTTATCTATAATGGGCCGGCAATGTGAATTGTCTTTCCATGCATCAGTGCACATCTGATGCTGCTTAACAATGACATGGATGTGGAATCCTGTTAGGTACTAACTTAAACATTTAAGAGCATTATCTGTTCCCAATAGACACACATATAGGAATTTTTATGATCTATTTTTTGTGTACTTCTCATTTTCATTATTCATTTTTGGCACTTAAGTGCATTCACCAAACTGCACCATAAACATTAAAATATTAAAATATATTGCTTCACTTTACCTTTTATAAGATAATTTTTTTAATATTTTATTTATTTATTTGAGACACAGAGAGAGAGTGTGTGCACAAGCAGGAAGAGGGGTGGAGGGAGAAGCAGGCTCCCCGCTGAGCAGGGAGCCCGATGCGGGGCTCGGTCCCAGGACCCTGGGATCATGACTTGAGCCAAAGGCAGATGCCTAGCTGACTGAGCCACTCAGGTGCCCCTTTTATGAGATTATTATACTTACCAACCAATATTTGAGATTTTAAGTATAAGCAAATCATGCTTAGCCAGTTAAGCACAGAGATTCAGTGAATGCAGTTGAAAATGCACACACTTAGATTTGAGCAAATTACTTCTCTAAGCCTTCATGTTTATTGTGTAAAACGATAATAGCAATATTGAGCACATAAGTGGATGGTAGAAAACCAGCTATATGTAGGTGCTATATATAAAGTTTATTTGACTACCTGACAATAAATACTCATTAACTATTAACATGATGATGAGAAGGAGGAGGAGGAGGATGGAGCTACTTGCAGGTGTCCTTATTAGGCCTGTAAGCATGGGAAAATAAGCCACTAGATCATGTCCATATACATTTACTAAGACTAGACTGCCTTTGCCCCCTGGCCCCCAGCTCCTACTCTTCATCTGTTTAAAAACTTCCCAAGACGGCTCAGGCCCTCTCTTCCATGAAACTTCTGTGAGCTACTCCTTTAGAATATGTTGCTTGCATTTATACCATGCACAAAACTTCTGCAGTGAAATGTATAACACTTTGCTGCAATTTTTGTCTCTGCATCAGACTGCAACTCTTAAGGAGAGAAACTAAGTCTTATCCCCAGAACCTAAAACAGTGCCAAGCACATAGTAACTTTTCAGTAGTTTTCTTCTTGTTTGTTTGTTTGTTTGTTTTATGAATGAAATCATGAATAAAAGAAGAAATGTTTGTTAGAAGATACTCTTTGCTCTCTAGGAGTTATATTATAAATTCTTAGTTAAGTACATTGAAGTTACTTTTTCTAGTATGTTCCTGAGAACTCTTAAGGAAAAGTTAGACTCATTGATGTGCACACAGTCTTAAGAATGGACTTTCTCATACCTTGTATACTTTCATATGTAGTAAGTGAAGATTAATCAATGGCAGGCTTTCCTCTACTTAGGTTTACATAGTCTTTAAGAAAAGCCATCTCATCCTTCTCAGTTAAGTTACAAACATTAGGATTTTAATATTTAAATAAGGGTGAGACTAGCTTTTGTCAATAATTCTGCTTTCTCATATTTAAAAAGAATGTCAAAATTTTAACTTCTTTGACTATCATCTTACAGATTCAGTTAAGTGTAGTCCTTTTTTTTTTAATTTAAAGATTTATTTATATGAGAGAGAGCATGGGTGAGCAGGGGGGAGGGGCAGAGGAAGAGGAAGAGGGAGAGGGAGAGAGAGAATCTCCAGCAGACTCCCCACTGAGCTCAGAGCCCGCTGGGGGCTCCATTCAGGGCTCCATCCCACAACCCTGAGATCATGACCTGAGCAAAAACCAAGAGTCAGCTGCTTAACTAACTGAGCCATCCATGCACCCCAAGTGTGGTCCTTAACATAATCCCAAATTTTGAAACTAATAGAAGAGGATTAAATATCTAGTGACTTCAATCTCTTTGTCAATCTTTTGACATTTCTTTAAAAATAATTCCCATCGACCACAATATTTGCACTTTCGGTCTTTTTTTTCCCCCACTAAAAACAAGAAAAATTCCTGGTGACAGTTACAGAATCATCCACGAGGGGGCAAACATGCCTCATATACACAGGGAGGGGGAAATTAGCAGTAATAAACTGCTTACATTGGAGGAAAAATAAATGGAAGTGAAGTCAGTAATGACTTTGGCCCAGATTAGGAAACAAAAAACAAAAAAACAGGGCTACATATCTCTTTGAAGAGAAAATGTTTCTTTAATTTCTACTTTTTATTTTTATTTCTGATACTAGAGGAAGTACATCTGAAAGTCAGAGCCAGGAGCACTTGAAAACACTGCAAGCTCTGCTATACTTATTTCTATATAACAATTTTAAAATTTGCGGCTTCTGGGTGGCTCAGTCTAAGCGTCTGCCTTCGGCTCAGGTCATGATCCCGGGCTCCTGGGATCGAGCCCCGCATCGGGCTCCCTGCTCCGCGGGAAGCCTGCTTCTCCCTCTCCCACTCCCCCTGCTTGTGTTCCCTCTCTCGCTGTGTCTCTCTCTGCCAAATAAATAAATAAAATCTTTAACAAAAAATGAAGTGAGGTATGCATTTTTCATAAGTCCTTCAGAAATGTATTTTACAAAACTTTTTAAATTTAAAAAAAAATTTTTTTTTTTAAGATTTTATTTATTTATTTGGCAGAGAGAGACACAGCGAGAGAGGGAACACAAGCAGGGGGAGTGGGAGAGGGAGAATCAGGCTTCCCGCGGAGCAGGGAGCCCGATGCGGGGCTCGATCCCAGGAGCCCGGGATCATGACCTGAGCGGAAGGCAGACACTTAACGACTGAGCCACCCAGGCGCCCCCATACCTCACTTTAGATGATGTCATTGATTTAAGAGTCAAGAAATTACAGTCAGGAATGAAGCTGAAGCACACACTGTGTATTCCTGTGTGACAGTGAACTATGGGAGCTCTAGCTGTGTTTGCTCTTAACATACCACTATCAGTCAGAATTTCAGCTCTTGCAATCCAATATACAGTTAAAATCAAGCGTAGTGTTCAAGGTCTAATTCCTCAGTTCCCTACTTAACCCAGTTAGAGTCTATGGTCCATCACTAGAATCACTCCTTCCTGTAGCCTCTGAAGTCCCTTGGCCCTCACTCTCTGTTGTATTAGCTGTCCAAAATGTCAACCCTTGCAAAATAGAAACTTATGTTAGTTCAGCACCTATGCCAAGCAGGTAAATATGGCTGGAGAAAAATGACAATTGCTAATTGGTCTCATTTAATTCATAATCACTAACCCTATGTGAACTCTTAGTACTTACAGAAAACTGACTAATCAATTTTCTTTCCCTCTTTCCTAGGTGACAGTTTTCACAACTTCTCTCTTCTTACATCTCCAACACCTATTCCTCTTTCTAAATTCTCAGATGCTTTTTATTTCACTAAGAATACAGGTGGAATCTGAATAGAATCTCCATAACCTCCAAATATCAAATCTACCAACCTACTTGGGGCTATCAGAAACCACACACTCTGCCTTCCCTCCTTTGGTGGAAGAAATATTTGTCCACTGATCTCAGGTCAAACCCTCCATTCTATACTGGATTCCTCTCCTCTTACCTAATTAAGGATTTCTCTTCTACTGTGTCTCCTCTCTCCCATATCGTCAATTATCCTCTCTCTACTAGATGTTCCCATCAGCATACAAAGATGTAATACTTCCCATCATAAAGGAAAAAAAATACTGTCTTTGCTCACATATCACACCCTAATTACTGCCCCATGGCTCTGCTTCTCTTTAAAGCAAACTAGTCAAAAAAGATACATGGAGCACTGGGTGTTATGCACAAGCAATGAATCATGGAACACTACATCTAAAACTAATGATGTAATGTATGGGGATTAACATAAGAATAAAAAAATTTAAAAAAAAAAAGATAGCTCTACTTAACTTTTCCACTACTTTTCTCCCATTTGCTGATTTTTATTCTCTCCATTATACAAGAACTATTCTTATCAAGGTTATTAGTTATCTCTATGTTCCAAATACTATACTAAATTATCAGTTCTCATCTTTTACTTATTTATTTATTTATTTGACAGAGAGAGACACAGCGAGAGAGGGAACACAAGCAGGGGGAGTGGAGGAGAAGCAGGCTTCAGGCTGAGCAGTGAGCCTGATGTGGGGCTCAATCCCAGGACTCTGGGATCAAGACCTGAGCCAAAGGCAGACACTTAACGACTGAGCCACCCAGGCGCCCCTATCAGTTCTCATCTTAATCTACTAGCAGCAGTATGACTAATAATCACTCCCTCTTCCTTCTAATACCCCTCCGCTGGACTTCTGGAACAATTCTTATCTCTGCTGACTTCTTTTACCCTTTACTGGATCTTCTAGATACTGGAGTGTCCCACTGGTCATTCCTCCAACATCAAGTATTCTCTGCCTACACTTACTTGCAAAGTAATTTCATCTAGTCTAAAGACTTTAAATACTATGATGATTCACAAATTTTCTACTACAGCCATGTCATCTCTCTCCCTGAGTTTCAGATGCGTATACCCATTGTCTACTTCCCATCTCCACTAAGATCTGATAGGCATCACAAATTTAGCGGATCCCCAAACAAACTTCTAATCCCTTAAAGCTCTCTCTTGACCACTGCTCAAAAGTTTCTAAATGATTTTTCACTCACCTACCTTTCTAACCTCATCTTCTAACAATTTTCCCTGTTGAGCAATTCCCTATAAACAAACTAGCCGTCTAGTCTGGAACACATAAAGTATAAGCCCATCTCCCTACATATGCCAAACCTCGTTTCCAATGTGCAGTTGACCCTTGAACAACGTGGGAGTTAGAGATGCCAACACCCTGTGCATTCAAAAATCCATGTGTAACTTTTGGCTCCCCCAAAACTTAACCACTAAGAGCTTACTGCTGACTGGAAGCCTTATTGATAACATAAACAATTGATTAACACATATTTTGTATGTTATATGTATTATATAGTTTATTCCTACAAAGTAAGCTAGAGAAAAATGTTAAGAAAATTAAGAAAATCGGGGCACCTGGGTGGCTCAGTCTTTGGGCGTCTGCCTTCAGCTCGGGTCATGATCCCAGGGTCCTGAGATCGAGCCCCACATTGGGCTCCCTGATCTGCAGGAAGTCTGCTTCTCCTTCTCCCACTCCCCCTGCTTGTGTTCCCTCTCTCGCTGTGTCTCTCTGTCAAATAAGTAAAATCAGAAAATTAAGAAAATAATGAGAAATACACTTACAGTACTGTACTATAAAACATACACCTATAAGTGAACCCATGCAGCTCAAACCCATGTTGTTCTAGGATCAACTGTATTCATATGGTTTGTTCCCACACTTCTTCCAAATCTCTGCTCAAATATCAATGGACAACCCTATATTGCCCCCACCCTTGCATCATTACACGGCTCCTTCATGGCTCTTCCCAAAACTAAAAAGCTATATTCATCTGCTTATGGTCTTCTTCCACTGGAACGTAAGACCCATAAGGAAGAGATCCATTTGTTCACTTTTGTAACTCCAGTTCTTAGAACAGCAGCTCATATTGGACATTCCATCAATATCTGCTGAATAAACCGCAACTTCCTGCTGACCAAACATTCACTGAAACTTATGTTTAAATCAAATTTAAATTTCCTTTTTTATTAGCCTAAATTGGATTTGAGGAATCGGATACTCCTTTTTCATGAAAAAAAATGAAGAATTATAGAAACAATTCTTTATAAATACTCTTTAATAATCCATTCACTACAACAGAAAAGTTTTCATTAAAGAGTACTTTCTTCAGCAGGGATTTATTGGTTTGGTCAGATTCTTTAAAAGACCTGAAATTAAAAAAGAATTTAAAGAGTACTACCTAAGTAGATTGTTTTATACTTCATGACTTTATAATGATTTAAAAAAAAAAGGTTTATTTGAGAATTACCTACACCACGCTGTTGAATATATCATATGCCGTTTACTAAGCATTTCACGTAAGCTAATATACATTTCACAATTAAATATTACAGAATACTTCCTGTATTATATTGATCTGGTATTATATGTCGACTCCTTACCAGTAAAAACAAGGTGAATTCATAGCAATGTCTAAAGAAACAATTTCTGTTCTGTTTGAAGTCACTTCCCTTCTTTCAGTTATATCTGCTGATACTATTCATTATCTAATACCAATCTTCATATGAATGATTGTTATCTAGTACTCTTGTATCAGTGTATTCATATTAATGCAGGAAATCTTACACTATCTATAATTATTTGAATGCAACTTTTACTATAACTATAACTTTGCTACCCCTGAATTGCATTTGTACATGTTTTATATATTTTCTGACCTCATTGAAAGAGATATTTGGCATAAAATTTTAAGACTTCTGTGGAGTATAATTAGTCAACCCAAGCGGAGCATCCACCAAACACACGCACATGCACACACGCACACGCACACACAGGTACTATTGTTAAAAAATTCTCCTCCTACCCTTTCTTATAAATCAAAATTATGTAAGACAATATTGACTGTCACGTACTAAGTGCCCAATTCTTTCCTAGTAAACCAAATTCCCAGCTTTAAGCAGACTCCTATGGAGTGATGAGAGCAGGAGACCTGGCAAGTCAGTGGGTGACAGACGCTGGAGCCAAATCACCCTGACAACTCCTCTCCATAATAAATCTGAGAAGCTAATCTCTGCTAAATTGTTAATGGCTGCTAATGAGATACTCTATACTTGGTTACCACTCCTTGACAGCGTATTTGCATTTAAATGAGCTCCTTCTGGAAGGACTCCCTAACCCAAAGGACTGGTTCCACTGCTGACAGCTTCAGGCACATAGGACCTCTGCCTCTGGTTTCACATTGTCTCTTCCTAGACTCATGATATCCTTGGGCCATTTGATCCCTAACTCCAGAATATCAGAAAGGAAGAATTGCAGACCTCAGAGTCATGAGCAAAAGATGATTTTTTTTTTTTAAAGACCATGCAATGAAAAGTCATGAGATAAAAAAAAAAATGATCTTACTCTAGCCTCCACTAATGAAGTTATCTGGCATACTGGTGTATGTCAAGTTCCAAGAAGACTGATTCAAGCTCTATGTGTTGACATAAAATATTTCTCATTTATTATTCTTTTTCTTTCTAGTTCCGTTATGCCTCTTGCCTTGGTATAGTATCCGAACAGTTAATTTCTGCCATTTTACATCTTTAATTTTTGTCTTTTCCCTAGCACCATCAATACTGATTCTCTACCATGAGTAAAAAGCACCTGACAAGAGTATTTTGATGGATGAAGGAGCCTAAATTATCATGAGACACTGTCTATATCTCCAGTTAGTCTGGCTTCATAGAATGGAAACTATACTGGGAAGGACAACAGACTATGTTCTAGGACTATCCTAAGTCACCACATTTAATCTCCACTGTTTCAGACAAATTGAAGGAAAAGACCAAACATCTAAGGACAAGCCTATGTAATAGCCATTGCTCTTCTTATTTCAAAAATAAGACAAAGTCAGACTGTGAATGAGAGGATCCAAGCCCAGATCTGTTCAACTACAAAACCCCTGAAATTCAGAGTCCTCTCAGTCTTCTGGTTCCCTTCATCTTCCCATCCTTCTTCTCCTTAACATTACACAGACTTTTACCTCTAGCACCTGATACCTAGCAAATCCTGCAATTAAATTATAAATTATTTTTTTAAAGATTTTTATTTATTTGAGAGAGAGGGAGAGAGAATGCATGCATACAAGTGGGGGGAGGGGCAGAGGGACAAGCAGACTCTGTGCTGAGTATGGAGCCCCACGTGCGGCTCCATCCCAGGACCCTGAGATCATAACCTGAGCCAAGGTCAGACACTTAATTGACTGAGCCACCCAGGCCCCTAAATTATAATTATTAACCACAAGATTCAGCATATTCTCTCTTCCAAGGTATTTAGAACTTTCAAAGAAGATGGGAGCCTGCCCAAGTGGCCAAGGGTAGCACTTAGCAAGCATGGACTCCCTCTAATGCCTGCACTGGGCAATCCATGTCATTTCAGAGTATCCTAAAAAAAAATCTTCTGTGGTTGGGATCCTAACCTTCTTCTTACCACGGTTCCCTTTAACAATCTGGAGCAGTTTCTTTAACTTTTCTTAAAATAACACTTTGGGGGAGCCTGGGTGGCTCAGTTGGTTGAGCCTCCGACTCTTGATTTCAGTTCCACTGGTGATCTCAGGGTCCTGGGATGGAGCCCCGAGGAGGGCTCTGTGCTCAGTGGGGAGTCTGCTTGGGATTCTCTCCCTCTCCTTTTGCCCCTCCCCCCGCTCTCTCTCTCTCTCTCTCTTCCTCTAAAACGAAAAAATGCATCTTTAAAAAAAAGAGGAAGGAAAAAATAACTTTTAAATTCATAAAATATACATAATTTAAAAGGACACTAATGGCCAATTCTTAAATGCAGTTATTAAAATATTTAAGAAATAAAACTTGTGATATAGAAATGTACAGGCATTTAAGTTCACTAAATAACGAGATGTAACAGTTATTCTATTAACTACTATACTTAAAAAATAGTGATATTGAGCTAATGGGTTAATTATTATATTGCTATACATACATGTGCCCTGGAAAGGAACAATTAAGTAAATGGATGAAAGATTGTTGGAGCCACATTTCTTACTATTTTTGTAGGAATTCATGGATAAGCAAGGGGAGGAAGCTAAAATGATCTATGTGTTAATGGATTAGACTTGAAGACATTAGTATGAACTCATATTTAGCTCAGTATAAGTACTGAGGTTACATATAGAAATATTTATGGATATGTACACATACATGGGTTAATAAAAATATGTATTTCTTTGCTGTTTCAGAGAGCCTAAACAAATGGTACCCACCACACCTAAAGCCCAGATCTTGCTATTAATCATCCTCCAATAAAAGGAATCAGGGCTTCTTGGAGAAATGGCTGATTCTAGGACTGGGGTAGGAAAATACAAGATGGGCCCGGAGCATCTTGTAATGCCAGAAAGTAACAAAGTAATAACACACACCACACATATCAAAGGGAGTATGTCAAAGCTGCATAGGAGCCAACACAAGGAACTCGGAATGGCTAAAGCTAGAACAACTTGAACAACAAAATAAAGTGGTATTGGATTATAACTCAAAGTATAAAGTAAATATGCATGAGTCTATACCGCTATAAATAAATAATTGCATAAATTAATATTTAGGGGAGAAAAGACAATCTCCTGCGCAGAAGGATTCCAAATACTTTATGTGCATACTCTGCCCTCAAGAAGGTGGAGCATAACTCTCCACTCCTTAGGCGTGAGCTTCACATAGTGACTTCCTTCCAACAAGTACAGTATGGAAAGGATGGAGGAGTAACTTTACACTGGAGAAATCTGAGATACTACCCCAGTCAGGTGATCAAGGTCAACATCAACAGTTGAAAATCATATTGATAGTATATACTCCTGATGTGATGTTATGAAAATGGCACTTTATCTTGTGGTTGTCCTCCCAATAAACCATAACCCCAGTCTTATCATGAGAGAAGCATCAGACAGATTGCAATAGTGAGGCATGCTACAAAATACTTGACGCTGGGTGGCTCAGTTGTTAAGCATCTGCCTTCAGCTCAGGTCATGATCCCAGGGTCCTGGGATGGAGCCCCACATCGGGCTCCCTGCTCCCCAGGAAGTCTACTTCTCCCTCTCCCACTCCCCCTGCTTGTGTTCCCTCTCTTGCTGTGTCTCTCTCTGTCAAATAAATAAATAAAATCTTAAAAAAAAAAAATACTTGACCTGTACTCCTCAAAACTGTCAAGGTCATCAAAAACAAGAAAAATCTCGGAAGCTATCACAGCTCAGAGGAGCCTAAGGGGACATGATAACCATAGGTAATGTGGGTGTCCTGGATGGGAGCTGGGAAAAGAATTGAAGACATTAGGTAAAACCCAAGGAAATTGTACAGACTTTGGTTAATATTAATGTAGCATTGTTGGTTCATTAATTGTAACAAAGGTACTATACTAATGTAAGATGTTAATAACAGAGGAAACTGGGAGTGGAATATATAGGAATCCTATACTATCTCCTTAATTTTTCTGTATATCTAAAACCATTCTAAGAATATATAATCTATGGGCGCCTGGGTGGCTCAGTTGGTTGGGCGACTGGAGCCCTGGGATCGAGTCCTGCATCGGGCTCCCTGCTCGGCAGGACGCCTGCTTCTCCCTCTCTCACTCCCCCTGCTTGTGTTCCTGCTCTCGCTCTCTCTCTCTCTCTGTCAAAAAAAAAAAAAAAAAAAAAAATCTTGGGCTCCTGGGTGGCTCAGTTGGTTAAGCGACTGCCTTCGGCTCAGGTCATGATCCTGGAGTCCCTGGATCGAGTCCCGCATCGGGCTCCCTGCTCAGCGGGGAGCCCGCTTCTCCCTCTGACCCTACCCCCTCTCATGTGCTCTCTCTCTTCTCTCTCATTCTGTCTCAAAAAAAAAAAAAAAATCTAAAAAAATAAAGAATATATAATCTATTAAATAAAACAAAAAAAAGGTGATGATGATTTTATTGTTACATCAGAGTAGTGATTTTGAGATATCTATAAAAACTGAAATAAGAAATTATCTGTTCTTCTGTTGGTGACAAAGGCACAGGTACTCCTAATATTATTGTGGTTCATTGTCTGCATTTATATTTAAAGGAAAGGCTAAGTGCTAAATTTCAGTTATAGGTTAGTAAAACTAAAGACGGAATACTCCCATCCAGATTCTACATACCCTTTGATACAGATTAAGAATCTCCCAATCTACAGTGATATTAACGGCTTAATTTTATGAAATTGAGGCTCAGAGGCATGAATTAGGTTGCTGCAGCTTCCAAAAAGCATTCATTCTAGGGCCAAGAATTCTTCATGATTTTTGTTGGAATTCTGTTGCTACATACACTACCTCCCAATTTTGGAGCTGCTAAACAGAGAGATGGGAACTCTTCAAATGTGCTTCCCTGGCCTTGTGCAATGCACTGCTTATGCTGCTGTCCAAATCCACAAGAGAAAGTTGGCTTGGACCTAGTGAGGGGAATTCCAAAAGTAAGTTAAATGAGGAAACTCCACTCACACTGAACTCTGTCAAAGAACCTCTCTACTTGGAAATGGCTTAACAATGGGAGAAAGAAGCGCTGGCTCCACCATAAAGAGAGCAAATCCTTGGCCCTTTTTTCCCTTAAATCCCCAAACTGCTGAGCTGGTTGGCAGAAAGAAAGGAAGGGAGGGAAGGAGAGAGAGAAAGAGAGAGAGAGAGAGAGGTTAATAGCTGGCGCCAATTTAAAGAGGTTAAGAAGGGGCTTATATGTGTATTTGCTTACATTATTCCTAAGGCCAATTCTGATAAATCCTTCGGGGGGGGGGGGGGGAAAGATACGGACATCTGTTAATGTGGATTCTGCTTCTTGGCTTCCAAATGTTATAGCTCTCACCAGAGCAGCCAGCCCAGTTGAGGGGTGGGGGTGGGGGGAAGGTGTTAGAGGCAACATCCGTCCACTAAATGCACCACTAAACAGCAACAAAATCCTGGGGCCAGCCCTCTCTGTTTCCTCGAGTGCTTTCTTTGGTCCGTCCTACTTCTCCACTCCTTTGGGAGTTTCCCGTTCTATTACGTAGGCAAGAGGGTGAGAGGTCCCAGCTTTCATGCTTGTGAGTGGTTTGGCTGTGTGTGTGCCTGTGCGTACTTGTGTGTGTGCGTTGGGGGAAAGTGAGGCGTGCTACAAGGGGCTTCGAAAGATCGATTGCCGATTTAAAACATTTCCGGAGTGTTTGAATGTTTATCTTAAAAAGACAATCCCGGTCTCACATTCAGCGAAATGAACAATACCGATAAGGAAAATGAAGAGGGTGGGAAACCCACACAGTCGAATGGAGCTGTCCATGCAGCGGGCGTGACAGGGGAGCTCTCGGAGGAAAGGCGCTATGCAGAGAAAGTTTCTTTGGCCCTTCTCTCTCGGTTCACAAGCCGGCAGCCCTTCCTGCGTAAAAGCATTAATAGAAAAGAAACCTAAAACCCGGAGGGGTAGCGGTCGTCGGGCACAGTTTCCAGAAGCCCAAACCCGCGGCCGGGAGAGGTCCCTCTCCCCCCGCGACTGGCACGGAATGTGGTGATCCGGCCCGGGGCGGGGGATGACTTCATGCAGCCGGAGCGCGGCGGCGGGAGCAGCTGCAGCAGCCGGCAGGTGGGGTGGGGGCCGGCGGAGCTGACCACGCACTCGGCCCCGCGCGGCGGCACTGCGGCCCCGGGGCAGCGGGCACTGGGACTTGCGCTGACTCCATCCCGACAAGGTAAGCAGCCCGGCTATTATTAGCCTCCGCCACGCCGCTCAGTTCTTTCCGCTCGGGTAATAATGGGGTTTGCAATCCACAGAGAAGGGAAATATCCTTGCTGCATTCTGCAATGGGAAAAGGAGCAACAACTGGAATTGAAATGTTAATCAGCCAAGTGCTTGAGATTGGAGGAGCGGTGTTACTGGGCAAACAAAGAAGGCGGTCACCCTCTATACTCTTAAAGATAGTCGACCGTTTCAATGGCAGACTCGCTTAGACATTGAAGAAGACTAAAAATGTGCAATAACTGGAGTTGCACTTTTATCTTTCTGCTTCAACCTTCACTTGGTTATTTTGTGGTTTGGGAGCAGCAGGTCCTTGGAGGCAGCTTGGGGAAGTAATCAGAAATCTTTCCTACCTTCCTCTGTCCTCTCCCTTCCTAGTTATCAGAATGGGTCTGTGCCCATTTCAATGTCAAACACCTACTTCAATACTGAACCTTTAGAAAGAGTCTCAGATTAGAAGAGAAACTTCTCTTATCTCCTGGAGTTCAGCTTGGATTGAGCAGCACTTGTTTCCACCTTCTCCCTTCGTTTACCATCTTCTCTCGTCAATTCATTGATTTCCCTGGGATGCCGGGTCCATTCACAGGCCAGCTCTTGTCAGCTTCTATTCACAACCTCTGCTCCATGACTGATTTTTGTCAAGGACCTACAAAGGGCATTGCCCTACACCAGTTTTAGTATTCTCTCTGTCTACTGTTACCTGTGTCCTTCCCCCAAATACATGGCACGAAAAATCCTTCTTTTAGCCTAGTACCAACATGGTTCCCGATAACTCCCTTCGCCGTAGTCACTGCAGCTACAAGAGGATTTCGAGGACAGCGGAATCTGTTGGGGTGTCAGAAAGAGGACCATACTTACATTTTGCTGCCTGTGCATAGGCATAGATGGAAGTACAAATGTGAATGTGTCTATCTAGTCTTTCTTGAAGCTTTTTTTAGTCCCACTGGGTTGTGAGACACCTACCTTGATAGGATTTGGGGTAGGTCCTCCCGGAAAAGCAAGCAGTGTGTTTGTCCTAGGATTCCCCAATAACCTCAAAAGAGTTTCCAGAGAGGCTTTCCCCACAGGCATTCAGAAAGCCACTGGAGCTGACCAATCTAAGCTTCAGGTTATTTGAGCATCCTCAAGTCAATCTTGACATTTAGGGGTTCTGACCACTTGTTCTAAGATCTCCCCCACAAACCTTGCTACTGAGCTCAAGTGCCTTATTCCTGTTGCCACCTAGGGATGATGTACTTTTGAATAATATGCTTTGAAATGGGTAAGATGGCTGTGATGGGGATTGTAAATGTGCCACTTCACCAACAGAGAACATTTGCAATAAGCCAGACTGGGGTGTCTGTGTGCCAATACTCTATTTAACGGGGGGGGGGGGGGGATCTGTTACCTTTACATTTGAAATGAGACAGTCTGACCCATAGCCATGTAATTTTATTTTCGCAAATTGAAAGAGATCAATGAAAAAGAGGCAAGGTTTATAGCTAAAAATGTATCTCTGGTTACCTTCCTTTTAAAATATTGCTTTTTGACAAAGATATTAGTTTTGAAAAATCATGTTAATTCTATTAAATGCCATTATTGCTTTTCTGAATACAAATTCTTTTTATAAAATACACTTTAGAAGGATTTGAGTTGGTTTCTTTGTCTCTACCTTTAGTATATGTGGCAGAGGGAGTGGAGGGGGTGGGCAAATCCCACTCCAAGTGGCCCACTCCAGGAACTCTTCCCCTGGATCATGAAAACCTCAGCACTGATTTTTTTTTTTTTTTTTTGGCATGTTCTTGTTATTATGTGTTGAGTGTGGTTTGGGTTTGAAATATTAAAATTTCAAGATTCTATAATTTTGAATCAGGCACACCAAATAGAAAAGGGAACAAAGAGCAAGAACAACAAAACCCTTCATTCTACCACCTTTACTAATCTTAAAATATTTAACTATATAAATAATTATTCTGAATAATAAGTGATAATAAATGTTAATATAATAATTCATTTTTAAGAAATTATGAAGTACAGATTAGTATAATTGATCTTAGGTACAGTAATAATTTCTGTAATTTGAGGTTTCTTTATGTTGACTATTACTGCATGAGAATATCCTAATAATAGTTAGAAATTGAAAGTGTCTATTACTTGGTTTCTTGAAGAAACTGGATTCTTTGGAAAGAAATGGGTCAGAATTAGGGGACTAGTACTGCCTAAGCTGGCGTCATACCTGCCAGTGATTTTATAGGGGAGATGAATTCACTAAGGTATGGACCTGCATTGGAGGAGGCTTTTTGGGAAGAGAGAAAATAAGTTAGAAAATTTAATTTTTCATTTCAGTACAACTGAGGAAGATAAATAAATGTAAAGGATTTCTGAATTTGGACTTTGTTATGTTTAAATAAAACAACTTTTCTGAGAAAAGTGTCAAAATTCAGAGCCCTAAGAAGAAATATGTGTATGACTTCATGATTTCATGACTGAAATTGATTTATGACTTTATTTCCTTTTCTTTAAATGTTTCCCAGGGAAAGGAAAAATTAATTGCCTGGTGTTCAAGAGATGGAGGAGGAATGAAAAAAGGGGATGTGCACTATTAGATGCTGAATGAACTGCAGGCATTTTTGTAGGTTTGACAAGATAGAATGAAGTCAATCTATTGCTTTCTAATCACATAAAAAAAAAACAAAACCATTTAGTATGGTGGGTGGTCAGTGTTATCAGTAATTTAGTACAAATTTAGACATCAAAGTTGACCTCTCATAACAAAAGGCATTTTCTGGTGCTGTCTTACTGCCATTAGCTACAACTGAAACAGACTTATTTTGAGATTTTGAAACATGGAAAAGAAAAAAAAAAAGTAGAAATAATAAAGCTAAAGAAGTGTATTTCTATTCACCCAGTGTCTCCACTGAGAATAAGTAGAAAAAGTGCTATTTTCAAAGTTGTCAGTGCCCTCCTAACTGCCAAATTTATGTAATATTTCACCTTTTTCATTACGTCTTTATTTTTAAGTTCTCATCCATGTTCTTTTTAAATTAAATATTCATGTTTAAAAGTATTATTAATAAGTAATATGCATCAGGCACTGAGATATCTCTTTATCTAGTTTCTTACTAATCCCCTTAAGGTACCAGCCTAAACCAAGTGGTTTTTATTTCCACTTTGTGCCCCATGATGTCATGCCTATATGTCCTCATCTGTTCCTTTCCCTCACCCTGTATGTGTTGAAACCTTGCTCACATCAGACACTTCCTCTTCCATAAAGCTTTCCCCATACCCACCATGCTCATATCAGATGAGTTTTTTCCCTTGTCTAAATTCCTATTGCACTTTCTGTCTCAGTCTATTCTTTAGTGTGAACCAATGCCTTGTTCTCCTAAAATAGCTTTGGAGAGCACAGTTTGTGACTGACAACCTTTTATTACCCACAACTCATAGTATAGTGCCTAGCTACATACAGTTCTTCCTTGAATTACAGTGGGCTTACATCCCAATAGACCCATCATAAGTTGGAAATACTGTAAGTCAAATGCATTTAATACACCTAACCCACCAAACACCATAGCTTAGCCTAGCCTACCCTAAACGAGCTCAGAACTCTTATATTGGCCAGCAGATGGGCAAAATCATCTAACACATAGCCTATTTTATAATAAGTGTTGAACATCTCATGTAATTTATAGAATACTATACTGAAGGTGAAAAACAGGATCGTTATGTAGGTACAGAGTGGTTGTTAAATGTATCAGTTGTTTACCCTCATGACCGCATGGCTAACTGGAACCTGTGGCTCACGGCCACTGCCCTACATCATGACAGATTATTGTACTGCTTGCTAGCCTGGGAAAAAAATCCAAATTCAAAAATTGAATTGTGGTTTCTACTGAATGCGTATCTCTTTTGCACAATCATGAAGTTGAAAAATCATACATTGAACCATCATAAGTCAGGATGTTTTGTATATGCATAGTAGACATTCAGCAATTTGATTTTAGTGAAGAAACTGGTTATTATTTCAGGGGTATATCTCTATCTACTCTTCACCATTAGTCAAGTTCAGCTCCCAGAATGTGTGCACGTACTGTTTAGTTTTTTAAAATATTTATATAATAATAAATACAGTGAAAGCCCATTCAAATAATTCAACAAAAGTTACTGAGAGCTTACATGTCATTAAATGTATATTAGCTCATACATATTAAAAGTATGCTAAGCTTAACAAAACAAAACTTTTTTTCTTAAGATTTTATTTATTTGACAGAGAGAGAGTGAGAACATGCAAGAGCACACACAGCAGGGGGAGAGGGAGAGGGAGAAGCAGGCTCCCTGCCAAGCAGGGAGCCTGATGCAGAACTCCATCCCAGGACCCTGGAATTATGACCTGAGCCGAAGGCAGATGCTTAACGACTGAGCCACCCAGGTGCCCCCAAAACAAAACTTCAAAGAAGATATTGTATCTGCTTTCAACATGCTTGCATTCTACTGAAAAAGAATAAGCAGGAGAAGGTGCCTTACATATATAAGTACTTGTCTAGTTTCAAGGCACTCTGCCAGGTACTTTCCTCTGCGGTATCAAATTTCAGCCTTCTACTCAATGCTTTTACTTTGAGGAAACTGAGACTCAAAGATATCACCTAAATGTTTAGCAGGCATTCCGTGTTACCATGCCACTCTTTGAAGTGTTAAGAGTGAAGGGAAGCATATAAAAATGCAAGGTCAGACCTGTCAGAGTAGTTTAAAAATTATTTTGTAATTAATCTTTCTAGTGTTTCTTGAACTTTTGGGTCTTAACGTCCCCTTTGATAATTCAACAAAGGCTGTGCATCCACTCCCCAAGTATACACACACACACACACACACACAAATACACATAGCATTTTGCATACAATTGCAGGTGTTTAAGGACCCACTAAAGCACTCCTTCACAAATGGTTTCAGAACATCTACTCTGGGCTCACTTTGACAGTATGTGTGTCCTTTATTAGCGCAGACATTTTTGGTACTTGAAATGACGTTCTCCTTCTATTGTTCTCCCTGCTTTAGAACCTAAAATGAGAGCTCTTCATTATCACTGGCACAAAGACAGCTAAGATGATTCAGAAACAGGTGCCAGTGAGAAAAGTGATTCAAAGAACCCTGATTCATGGAAAAGGAATCCCAGGGGGAGTTCTGAATGTTACACATTCCAAATGACTTATTTAGGGTTTTCCAATCAAAACCATTTTTTACAAAAAAAGAAACAGTTCTAGACTTAGAGTACCGTAGTGCCAGATATCTAGAAGAACATTGCCAGCGGTTGAGCAGTGTAGGCTACTTTGAAACATAATCAGTTTTCTTAGGATGGACGTATGTCTGCCTCAAAGTTACTGTTTCTTTCTGGGAATGCTGTCTGCAGTAATGTATTTGCTTTTGCCAAGTTAAGGGAGGAGTGAAAAGTTACATTCATCCCTCCTAGGTTATAAAACAATTGCCAGCATGAAAGTGCATTAAAAATTCTTAACTGATACCTGAAGAGACCAGTACTAGCTAGCATGGGTTGCTGATTCAAAAAGAAGTGTGACAACATTGATCTAGAAAAAAACAGAGATGGAGAGAAAGAAAACTCAAGAGGCCAACTTAAGCTTTTGCTTTCCTTACACTTCCCAAAATATGATAATACCTGTATAAGCTCCTAAAATAAGGGCAATTTTTAAAATTTTATTTATTTCATAGAGAGAGAGAGCACAAGTTGGGGGGAGCAGCAGAGGAAGAGAGAGAAGTAGGCTCCTCACTCAGTAGGGAGCCTGATGTGGGAGCTGGATCCCAGGACCCTGGGATCATGACCTGCATTGAAGGCAGATGCTTAACCAACTGAGCCACCCAGGTGCCCTAAATAAGGGCAATTTTATGGAAACTTTATAATGTGCCTAATGCAAGGTAAATTTATACTTTATTTTATAGTGGATTTTTGTTTTTTATTGTGGTAAAATAGAAATAACAAAATTAGCTGTTTTAAGCATTTTTTTAAGTACGCAATTCATTGATATTAAGTACATTCACAGTGTTGAGCAGCTATCACCACTCTCCATTTTCAGAACTTTCTCATCATTCCAAACAGAAACTTTGTACCCATTAAACAGTTACCCCTCATCTCCCCTCCTCTCAGCCTCTGGTAAAGTCTATTCTACTTTCTGTGTCTATGGATTTACCTATTCTAGCCACCTCATATAGTGGAATCATATAATATTTATCCTTTCATGTCTGGTTTCTGTTGCTTAGCATAATGTTTTCAAAGTTTATCCATGTTGTAGCATGTGTCAAATTGCATTACTTTTTAAGGCTGAATAATATATATGTGTGTATATGCACACACACACACACACCTACAGTGTTTTTTAGTTGCAAAACATTTTCAGTACATTGCCTATTATATTAATGATATCTAGCACAAAACACTACCATATCACCTTTAGTAGATGCCTAATATGTACAAAGAATGTGCCATAATCTTATTAAATGAAAACCCATTGATAAATATTAAGTTCCAAATTGTTTTATGATTTCAAGGTATGTGGTAATGGACACAAAGTTACACATCTTCATATGTTGGTGCTTTTACTTTTGTTTGTTTTTATTTTGTTGTTGTTGATGGTGCCAAGACCATGGACTGGTGCTTTAACTTTCGATGGAAAAATTCTTGGAGTGGCATTGTTGGGTCAGAGACAATGCAGGAACGTTTATAATTTGAAAAAGTACGTTGACTATAAAAATCATAAACTTCAACACAGAGTATTTATGTATTTTCTGTAGCCATTTAAAACTATCTTAAAAATGAATGCAAGTAATATAAGGGAATCCATTTATCATGATTTGAGCAAGGAAATATTCACACTTTTTTCATTTCTAGTTCATGGAGGAAAAATATTATACACAAGTCTTGACAGATTTCAAGTCTTTCAACACATTTTATCATTTCAAAGATATTACAGAGTACATCACAGATGTCATTCAAGTCTTATAACAACAGTGTAGAAAACTAGAAACATTTACAACTAGGTGTGTGTGAGTGTGTGTGTGTGTATGTATGTGTCTTAAGCTCCAGCAATGGGTCATTTGAATCCAACCTAATCTAAAATTTGGTCTGTTTTTTAGTTCAAATTTATGTACCTGTATTATAGTAAATCTTTTATCCTGAGGGGTTTTTTCTTTAGTTTCTCTTTAGTGTATCCTTTTTAATTTATCCTGATAGGAGTGTTGTATTTAAGCTAAACTACAGAATATTGGTACATATGAAGTAAAACAGAATTAGCAAAACTTTTCACTACCCTTCTCAGAAGATTGTCTTGATCCTCATTGTCCAAGAGGGGGGAAACAAAGAGCTTGCTGGGGATTGCATCATGTTTTACCCGAATTAGACATTAACATGCTACAATGTCAAGGATGAAAAACATGTTTATAACATATTTTTGAAAAGCTACTTAAAACTGAAAGGTTGCAAGAACGTAGATAGACACACCCTAGACATTTCACAATAGTATTTTAAGGTATGCCTTTTCTTTGGTTGTTTGGGATGGAGAACCTATTAATAAGCATTTCTCTATTATTTACTTTTGTCTTTATTGCTGTCTGATCAAATCTTCTTTTAAAAGCAGGCATGAAACAAATAAGCATTCTGACCTTTGCCTAAATAAGCAACAAGAAACCCACATCTTAATCAATGCACTGCCATGTTGATGAGACTGAGGGTAGAAATGTTGGATTTTTTGGTCATTGCAATCATAGGAGCAGTACAACCTACTTTGTTCCTTCTGTTGTATACTGCAGAATCTGACTGCATAAACCAAGAAGTCAGTAATCTTTAATGCCATTTCTAACACTCCTCTCCATGCTTTTTCACACTCAGGTTCTATGATAATTGAAATGTAGTGAAAAACAACCCAGGTGTTAAGACACTCTATCCATTCACAAAACTTAATCCTGCTAGGACTTGCAAAAAATAATGCTGAATATGAATTTGTGGATACCCAATGGAATCACTGAGAATAATCTATCAGACTCACCAAGTCCAAGTACAAATTTAAAGATGGTCAAAATATTTTTAAGATTTTGTTAATTTATTTGACAAAGAGAGAGAGGGGGGGAGAGCATGAGCCGGGGGAAAGGTAGCAGGAGAGGCAGAGAGAGAGAGAGAACAGCAGACTCCCTGTTGAGCAGGGAGCCTGATGTGGGGGCTCATCTAGGACCCTGGGATCATGACCTGAGCCAAAGGCAGATACTTAACTGACTGAGCCACCCAGGCACCCCAAAGACTATCAAATTTTAAATATTGTAAAATTTTTAAAAGATTTTAAAATTTGTTCTATACAGTAACATATGAAAATTTTAGAAAAGCCTAATTACACATATGGGGTTTATTTATGAGATAAGCTCACTGGAGAACAATGCACTTTTAGAAGGCTTCATTCTGAAAAGACTGCATTCGCATTTTTTTAACTACTACCCTCCAAAATAAATTGTGACGAATCATTGTTCATCCAAATTAATCTCTCATCTTAAGGAAGTGACTTATTTTCGGGGAAACTGCCTTCAAGTAATTTGTGCTTTCCTGCAGTGGATCAAGCTGAAATGCAACAGGGCTGACATTCTTAGCTATTGTGACACATCCATATTTATTAGGATTGTCTAATGATTTGAGTCTTTTAATAACCTGAGAATCTTCATTGATAAAAGTTAGTCAAGACATGGCTGGTGCTCCTGTAGAAGACAAATCTAAATTTCATTTGTTACATCATCTCCATCTTAGAGAACAACCTAGGATTGCAAAGCAAAGCATGAAACAGTAGTATTTAGTATATTTTATAAGTGTTCAGGTTTCTAGAGAGCTTAGTAGTATCCCATACTATGGTAAACACTCAGTAAATGTACACAGTTATTTTAAAACTAAAATATCAAGAGCATAAAAATTTCTGCAAGTCAAATGATTAGTTTTGTATTTGGCTTTATAGGCATTTATAAGATATTTGCTGAACAACAAAATAAATCAATATCATTTAGTTTTGAAAGCTGCCCCCCAACACAAAATAATTGGCATTCTACACATGTTCATTGTGATTATTTTTGTAGGTCTGGTGGGGATGAGTTATGGATGGAATCCCCCCCCCCCTCTGAGTTTTTGGTAAGGTGGGAATTAGAAAGGATGCATTTTTTTTTTTTTAAGATTTTATTCATCCATTTGACAGAGAGAGACAGTGAGAGAGGGAAAACAAGCAAGGGGGAGCGGGAGAGGGAGAAGCAGGCTCCCCGCTGAGCAGGGAGCCTGATGCGGGGCTTGATCCCAGGACCCTGGGATCATGACCTGAGCTGAAGGCAGACACTTAAGGACTGAGCCACTCAGGCACCCCAGAAATGATGCATATTAAAGCTTGAGATATATCTAGTAAGCAGTTTAAGATACTCAGCCAAGCACAGACCATTTACCCAGGACAGAAGAATGTGACATTACCCTTCTTTCTTCAACTACAGTGGATTTGGACTTTTAGAAACTTCATAGTGCAAGATACAGATTTTAATAATAAACTGTTAGTCGGTGGTTCTCTTATCTCCATGCTTTTTTCAATCTCATTTATCGTAAAGAACACTGTCAGGGAGAAAGCAAAATTTCAGTTGATTGAAAGCATTTTCCACCTGTATGCAGGTTTGAGATAGTGGTCCTGTAACATCTTCAATGGGGCTTTGTGAAGACACTATTTCACCACAATCATTAAATCTGACACTAAAATGATCTGACACTAAACAGTTCATTGAATAAGTGGTGGAAGGTTGGCATCTTGGTTATCATTTTTTAAAAAAAACACTAACTTGTTCAGTCCAAAAACTTAAATGTTTGAATTTCCCCTTAATAAAGAAAAAGGAAAATGAAATAACATGGCAGTACAGTGTTATGAAAGCAAAGGAATCGAGTCGATCTCACAATCTTTGAATATAAAATTAATGTTTTTTGTACAATTTGTTAATTTTACTCAGAGCTCTCAGGCAGCTTTTGATCACTTTCAGAACGAATCAAAAAGCTCTAAACATGGGGAACCTGGGTGGCTCATCTGGTTAAGCGTCTGCCTTCGGCTCAGGTCATGGTCGCAGGGTCCTGGGATGGAATACCATGTTGGCCTGCTTCTCCCTCTGCCTCTGCCCCTACCCCTGCTCGTGCTCACGCTCTCTCTCAAATAAATAAATAGAAATCTTTAAAAAAAAAAAAAGAAAGCTCTAAACATCATCTTCAAAGTATGCTGATCACTAGAACTTTCCCTCCCTTTGTTTGTTTGCTTATTTGGGGGTGTTTGGGCTACCACTTCTGTCTAAATCATATATTTTATTATTATTATTTTTTAACCATATATTTTAAGAAGTGAATTTGAGCTTTGAATCCCAACTCATTTGAATCCCACCTCTACGATTTACTAGCTATGTGACTTAGGGTAAGTTACTTAACCTCTGTGAATGGTTTCTTGGTATTTAAAACAGGAAAATAGAGTTGTTATGAAGATTAAAGAAGAGAACATAAAAGAGAACTTAGTGCAGTATGTGAAACACTGTAAACGTTAATAAATATTTCCAATTTTTGTCCTTTTTATTCTCATGTGCCATTTACAACCAGACCTCATTACCACAACTTTTCCCAAATGTTTATGAACTCTTTTCCTACTTCTCCCATGTTAGTTAAACTGAACCTTGAAATGACCCTGAGCCTCATGGGAAGATGTCTCTGTGCAGGTAACGCCACTCATGGGAGAGGTTGAAGCCAACACAAAGTTGTCGGGCTCTGATCTGGCAGTAGCTGTGGGAATTACACTTAACTTCTATTCTTAACTCTGCAAGTAGTTGATTGGATGACCTAGGAAAAGTCAGTTGGCTATTAATTCTGCATCTTATTTTTTTCTGAATTTTACCATATGTCTAATCACTATTGTCACTTACTCATTATCAGAAATGATACTAAGGTTGTGACTAAGGGTGTTGATGTCAGAAGCAAGTGACAGATAAAGTGGAGAGGCTTCCTTACTTAAAAAGCAACAGTAGACTTTTTTTTTTTTTTTTTTTGGTAATACAGTGTGGAAGTTCCTGGGAGAGAACAACTTTAATTTATAAAGAATTGTTAACATTCACTTCCACTAACAAAAGTCTTTGAAGAGCCAGCTAATTATCTGCCTTCTACCCAAATACAAATATATATTTTTATGTATAACAACTGAAGAAGTTTCTCGTTGTTCATATCATTAAATTGTCTGAAAGGAAAATTAACTTATAACTCCACTGTATGTCATATGCCAAGGACTCTTCTTGGTATATGATATCTTTCTATTTTACTGAAGCTCAAAGAATTTAGAGAGAACATATAAGCATTTTAATATTCAGGGTCTTGTTCATTACTAGGTGCTACTGATTAGATTTGATCAATAGCAATACCTTTAAACTGAAATAAAAACATCAAGCCTCAGTTAACGTGAAAACTTGAGTAGAAACACCACCTATAAAAACTGCGTTGTTAATACACACACATACTTTAGTATGATGAATTTGGGGGCTTAAAAAGCACATAATTTTACATTTTAAAAAACTTACTTACTTTTTTGAGAGACAGAGAGTGCATGCATGTGGGGGCGGGGGTGGGTTGGTTAGGGATAGAGGGAGTAAGAGAGAGAATCCTCAAGCAGACTCCCTGCTGAGCATGGAGCCTGACACAGGGCTTGATCTCATGCCCTGACCAAGATCATGACCTGAGCTGAAAGCAAGAGTCAGATGCTTAACCAACTGAGTCACCCAGGCACCCCACAAGTTTAGGAATTTTAATTCAGTATATAAATATGCTAACTTCTGTTGAAATTTCTGTAACTTAAGAGTCAAAATTAATTTGAAGGTTATTGGTGTTATTTTTCGGGTTTCTAATAACTGCTGTCTCAAATAAACGCATTACCAAGACAAAAATAACCCTGGCTTAAAGTTTCTGCCTTATTAATCACATACTGGAATGTCTCTTGGATATCAGTAAAATGATATATTTTAGAGCATAGCCTATGAAATGACTTGCCACTTGGCAGGCAACCTTCAATAATAAGATATAACTGATATTCCAAGTTTGCAGATTCATTATATCACACAAATGTGATCTTAATAAATGGCAGGTGACTATTAATGGTTAATCATTCTCCATATACCTTTTACAAGTCATTAATAGAATATTGAGTAAGCAACAGTTCTATAGTATTTATTCAGATTTTTATTTAAACTCAAGTGTAATCTGTATTTCCTTTTTTTTTAAACTAAGATTTTATCTATTTATTTGAGAGAGTGAGTGAGTGGCAGGGAGAAAGAGAAAGAGAGAGAGCATGAGCTGGGGGAGGGACAGAGAAGCAGGTTCCTGCTGAGCAGGAAGCCTGAATTGGGACTAGGCCCCAGGCCCCTGGGATCATGACAGGATCCGCAGGCAGACACTTAACCAACTGAGCCACCCAAGTGCCCTGTAATCTGTATTTCTATAGTGTTTTTATATCTACCACCTCACTTAAGGAGAAGGAAGCTTTCTAGTGCTTTTTTGTCAGCTTCAAGGGGAGCAGTCTGTTTAACATTTATCATTTAAAAATACTAAATAAAAATTTACATGGTCTAATTAAGTATAAATATTAGAAAATCTGTGAAACATTTGAAATATTCAAACACAAAAACAGGGATATACTTGAAAACATGAATTTCTAATGTATTTATTTAGGTTATCTATGCTGAACTTTATTTCATTCATCCACATAATAGCTCACACATAACCTTCACTGTTAATTATTTTAAGATCCTTAAAGTAGGAAACAGTATAGAAACTAATTAACTAAAATTTCCTTTTTGAGAAATGTTAAGAGAAGAATGTAAGGTAATAAATAAAGCATATTGGTTTTGAATATCACATACATAGAGGAAAAAGACCCAAAGAAAGTTAAAAAAATCAATTATCAATAATTAACTTAATAGAAAGTCAGGGTGACCTTTACTTCTTCTCAATACCAATCTCTTGGTATTTCCAAACTCATTACAATGTGTATGTATTACTTAACTGTTTAAGAAGAAATTTGCTAGTTTGGATGTGTTTTGTAACATCTAAACATTGCTGAGTGTTGCTGAAATGTTCAATTTTTATATAGATTTCTGAAAGTTCACATTAGAAGAAGGGAAGTTTTCCCTCATCCTGAAATAACAGTGATAAATTAAATTTTTTTTAAAGTACTATATACTTTCAAAGCATTTTTATATCCATTCTCTCATTGGATTATTCTAACTCTCCAAAGTTGGTAGAGCAACAATTATCTTCTTTTTGCAAAGGGGAAAAACAGAAGTTCATGAAGTTTAGCAGTTTGCCCACTTAAGCAGTACACAGAGTTATTAAGTAGCAGGGCCAGAATTCAGACTTGCTTCATGCTGTGGTCAATCTAGTGCTTTCCTAGATGCTACAAGAACTGGACATGTATAAGGGTAAGCAGGAAAATGGAAATAGGCTTAGATCTGTTCCTACTTATAAATTTGCCTGTAGACCTCACTGGAGGCTGAACCAGGAAAATCTGCATGGATTACTTTCATCAACTCAAAGAGGTGGTCAGGTTAAATAAGCTTCTAGGTTTAATTTAAAAACAAACAAACAAACAAACTATATTGTCTGTTTTCACCATATTCCAGTTTGTGTTGGCCATTATCAACTTCTTTTCTGGAGAACCATGCCTTCTACTTAAAGGATTGCATTGTTTAATAAACATGAATGATGCTGATGGCTTATCTGGGTTAAATAATATACAAATCTAGTTTCATTGACACAATGCTAACATTCATGAGATTGTATCATTTTATTTACACACACACTTACTAGGTGAAAGTTAAGTAGTAATTTTGCTTCAAACTAGAACATTATTTGTATAATTTGCAACCTACTTGGAGCACTTGGCCATATAATCTATCATTTTAAAAGTTAATAACTAAAATTCACAGAAAATTCTCTTCTGTAACTACATTGGACACTTTTATTGCATTTCTACTACATTTCTATTAATTATAAAATTATTTTAAACAAGTCATTTATAAGATCTGCCTCAGTATTTTTGTGCTTCCGAAATATCACCACTACAATTTGCTTTTTAAAATAGTCTGACACCTACCGAGTACTCTTTCACCTCCTACAAGAAAGCAAGAAAAAGAAAGCATTTATGTTTTTAATTTTAGTGAAGGGTTCTTGATTTATGAATTAGTCATTTGCTGTCATTTGAATTTCAACTATTCTGAGGTTCTTTTTGTATGACTTTTCTATAGTTTTCACATATATCACCATTAATTTCACTTGGGGGCGTTAGTAAAATCAAAAAGTTTATTTTCTTCTATTTCTTAGTTCCCTTCATTTCAAATATTCAGTGTCTTCTCAGAAACAACATTATGGTTTTGAACTGTTTATCAATAACAGATGATGCCAGGAAATAGTAAACTAAGGAATAGTTACTATAGCATTTTTCCCCCTCCATTTAACTAATCAGCCATTCACATCAGTGAATATTAGATTTTGAGACTATGGATCCAAATACTAAATGTTTTCCGTATTCAGAGAAGTGAAAAATAATACTTATTTTGCTTACTCTGTGCTAACTGCTCCCCCTCACAACAATCCTAAGAGGTAGACACTATTATTACCTATTTTACAGACAGGCAAACAGATACACAAAATGATTAAGTTAGCCATGGTCACAGAACTAGTAAGGTACAGATAAACTATTTAAAACCAGTTTAAAGTATCTAAAACCTGTTATTGCGAGAGTCCACATTCCCAACCCCTATAATGAATATAAGGGTTTTGATCCCTACTATTTGTTATATGCCCATTTACTTGCTTATGGAAAGAAAGGGAGGGGAGGAGGTAAAGGAGGAAGAGCTGAAGGCAGGAGAGATGTCAAAATTCTGCCGGTTTGTTGGGGTGCCTGGGTGGCTCAGTCATTAAGCACCTTCCTCCAGCTCAGGTCATGATCCCAGAGTCCTGGGATTGAGCCCTGCATCGGGCTCCCTGCTCGGCAGGAAGCCTGCTTCTCCCTCTCCCACTCCCCCTGCTTGTTTTCCTGCTCTCGCTGTCTCTCTCTCTCTGTCAAATAAATAAATAAAATCTTAAAAAAAAAAAATTCTGCAGATTTGTTGATAACTGTGTGCTACATAATGAAGTTCAGTTAGGGTCTTGTAGCATTTTCAATACAATAAATAATTTTAAATTCTCTCAAATGAAGTCTCTGATAATATTATCAGATGGAGACAGCCAGTGAATTTCTATTTACTAATAATCATAATTGAAATGTTATGGCAGTCTCATATTTGGAACAAAAACAATTCTGGTAATTTTCACAGCAATAAGTCTATCTTAAAATTATTATCAGGTTTTTTTTCACCCTCAGCACTCAGCTTATTTAATTTTATTTTTAAAAAAGCCCATAAATTTTAGTAAGATTATAAGTTAGGCTTAAATCATAGGAAAATTAAAGAAAGTTTAGAATCTGTAACAGAAGGAAAGCACCCCCTTCCCATCCCAAGCTTACCTCTGTTCATTTCCACCAGAATTATTCCATCAAAAAAGGAGGAATTATTCTGATTAGTCAGATTTAATGGGCTGTTCATTGAGCCACATTTTACTGTTACTCTATGTTTAAAGGTACACAGCAATGGTTCTCACATTCTTACTTGCCTATAATTTGATCCTATGAGAGCAGATAAGTGGGGTAAGGATCCTTGAAACCTAGATCTCAGTCTCCTCCCTCTTGCATGCCTTGCAGCCGCAGGTTCTTAATCTAGCAGACAATGACCCTTCTGTCTTTTATAGGCTGTATCCATGCAATTGAGTCAAGCTCTGTTTGAGCCTGGAAAATCTTACATATTCTCTTGTCAGCTTCTTCCTTCAGTATTTACTCAGAAAATGGTAGCATGCCTCAAGTAAGTCTTTACCATAGCTCTGAATTCAAGATTATCAGGAAGTAATCCCAAATGTGTTCTGTATCTTCTTTTTTTTTTTTTTTAAGATTTTATTTATTTATTTGACAGAGAGAGACTTAGCAAGAGAGAGAACACAAGCAGGGGGAGTGGGAGAGGGAGAAGCAGGCTTCCCGCAGAGCAGGGAGCCCGATGCGGGGCTCAATCCTAGGGCCCTGGGACCATGACCCGAACCGAAGGCAGAAGCCTAATGACTGAGCCACCCAGGCGCCCCAGATGTGTTCTGTATCTTAATAGATAATTTATATTTATAGTTAACATTTACTCTGGATTATTCATATGTTGTTGTGCAGTTAGAAACTATTTCTGTCTTCAAGTACTTAAAGCCAGGTAAGTATATTTTCATCAAAGTAATTTAGAAACTGTATTATTTGTTTGTTATGTACTAGCCACTACCTAGGTACTGGTGATAGAGTGCTAAACAGAGTGGTTGGTTATAAACCACACTGATTTTCAGGAAGATTGTTAAGAAAGGGTAAAATTCAGGGGCGCCTGGGTGGCTCAGTCCTTAAGCGTCTGCCTTGGGCTTAGGTCATGATCCCAGGGTCCTGGGATCTAGCTGGGCATCAGGCTCCCTGCTTAGGGGAAGCCTGCTTCTCTCTCTTCCACTCCCCCTCCTGGTGTTCTCTCTCTCTGTCAAATAAATAAATGAAATCTTAAAAAAAAAAAGGGTAAAATTCAAACAGGAAAGGGGTACAGAAATCATATGCAAAAAACCAAATCTCAGCTTTAATATGCATGGTTGGCTTTTTGGGGATAGAAAAATCTAACACAGGAAGTTTAAGATTAGTGATATATAGTCAGTCTAGTTGAACTTTGTGTTACTTAAAACAAACAATTTTTTTCAAAGTCAACAAATCATTAACAGTAATTATGCAACTTTCCAGTCTCTTCTTTTTTTTTTTTTTTTCATTTTATTTTTAAGCAATCTCTACACCCAACGTGGGGTCTGAACCACAATCTGGAGATCAAGAGTCACATATTCCACCAATGGAGCCAGCCAGGTGCCCCTATAGTCCCTTATTTTTTTTAAAAAATAGGGTGCCTTGGCTTATGACCTGTGGTCATTTTAATATTTTGAGAAATCAACCTTCAGTACTTTGGAAATTAGGTTTTTTCATTAATGAAAGTTCTAATATTTGTGCATCAGTTTTATTTCACGCCTCCAAAATGGGATAAAACTTTCCAATTTTAAGTCACAAACCAGTGTATTGTCTGTTGATTCTAGGCTTCCAAGTTTTATTATAAGAAATGGTAGGTAAGAGGAATCTTCATCTTGAAAACATACCCAAATTTGAATTCTGAAACTTTTTTTGATTGGTTGGTGATGTAGGAAAAGACATTAGGGTTCTAAGCCAATGGCCAAGAAAGAATTCTTGAGAAGTCTTTGGTGCAAAAGGTGGTTTTATTAAAGCACGGGGACAGGACCCGTGGGTAGAAAGAGCTGCACTGGGGTCATGAGGAGTGGCCCCATTATATATTTTCAAGTTGGGAGGGGTTAGGGATAGTGTTAAATCTCTCGGCTGTATTGGAAACAAGGTTTCCAGGATCCTGAGGGGAATAGCTATTGTTAGGAAAGGTCATTTATTACTGTTTAGTAAAAACTCAGTCACGAGACTCTTCAGATGTATATCGGTGGGTCATATGCTTGGGGGATGATTGCCAACATGTATCTTGGGGCATAGAGATAAGGGAAGTTTCCAAAAGAATTTTTATATGTTAAAGTAGGCTTACTGGATTTTGGGGGGAGGCATCGGGCTGGGATTGCCCTTTGCCCTTAGCAAAGTGTCAACATCGAGACAGCTGAGTTTCTAGAGGAATGTCATTCTGCCCGTTTCAAGGACTTGTTGATGGGCTGTAGGTAGCAAGGAAATTTAATAGTTTTTCTTCTGCCTTTGTTTCCCACATCAGTTAGTAGCTGTTAGTGTCACAGAATCATATGCAGTGACAGTGCATAGTCAAGTTTTTATCAGCGTTCATCTCACACTAGGTTTTGAGAATTTAGTAGTTTTTAAACTACTTTTTCTCCTGACAGGTGGCTTCTGACTCTAAAAGTATCTTGACTTATTTATGCACCATACATTCAAAAAAATAGTTACTGATCACATATACTATTCCAAATACTGTACTGGGAACTGGGGAGTCAAGGATGACTAAAGCAGATGTGGTTCTCAAGAATTCCCCAATGTAATGAGCCTTTGCTTCTTATTCTTCAAGTGGCATCAATTCTAGGCAATCAAAAGTAACAGGGATTTGAGTAGCATTCATACCATCATTATGTGATTTTTCAAAAAACAGGTTTAATTAAAGTACAAGAATGTTCTTTGGGCTTTCTCCTTGATGAGTAGTTATCTATCCTTGGGATGTAATAATAGAACTCAGTGAGTAATCCATCAACTACTGCCCTGTGGTATCCAAAATGAACGATATTTTCTCCAGCCACTGACTTCCAACAGACAGCAAGGTATTTTAACCTTCCTTGCCAAGAAATCACCAGTAAACAGCGATGATGGTAGATGTTGACTATTTACTGCCATGGGGTTGAGAAAATTAGTGAGCTACATTTCACTACTTGTCAAGCATTTTGACATCTTGGAACAGAAAGTGCTGTTTAAATATAAAGAGCATTTTCTGTTGAATTGCTGTTAGTCATCCCTGTGAGGAAATGACCTATCAAGTAATAGACCAGAGTATAGGAGAACTGCCACAATATAAGATTGATTTCTGCTAAAGAGACCTTAAAGTAACTACATGTTTCAATTTGTGGTTGTTTATAATCATTTGTAAATTACCATGGTAAAAACCCAAAATAAAAAGCTATTTGGATTCACTTTCCAGCACAATTTCCTGGGCATTCCCACCTCCTCCTCCCTGCCCAACCCCCCCACCTTTTCTTTCTGGCTCTCTTAGGCTTGTCAAAACAGTGATTTGGGGGGCTCCACCTGGTAATTTGCGTTTCTAACAAGGTCCTAAGAAATACTTTTTGCTGGTATACATTTGATGAACCACTGCTCAAGTTAAAAGGGTTTGGAGATTCAGGAAGAGGAATGAGACCTCTGAAACCAGCCTCTGTCTTGTTTACAGAACTGTCCAAGTTGTTGGGAAGATAATTGCTCCTGCCCTGGGGAGCCAGTTGAAAGTAAATGGCCCTCCTCTGAGTGGGTGATTGGCCTAGGGCAGCCTGTACAGCACTCCTACTCTTCCAGTCTTAAGCCAAGGTTTACAGTTTAATAAGCCATTTAGCCTCTCTTTGCTCCAGTTTTTCTCAGATTCAAAGTAGTGATGGTAATTTCTTTTCTCTGTTATTAAAAAATAAGACAAAGCAAAACAAAACACACAAATCCTGATGGAACTTTCCCTACATTGAAAAATCTTTGGATTTATTCATCTATTACTCTGATGTAGTTAAAAAAAAAAAAACTATAAAATTTTAGCAAAATCTCTCTCTCCATGAAGATTTTAGGCTTTTAAGCTTAAGTATTTAGTAATAAATACCAAATACCTGTTCTTTACTGCCTGTAGCTAGACATTTCCTTTTCTCTCCCTAAGAAGGGAGAGCTACGAGGGTGCAAGTACTTAAAGAGACTGTCTAAAAAGCCCCATCTAATCTGTACCCCTTCTACCGCCACGGCCTCTCCACTTTATCCACTATTCTTTTTAAGGTTTCCACACCAGGAACACCAACCTCCTTGCTGTGCTTTCAAAACACAGCATTCGCCCATCCCTTGCATTTACAATTTTATCTGCTGGGAATGTTCTAGAAAATTCATATGCATACAACTAGAATTTTATAATAGAGGGTATAATAATAGGATCAAAATACCCTCAAGTCTGCTCAAATGCCACCTCATTAGTGAGGGCTTGATTATCCTATAAAAAATAACTTTTGCACATGAACATGCAAGTGCAACATTTACCCTTGCACACATTAACACACACATGATCTTATCCCATCCCTGATATATTTTTCTCCTTACATTGTTTCCATCTGACAGACAATATATTTTAGTACTGGTATATTTATTGTCTCCTTCACAGCTAGAATGCAAATTCCATGATGGTAGGGTCTTGGTTTTTCATTGCAGAACCTATAACAATCACTTGCATATAAGAGCCACTCAGTAAATATTTCTAGAATGAAAGAAAAAAAGGTGACATCCTTTTTTTTTTTTAAGCTTTATTTATTTGAGTGATCTCTACACCCAATGTAGGGCTCAAACTCACAACCCTGAGATCAAGAGTCGGATGCTCTACCAACTAAGCCAGCCGGGTGCCCTGAAAAGTAATATATTCTTACAGTAGATTATTCACCACAAATTTTGGCATCTCTTGTGCTACTTACTCAAATGGCTCTTATACTTCAGTTTTACTTAACCCTTGGCAGTTCTTCAGAAGCACGGTTGCTCATTATGCATGCTACTGCCTCTGCCTTGAATGTTCATTTCTGAACATTTTTGTTGTTTTTCACACTCCTATGTTTTCTTTAAAAAACAAATCAGATGTCCTGTTCTCCAAAAGTATTTCATGATAAACTTGTTCTTTCTCTGTGTCCCCCTTCTGACCCGAACCCTTATCCTGGCACTTAACCTACACATTGTATTGTCTGTCTAGTTGAAAGTCATGCCAACTTCACTATGAACCACTTGAAAACAGGGTCTGTTCACTATTTCTAGCATCAAAAGCATAATGCCTGAATGCCTGGCACATGGCAACTACTCATAAATGTTGAATAAATGAACAACAATCCTCCCTTTTTTTTTCCCCCCTCTCACCATGTTAAGATACTCCTTGTTGCTTTACACCTTATAAAATTGCCCTGGGATATAAGAGTAATAAGTAATGTTCCTGAAAGTCAAGAGAATAGATACTTATGACAAGAACCAGTCTGAAGATCAACTAAGTCCAAGTCTCAAAACTAGAGTAATTCCCAAACAAGGACAAGGAGAGAGGCATCAAGCTCATTTAGATTGAGGTAGTAAGGTGCTGGTGTCCACACTGCCATGAAGAAAACCACGGCCATATGAAGCTTCTAATACTAATGAACGTGTATCTCTCAGGTATGTGGTAGTAGATCATGATAAAATTCTTCAGAAAACCTGTTTCTGGACTTTACCTCATCAGGCATCACTTGGTGTGTGCTGAGGTACTACATTAATTTTACTATGTAATTGGTTTAGAAACTATTCCCCTAGGGGGAGAAAGATTCTGTCTCAGTCTGATTTTGCTGCGTAAACAAAATACCACCAACCGGGTAGTTTCTAAACAACAGAAATTTATTGCTCACAGTTCTGGAGGTTGGGAAGTCCAGGATCAAGGTGCCAGCATGGTCACCTTCTGTTAAGGGTCTTCTTTGGAGTTCGTAAGCTGGCACCTTCTCCCTATGTCCTCATATGGTAGCAGGGGCAAAGGATCTCTTTGGAGCCTCTCTTATAAGGCACTAATCCCATTCATGATGGTTCCACCCTCATGACTTCGGCAACTTCTGAAGGCCCCATCTACTAATGCTATCACATTGGACTTCAGGATTTCAACATACAAATTTGGTGGATACACAGACATTCAGACCATAACAGATGCTTAAGGATCAAAGCTTGTTCTAAAGTTTATAGCCTGGGAGACAGGCAGAATTTGGAGATGTTCAGCTGGTATGTAACTTAGTCTTATATGTTTGAAGATAGTAATCACCCATCCCAGCAGACAGATCGTGCACGCAATTGAGAAGAAACAACTGTGCTTTGTGAATGAGAGTGTTTGCTTTGGCAGAAAGGCGTTACATCTGTTTCTTCTGTATCTATGAGTGTCTTATGCATAATATTAACAAGACACTTAAATACAGGAAATCTGAAGCAAAAATGATAGACCAAAAAAAAAAAAAAAAAAAGTGCAGGGAAATAAGGTAAGTGAGTATTGAAAGGCATAAGTGGTCTATTGGTAGGCCTGGAAATCAACTGTGAGTAATTTAAGTTGATTTAACATAGTATAGAAAATGCACAGGAAAAGGTTGGTGAGATCAACTAACAGGCAAAGCAAATAGTTTTCTCAACAATAACATTTTTGCTATATCAAAGAAGAAAGGCTGTATATGATAAGAGACTGAGAAAATAAAGTACAGCAATCCCTTTCTCAGAAGGCTAGAGCTAATGTAAAAATGAGAACTCTACGTCAATGTAAGCAAGGAATCACTGTCAGGAATGACAGTTTGTATAAAACAAGAAAAGGGAGACTCAGAGGCGTGAACCAGGAGATAAGAACTTGCCTGGTTTATTCATAAATAATTGGACTCAATTTACCTTGGTTCTTGTATTTCTTGGGAACTGGTAAGTATATTCTCACTGTAGTACTTATTGCCTCAAACCTGCATTAAAATGTGCAATATCCAACATGAGTAACTGACTACTTAGTGTTGTGGTGTATTCCTTGAACTAGTTATTTTAAAGCAGCAGTAAGTAAGCTATGGCCTCCAGGCCAAATCCATGCTTGAGCTAAGAATGGTTGTTACTTTTTTAGACCATTGTAAGAAAAGAAAAAGAAAAAAAAAAAAGCAGAGTATTTGATAGAGACCTAGATAGCTCACAAAAACAAAAATATTTGTTACCTGGAAGCTGTAAATTTTTAGGGATAAAATTAATATCCACATTTATTTTATATATGTAAATGAATATAATAAATAGATAATGAATAACAAATGAATATTATATATATCTATAATGAATGTGAAGATTTATATATACAGAATTCAATATATTGTAAGAGAACAATTTTGTCTTACACATTGTAGGATTTCATATCCTACAGGGTGGATTGCTGGATAAGAGAAAGAGGAAAAAATATTTACTGGTTTCATAGTTCACTGGGGTCAAGAAGAGAGAAGAATGAACCAAGTTCACTTCATTTTTGTAATTATACCACCACAGAAGAAAATGAAGTAAAAAATGTAAACCTGATTGTGGGAGATACATGGAAGGAATGACTGAAAAAGGCAATGAAAGGGTACAAATCATTTCTTTGAGAGCTCTAATGGTAGGAAAAAGTAAGAAATAGGAATGTAGGTCCCTGTCAGTATTGGTAGGTTGTCTTTCAGTCTGAGATTTCTCTGCTACCCCTGCTGCTGTCCCTGGCCCAAACAAGTGTCAGAGAGGATGAGAAGTCTCTCTTCAAATCTCTTGTTAAGAGAGATATTGAACAAATAGACCCACAGACACACATAAATATATATCTACATCTCTTTTGGATGGTAGTATTTAATAGCTTCTTCTGTTTTTGTGTGTAAAACACTTCAAACATGCTTCCTTTACTCAGATGCCCATAGGGCCAAGCAAATTGGGCCAGGGCACAGGTAAGAGAGAAGAGGCCTGTGGCAAATTGGAGAGGCTCTGCCCTTCCTAAAAGATTAAAATTATATTAAATTTAAAGAAAAGAAATAAAGCATTTAGAAGTTTTCAACCTGTTCTCTTTCCTATTAACCTCACCTCTTTTTTCTGGCAACTAAAGGGGAAGGAGGACACCTTTCAGTTGTTACCTTTCTTGAAAGGGTTCGTTCTTTTTTTTTTTTTTTTAAAGATTTTATTTATTCATTTGACAGAGAGAGACACAGCGAGAGAGGGAACACAAGCAGGGGGAGCGGGAGAGGGAGAAGCAGGCTTCCCGCGGGGCAGGGAGCCCGATGCGGGTCTTGATCCCAGGACCCCGGGATCATGACCTGAGCTGAAGGCAGACGCTTAACGACTGAGCCACCCAGGCGCCCCATTGAAACGGTTCATTCTAACCCAATTCAGCCTAACCTCAACATTCTTGCATTTCCCTGATGAATCCATCTACTATCTCCATCTAACTTTCCAAATTCCTACTGATGACAAATAGTCACCATTCTTAGTCACCACTTTTTTTAAAGATTTATTTATTTATTTATTTGACAGAGAGAGACAGCGGCAGAGGAAACAACACAAGCAGGGGGGAGCGGGAGAGGGAGAAGCAGGCTTCCCGCGGAGCAGGGAGCCCGATGTGGGGCTCGATCCCAGGACCCGAGATCATGATCTGAGCCGAAGGCAGACGCTTAGCCACTGAGCCACCCAGGCGCCCCTCTTAGTCACCATTTATTGAGAACTTAAATACATAGTAATTTTTTCAGTATTCAATTCATAAGTATTGCCCACACTTTACAAATAAAAATAAAGAGACTTAGAGAAGGGAAGTACTTTGTCAAAAGTATAGTTAGCAAGTGGGCAGGTCTAGGAGTCAGGCACAAAGGGTTCAACCCCAGGCTCTTAACCATGAAGTGTAAGCCTCCTGGAAGAAGTTAACCCCTATTCAAGGAGGTGAGGGGCAGATACTGGCTCCCTTTGTACAACAGCTGCCTGCCAGAGGGGAAAGTTCGAGGGAAGAGTAGTCCCACTGAACTTTTCTATTTCTTTAACCATTGCATCAAACAGTAACATATCCTTGTTAAATATAATCACTCTTTTTTTTTTTTTTTAAGTAAGCTCTATGCCCAACATGGGGCTTGAACGCATGACCTCAAGATCAAGAGTCACATGCTCTACCTACTGAGCCAGCCAGGCACCCCAAACATGATCTCCTTTTGTTTCAGACTTTCTAATTACCTCAGAAACTTCAGTGAATAATTTACATTTCATGCTTTCTGTCTTTAACACTCAGGACTTTTTAAGAAAAGGCTAATGCTGCTTTCTTTTAAATGGGTAGATGATTTTGTAATTTTCTCTATATATTTTAATGTGAACTTTTTGTTCACATTATTGAACAAAAGTTGGTATTGCAAATTAACAACTATATTATACTTTACATAAATATATATCACTTTCCTCAACATTAACTTAATGTGAAATATAGTTCATATTTTTTCCTGGTTAGTCCAGAATTATTCAAATGATGAGTGGCAAAGACATGTTTTAACACTGGTTTTTACTAACTCTAACTTCCATGTTCCTCATGAATAGACTAAATTTTCTTTATTCTTAATATTTTCTGACCTCCTCAGTTCAATTGAAATTTAGATTTTTCT
This sequence comes from Mirounga angustirostris, assembly GCF_029215605.1. Lineage (NCBI taxonomy): Eukaryota > Metazoa > Chordata > Mammalia > Carnivora > Phocidae > Mirounga > Mirounga angustirostris. Next base: position 54,699,159 of record NW_026991712.1, on the reverse strand, counting down.
TTTTTTTTCTTTTTTTTTTGAAGATTTTATTTATTTATTTGACAGAGAGAGACACAGCGAGAGAGGGAACACAAGCAGGGGGAAAAGGAGAGGGAGAAGCAGACTTCCCACGGAGCAGGGAGCCTGATGCGGGACTCGATACCAGGACCCTGGGATCATGACCCGAGCCAAAGGCAGATGCTTAACAACTGAGCCACCCAGGTGCCCCGAAACTTGGATTTTTCAAATGATTCCCCTACCATTTCCAACAGAAATTTAGCTTTCTCTTTCTCTAGTACAAGAAAGCCAATCTGCTCCTTACATTTATGTCACTTTCTGATTATTATTCCACCTTCTCTGTCCTCCCCTAATTTGAATTTAATATTAGGAAGTAATGCTGGCCCTCTCTCTCTTCAAGTCACTGCTGTATCCTCCAGAAACAGTGCCCACTTACACCTTCCTGACTGAGGTCAACTATGGTTCGCCAAGCTCCTTATCATTTTTATAGTTTCATCATCTCTTTATCTATGCCATGACCTTATTTTTCATCTGTATCTCAAAATTCAAACTTCTAGGACTCCAGTGCAACAATCATCAGGGGTCTAATGAACTTGAGCTAACTGGAAGTTCAAATATTGTAAACATTAGTAATATAAAAGTCCAACTCCTATCTGTTCTGCAATTAATATATGGCTAATATTAAAATTTGTAGCCTGCCTTTTTCCAAAATGTATTATCTTCCTATTATACACCAGGTACTGAGTCTCTTGTTTCATTCTTTTCCCAGTTAATGACAATTTTAAAACAACAATTTGCTTTCCAAACACTGAATGACAACCTAGGTTTAAAAAAATGTTGTTGTATGTGCTGTTAAAAAACAAAATAGAACTGAGGAAATTTGAAGATCTAATTGGCTTTATTCAACAAGCCATGAATCAGGCAGCATCCCAACTAGCAAATAGAAGGGAACTCCAAGAGTTGCTGGAAAGGAAAGATTTTTTAAAGGCAGAAAGAGGTAGAACAGGGAAATCATAAACAAAAGAAAGGATTATTTCAGGCAAGGTCACATTCCTTTGGGGGAAGGCAGGGTGGATTACCTCACTAGTGCTGACGAGGAAATTTCAGACTGACTGGTTAAGATTATATTTCTAGGAGAGGTTGAAACTGCAGTTAGGTTAGGTAGATATTAAGTCTAGGTTTACTGACAGAGGGCTTAGCCCAAGTGACTCGATTTGGGGGGTGTTCTTTTTTAACAGTACCAAATACCAAGTTATCTCTCCTTCCCATCCTTACTTTTGTATCCCCACTCATACCATCATCATTTAAATTCTGTTACTTTTCACCTTGGCCCTTATAATAGTCTCTTGTCTACTTACTCACCATTTCTTCCCCATCTGTTAATCTTCTAAAATACAGTAATGATGTGCATAATTAGATGGCTACTTGCTTTGCTTAAGGACACTTCAAAGATGGAGAATGTTGGAGAGGGGTCTCTCACCACCTGCTGATTTAGGTCTCAGAAGCTGGAATTTCTACCTTCAGAAATGGGAAACCCAGCACAGAAATGGAATGAGAAAGTGCCATCGAAGGGCTTTTGAACCTTTTAATGACTTTTCAGAAAATGTATATACACATATACATGTGCACAGAATTTTCAGTGTGAATTCAAAGAGATTGTCAGAAACCCTCTGTGTCTTGAACACTGGGGAAAGAACTCTTGTTCCAGACATTCTAAATTTACTTTTAAATAATGTAGCACAACTCTTTCAACACAAACCTGAGAGCTGTGTACTTGGACCAAATTGTTTATATCCCTTATAGTATTGTTTCTGCCAAATTGCCCCATCTGCTTTTGGCTTGCATAATAAACAACAGTAAGAATTTCTTTTCTATTTGTAAAGGTCCTTTCCATCCTTTATACATAGACTATACAAATGCGCACAATGTCTTACATATTATTTCATAGGTTAACAGATGCTTGGAGTCCAGTGTAAAGTTCCATGGACTCTAGGCTATCAATTATTTATAAAGAATAAACTAGTTCTTTGTAAACCAGACTCTTTATATATTTCTCACACTCCTTGTTTCCCAGTTATTCTCTCTTATCATTTCATAAATTCTTTTGATGTTTCTTCTATTATCATTTGCACTAAAGTGAAACAAAACAAGATGTTTTTATTTTGTCTATACCTTCACAGAAGTGTTACAGTTTAGGCCTAGAGGCTGGCATGGGGGATGCCAGTGATAATCAGAATGGGAGAATCTCTTAATGGATGTGGTTTTCCTCCTTCAATTACCTGGAGATTGTTTTCCAGTGCTAAAACCAGAATATTCTGAATTTAGCTTAATTAAGAGAGCCAGTGTTAACTTTCATTATGATTTTGTTTCCTCTGACATCGCTCTGTCATTTCACTGACCGTTGAGAAATCCAAAATACACTCCTTAGCCTGGCACTTCAGATACTTCAACTGTTCCCACCTATTGCTGCAGTTCCATCAACTCCTCTTCTACACATAGGCCGATGCTGCTGTCAAATGACACAAGCCTGTCTTCTTTCAAGTGCTAGTGAGTTTCCTAATCTTTGTGCCACTTTTCATCATGCCAGGAATTTGATGTTCTCAGATGCAGTGCGTATTAAAAACATCATTATAATGTGTTAATACATTAGACAAAAAATGTTAAATGACACCATCTTTAGGTAAATATATATATGTATATACATATTTATATATGTATATATACGTATATGTATAATATATATATGTATATACATATACATATATATATTCATGTCTTTCAACACTAACCTCACTTTCTACATTCTCATAATACTTAAGAAATGCTTTGCTTTATATTTTCTAGGCCATTTTATGTAGTACTCTCTTTGCATGGAATTCTCCTTCCTCTATATTTCATCTGCCTGCTATCCCTTTCCCAATAATGACTCTATTTGGGGAAGGCTGGTTTCTACCCTTCTCACGATGAGTTCCCCTCGCACCCTATTCCAACATCTATTATATCATACCTTATTGTAATTCCCTGTTCATTGTCTTATTTCATCGTTGTGTACCCAATGCCTACACAGCATCTAGCGTGTAGAAAGCATTCAAATGGATGAAAGTTGGCAATATTGAAATATAGGTATAATTGGGGGTACTTGTCTGGCTCAGTTGGTAGAGCCTGCAACTCTTGATCTCAGGGTTGAGTTCAAGCCCCACATTCAGCATACAGTTTACTTAAAAAAATAAAACAAAATAAAACAAAAAATAGGTATAATTGGTTTTGAGGAGTTAAATGATAATAGTTATTGAAAGTTATAAAAATACTTATACCTTTGACCCCCTACTCCAGGAGTCAAAAATTTGAATGCTTTCAAGGGTCACCCAAGTAATGTATATGTGCAGTGTGGCCTGAGGGAAGGCAGTGGAAACAGGATACCATATATGCCTCATCTAAACACATTCAACACTATAAATGCAAGCCAAACAAATCAAACCCTTGTCTCACTCTTATTAAATTGTACTAAAGAAATAATTCCTTAGGAGAAAAATGCATATTCATAATAATATTACTTGTGAATTTATCTGTAAAAAGGGGGGTGTGATCACAAATTAAATAGCTACTAATAGGGAACTTATTAAATTAAATGTAGATTATAGCCACTAAATGTCATATATTCTTTAATATTAAAATAATCCCCCAAACCATATATATGGAAAATACTTTCACTATTGAAAATAGTGGAAGGGATAAAGGAAGACTGTATGTTTGCTATAATTGTGACCATGTAAAAATGTGTATCCTTGTTTAAAAAAAAGGGACTATGCAAAACGAAGATAGCTAAACTAGGGTGCCCAAAATAGAAATGATTTTTAAAAATTTTTCATTTAAATTTAATTTAGTTAACATATATTATTAGTTTCAGGGGTAGAATTTATTGATTCATTAGTAGTATATAACACCCACTGCTTGTTACATCAAATGCCCTCCTTAGTGCCCATCACCCAATTATCCCATCCCCCCACCCTCCTCCGCACCAGCAACCCTCAGTTTGTTTTCTGTAGTTAAGAACTACTCTTAGTTAAGAACAAACACATAGTTTGCCTCCCCTCTCTGTTTTTATCTTATTTTATTTTTCCTTCCCTTCCCCATATGTTTATCTGTTTTGTTTCTTAAATTCCACATATGAGTGAAGTCATATGGTATTTGTCTTTCTCTTACTGACTTATTTCACCTAGCATAATACACTCTAGTTCCGTCCATGTCATTGCAAATGGCAAGATTTCATTCTTTTTGATGCCTGAGTAATAGTCCATTGTGTGTGTGTGTGTGTGTGTGCACACACTACATCTTCTCTATCCATTAATCTGTCAATGGACATCTGGGCTTTTTCCTTAGTTTGGCTATTGTGGACATTGCTGCTATAAATATTGGGGTGCATGTGCCTGTTCAAATCACTAGGTTTGTATCCTTTGGATAAATCCCTAGTAGTGCAATTGCCGGGTTGTAGGGTAGTTCTATTTTTAACTTTTTGAGGAACCTCCATAGTATTTTCCAGAGTGGCTGCACCAGTTTGAGTTCCCCACCAACAGTGTAAGATGGTTATCCTTTCTCCACATCCTCGCCAATATCTGTCGTTTCCTTAGTTGTTAATTTTGGCCATTCTTACTGGTATGAGGTGGTATCTCTTTGTGGTTTTGATTTGTATTTCCCTGATGCTGAATGATATTGAGCATTTTTTCATGCATTTGGTATCCATTTGGATGTCTTTGGAGAAATGTCTGTTCATGTCTTCTGCCCATTTCTTGACTGGATTCTTTGTTTTTTGGGTGTTGAGTTTGATAAGTTCTTTATAGATTTTTGGATATTAGCCTTTTATCTGATATATCATTTATGAATATCTTCTCCCATTCCATAGGTTGCCTTTTAGTTTTGTTGATTGTTTCCTTTGCTGTGCAAAAGCTATTTATCCTGATGAAGTCCCAATAGTTCATTTTTGCTTTTGTTTCCCTTGCCTCTCGAGATGTGTCTAAGCAAGAAGTTGCTGAGGCCAAGGTCAAAGAGATTGCTGCCTGTGTTTTCCTCTAGGATTTTGATGAATACCTGCCTCACATTTAGGTCTTTCATCCATTTTGAGTTTATCTTTGTGTATGGTGTAAGAAAGTGGTCCAGTTTCATTCTTCTGCATGTGGCTGTACAATTTTCCCAACACCATTTGTTGAAGAGACTGTCTTTTTTCCATTGGATATTCTTTCCTGCTTTGTTGGAGATTAGTTGACCGTAGAGTTGAGGGTCCATTTCTGGGTTCTCTATTCTGTTCCATTGATCTGTATATTTGTTTGTTTGTTTTTAAGATTTTATTTATTTATTTGAGAGAGAGAAAGAGTGAGAGAGAGAGAGCACAAGAGGGGGAGGGTCAGAGGGAGAAGCTGACTCCATGCATGGAGCCCGACATGGAACTCGATCCTGGGACTCCAGGATCATGACCTGAGCCGAAGGCAGTCGCCCAACCAACTGAGCCACCCAGGTGCTCTATGTGTCTGTTTTTGTGCCAGTACCATACTGTCTTGATGATTACAGCCTTGTAATACAGCTTGAAATCTGAAATTTTGATGCCTCCAGCTTTGGTTTTTTTCCTTTTTTTTTTTTTTTTTTTTAAGATTTTATTTCTTTATTTGAAGGGGGGGGGGACACCAGCGCATGAACGGGGGTGGGGAGGGGCAGAGGGAGAGGGAGAAGCAGACTCCCAGCTGAGCAGGGAGCCCCATGCGGGGCTTAATCCCAGGACCCTGAGATCATGACCTGAGCCAAAGGCAGATGCTTACCTGACTAAGACACCAAGGAGCCCCTTTTGTTTTCTTTTTCAACATTACTTTGGCTATTCAGGGGCTTTTCTGGTTCCATACAAACTTTAGAATTGTTTGTTCTAGCTTTGAAAAATGCTGTCAGTAGTTTGACAGAGAATGCATTGAATGTGTCAATTGCTTTGGGTAGCATAGACATTTTAACAGTGTTTGTTCTTCCAGTCCATGAGCATGGAATGTTTTTCCATTTCTTTATGTCTTCCTCAATTTCTTTCCTGAGTATTCTATAGTTTTCTGAGTACAGATTCTTTGCCTCTTCGGTTAGATTTATTCCTAGGTATCTTATGGTTTTGGGTGCAACTGTAAATGGGATCAATTCCTTGATTTCTCTTTCTGCTGCTTCATTGTTACTGTATAGAAATGCAACAAGCTTCTGTACATTGGTTTTTATATCCTTCAACTTTGCTGAATTACTTTATCAGTTCTAGCAATTTTTTGGTGGAGTCTTTCGGGTTTTCTACATAGAGTATCATGTCGTCTGCGAAGAGTGAAAGTTTGACTTCTTTGCTGATTTGGATGCCTTTTAATTCTTTTTGTTGTGTGATTGCTGAGGCTAGGACTTCCAGTACTATGTTGAACAACAGTGGTGAGAATGGACATCCCTGTCGTGTTCCCTACCATAGGGGAAAGGTCTCAGCTAAGAGCTGAGAAAGCTGAGAGCTTTTCGCCTTTGATGATGATATTTGTTGTGAGTCTTTCATATATGGCTTTTCTAATGTTGAGATACCTCAACATTCCCTCTATCCCTATATTGTGGAGTTTTTTTTTTTTTTTTTTAAGATTTTTATTTATTTATTTATTTATTTATTTGACACAGAGAGAGAGCACAAGTAGGCAGAGTGGCAGGCAGAGGGAGAGGGAGAAGCAGGCTCTCCGTCAAGCAGGGAGCCAGATGCAGGGCTCGATCCCAGGACCCCAGGATCACGACCCAAGCCAAAGGCAGCTGCCCAACCGACTGAGCCACCCAAGCACCCCAAGGTTTTGTTTTTGTTTGTGTTTTTTTTAAATCAGTAAAGGATGCTGTATTTTGTCCAGATGCTTTTTCTCCATCTATTGAGAGAATCATGGTTCTTATCTTTTCTTTATTAATGTGGTGCATCACAGTGATTGATTTGCAGATGTTGGACCACCCCTGCAACCCAGGAATAAATCCCACTGGTCATGGTGAATAATCCTTTTAATGTATAGTTGGATCCTATTAGCTAATATTTTGGTGAGAATTTTTGCATGCATGTTCATCAGGGATATTGGTCTGTAGTGGAGTCTTTGTCTGGTTTTGGGACAAGGTAATGCTGGCCTCATAGAATGAGTTTGGAAGTTTTCCTCCCATTTCTATCTTTTGGAACAGTTTCAGAAGAATAGGTAATAATTCTTTTTTAAATGTTTGGTAGAATTCCCCTGAGCAGCCATCCAGCCCTGGATTCTTGTTTCTTGGGAGATTTTTGATTACTGATTCAGTTTCTTTGCTGGTTATCAGTCTGTTCAGGTCTTCTATTTCTTCCTGTTTCAGTTTTGGTAGTTTATATGTAGAAATGATTTTTTTCAAGTTCAGCAATTTTTAAAAATTTTTTTATTTTATTTTTTTTTAAGATTTTATTTATTTATTTGACAGTGAGAGAGAGAGAGAGACAGAGCAGAAGCAGGGGGCAGACGGAGAGGGAGAAGGAGCTCCCTGCTGAGCAGGGAGCCCGATGTGGGTCTCAATCCTAGGACCCTGGGATCATGACCTGAGCCGAAGGCAGATGCTTAACCAACTGATCCACCCAGGCACCCCTAAAGTTCAGCTTTTAATAATTCTGTTGTTTCCCAATCCCAATCTCTGGAGCAAACTTTTGGGACTATCTTTTGGAATTTTAGAAGATGATACCTAGCAAGCAGAACCAGGTTACTTTGGGTAAGAACTAAAGAACATGAATTGTGAGCTAAGCTAAAATACCATTGTCATAGCAACTTCCAAAGATTTCATAGAAAAGGCATGACTTGGATTTTTTCTTTATGGAGATGACTAACAAGATCCCTTTTGAAATAGTTCTGATAGAGTGAGATACAATAAGTATGAGAATGAGTTTTACTGAAAAATTGTGATAAACTGCCATAACCTTTTTTAAAAAATTTTATTTATTTATTTGACAGAGAGAGACAGCAAGAGAGGGAACACAAGCAGGGGGAGTGGGAGAGGGAGAAGCAGGCTTCCCGAGGAGCAGGGAGCCCGATGTGGGGCTCGATCCCAGGACCTCGGGATCATGACCTGAGCTGAAGGCAGACGCTTAACCACTAAGCCAACCCAGCGCCCCAAACTGCCATAATCTTAAGATCAAAAGTGAGAATCCTTAGTTTAGGCTTAGCACATTTTGTGTACTGATTACGTTTTAGTGATGTAATGCTGATGTGATGCCAATCTTCCTGAATATAATTTATTTTATAATAAAATATTAATACTAATATAATTCTGTAATGATAATAATGGTTATTCTTAATTAAAAAGCTTTGTTCTTCTTGTCAAGAGAAATTTGATGTATTTTTCTGATTCTTTATAAAGACTCAATTATGTGTTTTCAGTATTCTTCTGTGATACTGTATATAACCTCCTGGAAACAGAGGCCTATGGAAATACTGTCACCATCAATAGAAATTGTTATAACTTTTTCCTTGGAAAGGGTGTATTCTATCAGTCTCATTGCTCAGCTGAATTGGCCATCCTAAGTGACAGATCTTTTCCACGTACAAGCTTCCTGAAAGGATTTATATATTTAATCCCATTCTGTTTGGGTTTAGATCAAGAATGCCCCTTAGATTATTTTATGAAGACTGGTTTGCTGTAGTTTGCAAAAGCTGGCCCAGCCTACTGGCCATGTGGTGTTTTGAAGGATTCCTGAATAGCTAATGAAATCCATGGCTTTGTATAGTAACTAATGTACTAAAACTACTAATTTTTTGATCATGCTAAAACCATGGGGTTACTTGACTTCACTCGGAACATCTGTCTTTCTAATGGCATACTCCAGTGGTGATAACTTTGGCATCTTGCACAAATAAGTACCCTGGGTATAGGGCCATATAGTTAAGGAGGAAGAGATTGTCAGTAATTACATTAAAGAGCATAATATTAATTAGCATTTTTTTCAGTTGATGTAAAGTTATGTAAATCTGGGTTTATCATAAATAACAATTTACCCCAAGTTTCATATTTCTCATACCACATATAAAATGTTGAGTCTAGCTTTCTATGTAACATTAAAAAAAAACCCATATATACATAGTTAAATCACCTATTATTTCAAAATAAGGGCCTGTGTGGCAGCATCAGGAAGCATTATTAAGTGAGCCAAAATTAACAAGGTGTGGGGCTGAGTTTGAAACATGTGCAGTTTAGGCTGCATCACTGAAACCAGCACCAGATTGTCTTTAGAACTAATACCTGTTCACTCCATTCCCAAACCAATTAAATATATGTCATAAATATCTCGGTTCTTCTAACGCATTTAGTATGTTTTCTGAGGCCACCGGTAAAACTAACCTTTTTAACCATCTAGTGAAGAGAGAGGTCGTGTTATAAATAAATGGAAGTACTGACTTCTATTTCCATTTTTCAGTACTTCACCACAAAATTAAACCTCAGATTTTTAAAGAAGTAGTTAGTTATTATGATAGTGTATGAATGGGATCTGTCCACTCATTCATTCAACACTTACTTAGTGAGCTGCTGCTTGATATAAAAGATTGCTAGTGAGTTAAAAAATGTTTGAGGAGCTTCCTGTCCAGTTAGTCATGCAGCTAATCACCACTCATACTGATGTTCATAATCAGAAAAAAAAAAAAGGAGCTGAACCAATATTGTTAAGTTTTGCACACAAATGGCCATCGGGAACAGAGAAGGGAAGACTTTATTCACTGAAAAATATGTGACTTCTCTATAGTAAATTAATATGTATCTTAATCATCTACATTTCGATTGAGGAGAAATTAACCTAACAAATCATTCCGTAGAACCCCTACTGCTTTGACTCAGATAAAACTCCCTGCTAATTTGAGGCTTTCTAAAATTAAAGTCATAAGATAAGTTGAGTAATTAATAACCTTGAAATTGAGGAAAGTGACTGACGTGGACTAGCCAGGATGTTGTTTGCGCCAATTTGATTTATATAATCTTGCTCTAATCACTCTTAAAAATCAGCCAGACAATAAAAAAAATGTCTACCTTCAAATATTAGTAAACCTCCTGATGAAGTTTTCCAGATTAATCTGAATGGATTTATAAAATGTGATAAAGAACGGGGGACATCTTAATTTAGTTTCTTTAACTTCTTAAACAGCAACATACTTTGTCCAATTTACTTAACTTCAGAATTTTCATTTCTACAGTTTAAACCAAGAGAATAAAACCACCTTTATTGGCCTATTTTCTTTTCTAAAATTCTAATACTAAATTGTTGTTAAATATCTTCATAAAATTATTAATAAAATGTTTTCATAAGTATCTTACCCGAATACTGAGAGCAATAGCTATGAAATAGCTGAAGTTTCTCAAACAATTATAACAAAGTAACAAAGTATTATTTCTAAAGGTGTATCTCAAGAAGGATTAAACTGCATAAATATGTTTAATGCTCCTTCTCAAAAGATAAGAACTTTCTATCAGAAATATGTAACATATTAATAACCTTGTTATGGAGCCGAGATTCTCCCTTCAGCAGAAAATAGGGCATATGTGAGTGATTTTTTTTCCCCTTTGGCTATATTCCTAATGCATTTCCTATCCTGGTCTCGTGGTGTAATGGCATTTAAAGTATGTTCTTAAGCATTTGTTAGTTAAAGAAACTCAACATAAAGACCCAATCTGGAGGCACCTGGGTGGCTCAGTGGTTAAATGGCCAACTCTCAGTGTCGGCTCAGGTCATGATCTCCCAGTTTTGGGACTGCGCCCCATGTTGGGCTCTGCCCTCAGCGTGGAGTCTGCTTGAGATTCTTTCTCCCTCTCTCTCTCCCTCCAGCTCATGCTATCTCTTTCTCTCTATCTCAAATAAATAAATTAAAAATTAAAAAAAAAAAATAAAGACACAACCTGAGCTTGCTAAGTGATATAAAATTAATAAAAACTGCACCTCATTGGAATCTAGGGTGTTACGGGATTTTTTTGTACACTTAGCTCTTCAACTGATTTGATTTGGATTCTGGATAAATTATTTGGTACCTTGGTTAAGTGAGCTTGTGAAGAAATTTTGATATATACAACCACTTCACATCGAGCTAATAGCTATGTTTGCCAAATATTTTGTAGGTAGAAAAGATTACAGAGCAAAGAATGCTGGGTTTCCATAAGAGAACTGCACTGTAACGTGTACATAAAGACTGGGCAATTACCAAGGAGAAATAGGCCTGACAATAAAGGCCAAATATATGCAACTCCCTTCTTTTGCTGAAAATCTGTCCTAGTTTCATGCTATTATATATTAACATAATATCGTATTTTCCACTAATGGTACTATTATAATTCACGGGATATGTTTCCCAACGAAGATTCTGCATCACAACATATTATAAAAGCAAAGGTATGATTATAAGATATACTCAACTTATTAATGTAGTAAAAGTCCCATATATTTGAAAAATATATACATCTTTATATTAAAACTACATTTCTACTGTATTGTAAATTATAACAACATAAATTAACACACTAACTTTAATTACCACTTATTTACACCAAGCCTTTTCCCCAACAAGAAAGATACATGTTTAGGGGTGTTTGTGTGAGTTAGATGGCTGGCATCTTTTTTTTTTTTTAAGATTTTATTTATTTATTTGACAGAGAGAGACACAGAGAGAGAGGGAACACAAGCAGGGGGAGCGGGAGAGGGAGAAGCAGGCTTCCTGCGGAGCAGAGAGCCCAATTTGTGGCTTGATCCCAGGACCCTGGTATCATGCATGACCTGAGTTGAAGGCAGATGCTTAACGAACGACTGAAACCACCCAGGCACCCCACACTGGCATCTTTTAAAAAAAACTGTCCAAGAGGGGCCCCTGGCTGGCTCAATCAGTTAAGTGACTGACTCTTGGTTTCAGCTCAGGTTGTGATCTCAGAGTCATGAGATCTGAGCCCCGAGTCAGGCTCTGTGCTTAGTGCAGAGTCCACTTGGGACTATCTCTCCCTCTTCCTCTGCCCCTCCCCCTGCTCACACACACACTCTCTCTCAAATAAATAAATAAATCTTAAAAAAAAAAAAAAACTGTTCAAGAAAGTTTGGAGTAATTAATTTTCACGTAGCATGGGGAGGTAATCAGAATCATTCTCCCATATTTCTTTAATTCTAAGGTACCGTATGTTGTATGGTATGCCCTTAAACTAAATTTGTAACACTTTTTTTGGAAAGAGAGAAAGCTGGTATAGCAATGTGCACATTAGGAAAAAATTTTGGTTTTTATAAATTTTATAATGATAAAAAGGTATCAAAATGCAGTAAATATTTTTATTTACTTTAAAATTAAATTTAAATTTAAGCTTAATTTCTACAGCAATTGTTAGAAAATTTAATTATGCAGTCTTTGTTGAAGATGATTTATAATTATTATGATTGATTTAGAAATCTCCATCCATTTTAAAATTCAAAACTTTGGCTAAAGCCATCAATTATCTGAAACTCTCTCAGTCATGTATGAGAGGTCAGTGCCTCAGTTGATCCTATAGTGAGTTTCATGGAGAGTACAGCAGGTAGAGTCCTTGCTGAGTAATTTATTGATGGTGAATGATGAATCGCTCCCAAGTTTGCTCATGATTCCGATCCTTTGAATCATTGAAATATCAAAAGAATGAGTATACAGCTACTAGGAAGTGTGAATATTTTAGCTTACTCACAGTCTCTTTGAAGCAAAGGCACATCTTGTGCATAGGTGTAAAGAAATATATTTTTGGGAAAATAATTCTGGTTACAGTAGAAGGTAGTGACCTCTGGGGCTTCATTTATTACTGGCGAGAGTTTAGAGCCCTCTAGACATTGATTGACATGATGGGTTTATTTTAATCAGCAATTACAAAGATTGACTAAGTGCTAGACATCAGTAAGTAGATTACTGGGTAAAAATCAGCTTTTCCTCCTTGTACAAAACCTAGATGCATCCTATCAAGGGGCAGAATTAAACAGGCAAGGGAAAATTTATTCAAGACTGCTGCAATAGGGGAGATATTGGACTCAACGCTGCTGAAACAAAGGCAGGAGAGTTTTTCAGTGCTGGGGCGAACTAGTGGACTAGTACTGGAAGACACCAAGCAGGGAGATTGGTCAGTGACAAATACACCATCTGTGTTTTCTAACTGGCACTTATTGAGGTAGACTCTTACCATCCCACAGAGAATGGGGGTGCTATCTTTCTTGTTTATGTTTCAAACACTTGGCTCCCAGGTCACTGAGAAAGATACTCCTTGGTTGTAAAACTATCAAGAGGTTGGAAGAGATTTACATCTCAAAGGGACAGAGAAAGAATTTCCAGTTGCAAGTTTTCTAATGCAAATGCTTGAAGTAAGGAGAGGTAGGGGCCTGTAGTTGGGAAGAAAACTGCCTAAAGTTAGTCGTGCTGAGAGGAACGTAAGGCTGGTTGGTTGGTCAATCTAAACCTGGAACGCAGATACAGATCTGTTTGCCAATTCTAGACAAAAGCCTGTAAGAAGAGGAAGCTCTGTTAATCTCCCATTCTCCCTAATCTGATTTAGATGTTTCACTTATGTGTTCTCACAGGGGCACAGTCTGGCCAATATCAGAATTTATCAGGTCTAATTGCAATTTTTTATCTCTTTATTACTGTTGACACTAGACTACAAACTTCAGAGGACAGGGATCCTGTTTACATTTGTAATCTCAGGACCTATTGTAATGCCCCCCACCTTATAGTACCTCAACTGACACCTGCTAAATTAAACCGAAATCTGAAAATTTCAGAAAAAGGTAGCTGAGCTGGAAAATAAGAATGTGGGAATTATAAAAGAATTAAGAGCCTTTAGTTTGGTAAGGGAATATGATCAGAGACCATGTATTCCTAGAAGGTATGAACTCTTCCAATAAATCTTAGAAAACTAGAAGTGGGCCACACACAGTGAAGATAATAAGAGGAAAGGGAGTTCACATTGAATGTTCTCTATATGGTAGATACCATGCTAGCATACCAGATTTTTTTTTTTTTTAAGATTTTATCCATTCACCTGACAGAGACAGCAAGAGAGGGAACACAAGCAGGGGGAGTGGGAGAGGGAGAGCAGACTTCCCGATGAGCAAGGAGGCCAATGCAGGGCTCCATCCCAGGACTCCGGGATCATGACTGAGCCGAAGGCAGACGCTTAACGACTGAGCCACCCAGGCGCCCCTAGCATATCAGATTTAATCCTTTGAAAGGCAAGGAAAGCATTGCAAGTCCCACTTTATAAGTAAGGAGACTGACATCTAGAGTGGCCATATAATTATAAACTTAAATTGTAATAGTTTAAAGTTTTAGAAGAAGGGGCAAATAATCAATACTCTAAACTTTGTATATTAGATCATATCCTTAAGAAGGGATCATCCCCAAAATAGAAATAGAATTAATACAGTATTAGATGTATCATTAAGTGCTAGAGACAAGGAAGGTTATAAAGAAAACAGATGATGTTTGGGGTACCTTCCGAACTTGCAAAGGTGGTTTCACCACAGGAGACTGTCTCTTGGCAGCTCTATCAGCTCTGCATTATTGGGTTGGCATTAGTGGAGTTCTCCTGTACTTAGGACGTTCTCCATGATTCTTCAGTAACAGAATATCTTTGTTTCTTTGATTCTATTATTACTGAAAAAGATTGTTTAAAGGAACAACCTTTTTTGTTTTTTTCAGATACACATTGGGAATGCTATATATTAAATCTCACTATGTGCTAGAGATGTGCTGGTAGTCCCCTTATATCTCCCTACATATCAGGCAGGAAATAGTAAGGCTACTGATGCCAGTCCCATCTGGATATTACTGAACTGAAGAGGGAGGTCTGGGACAAAAGCAAACAGACAAAGGGAATTTAATTAACAATTCAGTTTGATCTGAAAGTCTGATCAAATTCAATTACACCCAAGTCAGGCTTATATGGAACTTATTTTTCAAAATAATATGGATTTACAGTTTTTATTCGGAATTTGGGGTAAGAAGGAAAACAATAATTTAAGCTAGTCAGTAAAAGGAACATCTTCTTTATGTTTCTTTGAAATCCTTTGGTGAATCCCTTAACTTGTCATCTCACTGATTTTACCCTTTTCTAGAAAAAAGCATACTGGTAGGAAGTAAGATCTAGTGCTTTTCCAGTGTACTGTTGGCATTCTTCCAAGTCTTCTGGAAAACGCTATTCTATCACTTATATTCCTATAGAACTTTGAATTGCAATGAAGAATCCTCTTACACAGCCTCTTACACAAAAGCCTCTTAGACAAAAGTATCAGGATATTCTTAAATAAACTATATACAAATGGATATATTTAAAATAATTATTACTACATCATCATGCCCCAGTAAGAATGCAAGGTTGCTTAGCAACAGGATCAGGCAACCTTAACAAGAAAATGCATGGAAACAATGTTGAAAAGTGATTGAAACCTTAAAAAGGCAAATTCTTTGAACTAAATTTTTGTGAAAAGATAATACGTCATGGAGAGAATGAGTTTTTTAATCTAAGAATTGTTTCCTGATATTGGTGCAGCATTATTTCAAGGCTAAACATCAACTACTTTCTGTAGAGTAGATACAGCAATAGTACTTCTAGTCTTCACATAATTTAGGATACTTAAAAAATATTTTTTATCAGGGTTAGCTTGAAAATACATAATATTTTAATGCTGTCCCATTAATTATAATTAAAACTATAGAGATATATAAAGGTGTTTCAAAAATAAGTAAACACTCCAAGTATATTTGATTAAACTACAGGTGTTCTATTTTTTTGTCATCATATATAACTAGACAATAAAAAACTCAAAAATTATATTCTTATCTTTTAAATTTGAACATACACACATATGCAAACATACATTATCTAATTCTCATTTCCAGTTTTTTAAAAAAGAACCTATAAAGCACTGTCTCTTTTGGAATATTAAGTTGACTAATTTTTGACTAGTTTGACTGACTGGGCTAATTTTATCCTATACTACCTGTAAAATTACTGACTTGCTTCTGCTAATAACAATGAAAACAAATCTGGTATACGTGGGCTTTCTTGATGTAAGTGCATAAACACTCAGCAAATTCAGTCAAAGAATAAGCTCAGGTCTCCTGAATGGGGAGGCAGAAAATCCCAACTCTGATCCTAGTCCTGTCCTTGCTTTCAACAAGTCACTTAACCATTCTAGACCTCATCTTCCTCCTCTATAAAAGGAGACCTCCAAAATTCTTGCCAGGTCTAATACTCCTGATGTCCGTGTCCATTAATTCTTCTCATGGAAGAAGTGGTTGTTTTATTGAATTTGGTTAATTGGTCTTTATGAGAATATTAAAAGTAGCAGGCCTATCCATCAATACTGTTCACATATCTAGCAGAAAATTTTCATTACTGATTTCCTTTTTGCTTTTTCTTTGTGTGTGATTATATGTTGCAGAGCTAATTTTTAGTTCTGGAAGCTTAAAACATGCAGGTGCAGGTGAAATATGCCACAGCCCTCTATACCAAGCCATTCTGTTTTAAAACAACTGGCTTTTTTTCAGTTTTTAGAAGAGGGCTAGATGAGCATATCTGTCTACTTTTCTTAAGAAGTTTTATAACATCACCAAAAGGTCATCCTTAAACAGTCAGACAAGGTCAACAACAAAATCTTGGAAAATAGCCAGTGCATCAACAAAAGAAACGCGGTGGACTATTTACATACAGATACTAAGTTTAAATAGGCAGCAGAATACAAGAGTTTCGGGGGGAGGGGGGCGGATATGGGAGAGTTCCTTTACAGACATAGCAAAGAAATAATTTCAAGAGATGCCTCATAATATTAAACTGTTGAGAACCAACAGCAGTAACCAAACCTGGCCCCCAGTAATTGGTAAATTTATTTATAAAGAAGTTGGAAGCAACAAGTCTAAGATATGAGTCACAGAAGATTCATGGGCCACACCCACACTGGGTCCTATGTGCCATTTTCAAAACAAAGAGAAGTTGATGTAAATATTTTAATTGCAAGGAAGTGAAACAGTGGTTTTTAATCCCACCAGTTGATGCCAGGCCAGGTTTTCTATTATGCAACTGAGGATGTAGTCACAAAGTATTGAAAGCAAAGTAGTAGAGATGCTACTCTTTTCTTCCCATGAAAATACCACTTCTACTATTAGTTCTAAAGGAATAGAGAGCTTATAACAGAGAACACATTAGAAAAGCATCACATATTTAAATCCGGAAACTTAATATTGACAAGCTTAGGAGGAGAGAAAGCTACAGAAATCATCAATGAAGACTTTGCACCTTCAGTTGAAATTTGTAAAATTATAAACAAAAATGGAGAATTCTCTGCAATTTGTATTCCATCCATGATTCAAGGAAGTGACTTGGAAGAAGTTTACTAGGTTGAAAAGTAACCTGCTGGGAAATATGGATACCACCAATACAGAAACAATAATATAAGATAGAGACGTATTTTTTGTAGCAAAGGATTTCACCAGCTTTGTAAGAGAGGATTTTATGGTTGACACCAGAATCATATTGTAGTTATACCTATTGAAAATTTTAGATTATGGACTACATAAATATATACGTAGGAGAAACAGTCAATAAATTGTACACAATATATTACAGTAGTAAACATTTGGTTCTTGTCAGTGAATAATTTTACAGTCTTTTTGTGCTGTGTCTTTTGGGAAGTGAGAAGTTTAAAATAAGATCAACCAGATTTCTACAAGGCACTTTCTGATGCTCAAAGTAGGCAGGCTACAAAATGGTGCATGGCCAAGGCCATGTGGGAATGTGCCTGTTTCTTGCAGTTTGAATTATATTATACATTCTGTAATATACAGGGGCACACAGTATTTTATAAGCAATGCTTTTCAAGCAAACTCTTATGCAGGAGTAGTAGTCCCCTTCAAACCCTCCTTGTCTAACTAATGAGAATAGACCTGAGGCAAAACTACAGTGTTTGCTTAAGTTTCATCAAGCTCCACTTTCTGAGTCTTTCCCCTGTGAGTCTACCATTCTGTCCCCTCTGTTACCTAATACCCTCTGCAGAAATCTTATGCCCTCGAGTTCTCTTCCCTCCTACACATCATCAAAATTTGCTTTTGGATCATTCTGGCTAAGGAAAAATGACTAAGATCTTAAGGTACAATGGGTATTTGAATTTCAATGGAGAAGGAAGATTTAAGCTAAAGGGATGAAGTGTGGAGGTAAAGGGGTGCGCATTGACTATCAAGCACCTGTTAAGCATTTTTAGGCATTGGATCTTTCTTGTATATCTCCAATCATAAAGCTAGTCCTGCAAGCCATATGTAATTAGAAGTAATTGTATAAGGATCAAGACGCCAGTAAATAAAAATAATTTCTTCGTAGTTCATAAATAAGATGTAGATTAACTTAAAGAGTACACAAAAATTGCTCCCTGTTTCCTGAACATAAACTAGCTAGCAGGGAAAAGGAGTTTGATAAACTGGCCTTGGTGTTGGTGAATGGCAAGGAAAATTCAGTGTGGAATTACAGATGGAAAGTAGGCCAAATGATATGTGTGTGTGTATCCATGTGTGTGTTTTGTTTTTTTTTTTAAGATTTTATTTATTTATTTGACAGAGAGAGACACAGAGAGAGAGGGAACACAAGCAGGGGGAGAGGGAGAAGCAGGCTTCCTGCTGAGCAGGGAGCCCGATGCGGGGCTCGATCCCAGGACCCTGGGATCATGACCTGAGCCGAAGGCAGATGCCCAACGACTGAGCCACCCAGGCGCCCCTATCCATGTGTGTTTGTATAGAAGCTATCTCTGTCATCTAGGAAAAGACATCCAAAGTTAATGCACTGAGAAGAAGCTATAAAGTTCAACACATTTTTTGCTAAATTGGATCGTATTTGAGAAATGAATCAATAGCAATGAGTTCCTTGAAAGGTCTCCTAAGGCTATTGATTTTTTTTTTTTTTTTTAATGGGACTGGTATGTAAGGAGGTTCTGAAAGGACACAGATAGATAATACTACCTGTCAAGGATTTTGGCATCAGGAGTTGAGCAAAACTATAATATGATAGAAAGCACAGTTTTCTTTGTCTCCTTACAACGTTAAAATGAAAAAGTGAAAAGACCTCTAAATTTTATTTTATATTTAGCAGTTATGTAAATTAAAACAGATTGATCTTAGGACTCATTATGGTTATTCAGTCACCAAAAAAAAAAAAAAAACCCAAAACACATTTGCTTTGAAATGATTCCTGAACATGGATGCATTTCATATTTAGAATCGGATAGCAAAAGAAGACTGTTTAATATACATGGGTCAATATTTAGTAGTGGTCATTATTTGTGAAAAATAAATTAATTTTCTAACATTCCATCTTTTTTAACAAAAGAAGGATTTTATTTTTTCTTGTCAGATGTTCCTTTCTTCGTTAAGAGCCTGGGTGGCTCAGTTGTTAAGCGTCTGCCTTCACCTCGGGTCATGATCCCAGGGTCCTGGGATCGAGCCCCGCATCGGTCTCCCTGCTCAGCAGGAAGGAAGCCTGCAAATCCCTCTCCCACTCCCCCTGCTTGTGTTCCTTCTCTCACTGTTTCTCTCTCTGTCAAACAAATAAATAAATAAAATCTTTAAAAAAAATAAAGGAAGTGAAGAAAAAAGGAGTTACTAATTCTAAGCAAATCAGCTCCTTGATTTGCCTGATGATTATGAATATGAATAGAGGCTTTCTCTATAGTACAGTAGCTCTTAATAAAAAAAAAGTGCTGGCTCTAACATATTCTGCAAAGGAAAGTATGCCAAGACATAGTCAGCAATCTTTTTAAAATTTTTCTTAAGTTTAAAAATTATTGTCCTTTGCATGAATTCTACATTTCTCTTAAATCATTTTTACTGTGGAATATATGATGCTGTAATACTAAATTTATGAATAAAGTATTACAGGTTTCATATATCTCCATATCTTACACTGATAACATTTAAATCGAACGATAAATTGTTTTTTTGTTATTGTTGTTATTTTTTAATTTTTTAAAAGATTTTATTTATTTGACAGAGAGAGACACAGCGAGAGAGGGAACCTAAGCAGGGGGAGTGGGAGAGAGAGAAGCAGGCCTCCCGCAGAGCAAGGAGCCCAATGCTGAGGTGGGGGGTGGGGGTTGGGGCTCGATCCCATGACCCTGGGATCATGACCTGAGCTGAAGGCAGATGCTTAATGGGACTGAGCCACCCAGGCGCCCCTCGAACATAAATTGTTACTGTTTCACAAACTAGGAGATAATTGCTCTGATAACAAGCAAAAGAAGCTGACAGGAAAGACAGATTTTCCACTCTTTGCTCTTTAATGTTTGTGAGACTGTTTACTCTAGTTGTCCAATTAATGGCAACACATCACAAAGTTTTCCTGACTCCTGATTAATTATCTATAATTTCACTAGTTTTGTTATTGCTAAAGCTCCACTAGTTCTATATGTGAATATCTTACCTCACTCATTCTCTTTTCCTCTTTGACCTTCCTTGTATTCAGAAACCCCATGTCATTAATTTGTCCAGCAGTACCTGTTATAATCAGAGAAAAAGCAAAGAGGAATGAATGTAATGCCAATATAACCATTAATTGGAAGCCATGTTTTAGGGTATAAAAACAAGAGGATTAGAAATGATAGTTTAGTTTTAGGAAAGCTATATAGTGTATAAATGGAACCCCAAATGGCACTGGAGATAATTTTCCAGAGCTTTATTATATTTGATACACATCCAGTTTGTGCCCATGGATGATGAACAACTAGTATTTCTAGACAAATGAGGTTAATAAAATGAAGTAGTAATGGCACTATTTACCTCAATCACGTTTCTTATGCTTTCTTTGTTTATTATGCTAGAAATTATATGACATTATTAGAGTAAAAGCATTATGATGACTTCACCATTGTGGAACATGAAACAAAATGAGAACTCAGGGCAAGGAAGGAAAGGAGTAAAGCAAGAAGGAAAAAGAAAAATGAAAGCTGAAACGTTTATTTCTTGGCCCACAGGTGCTAGGAGAGCTTACTTGTGCTTTCTTACTTAATCTTCATAATGCTATTGTCAGAATAGTATTAATGTATCCATTTTATAGACAAGTGACTGAGGCTGTTCAGCTACAGGTTGCCCTTAATTATCTGCCAGGTTTTCAAGCCTGGGTTGAGGACAGTCAGGGCAGGAATTTCAATCCTGGTCAAATCATGACCTGGTGGAGATACCATTCTGCAAGCTCAGAGTTTTGACCCAAATTTTGACATTTAAATGTTGCTTGTCTTTCTCCAGGATGATAGTCTCTGTTTTAAGAACAACTATAGTTCTTTCCCCGTAACAGTTTTTCTGAGTTGTTTGTGCCAACTAAAGGTTTTGATTGGTTTTTATATTAACAAAGCCTTGGAATTACATGCAAAATGATGTGAAGAATTATTTATTTGTTTATATTTAAGGGAAGGGATACAGAGCTGTTATCAGATTCTCAAAACTCAATCAAAATATTATCTAATAATTTACATTAAATGAGGTAATGAATACTTCTTCTGGAACCAAACACTATTATAATTATTATTATTTTAAGATTTTATTTTTAAGTAATCTCTACACCC
Organism: Mirounga angustirostris; assembly: GCF_029215605.1. NCBI lineage: Eukaryota > Metazoa > Chordata > Mammalia > Carnivora > Phocidae > Mirounga > Mirounga angustirostris. The sequence continues at coordinate 54,677,567 of NW_026991712.1, read as the reverse complement.
AACGTGGGGCTTGAACACAGAACCCCAAGATCAAGAGTTACATGTTCTACTGACTGAGCTCTACAATTATTTTTAATTCTTACAATGTCCCTGAAATATCTATTATCTCCATTTAACTGAGGCATAGAGAAGTCTAAATAAGTGACAGAGATGGAATTGAAATCCAGGTCAATTTCAACTTGAGAACCACTAATTCTATATACCCTGCACTGCCTCTCACTGTAGATAATCAATACATGTCCATTTATTTCCTTTACCCCATTTGGGGGATCAAAAAGCAACTAGTACAGATTAGTTTTAATGTAAATGCTATAATAATAATGCTAGCCAGCAGCTACTGAATATTCATATTGTGCTTGAAGCTGAGCATTAAATACTTTATGGGCATTCTTTTATTTAAATCTCACATATCACATATATTACCTACCCGCTGAAGTAGGTAGTATAAACATGCTAAAGTGATTGAAATAACATGATCAGGTACCAGCAGTGAAACTGGGAACAAATTTCCTGGGTTGATGGCTGAATTTTGACCAACATATTAAGAGAAGGGATGAGCACTGATGAGAAGACTGGGAAGCTATTCATAGCAGGAGAAAGCACTAATGTAAGTGCTGTACTGTTTTGTTTAAGAACTGTGGGCCCTAGTAATGGGAAAACTGGGGTTCTGATGAAAACTGAAAGGAGGTTTCTTCTTGCAGTTTGAAAAAAATATAAACTGGTATCTCTTCATCTCTTCGTGTTTGAACATGACTGTTTTGTGGGTGTGTTGAAATAACTGATCCAAATTCTCTTTGAGATCTAGAATAAATGTTTATATTACAGAGGTAGAGTCCATGGAGATATCTTCCCAAGTCCATAAATACATCTTCATATCCCCACCCTCCTTTTTAAAGTGTTTTACACTCCGTGGAAATAGAGCCATGCTACGACCCAACAATTGCACTACTAGCTATTTACCCCAAAGATGCAAATGTAGTGATCTGAAGGGACACCTGCACCCCAATGTTTATAGCAGCAATGTCCACAATAGCCAAACTATGGAAAGAGCCCAGAGCACCCTTGACAGGTGAATGGATAAAGAAGATGTGGTATATAGAAGCGCCTGGGTAGCTCAGTCAGTTAAGCATAATCTCAGATCATGATCCTAGGGTCCTGAGATCTAACCCTGCATTGGGCTCTCTGCTCAGCAGGGACCCTGCTTTTCCCTCTCCCACTCCTCCTGCTTGTGCGTGCTCTCTCTCTCTGTCAAATAAATAAATAAAATCTTTAAAAAAAGGAGATGTGGTATATATGTACAATGGTATACTACTCAGCCATCCAAAAAAAGTGAAATCTTGCCATTTGCAACGACATAGATGGAACTAGAGGGTATTATGCTAAGCAAAATAAGTCAATCAGAGAAAGAATTAACATATGATCTCACTCATATGTGGAATTTAAGAAACAAAACAGAGGGTTATAGGGGGAGAGGGGGAAAAATAAAACAAGACTAAATCAGAGAGGGAGACAAACATAAGAGACTCTTAACCATCGGAAACAAACAGGGTTGCTGAAGGGGAGGGGGTGGGGGAATAGGGTAACTGGGTGATGGACATTAAGGAGGGCACAGGATGTAATGAGCACTGGATATTATATAAGACTGATGAATCAATGAACTTTACCTCTGAAACTAATAATACATTATATGTTAATTAATTGAATTTAAGGAAGGAAAGAAGGAAAGGAAAGAAAAAGTGTTTTACACTCTGGAAAAAGAACAGCAACAACAAACACAATTTCCTTTTATCTATAGTTATTGTTCATCTAGTCAAGAAAACCCAACTTGATATATATATATTTATGTCAGAGTATAAAATGAAATTTCAGTTCATTAGTTCTTCCTATAAAATTTTATTTATTCCTATAACATATTATCACATGCAAATTTTTGGTAGTATTATAGTATCAGCTTGATAACCTAGATCATCTGACTGTGATCTCCATTTATTTATTTGTTTGTTTGTTTCTTTACTAGAGAGGGAGTGGGGAGAGCCAGAGGGAGAGAGAGAGAATCTTAAGCAGGCTCCATGTCTAGTGCTGAGCCCGACGTGGGGCTCGGTCCCACGATCCTGAGATCATGTCCTGAGCCAAAATCAAGAGCCCATCGCTTAACTGACTGAGCCACCCATGCGCCTGCCCCTATGTTCCGTGTTTAAATAATAACTCACACAGATCTTTCTGAAGGAATGTTATAATTAATCTCCCCAAATAATTTACAATTCTGTATGCTCTGTTTTCATACACGTTTGGCATCATTTTGACTTTCACTACTCATTTAGTGTGTTTGCATGCCTTTTGTTAAGATAGTTGGTACACAGGTTGTTTCCTGATTGCCACATGTGGAATACTGATTCTGTTTGCATTTGAGAGTTACTAGTGTTTACAACTAACAGAGTCTGTGGACTTGAAGGAAAAACAGTGCTTCCTTTTGTTACTCTCAAAAAAGAATATTTGTAAATCTGCATTACTGATTAAAGAAGACTGATTTATTATTGTAAATTTGACACTTTCTTTTAAACCAACCACAAAATGTTAGACTATAAGCTATAAATTGACTATATTATATATAACTATATTATAAATATAACTATAAGTTACCTATAAACTTTTTTCTCCACCAAAGCAAAAGAAAAATAACATTTCATAAAAAAAAAAAGTTTTTTCTCTTCACATCTTGAAACATTGCTCTCCTCTTCTTTGAAAGTTAGTTCTGAATAAGATGTATTAATATCTCATTGAATTCTTGGCAAAGCCAGCTTAGCCATCCCTTTGAGTGATAACTTATCTCACATTGAAATATCTTAAAATGTGAACAGTAATAGCTTATATGATAAATATTACTGATATGGAGATTTGATTCATCAAGGAGAATATGTTGGAAATAGAAATGGACAATGGCAGAACAAAAATCACTTTTAACTAAACATTACCTTGATATTTAGACCATTAGCTAAGAAATAGTGTGAAGAGCATGAAAACAGGCTTCATACATTTCAAGGAAGCAGAATATTTGCACATCACTTAACATTTATTAGGCATGTTCTTATAATCTGGAAGGTTATGTGCATCATTTAATTTAAACGCATCCCTCTGTAATAGTGTTATCCCTGTTTGCAGATCGGAAACAGGCTCAGAAAGATTAAGAGTGTTACCTAATTCTAGTAAGTAGGAAAACCTAAACTGATCTAATTCCAAAGCAAAGCTCTTTTTTTGCCATCAGTGTGGATCTTTATCACTGAGAATTAATGAACTCTTATGAGCCTTCTTCCAGAAAAATGCATAAAGAAACAACATGGGGGGGCACCTGGGTGACTCAGTCGGTTAAGCGTCTGCCTTCTGCCTTTGGCTTGGGTCATGCTCCCAGGGTCCTGGGATCCAGTTCCCACATGGGCTCTGCTCAGCGGGGAGCCTGCTTCTCCCTCCGCTCCCCCTGCTTGTGCTCTCTTGCTCTCGCTTTCTCTCTCTCTCTCAAATAAATAAATAAAATCTTAAAAAAAAATAAAGATGAAGTCCTAACGGGAGAAACAGACACTAAGTAAAGATATGTTTCTAAAAAAAAAAAAAGAAAAAGAAACAACATGAGGGATGATATATCACTAAATGATCAGTGGGTTTGGAGTTGCTTCTACTGATAGATCTTTTGAAAATCGCTTTCCTCTCAGATAGTATGCTTTAAATATTTTTTCTGAAGATTTTCCTAAATTACACGTATCAGAAAACTATTTTGCTTTAAGGCTAGAGAAAAAAATGAAAGGTTTTTTTTTTTTTTGGAGCGCCTGGGTGGCTCAGTCAGTTAAGCAGCCAACTCTTGATTTCCGCTCAGGCCTCGATCCTGGGTCCTGGGATCAAGCCCTGCTTCCAGCTCCCTGCTCAGCCAGGAGTCTGCTTGAGGATTCTCTGGCTCCCTCTGCCTCCCCCCACTTGTGCTCACACTCTCTCTCTCTAAAATAAATAAAATAAATCTTTAAAAAAAAAAGAAAAATGAAAGTTTTTTTTTAAAATTATACTTAGGTGCCAGTATTGTACTATATACATCTGTCAGGATTCAAGGTAAGATGTGTCTACAAACTGTCTACTACACTGTGACTTCTTTCTGATATTGTGAAGCAGATATAATTTAATAATTATGAATAAAAAAAAGAGAGAAACACTGCCTCTTGGTCCTCAACATCATACTGTTAGCCTACCCCAGTGCCCTAGGCTAATTCTTTCTCACTTTTGTTGCCCCTTAGTACAGAGAGCATGTTTTTGTGATCCTCTCTCACAGTCTTCTCTCCAAGAGCATCTTACATAAACACAAATCTTGTCAAGCAGCTAGTTTGTGCCAGGCAGTGTTGGGGTTAGTTTTACCCATATATGTCTAATTTTGAACTTTTCTAGTAGGTCCTTGCAGACAATACAGCATCATGGTTAAGAGAATTGGTGATCTTCTGAGTCCAAATAGTGCCTACACCCATGAATAGCTGTTTAACCTTGAAGCACCTTAAAAGCACAGAATTCTTATCTGGAAGATGGGATAATAAATGCACCTACTGCATAGAGTTAATGCATAAATTAATATAAAATGAGATGGTACATGTTAGGCATTAATTAGCACAGTGCCTAGCTCTTATTAGTAATAGCTACTCTTATTATTATTCACTTTGTATTCCCACTGTCAGCTAGGTACCTAACATAGAATAGATTTTAGCAAATACTTATGAGATTGAACTAGTTCTGAAATTTAAGTGATGCATCAATGCAGAGTAGTAGCCCCCCCATCACTTCTCCCACAGAAAGAAGCCAACTATCATGTGCTCTTTTCTTATTCTAAACCTCTCATCCAGCCCCCATCAATAAAATAATATTCCTGAACCCCAGCAAGTTTGAGAATTTTTTAAATCACACCATTTGAAAATAGTTGGGTTTCCCTAATCTAACATGCCCCAGGACTGTTGGGTCACCAAGCTTATATTAATACAATCTAGTTGAGACTAATGAGGACAATTAATGAACCATTTATGAGATCATTGGGGCTTTTTAAAATTTATTATCCACACTTCATAGAGGCACAGTAATTTTGTTTTTTGTAGGAGACTCAAAGTCAAGGTAATCTTTTAAAAAACACAAATCAGATGATTATCATTGGCCTGCGCCTCACCTCTAAAGACTATCTACTGTGAAGAGACTAAAATATAAAAGATTGAGTGAGGCTTATGGTCACCATATGCTCTGGCCACTTGCTACATCTTTCCCCAACCTTCACCTGGTTCCAGGCACATTTGCCTCACAGCTCTGCACTGGCTGATTCATTTACCTGGACCATTTCCCATCATTAATGTCTCAATTCAAATGTTGCCACTATTGTTTTGATCAGAGACATGCCTCCTCTGTGCCTCTCTGTCCCATTATCCAGTTAAATTTCTGTCACTATATGAAATTTGTTTACATGTTTACTCTGCTTCCCCCACCTCTGGGGCATTTGCTTAAGACCAAGGACTTTGTGTTTTGTCTTTAACCACTGAATCCTCTGAGGCTTTCAACAGACTGGACCATGGAAAGTGCTGAGGAAATGTGTGCTTAATAAATGAGTAAATATGCGAATGAATGAAAAAAAAATGTGAAACACTAGAACAAGAATATTTCTCTTTCAAAAGAACAGAGAAATGAGAAATAATTTCATTCAGTAAGAATCAATCGTATTTAGTTACCGATATATGACTTAGAAGATTGCATTCAGTAAAAAATATTCCATTGCTTTCTGGTTCTTTACAAGTTATTAATTAAGGGGTGCCTGGGTGGCTCAGTCGTTAAGCGTCTGCCTTCGGCTCAGGTCATGATTCCAGGTCCTGGGATCGAGCCCCGCATCGGGCTCCCTGCTCGGCGGGAAGCCTGCTTCTCCCTCTCCCTCTCCCACTCCTTGTATTCCCTCTCTTGCTGTGTCTCTGTCAAATAAATAAATAAAATCTTTAAAAAAAAAAACAAGTTATTAATTAAATTTTGCACACTTTAAGGCCAATCCATGAGACATCATTTAACTTCTCTACTCTAAACTCTTTAACTTACCCAGCATTAGCTCAGCCCAGAACATCACCAATTACTGATCGTGACACTGGGTAAATTATACTTAACCTCTCAGGCCTGTTTCCTTATTTGTAATATGGGAATAATAACAAGGCTTATCTCATAGATTTATGGGGAGGATAAACTCACTTATATATATAAGGTATATATATAACTCATAGGTTATATATAAACTCATAGGTGTGTGTGTGTATATATATATATATATATATATATATATATATATATATATATATATTATAGTGTCTTGGAATAGTTCCTGGCACATGGAATCATTATAGAAGTACTCATTGCTGCCATTAGTATTACTGTGAGAACTAAATGTTGAGAATAATCCTTCATATAGTTGTATATTCCACTGAAGATAAATAAGACTAATAGAATATTTAGAAATCAGATTAAAGAAGGGGAACCACTAAAATATACTGAGAAGATTATGAGGCTGTAAAAGAAAAAAACAAAGTTTTTTGTTTGTTTGTTTTCTTTTTTAAAGATTTTATTTATTTATTTGAGAGAGAGAGAATGAGAGACAGAGAGCATGAGAGGGAGGAGGGTCAGAGGGAGAAGCAGACTCCCTGCCGAGCAGGGAGCCCGATGCGGGACTCGATCCCAGAACTCCAGGATCATGACCTGAGCCGAAGGCAGTCGCTTAACCAACTGAGCCACCCAGGCGCCCTGTTTTCTTTTTTAAAGAAGGAAAGAACCTAGAAATATGAGAACAAAAACTATCCATTGGCTATGCTGACTTGGAGACAGCTGGTGACCTTCATAAGTAAAATTTCAAGGCAGTGGGCAAAGAGGCTGGGGTGAGAGAAGCCAGCTGGAGCTAAATTATAGAGTAAATGGGATGTGAGAAAAAGGAAACAATAAATGAAGATAATTTTGAAAAGCTGCGCCATGAATTGGATAAAGAAGGTAGGCAGGGATCAAGGGACGATGTTGCATGTATACTTTTTAACATTTTAAGTAGGAGTTACTAGTCTAGAATAAGTTGAATTTTGATGGAAATAATTCATAAGGAATTTGAGTTGTAGAAAATGCAGTGCTGTGAAGTACTTGAGATGATGAGAGAAAATGGAATACCCGCCATGTGTAATGTGAATGGCTTTTTAACTTTAACTCTTAAAACAAAAAGGAGTGCAAGGATCAGTGCAAAGGCTAATGAATTAATGGATTTGACAGTAAGTTATTTCCTGACTTCTATTTGCTTAATGAGATATGAGGTAACTCATCTGCTGAGAACAAGGGAGGTAGAGAGGATAGAGGGAAATTTGAGGAGAGTGGAGATTTGTAAAAAAAAAAAAAAAAAGTCCTTTAAGAACTAAAAAGAACTTACTGTTAAGTCAGAGTCGTATTTCCAGTCTTGAAAAACCCATTTGAGGGGCGCCTGGGTGGCTCAGTTAAGTGTCTGCCTCCGGCTCAGGTCATGATCCCCGGGTCCTGTGATGGAGCCCCGCATCGGGCTCCCTGCTCAGCAGGAAGCCTGCTTCTCCCTCTCCCACTCCCCCTGCTTGTGTTCCCTCTCTCACTGTCTCTCTCTCTGTCAAATAAATAAATAAAATCTTAAAAAAAAAAAAACATTTGAAATTAGTAATCTTTAGCTTATTGGAATACCAATTTGCCCTGCCATGTGATTTTTTTTTCTCTAGCTACCTGGTTATAAGTTATAAAGAGACAACAATGTTAGAGATGACAGTCAAGGAAAAATATAATTGGTATTTTTTTAAAGATTTTATTTATTTGTTTGACAGAAAGAGATAGAGCACAAGCAGGGGTGTGGCGGGCAGAGGGAGAGGGAGAAATAGACTCCCTGCTGAGCAGGGAGCCTGAGCAGGGCTCATCCCAGGGCCATGGGATCATTACCTGAGCCGAAGGCAGATGCTTTACCGACTGAGCCACTCAGGTGCCCACGAATAGTATTTTAATTACATATGTGATATTCAACCTCAGTAGTTATCAAAAAAGTCAAAAAATTGAATATGAGGGTTCGGCTTATTAATTTAGCAAAATCAAAAATTTTATATAATATCTTATGTTGGCAAAGTTCTTGGCAATATGATTTGATCTTTTGGAAAGTAATTTGGTAACGTCTAGCAAGGTAAAAATGTTATAGGTTTTACACATTAATTCTAATTCTGGAAACACTCTAAAAATAATTTGTATTTAGAAAATTATTATATAAATAAAGGTGTTCATTGATATGTCATTTCTTTTTTTTGAAGATTTTATTTATTTGACAGAGAGAGAGACAGTGAGAGAGGGAACACAAACAGGGGGAGTGGGAGAGGGAGAAGCAGGCTTCCCAAGGAGCAGGGAGCCCGATGCGGAGCTCAATCCTAGGACCCCGGGATCATGACCTGAACCGAAGGCAGACGCCCAACGACTGAGCCACCCAGGCGCCCCATGTCGTGTCATTTCTAATAACAAAATTTGAAACATCTTTAATAGTCAACAATAGGGGAATGTTTTAGTTAATTTTATCTCCTTTGTAGAAAATTATAGTTATTATAATTACAAGACAATGCAGCAAACTAGGATGTTTAATAATGAAAGAATGAAGAAAACTGATTTCAAAATTGTGTCTACCTGTGACAACTATGTAAACATGTGAATATTTATTATAAATTAAACCAAATAAAGATTTAAAAGTTCTGTAACAGTATGGGAATTTTCTATTTGTTTCAAAATATTTTTTAACATGGTTCTTTTTATGATTTTGCTTTTTAAGAGGAGTAGTGGTTTTCTACCTTTTTCTTAAGACTTCCTGGTTATCGCAGCGTGTTACCTTACATAGCTTCAAAAAAGTCAACAATTCTGTCATCAAAAACTAGATTTATTTTATAGTTAATATCTCCAAGTTATTTGATATAAAAAGACCTGATGCACTTGTAAGTGCTTTAAAAATATTTCCAGATCCATTTTTTGTGTGTGCTTAGTTTTTCCTAGTATGGACATTAAGAAGACTACTTAAAATTGCTAGCCACTCATTTCCACTTTTCTCATTTTTATTCACTTATATTCACAGAAATGATAACAAATGAGTCTACAGGTACATCTGCCAATTTCTTAAATCCTCTATTATCCACATTATGAAACCGCACTGATATGAATGCTTCCAGTATTTTCAGAGCTCTTCAGTTACTGAATTATACTTTGACTCTCTGTAATAAGTATCTTATGTAATGTAAATTTGGACTCAGCTTCTGGAAATCTTTTAATTTCTTAGTTCAAAAGTGAGAGATCCCTAATTCAGCCTTATGATTAACAATTATTTGCATAGTTAGGAGTTCCTAAATTATTGGTTGATGGATATTTGGCAGTAGTCTTGTCATTTCTCAGAAATTCCCTATTAAACTCTTTCTCAGTCTCTCCTCTGTCTCTGTCTTTGTCTCTGTCTCTCTCTGTCTCACACACACACACACACACACACGCACACACACACGTATTATACTTAGGAGCACAGGCTCTGGCATTATAAAGTCTGAAGTTATAATTCCAATTCTGCTGTTATTGGGCCATTTCATTTTAGGTGAATAACCTAATCTGTGAGCCTTTATCTGTAAAATGGAGATTCCAGTTATAACAGACAATCTTCAAAACATCCCTAATCATTTTTTTTCAACCCTAATCATTTTAGAGTTTCTTTTACAGAGTCAGATACAAAGCAGGCACTGCATATATGGCTGATTTTTATTACCTTTTTTATTACGTAGGTCTTGCTTTCCCCTGAGTCTCCATAATGAAAATGCAGTTTCCAGTGAATTGAGTAACTCTTGTTATCAGCAAAGATTTTAACTGAGTTCATTACTTTTCAATGCAACCCAGATTAGTTTTCTTCCTTTTTTTTTTTTTGCTTTATGTAGGTGTTCAATAAAAATTCATTTAATAAATAATTGAATGATTAGATGAGTGCATGGATGAATGATTAAATGCTATTTCTTGAGAAGGTAGAACACATGACACAGTGGAACAGGTGAGAAAAGGATCCATGGGAAAAAACATGGCCAACTCACTTTTGTGTCCAGGGTCAGACTAAAAAGAACTGCTCTGTTTTGAAAAATGCAAAAGAGAGGGGCACCTGGGTGGCTTGGTTGAGCATCCAACTCTTGATTTCAGCTCAGGTCATGATCTCGGGGTCCTGGGATCGAGTCCTGCGTTGGGCTCTATACTCAGCAGGGAGTCTGCTTGAGGATTGTCTCCCTCTCTCCCTTTGCCCCTCCCCCCCGCTTGTGCTCACTCTCTCTCTCTAAAATAAATAAATAAATCTTAAAAAAAACACACACCCAAAGGAGAACTTGTTAAATAATTTACTTTAACTATTTTTAAAAGTTAAGCATAAAATTCCTTGATGATTTTTGTATTTGGCACCAATAAAAATAATGTGGGATTCGCCATATTAAAGATAGAATGCTGAGGTACAATCATATTAAATGACATTATGTACTCTAAATTTATGGAGTATTTCTGATGGCCTTTTCTACATTCTATTTTGCCTCTAAGTAAAACGTTTGGTAATCTAGCTACAAAACTATATGTCATATGACTTTTAGGGACCTACTGTGTCAAAGATTTCCCTTGTGAAGGTCATATTTTGCCATGGAATGGATTTACAGAAGTACCACCCATGTCAGTATCACTGGCAGCTACAAGTGCCAACAAACTTCAATTTAAATTGATGAACATACAATCAAATGATAGTATCATTTTCTTACGTTGTTTTGGGAAAAGGTGGGTAGGAAATATATAACAGCGAAGGCTTTATAGACTGAAATAATAATACATCATTTTGAAAACATAAAATACATTAACCAAAGTTATGATATCTTTCATTAATATTTCACTGTACTTTAGATTGCCTACAATCAGTGTTTATGATTGTAACTTCAGAGGCAATTCCACTGCCCTCTGAAGTGGAATCATGCCCATGGTACACATTAGTCATATAAAAGGTAAAGCACTGAAAAGAATTCAGCATTTAAAGACAGTTTGCTTTGATTTATGCCGTGCTTCTTCCAGAAGATAATACCAAGAATCATTACTTATTGAATTGGAATTACAGATCCTTTCAGAGATAGTTTTTTTTCTTTAACCCCAAAATCAATGAAAGTAAAGCAAATTTACATATTTATTAAGAAATACAGTCACATAATTATAAAACAAGAAAACAACTTTTTTCATAGACTTATTTTTTACAACAGTTTTAATTTTACAGAAAATTTGAGAAGATAGTATAGTGTTTCCATATACACCACACCCATTCTCCTTTATTACTAACAACTTATATTATTATGTTACATTTGTTACAGTTAATTAGCAAATATTAATACATTATCATTTACTAAAGTCTGTACTTCAGTCTGATTTCTTTAGTGGTTTTTTTTTTTTTTAAGATTTTATTTTTATTTATTTGACAGAGACACAGTGAGAGAGGGAACACAAGCAGGGGGAGTGGGAGAGGGAGAGGGAGAAGCAGGCTTCCTGTGGAGCAGGGAGCCCGATGCGGGTCTCATCCCAGGACCCTGGGATCATGACCTGAGCCGAAGGCAGACGCTTAACGACTGAGCCACCCAGGCGCCCCTGATTTCTTTAGTTTTTACTTAATGTCCTTTTTCTGTTCCAGGATTCTATCCAGGATAATACATTACATTTAGTTGCCATATCTCCTTAGGCTCCTCTTGATTTTGATAGTTTCTCAGACTTTCCTGGTTTTGATGACCTTGACAATTTTAAGTGGTATAAATCAGATTTTTGTACAATACCCCTAGTGGAATTTGTTTGATGCATTTCTCATGATAAGATTGGGATTATGTGTTTGGGGGTAAAGACCGCAGAGTAGAAGGGCCATTTTGTCAGATCACATCAAGTGTACATGGTATCAACATGATTTATGACTGCTGAGGGTGACCTTGATCACCTGGCTGAGGTAGGGTTTTTCAGTTACTATTATAAAGTTACTCTTTTTCCCAATTCCATACTGTACACTTTGGAAGAAAGTCATTATGCTTGGCCCACAACTAAGGAATGGGGAGTTATGCTTAAGGTAGAGTATCTATATAAGCTATTTAGAATTCTGCATTGGAGATTTGTCTGTTCTTCCCCATTTAATTATCTATTCAATTATTTTATCAGCAAGAACTCACGGACTTAATTTTATATTTTGGGTTATAATGTAATACTACTTTATTTACTTTGTTGCTCAAATTGTTCTAATTGTGACCAATCTGAACTCTTTCAATTGGTTCTTCTACTTTGATATGTCCTGATCCATATAGGTCTGTATTTTTTAGTATTTCCTTTTTTTCTGAAAGATAGTCTAGGCTCTTCTTGTATATTAACAGTCTCAGCCCTAGCATCAGTCATTTTTCCTAGATCCTTTTATTAGAGAATGGTATTAGACGCTAAGATCTGGGTGAAAGGTATGCTCATTGCTGCTGGGGTGTCATTGTTTCTAGATCTTTTTAGCTGACTGAGCAAAGAGACATATGTGTTGTACTAACCATGTATATACCCATATCTATAAACATTTCTGTATATAACCATGTGTGTCAATATTAATCTAATTATGAATGTATACTGAAGTTTCCAACTCTGATCTATTATCATATAAGTCATTCTTGCCTCATTCCTTGCTTATTTTTTAATTTCAAATCCAACAAAACACTTGACTTTTAAAAGTGTAAAAATCAGTACTTCTAAAAAAAAAAGATTTATCCATTTTTAGAAATAGAGTTAGCAGGGTAGGGGTGCAGAGGGGGAGGGAAAGAGCATCTCAAGGAGACTCCCTGCTAAGCATGGAGCCTGACGCAGAGCTCAATCCCTGAGATCAAGACCTGAGTCAAAATTAAGAGTTGGACACTTAACCAATTGAGCCACCCAAGCTCCCCTAAAAGTGTGAAAATTTGCACTTCCAACACCAATAGACTTCCAGACATCTGCTTCCAACAAGATAGAGTAGCTCATTTCTCCCAGGTCCTCACAGTTAAAACTAAAACCCTGAACATAACATAAGAAACAAGAATAGGAAGACACTGAATGATGGAAATAAGAAGGCAGATTTACTAAGAACCTTGGGACTTGAGGAATGATATGGTGATGACTTCCTGTTTCCTACTGCTTCTCATTTATCCTGCAGAGTGCACTGCAGGGGCCTCCAATCCATAACCACCAACAGAACAAGAGACAAAAAAAGCTTCAAGGAAAATCCGGTCTCCCCAGCCAAAGTATGAGGAAAAGTGTTGCTAACAACAGAAAACCATTTTGGCAATACGTATTGTGCCCAAGCCAAAATCCAATGGAAAAATTGCACCTACCACCTATACCCCCTGGTTTCAGTGGGACCAAGTGAAGAACTGATCTTCCACACCATCCAACTCCTGCCCTCCAAAAGCAGGCAGCACTCTGATTCTCCTACCAGGGTTATTTCAGTGTGGTCCATCAGTGAGCTGAGCCTCCACACCTATCCATCAGCAAATTGATGTAAGATGGGGCTAATTAACACTCAACTGCCCTTACACAGTCTTAGGGTCCAGTTTGGGAGCTTAGCCTCCACCTCTACTTGAAATCAATAATAACAGAACATTGCAAATTGGAACTAGTAGGCACTCTGCTTTCCCCTGATACCTGGTGTCAGTGAGACCCAGTAGGGTGCTGAATACCTGTATCTGTCCTGAAGCAATAAGACAGAATGAGGTAGCACAAAGCAGGGCTAGTGGGCAGTTCTTTTCTTCCCACCCTGGTGTCAGCAGAGAGCTGAGCCTCTATCCACAACCAGCATCAACGAAATGGAATGAAATGGTGTGAAGAAGGAAAATTAACACTTCACTTCCACCTCCCCTAACGTCAGGGAATCTGCTGGGGAGCTGAACCTCCAGTCCCACTTATAGGCAACAAGATGATATGAATGGTCCCACTTTTGGGGGCAGGTATCAGCAGGGCAAGAGGAGAGCTGAATTTCTATCCCATCTGTCTGCAGTGAAACAATGTGAGTCAGTGCCCACTTCTGCTAGGATATTGTCATCAGGGCCCAATGGAAAGCTGTATATACTTATTTCCATCCCCAGTCCTCATGCCACACCACAATATAGGGGTCTTCCTGCTTAAAACAATAATAATAAGATTAAATAGGGTTCAGTCATATAATACTCAAAATATTCAAATACAATTGAAAATTACTCATCATCCCAAGAACCAGGAAATCACAAAATGAATGAGAAAAGACCAACAACATGCACCAACATCAAGATAAATCAGATGTTGGAATTATCTAACAAGGATTTTAAGCTATCATGTAAATGCTTCAATAAGCAATTATGTTTTCCTTGAAATAAATGGGAGAAATAGAAAATGTAAGCAAAGAACTAAAAGTTATAAAAATAAAAACAAATGAAAATGATAGAACTGAAAAAACAATAACCACAATAAAAATCTCATTAGACTGGCTCAAGAGTAGAATGGAGATGACAAAGCATAGAATCATGAACTTGAGGATAGATCAATAGAATTCATCAAATCTGAAAAATAGAGAAAAATAGACGGGAAGATGGAGGTGATGAAGGAAAATTATCTCAAGAACCTGCGGAACAATAACAAAGGAGCTAGCATTCATATCACCAAAGTCACAGAATGAAAAGACACTAGTAAGACTGACAGAGTAGTCAAAGAAATAATGACTAAAAAGTCCACAAATTTTTAAAAGACATAAACTTGGGGCGCCTGGGTGGCTCAGTAGTTAAGCATCTGCTTTTAGCTCAGGTCATGATCCCAGGGTCCTGGGATGGAGCCCTGCATCGGGCACCCTGCTCAGCGGGATTTAATATCCATCGCAAGTATTGCCTTCTCCCTGTCCCACTCCCCCTGCTTGTGTTCCCTCTCTCGCTGTCTCTTTCTCTGTCAAATAAATAAAAATTAAAAAAAATAAAAATAAAAAATAAAAGACATAAACTTGCAGATTTAAGAACCTGAGAAATCCCAAGAGGGTAAACACTAAGACACCCATGCCTAGACACATCATAATTAAACTTATAAAAAATAAAGACAAAAGAATCTTGAAAGCAGACAAGGAGAAACAATGTATTACTTATAGAGAAACAACAGTTCCAATGGCAACGTATTTCTAATCTGAAACTTGGAGCCTGAACACTGGCATAACATTTTTCAAGTGCTGAAAGAACTGTCAGTCACAAATTCACAAATTTTGTATTTACTTTCTTTTTTGACTTATATTAATGGACTGCTAATTAATTTTTCTGTATCCAGAATTGCCATCACCCTTCCCCAGCAATCCAGCCACAGTGTCTCCAGAGTGATCTTTCTAAAACTGAAACAAGGAGATTTTTCTTATAAAAACACCTGATCATGTTATGGGAATCAACTTTTCTTTTAACTTTCCAGTTAAAATCCTTCAGTGGGGCGGGGCAGGGGGTTGGGCACTGGCTGACTCGGTAAAGCAATTAGACTCTTGATCTCAGGGTTGTGAGTTGGAGCCTCATGTTGGGTGTAGAGATTACTTAAAATATTAAAAAAAAAAAAAAAACCTTCAGTGGATTCCCATCTTAGGATAAAATCTCACAATCTAACTGTCTCAGTCTGTTTGTACTGCTATCACAAAATACTACAGACTGGGTGGCTCATGAACAACAAATATTTTTCTCACAGTTCTGGAGCCTGGAAGTTCAATCAGGTGCCAACATGGTTGGGTGATGTCCCTTTTCTGGGTCACAGATTTGTCATTGTATCCTCAATTGGCAGAAGGTGTTAGGGAGCCCCGTGGGGTCTCTTTTACAAAATCACAAATCCCATTCAAGAGGTCTCCACCTGGGCACCTGGGTGGCTCAGTTGTTAAGCGCCTGCCTTCGGCTCAGGTCATGATCCCAGGGTCCTGGGATGGAGCCCCACATCGGGCTCCCTGCTCTGCAGGGAGTCTGGTTCTCTCTCTCCCACTCCCCCTGCTTGTGTTCCCTCTTTCACTGTGTCTCTCTGTCAAATAAATAAATAAAATCTTAAAAAAAAAGAAAAAGGTCTCCACCCTCGTGACCTAATCACCTCCCAAAGTTCCCACCTATGAATACCATTACATCTGGGAATTAGGATTTTAACGTATGAATTTGGGGAGGAACAAACATTCAGACCATGGCATTTAGTATATGTACATGGGCCATTCATGATCTGGCTTCTCACACTTTCTCTATGGTCTTCTTTTCTTATACTCCACTGAGCACTCTTTATACTGATTGTGTATGGAACTTTTTTCTGGTCTGATCCTTAGATATTTTTCTTGCTACCATGAATTTCTCTTTTCTTTGCTTCAAAATTTCACTTATTTATGTTACATATCCATAACAAGTATTGCCTTCTACCGAAAACCCTCTGATAACTCCTCACATACCACTATCCACAGCATGAATTAAGGTCCTGCTGTGTCTCCCCATAAACCCTGTAATAATTTGTATTATAATTATGGATTTACTTATCTGAATGTCCCAATACATTGAATTCCAGATAGTAAGATAATGCTTTAATAACGGTAACCCTGGTGCCTAGTAAACCCATAGCATACCTTAGGTGTTCAGTAAATATTTGTTGAATGAATGAATGGTCAACTCGAAATCTTAATCATTCACTTTTTAAAAAAATCTATCAAAGATACGCAGTTTCCCAAAAAGATTGGGGACTTAGTGATGTAGGACAGGAAAGAATGTTAGGGTTCAAAGCCGATGGCCAAGAATTCTTGAGATGTCTTTGGTGCAAAAAGGTGATTTTATTAAAGCACGGGGACAGGACCCGTAGGCAGAAAGAGCTGCACCAGGGTCATGAGAAATGGCCCATTATATACTTTCAAGTTGGGAGGGGGTTAGGGATAGCCTAAGTCTCTAAGGAATTTTGGAGGCAAGGTTTCCAGCACCTTGAGGGGTCTAGCTATTGTTGGGAAAAGGTCACTTATTACTGTCTAATAAAACCTGAGTCATGAGACTCTTCAGATGTATATCAGTGGGCCATATGCTTGGAGGATGATTGCCAACATGTATCTTGGGGCATAGAGATAAAGGAAGTTTCCAAAAGAATTTTTATATGTTAAAATAGGTTTACAGGATCTTAGGGGTGGGCTTGGGGGGCGGGCTAGGATTGCCTTTTGCCCTTAGCAAAGTGTCAACAGCTGAGTTCCTAGAGGAATGGCTTTCTGCCTGTTTCAAGGACTTGTCAATGGGCTGTAGTAGTAAGGAAATTTAATAATTTTTCTTCTGCCTTTGTTTCCCACCTCATTAGGATCTTAGACTTAGTAAAGATTTAATAAAGGAAATTGTTACTGATACATCAGTGCTTAAATTCCTCAAAGTAAAACCATTAACCCAAGGACTTTTTTTTTTCCACTTGGACTTGCAAGCTAGTCATTAATACCCACCGTCCCCACTGTATCAGATGCTGTCAGTGCTCCTGTCATATCTCCCTCAGCACTCATCATTATGTATAGACTGATAGAATCATGCTGTTACCTGTAATTATCTACCTTAGGGCAGACCAGGAGTGTCCAAGAGTTAATGTATCTGGGTGTGGCTTTCAACTATGATAGACGGGGGTTGGAAGATAAGTACTTCAAGTTTCTCACCCATTATTGGGATAACTCTGGGTCATGCTCTGTAGTCTCACGGAACCCCCCCGAAGGACTGAGAGTAGTCCCCCCCAGAGTAATCTGTATAGTAATGCACCACTAGTGGCCTCCTTCCATGCCTCTATTCTCAGTTTCCACTCCACTTCTGAGTTTCCTGGGACTACCTCCCAGAGAAACAGTTTGCATTCAAATTCTCTTCTCAGGTTCTGATTCTAAGGGAACTCAACCTAAAACAATTTCAACAATGTATATAGTCTCTTAATAATCCAGTGCTCCTTGCAGAGCCATCACTGTAAAAGTACCAAGGCATGGCACATTGTGTGTCACTCTTCCTAGATCCTAATGTAAACATATAGGAAAGAACATGACTTTGAAGAGAAAAATAATTTATATGAGAATGGCCAATGGATAAAGGGAAGGTAATATAGTGCCATTTGTTTTCCATTAATGATGCTGTGGAATTTATGGGCAGATGGCCTGTAACAGGTGTGACTATAATTTGAGGAGACTGCTTCCTCAGCTACTCAGAAAACTGCTATTATTTTGGAAGCGCAGCTTCAGGACTTTTATTTCTTTACTTGCAGTCTTTCCTTTTACCTTAATATCTGTTTCTCTAAATCATTGACCAGCAGTCAACAGATCTATTCTCTCCCTACCACCCCATCACAAAGAGACACGTGTGTGCTTCCCCTGAGACACAGACACTTTTGTGTGCATCAGTGCTTGAAAAGAAAGCTCATGGTGCATGTGTGCAATGGATATTACATATTAAGGGTCTCTGTGAAATATATTTGTTAAGTTTCTATGTTTATTTTATGCAAAATTAAGTTTAGTCAAATTAATAATTTACTAAAGATCTAGATGAAGACTGAAGAAAGGAAGTAACTTTTAAACAAAAAGATAGAAAACTTACTTTTTTTTGCCTTTTGTGTTGTAATGGACAAAGGATAATGGCTTTTTTTTGGCTTGGCTTGGCTTGAAGGCCCATAATGCAACCTGTACTCTTGTCATAGTATGTTCACTTGTGAGTATTCAAATTTATAAACTGTGGATTTCCCTTAAGTTATTATACTGTTTAGGAGACGTAGGTTTGGACATTTACTTAAAATTTTAAAATTGAGATCTATAAATATAGACAATGTCCCTTTCTCTTGCTGTCTCCATTTCAGTTTCTTGACTTTCTGGAAGGCCTGGTTTTCCCAAAAGAGCAGTTTCTGGTAGAAGTCTGAAGGTGTGATCACGAAAAAAAAAAATCAAATATAGCCAATGAATTAAGGACAAGAAGGTTTCCAGTCAGGTAGGAACACTTAATCTCACACATTCAACCACCTTAAATAAAGTGTGCTGATGGCTGGATATAACTACTTGGAAAAAGATAGCTACATAACCTACAAGGAAGCTGTTTGCAATTCCCTTGGCGGTTGTGGTGTTTATCAGAGAGTACCTTGGAGGAAAATGAATACAATAACAATATGATGTTTTTTTCCATTTTTAGCTCTTTGTTGCCTAGTACATGTAGTGATCTTGGTGACTGGCTTAATCCTAGGAGGTTAGATATGTGGAGCAGCAGATTAATCTTTTTGTTACTTTCTCCTAACACAAATCATTTTCTAGGTTATCTTCGTGATCTTCTAGTTGCTTATTAAAATTAATAGCCATGATGACATCAAGTTGTCTTTTAAGTGAGTAGTAGCTCCAGTCAGTGTTGTGAAGAAATCAGCTTGATTCTTGTTGGGGCACATCTATTTTTGGTCTTGGCAAAAAGTGAGTGCACACAGAGAGTTAAAAGGGAGGAAAATGGGGCATGGGAAAGCGGACCTTATTTACCTATGCATGTCAAAATCCCATCAACAATTTTATTTTTCATTAGCAAAATTTGAGATAAAAACTTAAGGCAAAAAGAATAAAGATGTCTCATTATTTGGTAAGACAAAAGGCAGTAGTGACATCAAAATCAGGGCCTATCCATTTCATTTGCAGTTATATACTCAGTATTTAGCATACCACTTGATCCTTATTCAGTACTCAATATAAGATCCCTGGGGAATGACTTATGGATGAATGAATGAAAGAAGTTAACAAATGGCATGCTCTCATCCTTTTTTGATAATTGTGTAATATTCCTTTGTGTGTGCGCGCCACATCTTTCTTATTCATTTGTCTAGTCATGGATACTTAGATTGCTTCCATAATTGGTTATTGGAAAAAATGATGCAGTAAACATAGGATGCACATCTTTTCAAATTAGTGTTTTTGTTTTCTTTGGGTAAATACCCAGTAGTGGAATTATTGGATCATATGGTATTTGTATTTTTAATTTTTTGAGGAAACTCCATACTGTTTTCCACAGTGGCTGTACCAATTTACATTTCCACCAACAGTGCACAAGGGTTCATTTTTCTCCACATCCTCACCGACACTTGGGATTTCTTGTCTTTGATTTTAGCTATTTTGACAGGTGTAAGGTGATAGCTCATTGTGGTTTTGATTTACACTTCCCTGATGATTATGATTGTTGAACACCTTTTCATGTGTTAGTTGGCTATCTGTATGTCTTCTTTGAAAAAATGTCTATTTAGTCCTCTGCCCATTTTTTTATTGGATTGTTGTTTTTTTGGTATTGAGTTGTATAATTTTTTATATATTTTGGATATTAACCCCTTGTTGGATATATCATTTGCAAATATCTTCTCCCATTCAGTAGGTTGCCTATTTGTTTTGGTGATGGCTTCCTTTGCTGTGCAAAAGCTTTTTATTTTGATGTAGTTCCAATAGTTTATTTTTGCTTTTGTTCCCTTGCCTTAGGAGACATATCTAGAAAACTGTTGCTGCAGCTGTCAGAGAAATTACTGCTTGTGTTCTCTTCTAGGATTCTTAGGGTTTCAGGTCTCACATTTAGGTCTATAATCCATTTTGAGTTTATATTTCTATATGGTATGAGACAGTGGTCCAGTTTCATTCTTTTACGTGTAGCTGTCCAATTCCCAGCACCATTTATTGAAGAGACAGTCTTTTTTCCATTGCATATTCTTGCTTTCTTTGTCAAAGATTAATTGACCAAATAAGTGTGGGTTTATTTCTGGGCTCTCTGTTCTGTTCCACTGACCTATATGTCTGTTTTTGTGCTAGTACCATACTGTTTTGATTATTACAGCTTTGTGGAGAATCTATCTAGTTTTAATCATTTACATATCATCATCCCCTTACATTTAGGCATAGTACCTACATTAGCCATACTATTAAATGACTCACATATGGATAGAAAATCCCCTGATAAACTTCTGTGCCATATTATTTGCAAAACATGATTTTTGGAGCATTTTTATAATGACAACGTAAGGGCAATTTCAGAATCATTAAATTCTAAAGTTATTTATACTTTTCCACAGGTATAGCCATAGTACTGCATCAGCTACTTAAATAAAGACAGCAAATTGTCCCAAAGTAGGAGGCCTCTTTATGGAAAATAAAGTCTTCATATGAAGAGGGAAAACTTTCATAGTTGAATGATTTCAACTTTAAAAGATTAAAGAGTAAATATATATGTGTGTCAAAACGGATTCCCTTCTCTATAATTAATGACTAGGGGTTATCTTTGGTATGTAGGGGATTTTAACTTTAAAAATACTATTATATATACTTAATACACACAAAAAATATATTCAAATATATTAGGTTATGAGATATAATAATAAAATAAACTATAAACACACCACTAAAACTAAGAACTAGAATCTAAACTGCTGAATCATTGTGCTCTACTCTGATCATACCTTCCTGCTTTCATCAAAGAAATAACTAACCTTGGTTTTATGTTCAACATTCTCTTAATTTTTATGTATTTTTTAAAACTATATATGTGATTTTGCTTATTATTGACTTTTATAAAATTGATTTCATATACTTTTTAAAGATTTTATTTATTTATTTGACAGAGAGACACAGTGAGAGAGGGAACACAAGCAGGGGGAGTGGGGGAGGGAGAAGCATGCTCCCCGCAGAGCAGCGAGCCCGATGCGGGGCTCCATCCCAAGACCCCAAGATCATGACCTGAGCCGAAGGCAGACGCTTAACGACTGAGCCACCCAGGCACCCCTGATTTCATATTTTATGTAGTCTTCTGTGCTTGCTTTTTTTCACTCAACATTATGTTTCTAAGGTTCATCCATGTTGTGTTAGTGTTCATTAATTTTTACTACTATATAATATTTCACTGTAAATATAAGAAAATGTGTTTATTACTCTGTTGATGATATTTGGGTTGTTGTGGACATATTTTGAACAGCACTTACATGAACACTTATTTTAATGTTTCCTGGTACACATGTGCAAGATGTGTTTTAACCATATATAACAAAAAGCAGAACTACCGAATTCAGGTAATCCTCTTGGATTAGCATAGTTAATCCTCCTCCTAGACTAGTATAGTTAAAAGTTTATAATGGTAGTCTGCTTCTCAGTCTATTTGTGCTGGTATCTCTTACTAACACCATAAACTTCTGCCAGTTGTATCATTTTCCATTTGAGGTTTTTGGGTTTTTTCCTAATGCTGTTTTTGTTTTCTTTTTTTTTTTTTTAACTCTATCAAATGTCTTTGAATCTGGTAAAGTCTTCTTTGTATTAAAATAAAATCAACAGGATTCATAAGAATGAAAATAGGTTCTTGAGAAATTTATAACTTCCTACCTGCATTCAAATTGGAGTAAATCAGCCTGAAATTCATAAACAAAACAACAAAACAAAAAACTGTAAGGAACATTCACACTCAGGAACTCAAAATGGTTGCACATGTTTATCCTGTAAGAGGTCTATAATGAAAGAGAAGGATAAAGACTGCATGTCCAAACCAGAATGCAACCTTGAAAATCACATTTCGGGTCAGGCCATATAACAGTGAGGCAATTCAGTAAATAAATTAAAACAGTTCTTGTTTTCAACAATTTCCCAAGTCAACATTGGGAATAATGAAAAACTTATCTTTAACTCCAAGAAATCTGGGCAGTTATTAGTTAAAGCAAATGTGTTGTCCTACTGTTCTACACCTGGCTAAAAATAGTAGTAAGACTTAAGAACACCTGTGGACACTGAACAGACTCTCTAAATATAGCTTTTTCTTTCTCTAAAAGCTTTTAGAAATATGCTATCTTTTGTGAAAACTTGGCCTTTGTAAAGGGCATATGGACACTAAGTTCAGTGACTTTTAGGCCTAAAAAAGCTCTGAAGTATTTTCTTAGTTTGGGAACCCATATTTTGAAGGCATGAAAACTGAGGCCCAAGAAACTCTATTTTGCCCAGCATCAAATGGTAAAACAAGTAATAATGATGGCACTCAAACCTCTGTCTCCTAAAGCCATTGAACATGGATGGCATGGAGTAGCTTGTAATACCTGCTTATTTTCATTGCCCTCAACAACACATTCCTTCTATGCCTTACCCTTCTTGCTTCTTTAAGAGGGATGATAACTAACTGCAAAATTTAGCTATTACTAAATTTTAGAATTTTTGCTGTTTTATTTATTTTTATTTTTATTTTTTTTAAAGATTTTATTTATTTATTTGAGAGAGAATGAGAGACAGAGAGCATGAGAGGGAGGAGCGTCAGAGGGAGAAGCAGACTCCCTGCCGAGCAGAGAGCCTGATGCGGGACTCGATCCCGGGACTTCAGGATCATGACCTGAGCCGAAGGCAGCCGCTTAACCAACTGAGCCACCCAGGCGCCCCAATTTTTGCTGTTTTATAACTTATTTTGAACTGCTATTTTTCTGTTAAAAATATGTAAGGACATTTTCTTTCCTTCTTGAAATGCCTCTGCCTGCATTTATGATTTTTTACTGTTGAATTATTGAATAGTAATAAGTACAGAAACACATTCTAGTAGAGGAGGTAAGTGTTAGGGCAACATGGTGAAGAGTACAGTTGACATGACTTAAAGGGAGATGGAGAGAGAAGGAAGAGAACAAAAATGTGAGTTGTTTGGAAAAAATTAATGGCAAGTTCATGTTTGGCTACTGGCTATACTTAATACAATATAGCCTGACTTAATTTAAATTCCAGATTAACTTCTCTTATTTGCATTGCCATAGACTAGGGAGTAAACAAAACAAGGTATTTTGTGTTCCACCATTTTGTATTAATTTCCTAAAGATTTCTACTTTTTTTAAAAAAATAAAAACAAAAAGACTTGTCTTTGAATTATTTCCCTGCTTTCTTGCACTTTAATAAGCTGATAAATGGAATTTAGCTGAATATTTATGATTAACCCTGTCCCATAGTTTTAAAAGCACTAGGGATTGTGTGTATGTGCATAAACACACATAAACACATTTCCTATCAACTGCTGTGCTGACTTTGCAAACAATGAAATAAAGTTTTCAGTCAAAAAATTATTATTGTCATCTAGATATGATAGTAGGGCCAGGCATTGGTAAGTTTAAAAGCCATCCTGGGTGATTTATATGTGCAGCGGGATTGAAGGTCTTGCTTCAGCTGAAGCACTTAGATGGGAGTATAAGTAAGCATGGCTCTAATTTCATATCTGAGATCTGTTTTTTTTTTAAATTTGAGTATAGTTGATAATACAGTGTTACATTAGTTTCAGGTGTACAACATTGTGATTCAGTATCTGTACACATTATGCTCTACTCACCACAAATGTAGCTACCATCTGTCACCATACAAAGCTATTACAATATCATTGACTATATTCCCTATGCTGTGCGTTTTGTTCCTGTGACTTACTCATTCTATAGCTGGAAGCCTATATCTCCCACTCCCCTTCGCCCATTTTGCCCACCCACCCCCACAACCATCAGTTTGTTCTCTGTATTTATAGGTCTGATTCTGCTTTTTGTTTGCTTATTTGTTTTGTTTTTCAGATTCCACATATGAGTGAAATCATATGGTATTTGTCTTCTGAGACCTGTTTTATTTAGAGTTCTTTGGCAAATGCTTTTATGTATTTTTATAATCCTTAGTTATGCTATAAAAATCCCAAAAGTCGGTGTGAATTAATGAAGCGATATGCAAAAACGAAAGCCTAGAAGATAGGATAAGCATGCGGTCTTCTAATTATCACTCAAATAAGTTTGGTTGACACAGACATTATGGAAATTAAATAAAGACATTAATAATTCATAGTGCTGAAATAAAAATCTTCTGGTTATGTCAGTACAAAAGAAATCCTAATTTGTACCACAAAGGTAATGAACTCAAAAAATGTTATTTGTTAAATATTTATTTAGTACCCTGCACTGTACTTATAACCCTTTTCTGAAATTTGGAGGACAAACAAGAAAAATACAAACTCTCCACCCTCAAGTAGTTTATACTTTGGTCAATGAAATATCTCTATTTTGAGATCTTTTAATTTCTCAGTTTATTGGAACTTCATCATATAAGTTGTTTTTCTATTTATTAAAATCAATGTTTACCACTTAAATGTTTCTTAAATGTTCATAGTAATGAAATTGTGTCATAATGATAATTTCCAATACTGATAATAGAGTTGATTAATAGAGATGCTCGATATTGATAGCAAAGCGATTTTGACAATCTACAAAATGTCCTGAGGTTTTTCAGAATAACAACTTGTCTCCTAGACAAAAAGGCACTTATTTGTCTTTTCACTTTATAAAAAGCTTCTTATTAATAGTGATTTTACCACATTTTAAAATTCATATTTTAATATAGTTGCTTTGTAATTATCTCATTTTAAAACTTATTTATATAGCTACTATATTTTATGTAAATATTCATATATATTTCTCAATGGCTAGACTAATACATTTTGAATTTCTTAAAGTATTTATTTAATTTATGTTGCCATTCTTCAGCATTCCTTTTTCTCTCTGGAGTCTATCCTACTGACTTCAAAAAGCCTGAAAAATCTGAAAATCCCATATAAAGTGATGTATGGAAAATCTTAAAATATAATGATGGTGGAGAAAGAGAGTATTAAACATTGTGCTGAGAAACATTGAATAAAGAGATTAATCAGTAATTCTAATATTCGGACCTACAATAAACATGAAAAACATTATAATACTGAACAATGACATTTTCTTTTTTCTCATTTTTTTAAAAAGATTTTATTTATTTGAGACAGAGAGAGCACAGGTGGGGGGCAGGGGCAGAGGGAAAGGGAGAAGCTGATTCCCTGCTGAGCAGGGAGCTTGACAGGGGGCTCAATCCCAGGACCCCGGGATCAGAACCTGAGCCGGAGGCAGATACTTAACCAACCGAGCCACCGAGGTGCCCCTTATTTTCAATAAAGGGGGATATTAAATATTACATAGAAAACTCGTATCTGCAAAGCGGATAATTGGCAATGATAATACATATGTTAAAATATGTGAAAACATAATCATAGCAACTGTTTTTCTTTTTGGCTGAAAAGAGGCATATTGGAGTGCTTAAGCACTATTTCAACTGGAATAGATATTTAGACATTATGCAGAAAATACTTGATTGCAGAAGAGCAGATATTAGCATGTGTGTGAATGTGTGTTTTCAATTAATGCATTTTCATTCACTGAGAAAAGAAAAGAATGCCAGATTTACCTTAAATGTGACATTGTGAAATGTTAAAGTGCCTTTTATTAGACTTTTTTCTGCTGCGTTTCCTTTAGCATTCACCAAAAAATGCCATCTTATCATTCATCCAAGTTAGAGATCTAGAAGCAACCCCAGGATTCTCACTGAAGGGCGCTCTACCTTCATGTTCCCCACTTGATAGGTCACAAATTCCTGGCCCTCCTATACCAGACAGCTCTCTCCAATGTATGCCTGAACTTTCACTCTGTAGGTCCAACATCTCTGCCTCAGCCTCCTACTGAAGTTACTTCTAGTTCATTGTGAACAGGATCATTTTTAAACCTTCCTCAGTCCTAGGCAACTGCGCTTTTGGAAGCTTTACATGACATCTTATCAGATGTATTAAAAATGGATCCATATCACATAGTCAATGTAATTTATAGATAACTCTATGAGAGTTGAGCAACGTAGCAGCTGATGAGTTATACAACTCTTAGTGTTTGAAAAAATTACTTAAACTAGTTTTTATCTCAGTTTTGCAGATTTTTTTTTCATATTTTGAAACCATTTTTTTTTAGGTGTTAATTTAGTAAGTCGTTCTCAAACTCCTAGTCCCTGGTGAGTGTGCTTTTACTGTCAGAGGCTGAACAGCCCTGACTGAGGTATCTAAAGATGGGGACCATCACCTGGATGAGTAGACCAGATCTGTGGGAGTTGGAATGCAACATATTTCCAGAACAAATACAGAAATCAAGGAGGAAAGAGATGGTGGTGTCAATTATGTTGTATATCAGATGATAATATTAAAAAGCTAGGTACTGTAGGGATGTCAATAAAATATCACCGTATAATGTCTTAAAACGGTATGTGAACTTCTTACATACTTAAAAAGAAATATTGCTGACAAACAATCAAAAGAAAATGAAGTTTAGTATGCTCCAAAACAAATGTTAGAAAGTGGCAGCTGGTTTTATAAGTGGTTAAATTACCTACTAGTTTCATGACTTAATGTTTCCAAATTCTTGTTATTTCATCTTTAAAAGTGAGATAATGCGAATACCTATTTGATAGAATTGTTGAGAAATTTAAATTATATAATTCTCATAAACTGTTTAGTGTGGAATCTGGCATATAGTCAATATTTTGTTATTATTGATAAAGCACTCTTAAACAATAACTGTTTCATTATTCTTATGGTTATTGTTACAACTTGGAGCAGACCAGACACTACTACTGAGCTTGATTTGAGCATTCATTATTATTTTAAAGATGGAAAAGTTAATAATGAATTATTTTGAAATGTGTCAGTGTTCTAACATCCTTTCAAAAGCTAAATATTTACCTGATATAGAAAAAAATAGTCTTAGTTCAATGAGAAGGTATAGATTTTAAAAGCATCTGTCCTCCTTAGACTCATACAGACCCAGAAAAGAAGATAAGACAAAGGATTTAGAAAGTATTATATAACAAAGAACAGCACCAGCCCCAGGCTTTTAATGCTTTTGTAATTTTGATGTGAATAACCCCAGGCTCCCATTCTAACATCAGTACTACCACAGACTGTGTTAAGACATGTTCAAGTCAATTAACCTCTCTCTGCTTTAGTTTCTTCATCTGTAAAGTGCAAGTAATATTACTTATCACTTGCCAGCCAGCAGTACTTCTTCAGCTAACTGTCTCAGCAGGGATGTTGCAAAGATTAGCTAATAAATGATTTATAAACCCCTTGAAATATTAAATAAGTGATGTAAAAAGCTCTAATAAGAGAAGGACAGAACAAATCATTCCATGCATTAATTTGCTACTTAATCATATAAAGTTTATTAAAAAAAACAAAAAACAAAAAACACCCTAGAAAGAGGTAGCCCTCAGTACAGTGAAAATAGGATAGATTACTAGGAATTCTAGAGTGCTTTTTGTTGCTGTTATTTAAAAAAAAAAATCCTGTTATAATTACGAATATATAGAAGAAAAAGTATATTAGAGGAAATGATTATAGATTACCTCCCTAAATTGATGAAAAGTCTTCAAGAAAGGAAAAGAACTGAATAAAAATAAAGAAACACACTTTCTCAGACTACCTTTAGTATTAACAATGGTATAACCTTGACAAATTTACTTAACCAATAAGGAGTTTGAGTAAGATAATTGAAAACCAATCTACAAAATGCTTTTTATAGATGTGCAAACAACATAAAAAATCCTGTGCCAACCTCTGTAAAGGACTAAAAAATTAAAGACCCAAATCTCAAGGAAAATGTAAGAGAAGAACAACAGGAAAATAGTTCTCGCACAGTGCCAAATTAATGAACACTCTAATAAAGTTATTCATTGTATCTGGAGATGGGAAGAGGGTGTGGTTTATAAATTCGGCTTGAGAGATGAGTAGGATTTTGTTGTCATTGGGAGAGAAGGGCATTCTAGGATGAGAAAACAGCATTAGAAAACCAGTTGAATACAACATATATTGCAAGTGTTAGCTATGAATGATCCTTAGTATGCATGAGAGGGATAGTTTAGGGAAAGATACTAGTAAAGTAAGTTGGTTTCAAATTCTAGAAGGCCATGCAAAAAAAATTGAACAATGTTTGGTGGGTTTCCAGGAGCCACTGAAGATTTTTAAGTGCTTTATGTTTTATAAAGTTAATTCTGGTGATAGTGTAAAGGGTAAGTTGGAGAACAATACATTTAGTTAAGTAAGTAGTTAGCATGTAACTGCAGTAGTCAAGAAAGAGATGATGAAACAAGTGACCAGGGGAAAAATGGAAATGAAGAATATAAAATGGACATTGACACTTCTCTGAAGAAGACATACAAATGGCTAACAGACACATGAAAAAATGTTCATCATCATTAGCCATCAGGGAAACCCAAATCAAAACCATATTGAGATACCACCTTACACCAGTTAGAATGGCAAAAATGGACAGGGAAAGAAACAACAAATGTTGGAGAGGTTGTGGAGAAAGGGGAACCCTCTTACACTGTTGGTGGGAATGCAAGTTGGTACAGCCACTTTGGAAAACAGTGTGGAGGTTCCTCACAAATTTAAAAATAGAGCTACCCTATGACCCAGCAATTGCACTACTGGGTATTTACCCCAAAGACACAGATGTAGTGAAAAGAAGGGCCACATGCACCCCAATGTTCATAGCAGCAATGTCTGCAATAGCCAAACTGTGGAAAGAGCCGAGATGCCCTTCAACAGATGAATGGATAAAGAAGATGTGGTCCATATATACAATGGAATATTACTCAGCCGTCAGAAAGGATGAATACCCAACTTTTACATCAACATGGATGAGACTGGAGGAGATTATGCTCAGTGAAATAAGTCAAGCAGAGAAAGTCAATTATCATATGGTTTCACTTATTTGTGGAACATAAAGAATAGCATGGAGGACATTAGGAGAAGGAAGGGAAAAATGGGGGGGGGATTGGAGGGAGAGATGAACCATGGGAGACTATGGACTCTGAGAAACAAACACGGTTTTAGAGGGGAGGGGGGAGTGGGGATTGGTTAGCCCGGTGATGGGTATTAAGGAGGGCACGTACTGCATGGAGCACTGGGTGTTATATGAAAACAATGGATCATGGATCACCACATCAAAAACCAATGATGTATTGTATGGTGACTAACATAACACAATAAAATCAAATAAATAAATAAATAAATAAAATGGACATTGAATAGATAGAAATAAAACAATGAGGTTATTGGAATGGAGTAATTGAAGACAATTCTAAGATTTCTATCATAGGTACCTGAGAAAATAGTAATATACATCAAAATAATGAGAATAATGAATAGTTTGGGGGTGGAGGTGGAGATACAGCAAGGAAATTCTGTTTTGAACTTACCAAATTTGAGTTTTTGAGGACAATCATTGTGGAATATTCAGTAGGCAATAAAAATTCTGAGCTAGGGGCACCTGGGTGGCTCAGTGGGTTAAGTGTCTGACTCAGGTCATGATCTCCCGGTGGTGAGATCCAACCCTACATTGGGCTACAGGCTCAATAAGGAGTCTGCTTCAGATTCTCTCCCCCCTTCCCTCTCCCTGCTCACGCCTATGTGCGCAATAAATAAATAAATAAAATCTTAAAAAAAATTTTCTCAGCCTATACTTCAGAAAAATATCAAGCCCCCAAATTATTAATTTGATAGTCCTCTATATACAGGTGGCAGTTAAGACTATGGGGGTAGAAGAGATTATCAAACAGAACATAAAGAACAACAACAAAAAGAATAAATATTGTTTAAGAGGTAAGCAGAGGAAAGAGCAAGGATAAATACAAGAGAAAGATTATGGGGAAATTAAGAGCAGTAACTTTGGTAGCGAAAGGAGACAAACATTTTAAGAAGAGAGAAATAGCAATGTAAAATGCTGTATACAATTTTATATATGTGATTATTGTGAAAAACCTTGAATTTTGTGATTAATCTGTAATGGTTTTTCTTTGAGAAAGCAGTTCTGGTAAATTAATAAATATGTAAGTCAAATTGCAAAGAAAATAAAAAATAGAGGAAGCAGGAAAAATTACCATCTACATCTTTTCCTGTAAGTTTGGGAGTAAATGAAAGTAAAACAGGTGTCTTTAAGTAAACACACAGAGTTAAAAGATGAAATCTACTTTATAACAGGGAAAATGTAAGCAATTTTATAGGCATTGGAGAAATAGGAAAAAGAAGCAGAGGGCAGAACTGAAGGAACAATAATGGGAGAGAAGATAGAATCAAAAGCACCAGTCAGGTATGAATGTTGGGCAAAAGGACTCTTGAATAAAGAGATGGACAATTTTGATGTGAGGATAAAGAAAGAGGAATTGAAGAAAATTATGTAGGATGACCTTGATCTTCTTCATAAAGTCATTAGGCAAGATTTTCTGTAGAGAATAAGAATTAGAAAGAATATGAAATATAAATAAGACTGAAGGAGCACAGAAAAATAAAGAAATTGCTGTTAGAATTGGTAAAGAGGTCAGATAGAAATGAGCAAAGGGATTTATGAGTAGCTTTGAGGTCATTTGTTGCCTAATTAGACAGTGAAATTATTTCCTAAAGGAATATAGCCTGTACTTCTGGCTTTATAACATTTTTAGGCTTGAATTTCTCATTACAAAGTTTTGATTTGTTGTTAAGCATTGTGGAAAGGAAAAAAAGATTTGAATCTGAGCTAAAGGAAGTTTCAGAGAATTTATGTAATGATACAAATGACTAGATTATGAGTTTATAAAACCAATGTGAAAATGTGCCCATGTCAAAAAAAGGAAATATATATGCAGATAGATGATGATAGATAGATAGATAGATAGATAGATGATAGATAGATAGATGATAGATAATAGAGATATATATCTAGGTAGATATCTATATATAAAACCTTGAATGAAGACATAAGGGTCACAATTATCACATCAGTGGGATCAGAGATGAATTGATGAATAAAGAAAAGATTGAGAAGAATAATCATTAGTATCAAATATTGAAACTTTTTTGAACCTGAGAATTTTTAATATACACTGAAAATCAGGGAGAAAGTGAAGTATTTCCTTCGACCAAGCCCGATGGGATACCATGTCTAATAGTATTAGTCAAAATCTTATTGTAAAAACCATCAGGGGTGCCTGGGTGGCTCAGTCATTAAGATCTGCCTTCGGCTCAGGTCATGATCCTTGGGTCCTGGGATCAGGCCCCGCATTGAGCTCCCTGCTTGGTGGGAAGCTTGCTTCTCCCTCTCCCACTCCCCCTGCTTGTGTTCCCTCTCTCGCTGTGTCTCTCTCTGTCAAATAAATAAATAAAATCTTAAAAAAAAAAAAACAAACATCAAAAAGACACTCTACTTTTTTTCTCATATTCGGCAGAATTGATTCTAGCAATGTTTTTGTGATAGAAAGGTCAATGCCCTGGATTCAGAATAAAAAAAGATTTGACTTCACCTAGTTAATAAAAATTGCCATCTCTCTGTGTGATATAATTCAGTATATGAGATTGCTTTTTAAAAGAATGTCAAAGAATGCTTTTGATGGGACACTATCCAAACTCTTCAGAAGTGCAATACCTGTTCTTGTTACACTAAATAGTACTCTAGAGCATGCAATGTCATCACCTGGTGCAGGAATTATAATTATACCTTAACAGAAGAAACTTTTGTAGGATTTTTTAAATTGTGGCTATTAATAGGACTGTGGTTTTTATTTCTTCTTTGCTGTCATTAACTCCAAAGTGCAACTAGAATATAGCTCAATTCAAGGAAAAAGGGAATTGAGGTAGCACCGAGTTCTAGAACTTTGCTCTGAGCTTGACACTTAGTGTGAAGCCCTCTGATTTGTGAGATTAAGGGGTTGTTTTTTTAAATAAGCTACTAGATTCTTAAGCTTGAATTACATAAACAAGAAGAAATTATAACGAAAAGAAGAGAAAAGATGGATAGTACTTAGCCTGGAAATAGAGCAGCTGATATTTCCAGAATATTTTAGGAATCAAAAATTTGCTTAGTTAAATTATTTACCAAAGAGTTTCCTTTTTTACGGTCTGTAGTATTGATCAGACAGTTTCCTGTTACTATGATATCAACAATTCTCAAAATTTGGTCCCTGGACTCCTGCAGTTCCCCCAAACTCTTTCTGCAGGTCCCCCAAACTCTTTCAGTCAGTCTCTGAGATACTTTCATTGGGTTCACAAGTTCAAAATAATTTTCATAATAATACTGATGATATTTGCCTTTTTTACTTGGCTGACATTTGCACGAATGGTGCAGAAGCCTGGTGGGAAAAACTGCTAGCACCTCAGCACTTATCAAGTCAGCTACACCAAACTACTGTAACCCTGGTATTCTTCACCATCACACACTCACAGTTAATATTTTTAAAATGCTAGATTTGTCTACAGATACACTTGATGAAGCAGTAACAAATGTTAATTGTGTCAAATCTTGTCCCCTGAGGACAGATATGTTTAACCTCTTTGTGATGAACTAGGAAGTCACATGAAGCACTTCTGCCGGGTACCAAAGTGGATAGTTGTCTCCAGTAAACTACTTGGGTGACTACTGGGGTTGAGAGCTGAACTAGCCACTTTTTCATAAGTCACCATTTTTACTTGAAAGAACAACTGACAGGCAAACTGTGGTTTTTTCAAACTTGGATATTTGGCAGAGATTTTCTTAAAAATGAACAAAATGAGCTTGTCACTTCAAGGGAAGCAAAACCCAACTGCATCTATTGGCAATGATTAAATCTGAGCTTTCAAACAAAAGTTACAATTTTGGAAAACTTATTATCAGCCCCTGTGAATTTGTCAGTTTCCCAATCCTTAAAGACTTTTCTGATGAGATAGGTGGTGTTACTAACATATGTGATATTGTATAGTACAGTACCATTTGGAATTTTTGCATAACCCCGTGAGCAGTATCTTCCAAATGACCAATGCTTGATACTAAGCGCGCACGTGCGCACACACACACACACATACACACATATGTATGCATATATGTATGCATATATATATATATGCATAAGCAAAAGATCCATTTAAAGTGCAAGACAGACAATAGATTTTAATAAAACAGAGTATGGAAAGCATATTGATATGGTTGTAGATTCCACATTGCAAAATATATATATATATATATATATATATCCACAATCATCTGAAAAGGCTATTAAAACTCTCCTGACATTTCCAACTAAAAAATCTGTGTGAGTCCAGATTTTCCTCATATACTTCAACTAAAACAGCATATTGAGACAGATTGAATGCAGAAGCAGATATGAGAAACCAGATGTCTTTTATAAAGCCAGACATTTACAAAATTAAGCCAGAGAATTGCAAAATGTAAAACAATGTCATTCTTGTCACTATTTTTTTTTTTTGCTTTGGAAATATATTTCATTTCATTAAAAATATATTATTTATGGAAACATATAATAGGTTTATTATTTATATTTTTAAGTGGATTAATAAATATTTTTAAATATTTCAGTTTTAATTTCTCATATGATAAATATTAGCAGCTATAACTACATAAACAAAAGCTCACTAGTGTTTTCAATACTTTTTGAGAATGTAATGGATATCTGAGACCAAAATGCTCCAGAAACACTAATGTAGACCAAGCCCTAAGCACATAGTAAACTACTCAGAAGCTTTTAACACACTTTTGAGAAGTTATATAATTGCATTTGTAATATAGGACAGGAAGAATTTTCCTTCTCTTTTAAACTTAAAAGAAATCATACCATTCATACTAAAGAGAAGACTTCAGTGCCTGCTGGTGGCATTCTCTTCATTCTTTCTTCCAAGTCTGTGAGTCTCATTTCATGTGTCCCCATTTACAGGAGTAAAATTAGCATGTTATCCAGTCACCATTTGGCTCATGACTCAATGTCACTATAAAAATCATTTTAGCAGCTTCATACGCCCAACTTCTTTTAAGATACACATCTATGTGGAATGCTTCAACTTATTTAATATAGGAGACGTAAGTACATACTTTTCCTAGCCTCTTGCAATCTATTCAAATCTGTGAAATCTACAAGGGTAAAATCTTTTGGTTTAGTCTCTCAAATAATTTGTATATAAGATATTTAAAAAGGTAATGAGCATAAACAAGGGAAAGACCAACATGAATCTCAGTTTAGAAATCCATTATACAAATGAAGAATTTTTAGAATACCAATATACTGTTTCTTTTGTTAAAGAGTGAGAAAGTGAGATTTTTTTAAAAAGGGAGAAAAAAAACAGCAAGCTTGTTCCTTAGTCATTAATTTTGATTGGCTTTTTAGATATCAATATTTGGAGATTTATGGTTTAAAATTTAATCTAACTTCAAATGGTACAGTACTTAAATAATAAAATGTGTTTCTTTCTCTCTAATCAGACTGACTATTAGTATAATTTGGTTGTTTTCTATAACTGGATACAAAAAAAATAATACCATTCTATCTTGTTTATATACAGTACTACCATTTTGCTTTATCTACAAAATTCTAATTATAGCAACAGAAACAAGAAACTTTAGTGGAGCCCACTTTTGGTAAATTTTATAGGTTTTATTCTAATTATTTTTATAAGGCCAGAATGTGTGCTAATTGCTACTCTATTAAACCTCTACCAGCTGCTGACATTAGATTTTTTTTAAACTTTTATCATTTTTTGGTGAGTATCTATTAGACATAATCATTTGGCAATAGCATCTCCAGAATATCTAAGCAAAATTACGAAGTCATTATACAGTGGTGTATTTGGTGTCAAAGATATTTCCAGTCTCTGGTAGTCATATCACTAAACTGAAGAGCTGTGTCTAAATGTTTAACTGAAAGAAAAAATAACATAGCTGCCATACATGAAAAATGACTCTTTTTCAGCACCTAATGGGAATTCACTAAAAGAACTATAATCATGGAAAGTGAGGGGGGAAAAAAAAGAGTCCATAGCATCTATATATTTTGTTTAAAAATGTAATTGTATTCTCATTCATGTGTTTACATGTGTGCTATTTGTCAGCTATTTTTCTTTTTAGTGAAAAATTTAGAAACAAAAATCCCTATTGTTCAGAGAAAAAAATGTAATAAAAATGAAATACTACTTTTATGATAACTATTATTATAATAATAATTATAATGGACCATAATTGAATGCCCAGTACTTAGCACAGCAATCTAGTAACTATGTTTTATAAGTACTTAAGGAGAGAAGTTTATAGGAATGAGCTCTTCTCACAAATGCCATTAGTGTCTTTCAAGCCAATTGAAAACCATTTATACACATTTTAAAGGTGAACACAATATACACTTACATCTGTCAAAACCTTCTTTCTTATTCCGTGTGCTTGTTACTTAAGAGAACACTAAGTGAAAATTCAAATTAAGTTATTGGCTCCCCTCTTTATAAGTACAATTACTGCCAGGATCTTTTAACATTCCCAGATATACAAATCATAACACAGCACACATTCTTTTAATTCATATCTTCTCATGGAAAATGTCACCACTTTTATCTGTCTCATTCTTGATATTTCAAATCTCCTTAAAACTATTAAAAGCAAAGTGAATTAGATATTAAACCCCCCCAGTCACATGTATCATTATGACAGTCTATGTATAAAAATGATAATGGCAAAAAAGGGAAAACTTCTATTGCAAAATACAATGCTTTCTATGCAAAACCCATAGACCTGGGTAAGTCATAGTTCTGTGTGTTATTTAGAAGTCACTTAGTATCTCTGAGATTTATTTTCTTCATCTGAAAATAAGGATGGGGCGCCTGGGTGGCTCAGTCGTTGAGCGTCTGCCTTCGGCTTGGGTCATGATCCTAGGGTCCTGGGATTGAGCCCCGCATAGGGCTCCCTGCTCAGCGGAAGGCCTGCTTCTCCCTCTCCCGCTACCCCTGCTTGTGTTCCCTCTCTTGCTGTGTCTCTCTCTGTCAAATAAATAAATAAAATCTTAAAAAAAAAAAGAAAAGAAGGATATTTTTGCCTACTCCATAGCATTGCTATCAGATGAGAAATGATAGCAGTTGTGCTTTGAAAAAAAAAAAAAAAAAGCTTGTGTTTTAAAAAGCCATAAAGAGACTGAGAGTGAGAGACAGTAACAGTGATTGTGAGATAAACTTATTCCTGTAACTCCACCTTTCCTTAACTTTTATGAGATAATATTTATTAGGTTGGTATGTATGTCCAATTCTAAATCGTCAAAGTAACATAGAAATTAGATACTGTGTTGGTTAATGGTGGTAGAATAGATAATGAAAATATCTTTATAACTAGTAACACTGAATTACTCCAAGGTCAAAACCTTTATTCAAACTTACAACTTACTCGCAGACAGGCAAGCTGGTAAAGTAGAAAAATGAAGTGAAACTTCGTAGACCTTCATTCCAGACACTTAATTAAATGTGTGAAGATGGGCAGATCATAGAATTGTCTAGTCCTCAGATTCCTCACCTGTAAAAATTTCTTAATTTTTAGGATTTGGTAATTTAGTATAAACAGGGAAGAGGGAAGTTCTCTGTGGCTACTGATGAAGGATGTAATATATTTTTTCTTCATTGTTTAGTTTTATTCAACATACTTTTATTTAGCACTGACGGTATGCAAAGGACTCTACTAGGAATTGTATGTAACTAAAACATGAAAATGTAGTTCCTGTCTTGTCAGAGCTTATGTTCAGTCTAGAAGGAGAGGTACTAAAATGATAGTTAGAATTTAAGTGCCCTATAACAGGCACAAATCAAGGCCCAAGTGGGAGCTGAAAAGACAGGGAAAAGAAGACAAAGAGAAGATGGCATTTGGCTGAATTCTGAGGGCTAAATCCATTTCAACAAGCAAGTCATTTCAACAAGCAAGTTTGTTAGAGGAAGGCATTCCAGGGAGAATCCCAGACTTCAGCAATAAAGCAGCAGAGGAGCTCTGGAAAAATATCGTGCATTATTCTGCAACATACCAAGTATGAGAGCTAGGGATTGAAGTTAAAGCAACAAAAGTGGGTTCTTTCCAGATTGTGGAAAAACTCAGCAATAATCCTGGGAAGAGCTTGTCCTGTGTTTTACGGGGAGCAAATATGAGTGACATCAAATAAAAATCAACATGACCTGGCAAGTGATTAGAGATGGCTATCAAGTGAGAGAAATAAGCAAAAGTATGCTTCAACATAGTGTATTAGTAAGGCCAGTTTATTCTATGTTTTATTGTCATCTTATTTTGTTTTACTGAATTTGAAATGCTTATGCAAAACCAGATGAAGATATCTATTTAGCAAGCAGTTGCCCTTGTGTGTGAGGCGCCTGTTAAAACAGTCTAAACAGGAGATGCATACTTTTGCATTATCCATTGTGAGGAATTAGAAGCCATGGATTAGATGAGTTTTTCAAGTTAGACAGGAAAGAAGAAAAAAAGGTCAAGGACTGACCCTAAATTCCTACAAAATGTTCCCTAGGAAGAGAAATCTGTGAAGAATACAAAAGTCAAATAGGATGGAACCAGGATGGTAAGGTGATAGCTGTGGTGTTTTGTTTTGTTTTGTTTTTTATCAGCACCTACCATGTGCTTAACATTGTATTAGGCTCTTTGGATATGTAATCCAAATAAATTCTCATAGCTACCTTGAGAACTAAGTATATTTATGACAATTTATAGATGAAACAATGAGTACAGAAATACTAGATATAGCATAACAACTAAATGGAAAGTCTAAGTTCAAATATCTATAATACTACCTGTAATAATCTTGCCTCTGTAGCTTGCAGTATGTGCTGGGGGAGAGTTTTAAGGAGAATGTAATTGTCAATGGCATGTATTGTAGAGAGATCAAACCAGGATGGGCACTCACAAGAAATGTAATAATTAAGCAGTAACTTAATGTTAATACAAATCATTTTAGTGATCCATAAGAACATAATCTCCATAAAACATACTACATAAAAGCCAATGGAATACAGATATTTTAAAGATTTGTTCAAGGAAAGTGAGAAAATAAAAGTAGCTGACCCTTTCTGAGAAATTTAATAAAGGAAAGAGATGGGTGTGTAAAGATGTATGGAGGTTGAGGAAAGAATATTTGGTTAAATGATTGGGTTTTTTGTTGTTGTTTTCTGGTTTTGTTTTTTTGTTTTTTTTAGTAAGAGGACTTGAACATGCTTACAGGCTTATGGGAGAAATGCAGAGGAGAAAGAAGACTCAAATTACTGAGGAAAACAAATAATGAATGGAGCAAGGTCCTATAGGAGGCGACAGGAAATAGAGTCAATAGCATGCCTTAGAAAGAAAGAAACTAGTTCATCTAGGAAAGAAAGAATAGTGTTTTACAGAGAAATGTGTTTGAGAGAGGAAGAAATTTAAGAGAGTTTAAAGCAGATGTCCTATATCTTCTCAGAGAAGGAAGATGCAAAGACATCTCTTAAGGCAGGTGGTATCTGGTTGTGTGGCCTGTAAAGCATTTGGAATCCTTCCCACAGAGAA
The DNA here is from genome assembly GCF_029215605.1 of Mirounga angustirostris. Classification (NCBI taxonomy): domain Eukaryota; kingdom Metazoa; phylum Chordata; class Mammalia; order Carnivora; family Phocidae; genus Mirounga; species Mirounga angustirostris. The sequence goes on along the minus strand of NW_026991712.1, from coordinate 54,638,369 downwards.
AAGCATAAGGAAGAGTCAACTAGAGGTGAACAAAAGAATTTCTGAACAACTCAGAGTGTATACTAATAATAGAGTAAAAAATTTCTAGTTGAGCCAATTGGCACAATTTTGTGACTTTTTCTGGTAACACTCAGCTACCCAGTTAATGAGATCAGAGAAAGTGCACCATGCTGTTTTCCTAGGTGAGGCTTAGGAAGATCAAGGTGACAGTAGGTCAAAGGGCCTTCTTGATGCCAAAAAGAAGTTACATGAAAATGGTTGGCGATTGATCCAGACTGAACCTGGAGGAAGCTAAAAAAGGGTTAAAGGAATTAAAAATATAACCAGTGCGAAGAACAGATTCATTAAGAGGAAGAGGGGAAAAAAAGAATAGGTGGTTATGGCCATGAAAGGAATCTCCAAATTCAGAATTTTAGAAATGAGATCATTTTATTTTTTTTTAAAGATTTTATTTATTTATTTGAGAGAGAGAATGAGATAGAGAGAGAGAGCATGAGACGGGGGAGGGTCAGAGGGAGAAGCAGACTCCCTGCTGAGCAGGGAGCCCGATGCGGGACTCGATCCTGGGACTCCAGGATCATGACCTAAGCCGAAGGCAGTCGCTCAACCAACTGAGCCACCCAGGCGCCCCGAAATGAGATCATTTTAAGTGATCATTATTTCTACATCTTCACTTGAAGTGCCATTAATCATCATGCCTTTCAGCTCTCCCCTTACTTATTAGAAAATGGAAGACCAGGAGGTCAAGTGATTTTCCAAAAGTCACTCCATGACTAAACCCAGAATCTTCTGAAGAGCATTTTGAAATTTTAAATAAAATAATAGCCATTAAATCCTATCCCTTAAAAAATAATGATATAGTTGAGTGAATGGAAACCAATGTTACCCATAATATAGTCACAGTAAGCATGTATATACATATATTTCCTATTTCAGAAGTGTATTATGCTATTCCTCCCTCATTCCTGTTTCAGCTTCCTCTTAAAGAAGAGAAAATATAAAAGTTTTCTCCAGATTGAATTAATAGCTCCCTCATCAATATGCATTGGGGGAACTCAGCCTAAAAGGATGCACTACTGACTGCCATCCTAAATTGCAGTGTAGATGGCATCAAGTTATTTCAGAGTGCAAGTGTGCATGCCCATGATGATGTATGGGTTCCACCATTTTTGCTTCCCCCATATTTCTTATACTTTGAAAAGATTCCTTTCTCTTGATTACTGATATGTTTTTAATCTTAAACTATAATAAAATGTAATTGGAATATTTAGGAATAGGAGGGAAATTATTTTAAAGTTCTGTTTAAACAAATTAATGCAACAGAAATTTATTGTTTCTTATCTTACCATCCTTCTTTTGACTTTTAGGGAAGGACATAAATTTATTTTATTTTTTTTTAAGATTTTATTTATTTATTTGACAGGGAGAGACAAAGCGAGAGAAGGAACACAATCAGGGGGAGTGGGAGAGGGAGAAGCAGGCTTCCTGCTGAGCAGGGAGACCGATGCAGGGCTCAATCCCAGAACCCTGGGACCATGACCTGAGCCCAAGGCAGACGTTAACGACTAAGCCACCCAGGTGCCCCAGGAAGGACATAAATTTAAACATAGAAAAAACCAAATATTTGTATTTGGTGGTCTTTTGTTAATACATATATCATATTTTACCTTGAAAATATATTTTTTTGAAAACTCACTTTCATTGGCTCCTTTGGTGGGGGGCAGAGGGAGAGGAGAGAGAGACTCTAAAGCAAGATCCATGCCCAGCATGGAGCCCAACACAGAGCTTGATCTCACAACCCTGAGATCATGACTTAAGCTGAAATCAAGAGTCTGACTTAACCAACTGAGCCACACAGGCACTCCTAATTGACTCCTTTTTAAACGTGAACATTTTATTTCAAAGATTGAGTCAAGAAGGATTGTTATTCCTCTCAAGCAATGACTTAACAAAGGGGCCACAGGGAACCATCCTCCTGGACTGGGAGCAGTTATTTGGTCACTGACATTGCTTAGAATTGCTGGGGGGGGGACACCTGTGTGCCTTAGTTGGTTAAGTGTCTGCCTTTGGCTCAGGTCATGATCTCAGGGTCCTGGGATCGGCCCCTGCGTCAGGGTCCCTGCCAGCGGGGAGTCTGCTTCTCCTTCTCCCTCTCCCGAATTGCTGGTACATGGTGATAATAAAAAGCAAACTGAATTTTGGCCCAATTTCATTATTGTTCTTGGACTCTGCAGACAATGTACTTGCATTCTGCTTATCTCTAGGATGGACCACTTCCATTCCACCCCCAACCTTGGTAGGCTACTGCTCTCAAGTTCTTATCTCTGCAGTTGAAGACTGACTAAAATGATATTAGAGAAGGAGAATTTTATGACCTAACCAGGTTTCCACAAATTATAGTATTCAGGTCAAATCTGGTCCTATTATTATTCTTCCAAATACAGTTTATTACATTTATTTAACATATTTTACTTGGACTACTTTTGCACTACAACCACAAAATTGAGTAATTGGAATAGAGACCATATAGCCCTCAAAGCCTAATTTATTTACTGCCAGGCCTTTACAGAAAAAATTTGCTGACCTTTGATCAAAGATTAAAGCATTACTTGCTTTGCAAACACGTAAGCAAGACAATTATTTCACATTCATATTGTAGGCCAGTAATTTAACAAGTGTCTTTGTTAAATGTTACCATTGACCAACATTATATTTACCTATTAGTTTTTCTTTGTTTTGTAGTCCCTGCTATGTGGATATTTGTTAGCAATGACTGATGTGGAAACTACATATGCAGATTTCATTGCTTCAGGAAGAACAGGTAGAAGAAATGCAATACATGATATCCTGGTTTCCTCTGCAAGTGGCAACAGCAATGAATTAGCCTTGAAATTAGCAGGTCTTGATATCAACAAGACAGGTGAGTTGTTTGACACACATCTCTCTGTGAACATGGGATTATTTGTAGCATTTCACTGAGGAGGATTAAAACATGAAAAACCACCTTTGAAAGTAATTTAGTAGAGTTAGAACAGTCTAAGGCAAGATAAAAGTCAGGGACTACTCCATTTTCAGTGACTTCTCTTTATAGGGTTTCCCACTCAAATGCAGAATTCTTAATTTTATTTTACTAATGCAATCAATAAAGCACATGGGTTTTTAAAAAATTCTAATCTCCATAAAAGCTCTGAAATTTCTACAAAGAATATTTAACAAAGTTGGAGCTCCTACCTTCAGTAACATTGGCCACCTATAACATTTCAATAACCATTTCGAAGGAAAAGGGTCTCTAGGTCTCTATTGAAAATGGAAGTAAAACAGTTTGTTATGTCAATGTCTTAGGAAAAAAGGTCTTTCAGTTTTCTTTTCATGATAGAATGGTTTTGTGGAAAATTTGTTATTATTGGGCTTTGCACTCTTCTTACCCAAGTACCAATGAAAAAGTAAAACAAGTTTGTAATATCAAAGTACTTCTGAGTATTTAAATGAATTCCAATAGTTCTTTCATCCATACTTTTGCAAGATTTAAAACTGGATGTATTTCCCTAACAAATCTGGTATAAAAATAACCTTTAAAAGTAAAAAAAAGGAGTTCATGATTAAGGAACCACAGTGTCATGTACATGAAAAGCACTTTCCAGTTTCTGGCTCATGGTAACCACTCAGTACTCCTTTGCTATGAAAATTTTTATGGCAAAGCCTTCCAGTTATTGGAAAACTGAGTCAAGAGTATAGGTTAATGAAACAGCTTAACAATATTACCCTAACGTACTAGGGATAGTACTTTATTCAGTGGCTAAAGGTCAGCAGGTCATAGATTGGTCTTTTCAAATTCAAATTGAAAATAAAACTTGAAATATACAGACTTGTGTATATTTTAGCTTTTGTTGTTTCCCTATTATTTATTACCAGAAGTTACTTATCAAAGCAGCTCTCAGAAGGGGTTTAGGGAATTATTGCAGTTTGGTGGCATGAGGTAAGTAAAGTTTTTTCTGTAGTCTTTGAGAGTTTGCTAATTTCTTTTATAAGATTTATATTTTATTATATATTAATATTCTATTTTAAATAATCTGCATTAATTTTAGACACCCCTAATATTATTGATAGAGCAGTTCCATTTCTTCTTTTTTTGTCTTCACTGAACTTAAGACTCATCAGCATCAAGACCTATCTTATACAAGAGAATATATTAAATTATTATATAACAATTGAAATTGATATTTTATATTAATAAATATAAGAAAATAATCTTATATTTTATACAAACGGTATTATTAAACAATTTAAAATAATTAAAATATCTTTATGCCACCAGATGCCTTCTTTTCTAAACATTTCTACATTTTAATTGCCATTCTCCAGGCTCCTGAAAATTTTTGTTTGTCTTCAAAACCTAAAGTCCAGAGCCAGGCAAAATATAAACAATAGTAACTTTTTTATTATTCTAAGTACAAAGAACTAAAAATAGTAACTGCAATACTGACAAATATATAATGACAAATGAAATATCAATAGCTGAGTATTGTGAAGGACTTCCTCTGTAACTCATGTTTCAACTTCTTTTTAGTTTATACTCAACAATGTTGCTGTCCCATGTTTACCTTGACTTGTTAACAAGCACCTCTTTAGCAACGGCTCTGCAATTGCAGCATTAAGCTAAGCCGTGAGAATTGTTACCAGACACCTAGAAAGTCCCAAGCCTCACGGGAGTCAAATTCCTCATCTTATCTTTAAGCAGTCAGTTTCATCCTTAAATATTCTACTGTCTTGTATCTGCCCTAATTTGACTTCATTCTTTTGATTATCAAGAGCTTTTCTTATTTATCAAGTTTTTGTTGCATGCGAATCTACACATCTCAGATTCAGGCCATCTACACATCTTGGGAGGTTGTTCATTGCGGTAATAACGAAAATAGTTTATGAGCATTATATGTGTGTGTGTGTGTGTGTGTGTATAGTCATACCCTGAGAACTCCTTTAGGAGCAGAATATATATATATATTTATGTAGAACTGCTTTTAATTTCCCTAAAGTATGGTATCTGGTGAAATGTTTTGTGTATACTTGTTAAGAGTAAAGGAGAAATAGCCTTTCAACATTTTCATTTAAAGAACGGAATAGCCCACTCACCTCTATCCATTTGAATTTTGGTAACAAACACTCAGCAAACATTAATATAGTTTACATTATTGAACACCCAAAAATATTTTGTCCACTAAGCCATATCAGTTGCTTAATAATGAACTAATACATGCAGATATATGAATCTTTGAATCAAGGATTGGCCTACAGCTTGCAAGTATTGAACTGTAGATAAAGTGACCTAATATGGGAAGAAAGCGTTGTTTAATTTCAGTGTTTGCTATGTCACAAGCTGAGATTGCTGCTGAGTACGCAGTTATGAGTGGTTTTATTAGCATTGTGCATATGTTCTTTAATGGCAGACCAGAGGCCATCATAACTATCTGGCAAGGGACCGATGAGCTAACATAATGTCCTTTCATCTTCTACTGTTGCTTTTAATTTAAATTAACTAAACCTCTAAAAAATCAGGTGGATTATCAACAATACTATAAGTAATATAAAATGCAATTTTTAAATATTTCTTAAAATAAGACAGGAGTGAAATGGTAAACTTGCTTCCCATTTTTTATTTCTGCCTAAAATCACTTCTGATTTCTGCAACCTGTGAAACTATAAGTGCCATGACCTGGTCTTGAGATCTCCTAGCATAAATTATCACTAACCATTGTAAAATTGTTATTTTGGTTTTGAGCCATGCTGTCCCAAGTTCATAGAACCAGAATTAGCTAGCCCTTGAAACACTAATTGAGGAATTGATTACCAAAAAAATACACTCGTCTCTATGAGAATTTCAGACTTTTTGAGTATTTCTGAAATTTCCAATATTATATGTCAAGCGTCAGTAAATATAGGCAATAGTTTTTTATTTTGCCTTTATCCTTTTTTTATTGTCTCTTACAGAAGGTGAAGAAGATGCACAACGAACTTCCACAGAACAAAGTGGGGAAGCCCAGGGGGAAGCAGCAAAATCTGAAAGCTAACACCCCACTTTGATAACTTCAGCAACATCTGACAATGTCTCAGATCTCCAGGCCTGGCTGGAATGCATTTGTTTCCAAGAGCGAAACCGGGGGGAAGAAAATAGCTGTGCTACATTGTAGGAATCTGCTCATTATCATGTTAAAAATGGGGGCAGAGGCAGTGGCTGCAGACAGACTTTTCTCTACCTCTGTCATTAGCAATGGTTGAAATCATGTGGCTTGTGTTTGGATGTCATTTTTATATGGATCCTTTCACTTGACCATATGATAAAATGCTTGTAGAGAGTAGCACTGACCTAGATGATTCTTCCTGTAGCATCTGGCCCCTCACAATGTCAGAGGATTTAATTGTGTCTAATTGCAAAGGGTTGGTTGAACCCCAGAGTTTAAATATCTCTGGTCTAAGTATTCACCCAGTAAAAGAACCATCCAGAAAGCACTGTTTTTAGCATTATGTATCTGTGTGTTCCTGCTGTGTTATTTACACTGTTTTGTATTGTACAAAATAGACGCTCAGCACTGCCCCCTTCTTTGATCGCTTATGAGAAACAAAAATGATGTATGTGACTGTGAATTTTTATACCACTCATTTTTAAAAGGGCTGCCTTTTTCCTTCTCCACAGTGTGGTGGTGTACACAGGATAGATCACACTTTTTTTTAACTTAATCTTTCCCCTTGATTCACTGTTGATGAATTAAGTCTAATTCATCAAGACTTTTTTGCTTTATTATAGAGGCATTTGAAAATATCCGCTAATGTGAATTTTACTTGAAATTCAGTCTGTTTGTTGTCTGCACAGACCAGAATTAAATATGCAAATTTTGTTTTATTTTCAATTGGAGAACATTCCCCAATTAATATATTTTAAAAAATTTTTAATTATGAGGATTTTGGAGAATCAGGATGGTGGGAAAGATAAGATAATATTAAGAGCAGGAAACATTTTGTTCTTATGGAATCAAATTACTCAATGCTATATGCTACTATTTAAATTTGGAGGACAGCTTATCTGGATGGAGCTGTAACAGATGGAAAAAATTATCTTGCAATCATGTGGACACCAATCACAAAAGTGAAGCCCTTGCATTGTGTTTTTTCATGTCTTTTTTCAGCCCTATCAGATACAAATGTTATTATGCACTTTTTAATGTTTGTAAACTTTTACTAATAATTAGTGTGAATTGCATTCTGATACAATAATAATTATCATTAGAAGCTAACAAAATCCTCATTAATACTGTTGATAGCCTCTGCTGTGTTTTGACATCATGGTTCTTATATAGAAAGTTTCTGTGAGCTGTGTAATCCCACTGGTCAGTATTATAAAATCATTTATCAGTAGTAATAAATAAGGAACCGGTAATATGCCAATGGCTCATGGGTTACTGGACAAATAGCAGATAACAGGAAGACCCTTTACAATAAAGGGCCCACTTAAATTATCCTCGAGGTCTTAGATACAGTCCCATTCAAGGTAGGTTAAACAGCATTTCCACAGATAATCTCCATGGATATATTGGGAACTCAGCCCTAAGAAAGGTCAGTCTTCCCTCATCCCCCCTTACAATACTTTCCAAATGAGTAGGATAAGGGCAAGGGTATCATTCGGTCCTCAATCATATGTTACTAGAAAAAATATTAATAGTGTAAGTCTCTCAGAAAATAGTAAGTATTAGAGTACCTCATTCTAACCAGTTAGGGTCCCAAATGCCCCATTAAAATTCAAATAAACCCACTTATTAATAGACTCACAAGTGGGAAGAGAGGTTCCTGAGGCTTTTTTAGACAATCTCTGGTAGTCCATTTAAAATATCCAACCCATAAAATCACTTTTTCAATATCCTCATAGCTTTCTTGTGAATCTAGGTAAAGTTCTCTCCATCCTTAAAGTTGTGGAATTCCAAACTGATTACATGTGATTTTGTAAAGTTTAGGACTAGTGCTGAGTGTATGTGGAGAGTTTATATTCCTATGTGATATACTATTATTAATGCATGTGGTGTCATGCTTGTCTTTGAATATATAATAGTGCTAAATTGGAAAGTCATATGGAGCTTTTGAATTATTTTGACCTCTTACTGCTACTTTGTCTGCTATATTCAAACCCAGAGGCATTCCCAACCTAGAAGATAAAAATCTACTTTCCAAAATGTCCACATCCTACAATATTGCTCAGCAAAAGTTCACAGTGTCTTCCAAATTGTATTGTAATATCTTTTACTTGCAAGTCAATAATATACATGGAACTGAATTTTTAAGGACAAAAGGAAAAGGTAGAAAACTAAGGCGTTAGGTTTGAGACTATGCATTGAATGCCCACTAACCAATGACATTATGCTAATTACTTCCCAGCACTTTTTCTCCCATTTAATTGTTTCTCCTCAGAGAATTTGATTAAAGAGGTAGTGTTATCCCATTTCACAGATTAAGAAATTAAGGCTCAATAAGGTATAACTTTTTCAAGTTTAAAAAGCTAATAAATGATGAAATTAAGATTTGAACCTATCTTTGTCTGTTTCCAAGGAGCTTTCTACTGCACATGGCCATAAAATTAAAGCCAATTATAGAGCATCTTTATCTGTAAGGGAACATTTAGACATGAACTGGTTCAACCTCCATATTTTATAGAGGGAAACTGAGTCTCAGAACGGGGAATTGTCTTTCTCAAGGTTACCTAGATAAGTAATGACACAGATGTGACCAGATCATAGAAAGTACACTTTGAAAAAAAAAGAAATTCAATTAGAATTTATTTTTTTGTGTTATACTTTCCCCTAAATATTTTTCTGTCATGAAGTCTATAAATTTGGCATGGTTCAGATTTTTTTTATGTTCCATGCTACTCATTTTGTTTAATTAACTAGAAATATGAAAATTTCAGTTTTACTCATTTGCAATAAATATGAACTTGTCAAATTTACCTTTTATCAATTGTAAACATCCTATGCCAACATATTCTCATAATTCATAGAAATGTTTTTCCAATATATAACAGGCAGTCTTCAATTTTTAGGCAACATCCCAAGGAACTGCCCACTGTAAATGCCATACAGTTGAGTTTTACTCAGACACAGTGAAAATGCACCATTTTATAAGATGAATGATGTTGCTCTTTCTCTTCAGAGAAGCAATAATGGGTAAAGAAATGTAACTGCCAGGTAGCCTAGCTTCTGAGTAAAGCTTGTAGCAATAGGAAGACAATGTATAGTTATCAAGTAAAAAGAGAAAAGCATCTATGACTTATGATGTCTTAATAGGCCCCAAATTGTTCTTTAATTAAAGAGTGGCAGTCTCTGAAGTTATTTGTGAGCTTGTATGACTTTTGTATTTAGTAATGTTGCATGCTCACATAATTGATATTAAAAGTAATACATTTTTTCTGAAATGTACACAGTCTATTAAGAGTATTTATTGAACATACACTATGTATTTGGTGCTTGAGAAAGTGCTTCGAGTGAGAAAGGAGAGATTCAAAGCCTCAGCCATCCTGTGGTGGACATACCAGCATTCTGGCCTCACTTTTTCGGGGCCTTTATTCCAATAATTTTCACCTCCATTCCACTCTAGTAGCCCACTTCCTGGACTTCATCATCTACCAGAGTCAACTCTTAAATTAATTGTAAACCCCACAAACACTATGCCGTTATGGTTCTTACTTGCTCATCTGCAGGGCAGTGATTTTCAATCAGAAGAAAGACCAATGTTTATCAGAATCCCCTGAAAATTTTACAACACTCCTTCCTCCACCCATATACATTCTCTCTCTTGCTCTCACACACACATACACAAACACAATTGCCCCTTGAAAACACTCCCTGTGCAACTTTGGCATCTTTTCCTGCTCCCACCTTCACACTCACAACCTGAGAACCACTGATTTAGAAAAAATGCAGTTTCCAGATGCACCAGCTCTGTTTATGCCACTAAAAAGCTTTAAAATGAGTCAATAACAAAATGGAGTGTTCACAGAGACCCATGGTTTTACTCTATTAAGGAATAACATCTTGGGATAGAAAAAAGCAGAGAGTTTAACTTCTTTTATTTTGGTGTTGCTCTCTTTTCATTATATTATTTTTATCAAATAAAGGCAGGAAAGACCAAGCAGAATCCAAGGTGGAACCCAGGAGAAAGTAAGCGTCGAATTACACCCTGAGTTCAGGCAAGGTCTTAAGCAGACGGGGTAAAAGAGGATGTAGATCTTTAAGTTCATGTTTTTTGGTCATAAGGATGAAACACTACACAGGGATTTGGAACAAAATGCTAGCCAGTGCAAAACAAGTTTGTATTGTCTCTGGTGTTTCTTCTTTTTGTATATTTGTTGCCTCTACATAGGCCACAATGTGGGGATTTAGGATCCTGGCCATCTCTCACTATAAAGTCAAAATCAACAAAACTTTCTGACTATAACTGGTTAACTTTCTAGTTTGCACCACATCTACTTTCTGTTTATATCAAGATGGATGTTTCTGTAGCAACTCTCCCAGTCTGAAATCCACTGTTAACCTCCTCAGTGCTCCTGATTTTCTCACTTTCTTGTCTTTTTGCCATCTCTGCCCAATGAAAACCCATCAAACCATCTGATTTCACTCTACTTGTCTTCACAATGACTGTAAAAAGTTTCTAACAATGCTTATTCATTGTTTGCAACTGCATTTTAGACATGAGTACTGTTCAGCTTTTTGCATCATATCCCAAAGGATAGAAGAAGCTTCCCACTACTGTCTAAGATGTACGTTTTCATCTGACATTTTAATTTTATTTTAATTTTTAAAAAAGATTTTATTTATTTATTTGAGAGAGAGAGAGATAGTGCATGAGCAGGGGAGAGGGGCAGAGGGAGAGGTAGAAACAGGCACCTGACACAAGGTTCCATCCCAGGACCCTGGGATCATGACCTGAACTGAAGGCAGACGCCTAACCGACTGAGCCACCCAGGTCTCCCAAGTCATCTTTGACATTTTTAAACCATTTTCTTTCAGGAGGTCTGTTAATTATCCTTTTTTCTTTACTGACTTTACCCTTTTCTACAAATGTACTCAAGTTCTCAGTTCCACTCTTAACTTCACTACTTGTATTTCTCAAAATAGTAATCTTTGCTTTTGTTTTCATGTTTCTCTTCATTTCTCATCCTTTTGCAGTTTGACTTCCAATTAAATTTTTCTTATCACCAACATCTTTAGTAGTTTCTGGACTGCTAGTATTGTCACTAAAACCCCAGTCAATGTGGAAATTAAAAATGATGATGTTCCAGAGGACTCAAGCTTCTCTTAAAATAAAATTTAATGGTTCTGTAATTCTAATTGATAGTTTGCCAGGGTGTAGCTGCATAATTAAGGATGGAATCTATGTATCCCATAGATTCTCTAGGTTCACATCTTCCATCATATATGGATGTGCCTTTTCTCTTCCACCACATTCTCCCCGTAACGTTTGCTACATCCCCAGGTCCTATAGTGCTCATTTCTTTATAGGGATGGTTGCACATATGTAGGCACTAACCTGGAGCCTGGACATCCACAGATGGGCAAGATTAGCTTGTGATGTTTTAGGGTTCTGTATTCCATTATACTCCAGGATGACTACCAGCAGTATCACTAGTTTCTCTCAAAGCAGCCATGTACAAGCAAAACCACTCAACTTCTTTGTACCCAGACCACTCTAGTTCTCTGAATTAGACCCAAGTGAGTATATCAATTCCAGTGGTCAAATATATTGGATAGTTTATGTATGTTTTACAAGCCTATCTTATGGCATTTAATCCTGTTCACCATGGAATCTTTTTTGAGATACTTCCTTTACTTTCCTACCCTATCCCCCACCCCCAGGAGTATGTATGTATGTATTCAATCCTTTGTTCCTTTTTTCTGGCAACTCCTCACTTTCCTTGACAAATCCCTCCTTCTCTACCTCCCCACTAAATACTGTGGTTCCCTGGGATTCTATCTTCACTCTTCTCTAATCCCAGTGTTCACACGACCTCTTCTAGGCCAACATCATCAATCACCACTTTTATTCTGATGAATCCCAGAGGTCATTCCTGACCATGTGACTTATTGGACAGCTCCATATGGATTTCCCCAAAACATCTTAAAATTCAACATTCCAACACTAAATCCATTCCCAAAACTGCTTTTCTTCATATGCTGCAGATCTCATATAATGGAAGCACTGGTTTCTCAGCAAACTTAAATCAAAATTCTTACAGTTCTCTTAACTCTTGTTCCTCCAATTTGTTTTTCAGTCCATCAATTCTAATTATTACTTACTTCTTGAAACTTCCCACTTCTTTTTGTCTGCATTACAACCCTTTAAATCATCACTTATCTAATATAATGCAATAATCTGCTCATCAGGACCTGCCTTGTCTGGCATTCTCTCAACCAGATGTCTCTTTCTAATACATAAGTCTGATTGTTTCACTCCCCTAATTTTAAAAAATCCTTAAATTTAGCCAGACAAAAAACTTTTTGGTATAAGTGCCACATTTTGTTTTTATATAACTCCTTGTTCTGTGTTAGCTGTTTTCCTGTTCCTAAGATGTTCTTCATGCTTGACAGCAAGTTCTCATTGGTCCTTTCAGATTGTGTCCCATTTTACCCTTTAGAGCCTTTTTGACTTGCATCCTCATTCCCAAGCCCCACCCTAGGTAATTAGCTATTCTATACTCCTTGATCCCCTAACACTTGATCTGCAAATGTATCTTGTTAGATCATAGCTATTTGTTTACATGTGTATCTCTCCAACTAGAATATGAGCTCTTTCAGGGAAAAAGCCCTGTTTTGTTCATCTCTGTCTCCTCATTGTCTATTAATATTCAATAAATTTATAAATGAATGTCTGACCTGCTGAAGCTCACAAGGTAGTTAACAAAATTTACACACAGATTGATTAGGGAAAAATGCAATACAGAGATAAAGTTGATAGTTGAAAATAGTAAAGCCTGTATAATATTGCCTTACAGAAGGTAAAAGCTTAATTTTTGCCTAGTTTATGAAATAGTCTATTTTTATTTATTTTTTAATTTTATTTTATTTTTTAAAAAGAGGGAATGGGGAGGGGCAGAAGGAGAGAGAGAATCTTAAACAGGTTCCACGCCCAGCAGGGAGCCTGAGCTGGCTCCATCTCACAACCCTGACCTGAGCCAAAATCAAGAGTCAGATGTTTAACCGACTGAGCCACCCAGGTGCCCCATTAATGTAACTATTTTTAAATTTGATTCTCAAACTGTATGCTGCACATTTACACACACACAGATTTGATATGACATACAGAGATGAAATGTCCAATAGGATAATGTATAAATAAATGAGCAAATTAGAGTAAGGCATCCAGCTAAACAGTGACCTGGTAGAGGTATTTGGCATTCTGTAGTACAAATCCCCTTCAATTTGCCAGAATTGAGAATAGACAAAAAAAAAAAAAAAAGAGAGAGAGAGATTATATCATAGTCTCCTAGCCTAAGCAACACATTAGTCAGAGAGCAAGATCTCTAAGCAGACTTTTGGTCTTTAAACAAGGGGACACTGAAGTTTCTAAGAATATGCTTCAAAGAAATAAAATCTAATGTACTCTAATAGGCTAAAGAAATGAGAGTTCTGATAGAATATGATGAACTTCAAAATGGCAGGAATTCACAGAAAAGAAGGAGAAAATAATACAAAGGGACCAAGAGACATGTCTATACACTCAAGAAGGAAAGGACACTGATATAGATGTACAAAACCTTAAGGTCTTTTTCCTGAATATTCTATCTTTTCAAAAACACAGAAAAATAGTAGTAATCAAATTAACACTGGCAATCTGGCAGGACTACTAAAGAAGCATTGTGTACTTTTTGACTCTGAAACTAAGAAATAAGAGTGGCCAAGGAAATGATGTAGGTTACTCCTAACAGAACCATGATTAATTTTACACATTTCCCTTGAGTAGGATGGTGTGACTATTATGACTCGCTTGTTGAATTTTTAAGTTTTCTTTTATCCCACATGTTCTTTAAAATCCATAAAACAATATGTAACCATGAATTTTAAGGGCAAAAAATTATGTAAAAATAGCTATAGCTAGGGAGTGACAACAAACAGAACCTGCCTTCCTGGATGGTCTTAAGCAAAATCTAGTAAATCATCAATTTTATTTAGGAAATATTTGTTGGGCTTTTAGTAATTTTAAGTTGCTGTGTTAGGTGCAGTAAGGAGTAAAATTAAAAAAAAAAAAACCCACAAAATCTTTGACTAATAGAAACTGGAATATGTGACAGCGAGCATAAGTTTCTTCTGTCAGTATTCCCAGCCCTTTCCCAATGCCACTCCAACCCTTTATTATAAGGAATTTTCCTTCAATCCCACTGTGTAATGAGAATTTACTTTTTGCTCAGCTGATTCCCAGGACTTTGTAACACAGAATTGGAAGAACGGATCTAGACACAGGTTAGAGTGGTAAGAGGAAAAATTTTTTCATGAAGAATTAATACAAGGGTTGTTCTTTGCCGAAAATAAATCAAGTAATGGTTGAAGTAGACAAAAAAATTTTTAAGCTAACTCATTAAAGTCAACTTGCATAATAAAAAGCTAAGAATTAGGGAGAAAATTAGAAAAGCAATGAAACTGGGGTTTCTAAAAGAAAGTTCCGGAGGGTTGACAAGAGGTTTCAATGAAGAAACAGTCAAAGAAAATTAGGATAAAAAGCATTTCTATAGGCTGTGAACTAGACTTTCTAAGAGATATATGTAAAGATTGAGAATACTTTTTAATTATCTCTGGTTTTGGGGAAAGACTTTTTTAAAATGTGACTCCATGCAAAGACAGGGCCACATGAGACCCTAAGGTTTATTAAAGTATACTCATTTAATAGTAATGGCAAGACAAGTACATATATATTTATAATAAATGTCTGAATATGATGAGCAATAACAGATGAACATGGAATATCCCGTGCATATGCTGGGGGAGAAATGTCTCTCAACAGGAAAGATCATGGAGAAGGATGTGATGGAATGATTCCCTGAAATATTTATTTCATTGAAGAAAAAGAGATTAGACATTCTACATAGAAAAAAAAATGATATAAACTGAGGTACACAGGTAGGAAAACATGGGGTCATATATTTTTTAAATAATCCCAGTTTGCTAGAGCACAGTATATGTGTTAAGTCTGAGGTGATGGGGCGCCTGGGTGGCTCAGTTGGTTAAGCGACTGCCTTCAGCTCAGGTCATGATCCTGGAGTCCCGGGATCGAGTCCCGCATCGGGCTCCCTGCTCAGCGGGGGGTCTGCTTCTCCCTCTGACCCTCCCCCCTCTTATGCTCTCTCTATCTCAGTCTCTCTCTCAAATAAATAAATAAAATCTTAAAAAAAAAAAAAAAGTCTGAGGTGAGACACTGGGGTGTGGCTGACAAACCAGCTCCATGAGGTCACTCAGAGGAAAGAGTGTGGGCATCAGAGCATGTCTCAGGCACAAAGATCTGAGATACAGAGGGCATCCATGCCAAGGAACCTAACATAGAATCGAAAGAATTCTGAAAGTGGGAGTTAAGTTTTTGAAGATAGGCTAAGGGCTTGGAGCTGAAAGTAGGATGTATTCCAAGGTTAAGAATCCAGTGGCTGAAAAAACCAAATGTCAGAGGAAAAGCGAGAAGTTGCAGAGATGCATACAAGAGGCACAGACAGGATCCTGCCTGGCAAAGCAGCTGCTGCTGTCCTTCATCCATGCTTTCCACTCGTGCCCTGACACACTCCTCAGTTTTATTAAAGCACCATACTTCTCTGCTGACATGTGATATAAGTACAAAAGAAAGAGGTCTTTTTATATAGCACCATAGGTAGGTGACCTTTTCTTTCTCTCTTTTTTTTTTTTTTAAGATTTTATTTATTTATTTGACAGAGAGAGACACAGCAAGAGAAGGAACACAAGCAGGGGGAGTGGGAGAGGGAGAAGCAGGCTTCTTGCTGAGCAGGGAGCCCGACGCGGGGCTCGATCCCAGGACTCTGGGACCATGACCTGAGCCAAAGGCAGACACCTAACGACTGAGCCACCCAGGCGCCCCAATAGGTGACCTTTTCTCAGGGACATAATAGCTATCAGGTTCTGAATATGTATTGGACACTTGATTAAATTGCCTCTATTTCTCACAATTACTCTAATATATGAATATACTTCTCTCCTTACAAATAACCAACCTAAGGTGCAGAGAAATTAAGTGGCTTGTCCAAGGTCGTGCAGTTTTTGTGTTGCAAAGCCAGGACGGAAACCTATGTTCAGCTTCTCTGATGACAATTTCCCACACTCCATCAACTACACCAGAGCTGTCCAATAGAACAACTTTACATGCCAAACATGCATTTTTACATTTTCTAGTAGCCACGTCAAAATAAGAAAGCAGTAAATAACCCAACATATCGAAAAGATTGACAATATATAATCAATATAAAAATTAATAACATATTCTCTTTTGGGTACCAATTCTTCAAAATCCAGTGTCTGTTTTATACTGATATCTCAATTCAGGCTACCTACATTTCAAATGGTCTGGCTACCATTTGGCACATCCATACCAAAGGGCACATATCATAGGGCACAAACTGTATGCCTTATTCTGTTTTCCAAGAATTAAGCAGAGAAGGGATTCACTTTTGGGGCAAGGGGGTGTAGAGTGTGCATGTTTCGGTTTACTTCTTTCTCAATGATTCTCAACTTTGGCTTCCTGTTAGAATCACCAGGAAATTTTAATCATATTAAGAACTTGGCCTCATTTCTATGGATTTTGGTTTTATTGCAGGGTACGGCATCAAGTATTTTTTAACTTTGTTGAAGTATAATAAATATTAAAAAGTGCTCATAAGTGTGCGGTTTTATGTATTTCCATAAAATGAACACACGCAGGTAACCATCATCCAGATCAAAGATCTAGGTATTCCAATATCCTAGAAGTCCTCGTCAGGTTCTCTTCTAGTCACCACCCCTGCAAAGGGCTACATCCCCTGAGACTGATAAAATGGTGAATCTCCATCTGTTCTTACAGAGCAGGCCCTGGAGTTCAGCCCAAAACGGTCACCTAATACATTAATGCTCACTGCAGGTTGCTCTTCTGCAGGGTCCTATGCTCAGGTTTCTCAGGTCAATTTGTAGCCCCAGAAACAATAAACTCTATGCCAACCCATCTGTCTTCTAGAGGATCTCTACCCAAGGAAACACAGGTCCTTCAAACTACTATATCTCCTGGTCCACGCAGGTCCAATCTCCACTCAGTCTTGAACCACTGGCTCTGTCTTCATTCAGCCCTTCTTAGTTGCATGATCCCAAAGATTTGGACTTCTTCCCTCCTTCGTGCACAATCCACCTATTTTCTCACCCGAGTTTTACCTCCCTCATGAGGAACAGATCACATGGACAACGGTTTTGTGAAGCCAGTAATAGAGATTTCAATTTCCTGCTGAACAGGCTTTAATATAAGTCCCAAGTTAATGCCCTTTTCCTTTGTACTTAATTGCCCAACCTTCTGCTCCAGGCCTTCTCATTACCACACAGAGCCTCTGGTCTTATAAATTCAATTCTTTGGAACATTTTTTTCTCTCTGCTGGTCTTTTACCTGCCCCAGATCCAAGTGATTTAAAGTGCATTTCTAAGAAAAGTTAAACTGTGTCTGCAACAGGTGTTCCCTCATGGGCTTAATCAGAAACACACACACACACGCACACACACACACACACAATTAAAACATTTCCTAACTCAAGCCAACCTGAGCAAATATAAAAGTGGATTGAATCTGTGAATTCCATGCTACAGTAAGTCCTAAGTAAACAACTTCTTAAAGCATTAAATATCCAGCAATATTCAGCCTGCCATTTGTCAGAATTACAATTGCTTCACAGTATTGGTTTTTTTTTCCCCTGCTCTCAGAACACTGCCTTGCTGTACTTCCAGCCCATACAAGAATATTTTGAATGAGTCTGACTTGCAAAGACAGCATTTGCAGCTGAAAACAGCAAAACATGACCATCTGTTCTCTCCCTTCATAGTTCAATCTGACAACATCCTAACACAGTTGTCTTCTTCCTTGACTCCATTCTTCTCGGCCCACTTGCCTCATTCCAAGAGTTTCCCATTTGACCTTCTTCACTTTCACTGTGTTTCCATGTTCCTCTCCTCCTGCTCACATACCACTACTTTCCTCCATTTTATTGCTTCATAATTCTTACAACCGTCAAGAATACTCAATCAATTGCTTTCCAGTCTCCATCCTCCCAAATCTAGCTTTCTCCCTTAAGCCCTCCGCCTCACACTTTCTGCACTCTACTCAGCCCTACCTAACTTTATATGGGAAAAAGAGAAAAAGGAAAGAAGTTCCATATCGAGGCTTCTAAGATCAATCTGAAGTGTGCTGGAAATATGGAAATAAACCCTAGGTATTGGGGAGGAAGAGAAGCATAAGACAAAATGAAGGGGAAAAAGGCATAACACTGGCAGCGAGGGCAATTTTCACCCCTATTACTATAGATTTCCACTAAGCCATTTATCAACTCTAGGAGAGAGGGTAGAGGATACCCAGTGCCACCAACTGCCACCACTACAAGTTTTGCACAAATTTGCCAAATATCAGAGAGACACCTTAATTTTTCATCTGTCCATTCACTGAAACACCAAATGATTGATAATTTTAGGAAACACTTGGAAAATATATTTAGGAGAGACTGAATTTAATAAAATTGTCTCCAAATCAAGATTCCTTACTAATTCAATGTATGATTGCTCCCAATTTACTCAACTATGCTGGGTATCATCAGTTTCTTGTCTGTAAAAGGAAATAATAATAGCATCTCTTAGGAACTGTGAATAATATTAAGAAGAATGTTAAAAGGTTAAAGGTTGAGATTAGGGGCGCCTGGGTGGCTCAGTCAGTTAAGCATCTGCCTTTGGCTCAGGTCATGATCCTAGGGTACTGGGATCAAGCCCTGCATCGTGCTCCCTGCTCAGCGGGAAGCCTGCTTCTCCCTCTCCCACTCCCCCTGCTTGTGTTCCCCTTCTTGCTATCTCTCTCTGTCAAATAAATAAATAAAATCTAAAAAAAAAAAAAGGTTGAGATTAGTTAATACACATAAAGTACTGAGAACAGTGCTGGGCACTTAGTATAGATGTTAGCTATTAATGTTATTGTTGTTGGGTTGTTATATGAGATATGCAGTCTTAGATTACTCAGAGAGCATAGTCAAATGGCTTTTACCTCTTTTTTTCTTTAAAGATTTTATTTATTTACTTACAGAGAAAGAGGGAGAGAGAGCACACTCAAGCTGGGGTGGGAGAGGGACAAGCAGACTGCGCTGAGCACGGAGCCTGATGCGGGACTCAATCTCACAACCCTGAGATCATGACCTGAGCCAAAATCAAGAGTCGGATGCTTAACCAACTGAGCCACCCAGGCACCCCCTTTAACCTCTAAATGAGTAGTGCCACCTAATGGCACAGAAGTTTAACTTATTCATTTATTGAACAAATATGAATGAGTTCCTTCTATGTGGCAGATACTTTCAGGATGATAACTAAACAATGATTAGGAATCTCCATAGGAAACAACCATAGGAATGATCTCCAGCCATGTAAAGCTCACAGACTGGTAAAGCCTGGCTTAGTTGGATC
The DNA here is from genome assembly GCF_029215605.1 of Mirounga angustirostris. NCBI lineage: Eukaryota > Metazoa > Chordata > Mammalia > Carnivora > Phocidae > Mirounga > Mirounga angustirostris. The sequence continues at coordinate 54,618,675 of NW_026991712.1, read as the reverse complement.
CTAGCAATGAAATACTTAGAGGATTTCCTCTAGTCTATTATAGGAAAGCCAAATTGTGAAGAGCAAAATTCCCATCAAGAGGAAAGAGAGACAGGGAAACTACTTCAGGACTGTCTTAGGGTCAATTCAAGTTCATCTCTGATTTTTTCTTACAACTGTTACCTTTGCATTTTTACAATGTCAGTAAATAGTAGAAGGAGACATAAGTTCTCATAACAAAATAAAATGCAAAGCCATGAGGGATTGGCACCAGGACGGGGGGGACCACTGGACAGGCTTAGTCATTTGATGATACTGATTTCCTCTGTTATCTCTTACTGGCACCTCTGAGAGCTGTTTTCTTTTTAGGCTTCTGATTCAAGGACAGACAAAAGCCCATTCTCTTTGTGCCCCTTGATAAAATTGAGATTAGGCAGTCTGGTAAACACCAAAGAGACCAAAGAGAGGAAAAACAGAAGGTATAGACTGATTGGCTTACTAAAGGAAGGTTTCTCATTTTTAATCTAGTTAACTTTAGTCCAGGATATCTCAAGGTTTTCCCATTATTCATGAGATCCTTTAAAGGGTAATGAGACACTGTCCAGAAAATTCTCCCTTTTCATCTATAGACACTTTCTCCTATCCCACTTCCTATACTAAGAGATTCCTCTTCTACTAGTTAGATAGGTCATGAAAGTTATTTTTAAATAAGTATCTATATCCACCATATAGTTATAATTACATGATTGATTTAACACTCACACATTATTCATACATACTAAAGTATTTTCTTATTGACCAATAAAGAAAAAAAGGTCCCAAAGCCCTCATAATCTCAACCAGTATATACAGGGGTTATGAAGCTTATCAGTCTATTTACTCAATCAGAAAAGCAGACTTTTAAAATTTTATTGCTATAAATAATAATTTTAAAATAAAAAGCATTTTCCTCTTAATACTAAGCAAATTCTATGTAATAGATATTCTGGTTAATCATATATTTACTATAATGGTCCTTGAATAAATATTTTTGTGTTAAGGCACATTTCTCTATCAGATAGGAAAACCAAGTTATTTAGCAATAGTTAAACCAGTCTTTTCTTGTACATATCTCAAGTGAAAAATAAAAATATACCTTTATACTTTTCTATGTTTCTACATTTTTCTATACTTCTATTTTCTACTTTGTATTTCTGTAAATATCTATAAATAATAAGTAATAGATATCTGCCTCCTGATGGCCATATGCAGTCCTAAAAGCAAAAAATACCCTATGTCTCTTAAAACAGTGATTTTGTTTCAGAATTTTTTTTTAGAAAGTTGTTCACTCTGGAAAGCAATGGTGGGTCAGCTTGGTACCAAGAAGGGGAAAAGCAGAAATGGCAGCCAACATCAGTGCTTTCCAAGGACACTATGGAACCCAACAGTTCCCTTGTAGACTCAATTGGCTTGTAAGCCATAAATATATGCACATAAACTCCGAAGAGTCCTCATTAAAACCAGTTGTGATAAAATTAAAAGGTTTAGCTGGTAATTCTAATATGTTTATTACAAATATCTTCCCTTAAGCCTCAAGGTCCTAAGGTTACAGTGCAATATGCCTTTATTACCTTTAGCCAAACAGAATATTCTTTTTGAAAATTTTATTTTATTTTATTTTTATTAAGAATACAAGTATATATATATACACACACACATATATATACAAGTGCATATATATGTATACATATATATATATATATATATACAATGGAATATTATGCAGCCATCAAAAAAAACAAAATCTTGCCATTTGCATCGACATGGATGGAACTAGAGGATATTATGCTAAGTGAAATAAGTCAATCAGAGAAAGACATGTATCATTATGATCTCACTGATATGAGGAATTCTTTTTTTATTAAATTTATTTATTTTATTTTATTTTATTTATTTATTTGAGACAGAGAATGAGAGAGAGAGAGTACATGAGAGGGGGGAAGGTCAGAGGCAGAAGCAGGCTCCCCGCCGAGCAGGGAGCCTGATGCGGGACTCGATCCAGGGACTCCAGGATCATGACCTGAGCCGAAGGCAGTCGCTTAACCAACTGAGCCACCCAGGTGCCCTGATATGAGGAATTCTTAATCGCAGGAAACAAACTGAGGGTTGCTGGAGTGGTGGGGGGTGGGAGGGATGGGGTGGCTGGGTGACAGACACTGGGGAGTGTATGTGCTATGGTGAGCACTGTGAATTGTGTAAGACTGTTGAATCACAGACCTGTACCTCTGAAACAAATAATACATTATATGTTAAAAAAAAAGAAGAAGATAGCAGGAAGGGAAAAATGAAGGGGGGGAAATCGGAGGGGGAGATGAACCATGAGAGACTATGGACTCTGAGAAACAAACTGAGGGTTCTAGAGGGGAGGGGGTTGGGGGGATGGGTTAGCCTGGTGATGGGTATTAAAGAGGGCACGTACTCAATGGAGCACTGGGTGTTATACGCAAACAATGAATCATGGAACACTGCATCAAAAACTAATGATGTAATGTATGGTGATTAGTATAACATAATAAAATTTTAAAAAAAGAAGATAGCAGGAAGGGAAAAATGAGGTGGGGGGGAGGAATCGGAGTGGGAGACGAACCATGAGAGACTATGGACTCTGAGAAACAAACTGAGAGTATATATATATACACTTGTATATATATATATATATATACACTACATCTTCTTTATCCATTCATCTGTTGATGGACATCTGGGCTCTTTCCATAGTTTGGCTATTGTGGACATTGTTGCTATAAACATTGGGCTGCATGTGCCCCTTTGTATCACTACATTTGTATCTTTGGGGTAAATACCCAGTAGTGCAATTGCTGGGTCATATGGTAGCTCTATTTTCAACTTTTTGAGGAACCTCCATACCGTTTTCCAGAGTGGCTGCACCAGCTTGCATTCCCACCAACAGTGTAGGAGGTTTCCCCTTTCTCTGCATCCTCGCCAACATCTGTCGTTTCCTGACTTGTTAATTTTAGCCATTCTGACTGGTGTGAGGTGGTATCTCATTGAGGTTTTGATTTGGATTTCCCTGATGCTGAGTAATGTTGAGCACGTTTTCATGTGTCTGTTGGCCATTTGGATGTCTTCTTTGGAAAAATGTCTGTTCATGTCCTCTGCCCATTTCTTGATTGGATTATTTGTTCTTGGGTGTTGAGTTTGGTAAGTTCTTTATAGATTTTAGATACTAGCCCTTTATCTGATATGTCATTTGCAAATATCTTCTCCCATTCTGTCGGTTGTCTTTTGGTTTTGTTGACTGTTTCCTTTGCTCTGCAAAAGCTTTTTATCTTGATGAAGTCCCAATAGTTCATTTTTGCCCTTGCTTCCCTTGCCTTTGGTGATGTTTCTAGGAAGAAGTTGCTGTGGCTGAGGTTGAAGAGGTTGCTGCCTGTGTTCTCCTCTAGGATTTTGATGGATTCCTGTCTCACATTTAGGTCTTTCATCCATTTTGAGTCTACTTTTGTGTGTGGTGTAGGGAGATGGTCCAGTTTCATTCTTCTGCATGTGGCTGTCCAATTTTCCCAACACCATTTGTTGAAGAGACTGTCTTTTTTCCATTGGACATTCTTTCTTGCTTTGTCGAAGATTAGTTGACCATAGAGTTGAGGGTCCACTTCTGGGCTCTCTATTCCAAACAGAATATTCTTCATAATATTTGTTACCTCCTGATACACCTCCTGATGTAAGGTCTCTTGTGTCAATCTGATATGGCCATAGAAATATATGCTTCTTTTTTAGGTATCTTTACTTGGCAATAGAATAAAACCTTTTGGGAAGTATCAAACATGCTTTGACAGGAACATAGAATTGCTTACTAAAACCATGTATCAGAAATGCAGGTTTTGTCAAAATAATAATTTACTAAGGCAATTTTTAAAACTATGATTTATCAAAATCTGAGTCAGTTTCCAAAGGGTTAACTCAGTAGAAATAATAGTAAAATATGTTATATGTCATGTCACTAATAAATATTTAACTTAAGCACTTATAAGCTTATGATACAGAATAATTTTTGAAAAGAAGTCCCATGTTTCAACAGACAATCTTAGTGACTAAGATTAATTTGATAAAATCTGTAATTTTGAGATGGTTAGATGAATTAACTCAAGAATAAGTACTTAGAAGACTTTTGATTGTAATATGAGGATTTAGGTGGGAAAGTGATACAGAAAATATTTATGAGTTATTCCACATATCTCACAATGTTCCTTTGATTAGTGTTGTTCTGCAGAAGGGAAAAGATTGAATATATATTATTTTAATGCAACTAATAAACATAATAAAGTTAACTGAACCAAAATCACTGAACTTTTTTTACTATTGTTTGAGAATATAAGAGCTGTATTATCATAGAAAAATGCCCTCTTAAATAATTGAAGAAATAGGGGCGCCTGGGTGGCTCAGTCATTAAGCGTCTGCCTTCGGCTCAGGTCATGATCCCAGAGTCCTGGGATCAAGCCCCGCATTCTCCCTCTCCCATTCCCGCTGCTTCTGTTCCCTCTCTCGCTGTGTCTCTCTGTCAAATAAATAAATAAAATCTTTAAAAAAAAATTGAAGAAATAATGAATTTATTAAAAGAAATAATATATTTGACTACCAAGGACAAACATTCATTTATTCATGACATGGAAAGGGGAAAGCAAAAGAATAACTTTACCAAGGAGAAACCTGACAAAAATAACTGAAATTAACCTTCAAAGAGGAAAGGGAAATAAAGACTTTCTCACACAAATAAAAATGGGGTAATTTGTTGCCATAGACATGTCTTGCAAGAAATGTTAAAAAGTTCTTCAGAGAGAAGGAAAATGATAAAGATCAGAAACTGGGATCTACACAAAGAAAGAAAGAGCATCAAAGAAGGAATAAGTGAAGGTAAAATAAAAACTTTATTTTTCTTATTCTTTTTTTTTTAAAGACTTATTTATTTGAGAGAGAGAGAGGGAAAGAGAGAGAGAGAGTGAGCACCTAAGTGGGAGGAGGGGCAGAAGGAGAGAGAGAATCCTCAAGCAGATTCCTGCCAAGCATGGAGCCTGAGGCAGAGCTCCATCCCAGGGACTGAGCCACCTAAGGGTCCTTATTTTTCTTATTTTTAATCAATCTAACAGATAACATCCTGTTTAAAATAAAAAATAGCAACAATGTATTTGATTTGGCAACAATGATACAAGGGACAAGAAAGAGGAATTAGAATTATTTGTTATAATATACTCACACTCCCCAGGAAGTGACATAGTGTTATTTTAAAGTGGACTTGGATCAGTTGTAAATGTATATTGCAAACTCTAGGCCAACCACTAAAAAAAGTAAAAAGAGGAAAAAAAATGAAGAAGAAACTGATATGCCAAGAAAGGAGTAAATGGAATCAGATGAAAAGGTCAATTAAAAACAACAAAAGGCAGGGGCGCCTGGGTGGCTCAGTCGTTAGGCGTCTGCCTTCAGCTCAGGTCATGATCACAGGGTCCTGGGATCAAGCCCCGCATTGGGTTCCCTGCTCCACGGGAAACCTGCTTCCCCTCTCCCACTCCCCCTGCTTGTGTTCCCTCTCTCGCTGTCTCTCTCTCTGTCAAATAAATAAAATCTTTAAAAATAACCCCACAACAACAAAAGGCAGAAAAAGTGTGGAAGACAAAATAGAAACAGAGAATAAGGGCAAGAAATAGAAAACAGTAATAATAGTTATTAATTCAATTAAATCAATTATCACTTTGGATGTTAATGCTCTAAATGGACCAAATAATAGAGATTTTCAGAGTAAATCAAGACTCAAGACCCAAATATTTGTTGTTTATAAGAAACCCACATTACATATAAAGACATATATAGCTTAAAAGTAAATGAATGGAGAAAAATATACCATACTAACACTAATCAAAAGAAAGCAGAAATACAGTTGACCCTTGAACAATGTGGAGGTTAAGGGCACCGACTGCCCACACAGTCAAAAATCCACATGTAACTTTTAACTCCCCCAAAACTTAACAACTAATAGCCTAGTTGATTGGAAGCTTTACCAATAACATAAACAGTCAATTAAAACATATTCAGTATGCTATGTGTATTATATACATATATATTACATGTATACATTATATGTATTATATACACATATATACACACATATATATACATATATAATTATATATCACATATATTAATATATAATTAATATAATATATTATATATTATTATGTTATAATAATATATAATAGATATAAAATATGTATTTATATATATCCACATGTAACTTTTAACTCCCCCAAAACTTAACAACTAATAGCCTAGTGTTGATTGGAAGCCTTACCAATAACATAAATAGTCAATTAAAACATATTCGGTATGCTATGTGTATTACATAAATATATATTACATGTATATATTATATGTATTATATACACGTATATACACACATATCCTTATATATAATAATATATCACATATATTAATATATATACACACATATACTTATATATATACTTATATATAATAATATATCACATATATTAATACATAACTAATATAATATAATATTATATTATATAATAATCATATAATATAATAGACTTAAATATATATTTACATATACACATATATTTTATTCTTACAATAAAGTGAGCTAAAGAAAATGTTATTAAAAAAACCATAAAGAGAAAATACATTTACAAACTGTACTGTAAAAAAATCTGTATAAAAGTGGACCTGCACAGTTCAAACCTGTGTTGTTCAAGGGTCAACTGTATTTGTATTAATTCTGGACAGAGCAGATTTCAAATCAAAGAAAGTTATCAGGGATAAAGAAGGGCATTACATAATCATAATGAGATCAATTTTCCAAGAAGACCTAAAATTCTTAATATGTATGATCCTAACAACAGGTCATCAAACTATGAAAGGCAAAAACTAACAGAACTGAAAGGAGAAATAGGTGAATCCACTATCATTGTTTGAGACTTCTCCCCTCTATCAGAAATGAACAGATCCAGTAGTCAAAAAATCAGTAAGGACATATTGGAACTCAACAACATCATCAAACAACTGGATGTAATTGACATCTATAGACTACTTCATCCAACAACAGAATACATATTCTTCTCAAAATCACATGATCTTTGACCAAGATAGACAACATTCTGGACAGTTCTGCCTCATTTTTACAATGGGACATCAGACTGAACTGAGTATTTCAAACAAACTATGTCAGCTGGCCTCCCATGTACAAGTGACCAGGAAATTTTTCTTTTCTATATCCTTTTATAATTAAATGACATTATAAATATATAAGTATTGGAATATGTCTTCACACAGTGCATTTCTTATTCTTCCTTAGTGGCTTCAGAATTCTTTTTACCAAGACTCCATCATTTTTGTTAAATTTTTGTTTTGCATTGACAAGATGTTGCAGGCTTCCCCTTTTGTGCTATAGATCTTGAATTAGCCATTTCTCTATTTAAAGACCATAATCGGAGTGCTAAATGGCTAGGGATGCTCACTGCTACTGGGTTAGGCAGAATTTCATAGGGGTTTCAGTGAAAACAGGCAAGAAATAACTAAACAAAGATAGTATATCAAATTCATATTGGTATTCACATTTCAAATTTAGAATTATAGTGTTTACTTAATTTCTTTGATATTTGTATTTTTATACTAAAATTTTTCTTTTTTCTTTTAAAGATTTTATTTATTTATTTGAGAGAGAGCAAAAGTGAGAGAGATCACACAAAGAGAGGGAGAAGCAGACTTACTGCTGAGTGGAGAGCACCCTGGGATCATGACCTGAGCTGAAGGCAGACACCTAACCTACTGAGCCACCCAGGCGCCCCCAAATTTTTCTTTCTTAATGATATTTTATATATGTCAAAGCAAATAATTTGTTATTCATATATTTAGAATATATACAGGTGTATGTATACACACAGAATCATACAGACACAATATGATTATTGAAAACGTAGGATTGTACTTTTTATCCTTTGCAGATTGCTTCTATGAATGTACTGGTTTTTTTTTTTTTGTTGTTGTTGTTTTAAGATTTTATTTATTTGCGAGACAGAGAATGAGAGACAGAGAGCATGAGAGGGAGGAGGGTCAGAGGGAGAAGCACACTCCCTGCTGAGCAAGGAGCCCGATATGGGACTCGATCCCAGGACTCCAGGACCATGACCTGAGCCGAAGGCAGTCGCCCAACCAACTGAGCCACCCAGGTGCCCCTCTATGAATGTACTGGTAATGTCTTATAAATAATTTGAAATTATTTCTCTCTCTGTGTAGTCATCAACTACATACACAGGTTCATTTATTTATGTTGTTTTAATTTTAATATTGATTTCATTTTGTTTACATGTTTCTAAAACAAAGAAGTACATTTAAAGAAATCAAGACTCTAACTTTGTGCCCTTCATACAATTTTCTCTCTTTCCCTTAGGTAACTTATAGATAGATAGATAGATAGATAGATAGATAGATAGATAGATAGATGATAGATTTTTTTTTAGTATTTTTAAAATTTTACTCTAAATAAATGCATTTTTTTTAAAGATTTTATCTATTTGACAGAGAGATAGAGAGCACAAATAGGCAGAGTGGCAGAGGCAGAGGGAGAAGCAGGCTCTTCGCTGAGCAAGAAGCCCGATGTGGGGGCTCGATCCCAGGGCCCTGGGTTCATGACCTGAGCTGAAGGCAGAGGCCTAACCCACTGAGCCACTCAGGCACCCCTAAATGCATATTTTTATTTGGACACTTAAACACCTTTTTTTTTCCACCTTGCTTTTTCCACTTGAAAGTACTTGTTGAAGATCACTTCATAGCAGCATATAAAAATATTCTTCCTTCTTTTTTATATCTGCAGAGTCCCTTTTGTTTGGATAAATCATTCAATTTATGAACCAGCCCTCCATTGATGGACATCTGCATTGTTTCCTATATTTTGCTCTTACAAATAGTACTGCAATAAATATCACTGTGGATACATCTTTTTGTGTTTTTTTCTCCAATGCATCTTAGAGAGAGATTCCTATAAATAGGATTTCTGGATCTGAATGTAAATGCATATGTAATGTTGCCTGATAATGACAAATTCGCCTCAATAGGAGTGAAATATTTTGCATTTCCACCAGCAATGTTCGAGTGCCTATTTTCCCTCAGACTGCAAACAGAGTATTTTAGATGAGAAATGGTATCCCAGTACAGATTTAATTTGTGTTTCATTAAGTGATATATGCCACTTGTACTTTCTCTTCTTAGAAGTATATAGATTCCGGGCACCTGGGTGGCTCAGTCAGTTAAGTGTCTGCCTTCAGCTCAGGTCATGATCTCGGGGTCCTGGGATCGAGTCCTGCATCGGGCTCCCTGCTCAGCGGGGAGCCTGCTTCTCCCTCTGCCTCTCTCTCTCTCTGTTTCTCATGAATAAATAAATAAAATCTTAAGAAAAAATAGAAGTAGGGGGGCGGAGCAAGATGGCAGAGGAGTAGGAGACCTGGATTTCATCTCCTCTCAGGAATTCAGCTGGACAGGGATCAAACCATTCTGAACACCTACAAACCCAACAGGAGATCGAAGAAAGGAATAGCAACAACTCTCTGAACAGAAAAGCAACCACTTTCTGGAAGGTAGGACGGGCGGAGAAGTGAATCCGAGGCGATATTCGGGAGGATAGACGGCGGGGGAGGGGCCACCGTTGGCCGCTTCTGGCAAGTGATAGAGCCGCGGAGCACAAAATCGGAACTTTTAAAAGTCTGCTCCGCTGAGAGACGTCACTCTGGTGGCTAAGCAGGGGGTTTCACTGTCGCGGGACAGTGTGGTCTCAGGAACCTCGGGGACACAGAAAGACCGGGGGTGCCTGAGTGTGGCAGAGCTCCCAGGTAACGGAGCAGGGAAGCCGGCTGCAGAGGCAGAGCCCAGGCGCGGGCTCTCAGCTCGGGGTTGCCATAAACCGTGATCCGCGGCACAGTCGGGCCACTGCTCCTCCAGCAGGGACCCAACAAGCGGCAGATCCGGGGAGACTCACCTTCCTCCCCCAGGAGGAGCCGCGCGGGAGTGCACCACAGGAATCTGCTGGGTTTGGAGACTCCACCCGGGGTCGGGTGCCGGAGATAGAAACGCGCGGTCACAGGCCGGGTGAGCAAGGAGTGTGGCCGGAGACCGGGGAGACAGGAGTGACTGACGGCTTTTCTCTGGGGGCTCACTGAGGAGCAGGGCCCTGAGTTCTCGGCTCCTCTGAGGCGGAGATTGAGAGACCACCATTTTCACTCTCCGTCTCCAAAGCTATACAGAAAGCTTGCAGGGAACAAAAGCTCCGGAGAACAAACCCAAGCAGATTACTTAGCCTCCACCAGGCAAGGGCGGGGCAATTCTGCCTCCGGCAAAGACTTTTGGAAACCACGGCAACAGGGCCCTCCCCCAGAAGATCAGCAAGAACAGCCAGCCAAGACCAAGTTTACCGATCAATGAGAACGGCAGAACGCCAGCGCTAGGGGAATAATGCACATAGAATTCATGGCTTTTTTACCATGATTCTTTAGTCTTTCAAAGTGAATTTTTTTTAACTGTTTTTTTTTTCTTTTTCTTTTTCCCTTTTTCAACCAACATCTTATCAATCCCTTTTTTAAAAAAAACATTTTTATTTTTCATTTTTAGAGTCATATTCTATCCCTTCATTGTAGTTACCCGTATTTTTGGCATATATATATAAGTTGTTCTCTCTTTAAAATTTTGAGATAGTTTCTTCTAACAGATCAAAATATACCCTAAATCTCTAGTGTATGGTTTTTTTTCTACTCCCCTGCCTGATCACATTCTCTCCCTTTTTTTCTTTTTTCTTTAAATCCTCTTCTTTCTTTTTTCAAACAACTTCTTATCAATTCCTTTTATAAAATTTTTTAAAATTTCCATCTTTACAGTCATATTCCATCCCTTCATCATATCAACCCTCATTTTTGTACATATATAAGTTTTTCTTTCTTTAGAATTTTGGGAGGCACTTTCTTCTAATAGACCAAAATACACCCAAAATCTAGTGTGTGGCACTGATCTATATACCAGCCTGATCATATTTGATCACATTCTGTTTTGTTTTGTTTTGTTTTGTTCTGTTTTTATTGTTTTTATCTTTATCTTTTTCTTTTTTTTTCTTTTTTTCTCTTTCCCTTTCTTTTCCCACTGCTTCAGGTCTTTTCTGATTTGTTTAGAGTATATTTTCTGGGAATGTTGTTACCCTGTTAGCATTTTGTTCTCTCATTAATCTATTCTCCTCTGCACAAAATGACAAGATGGAAAATATCACCTCAACAAAAAGAACAAGAGGTAGTACCGACTGCCAGGGACCTACTCAATACGGACATTAGTACAATGTCAGATCTAGAGTTCAGAATCATCACTTTAAAGATACTAGCTGGGCTTGAAAAAAGCATGGAAGTTATTAGAGAAACCCTTTCTGGAGAAGTAAAAGAACTAAAATCTAACCAAGTAGAAATCAAAAAGGCTATTAATGAGGTGCAATAAAAAATGGGGACACTAACTGCTAGGATGAATGAGGCAGAAGAGAGAATCAGTAATATAGAAGACCTAATGATGGAAAATAAAGAAGCCGAGAAAGAGAGATAAACAACTACTGGATCACGAGGGCAGAATTCGAGAGATAAGCAATACCATAAGACAAAACAACATTAGAATAATTGGGATCCCAGAAGAAGAAGAAAGAGAGAAAGGGGCAGAAGGTATAATGGAGCATATTATAGCAGAGAACTTCCCTAATTTGGGGAAGGAAACAGGCATCAAAATCCAGGAAGCACAGAGAACACCCCTCAAAATCAATAAAAATAGGTCAACACTCTGACATCTAATAGTAAAACTTACGAATCTCAGAGACAAAGAGAAAATCCTGAAAGCAGCTCAGGAGAAGAGATATGTAACCTACAATGGTAGAAACATTAGATTGGCAACAGACCTATCCACAGAGACCTGGCAGGCCAGAAAGGACTGGCAGGATATATTCAGAGCACTAAATGAGAAAAATATGCAGCCAAGAATACTCTGTCCAGCTAGGCTGTCATTGAAAATAGAAGGAGAGATAAAAAGCTTCCAGGACAAACTAAAACTAAAGGAATTTGCAAACACAAAACCAGCCCTACAAGAAATCTTGAAAGGGGTCCTCTAAGCAAAGAGAGAGCCTAAAAGCAACATAGACCAGAAAGGAGCACAGACAATATACAGTAACAGTCACCTTACAGGCAATACAATGGCACTAAATTCTTATCTTTCAATAGTTACCCTGAATGTAAATGGGCTAAATGCCCCAATCAAAAGACACAGGCTATCAGACTGGATTAAAAAACAAGACCCATCGATATGCTGTCTGCAAGAGACTCATTTTAGACCCAAAGACACCCCCAGATTGAAAGTGAGGGGGTGGAAAACCATTTACCATGCTAATGGACACCAAAAGAAAGCTGGGGTGGCAATCCTTGTATCAGATGAATTAGATTTTAAACCAAAGACTGTAATAAGAGATGAGGAAGGACACTATATCCTACTTAAGGGGTCTATCCAACAAGAAGATCTAACAATTGTAAATATCTATGGCCCTAACATGGGAGCACCCAATTATATAAGGCAATTAATAACAAAAGCAAAGAAACACATTGACAACAATACAATAATAGTGGGGGACTTTAACACCCCCCTCACTGAAATGGACAGATCGTCTAAGCAAAAGATCAACAAGGAAATAAAGACTTTAAATGACACACTGGACCAAATGGACTTCACAGATATATTCAGAACATTCCATCCCAAAGCAACGGAATATACATTCTTCTCTAGAGCCCATGGAACATTCTCAAGAACTGGTCACATTCTAGGTCATAAATCAGGTCTGAACTGGTACCAAAAGACTGGGATCATTCCCTGCCTATTTTCAGACCACAATGCTTTGAAACTAGAACTCAATCAAAAGAGAAAAGTCGGAAAGAACCCAAATACATGGAGGCTAAAGAGCACCCTACTAAAGAATGAATGGGTCAACCAGGAAATTAAAGAAGAAATAAAAAAATTCATGGAAACCAATGAAAATGAAAACACAACTATTCAAAATCTTTGGGATGCAGCAAAGGCAGTCCTAAGAGGAAAGTATATAGCAATACAAGCCTTTCTCAAGAAACAAGAAAGGTCTCAAGTACACAACCTAACCCTACACCTAAAGGAGCTGGAGAGAGAACAGCAAATAAAGCCTAAACCCAGCAGGAGAAGAGAAATCATAAAGATCAGAGCAGAAATCAATGGAATAGAAACTAAAAGAACAGTAGAACAGATCAATGAAACTAGGAGCTGGTTCTTTGAAAGAATTAACAAGATAGATAAACCCCTGACCAGACTTATCAAAAAGAAAAGAGAAATGACCCAAATCAACAAAATCATGAATGAAAGAGGAGAGATCACAACCAACACCAAAGAAATACAAACAATTATAAGAACATATTATGAGCAATTCTATGCCAGCAAATTAGATAACCTGGAAGAAATGGATGCATTCCTAGAGATGTATCAACTACCAAAACTGAACCAGGAAGAAATAGAAAACCTGAACAGACCTATAACCACTAAGGAAATTGAAACAGTCATCAAAAATCTCCCAAAAAACAAAAGCCCAGGGCCAGATGGCTTCCCAGGGGAATTCTACCAAACATTTCAAGAAGAATTAATACCTATTCTTCTGAAACTGTTCCAAAAAATAGAAATGGAAGGAAAACCTCCAAACTCGTTTTATGAGGCCACCATTACCTTGATCCCAAAACCAGACAAAGACCCCATTAAAAAGGAGAATTACAGACCAATATCCCTGATGAACATGGATGCAAAAATTCTCACCAAAATACTAGCCAATAGGATCCAACAGTCCATTAAAAGGATTATTCACCACGACCAAGTAGGATTTATCCCTGGGCTGCAAGGTTGGTTCAACATCCGCAAATCAATCAACGTGATACAATACATTAACAAAAGAAAGAACAAGAATCATATGATCCTCTCAGTAGATGCAGAAAAAGCATTTGACAAAGTACAGCATCCTTTCTTGATCAAAACTCTTCAGAGTATACGGATAGAGGGTACATACCTCAATATCATAAAAGCCATCTATGAAAAACCCACAGCGAATATCGTTCTCAATGGGGAAAAACTGAGAGCTTTCCCCCTAAGGTCAGGAACGCAGCAGGGATGTCCACTATCACCACTGCTATTCAACATAGTATTAGAAGTCCTAGCCACAGCAATCAGACAACAAAAAGAAATGAAAGGCATCCAAATCGGCAAAGAAGAAGTCAAACTCTCACTGTTTGCAGATGATATGATACTTTATGTGGAAAACCCAAAAGACTCCACCCCAAAACTGCTAGAACTCATACAGGAATTCAGTAAAGTGGCAGGATATAAAATCAATGCACAGAAGTCAGTGGCATTCCTATACACCAAACACAAGACAGAAGAAAGAGAAATGAAGGAGTCGATCCCATTTACAATTGCACCCAAAACCATAAGATACCTAGGAATAAATCTAACCAAAGAGGCAAAGGATCTGTACTCAGTAAACTATAAAATACTCATGAAAGAAATTGAGGAAGACACAAAGAAATGGAAAAACGTTCCATGCTCATGGATTGGAAGAACAAATATTGTGAAGATGTCAGTGCTACCTAGAGCAATCTACACATTCAATGCAATCCCCATCAAAATACCATCCACTTTTTTCAAAGAAATGGAACAAATAATCCTAAAATTTGCATGGAACCAGAAAAGACCCCGAATAGCTAGAGGAATGTTGAAAAAGAAAAGCAAAGCCGGCGGCATCACAATTCCGGACTTCCAGCTCTATTACAAAGGTGTCATCATCAAGACAGTATGGTACTGGCACAAAAACAGCCACATAGATCAATGGAACAGAATAGAGAGCCCAGAAATGGACCCTCCACTCTATGGTCAACTCATCTTTGACAAAGCAGGAAAGAATGTCCAATGGAAAAAAGACAGTCTCTTCAACAAATGGTGTTGGGAAAATTGGATAGCCCCATGCAGAAGAATGAAACTGGACCATTTTCTTACACCACACACAAAAATAGACTCCAAATGGTTGAAAGACCTCAATGTGAGACAGGAGTCCATCAACATCCTAAAGGGGAACACAGGCAGCAACCTCTTTGACCTCAGCCGAAGCAACTTCTTCCTAGAAACATCGCCAAAGGCAAGGGAAGGAAGGGCAAAAATGAACTATTGGGACTTCATCAAGATAAAAAGCTTCTGCAAAGCAAAGGAAACAGTTAACAAAACCAAAAGACAACCAACAGAATGGGAGAAGATATTTGCAAATGACATATCAGATAAAGGGCTAGTATCCAAAATCTATAAAGAACACATCAAATTCAACACCCAAAGAACAAAGAATCCAATCAAGAAATGGGCAGAAGACATGAACAGACATTTTTTCCAAAGAAGACATCCAAATGGCCAACAGACACATGAAAAAGTGCTCAATATCGCTCGGCATCAGGGAAAGCCAAATCAAAACCTCAACGAGATACCACCTCACACCGGTCAGAACGGCTAAAATTAACAAGTCAGGAAATGACAGATGTTGGAGGGGATGAGGAGAAAGGGGAACCCTCCTACACTGTTGGTGGGAATGCAAGCTGGTGCAGCCACTCTGGAAAACAGTATGGAGGTTCCTCAAAAAGTTGAAAATAGAGCTACCATATGATCCAGCAATTGCACTACTGGGTATTTACCCCAAAGATACAAAAGTAGGGATCCGAAAGGATACGTACACCCTGATGTTTATAGCAGCAATGTCCACAATAGCCAAACCGTGGAAAGAGCCAAGATGTCCATCGACAGATGAATGGATAAAGAAGAAGCGGTATATATACACAATGGAATATTATGCAGCCGTCAAAAGGAATGGGATCTTGCCATTTGCAACGACGTGGATGGAACTGGAGGGTATTATGCTGAGCGAAATAAGTCAAACAGAGAAAGACATGTATCATATGACCTCACTGATATGAGGAATTCTTAATCTCAGGAAACAAACTGAGGGTTGCTGGAGTGGTGGGGTGTGGGAGGGATGGGGTGTCTGGGTGATAGACACTGGGGAGGTTATGTGCTCTGGTAAGCGCTGTAAATTGTGCAAGACTGTTGAATCTCAGATCTGTACCTCTGAAACAAATAATGCAATATATGTTAAGGAAAAAAAAAAAGATAGCAGGAGGGGAAGAATGAAGGGGGGGAATCGGAGGGGTACATGAATCATGAGAGACAATGGACTCTGAGAAACAAACTGAGGGTTCTAGAGGGGAGGGGAAGTGGGAGGATGGGTTAGCCTGGTGATGGGTATTGAGGGCACGTTCTGCATAGAGCACTGGGTGTTATGCACAATGAATCATGGAACACTATATCTAAAACTAATGATGTAATGTATGGTGATTAACATAACAATAAAAAATTAAAAAAAGAAGAAAATTAGAAACTCTAAAAAAAAAAAAAATAGAAGTATATAGATTCCTTGCCCATTTTTCTATAGTATTTGTTGGTCTTTTACTTTATTCTTTTGAGAATCTTTTTATATATTAGATGTGTTAATATTTTGTTTATGATCTAAGTTAAACATATTTAATGTATAATATTTTTCCCATTGTCATTTAAAACATTTTTATTTTGGTGTTTTTACCACACAAAAATTATTTTCCACTTTACGTAGTAAAATGTATCAATCCTTTTCACTATTACTTCTGAATGTTGAGTCATAGGAGAGTTTTTCCCATTCCCAATTTGTAGATGAATTAATGCTTTTTATGGTCTTTTGTGATTTCACTTTTTTAATATTTAAATATCTAGCACATTTGGAATGTATCATGATAGAACAAATCAAATTTTATCTTCTTTCTTGTAGCTTCCCAGGTATCCAACACTACTTATTAAAAAGTCTATCATTTAAAGATAATACTTCATATATTTGGAATGCCACCATTACTGTATATTAAATATTCATATACAATTGAGTCTATTTCTGGATTTTATATTGTCTTCTATTTTTAGTATGTCTATACAAGGAAGAATCCTGTACCCTTTTATTTATTTTTTACTTGTTTTATGCAAACTTTATTTTTTTTACCTATTTTTTAATTTAAATCCAATTAACACATAATGTATTATTGTTTTCAGAGGTGGATGTCAGTGATTCATCAGTCTTATATTATACACAGTGCTCATTATATCATGTGCCCTCCTTAATGCCCATCACCCAGTTACCTCATTCCCCGCCAACCCCCTCCCCTCCAGCAACTTTCAGTTTGTTTCCTTTGATTAAGAGTCTCTTATGGTTTGTCTCCCTCTCTGATTTCATCTTGTTTAATTTTTTCTCTCTTCTACTATGATCCTCTGCTTTGTTTCTTAAATTCCACATATGAGTGTGATCATATGATAACTGTCTTTCTCTGATTGACTTTTATTTTTTTTAAAGATTTTATTTATTTATTTGAGACAGAGAGAATGAGAGAGACAGAGAGCACATGAGGGGGGGGAGGGGTCAGAGGGAGAAGCAGGCTCCCCGCCGAGCAGGGAGCCCGATGCAGGACTCAATCCAGGGACTCCAGGATCATGACCTGAGCCAAAGGCAGCCGCTTAACCAACTGAGCCACCCAGGCGCCCATCTCTGACTGACTTATTTCACTTAGCATAATACCCTCTAGTTCCATCTACATCAGTGCAAATGGCAAGATTTCATTGTTTGTTCTTTTGGATGGCTGAGTAGTATTCCATTGTGTCTACATATACCACATCTTATATTCACATCCTATACCCTTTTAATTATAGTGATCTTATAATATGCTTTAACATCTGCTAAGGCCAGCAGTCTATCATATACACCATTGCACCTGTTCCCCCAATTTTCTTCCTGACTACTTGTTGCTTTTTTGTTTTTCCAAGTTAACTTTACAATCAAAATTTAAACTCCAGAAAAAAATTCTGATTGTATTTTCATTGGAATCATGTAAAATTAATACATTAACTTGTTGACATCATTTTGATACTCAGTTTTTCTCTTCAAGAACATGGTTTGTTTTCTATTCACTTAATCCTACTTTTGTGTCTTTGAAGAGTAGTTTATAGCTTTTTTTTTTTTTTAAAGATTTTATTTATTTACTTGAGAGAGAGAGAATGAGAGACAGAGAGCATGAGAAGGAGGAGGGTCAGAGGGAGAAGCAGACTCCCCGCCGAGCAGGGAGCCCGATGCGGGACTCGATCCCAGGACTCCAGGATCATGACCTGAGCCGAAGGCAGTCGCTTAACCAACTGAGCCACCCAGGCGCCCTATAGCTTTTGCTAAGTAGGTTTGGGCATTTCTTTTTGGGTTCATGCCAAGTTTTGAGATTTTTTTGGTGGGGAGTGGTTGGTTGATTTTTGTTTTTACTATAGTGTATAGGATCTTTTCTTCATTAAATTTTGTTTATATGTATGAAGGCCACTGATTATTATATATTGAATTAATTGCTGCACTTTTTCCGTGATACTTCTTGGTTTTTAATGATATGATGGTATAACCTGCAAAGATAGTTTTAGCTTGTTAAAAAGAAAACCACAGGCCCAAAATGGCATCTCTTAGGTTAAGACCCCAAGTCAGTAAACCAAGACTTAATACCTAAACTGAAGGTAGTTTCAATCCCCCACAAATGTAAACTTTAACCAGTGAACATGAGAATTTTCTGGTCAGCACCAAGAAATTTACTGATAGACCCTCTCCATTCCCCTAGAAGGGTAACTTTGCCTAAAACAATGGATTCTTTGCTAGTAATTTCCTTTTTTCTCTTCCTTCTCTACCTTTAAAAACCCTTCCTTTTCTGTAGCCCTTTGGAGCTCCTATTTGCTAGAGAAGGTGCTGATGGTTCATGAATTCATTAATAAAACCAATTAGAGGGCACCTGGGTGGCTCAGTTGGTTAAGCGACTGCCTTCGGCTCAGGTCATGATCCTGGAGTCCCAGGATCGAGTCCCGCATCGGGCTACCTGCTCAGCAGGGAGTCTGCTTCTCCCTCTCCTGCTCCCCACCTCTTGTGCGCTTTCTCTCACTCTCTCTCTCTCTCAAATAAATAAATAAAATCTTTAAAAAAAAAATAAAACCAATTAGATCTTTAAAATTTACTCAGTTGGATTTTTTGTTATTTAACAGATTTGGTGGCAGTGATGGGATCTGAAGTGAATGTCCAGTAGCATTTAGGGACAACGAGAAACAGACATGGTACCCTGGAACCCTGACTTCATGGTCTTCCGTGCCATTTCTGAGGGCTGTGGGTAAACTCCTCTGGGTTCTGAGTTCCACTCTTTGTGAATTTGAGTTCCCTATCTAATTGGCTTTCCTTTACATGCAGGTCAGCTTGAATTGGCAGGTGGTTCTGCCCAGAGCAAACTGAGCTGGTGGTTTTGCCTGGAGCCCGACTGAGCTGACAGAAGGATATGCCCAGAGCCAAGTTCCTAGCCTTTCAGACCACAATCCCCTGGGTAAAAAACCTCAGCAAGTTTCCACAGGAATTGGTAATGGTTCACACAAGGCCTTCTCATGGCCAGGACTCAGTAACATCTCCTGGTTACTGCCAATACACTGAGTTGCATGTTTCTTTGTTTTGTTTTTATGTAAATAAAGGCTACTGCTGGGGCAGGGGGATCTTGGAGGCCAAAAAGCCTCAAAAATTGGTAGGCATGGGTAGAGCATTTAAAGGTGTTAGAGCACTCACCACCTCCAGAGGACTCCTGTGATAGGATGTTAGTCTTGGAACAGGTTAGATTGACACTAGGTTACCCACCAAACTCAAGAAAACTTCCATGAAGTGAGGTACACTGTAAAACCCACACAATGCCCAACCCAGCGGCATGTCCCTTTTAGCTATTATTTTGGTTCTGAAAAACCCAAAGACCTAGCTAATGGGATCCTTAAATTCTAAAGAATCACATATGCCACCTTCAGCACACCAGCTTATTTTATGTCCAGGAAGTTGCAGATATCTAGCAAAAACGGCAAAATCTTAAGCTTGTTTTGTGTTTTGAGGATCTTGGCTTGGTAACTGTCAGGTCAGGGGTCCCAAAATAAGGCCAGACAGAAATGTGAGTTGTACCCCATTTGTGGCTAGATATGGCTGGACAAAAATGTGGGTTAACTCCATTTGTAGCCAGGGTCCTACCAAACTGTTGTCAGCCATCAGGGGAATTACAGCCTAGAAATATAATGACCATTATGGAAAATGTTCCAGTTTGATAAAATTTAAGAAGTCCATTTAAAAACAGGAATTCCCTGGTGCGTCTGGGTGGCTCAATCGGTTGTGTATCCGATTCTTGATTTCGGCTCAGGTCATGATCTCGGGGTTGTGAGATTCAGCACCATGTTGGGCTCCACACTGGGAGAAGGGCCTGCTTGGGATTCTCTCTCTTTCTCTCCCTCTGCCCGCCCCCTCTAAAAACAAAACAAAACAAAGGAACAAACAAAAAACACCAGGAGTTGCCAAACTAAACAGAATGTGATACCTGTTTTAATGGCCAAGCAGGAATCTCCAAAAGGTTTTTAAAATTCCAAAATAGTTCTCATTAAAAGAGTCATTACAAAAGGTTAATGAGAAATTAAAAATGTAAGAGGTACCTAAAACAAGACTGTAAAATTGATTTAACTCCTACCTCTTCTCTTTTTCCTCCATTAAGTACTCATTCTCTAAGCTGTCTTTCCACTCTAAAAAGACAACCATAAACAAAAGTCTGTCAAGTTAATGGCCTTAGAGACACCCCCATATCCACCTTCAAAGGAGGGCCTCCATATGGGCCCCTTTCAAAGTTATCAAAATGAGGGATTTTCTGGTAAACTGCTGTTTTTCCCTTATAGAGCCAGCGGAAAATTCTGGTAAATACCAAAACCAGCAGAGGGCGAACACTCTTACCAGAATCAGCTCTGCCAAATCTGTCTGTAGTGGCCAGTTGAAAGAGGAAAATAAAATTTCATGTTGTCTCTTCCTTTCCCCCATTGATCTTTTCTCTCCCAAAGGTATCTATTGTCTTCTTGCTTTTCTCATTTGCATAACTGAGTTTGGCTCTTTGCCTGCCTGGGACATGCAGTTTGTTGGTTCTTTCTTTTGGCTATCTTTGGGAGTGACTCTGATTATAGAATATACAATTCTTAATGATCACCACTAACCCTAACACTAACTTGACTGAACATAAACCCACTCCCCAGTTCTCAAATTTTTATTCTTATTGTAACTGCCAATTATACCTCCATTTTCCACTTGATTTTTTATTGGGTAGCATTTGTGCTCATGGGAGCCAACACAAATAGAACCCGTAAGCACTTGAAAACCAAACCACATACATAGTGACTTGGAAAGGTTTAAATTTGCGGAGTACTAGTGAAATTTATGAAAAATTTTAATCTAAGATTCGTAAATGTTTTACGTTCTAGAATTTTAGTAAAAGGGGTGGTATTCCAATGATTGTTCTTGTCTACTACTTCTGCCAAGTCTAAGAAATGTAACAGCTAACCAAGATTTCTCATCTCTTCACCTACCGTACTGTACTTGTATTACCCCAAAGGCAATATAACCAGCAAATCCTGCATTTCTGAATATTATTACATACATGTTCTGCTAACGAAAAAATGGACACTGCTGTACTATTGAAATAGTTTCTCCTTTTCAAGTGCCAGGGTAAACTCTGGCTCATTCTCATAAATGATCTGAATTTTCAAGCACTGCACATGTCAACATTCCAGTAAAGAACAAGGACAGAGGGGAGTTGTTTCCATTCACCCAAAAAATCCACAGGCTTGAGCTGACTTATTTCATGTGCTCAAGGAAACCACAAGTGGTGCTATACTGCTGAGAACCAAAATACTTGCTGCTATTCTTAACAGAATTTAAATTTGTCTTCTGGCTGTCCTGCAGTTGCCTTTGTCTGTTAAGCAAACCACCAAATGGCCTCTTTCTGTCCCAGTTTGCCTATTAGGATAAGCTATTTGTTTAGAAAGCAGTTTAATTTAAAGAATAACAGAATTATTATTCTTTCCTAACCTTGGTTGAGAATGACCACATTTATTTTATAAAAAAATAACAAAAAATATGATTGAGAATAACATCAGAATTAGTAACAAAGCTTCTGTTACAAATCCACAGAGAATATTTTCCCCAGGAAATAAACTCCTATCTCCAGTTGCCTCAAAAGATTTACTATCCTGAGGATATGGGATAAAATAATATTAAAGGTTTGAGGCAATTATTTTGATTTCAGTTGTGGTTTAACATACCCTGTCACATTGCTCTGGAATTGTCACAGATTAAATATTTTGCAAGTTTTGTGGACTACAAAATTTGAGAATAAAAAAAGCCATCCAGTGAGTGTCACTAGGCAAATTATGGGGTATACTCTCCAGCCCCTAAAGTTATACAGATAGAATTACAGTAAAATGAAATATCAAGGACAACTTGAAGAGAATAAATGTGTTAAAAATGGATAATTTAGAGTCAGGAAGCGGGGAGGGACTGATATGGATTAAAGGTCTCTGCACCTGGTCCTTGAATGTTGAAGGCTCTTTACCCCTTTCATCTAGGAGGGGATTAAGATGCATAGAATTATCTCTTTTTTCCAAAGCTATCAATTATGAATGGTCTATTGCATGTTCATATTCATTCTGTTAGAAATATATATATGTATATATATGTATTAAGATTTATTTATTTATTTAGAGTGAGCAAGCATGGGGGAGGGGAAGAGGGTGAGAGAATCTCAAGCAGACTTTGCAGTGAGCGTGCAGCTCCATGCAGGGCTCGGTCCCAGGATCCTGAGATCATGACCTGAGCTGAAATCAAGAGTCAGAAGCTTAACCTTAACTGACTTGAGACACCCAGGTGCCCCATTCTGTTAGAAATATTTTTGTACACGCTGCACAGAAAGGAATTAAACTGCTACCCCTATCCTTGGTATGATGGCTGCATAAGCATCAGGTTTATATTTAGCAGCAACTGTTACCAATTGTTTCTTCAACTCAGTTCCCGCACTGAGTTTCCATTACAGGCCCTACAACAAGAAATGCAGGGAGAACACTTAAACACGCCATAGAACACCAGGAATTTTGGTAATAGGAAACTAACATGATATCTAGTTTATGATCTATTACTTACTCATGAACAATTCATATTTTTGTAGTAAGTATATCTTGCTTTGACAGTCTAAAGCATATTAGGAAAAAGACAGCCTACTCAAACCCTCCTCTTCCCACTGTTAGCATGTGTTTATTCCTTTGTGTATTTGTATACACATATATGTTCTAACTTGTAAGCTTCTTTGAGGAGAGCAACTGTAATATCTAATTTCTTCTGGAAAAAAATGTCTTAACATATTGCTTGCTATGGCTGCACACACACACACACAGAGCACAGATGACACTTAAAAAAAAAAATTTTACTTTTAAGTAATCTCTACACCTAACATGGGGCTCGAACTTACAACCCTTAGATCAAACGTCACATGCTCTATTGATTGAACCAGCCAGGTGCCCTGCACACATGACACTTCAAATATTTACTGATCTAATTTTATTCAGTAAGACTAGAGGAGTAGCTCTCTTAAAAAGCTAGTAGGGTTTAGTATTTCAATTTTTATTTCTTCAAAATTTTGATATTCAGCTTTATACATACTTTGTTGACTATAACATATGACCTGAAAACTGTCTACTAATTTGATGTCCTCTTTTGTCTCTGACCAATGTGTGACATCATACTGACAGAGAAAGAATGAACCTTTATTTTGTGCAAATGAAAATGCTCTTCTAAATCTGAACATATTCACCACTGGTGATGATGTGTAGAAGGCAGAAGTATAGTCAACAATGAAAGAGATCATATTTTAGGAATGCGCTGATTTCAGTGCAAAGAGTTTAAGGGAAGACAAGGTTGGAAGACATGGTGCTTAGTATATATTATAAAATTAAAAACATGTTAAATTTAACATGAACAAAAAATGAATATGGCTTACATTTTCCTGCATATTCTGATTATGCCTTGAATTTGTAGCATTATCAATGAAGCATAGCAACAAATTTTGAGAGATATAATAGCAAGCAAATATTCATTCACACGTAGCAAGATGAGTGATACAGCATCATGAGTAATGATGTAATGGTTTTAAAATTATATTTGGGAAACATAGGCAAGAAGATCTGTTATATTTTCAATACAATTTTCAAACAGCCAAGGCATTGTCATAACAATTATTGTGATGGGAGACATGACATGAACAAAGAATGGCACATTTCACAATAAATGTGAAATAAAAACATGACAAGATGGTTCTGTAACATGAACAGGAAGAGATCGGGTCTGGATACTGCAAAGAATATTCATGTGCACTGACTGTATATTAAACAAATAATAAGGGCCTCTTCATACCTATTATTCTAAATTTAGATCAATAAATCTCTATCACATTGGTTCATAAAATTTGTCACATATTTTAAAAATCAAATTGTTAAGATAGACTTCACTTTTGATCAAGATAGAGCAAGAGGGACCAGATATACCTTCACATCTTGGACATAATGACAAAGAAGAAAAAGAAAAGGAAAAGCATTTTTATCTAAAAATATTATGGATAAAGCAAAATATTTTTAAAAACATAACTGAATACAATTTAGCATTATCCTCCTTATCATAATCTCCTATAAGGTATGCTGTGTGCCCTTTTACCTTTGTATAGCTCTTAGCAACACAGCCCTTGTTTTTTCTGTTTCTTTCTCTTGCCTAGGCTTTTCAGTATTGAACTGTTCCAGATCCACTCAATTTTTCTGATATGTTTTTTAATTAAAGTTCCTGAAGCTATCTTCAAAGCTATGCTTATGGTATGTATGATTAAGGGGGAGAAAACTTCAGTAAAAAAGCTGTAAGTCTCATATTATTCTAGAAGGTTCTGCCTTCTAGTTTTCTTCCATGTATTAGGAGAAAGGGATTATGGAACATGATTAGATTTTTATTTTTTTAAATTTTAACACACAACTTTTGACTATGTGTGTATAAAAGCCAACTTTCCTTTCCTGGTATGAATTTTAGTGCTAGTTACAGTGTTTCTTAGTACTTCAAACTGATTTACTTAGAAACCTGAATTATCCCTAATAACCATCTGATACAGTGTCAGCTATATATGTTTTCCGAATCAAATGGTCTTTTTGTTATAGATGCAAGTTTGTGTTAAGTGGGGCTTTTAAAATACATAGTCAAAACCCTTCACAGATATGAAATTTTATTTTCAAAATAATTTTACCACAAGAAAAAAAAAAAGAATAGATTGAAGTTAATCATGGCCTCTACCCCTGAAGAATGGTACTAATCACTGACAGAAACTGGGGAAGCTCTGAAGGAAGAAAGACTTTTAGGGGATGTTGATAGATTTAAATACTATATATTTTATTTAGGATCATGACAGTATATTCAAGAGAAAACATCTCATTTTTTATTCTTTATGATGTTCAGTTAGCCAACACAACAGAAAACATTTTATAGGCCATCAGAAATGGGAATGCCTAGAGCTCTGTCAACAACTATGTTATTAGCATTATGATTACTCATCACATAACCATGAGAACTGGGCACATATTTCTTAAATACCTTTTGTGCCACCAGTGGATTTCTACACTAAAAATATAGTACAGAAATATTCTTCTAAGATCTATCTATATTCTTGTTAACCCCATGCTCCAGTTTTCTTGCTCTAATGAATAATGAATAGAATAATAATTTAACTATACCATCTAATTTCCCTACCTTCTGTCTTTTATTATAAATATTGGCAAAGATTATATGTCTACTACTCTATCCTAGTATCTAGGATACTCATTCCTTCTTTCTCTTTCTTTCTGCCTTCCTTCTTTCCTTCCTTCCTTCCTCTTTCTTTTCTTTCTTTCACCAAATCTCCATTTCACAGAAAGTTCTCAGATTTTGAAACAACAGAGTATTTTTATAGACCATGGAAACTCTAAATCATAGCAGAACACAAATTGTCAACTTTGTATGGAATCTTTCATAGTTCTTTCTGTGCATAGGCTAATCAATACTAATTCCCAATGAAAAACCACTAGGGGGTGACCAAGCATCATTTCCTTTTCTTCTCTTGCTCTGGTTACTAATATTATTTAGATAATACTAACATTGTGTAAATGTTTTACAATCAATTAATCATTGGTATTCATGAAGATTTTCCAAGCTACTAGAAATGTCTGAACAAAACTGAATTCGATATAAATTATTCACAAGAAGTTTAAGTACTTCAAAACACCCCATGTTGTTCAGTCTTAAACAAATCTTTGACTAAGCAATTGCAATCCTCTTAAAATCTGACTAAAGGTCAAATGTAAACTATGAATTGTTTACTTCACCAGAAGTGAATTTTGTGCTCCCTCTGACATTATGTGTTACATAAATTAACCACAAGCCTGAAAATTTAATATGTAATTTGAAAACAATGATTCTTGAGAGCATTTCCTAGCATTTGAAAAATTATATGCTAACATAAAGAAAATGAACTATAATAAATGGTAAGTCTGTTTTGAGATAAGTAATCAATTGGTTTGCACACAGTTAAATTTGTTTTATTCTATTTTTTTCCTGAAGTTTACCTTGAGAAACTTTAATAAAAATTATAATAGTCTTTACTTAAAAAGAAATAGTTTTAATAGTTTTAACTCTCAAAGGTCTGAAGCTTAACAAGAAATTTGGGAAAATAAAAATTAAAGTATCTATTGACATTTCTGAAACAATGAGCAAGTATACTATAAAGAAGTCTTTTATTTACAAAAATGGAGTAAGTATTTATTTAAATCAATGACAACAGAAAGAGAAGTGGCTAAAAAAAGTACTTACCTGTCAACTCTCCCAGCCTTTGGACCAGGAAGCAGGCTAGTATAAATAAGCAAGTCAATACTATTTTATTTTCCAGATGAAATGTGCTGCTGGAGTCAAACTACTGAGCTTTGAAATCAATGAAATCAGGTTCTGTCATTTGCTAATTGTGTGACTTTGAGAAAACCAGTTAACCTCTCTAAGCCACAGTTGGGAAAATAAATAGTTCCTATCTCATGGGACTGCTCAGTGGGTTAGCTGAGATACTATATATAATGTATTAAGAAGCATGCCTGGCACAAAGCTCCCTCCCAATAAATGTAGAGTTATTCTTATATGGGAAGCTCTGCATCTTGATGAATAAGTTGGACAGAATGCATCATCTTCACAATACTCCTAACATTGTCCCTTGGACAGAATAATTATTGTTATATACCACTCCCTCCTCTCTTAGCTTTCAAATTCTCCCTCACAGGTTCCTTAAAATATCCCATTTCAAGGATTTAGATGTTTAATTCAATTCAACAAAATTTTCTGGAACTATAAAATAGAATTGTAGTGATTATGAATTCATGCTTAGGGCCTGGCACTATGCTGGATTCAATGAGAGATTGAAATAAAATATAAAACCATGATCTCTACACTTAAAGATAAGAATGAGCTACTGTAGTTAATGGGAGTGCAAGGGAGGGGAAGATAAAGGAAGTGGGGAAGGAAATTAAATTTCTGTTGTTTTAAGCCACCCAGTTTGTGGGAATTTTTTACAGCAGCTCTAGGAAAGAGGAACCTCTTTACAAATCATCACAGTTATCAAGAAAGAATACATAAATAATTATAGCTAGGAAACTGAAAGATTTATGCAAGAAATGTGTGTTCTGAGTAATGCAAAATTTTGCAATTGGATAGAGATGTTCTAATTGAAGTATTAGTGACAGTTGAGTTTTCCAAAGTACTCCTGGATTTTTATTTTTATGTCCACTGTTGGTGCTACAGAACAAGTGAGTAGTTTCCTATTTAAGGGACTGATTTGTTCACCCGGCTTTTCTCACTGTTCTGCATTTCTGACACGCTTTTCTTGGCCTCCTCCTCCCACAAATGTAGAGCCAGTAGTACATGTGTTTCCTGATGAGTCTTTGATGCTTATCACTCTTGAGTAGTGAAAATACAGAGTATTGTTGCGTTTTCAATTACTTAATTTCAAGAGAAAAGTAGAAATTGGAGTTTACATGAGTCTTTTTTTTTAAGATTTACTTGTCAGAGAGAGAGAGAGAGCGAGAGCACACAAGCCGGGGGGAGTGGCAGGCAGAGGGAGAATCAGGCTCCCCACTGAGCAAGGAGCCTGATGTGATGCAGGGACTGGATTCCATGACCCTGAGATCACGACCCAAGCCAAAGGCAGACGCTTAACCAACTGAGCCACCCAGGCATCCCTACCTGAGTCTAATAATAGTAAATTCTTCTGTGCCATTCTGTTAGGTATGTTCATGTATTACTTGACTTAGCCTTCACAACAACATTTTGAGGAGCTAATATTACCTCTAATGGAGTTTGTAAAAGTTGTCAAAAGTCACTGGAGATAGGAGATAGGATCATGATTCTAACATATATCTGTCCTTGTCCAGAGACTTAGCATTTAATCAAAATAGCCTTTTTCAGTAGATAATCTGCCTTACCCTTAACAGTTTGGCTGAGTCAAGGTATTATTAATAATACTTAAGATTGGCTTTATGTTGTCTAGTGTAGCGATGCATCAAGCAATGCAAAGATAGGCTTTTAACAAGATATTTTTGGTGAAGCAGGCCTACCCAGAGCTATTCCTTCCATAAATGGCTGAAGAATACTACTAGAATCATGAAATGTTGATGTTTTCAGATGGAATGGGTCCTAGAGTTAGTATAAAATCCTTGTTTTATGAAAGAAGAAACTCAAGGTGGAGATGGTCATTGATTTGCTCAAGGACTGCATGGCTAGTTAGTAAAAGAACTGGGCTGAAAGTATAGGAATTCAAAAGGATTGAGAACACTAATGTCAAGCCTCTTGAATACATTTTTAAAAAGTTAAGTCTAAACTATGAAATGAACCTCACATTTATAAAGATTTTTCCTAAAATTATTATAAAATAATATTTGCATTAGAGGAATATCATACATACCAAGAGATCTCAAATATTACCACGAGAGAGAAAAGTTTTATCAAGAAGTTATTCACGTTTGGTTTTCGTCTTTGGATCCATTACAACCATTTAAAAAATGCATTCTTAGTTCCAATATGTTGTCAAATGGCCAACCAACTAGTTGTGTTAATCTGCTTGGATAAACAGTAAGTTCATCTTTGACCTAATTTCTGCCTGCTGCCTAGTTATTTCTATTCTAATTAATGAAGTAAATAAATCCCAAACTGTCATTTTGGTTTACTGTAACAATTTTTAAAAACTTAAATGCAAACTGTTTGTTTGGTATAGTTCTTCAGGTTTTAACAAATGTACAGACTCACGTAACCACCATAACAATCAGGATACAGAATATTCTGTATTTCTATCACCATAAAATACTCCCTTGTGCCATCCATTTATAGTCATACATTCTCCCTCTTCTACCCTTACTCCAAACCAACCACTAATCCATTCTCTGTCCCTGTAAACTTGACTTTTCTATGTCAAAAACATGAAATAATATAGAATATAACTTTTTTTAAAGATTTTATTTATTTATTTGACAGACAGAGACACAGCGAGAGAGAGGGAACACAAGCAGGGGGAGCAGGAGAGGGAGAAGCAGGCTTCCTGAAGAGCAGGGAGCCCGATGCAGGCTCGATCCCAGGACCATGGGATCATGACCTGAGCTGAAGTCAGATGCTTAACGACTGAGCCACTCAGACGCCCCTAGAATATAACGTTTTGAGACTGATTTCTTTCACTCAATATAATGCCTTTGAGATTCACTTATATTGTTGAGTGTATCTATCATTGCTCTTTTATATTGGTGAGTAGTATTCCATTGTATGGATATATATGCCAGTTTCTTTATCTATTAAGCTGTTGAAGGACTTCTGAGTTGTTTCCAGTTCTGGCAATTATGAATAAAACTATAAAACGTATGCAAAGGGTTTGTGTGAACATAACTTTTCATTTACCTAGGATAAATACTTAGGAATGGCTAGATCAAATGGTTAAATCTGTATTTAACATTATAAGAGACTGTCAAACTGTTTTTCAGAGTGGCAGTAGCATTTTGCATTCACATCAACAAAATATATGAGATTTAAAGTTGCTTCGTATGCATGCTAGCCCTTAGAATTGTCTATTTGTTTTTGTTTTAGCCATTCTAAAAAATGTATAATATTGTATAGTGGTATCTCATTGTGGTTTTATTTGCATTTGCCCTGTGGGCTATTCAGAAATGTATCGTTTAATTTCCAACTATGGGGAGATTTTCCATGTATCATATTTATTGATTTCTACTTTAATTTCATTATGGTCAAAGATATACTTTGGTGATTACAATTCTTCCAAACTCTTAACGTTATGCTTTATCTCACCGAACGCTCCAGCTGTCTTGAAAAGAATTTGTATTTCTGCTGTTGTGGAGGGGAGTGTCTACAAATGTCAACTGATTGAACTGACTGATTTTTTAAACATTTTTGATTATTGTTTTATCTATTTGTTCTATTAACAGAGGAAAGTTGGAATCTCCAAGACTAATTTTGAGTTTTTGTTTCTTTAGTTCTATCAGCATTTGCTTTGTGCATTTTGAAGCTCTGTTGTTAGTTATATAATCTAAATGTTTTGTCTTCTTGGTTGAGCTAACCCTTCCAATAATTATATAATGTAACTCAATTCCTTCTAATTTTTCTTGCTGTGAAGTGTTCTCTGCCTATTGTTAATACAGCATTCAAGCTTTCTTGTGATTATTGTTTGCATGGGTATCTTTTCTCAATTTTTTATTTTTAAACCACCAATCATAAGTAGATTTCTTGTAAGCAGCATATAGTTGGTTCTCTTTTTTGTTGATTCTAAGTCAGTCTCATAAGTGGTATGTTGAAACCACTTGCATTTAATGTAATTATGTTTGGATTTATGTCTATTGTTTTATTATTTATGCTTGTTTCCTCTATTATTTAAGTTATTCTGTTTTCCATTTCCTGCTTTTTTTGGATTATTTGAATATTTTTTAGTAATCCATTTTAATTTATTTTGGGGTTTGACTATAACTATTTGTACCGCTATTTTAGTAGTTGTTCTAGGGATAATAATGTATATACTTACTTTTTACATTATAATTAAAATTAATATTTTACCACTTTCAAGTGGAATGTAGAAATCTTGTCACTAGAGAGATCCCTTAACTCCCCCCTAATATTGTGATTGTTGTATTATTTCACCTATAAACACTGAAAACAGTCGTAATTTTTTTTTAAAGATTTATTTATTTATTTATTTATTTGACAGAGAGAGACACAGCGAGAGAGGGAGCACAAGCAGGGGGAGTGGGAGAGGGAGAAGCAGGCTACCCACAGAGCAGGGAGCCCAATGCGGGGCTCCATCCCAGGACCCCGGGATCATGACCTGAGCCGAGGGCAGACACTTAATGACTGAGCCACCCAGGTGCCCATAATCTTTTGTTCTTAATCATCATACATATTTTAAAGACATTAAAAGAAAACAATTACTCTATTGTTATATTTACCCAGAGATTTATCATATCTGTTGCTTTTCCTGCAATTCTGAGCTTCCAACTTTCCCTCTAATATCTTTTCCTTCCACCTGAAAAACCTCCTTTAGCATTTCTTTTAGAGCAGGTCTGTTGACAACAAATTCTTTTATTAGTTTTTGTTCACACGTGATTTTATTTTTCTTTTGCTCCTGAAGAATATTTTTGCTGAATATGGAATTTTAGGTTGACAGGTTGTTGAGGAATGTCATCGAAAAGACGTGACCACCAACTGACCCATGAGCTGGACAGGAGCACTTGGGAGCCTCTTCACCCCCATTCCCTGTCCTTGGAATGCAGATTTCCACTTGCCTTTCTTGCTCTCAGAGGCTGCTCCTAGGACATACCTTGAGATAGTGATGCGGTGTTCAGAACACCTACACAGCATATGTGACTAAGCCTCTTCATAAATTTTTAAGATTTGATGGGTAGGTATGGGGATCCATTCATCTTGCTGTCACCCAAGACAGCCTTGTATTCAGGTTTCCTTTGCTTATTAAAACTGCCACCTACCAACCTGGAGTGGCCTGCCTCTTTCTTTGGTCTCTCCCCGCACTCCACTTTTGGGGGACAATTTCAGATTATACCCAAGTAGCTCCTAGAGAATTTCAAACCACCCCAGGTCATTCCTTGCAGCATGTTAAAATTGTTTTTCTACTGCTTTATGACCTCCAATGGTTTCTGATGAAAAATCCAGTTATTCAAGTCATGATTCCCCTATAGTAGTTCATATTTTTCTCTGACTGCTTTCAAGATTCTTTCTTTGCTTCACTTTTAGCAGTTTGATTGTGATTTATTTTTTCCCTTCTAAAATATCCAGTTGATATTTTTTCTATAGCTTCTCTATCTCTACTGAGACTTTCCATGTTTCTATTCAATAGAAATTTTCCTTACTTCTTGGAGCATGGTCAGAGTAGTTGCTTTAAAGTCTTTGATTATTTTCAACATCTAGGTCATCTCAGAGTTGGTCTGTTAGACTTTTCCCTTTAAGTTTCTTGAAATTTCCTTGTGTTTTTTTATGTTCAGTAATCTTGGCTTCAGTCTCTCTACTCTACCACATTCATCCTGTGACTTGAGCTGACCTCCAGGGCCAGTGGCAAGGGGATAGAGAGAAAAAATAAAAGCAATGGGGATTCTTTCCACAGTCTTCCGACCACAGTCCCTCTAGTCAGAGACAAGGATTGACCTCTTTCACAGATTTAGGGCTTTCTGGGCCTCTGCAACTGCCCCGCCACCATGAGACTGTAGCTTCAAGACTGGAGTTTGCCTGATGGCAGGGCCAGAAGAGAAAACATCCAGCGGATTCCCCTTCTGTCTCTTATTCCATGGACCTTCCCCTTCTCACTCCTCAAACCAGATAGATAGCACTTCTATTGAAGCTCTTTTTTTGTCCATGTTGGTGCACAGTTCTGAGATTTGGGCTGCCTTTCAGTTTGGGCTGGGAGGTTAAAAAAAAGCAAAAATAATAACAGGAAACTCACTGCCAAATTGTAAATACTCCGAGTAGTGCCTTTCTTTCCCAGTCTCACTGCTATCATATATTTTTCAGTCTTCAGATAGCTGCTCCATACCTCTGTACAAGGATTTTAGTTGCATTAGGTGGGAGAGACAGGGGAGAAAGTCCTTAACCAGTACTGGAGGCGCTTCACAATATTTTATTTTATTTTATTTTATTTATTATTTTTTTTAAAGATTTTTTTTTTTTATTATTCATGAGAGACAGAGCGAGAGAGAAAGGCAGAGGGAGAAGCAGGCTCCCAAGGAGCAGGGAGCCCGATGCGGGACTCGATCCCAGGACCCTGAGATCATGACCTGAGCCGAAGGCAGACGCTTAACCATCTGAGCCACCCAGGCGCCCCACAATATTTTAAATCAAAATAAAACTACTTGTGTTAAGAAACATAATTATGTATTGTACATTAAATTTTATGAATAAATATGGCATATTTTTTGGTATTTTAAAATAATTCTATTTAGGCTAACAATTTACCCATTATAACATTAGTAAAGATTATGAATTATGTTGGCTAATAATTTTAGTATCCATAAATAGATCTGTGAGATAATACAGATCTATACATGGCCTAACACAAGCTCATAATTCCAGCTATTTGTTAACACCGTACTATGTACTATGTGCTTCACCTGAACTTCCACATTTAATCTTCACAGTAACCTTGTAAATTAGCTATTGTTATCCACATCTTACAAGTGTGGAATGGGTGGCTCAGAGAAGCTTAATCCATTTTTCAAGGGAAGGAAGGGTACAAATCCAGGTTTGTTTTGCAGGGGTGGATTGATAAACTTTTCCTTAAAGGGCCAGACAGTAAATATTTTAGGCTTTGCAGGCCATTCAGTCTCTGTTGTAAATACTCACTCAACTCTGCCATTATAGTGGGGGAAAAAAAACTATTTGTAAATAAATGTGGGTGGCCATATTCCAATAAAACTTATTTTATAAAAACAGGCAACTGATCCATGGACTGTAGTTTGCCAACTCCCGCTCTAGAGACCAAAGGTCTAATCACTATTCTGCACTATTTCTTTTTCCCACACAATCATCTTTCTACCAGCCAGCTCTATGAACTTGACCTTTTTCCTTAATGACAAAAAACTAGAATTAGTTGTGATTACATTATTATGTTATTAGAAATATGTGTACTTTTTAAAGTCAGATTGAGTTTTTTAATTTGAGATTTCTGTCATTATTTTGTTTTTCACTATTTATTTTTGTTATATCAATTCCTATAATTTACTGAATGAGATGAATTTCTAGCCCGTCAAGTACCTCTGTAGAAAAACACAGCCAGCCAGAATATATTATGCAAAAATGGTCACTGACTCTGTTACCTTCTGAGATTTTAGGCAATGCTTCTTAACATCAAAACAAAATTACATTGGAAGCTGTAGTTGGACAAGTAGCCAAATGGAATTTCTGCCTTGAGAAACTGAGAAATGGCAAAGGGAATTGAGGGATTAAGAAATGGTAAAAATAATTTACGGAAGAGGAAAAAAAAGGTGAATTCAACATTTCTTTCCCTGGAGAAAATAGCATGAAACATTATCTGACTTAATCCTTTTTAAGTTTTTCTAAATTCTATTATTTTCAATATGGTATTCAATCTAATTTATCAATTTATGGATTTTTAGTGTACTAGCATTCACAGAATATATTAGACTTTAACATATTAGTCTGTCTTCCTCATGTTCACCTTTTTACTTAGAAAACATATTACATTTTATTCAATTTTATACCCCATATTACTAAAAGTAAGGATAAAAGATACTGCTGTTTAAGAGTGAAACATTAGACTGAGATGTGAAAAAATGTGAAAAATCATTTGGATATTTTGAAAGTTCCTATCTGGAAATACATATAAAATAATAAAAAGAACCTTCTCATTTTCAATTTAAAAAAATTTTAAATTTAATATCAATTAATTAACATATAGTGTATTATTAGTTTCAGAGGTAGAATTCAGTAATTCATCAGTCTTATATAATACCTAGTGCTCATCACATCACGTGCCCTTCTTAACGTCCATCACCCAGTTACCCCATCACCCCCCTCCCCTCCAGCAACCCTTAGTTTGTTTCCTTTGATTAAGAGTCTCTTATCATTTGTCTCCCTCTCTGGTTTCATCTTGTTTTATTTTTCCCTCCCTTCCCCTATGATCCTCTGTTTTGTTTCTTAAATTCCACATAGGAGTGAAATCATATGATAATTGTCTTTCTCTGACGGACTTATTTTGTTTAGCATAACACCTTCTAGTTCCATCCACATTGTTGCAAATGGCTAGATGTCATTTTTTTGATGGCTGAGTAATATTTCATTAAATATATATATGTGTGTGTATACACACACACACACACACACATATATATACACACACCACATCTTTTTTATCCATTCACCTGTCGATGGACATCTGGGCTCTTTCCATAGTTTGGCTGTTGTGGACATTGCTGCTATAAATACTGGGGTGCAGGTGTCCCTTTGGACCACTACATTTGTATCTTTGGGGTAAATCCCTAGTAGTGCAATTGCTGGGTCATAGGGTAGCTCTATTTTTAACTTCTTGAGGAACCTCCATACTATTTTCCAGAGTGGCTGTACAAGCTTGCATTCCCACCAACAGTGTGAGAGGGTTCCCCTTTCTCTGCATCTGCACCAACATCTGTCGTTTCCTGACTTGTTAATTTTAGCCATTCTGACTGTTATGAGGTGGTACCTTATTGTGGTTTTGATTTGTATTTCCCTGATGCCGAGTGATGTTGAGCATTTTTTCATGCTGTTGGCCATCTGTATGTCTTCTTTGGAGAAATGTCTATTCATGTCTTCTGCCCATTTCTTGATTAGATTATTTGTTTTTTGAGTGTTGAATTTGATAAGTTCTTCATCTCATTTTCAAAATTTGAAGAAGTGATTTAACTTAAAATGGAAATTTCCAGTGATAAAAAAATGCTATTAATTTATGATGTGGCTCAGCTGTTTTAATTTCACCTAATAGTAAGTTCACCTGTGTAGTATGTTTGTTAAAAATTGGTATTTAGAACCAAAATTTAATATCTGTGTTAATGCAAACTGGAGAAGCTTATATAAGAGACTTTAACTATATCTTTAATATCTTAGTTTCTAAGTATCATAATCAAACCTGTGGTTTCAATGTATTGTTCTTAATGCTAAGTTTTCACAAATCTACTATACATGTAGATGTTTAAGGGAATGACATTAAGGGAATAAAAAAGAATTGGGTCTGACTTCCACATTGGGATCATCATTGAGTGTGGGCAAGGAGGACCCAGCACCAGGGATAAAGTTGATAATTCAGCAAAACTATGTCCTTGGAGTCAGATATGACCAAGAGAATATAAAAATATAAATTGGCAAAGTTCTTGGGGAAAAAAAGAGTGTTCAATTTAAATAAACCTCCGAAGGACAGACTGACCTCAAATAGGTCAATTCTGTTCTAGACTTGTGTTAACACTATCATGCTGCTGCAATTTTTAGCCAGACTTCACAGAATTATTGGGCAAAGTGCTCATCAGTTGGAGCACAAAATGTAATTCTGTAATTTCTCTCTATTGTTGTCTCTAAGGAAGAACTATAAAGTGTTTGTTATAAAGATGCTTCATTGTGTAAAAACCCAAAAATTCCAACGTAGAATATTCTTTTCCATTTTTGCATTTCTAAGGTCCATTTGTAAAGGATACATAATGAAAACCTCATTTTTAATTTCAAAATAAATTTACTTTAAATTTCTTGGCTACACTGGTACTACTAGATCTCTGTAAATAAAAACAGTAAAAAAAAGTATTGAAACCTCAAATATTTAGACTTTGTATTTATATACCACGTATCTCAATACAGACCCAATCATGTTTATTTATTTTTTACTATGTGGAAGTAGGAAGTATAAACCCTATATTAATTATTTCAACTCTGGCTGCAAAGATATATCGAAGCCAGAATCTATAAGCCTCAGTTAGGAATTTAATGACAAATCTTGAAAGAATGAAAGACAATTGCCATATTTGTTTTTGAAAGAACAGAGTCATTGTATTTGCTAGATAGATAAAGAAAAGTTTATGGGTATTTATAATTCCACATCAAAAAAATTTATGTTATATCTATTTTATTCTGTATCTTTTTTACCATAAGTTGTTTTTTTAATTTACCATTATTTACCATTTTAATTTTTATGTATTTGCTAAGAGAGTCAAAGTGCTTTCATAAAACAGTGAAAATACTATTATTTATAGTTTTAAGGAATTTTCACTTATAACTTTGAGGCAATGACAGTTTGTTATAGGGAATTTCACCCTGTTTGGAAATGTGTGTTGGTTCACTTAATGCTGAATCTTAAGTTGAAGATGATTAAATTTACCCCGATCTTGTGATAGTTAACTCATTATCTTTATTCTGTAATTTCGCATATACAAATGATTTGACTTGTTAGTAAGCCCCCCAAATTTTAGTTCTTCATATCTTGCTACAGAAATATCTGTAAAAAACACAATGACTTTAATAATTTCTAAAAAGAAACACAAATCTTTCTCTGACAAAATACATCTTATGCATTATTGAAAATACCATATTTAGCTTTATATTCTGTCTTGAAGTTTCCCATTATTATAAATTACCAAATGCATATTTTTGTTTCAAATGAACTTCTTTGCCAATTTCCTATTTCTTCCATTAGCATTTCCATTCTTCTAATCATCCAGACTAGTCATCTTAATTTTCTAATTTGCCTTCAATTCGATGGTCTCACCATAAATTGCTTTTATAATTCAGTTTTAGGAGGAAATTCCTGAGGAATCAGAATACTTCCTAATAACTGATAAAAAAAAGATCTTGTGACTCAGTTTGTTTTTTCTTAGTTTGGGTAACCTTAATTGCCAGAAAGCCATGGAGTTATGGTTAATCCTCAATTATAATAGCCATTTTATCTAGTTTGTGTAAAACTGACAGATAAATTATTATTCAACAAATACCTAATGAGCATGTATTATATGTAGTAAGTTAAAACTAGTTTTTATTATAATTTTATTTCTTTGTGATTTTTTTTTTAAAGATTTTATTTATTCATTTGATAGAAAGAGAGAGAGAGAGAGCACAGGCAGGGCGAGTAGCAGAGGGAGAGGGAGAAGCAGGCTCCCTGCTGAGCAAGGAGCCGGATGTGGGACTCGATCCCAGGACTCTGGGATCATGACCTGAGCTGAAGGCAGACGCTTAACTCACTGAGCCACCCAGGCGGCCCTGTCCATGATTTTTAATGGTAAGATTATATTTTAATGGTGTTATTAGAAGTTGTTTTAATACTGGAAGTAGATAAATGCATGCAGATGACATGAAAAAAATGCATCTGACCCATCGACAAGGCCTATGAATTCTCTTTGAAATATTTATTATATCCTTTTTGATTTCCATACTAATATTAAGGAAAGACACACTCTGCCTCAATCTGTCAACCTGTGCACACACCCTCTTTTTGGGTGACATTTAACAGTAAGTCACTATAAATTACACTGCCATACAAATTGGTATGTCACTTTTTAATTTTCCAATACTATGTCTAAATAAATGCTGCTATGGACTGAATTTTGTTCTCCCAAAATTCATATGTTGAAGCCCTAACCCTCAATGTGACTGTATGTGGATATAGGTCCTTTAGAAGGTAGCAAAGGTTAATGAAGTTATAAGGGTGGGAGTCCTACTTCAATAGGATTGGTGACCTTAGAAGAAGAGAAAGAGAGAGGGAGATCTTTCTCTCTTTTTTTTTAAGATTTTATTTATTTATTTGACAGAAAGATAGAGAGAACCAGAGAGCATAAGCAGAGGGAATGGCAGAGGGAGAGGAAGAAGTAGGCTCCGCACTAAGCAGCTCGATCCCAGGCCCCTGGGATCATGACCTGAGCCGAAGGCAAACGCTTAACCATCTGAGCCACCCAGGTGCCTCGATCTTTCTCTTTCTACCAGTGGAAGAACACAGCAATAAATTTATTCTTTATAAGCCACAAAGAGAGCCTTACCAGAACCCGAAGATGCTGGCACCCTGATCTCAGACTTCAGCCTCAAGAATTGTGAGAAAATAAGATTCTGTTGTTTAAGCCTAATCTACAGTATTTTGCTATGGCAGCCCAAGCTGACTAAATAACTTATGTTATATAGCTCAACTAAGCTTTACTGTAGTTCTAACAATGGAAGTATTGGATAGTAACCCAACCAATAATAAAAAAAATAGCATTTTGTTTCACATTTTTCTACTATTTTTTGTGGGTGATCTACTTAAAGGCACCCTTTGGTGGCTAGTGTAATTAGCAAGAGAAGATGTGTACACTTGTACCCTGGAGATGAGTAATATTAAATATTATAAAACTATACCCCTATATCTACCAACTGTTACCACAATATATGTACACATGTGCATAAACACATGTCTATATGGAGTGTGTATACACATATATACGGAGGAAAGGTTTATTTTAAGCAATTGGCTCACATGATTGTGGAAGCTTTCAAGTTCAAAATCTGCAGGGTTATGCCATAAGGTTGGAAATCCAGGGTAGAGTTATAGTTTGAGTCCAAAGGCAGAATTCCTTCCTGCTCAGGGAAAGACAGTCTTTGTTCAACTGACTGGATGAGGCCCACCCACAATACGAAGACAATCTGCCTTATTCAAAGATTACCAATTTAAATGTTAATCTCATCCAGAAAACACCTTCACAGAAACATCCAGAATAATTTCTGACCAATTATCCAGAAACTGGCCTAGCCAAGTTGACACATAAAATTAACCATCACGCATAGATTCTGTCCTTAAGAGAAATAAAGAGTAATTCATATGATTTGCTTTTATTTCATTCCATGGACAGTTTATCAGTCCTCTCTTTCCTGATCTGAAACTTGAGAGAGTAGAAATCCAATGCCTTCCCTTGTCATTCTCAATAGGCTCACTATTCTTACTAAGAAAAAGCAGTTTTGCTATAGTATATGGATCTCAAGTCAGATAATCTATTTACATATTCCAACCCCACTACTATTCACTGTAACTTTGAAAAAGTCACTTAGTCTTATTGAATCTCAGTGTCTTCAACATGAAAATGGGAAGAATAACATCTACCTCACAGGTAGGTTATGAGGACAACATGAGAGTTTGTGGAAAATAGTAGCATGGTAACATATTAACCCTAACCATTATGTGTTAAATAAAACTCTCTGCCTACTTAAAAGAACTATTTTGAAAACTACGCCATTCACTCATATCTATTCAGTCATTTAGCAAATATTTATTGCATACCAATGACTGTAGTATTACACTAAGCTTCTCAAAAACAACAGTACCCTATGAAAATGTAGATTATCAGAAACACTGAATAGCTAATATTCTGTATAGTTATTATCAACTCAAGTACAGCTAGACATGGGATGGAATAACTTTTAGTAATAGCACTAGGTCATTAAATTGGCATTACTATATACCTATAAAGGGATCTTAGGTGGTTCCCTAGAAGCAGGGACCAAGAGGGGAATTCTCCTATAAGTGATTTGTTAGAGATGACTCCTCTTGAGTGAGAGAACTGCAACTTCCAGTAAAGGGAATTTGAAACTGGAAACAACAACCTCTGCTACAAAAGGACACTGATGTTCATAATAACAGAGGCACTGCAAAGGTGTTAAGAGCTTTCTGAATTCTCAAAAAAAAAAAAAAGAAAAAAGACTGACATTCACTGTAGTCTTTTACAGTTTTGAAAACTGATCCTTCCTTGAATTACATATAAATTAAGTTCCTATGAATACTATTATTTTATTATCTGGAATTTCTCTTTCTTATGAAAATATAAACTCCATTTTGTTTTGAAAACAGAGCCAGAGGAAATCCTTATTTCTGTTTTCTTGATTATCTGTTAGCTGCTAAGAGACCCAAGTGTACTTAAGGCTTAAGCCATTCTGTTTCTTAGAAACAGCAAGCAAACAATTGTTGGATTCATATTACAAAATTAGATAGACAAAATACCAAATTTATTCTAAGTAAGAAGTAAATAGAATAGTGTACTTTCAATGTAAAACTGTAATAAGCAATTTTTCTAGAAAGATAGGTTTGCAAATGTGGACATTTGTATAAATAGTTAATGGCAGATAACTCTAATAACATGCATAGCTACAATGAAAATTAGAGCTTTAGTTTTTCACTTTTACCTGTTTGTTCTTAAAACCAAGTAATCAATTATATTAGTAATTACACGTATTCATAAGGTGAATTCTCATACAGCTGTTTCCATTAAAAGGTAGCTGGAGAAACTATAGTATCTAATAATTGCTTTAAGAAGCAGACTTATAAGGCTTTTAAAATCATAAAGAAGTACCAAGATATTCACTTATGTGATTTATAATGGGAAACTTTTCCTTTTCTGTCCTTAGTATAAATATCCTAACATCATCATTAACATTACATAATATTTATTTGCAATACGTTACAGCATTTTTAAGGCCCCAGCAAGCTGCTATGATTAATAATAAGGCAAGGGGGAAAGGACTCATGATTTTTTTTTTCTTTTTTTCTGTTCCTCCAGGTGGGAAAAGAAGCACCTAAGAAAACTTAGTTCTCCTGGCAACAATAGGCAAAAAGCTCAAGTTCACAATGTGTCGAAACAGTTCTAGGCATTGGTTCTTATTTGAATTTTTAGAGTTACTGCATAACACACAGGACACTAGGAAAAATAATGTTTCTGCTGTCCTCCCTAATCCGAATCTACATTGTCTCTGTTTCTTTAGGATTAGATTTGGTTACACTAATAGAAAAATGTGTAAGCAAATACTCTCATAATCTAGAGGTGAAGAGAACTTGAATAAAAACTCAAATGTACGATTCATAAGAAAAATATATTGATGGACTTGACAGAATTAAAGTTAAAAATTTCCATTCAATGAAAGGTATAATAGACAAAGTTATCAAATATGTCACAAACTGGAAAAAGATTATCAAAATAACCAAAACACCAAGAAGCCAACATCTAAAATATACAAGGAATTTACAAATCCATAAGAATAAATGAGAATCCCAAAATAAAATATGGATAAAACTAGGCAGTTCACTGAAAATCAAATCTGAATTAGCAAGTATATAAAGAGATGCCCAAGTCTTGATTTTCAACAGATTGGTAAAAAATGAGGTAAGCCAGCTATTAATGAGTTATAGGAAGATGAGTGCTCTTGCACATGGCTAATGGCGGTGCATACTGTACAGCCATTGTAGAGAACAATCTGGGCGTACTTACTAGAAATGAATATGGTCCAGTAGTCCATTCCAGGGATGCATCCCAGAGAAACTTAAGCCCAGGTGCATAAGGGGACAGGCACAAAGATGTTCATTGTAGCAACAGGTTAGAGGCATTTGGGTGCCCATCACTATAGAAATGGGTAAACAAAATATGGTGTATACATACAGTAATTCAGCATGCAGAAGCAATAAACAAGTTATATACAGGAGCATGGGTGAATCTCTAAATGAATATTTATTTAAAAATTACAAATTGAACGAAGGCTACAGTATAATGTCATGTATATAAATTAAGAACAGATGCACATATAAAACAGTACCACATATGTTTCAAGGAACCACATATATCCAAAGATATCTGTGAGCTTTGGAACTTAAATGCAATATAATGGTGCTTATAGTGAGGAGGTTGGTAAATAGAGTTAAAATGGTGGATGAAAGTCTAAGAAATAAAATGGGGGAAGAAAGATGCCTTTGTGTAGGCAGTTGACATATGTGTTGTACACTGGTAAGTATTATTAACTCAACACCCTGCATCTGAGATTAAAAATATATGAATTATATAACTATAATGCCTATGCTTTGTAACTTAGGAAAAAATAGTACATCATGAATAAATATATTTAATTACACTTCTTGTTTCTTTACTGACTATCCCAGAACATGCCAGACTTCCATTAATTTCTTAAGTCTTATGCCATTGTCCCCCTCATCCTTGGTGATCTTTACCTATCCAGTGATACCCTTCAAGATATAATTTAAGTTCTACTTCTTCATAAGACCTTTTAAATTGTTCGATTCATGCAAATGTCTCCCTGAAACCAATTACTTTTATAAGCTGTGCCAAATCATCTAAGACTTAATAATATGTTGAATATATTGTCCTCTATCACTGTATTATGTCTTGCCCAGGGCTTCCTCTACTAGATGTTAACTGCACAGAAAGCAGAGAGACGTCTTTGGAGCTTCCTGTTGTGCAGAGAACAGAGTTGTATATGTGAGAGTATTTGGATTAACAAATTTTCAGATAAGATTTGGGATTGTGGTGGCAAGGGATGGATAGATGGGATCCTAACTGAAGGTTGAAAAAATGTATCTCATTGCTGCTGAGAATTAATTTTGAAGGTGGAGAGAATAGAGATTCCCTTTGGAACTGGAGATTCTTTTGGAACTAGAGGAGAAAGAGTGGAATAATCACTATCATACTGTGAATGGAGTAGCCTTCCAATCAATGAAGGAGATGAAGCTTGCTTTAAGTTCCTCCTTTTTTTTTTTTTTTTCCTTTTCTCAGTGTTCCCTTATTTAGGACTATCACTATATT
The DNA here is from genome assembly GCF_029215605.1 of Mirounga angustirostris. Classification (NCBI taxonomy): domain Eukaryota; kingdom Metazoa; phylum Chordata; class Mammalia; order Carnivora; family Phocidae; genus Mirounga; species Mirounga angustirostris. Next base: position 54,574,944 of record NW_026991712.1, on the reverse strand, counting down.
TTTTCCCTGAACACTTAAAGAAATTTGTTTTTACTTCAATCTACAAAATAAAACTAGTAAGAGCCAACTCAGGATGTGCTTCCTCTATCTAGAAAACTCTTCAACAGCTCCTTCTCCCCTTTTAGGGGAAATATGCTTCTTTTGTTTTTGATGAAAATTATCATTTTGTTATGATTACTAAATGTGTGAATTACTAAATTATAGTGGGGCATTCCTCTGGAGGCTGTGGAGAGAAGAAATGCCTTACATAGTGGGAGTTGATAAACTGAGTTGGATTCTCACTGAGATTTAGAATCACATTTAGCTATGCTCTGAAAATGATTTCAATGAGAGCCAAATGTTGTCTCTGAAAGGGAAATTGATCTTTGAGTAAGATCCAACAGGAGGTGGGAGCTTTGAAACAAGAAGATATATGTGGCTTGCTCAGCCCTTTGGAAGGTGCAAAAGATAAGTGGATTGGCTCCAGGAAATAATGGTTGAAGAGAAAGTAATGCAAGGCATAAAAAATCAGGGATATGATGTAATAAGACAGGGTCCAATATCTGTTTCAGCTACTTACTAATTTTGTCACCTGTATTGAGTCAATAAACATCTCTGAACCTTTGCTTTCTTTTTTGTATGATAAAGAGGTGAGAGAATCTTTATTTTGTATTCATCTATGAATGTTACCATCAGCTAAAAAGATCACTTGGCAGCTAAAAAAAAATATGAACAGATAAGGAACATAAGAGAAGGAAATGAGCTTCATTCATTTTAATAACTGGCTAGTAATCATTTTAGTAACTGGCTAATAAAGAAATGGGCCTGAAATATAGTAGGTACTCAACAAATATTTGTTGAATGGATACATCAGAAAAATGGAATAAATCAAGAGGAAGTAAAGTCAGAAGAGAACACCAAGACCAGACTCCCAGGCCAGGCATATAGGAGACAGAGGATGGAACTTCGGAAGGCAGATAAGAAACTGTCCTCTTTGCGCAGAGGTCAGGACCAGGAAAAAAGCTGCAGGAGCCAGTATAGCTGTATCATAAAAGTGCTGAGAGCCTGTTATCTATACAGGAGATTAGCAGGCATGTTTTAAAGAATTAAGATTCACAGTAGTAATGCCTACCCAAGTATACCTTCAACAACATGTCTGAACAATTAGAATTATATTTAAAGCAGCTAGAAGGCAAGGTGAGGAAGGGAAGTGAGGAGTCCCATGAAACTGCCATAGGTAAAATCAGACATACACTAGTAGTATAAATATAGCAAACAAATTAATCTGAGGCATCTAGAAAATGAAGAATTCTGAAAAATGAAAATTATAGTATCTACTCTGAAGAACTGTTTTGAAGATCAAATAAGTGAACATATGAAAAGGACTTAAAATATGCCTAACATGATTTTAAAAATTGTATTGTTATCATTATCATTGCCTTATTGTTTTTGTTGTTGCTATAGCTATTATGCATAATAGAGTATGTATGAGCCAACTCAATCTTTAGCTTGACTTCAGTTCAAGAACTTGTAATTTGTAAAGTAAATTGCTTCTTTATTTTTGGGTTTTCTTCCAAGTGTGGTTTTTTCCTCCTTTGTGCTCTTTTAAAAGTCCTCCCCATCCACTCCCCCCCACAATTCTAGCTTTGTTTTAGAAACACCAAGGAAAAAGGACCTTTCCACTTAGGCCAGGGAGGCTAAGTGGGAGGTGGCTGTGGTCTGGCCATTAAGGCCTAGGATCTCAGATGTTAGAGGAACAGAAAAGTCAGAGCAGAACCATGGGAAGGGCAGGAATAGAAACAGGCATGGTTCAAGTTTTCCTTCACATGACTCTGTGTAAGAGATGAACCATACCACATTCAACTGCACTTAGATAACTTTCCCAATAAGAGGTGATGTCCCCCTCTAGTGTTTGTTTCTAGTTTATATAGTTGACCCTTGAAAAGAACAGGTTTGAACTGTGAGAGTCCACTTACATGTGGATTTTTTTTTTTATAAATACAGTATTGTAAATGTATTTTCTCTTATGATTTTCCCAATAACATTTTTTCTCTAGCTTACTTTATTGTAAGAAGAGTATATAAACCATATAATGTACAAAATAGGTGTTAATTGACTGTTTATGCTATTGGTAAGGCTTCCAGTCAATAGCAGGCTATTAAGTTTTTGAGGAGTCAAGAGTTATGCGTGGATTTTCCACTTGCAGGTGTCAGTACCCCTAACCCCCATATTATTCAAGGGTCAACTGTAATACCTTCATCTGAGTGAGGAGTAGGACCATTTGCTTCCTAAAGGCTACTGCTTTGTAAGATACATACTTTTAACAGTAGACAAAGTTAAATGTGATGTGAAAACTCTGCAACTGAACAGATAAATAAAAAAATTAATATAACATTTGTTAAAGAAATTATATTAATACTGATAACGTGCCAGTAGATATACTAGAGTTAACAAATATGGTTTATCACTGCTAAATCAAATTTTCAAAGAAATTTAGTTCTAGTGAAATGTGCTAGACTGTTAAATAAACATTTTAGCTAGTTTTGAAGTTACCTTCATCCCCAAAAGGTTTTGACTCTGACAGAAATAGTCCTCATTCCGTAAGTTAGTTCCTCCCTTAAACTCCTTGATCAAACATAATTTTGGTATTAGTTCATAAGTTATGAAGCCAGCAGACTATTTTAGTTAAAGGATGATAAAGTATAGGGTCTGGGTAGTCGCAGAGTAGATGAAGATGAAGGGAGGGCTGGGTTTCACTTCTAATTTTCCGCCCAAGCTTTCATGCTGAGAAAATTGTTTCCAAGTGTTTAGAGCGATCTCAGTTCTTCAATCCCAGACACAAAGTGTGATTTCGGGAGGCGGGGGGAGGGAGTGCCTTAACTCCTAAATCTGTGTGTGACTATCAGGGCTAGGGCATACACTCAGGTAACGTCGTGTGACCAACTAGCGGAAAATGGAGAGTGCGCTGCATATACGCAAGTAGGGCGTGTGTTTGGTTTGCTTGTTTGCTTAGAGCCCTCAGGGAGAGCCGAGAAGAGAGAACTGCACTGACTCACTGAGGGACCGGTGAAGGGCTGCCCACGAGGTGCTGAGACATTCTAAATGAAAGGACAGTGTGTGAGGGAAACAAGTCTACAGTCAGTAGAACAAAGGCGTCGTTTAGCGACAGTACGCAACCTGAAGCGGTTTAGGCTTACCGGGAGGACGACCAGGAGAGCTCAGCCCAGGCTGCTGCAGAAGGCGCGCCTCCCCGTGAGGCCCCGCCTCTCCTGAGCCCCGCCCCGCCAACGTCGGGCCAATGGGAGTCCAGGATGTTAGCGGGTGGGAGGTGCGGCCGGGTTGCTACAGCCGGAGCTGGGCGGTGGCGGCGGCGGCGGCGGCGGCGGCGGCGGCGGCGGGTGCTGGGGGAGGCATCTCGCGGAACCAGGGGCGGTGGCGCAATGGAGGGACTGGAAGGTGAGGAGGTGAAGAGGTGTGGGCCGGGCGGTTAGAGCGGGCCTGGAGCAACCCGGGGTGCCCAGGACAGCGGTGCCCGGGAGGCGAGGGCTGGACCGAAGTGGTGGACCCCGCCGCTCCTCGGGAGGCCCTGGCGGGCAGTAGCCTTACAGCCCCCAACACCGTGGAGCTAATGATCCTCTGGCTGCCGCGCCTCAGACGGTCTTCAGCTGGGGTTCCCCACCGCGAGCCTGATACTGCCTTTGGCATCTGCCTGCAGCTCTCTTCCTACCATCTTTTGGTCTTGCCTGACTCCTGAGTGTCCTTTTGGTAATCACAGTCTCCGGGCAGATTTTATTTTTCTTGCCAAGTGGACTCTCCATTAATGTCCATGGCCTCCCTCCTGCCAGCCTCTGCTGGGTGTGTTTTCAGCCTCTAGCTCCTGACACTTTCCGTGGCCAGTTTCCCTAGGTAACCGTTTTTCTATTTCTACCGCATCTTCTATCGGAGGGATGCCAAGAGCATCTCCCAAGGAAGAGCCACTGGCCAGCTTCAGAGCCGGGACAATAGAGTAACAGAAGGATTTAAGAGCTTATTAATGACGACTCAGTAAGGAAGAGCCGGCGTTGATTCCTTATCTTGAGTTAATCCTTGTGCTGTAACCATGACTCCAGATTTTGCTTTGTTCCCAGTTCTTTCACTTCTCTATTATTTTTGTCCATTTTATCCTCTGTAGGATAACATTTACCTAAAAACAACAAAGGAAAAAAAAAAACCCAGCTACCATTGGCAACAGTTTCAAGGTTATTTTTCAAATTGTGGTTAATCCTTCCGATGAAAGATCGTGTTGCTTTGGTTTAGCTCTTTTTTCCCCCTCCTATTTTACATAGATTCAGGTGGAATTAAAAATAAACAGAGGCATTGAGCCTTGTATTGTTGCATGCCAGAGAGCAGATTATTTCAGGTTGTGTTATGAAGTGAAAAGTAGTAACTGGTAACTTTTTGCAGGTACCAAAGCATACCAAAAAACAAATGTAATGATGAATATGATAGTTTTTCACGCTTTTATTCTCATAGTAAACAGCTGGAGAATGATAGGTAAGAATTCTGATAATTTTCCATTTGTGGGCAGCAGCAGTATAATGACAAATGAAGGTCCTGTTCTCTGATCATTTAATTTATTTCAGGGAGATACATTAAGTTTCCATGAAATAGGAATTGTAATGATCATACTCCTTACTTTCAAGATACTATTTTTTTTAGAGGACTCCAGGAGGCACCTTATTTTTTTAAATAAATTTAAAAATATGTGGTGGTCTTGTAGCATAGTGGGTAGGATCATGGGTTCTGGAATTCTTGTGACGTTATCATAACACACATTAAGTGCTTTAAAACAACTTTTCTGCAGATTTTTATTATTTTATTTAACATTTGTAATTAAGGCAAAGATCTTCACTGTTTTTTACTTATGTATGCTAAGCACGTAAAACAGTGTCTGACACAGAGTAGGTACTTAATAAATATTTGTGGTTAGATGAATGACTTTGTCTATGATGGGCACCATTGTAGGCCCTGGGGACGTAGCAAAAAAAATACAGTCAAAAGCCCTGCTCTCATTGAGTCTATGTTATAGTGAATCTTATATTCTAGCAATACTAAGACATTACTATTGAAATCTTACTAAGAATGTTTTAAAAATATAATGAAAACCTAGTATAGTATTCAATTACATGGGTGGAAAAATACATGTATTCTGATGTAATATCATATGTTATGAGGGGTATGTTTTATGGGCCCAGCTTGTGATGTATCATAGTAAACAGTACTTGCTCCTTACTTTTCGTTTTTTTTTTTTTTTTTTATTGTTTGTGTGTTTTTAACAAAATGAGTTACTATCATTAACTATAATGTGTTTAGTTTTAATTAGGTTAGGTTAAAAAATATGAAATTGTTTTTTTGTAGGGCAAAAAAATTATTAGTAAGGTTTAAACTAATAAAATAAAAGATCCGAGAGTTTCTGTTGAAGTTAGAACAGTGCCTTTCTTTCTTTCTTTTCTTCTTTTTTAAAATCAGTCCCTGTTAGGTCACATTTTGCAAAGATCAAAAGTTTGAATCTTAAGGTTCCATTCATTAATTCATTCATCCATGCCTTCATTTAATAAACATTGATGTAATGATAAATAAGATAAAGTTTTACCCTTATTGGAAGTTAAAGTCTAGCACTTTTTTTTTTTTTAAGATTTTATTTATCTATTAGAGTGTGAGAGAGAGCAAGGGGTGGGGGAGGGGGAGAGAGAAGCAGATCCCCACTGAGCAGGGAGCCAGATGCAGGGGCTCATGATCTGAGCCAAAGGCAGAGGCTTTAACTGACTTAGCCACCCAGGTGCCCCTAAAGTCTAGCACTTTAAAGTCTCTAATAAATGGTATATTGCTTATATTGCAATGTCCAGTAGAAAATCTCCAGGAATTTGCTCACCATGTCATAGTAATTGAGCAAATATTGTACTGTTTGGTGTTAGACCCATGTTTCTAGTTGAAACCAGTTACTGGACTAATCTTGATTACAAAACCAGAAAATATATGGACCCCTAAAAAATTCTTTTGAAGATTATCATACTCTTTTAAAAATTATTTGTGTATAAAGCATGTACCACTTATATTATTTTTGGTCTTCTGGGGCTTTTCATGCTTCCTGGTCGTTAAGAGATGAGGTATTAGGCTGAACACTGTATTTCAAAACTAAATATAGGGGCACCTGGGTGGCTCAATTGTTAAGCATCTGCCATCGGCTCAGGTCATGATCCCAGGATCCTGGGGTCGAGCCCCACATTGGGCTCCCTGCTCAGCAGGAAGCCTGCTTCTCCCTCTCCCACTCCCCCTGCTTGTGTTCCCTCTCTCGCTATGTCTTTCTCTGTCAAATAAATAAATAAAATCTTTTAAAAGAAAAAACTAAATATAAATTATCGCTCATGATTTTGTGTAACCTATATTTGAGCACTTCTGTGTTCTGTGTGTAATTGGAGCAAAACCTTTAATTCCTTTTCACCTAACTCTTGTGCCCTGTAGGTATACCTAAGGCCAGTAGAATTAGTTCTAGACTTGGGAGAGTTCTAATCTCTCCTAAGCTTTTCATCTGTAAAATGGAGAGAGGTAAACTTTAAGCAGATTTAATAAATACACTGTTGTCATTTCTTTCATAACATCTTGATAAGTGGTTATTAACAGTTGTAACAGAGATCAGGCTGCCCATTCCTTTTTTGGTTTACTAAATTAGCAGATCTTAGTATACTGCCCTCTAAAACCTCATTGGAAGTCTAATTGCTCTTCTCTAGTGTACCCTAGATTTAGTTGAAGAAAGCATTCCTGTCCCATTAGGGTTTCCTTTTTGCTTTGTTTTTCTCTAGTCCAAACACATGCTAGTTTACTGAATAATTATTCATCTTTATTGATTTATCTAGCATTCATTATTTTTTGGTGCTGAGTTGGATGCTAGGTTATTTTAAAAGCCAGTGTATTAGAGAGGCCTATGTTTGGATCATTGTTTTGTTTCTTTTTAGCTCTGTGATTTGGTAAATCTGAGCTTCAGTTTCCTCAGCTATAAAAACTGGAGCTATTAAATACCAGTCTACCTGAACTATATTAATATTAAATGATGTCACATATTTAAAGCATTCAGTGAAGTGCCTAGGAGGCCCCCTCAGTACTTGTTTATTGGATGGGGAAACTCATAGGAAGTGTGTTAGGAGCTTCACACTCCTTAGGAGTGTTTCAGTAGAGGTAAAACAGCATGCTTGGAAGGGATTGTGGGCATCTTACTAGATGGCTATGGCAGCAGGATAGGCTGGAGAAAGAAGAGACTGGAAATACGTATATGGGATGAGGATTTGAACTAAGGCACAGATAGTGGGAATTAAAAAGGGAGGATAGATTTAGAAGATATTTCTGAGTTAGAGAGGTGAGATATGACTGTTGGATATGAGAGAGAAAAAGAATCAAAGATAAAGGGCTGTCTAGCTTTGACTAAGAGGTAATATTAATATTTTTAACCAAGAAGAAAGACCAAGTGTGGGAGAAGAAGAGGTAACGAGTTTGGCTTTAGAAATGTGTTTGTACAGATTGGGGGCTGTCTAATAGAAATGTCTCATAGCTACTTGTAAATGTTTATGTGGAGTTTTAGCTTGGTAGTCATGACATAAAAGTGACAGCAAGTGGATACATTCACCTAGGAAAGTTTTATGTAATTAAATGAGAAAAGAAGCTTGGGAGGAATTGATGCTTTAGGGTTGAGCAGGAAGTCTGTAAAGTGTTTTAGAAATTATCAAGAAAGGAAAGTGATGAGAAAATATTTACTGAGTAGTGAATATGTGCCAGAAAAAGCCTATAACACCAGGTATAGTTGGAGGTCTAAATACTAACCAGGTCAAATGCTGCTTACCTTCTGAGATCTGAAAAACTTGGGCTTAGGAGGGAGAATTGTCATTGAAGCCAAGAGAAAAAGCACTTTAAAGGTGGAAGGGATTGATCAGTAGTGCCTCATGCTATGGAAAGGTCCAGTAGATGAGGATTCAAAAGAGGGCTTTGGATTTGGCAATTATTATTATTATTATTATTATTATTATTACTTTATTTTTAAGTAGACTCCATGCCCAACATACAGCTTGAACTCATGACCCTGAGATTATGAGTCATATGCTCTACCAGTAGAGCCAGCCAGGTACCTCTGGATTTGGCAGTTAGATCATGGTGGTCCTAGGGTCAGGATTTATGTTAGGGAAATAATAATATACTAAATCTCTTTTTTAAGACTGAGGAAGTTCTGCTCTAAGAAAATCCATTCGTTTAATCTAGCATTTGCCAAACATGTGACCATGGAGCAAGAGATTTGAGGATGATTGGCGAAAGTGGAAATGACTAGTCAGGTTCAGACTGAGAAGGAAGGAAAGCTCAACCAGGAATGGGTTATCAAGAAGATGTAAATCATTCTGAGATCAAGAAGTGATTTAAAGAGAGGTAGAAGGTGGAAGTATGTGGTCAGAGAAGGTGCTTGGGTATTTTAAGAGTCCAAAGGTGGACTGTTACTAAATTATTTTAACAGTCGTTATTTTTGTTGAACTGGAGTGATAGACTAAAGAGGAGTGGAGTGTGAAGGCTATGTGTTGAGTAGGTTAAGTGTGAATGTTGAAATCTAGGATGAGCTGAAAGAGGAAAATCTTTTGAGATTATTAGGGATTGTTGACCTGAGAGTAATTAGATTCTGAGAAGGATTGTTGGAAGAGGATGGTATAATAGATGCTATATGCTTCAAAATGAAGGTTTGTTTTAAAGGTTGACTTCAGATGAGCAGTGACCTGTGGTGAAGAAATAGACATGCTACACAAAGGCCAGAACTGTTCTTAATTTCTAAGATTACTTTTCTTTTGAAAATGTTCTTTCCTATTTCTTAAATATATCCATTTTAGAATGTCATAACTATTTAGATAACAGCATATTATTTCACATCTATATATAATATATACATATAATAGTATTATATAAAGATACCATTTCAAGCCTTATGGTGCAGGTTTTGAAGTTGCTAAATACAGTAATGCATAACAGAATCAACACTGTGTGTGAGATAAATTTTATCAGGAGAGGTTAGCTTCTAGAAAGTTTTAGAATATTAAGGTACTTTACGTGGTTTTGTGCATTTATTTGAGTGCTACTTTCAACAGTGCTTGCTCTCTACTACAATAGTCAGCCCTTTGCGTATTGTCTCTACTATATTTTTATAAGCCTCACAATTTGCTAGCTTTTGCCACACAGAAGAGATTAGTGGAGTTTGCCTGCATGTGCTGGAGAGTAGTATTTTCTTATTTCATTGGTTGTAAAGCATTTTCATGTATAACATCTCAGATGATCCCTTAAATTTTAAGGTAGATTGAGCAGATAATATCCTCATTTAACAAATGTTAAACTGAGGCTATTTATATGATTAGTCATACATTATCTTCTAATTCATGTAGTGAAGACTTTTCCAACAAGGAGAGGGACATCTTGTTCTTTGCTATAGTTCCTTGCAGATTCTTAATTCTGTATGTAGACAGTGGAAGTGATTTTCTCAACATTCTACATGCTGCCTGAAGCATTCGTTCCACCATCTGCAATTGGTCAACTGGTTTAATCATCCTTATATATGACCAAATTTTTGTTTAATTTAATACCAGTAAGAGCGGTATGTTATCATCCATGTACTTTTCTTGCTAATGTGATCTTAAGGTAGATTTTATTAAATACATATAGTATATTTATTATGGTGTATTGGAGATAGAAGGGGGCCATGTAGGTCATTTAACCTAACTTCCTTCCAAATTTTAAACAAGAGGAAGCTGACCCTTAGTGAGGTTGAATATCTTGCCCAGGGAGTTACAGTTCTATGTGATAGAGCTGGGACTTATAAGACAAATTTCAGTGCCTTTTTTGCTAAGCTGTCATGTCTTTTAATGAATACATTACAACAAAATGTAGCTTTGTGACTCTGAACCTAAGCTGCTTATTATGACCTGTTGGTAGAAGGGGGTGTTGACACTAACATACATGCACATGTTATATTTTGTGAATTATAGGGCTATACTGTATGACCAGCTAATCTAAGAGGGAGGGAATTATAAATTTATATCTTTATTTATTTTGAATGAAGTAACGACTTAATTTTTTTCTTTTTTGAGATAATTGTTCTTAAATGCTTTCTCTTTAATGCTGTTTCCTCTTTTGTATGCCTTTTAGTGATAAAGATTGTCTTTTCCTTTAAAGACAATTTGAACATATTTGATAACTTGTAGGAATTAATACCAAGAATTAGATTTTATTATATGCTAGTATTGTAGATGCTATTACATTAAAAACCGGGAGATGATTTGGTTCTTAGATATAGTGTGAAGAAGTAAATTATGTAGACTGTTAGCTTTATAAGAACAATAATTGTGTTATTCCACCCTAGTGTTATTACTTGATATGTGCTTGGCAAGTGGTAGGTGCCCAAGTGGCACTCACTTTATTTCCATGGGTTGAAAATATTTTTCTCAATAGTTAATTTTTTAAAATTTTGCTTTGTCATTTATTCAACTGAAATATACTTTAGTGTAAGTAAAATATGATACTCTTTAACATTTTGTACTGATGAATTTTTAAATCATTCCTTAGAATTTAAAGGGATATATGAAAATTATAAATAAACTTAATACATTATGTATCATGTGGCATCACTTTGCCTATCATTATGAAGACATTTTTTTTTTTTTAAGATTTTATTTATTTATTTGACAGAGAGAGACAAAGCGAGAGAAGGAACACAAGCAGGGTGAGTGGGAGAGGGAGAAGCAGGCTTCCCACTGAGCAGGGAGCCCAATGTGGGGCTCGATCCCAGGACCCTGGGATCATGACCTGAGCCGAAGGCAGATGCTTAACGACTGAGCCACCCAGGAGCCCCATATGAAGACATTCTTAATGTATGTTACAGATTCTATCCAGCAATTGCCTCAACTTTTTAGATAGTTAGTGGAATTAAGTCCCTATAAATGAGGTTGCTCTCCCTAAATAACCTAACCTCTGGTATTGGAGAAGAACAATTCAGGCAAATCTTTGCTTTTGTAGTGCCCACTGCTTAACTGCCACCATAGAGACATTGCCTCCATCTAAGATGACAGATAGTCACTATCTACCATTAAAATAGGGCAGTGGAGTGATAAGAGAATGAGAGAACAAAGCAGTTTTTCTGTTACAGTTTGATTGTATTCCCACCGATGTTTATTTTGATTTTTCGTTAGTTTTCTTGAACTCACTAATTGCTTTGGAACAAGTTATATGAAGTCATAATTGTACTTTTCTCATGAGTTTCTTTAGGTTACTTATAAAACAAAGTGGCTTTCTATTTGTCTTTCATGTGATAAAGGAATTTTAACAGTAAAATATTCAGCAGAAAATAATGTTTAAGGTATAGATTCAAGTATCATTTTTAGAAAATTACAGGTATGGAAATAAATTTAGGTTTGATAATTGGCTAGATAACAAAATGACAAATTGACTCAGCTATGTAGAATTCCAAAGAATGTAGTTGTTTCTTTTAAATCAATTTAGTAACAAAATGTGTTGTATGAAAATGTATGATAGGTGCATTAAGTTTTGACTGAGTAAAAGTTTCAGCTACTTGTCCCTTATTTAATGAATTGTGCCATAGGACGTAATATCTGTTTGCTGGTCCATTGAATTCTTATATAATATTATATGTATAAAATAATGAACAATTCATATAATAAAGGTAGCATAGTAACTAGGTGATTCTTTCTTTAAGGCATTATACTTCCTATTGTCTACTGTCAAACAGAACAAGATTCTTTTTATCTTAGAATCCTTAGATCATCTCAGGAAGCCATCTCACTGATCGCCAATGTTATATCCTAATGCTTTGAAGATTAATAATATATAATATTGGGGCGCCTGGGTGGCTCAGTCGGTTAAGCAGCTGCCTTTGTCTCAGGTCATGATCCCAGGGTCCTGGGATCGAGCCCCGCATCGGGCTCCCTGCTCAGCAGAGAGCCTGCTTCTCCCTTTCTCTCTGCCTGCCGCTCTGCCTACTTGTGCTCTCTGTCAAATAAATTAAAAAAAAAAAAAATAATAATATATAATATTAACCTTAAGGTAAACTTGGTATTTATAGTTTGGTAATTTACAGTAGAGAGAGGCTATAAGTTCAGAGAATATAACAAATTGGTTTGGTTAAAATTAAAGAAAACAAAAGATTTCCAACAATATCAGTTTGGTGATACTTAAATCATGACTTCAGTATTTGGTATGTCCTTTTTGACCACTGATAACTCGTAAGTCTTGTGCCTATTTTAATAATATTGCTTATTCCAAAATGAAACAAGATATTTTCCACAAAAACTGACAACTTACATACGAAGACATTAAAATTCGGAAGTTTCACAATTTGAGCAAAGAATTTATTAATTAAATTCTTTTCTGTTTTAGAAAATGGAAGTGTCCAAGTGGGAGAATTGTTACCTTGCAAGATTTGTGGAAGAACGTTCTTTCCAGTGGCATTAGTGAGTACCTTTTTCCTTTGGATTATGATAGATCTGTAATTATTTGATATTTCAGGACAACTCTCATGGAAAGAACCTCTGTGGAATAATTTAAAGAGATACTGGCCAGTGTTCTTTGTTCAAGAGCATCAGTTCCATCTATGTCTTTCTTCTAGAGTGGTCTCTTTCCTTCATAGTTTAGTCTTCAGAACTACTCTGTTAAAGTGTTAAAGTGTTTCTCTGTGGGAATATTAACAAAAACAAAACAAAAACTCAGAAATGCATAATTATGTATTTAAAGATAAAGAATGATATGTGTCTGGGATTTGCTTTAAAATACCTCAGGAAAAAAAGCTGGGATAGATGACAAGATTGCTAAATTGTTGATAATTGTTGATGAGTAAATGGGAGTGCATGACACTATTCTCTTAATTCTTATGTGTATTTGAAATATTCAAAGAAAAATTGTTTTCAATTAAAAGTGTACCTAAAACATATTATGCATTCTTTACTTATATTTAGTAACACAAATAGAAGTACTTTTAATTGATTTTAATATAAAATAGCCAATTAACTAGAGAATAAGGGAAAAAATGCCCATGTACCTAAAGTATTTTATTCTTACTTTAAATATAAAAATACATTTATTAATATTTTGATGTAGAATAAGGACTTTTCTTTGAATATGAATCTGCTGATTAGAGTTCTGTCACAATCCAGAATGCATGTTATTATTTCCAGTTTGTTTCTTTAAAGCAAAGCAAGGATTTAATGATCCTAAGTGTCCGTTGGACTATCGACTCCTTTTAAATAATGACAGCTTTTTTTCCTTTGTCTTTTAAAAACATCTTCCCCACACTTAACTCAATGATTTTTTGTTGTTGTTGTTTTTGTGTCATCTCACTGTTTTTCAAACCATTTTCAAAACATTCAGCTCAGTTTACATAGGAAAGAAAATGCCTTCTTTTGCCCTTATTTATTTAATATTTAATTAAATAATGTAATCACTATACAGCTACAACTTATATAATACATAAGATTTGGGAACAAGTACTACATACTTTTGACACAACTCAATGTAAGAACAGACATCTATTAGAAAGTTGCTTGTTAGCCACGCTTCTAATTTTTTTTCATATTTAAGAGATTTTTATTCTAATAGCTGTAATTAATAGTACTTGCTTGTTAAAATGAAAACTGAAAACAAGTATGTAAAACAATTAATTTCTAAGTGTGTATTGAAAATGTAAGAGGTTGCATGATATCAAACCAACCAGTTCTGAGGTTTCCTCTTTTCTCAGATAAAGTTTAACAGTTCTAGCTTGTTCAGTGTTTATCAAAATACAAAAGAAAAAAAGTGCATATAGTGCACTTAGGTCATCCATTAACATGTTTTATTTGGAAGACGGAGAATGATTATTTATCCAGTAGGTTAACTGGAGGTCAGTTATGAGAGCGTCCATTGTCCTTAAAATGAATACATGAATGATTGAATGAATGAGTTGGCAGCCATATTAAAAAAACCTATAGAAGTGGAATGCTAGATAGCTCAAGAAAAATCATGGGTAAAGAAAGGTAAACTTGTTCCAGGAAGAAAGAAAGAGATAATTGTGGAGGAAGGACACAAATCGGACCACCAAGTCCTATTATTTTATGTTAACTTTATGGTAACATGATACGGTTGTGTTAATAACTTTAGTAACCCAGACTACTACTATTGTGTTAACTTTTGTAATCCTCACACTAATGCAGTCTCTGTTTACATTTTTCCAGTATCTATTTTCATGTATTTAGTAATGAAGATAACTTTTTTTTCACTCAAATAATTTTGACTTGGTTACATTATTTTCCTTATTCTTAGCAGTGTGAAAACTGGAATAGTCAATAACTCTTAATAAAATTTTGGAAGAGTATTTATCTATACTTTCTTGTTGTATATAGTATTCATACTTTCTTGAGAAAGATAACTTATAGCATGCATTATATATACACTTTCTAACGATTTTAGTTAAAGCAAAGTATGTCTTACTTGTATATTATTATTATTTCATCTTCTAGTTTTTAAATTGGTCTCAAATGACAATTTGAAGTTTTATAGACTTCCTTTCTATAGAAAAGAAAATGATACATTGCATTTCTTTATATTAACAGAAAAAACATGGACCCATTTGCCAGAAAACTGCCACTAAAAAACGGAAGACTTTTGATTCAAGCAGACAGAGAGCTGAAGGAACTGATATTCCAACAGTAAAGCCTCTTAAACCTAGGGTAATTATATAGCTTTTTGAATAGTATGAACTTTGCTGCTATATATATTGAAAAAAAATTATCTGTTCTAAGACTGAAGAATAACGAGAATTCTGCTTCGTGTTTTCAGTTTAGAAATGATCAGAAATTTGTTTATTTTTAAACTTCTGCTAAGGGGAAACCAAACTACTGTCTCAAATCCTGTTACAGTGAGGTTTTTGTAGCTTTGGATAGCCAATTGCTTAGCTGTGGGCTGGCAATAATGAAAAAGTCCTCACATGTTCTTTTTAAGTCATTGTTAATTATTGAAGCCTAATTTAAGTGCAGTGTATAAGTTTAAGCCTCTTAGTAGTATAGTCCCTCTCTACAAAAGCAAAGCTATAATTTACAGATACCTCAGCATAATAGATATTGATTAGCTTGATTGATTGTCAGTAATTGTGATCTTATGCTTTCTGGGGAAGTTTGGTCAGCTACTCAACTGTCCATGTATAGCCGTTGTCAGTTTATTTTCTTTGAAAGCAGTGAATCTCCCTTAATAATCTCTCTTTAATACTACCTGTGATGTGTTATATTGCTAAGAATAAAGCACATACTTTGTTCAACATACTTTTAAAGAGTTAGTTCAGTGAAATAGTCGAAATTTGAGTACCTTATTGAATAGGTTTTTGAAATAAACCCTGCGTCAGTGATAATAACTTCTCCCATTGCTACAGGAAAACATTTCCCTGTGGGGTAATTAATCTTACTAATAAAATCATTTGATAATAGAAAAGTTGAATGTTCATCTTTTTTTTCAGTCTATGTATAAGTGAAGGATGGTGAAATTTGAATAATGTACATAAACCATTATTTGATATTTTTCTTAGTACATCTGCAGATATATAATTATATTGGCTTTAATTAGCTAAGAGAGAAACTATTGAAATTTTTCAACAGTTAATATAGTGGGTGTGAAAATGACAGCTGGCTCAAGAGTCATATTGCCTGGATTTAACCCTTGCTCTGATACTTACCGTGATGTGTCGGGCAAGTTACTTAATCTGTATATCTCTTTATCTGTAAAATGGTGATAGTAATGGTAGTGTCTGTCTTGGTTCTTACTGAATTTATCCACAGTGATCTCTCAATAAATGTTAGTTATACTATTTTTTTTAAAGATTTATTTATTTATTTACTTATTAGAGAGAGAGTGTGCACGAGCAGGGGTAGGAGCAGAAGGAGAGGGGGAGAGAATCTCAAGCAGACTCTGTGCTGGGCATAGAGCCTGAGGGGGGGGCTCAATCCCACAACCCCGGGATCATGACCTGGGCCGGAATCAAGAGTTGGGACACTTAACCAACTAAGCCACCCAGGTGCCTCTATCCTATTTCTTTTTAAGGGAGAAGGGTTCTAATAGTGAAAAAAAATTAATCTTCAGATAAAAGCAAAGTAAAAACCATTGCTTTACATGAAGTAGTTTAATTTCTTGGTACTTAAAAGTGTGGTTCATAGAGCAGTAATATCAGTACTATTTGGCAACTTGTTAGAAATGCAGAATCTCAGGTCCCACCCATCAATACTGAGTTAGAATCTGCATTTTAAAAAATCCTTGGGTGAGTCATATGCACCTTAAAGTTTGAAAAACTGTGTATTAGAAGATTTTTTTATTTTTATTTATTTTTTTTAATTAAAGATTTTATTTATTTATCTGATAGAGACACAGCAAGAGAGGGAACACAAGCAGGGGGAGAAGGAGAAGCAGGCTTCCTGCTGAGCAGGGAGCCTGATGTGGGCCTCGATCCCAGGACCCTGGGATCATGACCTGAGCCGAAGGCAGATGCTTAATGACCGAGCCACCCAGGCGCCCCTAGAAGATTTTTTAAAAAAGCTTTTATTTATTTATTTGTCAGAGAGAGCACGAGCAAGCACAAGCAGGGGGAGCGGCAGGCAGAGGGAGAAGCAGGCTCCCCACTGAGCAAGGAGCCTGATACAGAACTCGATCCCAGGATTCTGGGATCATAACCTGACACGGGGCTCCATCCCAGGACACTGGGGATCATGACCTGAGCCAAAGGCAGATGCTTAACTGACTGAGCCACCAGGTGCCCCTGTATTAGAAGATTTTAACATCATAGTGATGTTCTCTCTATCTTTATCTGTATCAAGGAAATCCTACAAAATCACAAGCAGAGTGGAGTAAAGCAGATGCGAACTCCATTTGGGGAAAAAACTAACGGCAGGCCTAATCCACAGAGTACAAAATACGTGTAAGGGCTGCCCAAAGCAACTGAGTTCCAGAAGAACCTACCTACAGAGGAAGTGCAGAAAGTTGCTGAAGGACCCATGGCCCAGAATGGGAACCTGTCACCTTAAAGGTGAAGGGTCTCCTCGCCTTAAAGGTGACTCCTTAAATGTGAGGGGTCTAATCAGGAAGTATAGATCCCTTGTTTACTATAGCCAACGCAGGAATTGGGGTGAGTATCGGAACTTGGAATGCCAGGAATTGGAATGAGCCTGGCTGAAATTGGACAAAAACCAGGAAGAGGAAGTAGGGAGATAAGGCACAGAGAGTTGAAGGGGGCCCAATGGCAGAAGCTCTCCAAAAAGCGCTAATGAAAAGAAAATACCCTTTCTGAAGGTAAGGGGCCCATCTAAAGGGCTAGGTCCTTTTTTTTGGGAAGTGGTTAGTGTGGTTACTGAGGGAAGCATGGTTGGCAGCAGGAGCCTTCCTGGACCCACGTTGTTTTAGAGAAGCACGAGAGGTGTGTCCCTGTGATCCCAGAGAGGCCTTATTTGCATCTGAATCTGGTACAACACTGGAGAGCTAGCTGTTGGTTTGTGTAGCCTGGCCCGGGACTGTGCACCACTGCTTCTCCCCAGACCCTCTTGTAAATAGCTGTAACAGGAAAACCTAATTCATTCAATGATGAGTAATAAAAAGCATTAATTTAGCATTGACACAAGGATGCTGTGAGAAGAAGGATGGATGAGAGCAGCAGACCCTATCAGTAGATGAGTTATACTCACAGCAGATGAATGTTGTGATCAGACCTTTCACCATAAAATAAGAAACTTTAAAAACAATCAGTCATATTCAACATCTGAATTTGCTTGTATTTAGTTAAGATTTTGTATCTATATTTACGAGAGGTAAGCTTGTAATTTTTCTTTTTATCAAGCGTTCGTTGCTGTCTTAAGACTAGTTAGAAAGTTGTTCTCGGGGTGCCTGGGTGGCTGTCGTTAAGCGTCTGCCTTCGGCTCAGGTCATGATCCCGGGGTCCTGGGATCGAGCCCCACGTCAGGCTCCCTGCTCAGCGGGGAATCTGCTTCTCCCTCTCCCTCTGCTGCTCCCCCTGCTGTGCTCTCCCTCTCTCTCAAATAAATAAAATCTTAAAAAAAAAAAAAGTTGTTTGTTTTTTTTTTATTTTTTGGAAGAGTTTTTAAAAGATGTTGCTATTTCTTCCTAAATGTCTGCAAGAATTCAACAGTAAAGGCATCTGGGCCAATTTTCTTTAGGTTTTTAAATAATAGATTCACTAAAAAAAATTAAGACTGTTGGGATTTTGTTTCTTCGGTTATCTGTTTTATGGTGTTTGTCAAGGATATTGTCCACTTAATGTTGTCAGATTTATTAGCATAAAGGTCCATTATAGTGTCTTCTTTTTTCCTCATGTTTATAAGAACTGTATTGTGTACTATTTTCCATCCCTTGGTATTTTGTGTTTTCTTTTTTTCCCTTATTAGTCCTGCCTTATTAGTGCTTTTAAAGAATCATCTTTTGACTTTGCTGATTCAATGTATATTCTTGACTTAAAAAATAAAGACATAATAAGGATAGTTGGGTATTTGAATAATACGACAAAATAAATGTATGGTAGCACAGGAGTCAGCATTATGCGTAGTGGAAAAATACTTAGAGATAACCATTAAAGACAGGAACAAGATTAAGCTCCAAGCAATATAGTAATTGCTATAACTGATACAGTTAGATATTAGAGGAGTAGGGATTAGAAAAGAGGAGGTAAAGGTATCATTATTAGGAGATGATATACCTGGAAAACCCAAGATAATCAACTGCTAAATTATTACAAACAATAAGAGAAGCCAGTGAAATAATGAGATATAATGATAATATACAGAAATTACTAGGTTTCATATTTCAACAAACCCCTTGAAACATAAAAAAGAAGAAAAGACTCTTTATAAAAGAACAACACAAAATAAAAAATATTTAGGGATAAACCTTTTAAAGGTATAAGACTTCCACAAAGAATACTTAAAAAAACGGAAAGACACAAATACTTCTTCAAATGGAAATATTATATCATATTTTTGGATAGGTAGATTCAACAAAATAAAGGTATTAAGTTCCTTAAGTTGTTTATGAATGTAATGTTTAAGTTTTCCAGTTAAAATATAGTTTAAAAAATTAGACAAGCTGATTCTAAAGTTCATATGGAAAAATTTACATACAAGAATAACCAGAAAAAATTGAAAAAGAAGCAGCATAAAGTAGGGTTATCAGATATTAAAATATTATTATAAAGTCTCAATATTTAAAACACTGGTACTAACACAAAGATAGTCGGAACAGTGGAACAGAAGAGAATGTTCAGAAATAGGCCCCGATACAAAAGAGAATATGGTAAAGGTGTTAACAGTTCAGTGGGGAGCAAAGTCAATAAAGAGCTGAGATAGCTGCATAGCCATGTTAAAGACAAAAAATAAAGTTGAATTTATATGTCACACTATAACTCATGATAAATTCCAAATGAATAAAAGATTTAAAATTTTAAAATGAAACCATGAAAATTCCAGGGGGGAAACATGGGAAAATTCCATTTTACCGTGGTGTGAGGTTGGGCCTTGCTAACAGTGACTACAAATCTGGAGACCATAAAAGAAACAAGTAAATTGAACTATATTTTAAAAATAATTCTTCATATCAGAAGATCCTTAGACAAGGTCATAAGACAGCCATATTGTAGGGGAGGGCTGAGGCTAGTCTATAAAGAATTAACTAGAAATTGCTAAAATTAAGACCAGTAACCAACAGGTAGGTTGACCAGGCACATAAACAGTTGACAAAAAAAAGGCAATGCAGATGATTCTTAAAGATACAAAAAGATGCTTAACTCACTCATTATAAGAGAAAAGCCGGTTAAAACCAGAGAGAGAACTATTTTTCACCTCTCCAGTCAGTTAAAAAACCAAAAGTTTAACATACTCTGTTGGACTTGAAAGTGTAGTAAAATAGGGAAATTACACCAGGTTAGTGGGGGCTTAAATGGATGCAGCACCTACGGAAGTTAATTTAGCAGTGCTTATCACAATTATAATTGCATTTTAAAAATCACATATAATACAATTACATGAAGTTTCTTAAAATTATAAATTTTAATTACGGAAAGCAATTTAAGGACTCCTAATAAGAGAACATTTAAAACAACATAGCATTTCCTCAAGTTTTATTTCAATTAATTTTTTTAAAAGATTTTATTTATTTATTTGAGATAGAGCACGAGCCGGGGGAGAGGCAGAGGGAGAAGCAGGTTCCCCGCTGAGCAGGGAGCCTGACGCAGGACTCAGCCCCAGGATCCTGAGATCATGACCTGAGCCAATGGCAGACGCTTACCGATTGAGCCACTGAGGCGCCCTATTTCAATTAATTTTTTAAAAATGTTTTGAGGGACGCCTGGGTAGGTCAGTTGTTAAGCGTCTGCCTTCAGCTCAGGTCCTGATCCCAGGGTCCTGGGATTGAGCCCTGCATCGGGCTCCCTGCTCCGCGG
Organism: Mirounga angustirostris; assembly: GCF_029215605.1. NCBI lineage: Eukaryota > Metazoa > Chordata > Mammalia > Carnivora > Phocidae > Mirounga > Mirounga angustirostris. The sequence goes on along the minus strand of NW_026991712.1, from coordinate 54,554,450 downwards.
GAAGCCTGCTTCTCCCTCTCCCACTCCCCCTGCTTGTGTTCCTGCTCTTGCTGTCTCTCTGTCAAATAAATAAATAAAATCTTTAAAAATAAATAAATAAATAAAAAATGTTTTGAAATGGGCTTTTCTTTCTTTCTTTGTAGCCTGAACCACCAAAGAAACCATCTAATTGGAGAAGAAAACATGAAGAATTCATTGCCACCATAAGAGCAGCTAAAGGCCTTGATCAGGCACTTAAAGAGGGTGGAAAACTTCCTCCTCCTCCTCCACCTTCTTATGATCCTGGTATGTAGAATATTGTTGACAGAAATCTTCATATGGAGAGAAAATATTGATAGAATTTTTATTAATTTTAAGTTGTTAATAAAATTAATTTATAATAATGGAACTTGATGAAACATAATCTTTAAAAGTTTAACTATAAAATAATAGTGCTAATCCAGGCATTTAGGCTTATAAAGACACATTGGTGTTGAACATAGAAATACTTGATCTTTTTATCTCAATACTGTTATTTAAACATAAAACATTATAATATTTGAAAAATCATTGTAATATATCCCAGGAAATATTTGAAGAAGCTCACTATCATTTGAAATGTAGTCATTTGGTAAGATTCAGATTGTTATGTTGCCTAGTTCTTTGGTATTTTCTCATCCGGGAAAATACATCTCATAGTTTCTAAAAGGTATGTGTTTATGTGGGGAAACCACCATATAGATTGATTTACCTAAATTATGCTTTAAATTCATGTGTTAATATAGTTTCTTCATTAGGTGGGTAAAAGTTGCTTATTTGTTACCAAAAGCAAGGCAAGATGCTGGAAACCCAATATGAGATACTGAAATACTGAAAGATTTAAAATATACACAATTGACAATTTGACATTGGCTAGGAGAGTAGTTTAAAGAGGTAGTTATTTTAATATAAGAAGTTAGCTGCATTAAAATTGTGTTAGTATTCTTGATTGAGATTTATTTCTTAGTAAAGGGAAGTTCTTATATAAAATAAGTCAGGGAGATGAAAAGCATAGCATAGGGAATATAGTCAAAATATTGTAATTACATTGGTGACAGATCGGTGGTGTGGATTGAATATTGTATAGAATTGGCGCATCACCATATTGTATACCTGAAACTAGTGTAACATTGTATGTCAGCTATACTTCAGTAATAAATTTTTTAAAAAAATAAGTCCTTTAGAAAATCTAGATATGATCATTTTTAACATTTTATTGTAGTAGAGAGGTTGACAAACTATTTCTATAAAGGGCCAGATAGTATCTTAGTTAATGAGGTATATTTTTATCTCTTTTCATCTAAGAGAAAATACAACTGTATAAAGTTGATTTAACTATTTCTTGACAGTTTTCCTCTAATTAAAATAAAAGATTTTAACAGATTAGCCCAAATTTTAAAATTTATTTTTAATGTAATGTGTTATTACTGCTTAACTTAGTCTCCAGTATGAAAATATGTAGATATGGTAAAAACATATGGTATATTATAAAGGCAAAGAAGAACCCTGTTTTTCCTCTACGTATTCAGTCTTTTATACTAAGGATTTATCTTTTGGAGTTCCCCCCCTCAAATTTGATTCTAGGCTGGCAGAAAATTGGAATTTATCATATACTAGCAAACTTTTTTCTTAAATGTCTTTACTAAATTTAGTAGTCAGGTTGGGTGGTTATAAGGAAATGACAAGTTTTGCTTATCAAATGTTATTACTTTGTCATACATCTTGAATTACTGTTCATAAAAACTTATAATTCTTTGTTTCACTTCAAGAATTATGTTATTAATCTGTTTCTTTTTTCTGTTTTAGATTATATTCAGTGTCCATATTGCCAGAGGAGATTTAATGAAAATGCAGCTGATAGACATATTAATTTCTGTAAAGAACAGGCAGCACGTATTAGTAATAAAGGCAAATTTTCTACTGATACCAAAGGAAAGGTGACTTCTCGGACACAGGTGAAATGTTCAATTATTTCTACAAATAAAGGAGAAAATGACTCTTTCAGGTTCACAATTTTTTGCTTATGGTTTATAGAACATTTAGCTACAGTTTTTTTACCTTCTTAAAGTTTTATATTGTTCAGGGATTTAGTAAGAAATTTGAATGTTTAATTGAGAACAAATAATTGAATGGACTTGAGTTAGTAGAGTCTTGAAAATAATGCAGGCTGAAAAAGGTATTAGAAAAAGGTAAGAAAACTAGTTAAAAAGTAGGTGAAGCAGATTCAGAGGAAATAAGAGGATTTGGAAGAGTGAGAAAATGGCAGTAAAAATCCAAATTTGAAAATCAGGTAAGTACTGAATGTTTCCATGCTACGTATGACCATACACCCAAGGGAATGAAATCCTGGAGTCAAGTCCAACTGTTACTTCTGAACTTTTAGGCAAGTAACATTTCATGTAATTGCCTTTATTTCTTCATCTGTGACGTAGTCTGTATGATTTTTGTGAGAAGAAAATGAGATGGTATATATGAAAGCACCTCAAGAGCCATAAACCATAATATGGATTTTGTTATATGAAATTTTTACAGTACTGTTGTTTTTCATTAAGCATATTGTGACACAAAAACTTTGTCATACTTTTTTAAAAAAATTTATTTTAGAGAAAGAGAGAAGAGAACACGAATGGGAGGGGCAGAAGGAGAGGGAGAGAGACTCTCAAGCAGATTCCCCACTGAGTGAGGAGCCCGACGTGCGGCTCCATCTCAGGACCCTGAGATCATGACCTGATCCAAAACCAGGAGTCAGAGGCTTAACCGACTGTTGCCACCCAGGCGCCCTGATAATGTAATACTTTTCAGCAAACTTCATTTTTCAGAAAACTTTCATTTACAGTTTTTTTAGTACTGTAAATCTAGCAGGCAATAATAATCAAATCCATTTCACTTGTTACTTATGAATCAAATACTGGATTAAAAGACTCCATTACAATTGGAGCCTTCTTGAGAGGATCCATATAGAATTTTTGTTAATATTATTGGATCATCATCATTGTGGGGAAACAATGAAGAAAATTCATTTCGAAGAATTCCCAAAACAGAATCTTGTCAAAAATTCTTGACAAGAATTCTTGTCAAATATCTTGTCAAAAACATTTATCTTTTACTTAAATAGTTAAAATCATTTATATGATTTTTCTTTTGTCATAATAAAATAATTAGCAGAGTAAAAGAAATAGAATAGAATGTGTATATTCCATCAACTTGGTGCCAAATGATTGTAAATGTAAAATCCAGGTAGCTGATCATTCCCACTTTAAGCTGTATCAGTTCTGATTCTATGCCCAGTCATATATATTCATTTCAATGTAAGCCCATATTTTCTCATCTTCACTCAGGAAAATTTTATTGAGTACGCTCTCTGAACCAGGCACTACTGTACCAAGTACTGAGTCTATATTAGTAAACTAAATAGAATATTTTTCCAAAAGATGCTTAAAATGCATCCTTACTATATTTAGCAACTATAATCTAACCCAATTATAGCCCACTTTTTGACCCTGCTCTGATCAAAATAATGATAAAAATACAATGAAGATCTATTTCCTATTGGTAAAACCAAGAAGTTCCCCTATTTAGTTAAATTTCCATCATTCTTCTTCATTAGGAATTTTATCAAGTTCTGTCATGGCATATTAAAGTAGACTCATGAAGAATAGAAAACCCAAAATGTTACCTAGTATATACTAAATTAAAACATTTTATTAATTTAAAAGAACATATTATATTGAAATAGTCCATTTGTAACTTAGGTTCTGAAGTATTCTTTTCTCACCTTGGCTAAGTTACCTTATATGCTTAAACCAATTCAGTATGTATTTTATGATTTAGGAATTTTCAGTATTCTGATAGATAATTATCCTATTCATTTTATTTTTCTTAAATTTAATGTAATTTAATTTTTTTTTATTATTATGTTATGTTAATCACCATACATTACATCATTACTTTTTGATGTAGTGTTCCATGATTCATTGTTTGTGTATAACACCCAGTGCTCCATTCTAAAGTAATAAGGTTTAAATCTGGAAAGATGGTGTTCAAATTTTAATGAATTTTTTTCTTATTAAAGGCATTCCTGTTCCTTATGGGAAATTTGAAAAATATATATATATTTAAGTCATCTTAGTTGATATTTAAAAAATTTAATTTCGTCCTTTAATTTTTAAATTTTATTTATTTATTTTTATTAGAGAAAGAGAGAGAAAGGGAGGGACAGAGGGAGAGAGAGAATCCCAAGCAGGCTCCACACACAATGTGGAGCCTGATGCAGCGCTTGTTCTCATGATAGTGAGATCATGACCTGAGCTGAAATCAAGAGTCAAGACGCTTAACTGACTAGCCACCCAGGCGCCCCTCTTATTTTATACAACACTTTTATTCTGATTTTTTTCCTCCTTATTTTCTTCAGTTATTTTATTGTAAATTATACACGTGGAAAAAAAACACACAAAATACACATACGTGCATAACCACAAAAAGGTTAAGAAATAGGGTATTATCAATCTCACAGAGCCTCTACTATACTGTTTCACTCCCAGAATTCTAATGTTCTCTGCTTCTTAGACGCTCACCCCATAAAATAGTCACTATTCTGATTTTACATATAAATCAGTTTTTGCCTTTTATATAGTCTCCAGACCATGATTGCACTTTTATTTACTGTGGCTTTATAAATCTTGATGCCATGATGGATTTGTAGTTATTTTCTCCTCCATTTTCTCTTCACTTGAAAATAGACAGTTGAAAATATTTTCTAATTTGTGATTTCTTCTTTATTTTTTTTGTTATTGTTGTTGGTTGTTTTTATTTTTGTATTTTTTGTATGTTTGTATTTATTTTGTTTTTGTTTGTTTTTATTTTTTAACTGGAGTATGATATACTCTGCCTGATCTTCCCCACCCTCCATAATCCATACCTTCCCTCCCTTCCAACTGACTTAGTTCCCTCCATGCTCTAAAATACACCCCTGATCCAGGCAAATCGGTCTCCTTCACATTCGCATCTATAAAATGGGGATAATATGTACCTACCTCAGCAGTTATCAAGAGCATACAGCGAAATAATGCCTATTGGTGTGATTTCTTCTTTTACTCATAGTTTGTTCAAATGTGAGTCATTTACTTCCAGATATTTGGTGCTCCTCCAGATGTTTATTGCTGATTTTTTTTTTACTTAATTCTCTTAGGGTCTGAGAACATACTTGGTAAGATTTTCATCTTTTGAGATTTGTTTTATTGCCTAGCATGTGGTCTTTTTCGGTGACTGTTCCTACAGTCTTCATCTATGATTGTGACTTTTTCAGGATCATTAATTTCACCAGCTTTTCACTTAAGTATTTTGAATTTCTCTTATTAATTGTATTTATATTTACAGTTTGTTAATATCTTTCCTATTTGTTGACCTTTATATCATATGGAGTGTGCCTTTTTGTCTATGGCAACATTCTTTGTGTTGAAGTTTGTTTCATCTGATAGTGTATTGCTGTTTCAGTTTGATCATGCTAATTTCCTTTCAGTTCTTTAACTTGAATTTGTGTTGTCAGAATGTGTTTCATCTGATAATGAATAACCATTTCAGCTTAATTATGTTAAATTTCCTTCTAATTCTTTCACTTAAATTTGTGTTTTTGCATCTCCTGTAGACAGCCTGTAATTAGTTCATCTTTTTTAAAATCCAGTCTGACAACCTCAAACTGTTGGTTGAAGTGTTTAGGCATTTACACTCAATGTAATTATTAAATATGTTTGTGGTTAAGTTGGCCATGTTGCTGTTTTCTATTTTTGTCTTTTCTTTTTATTCCTCTGATACTTCTTCCTTGCTTCTTTTGTTTTAGTAAAAGATATTTTATTTCCTCTATTGGTTTTCAATCATCATATTTTTTTAAATGGTTACTCTAGGAATAACAAAATGCATTTTTTAACTTATCCCCTTCTGTGGATATTTCCACATATCTCTCACCGATCTTAGTGTTATTGTTATATATATGTAACTCTATAAACCCATCAGTATTCTTTTTTTTTTTTTTTAAAGATTTTATTTATTTGACAGAGAGAGACAGAGAGGGAAAACAAGCGGAGGTAGTGGGACAGAGAGAAGCAGGCTTCCCGCTGAGCAGGGAGCCCGATGCGGGGCTCGATCCCTGGACCCTGGGATCATGACCTGAGCCAAAGGCAGACGCTTAACAACTAAGCCACCCAGGCGCCCCTAAACCCATCAGTATTCTTGATGTGTGTTGTTACACAGTGTTACATATACTTATACATATATATATATATATATACTTATATATATATACTTACACCTTTAAAAGCCATCTGTCTTTTAAAGAAATTAGAAGATAATAAATATATAATCATTTACATATATCATATATGCACATGTATGTTTATGCACACCACATATACTTTTTTTTTCTTCTGCCTCTACTGCCTCCTCACACACATATTTTGTATTTTACTTGCGTATTACTTACTCCCATATTATCATTTTCATATCTCTTCATTTCTTCTTCTAAATCTCAGTTGCCATATTTTGTCATTTGCCTTCAATCAAAAGAGGCTTCTTTAGCCTTCTAAGAGTGCAGATATGCTGGCAAGGAATTTTCTGGTTTTGGTTATCTGAAAAAAATGTCTATATTTTGCCTTTATTTCTCTGTTGAGATTTTCTATGTGTTTATTCACTATTACCATCTTTTCCTTTAATTCTTGTATATTTATCCCTTTACTTTTTGAACATACTCATAATAACTGTTTTGAAGGCTGTAACTGCTAAATGTAATATACCTGTGCCCACCTAGGTTTTAGTGTTGACTATATTTTTTGCCAAATATAGGTCATGTTTTTCTCTTTTCCTTTTCCTTTTCTTTCCTTGCCTCACCCTTCCTCGTCCTTGCTTCTTTCTCTTTCCTGCAGTTAAACCCAGAATACACAGTTACTAGTTTTCTAGAAGTACTGCTTTTGGTTTCCAGTCTTTTAAAATCTTTTTTCAAGATCCTTTTTTATGGTCTATAGGAGAGTTAAGCAGCTATTTCACTCCCTCACCATTAAGTTTGTAATCTGTTACTGCATTTTTTAATTTCTTAAGGTTGTCTATTTTTCTGATTTCCTATGTTACTTTTTATAGTTTCTAACTCCCTGTTAATATTTTCAGAGTTGTCTTTTATTTCTTTAAATCTAGTAAGCATAATTGTTTTACATTATGTATCTGATAATTGTGGTGTTACGTGATCTTTGTAGATATGTTCTTGCTTTTATTTTCTCAATCATGGTTTCTTATATCATTATATACATAATTATTTTTGATCATTTGGTGCTTGTTGCCCTCAAAAAATTATTCATGAGTATTGTTCATGTGAAGAGCCTTCTAGTTTCTTCCGGGTATCTAAGAGTACTACTAATTTGGAAGTACTTTAATTTTTGGCTTAGTTTGCCTGGCCACCTAGTAATACAGATTTATACAGCAAATCCACATGACAGCCAGTCTATTGTTATAATCTTAAATGTTGTTGGCCCACGGTTTATTTTTTTCTTCTTATCTGACATTCATTGCTTATAAAGTGATTTTTTAATACTTTCCAGAGCATTTTTACTTTTTAGTTGAAAGGTCAGTCCAAATAGTGCCTTTTTCCTATTTTATCAGAAATGAATGCCCTCCTTGTTCTTTAAGCTCTTTCCAGTTTCAAGAAAAAGTCTTTATAAACATAAATACTTGACTAAGGAAATTTATTATATTTGTGATCTATATAAAAGCACATGAAATAATAAATATCTAACAAATATATATTTAATGAATGAAGGAAATATGGATTGAATGTAACTGTATAAAAATAAAGTGATTTTGTTTTTCTGATCACTAAAATGGATTTATACAAAATTGTTAATTACTGAAGTTATCCTGAAAGCCTAAAGACTTGACCTCTGCATATGTAATATATGCTGTACCAGCACTCTTTGTTTATGCTAATCATTTTGCTCTTTTTTGGTAGTTGGCACAGTATGAGTGGCTCATCAATCCTGTTTCTTAGTCCAGTTTTATGGAGCCTATTTTTAGTAGACATGCCTGTGATATTTTTTTTAATTATTATTTTTTTATTCTTATGTTAATCCCCATACATTACATCATTAGTTTTAGATGTAGTGTTCCATGATTCATTGTTTGTACATAACACCCAGTGCTCCATGCAGAACGTGCCCTCCTCAATACCCACCACCAGGCCAACCCATCCTCCCACCCCCCTCTCCCCCAGAACCCTCAGTTTGTTTTTCAGAGTCCATCGTCTCTCATGGTTCGTCTACCCCTCCGATTTCCCCCGCTTCATTCTTCCCCTCCTGCTACCTTCTTCTTCTTTTTTTTTCTTAACATATATTGCATTATTTGTTTCAGAGGTACAGATCTGAGATTCAACAGTCTTGCACAATTCACAGCGCTTACCAGAGCACATACCCTCCCCAGTGTCTATCACCCAGTCACCCCATCCCTCCCTCCCCACCCCCGACTCCAGCAAGCCTCAGTTTGTTTCCTGCGATTAAGAATTCCTCATATCAATGAGGTCATATGATACATGTCTTTCTCTTTTTGACTTATTTCGCTCAACATAATACCCTCCAGTTCCATCCACGTCGTTGCAAATGGCAAGATCTCATTCCTTTTGATGGCTGCATAATATCCCATTGTGTATATATACCACATCTTCTTTATCCATTCATCTGTCGATGGACATCTTGGCTCTTTCCACAGTTTGGAATTGTGGACATTGCTGCTATAAACATCGGGGTGCACGTACCCTTTCGGATCCCTACTTTTGTATCTTTGGGGTAAATACCCAGTAGTGCAATTGCTGGATCATAGGGTAGCTCTATTTTCAACTTTTTGAGGAACCTCCATACTGTTTTCCAGAGTGGCTGCACCAGCTTGCATTCCCACCAACAGTGTAGGAGGGTTCCCCTTTCTCCGCATCCCCACCAACATCTGTCATTTCCTGACTTGTTAATTTTAGCCATTCTGACTGGTGTGAGGTGGTATCTCATTGAGGTTTTGATTTGGATTTCCCTGATGCCGAGCGATATTGAGCACTTTTTCATGTGTCTGTTGGCCATTTGGATGTCTTCTTTGGAAAAATGTCTGTTCATGTCTTCTGCCCATTTCTTGATTGGATTCTTTGTTCTTTGGGTGTTGAGTTTGATGAGTTCTTTATAGATTTTGGATACTAGCCCTTTATCTGATATGTCATTTGCAAATATCTTCTCCCATTCTGTCGGTTGTCTTGGTTTTGTTGACTGTTTCCTTTGCTTTGCAAAAGCTTTTTATCTTAATGAAGTCCCAATAGTTCATTTTTGCCCTTGCTTCCCTTGCCTTTGGCAATGTTTCTAGGAAGAAGTTGCGTTGGCTGAGGTCAAAGAGGTTGCTGCCTGTGTTCTCCTTTAGGATTTTGATGGACTCCTGTCTCACATTGAGGTCTTACAACCATTTGGAGTCTATTTTTGTGTGTGGTGTAAGGAAATGGTCCAGTTTCATTCTTCTCCATGTGACTATCCAATTTTCTCAACACCATTTGTTGAAGAGACTGTCTTTGTTCCATTGGACATTCTTTCCTGCTTCGTCGAAGATTAGTTGACCATAGAGTTGAGGGTCCATTTCTGGGCTCTCTATTCTGTTCCATTGATCTCTGTGTCTGTTTTTGTGCCAGTACCATACTGTCTTGATGATGACAGCTTTGTAATAGAGCTGGAAGTCCGGAATTGTGATGCCGCCAGCTTTGCTTTTCTTTTTCAACATTCCTCTAGCTATGCGGGGTCTTTTCTGGTTCCATACAAATTTTAGGATTATTTGTTCCATTTCTTTGAAAAAAGTGGATGGTATTTTGATGGGGATTGCATTGAATGTGTAGATTGCTCTAGGTAGCATTGACATCTTCACAATATTTGTTCTTCCAATCCATGAGCATGGAACGTTTTTCCATTTCTTTGTGTCTTCCTCAATTTCTTTCATGAGTATTTTATAGTTTACTGAGTACAGATCCTTTGTCTCTTTGGTTAGATTTATTCCTAGGTATCTTATGGCTTTGGGTGCAATTGTAAATGGGATTGACTCCTTAATTTCTCTTTCTTCTGTCTTGTTGTTGGTGTATAGGAATGCCACTGATTTCTGTGCAGTGATTTTATATCCTGCCACTTTACTGAATTCCTGTATGAGTTCTAGCAGTTTTGGGATGGAGTCTTTGGGGTTTTCCACATAAAGTATCATATCATCTGCAAAGAGTGAGAGTTTGACTTCTTCTTTGCCAATTTGGATGCCTTTGGTTTCTTTTTGTTGTTTGATTGCTGTGGCTAGGACTTCCAATACTATGTGGAATAGCAGTGGTGATAGTGGACATCCCTGCCGCATTCCTGACCTTAGGGGGAAAGCTCTCAGTTTTTCCCCATTGAGAATGATATTCGCTCTAGGTTTTTCATAGATGGCTTTTATGATATTGAGGTATGTACCCTCTATGCCTATACTCTGAAGAGTTTTGATCAAGAAAGGATGCTGTACTTTGTCAAATGCTTTTTCTGCATCTATTGAGAGGATCATATGATTCTTGTTCTTTCTTTTGTTAATGTATTGTATCACATTGATTAATTTGCGGATGTTGAACCAACCTTGCAGCCCAGGGATAAATCCCACTTGGTCGTGGTGAATAATCCTTTTAATGTACTGTTGGATCCTATTGGCTAATATTTTGGTGAGAATTTTTGCATCCATGTTCATCAGGGATATTCGTCTGTATGTAATTCTCCTTTTTGATGGGGTCTTTGGTTTTGGGATCAAGGTAATACTGGCCTCATAAAACGAGTTTGGAAGTTTTCCTTCCATTTCTATTTTTTGGAACAGTTGCAGAAGAATAGGTATTAATTCTTCTTGAAATGTTTGGTAGAATTCCCCTGGGAAGCCATCTGGCCCTGGGCTTTTGTTTTTTGGGAGATTTTTGATGACTGCTTCAATTTCCTTAGTGGTTATAGGTCTGTTCAGGTTTTCTATTTCTTCCTGGTTCAGTTTTGGTAGTTGATACATCTCTAGGAATGCCTCCATTTCTTCCAGGTTATCTAATTTGCTGGCATAGAGTTGCTCATAATATGTTCTTATAATTGTTTGTATTTCTTTGGTGTTGGTTGTGATCTCTCCTCTTTCATTCATGATTTTGTTGATTTGGGTCATTTCTCTTTTCTTTTTGATAAGTCTGGCCAGGGGTTTATCTATCTTGTTAATTCTTTCAAAGAACCAGCTCCTAGTTTCATTGATCTGTTCTACTGTTCTTTTAGTTTCTATTCCATTGATTTCTGCTCTGATCTTTATGATTTCTCTTCTCCTGCTGGGTTTAGGCTTTATTTGCTGTTCTTTCTCCAGCTCCTTTAGGTGGAGGGTTAGGTTGTGTACTTGAGACCTTTCTTGTTTCTTGAGAAAGGCTTGTATTGCTATATACTTTCCTCTTAGGACTGCCTTTGCTGCATCCCAAAGATTTGAACAGTTGTGTTTCATTTTCATTGGTTTCCATGTATTTTTTTAATCCTTCTTTAATTTCCTGGTTGACCCATTCATTCTTCAGTAGGATGCTCTTTAGCCTCCATGTATTTGAGTTCTTTCTGACTTTCCTCTTGTGATTGAGTTCTAGTTTCAAAGCATTGTGGTCTGAAAATAGGCAGGGAATGATCCCAATCTTTTGGTACCGGTTGAGACCTGATTTATGACCTAGGATGTGATCTATTCTGGAGAATGTTCCATGGGCACTAGAGAAGAATGTGTATTCCGTTGCTTTAGGATGGAATGTTCTGAATATATCTGTGAAGTCCATTTGGTCCAGTGTGTCATTTAAAGTCTTTATTTCCTTGTTGATCTTTTGCTTAGACGATCTGTCCATTTCAGTGAGGGGGGTGTTAAAGTCCCCCACTATTATTGTATTGTTGTCAATGTGTTTCTTTGCTTTTGTTATTAATTGCCTTATATTATTGGCTGCTCCCGTGTTAGGGCCATAGATATTTACAATTGTTAGATCTTCTTGTTGGATAGATCCTTTAAGTAGGATATAGTGTCCTTCCTCATCTCTTATTACAGTCTTTGGTTTAAAATCTAATTCATCTGATACAAGGATTGCCACCCCAGCTTTCTTTTGGTGTCCATTAGCATGGTAAATGGTTTTCCACCCCCTCACTTTCAATCTGGGGGTGTCTTTGAGTCTAAAATGAGTCTCTTGCAGACAGCATATCGATGGGTCTTGTTTTTTAAATTCAGTCTGATAGCCTGTGTCTTTTGATTGGGGCATTTAACCCATTTACATTCAGGGTAACTATTGAAAGATAGGAATTTAGTGCCATTGTATTGCCTGTAAGGTGACTGTTACCGTGTATCGTCTGTGTTCCCCTCTGGTCTATGTTGCTTTTAGGCTCTCTCTTTGCTTAGAGGACCCCTTTCAAGATTTCTTGTAGGGCTGGTTTTGTGTTTGCAAATTCCTTTAGTTTTTATTTGTCCTGGAAGCTTTTTATATGTCCTTCAATTTTCAATGAATGCCTAGCTGGATAGAGTATTCTTGGCTGCATATTTTTATCATTTAGTGCTCTGAATATATCCTGCCAGTCCCTTCTGGCCTGCCAGGTCTCTGTGGATAGGTCTGTTGCCAATCTAATGTTTCTACCCTTGTAGGTTACATATCTCTTCTCCCGAGCTGCTTTCAGGATTTTCTCTTTGTCTGTGAGACTCGTAAGTTTTATTATTAGATGTTGGGGTGTTGACCTATTTTTATTGATTTTGAGGGGGGTTCTCTGTGCTTCCTGGATTTTGATGCCTGTTTCCTTCCCCAAATTAGGGAAGTTCTCTGCTATAATTTGCTCCATTATACCTTCTGCCCCTCTCTCTCTTTCTTCTTCTTCTGGGATCCCAATTATTCTAATGTTGTTTCGTCTTATGGTATTGCTTATCTCTCGAATTCTGCCCTCGTGATCCAATAGTTGTTTATCTCTCTTTTTCTCAGCTTCTTTATTTTCCATCATTTGGTCTTCTCTATTACTGATTCTCTCTTCTGCCTCATTTATCCTAGCAGTTAGCACCCCCATTTTTTATTGCACCTCATTAATAGCCTTTTTGATTTCTACTTGGTTAGATTTTAGCTTTTACTTCTCCAGAAAGGGTTTCTCTAATAACTTCCATATTTTTTTCAAGCCCAGCTAGTATCTTTAAAGTGATGATTCTGAACTCTAGATCTGACATTGTACTAATGTCCGTATTGAGTACATCCCTGGCAGTCGGTACTACCTCTTGTTCTTTTTGTTGAGGTGATTTTTTCCGTCTTGTCATTTTGTGCAGAGGAGAATAGATTAATGAGAGAACAAAATGCTAGCAGAGTAACCACGTCTCCAGAAAATATACTCTAAACAAATCAGAAAAGACCTGAAGCAGTGGAAAAAGAAACGGAAAGAGAGAAAAAAGAAAAAGAAAAAAAAGAAAAAGATAAAGATAAAAACATACAAAAACAAACAAAACAAAGCAACAACAACAAAAAAAAACAAAATGTGATCAAATATGATCAGGCTGGTATATAGATCAGTGCCACACCCTAGATTTGGGGTGTATTTTGGTCTGTTAGAAGAAAGTGCCTCCCAAAATTTTAAAGAAAGAAAAACTTATATATGTACAAAAATAAGGGTTGATATGATGAAGGGATGGAATATGACTGTAAAGATGGAAATTATAAAAAATTTTATAAAAGGAATTGATAAGAAGTTGTTTGAAAAAAGAAAGGATTTAAAAAAAGAAAAAAGAAAAAAAGGGAGAGAATGTGATCAGGCAGGGGAGTAGAAAAAACCATATACTAGAGATTTAGGGTATATTTTAATCTGTTAGAAGAAACTATCTCAAAATTTTAAAGAGAGAACAACTTATATATATATGCCAAAAATACGGGTAACTACTATAAAGGGATAGAATATGACTCTAAAAATGAAAAATAAAAATGTTTTTTTTAAAAAAAGGGATTGATAAGATGTTGGTTGAAAAAGGGAAAAAGAAAAATTCAAAAAAAAAAAACAGTTAAAAAAAATTAACTTTGAAAGACTAAAGAGTCATGGTAAAAAAGCCATGAATTCTATGTGCAGTATTCCCCTAGCGCTGGAGTTCTGCCGTTCTCATTGATCGGTAATCTTGGTCTTGGCTGGCTGTGCTCGCTGATCTTCTGGGGGAGGGGCCTGTTGCCGTGGTTTCCAAATGTCTTAGCCGGAGGCGAATTTGCCCCGCCCTTGCCCCCTCCGGGCTAAGTGATCTGCTCGGGTTTGAGCTCCGGAGCTTTTGTTCTCTGCGAGCTTTCCGTACAGCTTTGGAGGCGGAGAGTGAAAATGGCGGCCTCCCAATCTCCGCCGCGGAGGAGCCGAGAACTTGGGCCCCGCTCCTCAGTGAGCCCCCAGAGAAAAGCCGTCAGTCACTCCTGTCTCCCCGGTCTCCGGCCAGACTCCGTGCTCACCCGGCCTGTGACCGCGCGTTTCTATCTCTGGCACCGGACCCCGGGTGGAGTCTCCAAACCCAGCAGATCCCCGCAGTGCGCTCCCGCGCGGCTCCTCCCGGGGGAGGAAGGTGAGTCTCCCCGGATCTGCCGCTTGTTGGGTCCCTGCTGGAGGAGCAGGGGCCCGACTGGGCCGTGGATCACGGTTTATGGCCACCCCGAGCTGAGAGCCCGCGCCTGGGCTCCGCCTCTGCAGCCGGCTTCCCTGCTCGTTACCTGGGAGCTCTGCTGCCCTCAGGCACCCCCGGTCTTTCTGTGACCCCGAGGGTCCTGAGACCACACTGTCCCGGAGGGTTCCACCCCCCGCTTAGACACCAGAGTGACGTCTCTCAGCGGAGCAGACTTTTAAAAGTTCCGATTTTGTGCTCCGTGGTTCTATCACTTGCCAGAAGCGGCCAACGGAGGCCCCTCCCTCGCCGTCTATCCTCCCGAATATCGCCTCGGATTCACTTCTCCGCCCGTCCTACCTTCCAGAAAGTGGTCGCTTTTCTGATGAGAGAGTTGTTGCTATTCTTTTCTTCGATCTCCTACTCCTCCGCCATCTTGCTCCGCTCCCCCATGCCTGTGATATTTTAACAGGTCTTTGTTAGGGCTTGTTTTCCATATTGTTAGTTTTAAAATCTTTCCTAATGTCTTCATTGGTATTTTAGTGGGAGACACTGATATTAATCCGATGTCCTTTTAAAGATTTATTTATTCATTTTAGAGAGAGAGACACACACAGTGCACGGATGTGCGAGTGAGGAAGGGGCAGAGGGAGAGAATCCCCAAGCATACTCCCTGCGTGGAGCCCGACCCTGGGGATCTCACATCCCCAAGATCATGACCTGAGCTGAAACCAAGAGTCTGACGCTCAACCGACTGAGCCACCCAGGTGCCCCCAGATGCACCTTTTTTCCCTTTAAAAAAAAAAAAATTTATGGGCGCCTGGGTGGCTCAGATGGTTAGGCGTCTGCCTTCGGCTCAGGTCATGATCCCAGGGTCCTGGGATCAAGTTCCACATCAGGCTTCCCGCTCCTTGGGAGCCTGCTTTTCCCTCTGTTTCTCTCTGTCTCTCATGAATAAATAAATAAAATCTTTAAAAAAAAAAAATTTACAAGGCACCTGGGTGGCTCAGTTGTTAGCGTCTGCCTTCGGCTCAGGTCATGATCCCAGGGTCCTGGGATCGAGTCCCGCATCGGGCTCCCTGCTCTGCGGGAGGCCTGCTTCTCCCTCTCCCACTCCCCCTGCTTGTGTTCCCTCTCTCGCTGTCTCTCTCTCTGTCAAATAAATAAATAAAATCTTTTTAAAAATTTATTTTATTAAAAATTAATTACCATAGATTGTGTTACTAGTTTCAGTGGTAGAGTTTAGTGATTTATCAGTTGCCAATTGCCTTTTTAAACCAGAAACACCTCTTAGGTTTTCAAAGAAACAGTGTCTTTATATGGCTTATCTACAAAGGGTCCTAGTCACTTGTTCATTTGACAGATAGTTATTGACGTTTTTCTAGTTGCCAAGTGATTAATAAATTTCCACTTCTGGGATAATAGTGCCAAATGTGCATGGAATTTGTGTGTGTGTGAGAAAGAGAGAGAGAGAAAAGCCTTTTTATCAGGATTTATTTTCCTTAAAAGGTTACGTACTAAATTTTGAAGGGTATAATATTTGACTTTAAAATTTGTGTTTAGCTAGCCGTTTTTAGTAGTAGTGCATTTTAAATTTTATACTGTTTATTGGTTATAAAATCTGATTTGATTTTTGGAGATTATGTTTAAAACCAGTTTTTCACACAAAGTCCTAAGCATTCTCACTATGGTATTGGGCTACATCTCAAGTACAGTCATCACTTTATAGTTGAAGCATAGGGCTAGAACTAAAGTGGCATGAGTCTTAATTACTTTGTGTTGTTAAGTTGGGGTATAACCTTGGGCAAATTCATTTTGTTATATTGGAGCAGGTGATCAATAAGATACTTTAATATTCAGTAACAGCAAAATTGGCTCAGGTAAGAGACAGTAAAATAAAATTGATAATGATATCTTTCTAGAGAGTAGAGAAAAAAAATAAGTACCCTATCTTTCTTCAACCCATGTTCTATTCATCTAACATGATCTGGTGAGGATAGTGAAGCCAGAATTAGCTCTTTCTCTTCACATTCAGGAAATCCATAAGGCAGCTATTGTAAAACTTGTCCAGACTTTTTTGTAATCTTATGAATTATTATCAGTAGGACAATGGCTGGATTATATGTATGAAATATAAAACCATACCTAGGAACGTGTAAAAAATTTGACCTTTAAAGCTGCACTGCTAAGTGAGCATCATTGGGTGTTTCTAAGTTTTTCTATTAATATTTGTTTGGCATTTAAAATCTTCACATTGCAGAAATTTTTTCCATTTGACCTATTTTTTTTTTTTCTGTGAACTGGGCAAAGCTGCTCTTAGTTTATTTTAGCAGTGGAACATCTGAGCCAAACTTTTAGTACACTAGTTTTGAAATGGAACATATTTTGGTAACCTCTCTCTGAGATGATGTATTTTAATCTGTACTTTCTCAGTTTGGGTAATCCATTAGCTAATAAAAAAAATATTTAAGGGTATGTGAGCTTTTGAAATGCTAGTTTACAACCTATAATCAAAAGTGATGTTGATAAATTATTTTATTTTCATTATTTTAGTATAAGCCGCCTGCACTTAAAAAGTCAAATTCTCCTGGAACTGCACCATCAGGATCTTCACGATTACCACAACCAAGTGGCACTAGCAAAACTGTTGTAGGTAATGAGCTCCATAAATAACTTGATTTTTTTTTTTTTTTTTTTTTTTTTAGAGACAGAAATGAAGATAGTGTTGTGTTTTGGATTATTAAAATAGATTTATAATTAGGAAGAGATGTGGAGGATAAGTAATTCTTTCTGGGTAAAAATAAAGTAACTTTCAATAACTTTCTACTTAGGATACTTCATAGTCCTTTTTTCCCACCTTGTCTATCCTTGATGTTGTTACTGGTACATCAGAGTAGTCAACCAAGTTCTTTTCTTGATTCTTTGACCACAGTATTTTCCCCTCATTTTCATGTTTACAGCTCTGAACTTGACAGTTGTCCTAATAGACACATGCTTAATGACTTGAAGGAGATATTGACTAACTGAAGTGCACCTTTATTTATATATAAATTGAATAAAGGAATATGGAAATTAGAAATGAAGGATGTTATACGTTCTTTGGAAATTCCATTTTTAAAAAACCTTTTCTTAGTTGATAACTTGTTTTGATTTGTTGCCACAAAGATTTATTGCCACTAAAGCATTGTTTCCTTGTCAGATGCTCTGTTTTATGTGATTTTTCTTTTTCAGAATGTCGTTAAAACTAATAACCTTTTTTATTATAAGGTGTGCCTTCAGGTAAAGTGTCTTCAGTTAGCAGCTCTTTGGGAAACAAACTTCAGACCTTATCTCCCTCCCATAAAGGGATAGCAGCCCCTCATGTAGGGTAAGTCTATTTGAATTTAATTCATTAGTGATACACACACACACACACACACATGCAAATGATACTAAGGTTTTATTTTATTTAGGTAATTAGCTTTTTCATTAACCTTGATTTTCTTTCTAAAGTTCATTTGTCTTTTAACATATTGCTGGTCAGAGGTACATACACTTCTCTTGAGGATCTAAATTAGGATAACCATTTTGATGGGTACTAAAGAGGGCACGTTCTTCATGCAGCACTGGGTGTTATACGCCAACAATGAATCATGGAACACTACACCACAAACTAATGATGTACTGTATGATGACTAACATAACATAATAATAATAAAAAAAAGAATAACCATTTTGTTTGCATATGCAAACAATGAATCATGGAACACTACACCACAAACTAATGATGTACTGTATGATGACTAACA
Source organism: Mirounga angustirostris (assembly GCF_029215605.1). NCBI lineage: Eukaryota > Metazoa > Chordata > Mammalia > Carnivora > Phocidae > Mirounga > Mirounga angustirostris. The sequence goes on along the minus strand of NW_026991712.1, from coordinate 54,536,013 downwards.
TAACATAATAATAATAAAAAAAATGATAACCATTTTGGAAAAAAATCTAGTGGCATGTATCAAGAGCCCAAAAAACATTCATACTCTTTGAATAATTTTACTTCTCGAAATCTAGTCTAAGGAAATCATTTGAAATACAGAAGATTTTTGTAATAACCATTATTTATGAAACCTTATGTATCAGGCACTGTGCTAAACATTTTTCATATATTTTTATTAAAACCACCCCACCACCATAGGATGAGGGGATCTGAGAACCAAAGTAATTTGCTCAAAGCCGCACAGCTATTAAGAGTTGGAAGCAGGATACAAATTAGAGTCTATTTGGCTCTAAACATTGGTTTCTTTCACATGGTTTTATGACAATGTAAAAAAAATAAAATCACCTAAATTTCTAGCTTTGTTTGAATAGCAAACTATAACAGTCTATACAGGGATGTTAGGCAACCATAAAATGTATATACATTTTTAAAGGGATGATTCTACTATAACAGGAGAAGAATGTAGGGTATTAACTCCCATGTATACTGAGATAGAAACTATAAAAATGTGTGTAGACAAAAAAGACAAAATATGCTGAAATATTAACTGGATGATTATTTTCCACTTATTTAATATTTTAAAAATACTTTTTAATCTTTCTACAGTTTTATATACATGGCTTTTAAGAAAGTAGCATAATTAAGCTTTGCACAATTATTTTAATTGTGGGAAAAATTGTTGGTAATATACTAGAGATTTTAAAAAATCCTCCTATCTCAGTAAAACTCCCTTTCTCTTCCATTTTGGTAAATCAGAAAATTAAGGGTTACCATGTAATACACATGGTATACACATGTGTACACAAAGTATACACATAGAATGAGGGCTTATGTGTATACTTTACAGATACTGATAAAGTTGATTTAGGAAATACAGCACACATTATTTTCAGATATGGGTTATCACTTTTTTAATGTAGGAAATATACATAAGGTTCTATATGAGGTGAGAGCAACTATCTTTTGTTTCCTAATTTGGACTACACAGAAAGTACAAAATCTAAAAGGAGTTTAATGTAATTATCATCGTAGAAAAAGAAAAAGATCAACTAACAAGATCTGATTAGTTAAATGTTTTTTCTTTTTGTTGTGCTTCCAAAAGGAAGACACAGGCTATTCTTAAGAAAGAGACAGATTATCAGTAAACAGGTGGTTGAAAACTGTGGTTTCAGTGGTAAAAAACTGATTTTGTTTTATTTTTTTAGTTTCTCTACTGAGTTGACTCATCATTTTTAATTAAAGTGTAGACGGCAATATGTATTTTAACTTTTACAAATCCTCTTTACCATATCACAGAATTGCCTTCCATGTTATATTATAGTTTCATTTACAGTTGATTGTGAATTAAATGCTGATATTTTTTAGTGCCTTTCCTCTCATACTGGTAATTTTATCAGGTGACCATATTAAGTTGTACTCACACCTTCCCCTGTACTCTTTTATTGTTATGTTAATCCCCATACATTACATCATTAGTTTTTTGATGTAGTGTTCCATGATGCATTGTTTGCGTATAACACCCAGTGCTCCATGCAGAACGTGCCCTCTTTAATACCCATCATCAGGCTAACCCATCCTCCCACCCCCGCTCCCCTCTAGAACCCTCAGTTTGTTTTTCAGAGTCCATAGTCTCTCATGGTTCGTCTGATTTCCCGATTTCCGATTTCCCCCCCTTCATTCTTCCCCTCCTACTATCTTCTTCTTCTTCTTTTTTTAACATATAATGTATCATTTGTTTCAGAGGTACAGATCTGTGATTCAGCAGTCTCACACAATTCACAGCACACCTTCCCCTATACTCTTAATAGGGCGTATTAAGCTGGCTGGTGTAATGAAAAGTGGCACGGACTTTGAATTAGAAAATTAGGCTTCTAGATCCTACTTTGCTAATGAACAGCCATATGACTGTGTGCATATCTCCTTTGTCTCACTCACAACATTCTGTGACTCTGCTAAGACCTTGGCACCTGATCTAACACAATCTGACCAACATTTATATAATCCCTAGGAGAAAATTTGTTTTTACTAACAAGCAACGACTTTGAGCACAGTAATTTGATAAATTATGCACTGCTCACAATGCCATGAAGATTTAAAATTTCTGGTTGTCTCGCATCGTATTAAACTGTCAAACATAACTGTGTAAATCCCAATTGTACATTTTATATATAGTCCCTACGTGTTAGAAGAATGTTTCCAACTACTCTAAAGAGCCTTGGTGTTTGCCTGTGGCCAATATATTACCATATTCACCGGAACATTACTATATTACTATATTAAATAGAACCATTTATGGCTATTTAGTGGCAGAGTTGTTTTTTTTTTTTTTTAAGAATTATTGAGTATATTGACTTGTTATTTATTGATTATATTGTTTTTTTTTTTCCTTTGCTGGATTGTAAGCTCTGTGTGTCTGCCTTGTTTACAGACGTAACTATAAAATATAGTATAATGCCTGACATATAGACACATAATAAATTTTTGATGAATAAAACAAATAATGAATTAACAAATCCCTCATTTGTCAACCTGTTGGCACATCATAGAACCATGGTCCTGGTACTAGTGGGATAATTGAAGTTTGTATGGCAATCATTATTTCTATTGATATACATGCTTCAGGATTGAGTAAAGGTGGAATTAAGATATCTGGTTAGCTGTAATGCTCAAGAACTTGATCACCTTCTGAGGTTAGTGAAATAGAGTCATTTCAGTAACTTGGGATTGTTTAAAGCCTTGTGTATATAATCTTTATTGTGGCCAGCTTTAATCATGCATACCAGTGATCTGTTGGAATCATGCTATAGAAAAATTTATCTTGGAAAAATTCTCATTTATTTGGTAATTAACTTCTAGATAACCTATGGGTCAACCAGTTTTATCAGATTTCTTTTAAAGCAAAAAATTCCCTCAATGGAAAAATGTTCTCAGTGTATAAGAGGACTATCTTTAATCCTAGGAAATTTTAGAAGTATGTTGAAGCACAAAGCTTTTAAATAAACATTACCACATTTGAATTGTGTCAGGGAATTTACGCAGTCATGTCTTGAGATTTGTGTTTTCTTAGTGGTTAATTACCAGCTAAAATGGATATTTTAGCTGATGATTTTTAGTAGCTAAAATATCAACTATCAAAGATTTACTTCTGTTCAGTTACTATGAAAAACAGACATTTACTTTGGAGATAGGCTACAGTAGATATAGCAAAACTAGAGCAACAGTGAATTTAAGAAGCATTTCATAATAAATTGAATTTGGTTTCTCATACTTTAATTATATTGACAAAAGTAAGAAACAAATATCTGGTTTTTATGTACATTTTTGTGTAACTATAAACAGGCTTTTCTCATAAGCCAATCTTTTGATGTGTGTGAATTGAATTTATGTGGAACATTGTTTAGATTTTTATGAACTTCTCTATCATTTATTATTGATCTAGAAATGCCTAACAACCTAGAACTGCAGAGTGTGGCTTCTTAAATGGATACCAATGATTGAGGCTATTGGTTTTGCCATATGTATAGGATTTGATAAGTTTAGGATCAAAAATAGAAGTATGACACATTTCAAAACTTTGAATGCCTCAGAACATCATAACTGTGGGTGTCTACGAAAATACAAAAAACAAACTGGTTAATTTTTTCCCAATATTCTTTTAGAAGTCATCTTTTTATTATACCTGCTTCACTCGCTACAGTCTTACAAGACTGAGTGGCTTATATACTCCTGAGTAATTCACTCTCAGTATCAACAATAAACAAGGACCTTCCCAAGGTCAAAGTTTATTTCAAATTAAAACCTATTCCAGTAGGTTGATACCATTGCCAAATATTTTTTAAAGTGTGAATACATTCTCAGCTATAAATATTTTGAAAGCTTGCTAAAGTATTATTCCTTTTTAGATACACTATTCATATTGGGGCAGTTATATGCAACTGCAGATAGTCAGTTTAAATTAAAAGTCTTGGTCCGAATTACAGTTTATCATCTATAGAAATGTATTAGCTTGACAAATAGTAATATATATTTGGGATTACAAGATAATATAGTGATACCTATCATAACTGTTTAATATATGGAAACCCCTTAAAAATCATCACTGAAATCACTGAAATTGTTCAAAATTTTAAAATACTGGCATCCTCTCATATATGAAATTTTTATATTTTAGAGCAGGTGATCTTCTGAGAGCCAAATCCTGCCCAACAACTGGTTTTATTGGAACATGGCCACAGCCAATTATTTATGTATTGTCTATGGCTGCTTTCATGCTACAATGGTGCAGATGAGTATTTGTGACAGAGCTAGCATAGCCCGTAAAGCCTAAAATACTTACTGTCTGGCCCTTCACAGAAAAAGTTTGCTGTTCTCTATTTTAGAATGAGTAAATTAAAATAGGAATTAGACATTTATGATTTGAAGGTATGGATTTTAAGTATTCTTTATTCAAGGATAGAAATTTTTTTTTTAAGTCATGTGGAGTATCTGGAAACTTCATAGGTTAGTGGTCCATGGAACCAAAGGCTTTTTAAACTTTTATTAATCCAGTGCATTTCTGTGCTTGAATTGAAAGAACAGCAAGAAATTAAAAATATACTTTGGTGTTGACTCTGACCAAATCTAGGTGCCAATTTAAGGACATATCCTTGAATTTCATATGGGATTGAAATCATACATTATGTGTATCAGATTGCTTAGTCTGCACCAGATGTATGCTATGTGGGTATGCTTAGTTGACTTCAAAATAACCTCTTATGTTTTCCTTAGCAGTAGCAAGACTACTTCTACTGCTGAATGGATTTATTTATTTCTGCCTAATTTCTTTCAGCCCTTGGGTATATAATCAACATTACCAAATTGAAACTTTTAAAAGAAAAATAGCATAGAAGCACTCTAAAAACATTGATATTGATAGTTCCATAATGGGTTACTGCCAGGTTGAAATTATGTTCCTCAGACTTTGTGAATAATTGAAAAATACGTAACAGAGTAGATTTTTTTGTTGTACTTTCCCCATTTATTAATTCTCAGAGTAACTGCAGGTATATAAATTCAGTGTTAACATCAGTAAAGGTGATTTTTTTTTTCACAGCTTGAAACATCCATTGCCCCTGAGGTCTGAACAAAACATGAAATAGACACAGGCTTCCTGGTTCTTACACTCATTTTATTTCCTTCGTTAAGTCAGTTATTGATGATTTGCAAGACCAAGAAAGGCAAAGAGAAGAAACTTCAAGGATCAATCTGTTGGATTGAAGCCTTTGCATTCCTTTTGAAAACACATTTACTACTTTTGCAAAGATTTTAATTTCTTTCCAGATATCCTTCATCTTGTTGCTGCTTTGACTTTATCTTTAGTGCTGTTGGAGATTGAGGAACAGAAGTGAAGGGATTTGATAGAAAAGGAAATGTGAGCAAGGAAGTGTTCATGCTCACTAAAATAAATATGAAGACGGTACATGGAAATGGTCTGTCATATCTTATGATCTGGGTTAGTTTAGGGAAAGATTTAAATATTTGAATGGTCTTTCATAAACTAATAATTTTTAAATTTGCATAAATACCCCAATGTAGATTATTATTGCATGGCAAAAAAAAATACATATATATATATATATATGTAATCTGGATTTTATATATAAAGATATATTCAAATATATAAAATTTATATATAAATAGATTTATAAAAAATTATATTTAGCTTATAAAAATATATATAAATTTTTATAAAGAATATATATATAATCTTGATTACATTATTGAGACTTATAAATTTTGTTTTTGTTTGGTTACAATTTGATAACAATCTAGCATAACAGTAGCAAATTATACAACAACATAAGTTTAAGTGATTTAAAATTAAGAATAGCATTTACTGACATTTAGCGTAACATTTGAATTGTGTGTGTATATGTGTATCACATATGCATATACATAGGTAGATAGATCATTTGAGTTGAATTTTATAACACAGCTATTTGGACAACAAAACACATCATCTTTAGAACCTGCCATTCAATTAGGTTTTCAAAATTTGAAAATACTGGTTAATTCTCTCATATATAGAAAATATGTAATACTTGCATTAGATAATTATTTTTAGATTTTTATTAGATTTTACACATCTCCTTTCTCAAATTGACTTTTGTTGTGTCATATGTAAGATTTGAGTAGTTCTTACCATATTAGAGAAGTGTTTTAAAAATACAGTTTAAAATTTTCTAAATCTTATTTTCAGTCACTTCTGAAAAAGAAAATACGATTTTTATTCCTTATTCCAAAGCCACCTGTAAGATAACCATTGTTTGGAACAATAATGTTTTGATAATTGTTAAGCAATTCAAAGAAAAATCTGATTTTTACTAAATTTTTACTGACTTTTAATCAATAGGTAAAATTTCTAGTAATCTTTTACAAATAAAAACCCATCAAGTTTTAATCTCAAATATTTTTGAAATTATATAAAATACATGTACTTAATGAAGGCATTTTTTAAAAAAGTTTTTGAGTATAGTTGACACAGAATGTTACATTAGTTTCAGGTGTACATCATAGCGATTCAGCTTCTCAATATATTTACTATGCTCACTGCAGGTGTAGCTACCATCTGTCACTATGCAACACTGTTACAGCACCGGTGACTATATTCCCGACACTGTGCCTTTTATTCCCATGACTTATTCATTCCTTAACTGGGAGCCCAGTTCCCTTCACCCATTTGGCCTTTTCCCCACCTCTATCCCCTCTGGCAACCATCAGTTCCTTTTCTGTATTTATAGGGTTTTTTTTTAAATTTTATTGTTATGTTAATCACCATACATTACATCATTAGTTTTTGATGTAGTGTTCCATGATTCATTATTTGCGTATAACACCCAGTGCTCCATGCAGTACGTGCCCTCCTTAATACCCCTCACCAGGCTAACCCATCCTCCCACCCCCCTCCCCTCTAGAACCCTCAGTTTGTTTCTCAGAGTCCATCCTCTCTCATGGTTCATCTCCCCCTCCAATTCCCCCCCTTCATTCTTCCCCTCCTGCTATCTTCTTCTTCTTTTTTTAAAAATATATATTGTATTATTTGTTTCAGAGGTACAGATCTGTGATTCAACAGTCTTGCACAATTCACAGCGCTCACCATAGCACATACCCTCCCCAATGTCTATCACCCAGCCACCCCATCCCTCCCACCCCCCACCACTCCAGCAACCCTCAGTTTGCTTCCTGAGATTTTAGACCCAGTGTATTTATAGGTTTGATTCTGTTCTTTGTGTATTCATTTGTTTTTTTAGAATCCACATATGATACGGTATTTGTCTTTCTTAGTCTGACTTATTTCATTTAGCATAATACCCTCTAGGTCCATGTTGTCCCAAATGGCACAATCTCATCCTTTTTATGGCTATGTAATATTCCTGTGTGTGTGTGTGTGCATGTGTGTGTGTGTGTCTATACACCACATCCTAATGAAGGCATTTTTTTTTAAGATTTTATTTATTTATTTGAGAGAGAGAATGAGATAGAGAGAGAGAGCATGAGATGGGGGAGGGTCAGAGGGAGAAGCAGACTCCCCGCTGAGCAGGGAGCCTGATGTGGGACTCGATCCCGGGACTCCAGGATCATGACCTGAGCCGAAGGCAGTCGCTTAACTAACTGAGCCACCCAGGCGCCCCTGAAGGCATTTTTTAAAGACTTTAAAATGTTTTAAATAATGTGATGTAAACATCTAACGCAAGCACCACCATCTGCAAAGTATTAGTAACAACTTTTGTAATAAAATACCTATATGTATCGGATACTGAAAGAACATAAAAATGAATAAAATGTGTCCCTCTGTAGTGACCCTTATAATTTAGAGCAATGAACAGCTTCTTTTTAGACACTAAATTCCATAAGAACAAGCATCAGGTCTGTTTCATTTACCATGATATCCGATATCAGCAGAATGTAGCAGAGTACCTGATACATAGTAGGTGCTCAGGGTTTGTAGAGTTAATGAATTAGTGGAAGAATGCATTGGAGCAAACAAGCATCCCTTAAAAAGAGTATCCTTTTTAAGTTAATGAGCAGTCATATGTTATTCATTAGTCATTTAAAATAGTTCTCCTACCCTCCTAATTTAATTTTCACTGCTCCCTACAGTGAATGAATATTGGTTGTTAATAGTATATAGGATTCAATTATTTTGTTAATGTAAAACAATGACATCTCTACAGACCTGCAGTTTTTCCTGTTTTCCTCCAGATGGAGCTCCTTTATACTTTTTGGTTTGTTTGTTTTTTTTTTTTTTTTTTTTTTTAAGAAAACTTCAGATGGCATGGCCACTTAACATTTCTGCATGTGATTTTTCAGATTGCCATCCCTGTTTTTTTCCATACATCATGCTTTATATTTCTTTTTTTTTATTATGTTAATCACCATACATTACATCATTAGTTTTTGATGCAGTGTTCCATGATTCATTATTTGCATATAACATCCGGTGCTCCATGCAGAACGTGCCCTCTTTAATACCCATCACCAGGCTAACCCATCCTCCCATCCCCCTCCCCTCTAGAACCCTCAGTTTGTTTTTCAGAGTCCATCGTCTCTCATGGTTCGTCTCCCCCTCCAATTTCCCCCCCCTTCATTCTTCCCCTCCTGCTATCTTCTTCTTTTTTTTTTTCTTTTTTTAACATATAATGTATTGTTTATTTCAGAGGTACAGATTTGTGATTCAACAGTCTTGCACAATTCACAGCGCTCACCATAGCACATACCCTCCCCAATGTCTATCACCCAGCCACCCCATTCCTCCCACCCCCCACCACTCCAGCAACCCTCAGTTTGTTTCCTGAGATTAAGAATTCCTCGTATCAGTGAGGTCATATGATACATGTCTTTCGGGCGCCTGGGTGGCTCAGTTGGTTAAGCGACTGCCTTCGGCTCAGGTCATGGTCCCGGAGTCCCTGGATCGAGTCCCGCATCGGGCTCCCTGCTCAGCAGGGAGTCTGCTTCTTCCTCTGACCCTCTCCCCTCTCATGCTGTTTCTCTCTCTCTCTCTCAAATAAATAAATAAATAAAATCTTTAAAAAAAAAAAAAAGATACATGTCTTTCTCTGATTGACTTAATTTCGCTCAGCATAACACTCTCCAGTTCTGTCCACACCGTTGCAAATGGCAAGATTTCATTCCTTTTGATGACTGCATAATATTCCATTGTATATATATACCACATCTTTTTTTTTTTTTTTTTTTAATTTATTTGACCGAGAGAGAGAGACAGCCAGAGAGGGAACACAAGCAGGGGGAGTGGGAGAGGGAGAAGCAGGCCTCCCGCAGAGCAGGGAGCCCAATGCAGGGCTCGATCCCAGGACCCTGGGATCATGACCTGAGCCGAAGGCAGACGCTTAACGACTGAGCCACCCAGGTGCCCCTATACCACATCTTCTTTATCCATCATGCTTTATATTTCTCTGTATAAATTTCATAAATAGTCATTCTTTGTTAGAAAGTCAGAATTAAAGATATAAATATCATTTATTTGATTCCTTTATATTTGGAATTTTTAAATGCAGGGGAGATCATAAAATAATAAGAAAAAAGAGAAAGGTACTATGAAATCAGGGAAGGAGAAAAATTAGATTATTTGTGAACTCAATGAGAAGAAACATCAGATCAGTCTTACTTACCAGGGTAATAACTTTAAGTTCACTTCTAGCTTCACAAATTTTATTTTAAACATTGTTGTCCTTCTTAAGTTTCTTTGTTAATTCCGTTGCCCTGCTGTGTATAAATGTGGCATTTGTTTGGATGTTCATCACAACTGGCAGGTGCCTGCATCGTCAGAATTTTCATATCTAATAGTGGACATTGTCTGAACTATCTGAGGATTAGGATTCTTTTTGACAGCCCTTACCCTGGCAGTCCAATAATTAAGAGCTTGGGGGGTAGATTTTTGATGAACCAGAATAATGTTTAAAAAAATTTTTTTTAATATAAAGAAACAAACAGTAGCAATCTCCTTATGGGTACACCTTTATATATTTTAATAGTAAGATGGACAAGTTAGGCCCTCCACTTCGAACTGGAAGACATGTGCAAAGGTTGTATGACAGTGATACAAAATCAGACAGTGCCATCAAAAGACATGAGTTATTACCCATTTACAAGTAAGTATTTGTAACTCAGTTTGGTTAATCTTTTTCAGATATTTCCTTAAAGGCTTTATATAATTGAATACTATAAACTTATACATTCCTATATTTAAAAAAAATCTTACTTTAATCATTTATAAGCCAAGAAGTGCTTAATAATTTTATAGGATTTAAAACACTTTGATGTTAGATGAACATTTCTGTTCTAAATAAAGCTGTTTTTAGCATACATTTCTATTAAATTTTACCTTGTAGAGGGGTGAAATAGCAGTCACCTTCAATGATTGTTATCTTTATGAAGCTTTCTTTTAGGAGTGTATATATATATATATATATATATTAAAGATTTATTTATTTGAGAGAGAGAGAGCATGGGGCAAAAGGGGCAGAGGAAGAGGGAGAGAGAATCCCAAGCAGACCCCATCCTTGCACGGAGCCTGACGCAGGTCTTGATCTCACGACCCCAAGATCACAACCTGAGCTGAAATCAAGAGTCGGATGCTTACCTGACTGCAACACCCAGGCACCCCTTAGGAGTAATATGTTTTAAAAGAAGAGTATAGGGGATATTATGCCATACATAATATGTAATATTGCTCTATTATTTTTTAGTTAGGATGATTAATTATTATAAAAAGGCAGAAAACAGATTTTAGAAAACATTCAATCCAGGGATTCTCAGTCTTTTGGTTAAATTGCTACAAATTCCACATAAAACGGGGAAAGGATAAGATACTGCCAAGGACACTCTCCTCTCTGTACTGGCCCAAAAAGCTGTAAAGAGAGGTGAGTAGCAATGACAGTCCCCTTGGAACTCTTCCACAGAAGTCTTCAGGGTTTTCTAGATTTAGGGCTCCAATACCAAGTCTAGCTCTCTGATTAAAATGATGAAATTTGAATCAGGTTAATTACTTATTAAAGTTGAAAAATATATTATTAAACAGAGTTCACTTAGTTAACTTTTAAAACAACTCCTACTACAGGATTGTCTTACCACATATGAAAAGAAGGGTTAATTTAGCTAAATATAAAATAAAGATGGGAGAAGTCTTTAAAATATTAGCAGCACCCGTGCATTATTTTTAAGTAGTTAGTGATAGATCATAGAAGGAAGAATTTGTGCCCTGAGCCATTTTTCTTAGTACTGTTGTTCTCTATTCCCTCTGAAGCATATTTCAAAGAAACACTGATTAGCGGTAAGGTAGAGTAAAATTAAACCTTCTTTTGTTATTTTTGACCTAGAACAAGCAGATTGCAGATACAGAATAAGGGTAGCACTTTTCAAAATCTGAACAGGAGCAAAAATGTGTTGACCATGTGAGACTGGGACAGCATGTTTTAAGTACTAATCAAGACTGTTCTTGGGCGCCTGGGTGGCTCAGTTGGTTGAGCGACTGCCTTCAGCTCGGGTCATGATCCTGGAGTCCCGGGATCGAGTCCCGCATCGGGGTCCCTGCTCAGCGGGGAGTCTGCTTCTCCCTCTGACCCTCCCCCCTCTCATGTGCTCTCTCTCTCATTCTCTCTCTTATTCTCTCAAATAAATAAATAAAATCTTAAAAAAAAATAAAAAGACTGTTCTTCCCAATCTCTTAAGAATGGTTCTTGACATTCAGATTCCACCTCTTAAAATTGTTACTAAAAGTACATGATAGGTATTTAGTAATGATCATTACTGTTGATAATCTTATTTTTCTCTAATTTTTATATTCTAATTATTTGAATAACTTCATTGATATGGTGAGGTTATGTGTGTATATCCATAGGTGTGTTTGTATTATCTGTGTATCTCATTACATATTAAATGAAAGTGATAGGATTTCTAACAAGGCTTTGTTCTAGAGCCAAAAAATTAAAAAATGTGTCCTTCCTATTCCTCTTAACAATGACTCTTACTGGAGGAACCGCCATTGTTTGGCAATGATTTTTTAGAGATTGAATTCCTAAAAAAGTACGTAGCAATTCAACAACATCCCTAGGGGGGCTGTTTAAGAGTTGAGTAGAGTATACCTCATGCTTAGACTGTCAGTGGCCATTTGAAGAGGGCCAGGGTAACCCATTCATGCACCAAGGTGATTGTTGTCAAAGTTTAGAAAAAATTCAAAGTATTCAAAGCAGCCTCTCTCTGAACAACAGACAGCATTGCATATTGAATATAATAAGATTTGTAATATGACCCACCTAATTTCAAATACTGTGGCCTTGTAATAGATTTTCAGCTTACTTAATTTCTCTAATATGATTTTCTTCTTCAACTTCAAAGTGGGAATAATATCTTCTTAGATTCCTGTGAAGATTAAACCAAGTGAAGTATGCGTAGTACCTGGCATCATATTTGACATTTGAAAAATAGTAAATGTAGTTATTACCTGCATATATTTTGGAGGTAGCTATTTAGAATTTTCAGACTCTCCAACTTTGCTTTATAAGGAGGAAGAATTTCAGCCATAGTTTAAGAACTTACAATCTAAAGGAATTTTAAAAAGTATTCTGCTTATTCATATAACACAGTATTGCATATCTCTGAAATGAAAAGATTTGACTAAATCTCTAAAGACTGGGAGGGAACTAGCTCTTTATTCACCATATGACCCTTAGTTCAGCAACATACTGGATGTCACCTTGGTTAAGTTACTTAACAACTCTTTGCCTCAGTTGCCTCATTCTAAAATGGAGTTATTAATACTGCTTAATCCATTGGATTATTATGAGGATTAAGTAAGTTTATATATGAGAGCAATTAGAAATCTATACCAAATGTAGTAATAAGCACCATTTTGTAAATGTTAACTAGGAACAGTAACAATAGCCATAATAGTAATAATACCATCATCATTAACTATTCTGAATGTTTATATAAATTGCAATTGGTATCCATAACTTCCTCTAAGGTAAGTGATGATAGTCATATTTTAGAAATGGGGGACACTTGATACAGTTTGTCCAATATCTCCACATTAGTCAGTAGCAGTTGGGATTTGAATCTAGATTCATCTGAATCCCAAATCCTACGCTTTTACCATTGTACCATCATTCAGCCCTCTAAGCTTTCTTTGATTCCTGAAGTTTCATAAAGGGAATTAAGTGATGATCCAACCAGAACAACTCTACTGATAACAGATAGCCTAGGCTGTATAATTGGTGAGATTAAGTCTTAAAAGGGAAGATTATATTAACCCATTTATTTTAGTTGCTATTTCCAAAAACAGGTTTTCATAAATTGAAAATTATTGAAGTGGTTAGCTAATGTTTTTTGTTTGTTTGTTTTTAACCATATCTCATAATGTATAACATTTAACAGTTATTCATAGGCATTTAACAAGACACCTATTTTGAGGGAATTATAGATTTAAACTTTTAAAAACCTGAAGCTTTTCAGAATTATTAACTTAAAATTTCATGTAAAGCATATTTTTTTTGTTGTTGATTTAATTTACCATCAAGTTATTGTTAGTAAATTCAAAATGCTTTGGTTTATCCTTAGTTTAAACTACTGTTGTTTTCAGATTTAAAATAATTACTTGGATTTTACTCTTTTGAATTCACCTTTCTACAGCTTCAAATTATTATTTTAATCATGTAAATAAGCAATATAAGAAATAAATGCTTGCTATTCAGTACCTTTTCATTATGCCATCTCTTTCTCTCTTCTAGAACTAACATCAAACCTCGAAATTCCACACCACCTAGTTTGGCACGAAATCCTTCCTCAGGTGTTCTTACAAACAAAAGAAAAACATATACTGAGAGCTACATAGCCAGGTATGTCTAGCTCTGAGATTCTAATAACTAAAATAAAAATAATGTATATAGTCTTCTAAGGACCAAATGCAAAAATATTTATCAGGCTATTAATAGAAAATCTGATTTCTCCTTTGCTATATGATTTATTTTGGCTTTAAGCTGTACACTAAATAGTTTGGGCATAAATAATATTTTTCTAGACCTTGTAGTTATTATTGTTGTAAATGCTTGAGGACAGTTTTTCAGTTTCACTGCATTCATTTGTGTTTTATATCTTAATTTTAAGTGCAACATGATTATTTTTACCTCTGCAAATTGAGTAATAGACCCTTTAAACTGGTATTGTAATTTTCAGCAACATTTAAATATATTTAAATTCCCTGCTGAGCTTGTGATTATCCATGTACTTCCCTTTCTTATCTGTCACAGTATTTGTGCAACTTCGACATTCACTCTGTTTTTAAGCATAAAACAAATCATTCTAGTATAGATATTATATATATCCTTATTCCAGAAAGTATAAGGGAATATACAGAGATTCACAACATACAGTGAGATACGATATTTTATAAAAATGAAAGAATATGAAAAGAAAAAATGAGAATTAAAAGATAAAGGAAAAAAAGGAATGAATTTAGCCCACAAAATATGTGTAGTCCACAAAATATGTGTCATAATACGCTGTATATAGGCTAGCCTTTGGCCATAAATTGGGTCCAAATTTTGTAGTGGCCAGAGTACAGGGGAAGATAGGAGTAGTTAGTTACATGATTCGTGTTGTATTAAAAAAAAAAAAAATCATTTCTCTGTGAAAGCACACCTAGTCCTGAGACCTCAAAAATCTGCCTATGAATTCTCATAAAGAGACACTGGATAATTTATTACTATTTTTTAAATTTTATTTTATTTACTTTCAATTAACTAACATATAGTATATTATTAGTTTCAGAGGTAGAGTTCAGTGATTCATCAGTCTCATATAACACCCAGTGCTCATTACATCCTGTGCCCTCCTTAATGTCCATCACCCAGTTACTCCATCCCCCTACCCACCTCCCCTCCAGCAACCCTCAGTTTGTTTCCTAGGATTAAGAGTCTCTTATTGTTTGTCTCCCTCTCTGATTTCGTCTTGTTTTATTTTTCCCTCTCTTCTTCTATAATTCTCTGTTTTGTATCTTAAATTCCACATAGGAGTGAGATCATGTAATTGTCTTTCTCTGATTGACTTATTTCACTTAGCATAATACCCTCTAGTTCCATCCACATCATTGCAAATAGCAAGATTTCATTTTTTTGATGGCTGAGTAATATTTCAATTGTGTGTGTGTGCGTGTGTGTGTGTGTGTATACATATACCACATCTTCTTTATCCATTCACCTGTTGATGGACATCTAGGCTCTTTCCATAGTTTGGCTATTGTAGACATTGCTGCTATAAACACTGGGGTGCATGTACCTCTTCGGATCCCTACATTTGTATCTTTGGGGTAAATACCAAGTAATTCAATTGCTGGGTCATAGGGTAGCTCTATTTTCAGCTTTTGAGGAACCTCCATACTGTTTTCCAGAATGGTTGTACCAGCTTGCATTCCCACCAACAGTGTGAGAGGGTTCCCCTTTTCCTCATCCTCTCCAACATCTGTCATTTCCTAACTTGTTAATTTTAGCCATCCTGACCAGTGTGAGATAATATATCATTGTGGTTTTGATTTGTATTTCCCTGATGCTGAGTGATGTGGAGCACTTTTTTCATTTGTCTGTTAGCCATCTGTATGTCTTCTTTGGAGAAAATGTCTGATCATGTCTTCTGCCCATTTCTTGATTGGGTTATTTGTTCTTTGGGTGTTGAGTTTGGTAAGTTCTTTATAGATTTTGGATACTAGCCCTTTATCTGATATGTCATTCGGATGTCTTTCGGTTTTGTTGACTGTTTCCTTTGCTGTGCAAAATCTTTTTATCTTGATGAAGTCCCAATAGTTCATTTTTGCCTTTGTTTCCCTTGCCTTCGGAGATATGTCTAGTAAGAAGTTGCTATGGTTGAGATCGAAGAGGTTGCTGCCTGTGTTGTCCTCTAGGATTTTAATGGATTCCTGTCTCACATTTAGGTCTGTCATCCATTTTGGTCTTTCATCCGTTTTGAGTCTACTTTTGTGTATGCTGTAAGGAAATGGTCCAGATTCATTCTTCTGCATGTGGCTGTCCAATTTTCCCAGCACCATTTGTTGAAGAGACTGTCTTTTTTCAATTGGATATTCTTTCCTGCTTTTTGAAGATTAGTTGACCATAGAGTTGAAGGTCCATTTCTGGGTTCTGTATTCTGTTCCATTGACCTATGTGTCTGTTTTTGTGCCAGTACCATACTGTCTTGATGATTATAGCTTTGTAATATAGCTTGATGTCCTGAATTGTGATACCACCTGTTTTGGTTTTCTTTTCTTTTTTTTTTTTAATTTAATTTAATTTTATTATGTTATGTCAACATACAGTACATCGTTAGTTTTTGATGTAGTGTTCCATGATTCATTGTTTGCATCTAACACCCAGTGCTCCATGCAATACGTACCGTCTTTAATACCATCACCAGGCTAACCCATCCCCCCACCCCCCTCCCCTCTAAAACCCTCAGTTTGTTTCTCGGAGTCCATAGTCTCTCATGGTTCGTCTCCGTCACCGATTCCCCCACTTCATTTTTCCCCTCCTTCTCCTAATGTCCTCCATGCTATTCCTTCTGTTCCACAAATAAACGAAACCATATGATAATTGACTTTCTCTGCTTGACTTATTTCACTTAGCATGATCTCCTCCAGTCCCATCCATGTTGATGTAAAAGTTGGGTATTCATCCTTTCTGATGACCGAGTAATATTCCATTGTATATATGGACCACCTCTTCTTTATCCATTCATCTGTTGAAGGGCATCTTGGCTCTTTCCACAGTTTGGCTATTGTGGACATTGCTGCTATGAACATTGGGGTGTATATGGCCCTTCTTTTCACTACATCTGTGTCTTTGGGGTAAATACCCAGGAGTGCAATTGCTGGGTCATAGGGTAGCTCTATTTTTAATTTTTTGAGGAACCTCCACACTGTTTTCCACAATGGCTGTACCAACTTGCATTCCCACCAACAGTGTAAGAGGGTTCCTCTTTCTTCTGTGGGACTTTCTAAAAATGAACATGTCCACGTGCCTCCCAGAGAGGTTTTGATTTCTTTGGTTTGGATTTTTTAAATTTTAAGAGTGATGCTTATGCATAACAACGGATGAGAACCATAAAGGAATAGGTGAATTGCTACCTTTGCAGGTAGATTCTTTCATGAATACTGTTTGTTTCACCTAAGGTTTTGATACATTTTAAATATTAAAGAAGTAATGTTTCTTGGAGTCCTGAAGTTAGCTGTATTATGTTGTATATGTGTGGAGCCATGTGTTTTGGATACATGCTGAATGTAGGATTAACATTCTCTTACAAAATGGAAAACTTAATAAATACATGTGCTTGAATAAAAAGATCATCTTATCTTTCTAAAGAGGTAGACAAAGAAGTGACAACAAAAGAAGTGCAGGGGCAAAAATCACATTAAAAATGAGTTTGAATTCTTTTTTAGTTTGTTTCTTTTCTTTCTTTCTTTTTAAATGGTTGATAGGTGATAGTAAACCTTGTTCACTTGACTTACTACCCTACCCAGATGGAATAATTATAACCATAACAGATGAAGAAATCTCACAGATTTCTTTTTCTGGAAGTGTGATAGACTACATTTTCTGGATGGCCCTTCCAACCCAAAACACCTAAAAATGCTACACAAAATGGAACAGATATCCTTTTGAATGTGTAGCTTAGCTCTCAGAAAAGTTAGAGAAACTTCCACAGGTAAGTAAATAAAGGAAACGAGGGGTCAGATTGGTAAATTAACCCTGACACTGAACTTACATTTGAGGTTTTGACTGATCTTCCCTACTTAAAGTCTTGGATTTTAATGTCATTGTGGGAGAGAGGAGGCGATTTCTTGGACTTGGGCAGAGCGGAGCTTTAGAAACTCAACTTTTCCTTCCCCTCTCCTCATGCCTCTTCCTCTACACCAGTACTCTTGAAATGTCCATCAAGAGGTTGTCTTGGGCTCGGCTAGAGGTAATCGCATGCTAAAATATGACAGTGGGATTATTTACAGGAAATAGGGAATGAAAGCAGGCAGTGTCGGGTGTTTCTCTTTCCTGGGAGCCCTTGCCCCAGTCCTGGAGCTGATTTTCTTTGGCCTTCCAAGTGACAGCGTAGATGTGAGAGAACAAGATCTTTTTATTTTATTTTATTTTATTTATTTATTTTTAAAGATTTTATTTTATTTATTTGACAGAGAGAGAGAGAGAGACAGCTAGAGAGGGAACACAAGCAGGGGGAGTGGGAAAGGGAGAAGCAGGCTCCCAGCCAAGCAGAGAGCCCAATGCGGGGCTCGATCCCAGGACCCTGGGATCATGACCTGAGCCGAAGGCAGACGCTTAACGACTGAGCCACCCAGGCACCCCAGAGAACAAGATCTTAATAGGTGGGTGTAGGATAGTTTAATTGGAAATTCTATGTTCCCAAAGGGAACCAGTTTCTTTTGTAACAGCCCCGTAGACGTAGCTTTCAGGTGTCCTGAGGGATGTCTAATTCCCGTGGATTGCGTACAAGCACTGCTGCCTGGAAACACAGCTGGTATTCCACCTTTTTAAAGGTTCTCATTAAAGAAAGCTAGGCAGTTATCCCAAAGTCAGATGTGTCCACAGAAACGGAGAAAGAATTCTCCTTACGTTATATTATAGATTAAAATAGAAATGATTATAGCTGACATTCTTGTGACATTTCTGCTTTTAAAGAAAATGCTTCTTAAATGTCACCATTATATATGAAGACTGATAAAGGATTCTGTTAAATACATTTTGTCAATGACATTCCTTTCTATTCCTAATTTTCTAAGTGTTTTTTTTTTTTTAAATGAAAAATAGGTGGTGAATCTTACTGGATATCATATATATAAAACCAGTATTTTAAATCCTTTAATCTATTTGTGTTTTAAATTATATTAGTAGATTTTCTAATGTTAAGTCAATCTTATTTTCTGGAATAAATCTAAAGTGTTTTGAATTGCATATGTCTGTAGATTGTGTTTGCTAAAATTCTTGGAGATTTATATGTATTTCCAAGTTAATAGGTAAAATTGATTATATTTTTATATTCTCTTATTAGTCTGAATATCAAGGTTT
The DNA here is from genome assembly GCF_029215605.1 of Mirounga angustirostris. NCBI lineage: Eukaryota > Metazoa > Chordata > Mammalia > Carnivora > Phocidae > Mirounga > Mirounga angustirostris. Next base: position 54,516,857 of record NW_026991712.1, on the reverse strand, counting down.
TACCGACCTTTGAAAAGAAATTGCAGAATGTTGTTTTTCACCTCCCTCTGCTGGAAAAGTTTAGTAGAACTTACCATGTTTTTTTCTTTAAAATATTTTATTTACTTATTTGATGGAGAGAGAGAAAACCCAAGTAGGGTGAGGGGCTGAAGAAGAGGGACAAGCAGACTCCCCACTGAGCAGGGAGCCTGATGCCAGGCTCAATCCCAGGACCCTGGGATCATGACCTGAGCCAGAGGCAGACACTTAACCGACTGAGCCACTCAGGCACCCCTAGAACTTATGATGTAAAATTATCATGAGTCCAGTGTGTGTGTGTGTGTGTGTGTCTGCACGTGCCCACGTGATAAGGAGTAAAGTATGTTAATTACTGATTCAATCACTTTAATGATTATGTCTGTTTAGTGTTACAGTTTGTTTGAAATCAGTTTTCATAAGATATTTTTCTAGGAAATGTTTCATTTCATCTAAGTTTCAAATTATTAGCATAGAATTGTTCTTGTAATTTTTTTTTTTAATTTTATTTATTTGACAGAGACACAGTGAGAGAGGAAACACAAGCAGAGGGAGTGGGAGAGGGAGAAGCAGGCTCCCCGCAGAGCAGGGAGCCCTATGCGGGGCTCAATCCCAGGACCCAGGGATCATGACCTGAGCCGAAGGCAGACACTTAACGACTAAGCCACCCAGGCGCCCCTTGTGCTTATAATTTTAAATCTCTGCTATATCTGTAGTTATATCCTTGTTTCATTCTGAATATTGTTTATTCCTTTTCTGTTGATCAATCTTAAAAGGTTGATCTGTTGATCAATTTTAAAAGGACCAAATATTTTGCTTTGTTTATCTTCTTCATGTATTACTCATTCATTCACTGACTCATTAAAAAATATTTACTGAGAGATGAGTTTATGTCAGGTACTTCTCTTGATCCTAGACAAAGAGCAGTAACAAAACAGATAAAAATCAGTGCACTTGGGGGAGCTCACAGTCTTATGGAGAAGACAAGACGTAACAGAAATGACATACACCGCATGTCAGATGGAAAACAAGAAAGCAAAGGGTGACACAATTTAGGGTGGCAGGGAGAGTGTCCAGAGCCATGAGGGTTACAGTACAGGGGATGAAGGATGAAAGAATTTAAGTGTATATAACTAAATTAGAGCAAAGGACCTAACAAGATTTAGCCTGATGATAGTGATGAGAATTCGAGTGAAAAGACTCCATGGATACAGTGAAAATAGCATGACACATTGGGAGAAGTTATGTATATGTTGTTTTATAATATGTATAATAATATGTACATATTTATTACAGTATATATTTGGAGGAAAGACATCCATCTTTCCTCAGGGCGAGGTTCTAGTTTTCTCTTTAGAGATGGTTTTGCACAAAGGACACTATAAATTTCCATTCTATCCCCATTGTAGTATATGCCTAGTACATTGAACAAATGGAAAGTGTGGTGGTATTTGCCCAGGAAAAATTCTCATAAACAGGGACAAATATAGTGCCAAAGAAAATATTTAGAATTTCATTATTAACTAAAAGGGATTTTTAAAATCTGAACTAGAAAAATATTAAAACTGAGGTTAAGCAAGCTTTTGCTTATACTTAGTATTAAGTACTGTTTTCTAAGGGTTATGAAAACTACTGACAAGAACTTTGTGTTTCTACTTTTCTTCCTGTACTCCTTCAGGCCAGATGGAGACTATATATCTTCACTTAATGGCGGAAATGTTAAAGGCATGGAAGGAAATTCAACAGGACACTTACCAAAATTCTGCCATGAGTGTGGGACTAAATACCCTGTAGAATGGGCAAAGTTTTGTTGTGAATGTGGCATTCGAAGAATGGTTCTGTGAATAGACCCCAAAAGAAAAAGCTAAGTCCAGAATCTTATGACTGTTGCACCTTGGACAGCTAAACATTTCCTTTAGGGATTTTATGCTAAAATTATTCGAAATACTTTTTTCAGCAATTTTTGGAGCATAATTCTTTGGCTGTGTAATGTGTGTGTGTATATAAATGTGTACATATACTGTATATAATAAATACCTGATACCCCAAACTGTGCCATTTATGGAAATACTCATCTGTCAGAAAATAATTTCAAGTGGAATCATTAACTGTTACTGTTGTTATTGCACATTAAGCATACCTTCACAAAATCAAATGCTAGTGCTCAGCCCTTCAAGCTTTAGAATGATCATTACTTTGAGCAAAAAATCAGAACAAACATTTTTATTATCGGTGCCTATTTTCACATAGTATAGGATGGGATGCTTGGAATTTTGGAAATGAAGAGAGTATTTTCAGTTACAGTTAGTTATGTAAGGTCATTTTCCTGTAGAGCTCTTTAACAATTAATTTTATAAATATTAAAAAAAGAAAGGAATTAAACCTCTACAGGTCTATGATGTCCTTTACTCGGTATATCATTAATTATATAATCTAGAGATCTTTATTCATTCCTTAAAATGTAATTATGCAATTTCCTTTTCAGAGACACAAGACTGAAAAATACAAATGTATTTTATTCCAGTTATAACTGAAGGTTTTTTTTTTTTTTACCTCTGTGTGTTTAGTTGAATGTATATTCTATCTATTTCTAATTGTGTCTCCATATTTCACTTTTTTCTTTTTCATACCCTCATGTCTGAGGAGTTTTAATTTACTACTTCCTTATTTTTGCGAAGTTTGAAAATAATTATTTAATAGAAGAGGCACAAGATTCCTTGCAAAATTCTACATGTTTATTTCTGTGTCTGAATTTAGAAAAAATTATTTTAATGGATTTTAAAATAAACCACCTCACCCTAATAAATAATTTGGATAATTAATCATTACTGCAGGGAATGCAGGTAAAAAGTATTTTAATTTTTTAATTTTAATTTCCCTTGAAGTATAGTTAGATGTAGTGATGAGTTGGTTAAGAGACTATCTAATGTTTCCTCTTATATTTTCTTTTTAGTGTTTAATACTGAAACACCATTCACATCACAGTAAAAAAAACCACTGAAAATGCACTGCTTTAATGCACAGCTGACTTATGTAATTAAACATTCACAAAAAGTTATACTTTAACTTTGGCTAAAATATAGCTTTTAATCATTGTCACTTTCAGTGTGACAGTATTTAGTAGTAGAATCTTTGATGGCCTGTGCAAGCCAGGTTCAGTAACTCCTTAGTAATTTCTGTTGAATGGAAAGAAAAGAGCTTTGATCTTATTATAAAGGTGTAAGCAAATCATTTGTAGGCCATTTTTAGCTTCTCGTTTATGATTGTGATCAACTGTAAGGGTTAATGTAGAAATTTGTGGCTTTTAATTTTCTCTGAAATTTATTTATGCTTATACTTTATAATTGTATCATTAGTTTTTTTGTGGTTTTGTTTTGTTTTTTCATTCAGGTAGGGGATATAAACTTTGAGGTAATGGGAATTGTCGTTTTATTTACCTTATAGTTTCTTTCCTGACTTTTCATTAACTTTTTAAAATCTGGTTGTCTTTATTCAGTCATATTGGTCTAAAAAAGGAATCCATTAGCTAGAATAAGCTGTAATTAATTTAGGAGAATAATGTACATATTAGATTTTCATTTCAATAATATATGTTACTCTGTCCCGTTATAAATCATATGAAGAACTTTAAACTTTGTTTTCTCTGGAACTGAGCATTATTTTTCTTTTTCCAAGTTTTTTTTTTTAAGACCACGTAATTTTTGCCCAAGGAAGGGGTAGGTAAATGAACTTAAACACAGTGGCACATGTTTGTTCCTCACAGAATTTTGTGGTAGCCAGTAAATGTTATAATGTACTACATGGAAAATGAGTTGGTATAAAAATCATCCAATTCTAGAACCCAGAGATTATTATAAACAGTAAGTAGGTGAAGTATACTTATGAATTATGAAACATGTTGTGACAATGTATTTAAATGCATTTTTGTATTACTTATATTATTTTCACATTGATTTGTTGTGCAATAGTTCAGTTTATAAGAAATTTTCCTAGATCTATGCATCATTTACTTTATTTATTTTCACAAGTATTTGCTAGTGTGGTAGAATAAAAAAATGATTGTAAGCTTAAATTAAAAATGTAAAAATTGCTTATATATTATTCTGAAAGTCATTAGCTTGAAGAAGTAAGATTATTATGGTTGCTGTTGTCTCTTGTTCACTCTGTTTTTTATTACAAATACTGTCTTCATTTCTGAAACAATTCAATAAAGACATATAGCAAAAAAATTTTCAATTGGTCTTTATTGATGTCTTAGCTTTTAGCCATACATAGGTAATAGAAAGATAAGAGCACACTGAAATATGAAGAAAATATTCAAAGTTAAAATACAGATTTTTTAAATGAGATAATAGCTTTTCATTGGCAGGTTTTTTGTGCCATCAGCTTTTAAAGAAATTGCTATTGTTTTTTGAATTGAAGTGTTTTATGGCATCAAAGTATTATAAATATGTTTCATTACAAGATTTCTAAGACCTAGAAAAATTCTCTTTATGTCCAGTAAAATATAGCAGTTGAAAACATGAGTGAAGTCAAGGTTGTTAGGAAACATTGTGGATATTTCTAGTTAGGAAATATACAGTTTAATAGCAAATAGTATTGGTTTGTGATCAATACTTAGTGATTTAGACTATCATATTTAAAATTTTATTTTATTTTATTTATTTTTTAAAGATTTTATTTATTTATTTGAGAGAGAGAGAATGAGAGAGAGCACATGAGAGTGGGGAGGGTCAGAGGGAGAAGCAGACTCCCTGCCGAGCAAGGAGCCCGATGCGGGACTCAATCCAGGGACTCCGGGATCATGACCTGAGCCGAAGGCAGTCGCTTAACCAACTGAGCCACCCAGGCGCCCCGATATTTAAAATTTTAAACAGTAGCTGTCTCTAGTAAAAATACAATCAAATTAGACATGTTTGGTTTGTACTCAATCTTCCCTGTTCTAGAGACAAATACTTTTACCATGAATAGAAGCTCAGAGAATGAAAAATAATAGAAGAGGTACATAACTGTGTACAAAGAGTCAGCAGAACTGTATCTTTATTTGCATTGCAGGTATATGTATTTTATATGGTGGATACATTTTTAGTACTAAGATAGGTTAACTTTTCTAACTGACTATATTGAATAGAGCAGTGGAAAAATTGTTAAAACCAAGTTAATGATAGCCATTATTTTCATTTAGAAATTTTTCAGGTTATTACTGTCAGGATACTCATAGATAATTTTGTCTGTCTTATAGGTGAACTGCTTTTTTGCCACTAGAGGGTGCTTTTAGATAATTTAATATTGCCAGTTTTCAATTCTTATTTTAAAGGCCTCTCAGCAGTAGAAGTATGAGATATATATATAGATAGATATAGATATATATATCATGGCCTTACAGAGATTTATAAAAGATTGTTTTTATTTTGTTGTGATTTTAACAATTCATATGTTGATTTTTTTTTAAGATTTTATTTATTTATTTGACAGAGACACAGCAAGAGAGGGAACACAAGCAGGGGGAGTGGGAGAGAGAGAAACAGGCTTCCCGCTGAGCAGAGAGCCCGATGCGGGGCTCGATTCCAGGACTCTGGGATCATGACCTGAGCCGAAGGCAGATGCTTAACGACTGAGCCACCCAGGCGCCCCTCATATGTTGATTTTTAAGAACTTTAGTCTAGCTCGTTTTGGGTACCAGGGTGGTAGTAATTAATAGAAATGTTTAATATTTACTCTTCACAATATTTTGTTAGCAAATTTGTGCATCTCAAACATATTACTAAAATATTACCAGATATTCTTTGTACTATTACTTTAATATTTCATCTTAGTTGTACAAGAGTTTTCATTTCCTTTTAAGATAATTTTTTTCAATCTTTTAACCTAACTTAATGATACCTTATATAGGAGAGTGACATCTACTTATTTATTTTTTATTATTTTTTAAGTTTTTATTTTAATTCCAGTTAACATAAAATGTTATATTAGTTTCAGATATACAATATAGGGAGGGATTGAACACTTCTATACATCACCCAGTGCTCATCACAAGTGCCCTTCTTAATTCCCATCACTCGTTTCACCCATTCCCCCCCCCACACACACACACCTCCCCTCTGATAAGCATCAATTCTTTATAGTTAAGAGTCTGTTTCTTGATTGGTCTCTCTGTCTTTCTCTCTCTTTTTTTCCCCTTTGTTCATTTGTTTTATTTCTTAAATTCCACATATGAGCAAAATCCTATGGTACTTGTCTTTCTCTAACTGACTTATTTTGCTGATCATTTTACTCCATTCATGTCATTGCAAATGGAAAGATTGAGAGTGACATCTATTTAAAGTAAGAGCTAAGTAAGTTGTTAGACCAACTAATATGAGATGCACAAAACTAAAACTTTAACTTATACTTACTTTATACTTTAAACTAAAACTTTGTACTTACAAATATTAAAAAAAAGCTTTACATGTTCTTCATTCTCTGATATACTAGGGATTGAGAGCAATAAGTAAGATGTGATTAAGTCCTTATGCTATAAAGTTGATGTAACTTATTTGGAGAAGCCGATATACATACAATTACAACTCAGGACAAACAGGAGGATTCATTTTCATGAAATTTTATTATAAAGTACCAACAAAATACTGCAGAAATGTTGAAGATAGAGCTTCTCATCACCACAAGTTATACAGCTGGCCATTTCTTGCTTTTTTTCTTTTCCTCCCTATCCCAGTGCTTAAGAGGAGGCCTGGTAGAATGGGACCAAGAGCTGCACTTCCCCACCTTTGCTGGGGAAAAGGCAATGGCAGTGGATAGGATGAGTGTGCAGTGGGGTCTATTGGAATGTAAAGTGTGAACTACTTGGGACTGTCCTGAAGACTGAGAAAAAATGATGCTGAGTAAAAATTACTAATTCCAACTGTTCATCTCACCTCACGTAACTCTCCACTTTCATTGTCCTTTTTTCTCTGCCCCAATACTTGTTTCTATGCCTGTTTTGAATTGCACTGATAAGGTTGGAGATTGCCGATAGTTCTGAGTAGTGGTGAGTATGCTTAACAATGAAACGCTGATTTTCATTCATCAAATCAACAATCTTAAATTATAATAAAACCGAAAACTTCATGGTGCACCAGGATGAATGCCCTTATCCACTAATGGTGGAAATAAAAATTGATAATACTTTTTGAAGAGTTGACTGATTTTATCTTTTTTAAAAGCCTTTAAAATAGTCATGCCTCATAACCTAGTAATTTTGTTTCCAAGACACTGATTCTTGAGGAAGTAATCTGAAGTACAGAAAAATACTTAAGCAGACTGTGTTTAATAGTACTATTATTTGTTGTGACAAAAATTAAACCATTTAGCCGACCTCTAAACACAGAGAACACACTGATAGTTGCCAGTCGGGAGGGGAGTGGGGAGATGGGCAAAATGGGTAAAGGGGGGTGGGATATCTAGGCCTCCAGTTACAGAATGAATAAGTCACAGGAATAAAAGGGACAGCATATGGAATATAGTCAGTGACGATGTTGCACGGTGACAGACGGTAGCTACACTTGCGGTGAACGTGGCATAATGGACAGAGAAGTTGAGCCACTATGTTGTACACCTAAAACTAATGTAATATTGTGTGTCAACCATACTTAAATAAAAAATAAAAAAATAAAAGGCCAATTGAAACCACAAAAATTCAGTCATTTAGTAAGTTAATAATTAAAGCACTTTCAAATAATTTTGAATGGTATAACAAGGTTATGTTTTACCACTAAGACAGACAGTCTAAAAGAGTGCATATGTAAAGAACTGCACAGATGAAGGCTTGAAATACATTCCTCAGTATATTGTACTTATTTCTACTGGAAGGTTTTTCGATGTTTTTATATTTTCTTAATGTTTTTTATACTGTTAATATAATAATCTTTTAAAAATAGGGTTATGTTTTCAAAATCACTTGCATGTGATAGTAGTAGTTTGTTTAAAGTCACGACCTCATCTTCAGTTATGTTATAGCATTCACAAAATACAGATGGTAACCCTTGTGATCAAGTTAAGCTAGTTTGTTTTTATAATACCTTGGTTGCTGAAAGTATCTGTTAACTGCAGGTATAATTTTCATGAGATTATTTTTCCTGTATTTCATGCAAAGGACATTTTTTTTTTTAAGATTTTATTTATTTATTTGACAGAGACAGAGAGAGAGGGAACACAAGCAGGGGGGAGTGGGAGAGGGAGAAGCAGGCTCCCCGCAGAGCAGGGAGCCCGATGTGGGGCTCGATCCCAGGACCCTAGGATCATGACCTGAGCTGAAGGCAGGCGCTTAACAACTGAGCCACCCAGGCGCCCCAAACAACATTCTAACATAGTCCCTTCCCCCTTTCTAATTATTACCCATATGATTTGAGGAGTCCATGGTATGCAAGTGAATTTTTACTCCGCAGAACATAAAAACTAAACTGGTCTAAATATTTAAGACCATTTTATTGTTGAGCTGGAGGGGGATATATAAGTATATATCTGAAGTACATCCATTTTCACATATTTACCTATAGGCTTATCTTTTAAACTTTAAAATGTGTTTAATGTTATCTTCTTATTTTCTTGTAGTTATTTTAGTCAAGAACAATAATTTTAGAATCAGTAAGTTTAAAAAATTTTTGCTAATATTGCCAAACTTATACTCCTGGGGAAAACTCATGTGAACCCCACAAGACACATTTGGAATTTTTTATTTTAAACCCTAATTCCTCAAGGGTGATCCTCTTTGGAAACATACTGTTCAATTAACAATTAATTTGAAAATTTAAAACAATAGGTTTGTTTTTTAATATGTCTCACTACAGATAAAATCAAAACTCCTTTTGAATGAGCAGCATGTATGCTAGAGCAGCTGTCTATCCCCGGTGAGGCACTGTGTCCCCATGGCCTTCCCTCGGTCAGCACTGGTATAGTTCTCCCTCTTGTATCAGTGTATCTCACTGATGCCATTACCAGAAAACTTGTATGAAGATGAGGGGCAGTTATTCATTGCCTTAAATACTTAACTATAGTTTAAGTAGAAAACATTGAACAATACTAGAAATTAAAAACTGTCCCAAGTCATACCCAGTAGTGAGAGATTTTGACCTATTTTCAATCTAAATTTTGTTACTGTCTGTAATAGGCATTGTTTACATTTGTGGCTAGCATCTTTTGGAAATTCTCCTCCGTGTGTGGTTAAGTTTTTTGTTTTGAATCCCACTGCCTCAAGAAGATCATAGCCAGAGTTTAGTTTTCCATCCTTTCTCGCAGCTAGGGAGTGGTCATATCATCTGACAACTGAACAGACTTGGATTCTGAAACAAGCAACGTGAAGAAGCAGCCACAGAAGCGGCAGTATCTCTTTTCCAGTGGGGATGGTGAAGTCTGCTGGAGAGGCAGCGAGCTTCCAGGGTAGCAGTGGCAGAGTCAAGATGTGACTTATGCCCTGTGGTAGCACTTGAGCTGAGTTTCCTACTCTGGAGTAGTCTATCAGTCTAAGTTGGGCCTTGTTTCTGGCTACAGAGCCACCAGTCTTGATTATCTGGCTCTCCTAGAGATTCTGTGAATTACCCAACAGCTTTTAATAGATACCTTTTTGCTTAAGCTAACTGGACTGAGATTTCTTATTTGTACTTAAAACTCTTCAGTGATAAAATTTGACCTGACCTCATGCTTCCCTTTTATAATGGCCATGGCAATGGGAAAAGTGCTTACAATCATATTCTACAGGAGGGAATCTTCAACATATTGAATTAAGAGCAGCTGATTCCCAATTATGGTCCCAAGAGCAACCTTATCCCAATTATGGTGATAAATAATCACAAACTGAATTTTTTTTTCATGAAGATAGAAACCTTTTAATTTATTTTTATTTTTTATTTAAATTCTCTGATTGACTTATTTTGCTCAGCATAATATCCTCCAGTTCCATCCACGTCATTGCAAATGGCAAGATTTCATTCCTTTTGATGGCTGCATAATATTCCATTGTATAAGACATGTATCATATGACCTCACTGATACGAGGAAATCTTAATCTCAGGAAAGGAACTGAGGGTTGCTGGAGTGGTGGGAGGTGGGAGGGATGGGGTGGCTGGGTGATAGACATTGGGGAGGGTATGTGCTATGGTGAGCGCTGTGAATTGTGTAAGACTGTTGAATCACAGACCTGTACCTTTGAAACAAATAATACAGTATATGTTAAAAAAAAATAAATTCAGTTAGCCAACATATATACATATATAGTACATCATTAGTTTTTGATGTAGTAGTCAACGATTCATCAGTTGCATGTAACAGTGCTCATCACATCACGTGCCGTCCTTAATACCCATCACCTGGTTACCCCATCCCCCCACCCACCTCCCTTCCCACAACCCTGAGTTTGTTTCTTGGGGTCAAGAGTTTCTCATGGCAGAAAATGAATTTTAAGAAATATGCTGTAAGCATAATTATACCTATTGGGCAGGGCTAATTTGAGGATTATCAGAAATGTGTCTAAAATCTCTGTGCAATGTTTGACACTTAACAGGCTATCAGTAAATGGCATCAATTATTTAGTAGTAGTAATAATTTTGGATATATATGTATGTTACATGTTCATCAAATATTTTAATTCCTATGATGTGCCAGGCACTGTTCTACATGCAGTGAATGAAGCAGTTGAAAATCCCTGTCCCTTTGAAGTTCACATTCTAGTGGAGGAATATGAAAATATAGTAGATAAATTAGTAAACATATTTACTATTAGAATGTGACAAGTGCTATGGAGTAAAATAAATGGGGAAGAGGTGGTTAGAGAGAGATGAGGGAGAGTGGAAGTGGGTTGCAATTTTAAATAGGGTAGTTCAGGGATGATTTCATCAAGAGAGTGGTATTTGAGCACAGACCTGAAAGAGGAGTGAGGCATTATTGTTCATCTCTTTCGTGTATTGCATAGTTTATTGAACTGTTCACCCTAATGTTCAGTGTTTTCTGCTAAAAATAATATTCAATATGGTTGAAGCATGCAAGTGGGAAAGAGAGGAAAGAGTATTTTTTGCAGAGGGTAAAAAGTGCAAAGGCTCTGAGGTGGGAGCCCAGTACCTCTAAAATGGTTTGAGGAAGGAAGAGATTAGAAAATTAAGGCCAGTAATGCAGCAGCCAGATTGTGTATGCTTTAGAGGCCGCTGAAATGATTTTGGCTTACTCAGTAAGATAGGAATCAGGGAATGACATGATCTGGCTTAGACATATAATCTCTGTATATGTTCTTTGACCCCTAAATTAGTGCAAAATAAAAGGCAAGAGGAAATAGCTGTTGCGTGTTTCACCCTAAAGTGTCTGTGTATTGATCAAATTAAGTAGTCTTTTTTTTTTTTTTAAGATTTTATTTATTTATTTGAGAGACAGAGAATGAGAGACAGAGAGCATGAGAGGGAGGAGGGTCAGAGGGAGAAGCAGACTCCCCGCCAAGCAGGGAGCCCGATGCGGGACTCGATCCCGGGACTCCAGGATCATGACCTGAGCCGAAGGCAGTCGCTTAACCAACTGAGCCACCCAGGCGCCCCTCAAATTAAGTAGTCTTAACACTCAACTCTCAGAAAAGTGTCACACTCTACAGCGTAGATTGGTATTTGATTATGTACAATTTAGATTGAAACAAACAGACTTTTCAACCCCACCTGAGTATAACAAAAGGAGAAGTATCCTCATTTCTCAAGATGGCCATCCAGTTCCCTAATGTCCCACTCATTAGGAGTAAAACTCTATTTTTTTTTTATTGACAATTCCTTTGTCTCATTTAAGGAGGCAGAAGTTAGCAATTAATTCTACTTTCTGAATTTAGTCCCTAATATTCATAAACTTGTCTTTCATTCTTATTTCCTTATTCATCAATGTCAAATGATCTGAATAGAACCTTCAAATGTAAGGGACAGATATCCTTCTAAGTTACCCTGAGAAAGGGGGTTTAATATAAGATGCATGTGAATTAAAAATGGAAGGTCATTAGGTGCTGAGGCAGCTCCAAGAATTAATTGGTCTAACTGCCAACCTCTATTCTTCTCAGAGCTCATTTGTCCATTATCTATTGTCTATCTTCCTCACTCACTGCTATGTATCTTTTTGGGTCTCCCATTCATTCACCTTGTCAGTATCCAGCTTAATTAAACCTCACAACTTTCTTTTTCAGACTCATTTTGGGCAAATTCACTTAGGACTGTGATTCAAATTTCTAACACAGAGCACCCGCATTACTCTATCTTTTCAAGCTCTATGACCTACATCACAGATCATTAGTCAGTCTATCAATTTGTTGTACTTAGGGCAGATTCCCTTTTACTCCCTTCGTATTAGTTGGGATAGAGGTATGAGTTCACATGGCAAAGAACATAGCCCCTTAGAAGAAATCGTAGGTGTTGGAGAACTCCTTACATGAGGTATGGACATTGCAGGGAATGATTGACATATTTAGAAAACAAGGATTTGTTTATATTTGTAATAGTTTCAAACTAGCAAATCTGAAAATTGAAGTGAAAGTGTTTTATGCAGAAATGTATCAGTAACTATTAGTATTAATTTAGAGCAGTGATTCTCAATGGCAGGGGAGAGATAAAGCCCTGGGAAATATATAGCCAAAAATTTGTGAAGATGGAGCATTGGATAGTTTTAAAAGGCTAATTCATTATGCCTATTATTTTCATAATACAGACATCAGAAAGTAATGCTTGACAAAATCTCTGCTGGTCGGGCTGTGCTAAAAGTAAATTAAGAATTTAAAAAATGAGATTTTAAGTTCTATGTTCATGGAAGACACGACGTCTATTTGCAGATGACATGACTGTCTATGTAGAAAATCTCAAGGACTCTATCTATCTAAAACTAGAACTGATAAGTTTAGTTTTAGGAAGATTATAGGATACAAGGAAAATATAAAAAAATAAGTCTTTCCTATATACCAGTGATGAACAGTAGAATTTGAACTTTAAATACCATTGACAGTAGCCTGTGGGCATGCACACGCACACACAAGTAAATAGTTATACATAAATCTAACAAAATATACATATGCCGAAAACTCAAACACTGATGAAAGAACTCAAAAGATCTAGAGAAATACAGTGTTTATTAATTCAAAGAATAAATGTAGTGAAGACGTCAGTTCTCCCCAGTTTAATCTATAGATTCAGTGCACTCTGAATCAAAATTTCAGCAAGATTTTTGTGGTACGATAGGCTGATTCTAAAATGTATATGGAAAGGCAAAAGAATTACAATAGCCAAAACAATTCTGGAAAAAATTCTGAAGATTTATTCTACCCAATTTCTAGATATTATAAAGCTATAGTAATCAAGTCAGTGTGGTATTTGGAGTTAGACACATCATTGGAAAAGAATAGAGCATCCATAGGTTCAGAAAAATACAATAAACTGAATTTTACAAAAGGGCAAAGACAATTCAGTTGACAAAGTACAGTTGACCCTTGAACACCACAGGTTTGAATCGCATGTGTCCACTTATACATGGATTATTTTTTTACAAATATTGTAAATGTATTTTCCTTATGATTTTCTTAACATTTTCTTTTTCTCTAGCTTTATTAGAAGATTACAGGATATAATACATATAACATACAAAATATGTGTTAATCGACTGTTGTTGGTAAGGCTTTCGGTCGACGGTAGGCCATGTTGTTCAAAGGCCAACTGCATGTAGTCTTTTCAACAAATGGTACTGGAACAACTGGATGTCCCTATGCAGAAAAACAAAATAAAAAAAACAAAACCCCCCTATGATACCTTATATTCAAAAATAACCCAAAACGAGTCATGGACCTAAACTGTAAAATGTAAAACCAAAAACTTCTAGAACATTGGTTTCAACTTTTTCCCTGAGACATTTTGGCAATGTCTGCAGACATTTTTGATTGTCACTACTTGGGGGAGGATGGTACTGGCATCTAGTAGGTAGAGACCAGGAATGCTGCCAAACATTCCACAATGAACAGCAACCCCACCCCCACAACAAAGAATGCTAGTTTCTTGGTTTGGATAAATGTACCATGGTTACGTAAGATGTTAGCCTTAGAGGAAATTTGGTAAAGGGCATACAGAAACACTCTGTACTATTTTTGCAAGTCTTCCATATATCTGAAATTATTTCAAAATATGTAAGTAAAGCTTGTACATTACTACTTAAGGCCAACATACTACTTCAAACATTTGATGTTTTCATAATTTATTTCTATGACAGTGTACTATGTCTTATAGCTGAAGTATTGTTTTGATCTTTTGTAAAACACTTGAATCCCTCAATGAAACTTATATTGCCAGTGATATATGTTGAGATTTTTGAGACCAATAAAATATTTTCAAATGTCTTTAAAGGGGTCTTCTTTGATCATCTAACCTAAAATACCCCTTGTCTCCATCAGTCAGTCTATCTCGGGTTGTTATTTTGTTTTTTTTTTTTTCCATAGAACTTGTTTTCTGTAATAATTTTGTTCACTCGTGGACTGTCTCCTCTTTTGGAATATATGTTCCCTGAAGGCAGGGACTCTGTTGTACCCCTAGGACCAGAACTGGCACATTGGAGATGGATACTTAATAAATATTTGTTGAATGATTTAATTATCTGTATCTGTGTTGCATCTTCCCATTAAGTGGTCTGTATTCAAAAGCTGGAACTTCTTTAAACCCACTGGCTGTGAAGATATAAGTCCCAACCCTGGTATCTGACTTACCCTTAGTGAAAGTAATACCTCTTTTTTAAGTAGGAAGATGTATTTGTCTACACATTTAAGATTTTTCACAGCTAAAGATTTCCTTTCTGCTGGGAATGCTAGGCAAGGAGATGATAGGGTAGATAACGGTCATTCTGTACTTTTCTGGCAGATCTTTCTGATTCTCCTAGGAAGCTTTACTTTACCTGATTAGATGTTCTGCAAACCAAGGTCCTTTTATTTGTGATAGTGTTTGAAACGTTTCCAGAACAATTTGTAAGAGTTCCTACCCAATTAATTTTTTAAGTAAAATGTTTCCATTTCAATCAGATTATTTCAAACATAAAATTTGTGATAAGCATCAGGGGTGCCCGAGTGGTGTGGTCTGTTGAGCATCAGGCTCTCCATTTTGGCTCAGGTCGTGATCTCAGGGTCATGGGATTATGGGATCAAGCCTCATGATGGGCTCTGTGCTCAGCATGGTGTCTGTTTAGGGTTTCTCTCTCCCTGTCCCTCTGTCCCTCCCCACTGCTTTCTCTCTCTCTCTCAAATAAACAAATCTTTAAAAAAAATTGTGATAAACATCAGAGGTAGAAATTAACAAACACATTTCCGTCTCTCACATGGTCGTACCTGGTACGTTATTGAGCTATTTGTTGAGCTTAGCAATGGAGGCACAAATGAAGGAATCCTTAACCCCACCTGGGAAGTGGGGGAAGGCGTCAGAAAGGAGGAATCCGTAGACTAGGTCTTAAGGAAAAAATCAGCAAGCAAGAGCAGTAAATCCTAAATTGTAAATGTTGCCATGTCTTAATTTTATTCATGTAAAATATAGATAGAAAATTGATTCACTTTAATGGGGCACCTGGGTGGCTCAGTTGGTTGGGTGTCCAACTCTTGATCTCAGCTCAGGTCTTGAGCTCAGGGTTGTGAGTTCAAGCCCCACTTAAAAAAATGGATTCACTTTGAGAATAAGATCCTAAAGTGTATCTAACCTCTCCCCCACTTATATACAGAAAAAACGCACTTCTTTCTTAGCATTTTGTATGGAGAAGATGTAAAACAAACAAGTGAAAATAAATCCCAAGTTATTCCCAAACAAAAGTAACTATTTTGCATCTTTCTTAAATACTAAATAACTCATGAATCTAGGTGCATACATATATTTTGATATTGAGATGTTAAAAACTGTTGCAATTGGTGATTATCAATGTACCTACCTATTTTATTTCTCTTGTCCTATTATATTTCCACAGATTTTATTTTCCTATTATTATTCTAATGTAATTTTTGATAATTAAATACATTTTATTAATACACTGGTTTAACGCAATTTGTCTTTACTTATTAACCATAATATGCCTGGCTTTTCCCGTTAGGAGCTGAAGGGAACATAAAAGATCATACACTCTTTCAGGAGAAAACATAAATAGAATAATGTAAATAATAGTTGTATTTAAGATAAAATATTAAGATGAATCTGATAATAATGCATGATACATACAAGTAAGTGCTAGGCAACTAAAGGAAGAAATATTAACATTATCTAGAATTATCATGGAAGCCATAGCAATTGAGGAGAAAGGAATTGAGATGCCCCTTGAAGTTTGAGCAGCATCTGGAAAGAATTTGGAAGAACTTTCTAAGCAATAAGAGCATAATAACTAAAGACATGAAGACTGCATGGACAGAGTACCATAAAGACTATCTGACTTAGAGTAGAGGATGTATGTTTCTAGAGAAATATTTACAGTAGATTTGATGAAATGTCCTTTGTAAACTGTCAATGAAAATATGGCCTAAGGCAAAGAAACTTTTCTAGTTTTAATAGAACTATCTTAATCCTGAAAGGAGTTATTTCCTTCAAGAGATTCCTTGAAAGCCTATTTTAAAAGACTTTTAACTGAGTCCCTTTGTATAATGCAATATTCCCCGAAGTACATTTAGGTAATGGTTTTTACATAAAACTAGCATTCTCTAGTCAAGTTTTGGAAATGTTATGTTAGTGTTAAACTTTTTTTTTTTAAGCGGTATTGAGTTTACACAGCCTTTTATAATATGCTTATATAAATTGTGACTCTCCAAGAGAAAATTTATCTGACCTCAGAATACAGAATCTTCCCTCTTTTTCTTTGTCCTTTTTTCATTTCTTCCTCCTCCTCTTTCTTCTTCATCTTCTTTGTTGTCATTGTCTTCTTTTTTTGTAGCATTGATGAGGATTAGGGTTTCTTGGGACAAACTTTAGAAAATGCTGATTTAAAGCATCCACATACATATTTGAAAGAAAACATTCATTGAAATAAAACAAGCCTTTGGGGTGCCTTGGTGGCTCAGTCGTTAAACGTCTGCCTTCGGCTCAGGTCATGGTCCCAGGGTCCTGGAATCGAGCCCCGCATTGGGCTCCCTGCTCTGCGGGAAGCCTGCTTCTCCCTCTCCCACTCCCCCTGCTTGTGTTCCCTCTCTCGCTATGTCTCTCTCTGTCAAATAAATAAATAAAAAATCTTAAAAAAAAAACCAACTCTTTAATTGGGGAGTATAAATAATAAAAGTATAATGTCCAAGTTCATTATTAATTAGCCTGCCTGTCTCTACTTACCTTGCTAGTGGGTAGGAAACAAAGAAGGCAAATATAACCATAAATGTGTGGCTTTTTCCCCAAGCATTTGACACAACAGTGTATGCTGAATACTGTTTTGAGTGTGAATTTTCTCTGAAATTCAGATGTACCATAAACAAATGAAAATCAAGGAAGAAAATTTTAATAACTTTTAGCAAGCATTTAAAGATATTGTTCCTTATTTTACCACAATCTTGGAATTATTTCAATACTTGTTAGGGATGTTTTAGACAGCCTTTATGGAAACACTTTCAAGGACAGTTTTAAGAGTTTACGTTTAGAAACGTAAAGTTCCCTCATTTCTATAGCTAATGGTTTACCAGCAGCGCCCGTTCATCAGGGTGGAGGTGTATCACAGAGCTGACCACGTTTTATGGTAGAAGGAAGCACAGCTTACTTGGAAAAGTCCCTCTAAAGAAAGAGCGTGGTGAAGAATCGTTTGCTCCTAAAAGTACTCGTCAGCTCCCTTTTCTGGAGTCAATAATGAAAACCAAACAGAAAACATACTTGATTCAAAGCCCTGTGAGTGGAGCAATCCGTGAACTCTGTACAACTTTCTGTACAGTTCTACACAGGAATCTGCACTAGTGAGGGTGAAGGGCATAAGGGTTAGGGAGAGAGAGACATAAACATGGACTGAGAGGAAGGCCTTCCCCACCACACAGTGCATCACCCGAAGCTCAAATCAAGCCGGTCAGGTGCTGATGAAGGTGTACAAGAGCAGGAAGGATGTGAGTTGAGTGGCTGCGGGAAGACTCTGGCTCTCGACTAGGGTTTTCATTTCCCTTTGTAAGTAAGTGAAGACTGTTGACAGACCTTTCTAAACTGGATCTGGTATATACAAAAGTCTCTTTTAAAAGGTTAAAATTTAACATAGAAAGTAATGTTCCTGTTCTTATATAGTTTTGGTCTCATTTACATTCTGAGTATTAATAAGGTTTTAAAAGTCACATATTCGATGACAGTGAGAGATCAAATAGTAGTGCAGTATTAAAAATCTTGTCTTAAAAATTCTTAAAAATTCATGAAGTGAATCTGACAGTGTTACTACATAGGTCATTTATTATCAAAAGAGAAATGTTATCCAAAGTCAGCAATTTGTTTGTAATACTGTATGAAAATATTTTTATATAATACAGATACAGTGTCAAAATTAAATACACATTCCATTAATTAAAAGGACAACATATATTATTCTGTTAAAAATATACTTCCCAAATTGCAAACTCATTTAGACAAATTTTATTACACATAAATGACAAAAGTAACTCAGTATTATGGTTTAGCATCCTTAGAACAGGTGACTTGCTATTTTGTGAAATCATTCTTTGTGGTCATCTTAAAACATTTGCTATGCCATTAATGGAGGCACTGTCTTATGCATTCAAGTTTAACTACATGTCTTCATCTCTCTTAAGGATCTTGGACTCCTTCATACCACTGTTTCTTTAAGGTATCTAACTCTTACTCTCATTGGCATTATCCACATCTGTTAACTCGGAAACATTTCCAGCACAGAAGACAATTTCCACTCTCATCGTAGTATGCTGGTGCATACAATTATTTTGATAATAAAAGCAATGTTAATTTTTAATTCCTGCTTATATACTTCACAGATCTTATATGTCTTCTGAAATTTTAAAACAGGTTTAAAAAGTATTATTGCAACTAACACCTTACTTGGATTGTCTTACAAAAATCACAGAATTAATACTGATTGATATATGTCGAAAAACATATGAAGGTTTGTCGATTGCAGCCTTTGGTTTCCACTGTTTATATCCATCTTCTAGTAGCAGTTGAGAAATTGCTCTAATCCGCTTTCACCAGGATGCATTCTGTAACTTCTAGGGTGTTCCGCCCCCCGCCCCAAGAATTGTACGAGAAGATAGATTCTTGAAGGATACAACTGAAGCTCATGTGTCTTTATATTGCCACTCCATATTTTTCAATGTTCTTTGGGGCCCCTCAAAATTTTATTCCAACAAGTTTTTATCTTTTGTAGTAGTATCCCTAGGGAGCACAAGCTCTTTTGTTTTCTCTGTTCCTTTACAGATTTATTGTCTTCCTAGGAAAATATATAAAAAAAAGTTTTAAATTTCTATTTAAAAAATACACATTTTAAAATGTTCAATCTTTAATTTCCATCATGTTAGGTTATGCTGAAGGTTTACTGACTGACCAGGATGGCTATTTTCTTCATATACTTGTTTTCTAGTTTATGTTCTATAAAAGTAGTTCACTCATGTCTTTTGCTTATTACCTATTGATGTTCTAACTTTGTTGCTTTATAAAAAAACTGGTGCTCTGATATTTTCCCTAGCTTCTTTTATTTTAAAGTAATGGCTTTAAGGGGCACCTGGGGGGCTCAGTCGGTTAAGTGTCTGACTCTCCATTTTGGCTCAGGTCATGATCTCAGGGACGTGAGATGCAGACCCATATGGGGCTCAGGCACTGGATGTGGATCCTGCTTAAGATTCTCTCCCCCACCTCTCGCCCCTGCATGCTTTCTCTCTCAAATAAATAAATCAATAAAACTCCAAAAAAATTAAAAATAAAGGAGTGGCTTTAAAAAGTGTAGCTTAAAGGGATCCAATTTCTAAGGGGTACCTCTCGTCTCCTTTTATTAACATTATAATGAATATTTTCAAACCGAACCATTAAAAAGGAAAAGGGAAACGTAAAAAAGGAAAAAATTCAAAGGGAAACATAAAGGAATTAAGTTGAATAAAAAGCTGATGAAGAAAGAAAATTATACAATCACTCTCACCAAATTTTTAGTGGGTTGGACTTCACCCAGGGAAGGTAGTTTTATTCCTTCCTTAAAAACAAAGTCACATTCATAATATTGAATATTATTGCTCCTTTCATTAATGGCTCCTTTATTGCTCCTTTCATTAATGGCATTGCTAAATTTTATATTGCTGTGAAATTCATCTAATCTTTATTAGATTGCTCCTTTCATTAATGGCATTGCTCCTTTATTGCTCCTTTCATTAATGGCATTGCTAAATTTTATATTGCTGTCAAATTCATCTAATCTCTTTGAGAATCTATTTTTTGATAGTATGAAAAAAGAATAATTTCATTTAGAAATAGAGTATCAGGGAAAAGGAAAAAGCAAGACAGGTTAGTTTTCTTTTCCTTTTTCTTTTTAACAATTTAGGATGTTTATTTTTAATTTTTTTTATTTCAAAGTTTTCATTTAAATTCAAGTTAGTTAACATATATGGTAAAATTGGTTTCAGGTGTAGAATTTAGTGATTCTTCCCTTACAGATTTATAGAAAAGAGAACAGGAGAAATTTCATATAGAGGACTAACATAAGTAAGGGGGCAAAACTGGAAATAAACTTGGCAAATCCAGGACACCAAGAGGAGACTGGCTTGCATCAAATAGATAATGTGATGATAAATGAAGTGGTTCACATTCTATCATCTTCATCATTGTCAACAGGGCTCAAGGATAATCTTAAATCTTACCTCCTGTGGGCAACTACTGGTATTAAAAAAAAATAAAAACACACAAGACCCTTTTTCTGTCATGAAAATGTTAAAAATTTCTTTTTAAAAAATCATAAGAAACCTTTTGGCTTTGTGAGGCAGCTGGTAAAATTTCTGAAGTGGGAGTTGTGGTAATAATAATATATCACTTATTGAAACCTTTCTAGTACTAAGCACTTTACATGAATTATGCTATTTAATTAACCCTGTCACCATCCTATAAAGTAGATACTATATTTTTCTCCATACTGTGGCTTAGTATCAAGATTGTGTCTTCCAAATTTTGTTTTGTTATATTTCATAACCACTAGCAGACAAGTAGGAAAAATTAGCCCTATACTTAACAAAATTATTGAAGCAAAAAAAATAATTGGACATATATATATATGTTTTAACAGGTAAAGTTTTAACATGTAAAGATATCTGTTAAATACATTTGATTATCTGTCTTATTCTCTATGAGTTCTTATAAATGTGTACATATGGGTTAAAATTATTAATGAGATTTAGAGGTAAAAATTTACCATTCCCACCCAAGTTATCACATTAAGCTCCTTCAAAGTTATCATAGCAATGAGGTATGCACTCACTTATTTTTACTCTGCTTCCATAATCTATTTCAACTTTAGGTAATAATAAGCAGTTAGAATTCTATGATAATAGATAATGATCATTAGAGAATTATAGTATCCTATCACAGGACTAGTTGATATTCTTGTTCAAAGTAAACAACTTACCTTGGGGGTACAGTTCAACAATTGTAATGTGCCCTGTGAAACTCTTGATAAGTGGAGATTAAAATCATCACTGTTATTCATTTTAACAAACTGCTTCAACTTGCGAGCAGCACGATATAAAAACATACCTTCCTATTACAGGAAAAAAAAAATCAGAAGCGTTGTGGTTCAAATAAAATATTAAAAAATGACAAGCTTTCCTAAAGAGCCAAAAGCCAGAGCTGTATTGCCCAATAATGCCCCACCTCCGCCCCAGATTTCCATTCCAGTTAATCACATGACTGACAAGCAACTAGACTAAAACTGTTTAGCTCCTGAGTGACAGTCTGGAGGGCCTAGAATTTGGCTTAATGGTTATTTGACTTTTTGAAGTCTCTTTTCTTTATAATATAAATTTATGATCTTATCACTTATGGATGAACATTTAACAAGATTATTCCATTTTAAACGAGACAACCAAAGGAGAGGGCTTCTGGAGGCAACAATAATGAAAGGTATGTGATTTCTCTTCTTATTTTTGTACCTTTTGAGCTATGGATGAATAGCTGACAATGATAAAAAAGGGTCCATATTCACCTCAAACAAGTCTTTCAAATATTTAAAGTAAGAAATTAAAATAAAAAGAATTTATGAATATACAGTGTGATACTATGAGGTTAACTCAGCTACTATGAGTTTTAAAAAGACTACCGAATATCATACTAGTTTCTCTAGAAGGACATGACACAAACTTTTGTTGTAAGGTTGGTAAATTTTAATATTCCACTGACCAGAGGTAGTAGTTGTTTGAAAATAAGCAAATATTGAAAGAAAAAAATCCAAAGTCCTAGAAGTAAATTATGCTGAGGACTGATGTTTGTGTGTGTGTGGGCAAGCAATCACTCTAACAAGCATTTTCCTGCATAAGAATGTCACGAATAAGGGATATGTGTGTCTTTGAATTCAGCAGTTTTAGTATTTTCAAAGTGAAAACTGAAATGCTAAAGTAGAAAAAAATATTTACAAAATAAGCATAGGGCTTTTTGTAAAATAAAAGTATAAAAGAAGACAATAGTATAATTTAATAGGTCAGTGGGAATTGTCTGGTTAGAACGAAAAGAATATGTTATTAATATAATGAATATAATTATCTAACACATACAAATAATACAAGCTTCTATAAAATCAAGCTTAAATGACATATAAATTCCAAATAATTATTACCTTATTATCATCACATGCATGTTTTTTTAAAACTTTAGGTTCATTATTCGGGCAATTGGTACGATTCTTTATCATAGTGTCCTGTAAAAAGTAATTATATAATAGTATGGTTAAATTGGGGACTTTTCTAATATATAACAATTTTAAAAACAACAATGTTATAATACTTGGTCTTAATATGTGCATTTTAAGGAAAATAACTTTAGCATGGCTCAGCTGACTAGGCATAAAGAATAGTTTTCTATAGTTAAAGAACAAACAAGTATAACACAAACCCTCACATATTTAGAGCTTCTCCCAGACTCCATAATTTAATCCCATAAATCACTGAGAGGATCTGGTTCATTTGGGGAAATAGAAGTACCTATTTTAGAAGTTATACTATGTAGACAAAGTACAATAAATTCTGAAATCATGAAGTTGAGATGCATTTAAGAGGTTTTCCAGTCCAGTTTCCTGCCACTACAAAAGAGCAACAAAAAGAATTTACATAAGAATAAGAGAAAACCTCTTGACAGAGTGAAGTTGACATTTATTATACAGCATTTTTTTTTTGAGGATTTTATTTATTTTATTTGAAAGAGAGAGAGAGATAGCGAGAGCAGGAACACAATCAGGGGCAGCGGGAGAGGGAGAAGCAGGCCTCCCGCCGAGCAGGGAGCCCGATGCGGGGCTCGATCCCAGGACCCTGGGACCATGACCTGAGCCGAAGGCGGACGCTTGACCGACTGAGCCACCCAGTTGCCCCTATTCTACAGCATTTTTAATAATCCAATTTGTCTGGGATGTTTGAGACAGAACTTTGCTAAGAAACAATGGGATCAAGTGTGTGTGTATTGTTACAAAGGAGTAGGAAAGCAGACAATACTTGTTCATTTTTTATTTCTAAGGAATGTAGTAGAAGGTGGGCATTACCCGAATCTGGAATCTAGTTGAGGTATTAGGAAGAATTTCCTAAGGATTCAGATTCTGTTCTACACAGGATTGGACTAGTTCTGTCAAGCAAATTAACAATGCCATGCTATCAGAGCTTCCAGAAGGATTTCAAGCAATCTTAGCCTGTATGTTGTCACCAAACAAACAGGGTAAGTGGAAGAATGGCTTTAGTCACGGGCTTCTAGTCTTCATCTGTCTCTCAGAAAAGTGTGCATTACTCTGGTCACCTGTGAAAAGTGTAAATGGTCTCTGGGTTTATCCTGACTTTAATTGTATTTACTATCTGCTTTACTGGAGGAATTAGTGTTTGAACATTCATTTAATCACCCAACGCTTACTATCAGTCAATGTGCAAGATCCCTGCCAAGCCCGAGGAGAAAAACAGACTAAGAAAGCACAGTCCCAGTTTCTTGTTGCCATTTGATATAAAGGGCAGATACTACATCATCCCTTGGACACTTTTATATCACTTATCTTTGTTAAGTGTATGCTTTTGTAAACAAAATATTTGTTAGTGCCAGTCTCCTCAGTCATACTGCAAATATCTTAAGTGCAAATGGATATATTTCCTATAACTAACCTCATGTTGCCATTATACACATTCCTGAAGAGGTAGTAAAGAATTAACATTTACCTATTAAATCAACTTCCTATGGGTTTCCATTTAACTCAAAAAAAACCCCCACAATAAATCATACATACATTTCTCTTTGATAAAACATAGAGCATTTCATTTTTGCTATGCCATTATTAAAAAAAAAAAAAACCTATAAGAGAGACTCTTAACTATAGAGAACAAATTGAGGGTTGATGGAGGGAGGTGGGCAGGGGATAGGATAAATGGGTGATGGGCATTAAGGAGTGTACTTTTTTTTTTTTTAAGATTTTTTATTTATTTGAGAGAGAGAGCATGAGAGGGAAGAGGTTCAGAGGGAGAAGCAGACTCCCCGCTGAGCAGGGAGCCTGATGCGGGACTCCATCTCAGGATTCTGGGGATCATGACCTGAGCTGTAGGCAGTCGCTTAACCAACTGAGCCACCCAGGCGCCCCAAGGAGGGCACTTGTGATGAGCACTGGGTGTTATATATAAGTGATGAATCACTAAATTCTACACCTGAAACTAATATTACACTGTATGCTAGCTGGAATTTAGATAAAAATTTGAAACATTAGGATAAAAAGAAGATAGACAAATGTGCATGTTTTCCAATTTACCAAAAATATTATGCAAAAATACAGCATAGAATTAGTACTTATTTCTTGCATCACTTTAACAAATTGCATGGCACATGAATATGTAAAAAGCCACTTGGTTAAGCCATTGCTCCAATGAATTTTTAAAAAACTCATTTATATGTAGGTATATGTTCTTATATGTATGTATAACATACAGAAAAGTAATGTTATACCAGTTGATTTGTTTGCCAAATGTTTGCTACAGTATATAAAGATGTTACTATACACTAAAAGATTGACTCCTATAGAGGTAACAATTACTGACTTCAGTGCCTTTATGAATACATTAACAGGTATATATGAGTGCATATTACAGTTGGTTTCTGAAATTGTTTTTATTCAAGCCTGATAAGAAGGATGACTCAGACTAAGGTTAATAGAATCACGGAGTTGGAAAGAACCTTAGATATCCATCTCTTGAGTTACTTTACTTGATTTACTTTACCAATAATAATTTCTTATAAGCATCATGACATGTTTGAAGATTTCCTCATATTTAATATGGATATGGAAAATTAAGAGAAAAGCCAGGATCACAATGACTGTGAATCGCAATATTTTCCAGTATAAAACATGATGTTATATAAATTGTTCTAAAAATACAATCCATAGATTGTATTTTCAATCCATAGATTTACATGTCTTTCATTTCAGCATAGTTTTCTTCTTTGAATTACTTCCCTTGCACTTGTAACAGTATCTTCTTCAGAAACACTAATTGTGTATACAATGGATTTTCTATTTCACCTTTTCTTTTATATATTTGCCTTTGATTTTTTTAATTTCATTTTTTGTGGTTTTCTCCACCATGTCTTCCATATGCCTGTTCTAATGGAGCACTTGTTTCTGGTTTCCATTTTATTCTCCACTTTTTTCCTAAACCTAAAGAGCTCACCTTCATTTTCTCTGTTATCTCTTTTCCTCATACTGTATTATTTTTTAGATTTTTTTTTTTTTACTTTGGTTTCTTAGAGAGTGTTAAGAAGAAAAATCTGACATTTTCTACTGCTTTCATAGGTAATTAATCTTTGATCGGAATTCTTCATTTTCCTTATCTATGTTTTCATTTGCTTATTTACATGTTCATTTGCTCATTTATTTTGGTAGTATCAATGCATAGTCTTTTCTTTTTTATTTTCTGCAGATATATATATGTGTATATATATATATTTAAATTCAATTAGTTAACACATAGTGTATTATTAGTTTCAGAGGTAGAAGTCAGTGATTGATCAGCCTTATATAATACCCAGTGCTCATTATGTCATGTGCCCTCCTTAACATCCATCACCCTGCTACCCCATCCCCTCACCCCCCTCCCCTCCAGCAACCCTCAGTTTGTTTCCTATGCTTAAGAGTCTCTTTTGGTTTGTCTTCCTCTCTGGTTACATCTTGTTTTATTTTGCCCTCCCTTCCTCTATGCTTCTGTTTTGTTTCTTAAATTCCACATATGAGTGAAATCCTATGATAATTTACTTTCTCTGATTGACTTATTTCACTTAGCATAATACCCTCTAGTTCCATCCACATTGTTGCAAATGGCAAGATTTCATTTTTTTGAGTGGCTGAGTAATATTCCATTGAATACATACATATATATATATATATATATATATATATATATATATATATATATACACACACACAACATCTTCTTTATCCATTCATCTGTCGATGGACATCTGGGCTCTTTCCATAGTTTGGCTATTGTGGACATTGCTGCTATAAACACTGGGGTGCAGGTGTTATTTTCTGGTTAACTTTGAAGGGATGCAAAACTAAATTGGATTATTTTTCAGCTAGTATTCAACTCTTCCCTCTACCCCATCAGAGGATGTATCAGTTTTCTAGGGCTGCTGTGGCAAATTACCAAAAACAACAGAAGTTTCTTTTGTCACAGTTCTGGATGTCAGAAGTCCAAAAGGAAGGTATCCATTTGTTTGCCTCTTCTTTTTTCTGTTGGCCACCAGCAGTTTTTGGTGTTCCTTGGCTTGTGGCCACATGGTTCCAGTCTCTGCCTGCAACTTTATCACCTGCTTCTCTATGTGTGTGTCAAGTCTCCCCCTGCCTTTCTCTCTTTTTTTTCTTTCAAGTTTTTAATTTAAATTCTAGTTAGTTAACATACAGTGTAATATTAGTTCTGGTATAGAATTTCGTGATTCAACACTTACATGCAAGACTTGGTGCTTATCACAAGTGCCTTCCTTAATCCCTATCACTTATTTAACCCATACCCCCACCCCGCTCACCTCCCCTCTGGTAACCATCAGTTTGTTCTCTATACTTAAGTGTCTGTTTCCTGGTTTGCCTCTCTTTTTTTCCCCCTATGTTCATTTGTTTTGTTTTTTAAATTCCACATATGAGTGAAATCATACAGTATTTGTCTTTCTCTGACTTATTTTACTTAGCATGATACTCCCTAGCTCCATCCATGTCACTGCAAATGGCAAGATTCCATTCTTTTTTCATGGCTGAGTAATATTCCTGTGTGTGTGTAACATCTGGGTGCATGTATCCTTTCCAATCTGTATTTTTGTATCCTTTGTGTAAATACCTAGTAGTGCAATTGCTGGATCATGGGGCAGTTCTATTTTTTTTAAAGATTTTTAAAATTTATTCATTTGAGAAAGAGAGACACACAGAGCACAAGCAGAGGGAGAGGCAGAGGGAGAAGCAGACTCCACGCTGAGCTGGGAGCCCGGATGTGGGGCTTGATCCCAGGACCTGGAGATCATGACCCAAGCCGAAGGCAGACGCTTAACCATCTGAGCCACCCAGGCGCCCCAGGGCAGTTCTATTTTTAACTTTTTTGAGGAACCTCCGTACTGTTTTCCAGAATGGCTACACTAGTTTGCATTCCCACCCCTACCTTTCTCTTATAAAGACACTTGTGATGGCCATTTAGGGCCCAAATAGATAATCCAGGATAATCTTATTATGTCAAAATTCTTAACTTAATCACATCTGCAAAGACTCCTCTTCCCTATAAATTTCTAACGATTTGAACCTGATATCTTCAAGTGGCCATGGCCTCCTATAGAGAAGTATTTCTCTGACCACTGATGTTGAGTTTGACCAAAAGCCTGTGCTTTGGATAGTGGACATTTGCAGACTGGACAAGAGCAGAGGTTTGAAATGTATTTGCCCAACTGGGTTTGGCTACTTGTACTCATGTCTTTCAACATGAGGAGAATAAGTCTCTGGTAGCAGCTTGTTCATTATCTATTACTACATAATAAATTATCACAAAACTTAGTAGCTTAAAACAAAAAACATTTATTACTATATAGTTTCTGTGGGCCAGAAATTTAGGAGGAGCTTAACTACGTACTTCTGACTCTGTCTTCCATGGGGCTACAGTTAAGATGTTGGCCATGTCTGTAATCACCTAAGGCTTGACTAGGACTAGAGGATCCACTTTCAAAAGGCAAAATTGTTACCAATGGCAAGATTTCATTCTTTTTTATTATATATTATATATTTTCCATTATATATTTATGTGTGTGTGTGCGTGTATATACATATATATACTCCCCACATCTTCTTCATCCATTTATCAGTCAATAGACATTGGGTTCTTTCCATAATTTGGCTATCTTTGATAATGCTGCTATAAACATTGGGGTGCATGTATCCCTTTGAATTAGTATTTTTGTATTCTTTGGGTAAATACATAGTAGTGCAATTACTGGATCATAGGGTAGTTCTATTTTTAACTTTCTGAGAAACCTCCATACTCTTTCAGAGTGGCTGCACCAGTTAGCATTCAAGAATGCAAGAGAGTTCCCCTCTCTCTGAATCTTTGCCGATACTTGTTGTTTCTTGTGTTGTTGATTTTAGCCATTCTGACAGGTGTGAGGTGATAGCTCATGTTGTATCTCATATTGTAGTTTTGATTTGTATGTCCCTGATCAAATGGTGTTGGGAAAACTGGACAGCAACATGCAAAAGAATGAAACTGGACCACTTTCTTACAAAATACACAAAAATAAATTCAAAAGGGCTGAAAGACCTAAATGTGAGACAGGAATCCATCAAAATCCTAGAGGAGAACACAGGCAGTAACCTCTTTGACATCGGCCGTAGCAACTTCTTACTAGATATGTCTCTGGAGGCAAGGGAAACAAAAACAAGAATAAACTCTTGGGACTTCATCAAAATAAAAAGCTCCTGCGCAGTGAAAGAAACAATCAACAAAACTAAAAGGCAACTTATGGAATGGGAGAAGATATCTGCAAATGACTTATCTGATAAAGGCATAATACCAAAATGTATAGAGAACTTACAAACTCAACAAAAACGAACACCCAAAAAAGGAATAATCCAATTAAATAGGCTGATGACATGAACAGACATTCTTTCAAAGAAGACATACAAATGGCAAATGGTCAACAAACTCAAAATGATACTCAACATCAGTGGTAATGACTTTTTAAATAAAATTCCAAAGGAATGATTCATGAAAGAAATAATTAATAATCTGGATTTCATTAAAATAAAAACTTCAAACACAGGCATATACATATATATTTCCCCTGATTATAGTAATTATAGTAGCACTACCCATATTTATATATGTATATAATGTAATATATAATACATAATATATAATATAGCAGCACTGTGTGCAGTATAATTACATATTTATTATATTATATTGACATACACATACACCTATCTCTTTGAAAACAAAGTTTGCAAAATAAACTTTTTTAGAGACTTGTTTACTAAGGTTGTTCACATAGATAGGCAGGGAATCAAAAGAAGATTAATATGCTATCATCTAATGACTGCGTCTATGATTAGCCTTGCAGCCATAGTAACTAATTAAGAATCTAAGTGTTTTTAAATGATGCCACCCAGAGGTGATTTTTACCTAGATAAGATGAATACCAATGTAGGAGTATAGCATTCTTTTTCCACACAAGGTCACATAAAGTGGCTCAGCATACATTCAAATGGCAGATTCCTGCCTTACCCATATCGACCCCCCAGACATTTTTTTTGGTTGAGATATAATTGGCATGTAACATTAGTTTCAGGCATACAACAATGATTCAATATTTGTGTATATTTCAAAATGATCACCACGGTAAGTCCAGATAACATCCATCACTATACAGTTACAATTTTTTTCTTGTGATGAGAAGTTATAAGATCTACTCTATTAGCAACTTTCAAATATACAATATGGCACTCTTAACTATAGTCACCATGCTTTACATGATAGTCCCAGGACTTACTAATTTTATAATGGGAATTTTGTACCTTTTGACTACCTTCACCCATATTCCCGCTGCCCCCACCCCCAACTCTGAGAAACAAACTGAGGGTTCTAGAGGGGAGGGGGGGAGGGGGATGGGTTAGCCCGGTGATGGGTATTAAGGAGGGCATGTTCTGCATGGAGCACTGGGTGTTATATGCAAACAATGAATCATGGAACACTACATCAAAAACTAATTATGTCATGCATGTTGATTAACATAACATAATAAAATAAAATTCAAAAAGCAGACAACATATATAATTATATGTAACACATACATATCACAACAAATTTTGGTGAATCATAGGGTATCACGTTATAGGCCTGCATTGAGGGCATCTTAAAAAACATCTTAGGAAATGCATTGTCATATTTATAGTAGAGATGTTAATTAAGAAGTTATCCATTGGACTCTGAGAAACAAATTGAGGGTTCTAGAAGGAGGAGGCTGGGGGGATGGGTTAGCCTGGTGATGGGTATTAAAGAGGGCATGTACTGCATGGAGCACTGGGTGTTATATACAAACAATGAATCGTGGAACACTACATCAAAAACTAATGATGTAATGTATGGTGACTAACATAACATAATAAAATAAGATTTAAAAAAAAGAAAGTTTATGGAAAAAGTAGAAAAAGAGGGAAATAAAGAATGGTATCTTAGTAATAATGATGATATAATTGACTTTTTAAACTTAATAAATATTTTCTGAACAACTTCAAGATTAAGGTGTGGTTCTCAGTACTGAAGATTCACAGATGAAAAAGTACTCCTATGGTACTTTCAATCACAGTGTTGAATGTGTGCTTCTGTAAAACACACAAAGCTTAACTACATATCTCTCCTATTCTCAGAAAGATCCTTTGAGTTCACTGCTATCATTACTCCTTTATTACACCGGGACATAATATACAATTTCTTTCAAAGGAAAAAACTGAAGCATAAAGAGACAGAGTAATTTGTCCAAAGGCACAGTTAGTGGATGCTAGAATCAAAAATTATGCTTAGGCTATCTAACTCCAGAGCCCTTTTCATAATTGTAATGCCGTAACTGCTTTCTTTGGGAACAGTTACATGACATATTTGTTATATGATAGGAATTTCTCAGTGGAGACGCCAATGTTTCAAGAAAAAGAATAGATAACTATTAAATCAAATTGAGTCTAAGAGGAGGCCATGTGGAATAAAATCTCAAGTGCATTTTTAAAGTTGTTACTTTAAGGATACAGGAGGCTATGTCTTTCTCCAAGACAGAAGGGAATGAGAAGATTGACATACTTCTAAGAATTTTTGCTTTAATATTGCCATATATTGTATGTAAAGATTGTGACTAGTCTCTTTGCTCTTTACAATAATTTTTATTAAAATAAAATATTCCTGGGCGCCTGGGTAGCTCAGTTGGTTAAGCGACTGCCTTCGGCTCAGGTCATGATCCTGGAGTCCAGGGATCGAGTCCCGCATCGGGCTCCCTGCTCGGCAGGGAGTCTGCTTCTCCCTCTGACCCTCCCCCTCTCATGTGCTCTCTCTCTCTCTCAAATAAATAAATAAAATCTTTTTAAAAAAATAAAATAAAAATAAAATAAAATATTCCTGGGGCACCTGGGTGGCTTAGTCGTTAAGCGTCTGCCTTCGGCTCAGGTCATGATCCCAGGATCCTGGGATCCAGCCCCGCATCGGGCTCCCTGCTCCATGGGAAGCCTGCTTCTCCCTCTCCCACTCCCCCTGCTTGTGTTCCCTCTCTCGCTGTGTCTCTCTCTGTTAAATAAATAAATAAAATCTTTAAAAAAACAAATACAATAAAATATTCTTTGTAGACATACAGTTGGCCAACAGACGCGTGAAAAGAAGCTCAACATCACTCATCATCAGGGAAATACAGATCAAAACTACAATGAGATATCACCTCACACCAGTCAGAATGGCTAAAATTAAAAACAGGAAACGACAGATGTGGGCGAGGATGCGGAGAAGGGGGAACCCTCCTACACTGTTGGTGGGAATGCAAGCTGGTGCAGCCACTCTGGAAAATAGTATGGAGGTTCCTCAAAAAGTTAAAAATAGAAGTACCCTACGATCCAGCAATTGTACTACTAGATATTTACCCAAAGGATACAAAAATACTGATTCAAAGGGATATATGCACCCTGATGTTTATAGCAGCGTTATCAATAATAACCAAATTATGGAAAGAGCCTAAATGTCCATTGACTGATGAATGGATTAAAAAAATGTGGTTTATATGTATAACACACACCCACACACACACACAAACACACATCCACACACAGAAATATTACTCAGCCATGAAAAAGAATGAAATCTTGCCCTTTACAACAATGTGGATAGAACTAGAGAGTATTATGCTAAGCGAAATAAGTCAGAGAAAGACAAATACTGTATGATTTCATTCATATGCGGAATTTAAGAAACAAAACAAACAAACATGGGGAAAAAAGAGAGAGGCAACCCAGGAAACAGAGAACAAACTGAGGGTTACTGGAGGTGGGCAATGGGATGGGTTCAACAGGTGGTGGGCATTAAGGAGGGCACTTGTGATTAGCACCAGGTGTTGTATGTAAGTGATGAATCACTAAATTCTATAACAGAAACTAATATTGCACTGGATGTTAACTGGCTGGAATTTAATATTCTTCTTTGTTTTCTTTGATAATATTTTTGAAGTTTATTTTATTCATAGGGTGACCACACACCCCAGATATCTGGGACCCATTCTGGATTGTACCAGAATGGCAGCCTATTGGTTAGCTTCCTCTTGCATTCTTAAAAGTGTTCTAGTTTGGGCAATAAATTTTTTGCTCACCCTGTTTGTACTATGGTACTTTGATTATTGGTTTCCATATTATAGAGTTTTCCTACCTTTTTGTTTTTTAATTACTTTGAACATAACTAAAAAATACTTTTAATGTCAAATATATTACCTGCTTGCCATTATTCGATTGATACGGAGATATATGATGAAAACCTTTTTAATTTCTCTTCACTGTCCCCACTAGCATCACCCACCTGAGGTGATAAGTATTAGCAGTTCGATGAAAATATCCTTCTTGCTCAAGAAAACCTATGTATGTATGTAATGTGCATATAAGCCTACAAAATTCACTCATATATCTGCATATATAAGATATATGAAGATATTTTCCTTTACCATTTTTTAAAAAAGCGTTCAGGGTATATATATTATTACTCTTCTTGTTATGTATTATTTTCACTTTATATAGTGACTATCATTCTAGGTCAAATATATCTGAACAATTTTTTTTCATGACTATATTATATTCCACATCCAGTGTATTCTATGGTTTATTCAAAAGTTTTTTAATGTTGAACAGTCAATATTTGCTCCTACAAACAGTTCTACAATAGGCATCTTTGTGTGTGTATACATATATATTTGTCTGTGCATATTATCCCCTTTGACTTGAATGCTTACATTTCTGTAGAATTGTTTCCCCTCATTGAAATTTGCTTAAGAAAATGGTATATTCATTTTTAAAATTACTCACACTTTGACCAGCAAATAAGGGAGCCCATTTGGTTACACCCTTGCCAGCAACAGATGTCATCAGCCTAACATTTTTACCAATCTTGATATGTGAAAATCTGTGCCTCATTGTAGCTTAAATTGGCATGTCTATTACTATTAGAAAATGAGCATCATTTCATGCTGACAATTTGCATTTCCTTTTATATGACTAGCCAGTTCTTATCCAGTCTTAGGTTGTCTTTTAATAACCAGTTTGTACATTTTATATAAGAAATATTTTAAAGCTTTCCATGTTTTATTTCAGTTGTAGCTCTCATATAATGTGTATTTTTTGTACAATTAGTCTTAATTTCAGACCTTAATTCTTTTTTTAACATTTTTATTTTTTTATTATTTTATTATTTTTTAAAGATTTTATTTATTCATTTGAGACACAGAGATAGAGGGAGAGAGAGAGAGCATGAGCAGTGGGAGAGGCAGAGGGAGAGGAAGAAGCAGACTCCCCGCTGAGTCAGGAGCCCGATGTGGGGCTCGATCCCAGGACCCTGGGACCATGACCTGAGTCGAAGGCAGACGCTTAACCATCTGAGCCACCCAGGCAGCCCAACCTTAATTCTTACTTATTGTTAGATATCCATTATTATTTCTTTATGCTCCTTTTCATTTGTTTTATAACTTTGACATATAAAAGATAATTCTTAAAAAGTGTTTTCCAAAAATCTATTAAAATTATATTCTTTCTCAATATAAATGGTAAATATATCTCATATAAATGTTCATTCTGAAATACGAAGAGGGATTTATTATCTTTTTTACTTTCTTTCAGTCCTCCTGTAACTACATGTTTTGCATATTATTAGTTTTTAGGTAGAACATGTTATTGTTGTGTTTTTATATTTATAATAACTATCTAGACATCGCAAAACAGTTCAGTATTTAATAGTAGTCATTTTATAGCGTCATTTCTTCATTACTGAAATATATTAATACCTTGTTTGGCTGGAGTAATCTTGCAGTCAGATTTTTGTTGTGATTGTTTTAGATAAGAAAGTTGTATCCTTACTGAGCTCTGTGTATTTTTATTTTCCTTGGCACATTGACTAAAATTTGCCTATGTGTAGGATTGTGGACTCATGCTCCTGTTATTATAAATCTTAGTAGAGATTGGTCAACTGGAGGTAAAAATGGGTGAAAAATTGGAGGGTAGCCCAATTTTATTTTCCTTTATTGGAAACCTTTTCTCTTTATTTTTCCAGGATGATGCTTGTTTGCAAAATATCTCTTTGAAATATACTAGTGTTTGTTTCTTATTATTATTGACATTATCAACAGAATTTATATATATATTTTTAAAATTCAAAAAGAGATCTCTCTTCAATTCTGGAATTTTTGCTTCTATTTTATTTGTTATATTTTTCTTACAATATGTATAGTTACATAAAGTCTTTGCCTTTTCCTTTCTTTTGGGAGATCTTTACATGTGTGTCCATGAAAAGATTACAACATAAAGTCGCTCTTCTTTTTTACACACACATTATTATAATATAAGCCTTTACCTTCCTATCTTAGTGAGATAAACTTTCATTTTCCAATTTATTTCTTTTTTTTTAAGATTTTGTTTATTTGAAAGAAAGACAAAGAGAATGAGAGAGAGAGAGAGAGCACGAGTGGGGTGAGAGGCAGAGGGAGAAGCAGACTCCCTGCTGAGCAGGGAGCCCCAATGAGGGCCTCGATCTCAGGACTCTGGGATCATGATTTGAGCTGAAGGCAGACACTTAACTGACTGAGCCACCCAGGCACCCCTGCCATGTTATTTCTGAAAGTCCTCATGGTATTATCTAATGTTTACTCTGTAATAACTCCTCAGTTCTTCCACTTGATCTCCTCAA
Source organism: Mirounga angustirostris (assembly GCF_029215605.1). Lineage (NCBI taxonomy): Eukaryota > Metazoa > Chordata > Mammalia > Carnivora > Phocidae > Mirounga > Mirounga angustirostris. The sequence continues at coordinate 54,481,246 of NW_026991712.1, read as the reverse complement.
CTTGCTGTCAAGATCTTCCTCTAGAAATGATGATGTTCATGAATTCACCACTTTTCTTGGGTAGAGCTAGTGAGAACCAGTAATGTTCCCCCCTCTAGCTGTGGAGAGGAATCGCAGCCTTTTGTGTCAAAGCATTTTTCTGGCTGTTGGAACTCCAAACACATTGTGTTTGTGAATACTGTGTTTTCTTTCCTTATCTTATCAATTCCTCCCTCTCTTCATTATTTAGCAGTCACATGATTTCTGGGACTTAATCCGCTCCCACTTCTGGGTTGGACTTTAATTGGTTTAAGACTTAGACACTAAGTCGATAAGAGTTACCTGATCTTCCTTGTCAAAGTAATTGGCTCAAATAACCAAGATCTAAAGCATTCAGGTCCTTGGTGTTCTACAGTCATAACAACTGTTTCATAGGTAATCCAATAAAAATATAACTAACTGGTTATACGCAAGAGAGTGATCATTCTTCTGGATCTGAAAGAAGCAATAAACTCTGGTTGCTACTGGAAAGCCACAGCATGAAGCCAAATGACACATAGAGAAATGTAGAGTGAAAAGAACTGTAAAAAAATGAAGCTGATAGATAAATGGATAAAAAAGATATGGTACACACACACACTGAAATATTACTCAGTCATAAAAAGAATGAAATCCTGCCATTTCCCACAACATGGATTGACCTACAGGGTATTTTGCTAAGTGAAATATACAGAGAAGGACAAATACCACATGATTTCATTTATATATGGAATCTAGAAAACTAAAAAAAATAATGAAACAGAAACAGACTCACATACACAGGAAACACACTGTTGGTTAACAGAGGAGAGATCTAGGGGGGCGCAGGTGAAATAGAGGTACAAACTTCCAATTATAAAATAGTCATGGAACTGTAATGTACAACATAGGAAATATAGTTAATAATATTACAATAACTTTGTATGGTAGCACATGGCAACTAGGCTTATCAGGGGATCATTTCACAATGTATAAAAATATCCAATCACTATTATGTACACCTGAAACTAACAAGATATTTTATGTCAATTATACTTCGTTTAAAAATAGCCAATAAATACTCTTTAATGTTGAAGTTCATTTATGTTCAGTTTTCTCCTACTTGTAGGTGAAAGCATACTAACTGACATACCTTCTTCAGCCTGAAGGATTTCATAACTAATATTCTGGACTCTGGCTGTTCTAAAAACAGCCCCCCCTTCTAACGCAGCTGCTTCTACCAATGAAAATCTATGGCTCGCTTTTGCCCTACTTTCACATGGTCACCATTAGCATTAGAAAAGGTCTCTAGTCCTCTTAACTGAGATTTTTAGAGCAACTCATTTCCAGTTCCAGACAGAGGAGGGAGTTCCTCCTCCTGTATTAAAAAAAAAAGAAAGAAAGAAAAACAAAACACAGTCACATTTCCTATCCTCCCAGGCATGTCCTCTTCCTAGAATGATTGATAGTGCAAACAATACCCAACACAACAACAATCACCACCACCATTACACCCCAGAATCCTAGACAAAGCAGGGTCACAAACAGACCAAGTGAGAAAACTAGTGATAGGCAGAGCTAGCCTACAAACACAGGTTGGCCCAGTTACAAAGCTCATGCTTTTTCTACTTCACCAAGGTTGCCATCCAAGTAAGGTGAACTTGATTAAAAATTTTTAATCAACAAAGTTTAATAGAAGAGTTGAGAATATAAGTTCTAGCCAAAAACCAATAAAATATATTCTTTTCTGAATCCTGAACCCTATCCACATGGTATGTCTTATAATCTTTTTTGTTTGCTTATACATTCATTTATGTACCTACTTAAAAAATTTACTGGATATACATGCATATTCATATTTTATGCATATATTATAGAATGATAAATGCCTTAATAGTAGTCAAGATAAAATGCTATAACAGATTACTTTTGACTGGTCTTATGAATGAAGTATAACCTGAGCTTGATATTAAAGGGTGGTTAAATTTGAGTATGTGACTATTTGGGGAGAAAGACAGGAGAAGTAGAAAATTCCAGAATGAGAGAACACAGAGCAAAGGCACAAAATGGTGGTACAAAAATTTGGGGCTCCTTTGAAAAACAGTAAGTAGTTTAGTTTGGTTGTGGTATAGAGAGTATAAGGGGCAATGTGGAGTGGTAGTTAGGCTAGAAATCAGACTGGGAGCAGATAATGGTTTCCAAATGCCCAGATAAGGTATTAATTCCGCATTCAGTAGCCAATAAGTGGTAACCTATGGAAAGTTGTTGGGCAGGGATATAGCATGATTTCAACTCTGCCTTATGATGATTAGTACATGTTGGGGAGGTATTCACACTGTATTCTTGACTGTGATGCTCATCTACTTTGCCTGGGGAAGCAAATTAGGTGGTGGGTAGATGTAAATCATGAGAGAAATGCAGTGTGAGGAGGTAGATATAATTTACATGAGAAATACAGAAGAATTAGAAGGAAGGCTGTAAGAATTCTGTCTCACTGGAAATACACAACTGGGGTAAGTCTCGCTGAATAAAGGTCCAGACTCCAAGATATTTGGAAATATCTTAATAGGTAAACAGGCATTCTTTAGTTTGGAATAGTCACTGTGAAAGAAATGATAAATTAATCAACTCCAAATGTGTAACCATGTCCTATATTTTCTACCAAAAATGTAGGAGAAAGAAAAATACAGTATATATATACACTCACCTATGTTTGTCTTGTCTAATGTTTTGGATTTCTCTATTTCTGAGAATTCACCCTCAATAGAGAGGTTTTTAGAAGACAACAGATACCAAGTATATGCAAAGGCTAAAAAAGCACATCCTTATCAAACTCTGTATCCTTGCCTTCCCTTTGTCTACTGCCCAAATTTGCTGGGTTAATCAGGGGGGTGCAGAGTAGCTGAAATTTTTTGGCTTTAGTATTTACTTTTTGTTATGACAATGAATATATATTAATTATGCTCTGGTATTAAAGAAACAGGAGATACTTAATAGCCAAAATATGTTTCCTACTAAATTTTATGCTAAAATTCTAAGGTAAATATATAGTACTATTAATTAACAACTATAAATTTATTAACCAAAGTTCTGAGGCTATCAAAGTATAATAATGTTACTTTCCTAATAATGTTACAGTCCTTCCTATAACCAAGAGTAGCCCAAGTAAAGCAGCTCTAATTAAATATATTGTCATTTTGCTACTCACTTAATTACATTCAGAAAAATAGCATGTTTAATATTATGTCTCCACAGTACATAAACAATAGCAGAAATAAAAAGTTAAATGCTTTAACAATTAATATTAATGATCATTTACTATAGAGAGCACACCAGGATAAAAACAAAGAGGATCAGTCCAAAAATAACATTGAAAATGATTGTCTTATCAAATATTTCAAAATAATATCATGAAAGTGCCTCCAAAGTGCTTTTTTTTTTTAAAGATTTTATTTATTTGAGAGAGAGAGAATGAGAGAGAGCGAGTACATGAGAGGGGGGAGGGTCAGAGGGAGAAGCAGACTCCCCGCTGAGCAGGGAGCCTGATGCGGGACTCGATCCAGGGACTCCAGGATCATGACCTGAGCCGAAGGCAGCCGCTTAACCAACTGAGCCACCCAGGCGCCCCTCCAAAGTGCTTTTTATGCAGAAGAGTTAGAAAAGAAAACTTGTGTTTGTAGGTTTCCACTTGTAGAAATACCTCTACAGAATTTTTCTGATGAGGCTCAAAATAAGAAAAATCAAACAATCAGCAACATTCATTAAAAATACTTACAGTTCTATGAATGCAGAACAAAGGAGGACACTACAAAAGGATAATGAATAAATCTTCGTTTTTAAGCCCATTCTTTATCTTGTGCAAAATTATATATGCATTGGACGCCTTTTTTGGAGGTGAGTATATATTTTCTATTCATGAGACCCCTCTCCAGCATTACCAACACACCCTAGATACATAACTTGGTATTTTACTCACTCATGTTAATCAAAGTGTGGTTATCTAAGTTTGAAGATAATAAACTGTGTTCCAGGAATTCTATGATTAAACAATTGGCAGATTTCCCTAAATATCAATGTGCAATATTAAGTACAGACACTGAATAATCACTGAAACCTGGTGGCATATCCACCTGTAGTTGGTAATAGTGCCACAGATCCAAAAGTTATGCACATGCTACTCTGGGTGTGTAGGAATGTTATTATGAGATAGAGAAGTTTCATACGTGGCAACCATTCTGTGTTTCTTCTAAATAGACTGAAGTCCTACATCAATGCAATGAAACGAACACTGAAACAGAGGTGTGGGTGGTTGGATCCTAACATTCCACTATTGGCATTAAATAATTTTTCAGCAGTAAGGGACCTCAGAAATTATGCAAGCCAAAGTTCTAGTTTTATGAATTATAAAAGCGAGGCCCTATAGCAGTTAATTGACTTGTTCAAAGTCCCAAAGCCAAAAGAGCAAAGCTGGGCCTCTGACCCAAGCATTTTTATTTCCAGACCAACAATCTCCCTGTAACAGTGTGCTGACAAGATTCAGCCTCTCCTTGAATTACCTCATTTGTAAAACGAGTACACTGAGCTTGAGCCGTGGTTTTCCAACATCCTGTTCCCTGTAATCCTGGGGTTTCTGGAATGACTCAGAGGCCACTGAAAATAGGCATAAGATGATACAGAACACTCAAGGCTCGAGGCCTCACTGTTCTATGTAAGATTTATTTGAAAAAAAAAATCATGGATAAATACAAATTTGAAAACTACAGTTATTAATGGTTCATTTCTAAGTTTTAAATGAAAAGTCATCACTTACACATTTGAATTTTAATAGAATTTCACTCTCATAAATGAAGCAATTTATAGCCATTTTAAAATATTAAAGGTTTTATTTGCTTCTGTTCTTAAGGGTGTGAAATAGAAATTTAGAAGCCATTGTTGCAGAAATATTTCTAACATGAATAAGATTTTTTTTTTTTTTTTTTTTTTTATAAAGACTTTATTTATTTATTTGAGAGAGAGAAAGTGAGCACGAGAGGGGGGAGCGGGAGAGGGGGGAGCGGGAGAGGGGGAAGCAGACTCCCCGCTGAGCAGGGAGCCCGATGTGGGACTCGATCCCGGGACTCCAGGATCATGACCTGAGCTGAAGGCAGTCGCCCAACCAACTGAGCCACCCAGGCGCCCTAACATGAATAAGATTTTAAGAACCATCACTAATTGAATGCTTACTAAGTTCCAGGGATTGTTTCATCAACTGAACATATACTAATTCATGTTATCCATATAATAACCCAATGAAGTGTGGATACTAATTTTTATCCCCACTTTAGGAATAAGGAAATGAAGACATAAAAAGGTTAAGTAATTTATCCAATGTCACACAGCTAGCAAGTGGCAGATTTAGACTGAATATTCACACAGGGTTCAGTGAGTCCTGACATAAACGGGTTCATTCCAAAGTATTCACTGTTGGATTATTATTATTTTTTAAAGCTTTTATTTATTTTTTGACAGAGAGAGAGACAGCGAGAGAGGGGACACAAGTGGGGGAGTGGGAGACGGAGAAGCAGGCTTCCCGCAGAGCAGGGAGCCCAATGCGGGGCTCGATCCCAGGACCCTGGGATCATGACCTGAGCTGAAGGCAGACACTTAACGACTAAGCCACCCAAGTGCCCCAATACAAATGTTTTTTATTGATCGTTTAATAACAATCCCATTTACAATTACACCAAAAACCATATGACATCTAGGAATAAATCTAACCAAAGAGGTAAGTTTTATATTCTGAAAATTATAAAACACTGGTGGCAAAAATTGAAGATGACACAAAGAAATGGAAAAAACACTCCATGCTTATGGACTAGAAGAACAAATATTGTTAAAATGTCTATACTACCCAAAGCAATCCTTATCAAAATGCCACTAACATTTTTCACAGAGCTAGAACAAACAATCCAATAGAAAAAAGATAGTCTCTTCAACGAATGCTGCTGGGAAAACTGGATGGCAACATGCAAAAGAATGAAACTGGACCACTTCTTACAAAATACACAAAAATAAATTCAAAAGGGCTGAAAGACCTAAATGTGAGACAGGAATCCATCAAAATCCTAGAGGAGAACACAGGCAGTAACCTCTTTGACATCGGCCAGAGCAACTTCTTACTAGGTATGTCTCTGGAGGCAAGGGAAACAAAAGCAAGAATTAACTCTTGGGACTTCATCAAAATAAAAAGCTCCTGCGCAGTGAAGGAAATAATCAACAAAACTAAAAGGCAATTTATGGAATGGGAGAAAATATTTGCAAATGACATATCTGATTACGGGTTAGTATCCAAAATATATAAAGAACTGGGACCCCTGGGTAGCTCAGATGGTTAAGCGTCTACCTTTGGCTCAGGTCATGACTCCAGGGTCCTGGGATCAAGCCCCACATCAGGCTCCTGGCTCAGAGGGGAGCCTGGTTCTCCCTCTCCCTCTGCCTCTCCCCACGCTCATGCTCTCTCTCTCTGTATCTCTGTGTCTCAAATAAATAAAATATTTGAAATATATATATAAACAAAATATATAAAGAACTTATAAAACTCAACACCCAAAAAATAAATTATCCAGTTAAAATATGGGCAGAAGACATGAATAGACATTTTTCCAAAGAAAATACACAGATGGCTAATAGACGCAAAGATGCTCAACATCACTCATCATCAGGGAAATACAAGTCAAAACTACAATGGGATATCACATCACACCAGTCAAATTGGCTAAAATTAACAACACAGGAAACAACAGATGTTTCGAGAACGAGGAGGAAAGGGCACTGTTGGTGGGAGTTCTAACTGGTGCAGCCAATCTGGAAATCATTATGGAAGTTCATCAAAAAAGTTAAAAATAGGGGGCGCCTGGGTGGCTCAGTCGTTAAGCATCTGCCTTTGGCTCAGGTCATGATCCCAGGGTCTTGGGATCGGGCCCGCATCGGGCTCCCTGCTCCGCGGGAAGCCTGCTTCTCCCTCTCCTACTCCCCCTGCTTGTGTTCCCTCTCTCGCTGTGACTCTCTCTGTCAAATAAATAAATAAAATCCTTAAAAAAAAAAAAGTTAAAAATAGAACTGTCCTGGGGTGCCTGGGTGGCTCAGTCAGTTGAGCGTCTGACTTGATTTCGGCTCAGGTCATGATCTCAGGGTCGTGGGATTGAGCCCCGTGTCGGGCTCTTGCTCAACACGGAGTCTGCTTGAGATTCTCTCTCTCCCTCTCTCTCTGCCCCCACTCAAATAAATAAATAAATAAATCTTTAAAAAAAATAGAACTGCCCTACGATCCAGCCATTGTACTACTAGGTATTTACCCAAAGAATACAAAAATACTAATTCAAAGGGATACATGCACCCTGATGTTTATAACAACATTATCAGCAATAGCCAAATTATGGAAGGAGCCCAAATGTCCATGAACTAATGAATGGATAAAGAAGATGTGGTATATATACCATACACAATGGAATACTACTCAGCCATAAAAAAGAATGAAATCTTGCCGTTTGCAATGGCATGGATGGAGCTAGAGAGTCTACCTTTCCTTCAGCTCATCTAATATAGTCAATCTAGTACTTGGTCACTCATATTCTCTCATCAATAAAATTCTATGAGTCCTTAAGTTGAAAGTGATACATAAAGTTCAGGCAAGTAGTAAGGCAGTTAGAAAGTAAAGTATGTAGCACTGATGATTACAAATTCATATTTGGCACATTTTTAATTGCTGACTGTCATATGTGTAAGATAGTATATAATCATCACTGCTTATTAACCTTAAGATTGGTGAGTGATTAAAATCTCCCAAAATGATCAAGTGCATACATTGGTAGGTTTGCAATCAGTTCTCCAGATCTGTGTAAATCTCAACTTCTGTTCCTTAATGGTTCAGGTAAACATTTGCTAAGCATCTGACAATTGTAATCTGCCAACTCAAAGATGGATCATATACTCTCTAAGAACTCTAGTGACTGAAGGGAAAATTACAGTTTTAATAGGGCTTTGAAGAATGGGAAGTCTTAAGGAGGCAAATGAAAGGGAATAGAGGACCACTTGAATCAAGCTTGGAGTCCAAGGTTTTCAGTGCAATACTGTATGCATTTATGAATTATGTGTTAGTGGTTATGTGTAAGCTGTTAGGTATTGAACATGAGTATAAAAAGACCAGCCTTCCAGACTGGGTTCTAATCCTGTGAAGTTCACAGTTTTGAAAGAAAGATCAACTCTTCAAAAATTACAACACAAGGGACTGCATGGAGCACTGGGTGTTATACGACAACAATGAATCGTGGATCACTACATCAAAAACTAATGATGTATTGTATGGTGACTAGCATAACATAATAAAATTAAATTAAAAAAAATTACAACACAAGGAGATAATGCTGATAATCATAGTTAAAAATGTTTAGAGAAAGCAACGAATTCAATATTGGGAGCTTGGGAATTGTATTAAAAGTCAATCAGAGGGGGAGATGAACCATGAAAGACTATGGACTCTGAGAAACAAACTGAGGGTTCCAGAGGGGAGGGGGGTGGGGGGATGGGTTAGCTTGGTGATGGGTATTAAAGAGGGCACATACTGAATGGAGCACTGGGTGTTATACGCAAACAATGAATCGTGGAACACTACATCAAAAACTAATGATGTAATGTATGGTGATTAACATAACATAATAAAATTTAAAAAATGTAACCTGAGGGGAAAAAAAAGTCAGTGGCCCTTTGTGGATTAAGCTTAAGTGAAGATATGAGTGTAGAAAGTTTAGAAGTTAGGCTGTGATCAGATCTTGGAAAGCCTTATATGCCAACTTGAGGAATGTCGACTTGGTTTTCTAGGACTAGGTGATAGGGAGCCATTGAAGACTGTTAAGCTTCAGAATGGCAGAATGAGATCTGGGCTTTCAAAATGTAACTCATATAGCTCGTATAAAATAAATGGGAAATGGGAAGCACACAGAAAGATGGATTATTTCAGCATTCAGAGCTTACATATGGCAGCTGATGTCCTCTGAAAGTTTAGGAGTATGTGACTAGTGATAATGTCATTCAATAAGTTTTGATCATAAGAAAATACAATGGAAAATTTGAAGATTGTTAAAATGTAGTTCTTGCACTAAGAACACGTAAATGAAGAGGCAGTTAATACTGAGTGGATAGAGGAGCAGAGGAAGAGTGTCTTAAGCAGACTCAGCGCTGAGCACAGAGCCCAACACGGGGCCAGTCTCATTACCCTGAGATCATGACCTGAGTCAAAACCAACAGTTGAATGCTTAAACGACTGCACCACCCAGGCGGCTCCATGATGTGCCCCTTAATTTTGTTAATTCCATTTTCTTTATCCATTTTGGGAAAATTTTTCCTTTATCATAGGTTATTTTACTCTTCCATTTGATGGGTTTTCTTTTGTAGGAACAGTGATCCATAAATTGACATTATTGTCTGGGGTGTTTATGCACGGTTGCCATGTTTTTTTCATCTTTAGTTTACAGGGGACCACTCTGTGCTGATATTTATTTGACCCCATATGTTTCTTCTCACCTATCAGAGAACATTGTCTCTTTCCTGCACTTCTAGGTGAGGTCATGGTATTGTCTATTCCATAATAACTTTTTCAAGTCCACTGTGGTGTTTGGTGAGCTGCCTTTCTTGGGGAGAGAGTGGTCACTTGGCCTTCAAGGTTCCCTTCCCATTAAGAGGAAAGCATTGATAGAGAGTAGAATATTCAGGAAGTGATTTGTCCACTTCACTTGCCTTTCCCCAGCAGACCTTTCCACTGTCTTTCTCCAAAATGGAGCATTAGTGAGCTCTTTTTCAGAATTTTGTCCACTTTTGCCACCATCTATATGAGTTTTCTATAGCTGCCATAACAAATGCCCACAAACTGGGTGGCTTGAAACAACAAAAATATATTTTCTGGAGGCCTAAATCCAAAATCAAGGTATTGGCAGAGTTCTATGCCTCTCTCCTAGATTTTGGAGGGTGCCAGCCATCCTTGGCATTCCTTAGCTTGTAACTACGTAACTCCAATCTCTGTCTGTCTTCACATGGCTTTTCCTCTGTGTCTCTTCTCCTGCTCATCACTTCTAAGGACCCTTGTCACTAGAATTAGGGCCCACCTAATCCAGGTTGATCTCATCTTGAGATTCTTAATTACATCTGCAAACACCCTTTTTTCAAATAAGGTCATATTCATAGGTCTCAGGTACACAGAGCAATTGGGGTGCCACCATTCAAACCACTATACCACCTATATTATTATTTTTGGAAGGGTGTTGTTTTAGGACATGCTGTTAGTCATGTGGGTTCCTGAAAGATCTTTCTCTCATTTTGGGGCTGCCAGTTTTCAATGACTTTTTTTTTTTTTTTTGCATAAAGAAGTGTCTTTTCATTAGTTTGATTCTCTATTTTATACTTTTGTACAGTTTTAGGTACCCAACTTCAGCTCATTTCAGTGGGCTTCAATCTGTCCTATCACCCTGGCAGTACATCCAAAATCATGAATACCAATGATACATATACCTTTACACTCTATTGTGTGATCATCTAAAACAGTATGTTAAAGCCCACTATGAAGGCTAGAACATATGTTATATCATTTCTTCATTGTAATGAGATCATAGTTTTCAAAACAGAAATGACATGCTTCAACAGATTGAGAGTACTCCTAATGTCACATCCTTACAAATTTTCCAATTAAACTCGCTTTATTTCCACTTATTAGATTCTCTCTTTTCAGTTTTCTGAATTAGCCAAGAATGTAGAGAGTTTATTCTGTGCAAACAGTCTAAAATTTTCTTTCATATGCCATGTAAACAAAACAGCACTATGTGATCCATCCACAGATTTCTGCTTATGCTTTTTCTTTCTGTTTTAATTTCTGTTGCAGATATAAGGTATCACCCAAAAAAACCAGTGCAACGTAGTCTAATGTTCTTGCTGGTCCAGATATGTGTATAAGCTCAGGCACAGGCCTGAGGTCCCAAATTTATAATTATTTAATTCAAACTTGTATGCCCAGCATTGTCTCCAAAGACATCTAAAATGGCAGCGCACTCAGATCTAAAAGTGATGCCAATCCTTACACTCTTTTCCAGAGTAAACTTTCTCCAACAAATATCTTGAACAAAAGCAAGTATCTTGTTAGTGTTGAGTCTAGGGAACCAGTCAAAACTCCTTTCTCTCATAATGAATCCTTCCTCTCAGTAGATACCAGATAGGAACAATTTAGTCTTTCATAAAGAATCTGATATCATGGGGCCTCAACAAATAAGAGGCTGGGTTCTTAATCTCATTCTGCCCAGGAAACTATTTATGGAAATATAATTATTTCCTCCCTAGTGACTATTTGTACATACCAAGAGATTTTGGATTTGGAGAACGTATGGAGCCATAAAATATGTACTGGTAGGCTTCTTTTATTTTTTAATGAATGAATGAAATGAATTTTACTTTGTTTTAATAGACTTTATTTTAAAAAACAGTTTCAGGCTTACAGAAAAACTTGAAAAAAGGACACAGTTCAAATATATCCCCTCAATCAATTCATTGCTTCCCCTTTATTAATGTCTTGCATTAATGTATTTTTGTTACAGTTCATGAATCAATATTGTTACATTATTATCATCTTAAGTTCATAGTTTACATTAGGGTTCACTCTTTGTGCTATGAAGTTCTATGGGTTTTGACAAATGTATGTCATGTATTCATTATTAGAGTGTCATATAGAAAATAGCTTCACTGCTATAAAATTACTCTGTGCACCACTGATTCATTCCCACCTTCCTCCCTACCCAACCCCCGGCAACCACTGATCTTTTTACTTTCTCCATAGTTTTGCCATTTCTAGAATGTCATATAGTTGGAATCATATGGTATGTAGCCCTGTAGACTGAATTCTTTCACACAATATGCACTTAAGATACCTTCATGTCCTTTTGTGGCTTGAGAGCTCATTTCTTTTTATCACTGATTATATCCCACTGAATGGATGTGCCACATTTTGTTTATCCATTCACCTCTTGAAGAATGAGGTGGTCGCTTCCCTTTGGGGCAATTGTGAATAAATAACACCTTTATAAACATTAGCATAACAGTTTTAGTGTGGACATTAGTTTTCAACTCATTTGGATAAATACCTAGAATCGTGATTACATGGTATGACTATGTTTAACTCTAAGAAACTGCCAAACTGTCTTCCAAAATGGCTGCACCATTTTGCATTCCCATTGGCAATGAATGAGAACACTTGTTGCTCTACATGCCTGTCAGAATTTGATGTGTGACTGTTTTTAGTCATTTTAGTTATGACAGATTTTAGCCATTCATCAGACGTGTAGTGCTACTTCACTTTTAATTTACAATTCCCTAATGACATATGACCTTGAGCATCTTCTCATATGTTTATTTCCTATGTGTATGTCTTCTTTGGTGAGGTGTCTATTCAGGTATTTGCCCATTTTTTATTAGATTGTTTCTTTTGTTGTTGTTGAGTTTAAATAGTTTTTTTGGGGATATTTTGAATACAAGTCCTTTATCAGATATGTGCTTTGCCAATATTTTCTCCCAGTCTGTGGATTGTTTTTTCATTCTCTTAACAGTGTCTTTCTCAGAGCGGAGTTTTCTGGGGGTTTTTGTTTGTTTGTTTGGTTGGTTTTGTTTAAGATTTATTTATTTATTTTAGGGGGGTGGGGGAGAGAGAGGGGGAGAGAGAGAATCTCAAGCAGACTGCCTACTGAGCACAGAGCCTGACACAGGGCTCAATTCCAGTACCCAGAGATCATAACCTGAGCTGAAACCAAGAGCCAGACTCAACCAACTGAGCCACCCAGGCACCACCTCTCAGAGCAGTTTTAATTTTAATGTAGTCCAATCTTATTTTTTTATTTCATGTATTGTACTATTGAGTGTTGTATCTAAAAGGTTATCACCAAATTCAAGGTTACCTAGATTTTATTCCTATTTTATTTTCTATGAGTTTTATAGTTTGGCATTTTACATTTAGATCTATGATCTATTTTGAATCAATTTTTGTGAAAACTATATGGTCTATCGTATGTAGATGTTCAGGTGTTCCAGCACTATTTGTTGCAAAGACTATCCTTTCTCCAATTGAATTGGCTTTCATCTTCTGTCAAAAACCAGTTCACTATATTAATGTTGGTCTCTTTTGGACTGTCTGTTCTATTGATTTGTCAATTACTTCACCAATATCACACTTCTTTGATTACTCTAGCTTTATAAGTCTTGAGTTTGGGCAATGTCAGCACTCTTTGCTTTCCTTTTCAATATTTTGTTGGCCTTTCTGGGTCTTTTGATATTCCATGTGAATTTAGAATCAGGTTGTTGATATCCACAGAATAACTTCTTGTATTTTGGTTGAAACTGCTTTGATCAAGTTTGAAGAATTGACATATTAACAACATTAAGGCTTCCTATCCATGAACTTGAAATATCTCTCCATTTATTTGGTTCTTCTTTGACTTCTTTCACTAGGGTTTTACAGTTTTTCTCATATGTTGTACATATTTTATTTATCCATGATTATTTCATTTTTTGATGCTTATATAAATGGTATAATTTCAAATGCAATTGTTTACTATTGGTATACAAAAAGCAATTTTCTTTTGTCTTTTTGTAACCTGCAACCTTGCTATAACTGCTTATTAGTTCCAGGAGTTCTTTTGGTTACTTTGGATTTTCTGTGAAGACAACCATGTCACCAGGAAACAAAAACCATTTCAGTTCTTCTGAATATATTTTATTTCCTCTTTTAGTTTTGTTGAATTAGCTAGGACTTCCTGAATGATGTTGAATAGGACTGATAAGAGGGGTACATTGTTAACTTGTTCTTAATCTCAAGGGAAAGTATCTGGTTTTTCACCATTAAATATGTTACTTGTAGGATTTTTATAAGTGAATTTTATCAGTGTGCTTAAATTATTCTCTATCCATAGTTTGCTGAGAGTGTTTGTAATGAATCCCTGTTGGATTTTGTCAAATCCTTTTTCTGCATCTATTGCTATGATCATATGATTTATTTTTTAACTTGTTGATGTTATAAATTACATTAATTGATTTTCAAATGTTGACCCAACCTTGCATACTTGGAATAATTACACTTAGTCACGATGTATAATTTTTTTAGTACATCATAGGATTTCATTTGCTAATATTTTGTTAAGATTCTTTTTCCCCTATGTTCATAGAAGTATTCACCTGGAGCTTTCCTCTATTACAGTGCCATGGTCAGATTTTGGTATTAGGGTGATCCTGGCCTCACAGAATGAGTTGGTAAGTATTCCCTCTGTTTTTGAAAGAGTTTGTAGAGAACTGATATACTTTCTTGCTTAAATGTTTGGTAGAATTCACAAGTGAAACCATCTGGACCTGGCACTTTGGATTTTGAATAGTTATTAATTTTTGATTCAATCTCTTTAATAAATGTAGTCCTATCCAGATCATCTATCTCTTCTTATGTGACTTTTGATCATTTCTGTCTTTTAAGGAATTGCTGCATTCATCTAAATTATCAAATGTGTGTCTACAGAGTTGTTCATAATTGTATTAGTCAGGGTTCTCCAGAGAAACAGAACCATCAATAGGAATTTATATACATTATATATATGTATATATAATATATAATATATAGAGAGATCTTTAAATAAATTTATAAATAAATATATATGCATATATACATATAGAGAGAGAGAGAAGGAGAAAAACAGGGAGAGAGAAGTGGGGGGGGGTGTATTTTAAGGAATTGGCTCATTTGATTATGGGGGTTGGCAAGTTCAAAATCTGTAAGATAGGCCAATGAAGCCCAAGGAGGTTGATGTTGTAGTCTTGAGTCTGAAGGCAGAATTCCTTCTTCCTTGGGAGAATTCAGTCTTTTTTCTTACAGCCTTCAAATGATTGAATGATGTCTTAGTCTGCTCAGGTTGCTATAACAAAATACCACAGACTGGGTGGCTTAAACAACAGATGTTTATTTCTCACAGTTCCAGAAGCTGGGGAGTCCAAAATCAAGGTGCCTGAATGATGTCAGTCAATTTGGTTCCTGGTGAAAACCCTTCTCCTGGCTTGCAGAGAGCCATCTTCTTACTGTGTACTCATATGATGGAGAGAGAAAGTTCTGGTGTCTCTTCTGCTTCAAGGGCACTAATCCTATCATGGGGGTTCCACCCTCGTGATCTCATCTAAACCTAATTACCTTCCAAAGTCCCACCTCCTAAGACTATTACACTTGAGGTTAAGGGCTTAAATATATGAATTTTTGTAGAACACAAACATTCAGTCCATACAAATGAGGATCACCCACATCATGAAGAGTAAACTGTTTTCCTCATAGTCTATTGATTTAAATGATAACTTCACAGCCACATCTACACTGTTGTTTGACCAAATAGCCGGGTACGACAGCCTAGCCATGCTGACATAAAATTAAACAACACAATAATATTCCTTTATTATCCTTTTAATATGCATGGGATTAGTAGTGGTGACCTCTCTTTTATTTCTAATATCAGTAATTTGCATCTTTCGTATTTTCTTGGTTAGCCTGGCTAGAGAAAAGTTTACCAATTTTACTGATCTTTTCAAAGAACCAGATTTTGGTATCACTGATTTTTTCTATTAATTTCTTGTTTTAAATTGCTTTTCTAATTTTCATTATTTCTTTTCTTCTGATTAATTTAATATTAATTTATTCTCTCTTTTCTATTTTCCTAATGTGGGAGCTTAAATGATTGACTTAGATTTTTTCTTTTCTAACATATGCATTTAATGCATATACTAAGCTCTGCTTTCACTATGTCCAACAAATTTTGTTAATGTGTATTTTCTTTTCATTTAGTTTTTTCCTTTTAAATTTTCCTGTATGTTATCTAAACATTTTTTTGTACCTGTATGTTATCTAAAATGTTGTTTAACCTCCAAATATTCCATCTATTGTTCTATTATTGATTTCCAGTTTAATTATGTTTTAATTTGGGAACATACTTCTCAGATTTCTATTTGCTAAAGGTTTGTTAAAATGTTTTATGACCCAGAATATGTTAGAACGTGGTGAATATTCTATGTGAGCTTGCAAAAAAATGTGTATCATGCTGTTGTTGGATGAAGTATTTTACAAATGTCAATTAGGTCCAGTTTTTATAGTGCTTTTCAGTTGAACTATATGCTTATTGATTTTCTGTCTGCTGAATCTGTCAATTACTGATAGAGGGGTGTTGAAGTCTACAACTATAATAGTGGTTTTATCTATTTCTTGCTGTTTATCAGTTTTTGCTTCACAAATTTTGATGCTATGGTTAGGCACACACATTAAAGATTGTTGTGTCTTCCTAAAGAATTTACCCCTTTATTATTATTTAATGTCTTTACTTTACTTTTTACTTATCTCTGATAGTCTTCCTTACTGTGTGCTTTGCTTGAAATAAATATAGCTACTCCAGGTTTCTTTTGATTAGTGTTAACATGGCATATCATCCTCCAACCTTTTTACTTTTAATCTACATGTATCTTTATACTTAAAATGGGTTTCTTGTAGATAACATAGAGTTGGGCCTTCTTTTCCTTTTTTTTTTTTTTTTTACCCACTCAGCAAGTCTCTGTCTTTTAAGTAGTGTATTTTTATTTCATTTTTATAACTAAAATAAAGTCATTGCTAGAACAAAAAGACTTACCTCTTAGAAGGTAACTTCTCTTGTTAAATTGCAACTGACTCAGTCATACTGCTAAATTATATACACAGGAAATTTGTTTTATCCTCCAGCATAACTTGATAAAAGAAGAACTAATTTAAGATTTATTTTAGACAATTTAAATTCTTCTTTCCTATGTTAATTAGAGTTAAACATATTTAGACATATTTATAAAGTAATGTTTGAGAAGAATTTGATCATTTATTTGTTAGCAAACCAATGAAATGCAAGATCAAATTTGACAGGTATTAGGTGAGAGAGATTTTAAGGTGTTAAAGAGCTTTTGAAAAGGAGAGAGAGTGTATCAGATTTGAATTTTGGAAAGATAACTCAAATGCCAGCAAAGAGGACAGATGCACACAGGGAGATCAGCAGGGAACCCCCTGGAGGCTATGGAAGTGGTCTCAGTGATGTTCGATGACTTCCTGCCCTGAAACTATAGTAGTGGAAGTCAACAGAATGAATGACTTGTACAGGTGTTGAGCCGGTATACTAATCTGTAGGATTTGGTGATGGATGAGATGAAGGAGCAAGGGTGCCAAGGATGATTCCAGGCTTTCAGCATTGAGAGACTGGGCAAATGCAAACATTGCTACCTAAGATAGAGAATGCAGAAGCAGGAACAGATGAAAAGTGATGATAATTAGTTCTCCGTTATGCATGATGTACATACATCTCCATAAAGTACAGTACATCTCCATAAAGATTTCTAATTGATATTTAAATTATCTGGTGCTTAAGTTTATGAAAGGGGTGTAAACCAGAGGGCCATTGATGCAAAGACAAAAGTTGAATCTGTGAAGGCCCCTTGAATAGAGATGGAGATGGAGTTAAAGACACTGAAAATTGTAGAAGCCAATTATAACCTATTCATCATTGGATTTTATAATTTAATAACTTACAATAAAGAACAACCCTTTGTGTGCGTCTAACTAGACTGAGTCATTCCTAGAAAGTATATGGCCATCTCTAGCAGCCTTTATATTTTTAGCCAGCCGCTATTCTGGTGACTAAGAGTTATGTAATTCAACCATATAAGTCATGTTTAGGCAAAATAATCTCTATGAAAAAAACAATATTATATAATATCCCAAACTAGTTCACATATTGAATATCAGAAAGGTACCTGACATTTGATTCATAACAAATTTCCAAAGAAACAGATGGTCAAGAAAAGAGACTTCTAGCTTATTTGAAACAAGTTCCGGGTTCTCATGAACTTGTGGTATTAATTTTAAATTCATCTATTATTTATCATATATTATTACAATTCATATTGTTACTTATGAAAAACTACTATGTATATGCAAGGTATTCTGTTGAACATTCTGTGGGATACAAAGATAAATCAAGCGTAAACTGTCCTTAAGATACTTATGGACTAGTGTGGAGAAATAAGATACAAACTTAGGTAAGTATACAAGGAGTACAGTGTTAAGAATCACAGACAATTTAAAAATGAAATTAAGTAAACAACCCCATTTACATTAACGTCAAAGACACATAAAATACTTAGGAATACATTTAACCAAAAAAAAGTTCAAAGTTTATAGTCTGCAAAATACAAAATATTTGTTAGAAGAAACTAAAGAAGATCTAAATACATGGGAAAACATCCCATGTTCATGTGTTTATGGATCAGAAGCATTATTATGCTTCTGTTTATCTACAGTTGCAAAAAATTCCCTCTCAGAGTCCCAACTGACTTCTTCCTAAAAACTGAAAGGTGATTCTAAAATTCATATGAAATTGCAAGGGACCTGAAATAGCCAAAACAATAGCAGAGTTTTACCCTGTTTTTCCTCATAATAATGAGCATGTTTTCTGGGGTTTGATTTCCAGTTTTGCCACTTGCCAGCTATGTTGTCCAGGTCTCAATGTCCTCATTACATAGAGGTGTTTTAGGAATTATATAAGTTAATACATAGAAAGTGCTTACAGAAGCATTGGCACATTGTACACCCTGATTTTGTCTTAGTTATTATTATTATCATCACCTCATAGGGGTATTGTGAAGCTCAAAAAAGATAATGTGTATGAAACTTTTTGTAATGTACTGCTATTATCATTTTGTATTATAGTGACATGTGTATCCACCATCCTTATAGAGTATAGAACAGACTATTAATTTTTAATGGCCTACATTGCACATAATAAATGCTCAGAAATTCATATTTTAGTTAACTGTTACTTTTATGATCAAATCACTAAGGACTTTCGATTATGCTAGGAATAAAATCTAAGTATCATTGCATCAAGACCCCTCTCAATCTTGCTATAAAATACAGATCCCCTTATGTCTTCCGCTCTATCACTGGTCTTGAAAGTGGAGTCACGATGGACCATTCATTGCAGTGTGGGAGGAAAATTTTAGAAATTCTAACTACATGTAGTTTTTATCTCATCCTTTGTGAATTTTCTTCTGTTTTATATATATCTTTATGAATGCATGCAAAAATATTATGAAATGCTCTAATATGTAAATAAATGCTAAATGGATATTGGAAGTGTAGGTTCAAAAAATTTTCCCTGGAAATCAGTGCGCTATCCCACAACGTGGTCTTTCTCCTAGCGCCAAGCAGATCTCTTCAACTCCTTCTAGGACACAGCTTATATTTTTCTGTTCCCAAATCTAGCTCACACCCAGTCTGTTTGTTTTGAATGACAGTACGGAGCCACTCCTTTTCAAGCTGCAACTTGCATACTTCACACCAAGACTAAACTATCACCAAAGGAAAACTTTTTTTTTTTTTAAAGATTTTATTTATTTGCGAGAGAGAATGAGAGAGAGCACATGAGAGGGGGGAGGGTCAGAGGGAGAAGCAGGCTCCCTGCCGAGCAGGGAGCCCGATGCGGGACTCGATCCTGGGACTCCAGGATCATGACCTGAGCCGAAGGCAGTCGCTTAACCAACTGAGCCACCCAGGCGCCCACACTCATGCTCTCTTAATTATATAAACTCACATACACATGTTTATGGGACATCTATAATGCCATCATATCTTCCCTGCAGTAAACAACAAAGGGGCATTATTTAGTTTCCTTTTCTTTTTTTTCTTTTTTTTTTTTTTTTGACACAGAGAGAGATAGCGAGAGCAGGAACACAAGCAGGGGGAGTGGGAGAGGGAGAAGCAGACTCCTGCCGAGCAGGGAGCCCGATGCGGGACTCGATCCCGGGACTCCAGGATCATGACCTGAGCCAAAGGCAGTCGCTTAACCAACTGAGCCACCCAGGCGCCCCACCAAAGGAAAACTTCTTTAAAGAAGGGTCTACGCCTCGTCCATCATGGTATCTACCTTGAAGTCCCCACCACTTTACCACACGAAAGCGTTTTCCATAATAACAGGCTCCAAAGAGATGCTTGTTTCACGCATAAGCTGACACGATATTGCTATCAAGAGGCAGGAGAGTGTGCTGGTTAACCGCAAAGGCTCCTATCTGGGTTCTGCCCCTTACAAACTGGCCGGCCACAAGCCTCAGCTTCTTCCTCTGTGAAATAAAAGTAGTAAGAGTACCTCTCTCACAGGCATATTGTGAAAGTGTATTTGGCTAGTCCCTGGAACAAAACTAGCGCTTCATAAATGTTAGTATTATTATGGTCTTCCTGAGACTCAAACCCAGTAATGTCTGTAAAGCCTCCGGTACACACTGAGCGAATAAGGGGACTGAATTTTCTCTACCAGCCATGTTGACATGAATAATCTGTGGTGACTTCTTTCTCCTTCCTTCTAATTTATCCCCTCATATTTGTAGACAACTTTCTTGAGACTGTCATGGCACGGTTCACGTGAATTGATTAGTTCATATACTCTTCCACGTCTTACGAATTAATCTCTTAAGAAGAGTAACCATGTTTTGCTTTGGGTTTTGTTGCTGTTTGTGTAAGATTTACTTATTTATTTGAGAGAGAGAGTGGGGAAGAGGGGAGACGGAAAAGGAGAGGGAGAGAGTCAAGCAGACTCTGCACTGAGTGCTGAGCCCACGCGGGGCTTGTTCTCACAACCTTGTGATCATGACCTTGGCCAAACCAAGAGTTGGCCTCTTAACCAACTGCGCCACCCAGGCACCAACAGGTATTGTTTTAACAGTATCATTGTTGCTGCTGTTGTTTTTGTTGCTGTTGTGCATTTTAACGAGATAAACTCCACATTTCCAAAAATTGTGCTATGAATCTGGTAGACAAAACTCTCCTTTTGGATTCCAATAGCAATTTTCTTTGCAGTTTTATGCACATATAGTTATTTAAAAGTGTTGTAGGACTAACACTAGTTGATTCTTTGCCTAGGTAATAAAATTAAATAAAAGCATTATCTTGACTCAAAAACATTAATTTAGTAGCATTAATTAATGCAGCAAATGTCAACTGTCAAAACTTCATGAAATGCGAAGTGGGATAACTGCCATTTAGTGTACACTTTTTTCCTTGTCAATGGGCAAAATCAGGGACCTCTGTGGTCCCTGTTCAATATTATCTTGGGGCGCCTGGGTGGCTCAGTCGGTTAAGCATCTGCCTTCAGCTCAGTCATGATCCCAGGGTCCTGGGATTGAGCCCCACGTTGGACTCTCTGTTCAGTGGGAGCCTGCTTCTCCCTCTCCCTGCCGCTCCCCCTGCTTGTACTCTCTCTCTCTGTGGAATAAATAAATAAAATCTTTTAAAAAATATATTATCTTGAATTTCCCATATCCCTTCAAGAGTTGGAACAATGAATTTCCCAAAGTGTCATGCCACTTGAGTATAAGTATGTGGAGAAGATGATAGTGGAATGGCGGGAGGGGGCAGATTAGACAATTTCTCCCATCTTATGAACATTTGAGAGGGTTTTCCTTTGCCCTTTAAGACTTCAAGAACTGATTATCTTTTAAATCAACACATCCCATTATGTTGATACAGCTATTAGATTGTAAAAAAATTATTTTTGTAGGTGACATAATTGTGTAGAAAATCCCAAGGGATCAACAACAAGAACAACAACTCCTGGAACTAATAAGTAATTATAGTAAGGTTTCAAGATACAAGGTTAATATACAAAAGCCAATTGCTTTCCTATATATCTGCAAGGGACAATTGGAATCTAAAATTCAAAACACAACACTATTTACAATAGCACCCTAGGTATAGATCTAAGAAAATGTAAACAGGATCTATATGAGGAAAAATGTAAATAGGATCTATATGAGGAAAAATATAAACTGAAGAAAGAAATCAAAGAAAGATCTAAATAAATGGAAATATATTTCCCTATAGGAAGACTTAGTATTGTTAAGATGTCAGCTTAGATGTGAATTCAGATACCTCATTGATCAATATAGACAGATGGCAATAAAGTATACGAAAAGATATTCAACATCCTATGACTTTAGGGAACTGTTGATTAAAACAACAACGAGATGCCATGACACACCTATTTGAATGGCTAAAATTCAAAACATGGACAACACCAAATACCGGTGAGAATGTGAGGCATCAGGAACTCTCATCCATTGCTGGTGAAAATGCAAAATGGTACTATCATTTTGGAGGACACTTGGATAGTTTTATATAAAACTAAACATAGTCTTACCATATGATCCAGCGATCACTCTCCTAGATATTTATCCAAGTGAGTTGAAAACGTATGTCCATACAGAACTCTGCACACGAATGCTTATAGTTTTATTCATAATTGCCAAAAATAGGAAGCAACCAAGACATGTCCTTCAATCAGTGAACGGAAAAACAAACTGTGGTATACCCACTCAATGGAATTTTATTGAGCAATAAAAGAAATGAACTATTAAGCCACAAAAAATCATGGAGGAACCTTAAATATACATTGCCAAGTGAAAGAATCCAGTCTAAAAAAGCTATATACTGCATGATTCCAACTATATGACATTCTAGAAAGGCGAAAGTATAGAGACCATAAACAGACTGGTGGTTGCCATGCATTCAAAGGGAGGGGAAGAGGGGGGATAAATAAGCGGAGCACAAAGGATTTTTAAGGGCAGTGAAACTATTCTGTATGATACTGTAATGGTGGATACATGACCCTACATTTGCTAAAACCCATAGAACTGTACAACACAAAAGCTGAACCCTAATGTCAGCTATGGACCTTAATTAATAATAATGTATCAATATTGGTTCATCAATTTAACAAATGTACCACACAAATGCACCACACAAATGCAAGATGTTAATAATAGGGGAAACTGTACAGAGGACGAGTGGGTATATGGTAATTCTCTACTTTCTGCGAACTTAAAACTACTCTAAGATATAAATTATATTGTAAAAAAAGTCCATAGTAAATTAAAAAATTAATTCACAGCAAATTACATATATACATATGTATAAAAATACCTATATAATGCATATGCATGTACACACATTCAGATGAAATAACCATACATCTTTTTTTAATGATAGTTTTTTGATATTGTATTCTGTTATTTTCCCTCTTCTATTACAGTGCTTCTACAGGGACTGTCTTCAGGAAGTGACGATTTGCAGGTAGTTGTGCTAAATTATGCTTACAAGAAATGTGGTAGTGAAGGAAACTGAGAGGAAATGGATAGCTGTGGGAATCTGAAGGCCTACTAAAGAATTATTTTAAAAAGATATAATGATGCCAACTATAAAAATAGGTAGCTAGTAGCTCTTTAAATTTTGCTCTTTAGTTATTTCACTTTCTTTCAAGGAATACAGACACTTGAATATGAAACTGTTAAAATGTGAGGAAAACAAACAAGCACATACCAAGTCATTGATGCTGATCATTAGAACGTGCTGATACTCTCTGCCGTCTTTACCTTCAATATCACAATCGGATGATGCTACTGGCAACAGAACAAGGATCAGGGGAGGAATTCCAAAGATATACCTAAAAGAAACTAAATTGAACAGTGAGTAAGAATAAGCTGAATGTTGTAAGTCATTCTATCGTTTGTGTTGTTTCAATCGGCCTGACCATTTATTTCTAGTAACTTTTTGAAATGCACCTTGGCTTTTGGATAGTGTGGGAAGACCCTAAAATTCAGTATTATGTAACAACCAAGGTAGGGCTGCATTTTAGAGTTTAGATTTCTTTTATTTTTTTACTTAAAAATTACTCTTTGGAAAAGCACTGAACAGGTGTGATGAAAGCAGACTCTGCCTTTGAATAACACTCTAGGGTATAAATTAGTTTATTCAGTTTTGATTTATATTGAACATTCCTACAAGAAAAGGCATCTACAGGTAAACAGGTAAACTACAGGTAAAAAACAGTTACACATTTTTGAAATTTTATGATTTATGGCATGTATATTTATGTAAACCTTGATGATTGTCCAAGTACCCAGCCTCTTCCTGGAGGCAGCACTGCACCTTTATTTCCATGGTACTGTGATTATATTCTTTCTTTTTAATGATGGACCTTAAAGGGTTAACCCTTCCCAGAACTGTGACAAAGCTGACATTTACATTTTGACACTCTATCTTTTCAGTATATTCTTTGTTTCTATGTGTCCAGAGACCCATATTTTCTACAAACACAGCTTTGTCTAGCTTCTTGACATGTTAGAAAAACCCATAAAATAACTTCACACCCTGGTAACTAATGATTTATATCTGTTTTTGATAAGCCTTCCTACTTAGAGGCATTTGTCTAATCGAAAGGAATGAAATTATAAATGGTATCATTTCAGGCAGTAATAATGCACTGATGGAGAGCCCGTTATTCCCAGAGACATTAAAATGTGGTTATATAGAGATGTATTTCTTCATAAGTCTGCCAAAATGTCTTGTTTGTATCTTTCTGCAAATTCTTGAGTTACGTTGACAATATATCTCCTTAATTTTCCAAATGAAGTTTAACTGTACTTGATGAGTGCAAGACATTCCACACCTGTGTTTTTTTTGATTAGGACTACAAACAATACTCTTTGGAACCCAAGGAACTAATATTGTGACATATGTTAAATACATCATAAAGTTCCCAATAATATTATCATCTATTGTATCATTATCTGTCATATAAAAGTCAGTAGCACTCCCCAATAAATGATGAGCTGTTTGTTACCCATATTTTTACAAATAGAGAAAGCAGGCTAAATAGCAGGTATGAGAACAAACACAAATCTCATCTCCATATATCATGGACACTTGACAAAGTAAGAGAAACAAAATAAGACATGGAATTGATTCATAGCTGCCATTAAGAGTCTATACACATACCGCAAAATTCACTTAGGAGATTAATGATGATGATGATGATGATGATGATGATAGTTATGTTGGAGTACCCAACATGTGCTAAGCATTTTGTTACCTTATACCTATCTGTAAAGATCAAAAGAGTCCTACAAATTGATCTTTTGTAAAAACCAGATAATAGGTGCCAGGTCTGGATTCTAACCTGAGTTTACTGCCTCACCAGAAATGGTCATAATCTTTTGATAACATGTAATTACTTTAGTCCTCTGAATGAAACCACTTCTATGTAATATTACATAGCTCTACCTCTCTCTTGTACTATTGGTCCTTCATCCTGAAGATTCTCAACGAAGAGTCAATTGCTATTTATTTACTAGATCCTGACTTTGTAATTGGATTTGTACAGACTGCATAGATCCAAACTTCATTTTCTCTGTCTTCTTACAGGTGTCCAAAAAGGAACACTTTGGAAAGAGTAGATGATAATTTATATAGCATATAACTTGAAATGAGTTTTAAGGGGAATATAATAAAATAAATGCTAGAATGAAAAAAGAGACCTTTTTTTATTCTACATAAATGTTATTTTAAAGGTCCATCTTTTACGTTTTGACAAAGGAGGTTGTTTTATTTTCTATGAGCACTACCTGTTGTTTCCTCTTCACCCCAACTTTCAGTAAGTGCTCCCCAAGTTCATATCGATCCATTTATTCATTGAATGACATTTACCAGTGCTTTCAATGGTGGCTTGGTAGAAAACTTAGTCTTTTTCATGTATTACAACTAGTTTCTCAATCCTGAAACTTAATTTGCCTTGGGGCACCTGGGTGGCTCAGTCGGTTAAGTCTCTGACTCTTGATTTCTGCTCAGGTCATGATCTCAGGGTCGTGCGATTGAGCCCCCCTTCAGGCTCTGAGCATGCAGTCTGCTTAAGATTCTCTTTCTCTCTCCCCCTCTGCCCCTGCCCTCTCTTGCATGTGCATTCTTTAAGTGAATGAATGAATGAATGAATGAATGAAATCTTTTTTAAAAAATGAAACATAATTTGCTCTGTCTATAAAGACAAAGCCATTGTTGCCATTGTTGTTAAATAGGCTAGCTCCAGATGGATTAAGCCAAAACAAAACACAGAGGGTTGGGGTATGGAGACTTGGGGTTTTTGTCTTGGTGTGACAAGGGGTTGTATGACAATGGGTTGTGTGACTAAGTGAATGACAGCATCTTTTAAGTTTAATTTAACTGATCTGTAAAATGAAAACTTTAGACTAAATGATCCCTTAATGTCCCTTTCAACTTTCAAGACCTTAATTCTAAGAATCTCCCTGGCCATCCCAATAAAGTATTTCTTTAGACTTGAAATTGCCTCATGGACAATACTGCAAACACACCCAGGGCTTCAGACCCACATCTCACATGTTCCCACCTCTCAAATTAACAACTGCAGTTTGGCCTGCAATTGAAGTCTTTTCTCCACACCATCCAGAGAATAAACATATTAATATTGCCTAGTTTGAGCATGCTTTTGACATTGTTGTCACAAGAGGAAAAAACTCTGCTTTTATTCTGTTTTGTTTCAGATTATGCATAGACATTCACCCTTTTCATGACCCTGAGCTTTTCTTTAAATTACAGAAAAGACAGACCATAAGGAATAATGCAAGGCAAGCTTGGGCCTGTGGAATTTTGTCTTTAGATTTCCTGAAGGGATTGAAACTGGAGAATTTGTTTCTCAACAGGGAATTTGGTTACACCAGAATGATGGCTGTCTAAAAAAAAAATTCTTGTTGGTTTTTAATTTAAGCCAAATAATACATTCAATCCTCAGCTGCATAAGTTATGGGGTCAAAGTGAACATAAATTAGTTTCTACAGCCTATCAAATGCAATCTTTCATCCCTCTTTAAGACAAGTAAGTGCTTATTGAATGTCCACTATAAACATTTCATAGACCCATTTTCACTGGGAATTAAAAGAAATACTCAAAAGATATTCAGGATGGAATAGAAAACATTATCTGAATTCTGAATATATAATATGACTTGGCTTTAATATGAACAATTGGCACAAGCAATTCTGCACAATTGGCAATTTGTGCATAAAGAGAAGAAAAAGTTAATAAACAGAAAACAACCATGAGTTGTATGGAAATCAGCTCGTTAAGATTACAAACATAAATTTGATTATCCTCATATAAATAAATCTAATTTCTGCCACAATCAATATTAACACTGCTCCGTAAACTCTATCCACAAATCCCATGATAAACACTTAAAGACATTTCTGCAGCCATCCTATGAGACTGCATGCAATATTTCATTTAATCTCATAACCACTTCAGGGGGTAAGTACTACCAATTATTCACAGTTCTGAAAATGGAGAATCTAAGGAACAAAGAAACTTTCCCCCCATATATAACATGTATAGTATGAGACAGGTTAAAGAGTTTAGAAACGCAGCTTTTAGCCACTGAGCTGAACTGCTTCCTACAAAAACAAGTGTGTGTGTGTGTGTGTGTGTGTGCAGTCAAGGGAATGTACAAAAACCCATCTTTTTCCACATGAACTCCACTAAGGTGCTTCCTGGTCAAGCTCTGAAACACTGCATCATACACTCCTATTTCAAGAAAAACAGACACTAAATATTTGCTCTTATGACACCAGGTTATGTGTCAGAGGTTAGACCAGAAAAAATAATCTCATGTGCATGAATGTGAATATGACATATAAATGGATCCTATGAAATAGTTTTTTCCATTTTTGTTTAAGATACTGAAACACTGATGTGGTACCATGTGTGATTCTCCTTTGTACCTGTTCAGGCTTTCTCATCTTTCTCTCGGTTCCCTGTTTTTATTACTATTCCATTTTTGGTCCTCAAACGTGATTAAATTATCTAAACTAGATAGTACCCTTGAGAACCACATAGTAGGGCCTCAACTACTTCAACTCCCCAGAGAAGCAGCAAAGGAAAAGTTTAAAGAGTAACTCTATCCTTAAGCTTCTTGTAAAATCTCTTGGAAATGCAAAAGCCACACATTATAATCACTATTTTTATCAGAAGTTTAGAATTCTAATGTTTTGTTTGCAAATAGCTTCTGGTAGGTGAATAATACAGATACACTTCAGGAAATAAAGCTCCTTGTTAATAATGCACATCCTCGCTTTCTTTGTTTTTGTTTTTTAACCTCGCCATTTCAAATCAGAGCTGATGCAGGGATTAGAACCAAGAGCTACAGGAAAGAAAGAATTGCAGGAGATCCACGGCATTTGGAGGCAGATAGGGATATACCTAATTTCTAATTCTATACAAAACTTCTGGAGGGCACCCATTACAAATCTTTTTCCATAATCGTCTTCCATACTCTACCCACCCCACCCGCTTTATGTTGTTACTGATCTGGTACTTCTTGGCTATGCCAAGTCAAGATTCTTTAATACCTATGAGGGAGGAAAGGCTCTTTTGATCTAACGGTGTAGCCTGCAAAGCGCACAGGCCAGGCATGAAACGGAAGAGCAATTTGCTCCCTATTCCCGCACCCTCCTCCACCACCCCCCCTTTTTTTTGCATGAGGAAGTATTTACTATAAAATATTCTAATTTCCCTCACTAGATCTTCGCCCCTCACATCTCCTTTTCTCCTTTTTCTCCCATCCAGTAAACTTTTTGGCTCTTTCCCTTGGCCGTATGGGAATCCAGCTCGCTCGCCTCAGCTCTGCCCTTGTCCGTAGTCCACACGAATAAAAATATATTAGATCTCGGCCAAGGTCTAGAATTTAGACTCAAGCCTATTTAATCCTGCCTCCACCAAGGAGCACCCATATAGGAAAAAAACAGAAACCCGAAACTCGCCTTTCTCGGTGCCAGCCCGAGGACTTGGGTTCCCGGCAAAGGGCACGAGGTACTGCCCCAGTCGGAAACCCCCAGCCTCGCTGAGGGGGCAAAACGGGGCTTTCCAGAGACCTGTCCCCCTAGGGTTTAAAAGCGCGTCCCGTGGGAGCTTCGCTTTCGCTTCTCTAGAGAGTAGGGAACCGCACGAGCTCAGGTAACTGGCCCCTACCCGGGCATCAGTGAGTAACTGGGCGCCGCCAGGAGCACGGGTACGGCGGCCAGGGCGCCGGGTTGACAGAGGGCAGCGCTGGCTCGGGGAGACCGACGGCGAGCCACTGGCCACCTCTGCGACCTGGTTGCGGGCTGCCACCGCTGAGCAGCGCGGACGCCGCAGCGCCGCGTCTCGGGACGCGAAGGCGGCGTCGGGGACGGCTTCTCGCCGCGGGCTAGGCGCAGCAGTCCCGACTGCAAGTGGCGGCTGTGGGCCAGGGTGCCGCAGCGCGGCTGACGCCTGCCGGTGGGAGAGCCAGTGCTCTCGGCAGGTCCAAAGTACAAGGCTGGGCTGTTCCCGGACGCGCCTGGGCGCGGGGCCCGGCGACGCGTCCTGGAGTTCCCCCGGCGTGCCGGGCGCGCGGACTGGTGCGCCTGGGAGAGGAGCGCTTACCATGGAACATGGTCTGCGGGAGGCGGGCGTGGTCATGATGACCGCAACTGCAGCAGGAGCAGGCTCTCACCGCCCATAGTCGCTGCCAGAGCCCTGGTCTTCCGCGGAGTTGCCGGGAGTCCGTGCCGGGTAGGGCGGCCTCTGCCGCTGGTTCCTCTCACCCACGCCGCGCCTGCTGCTTCATCCATCCCAAGGGGGGCGGCACACACCACGGCCCGGCTCTGCGCTTTGCCTTTCCCATAACTTCCGTAGGATCAGCCGGCAGTGTACTTTCAGTTTCTACTTTGCGCCGGGTCTGCAGGTTTGATCTTTGGGTTCACCACCGAGGTGCCTGCACCGCCCCACCTCTCTTGAGCACCTGCGTCCTCCCCTAGCTCTTCTTGTGCACCTGAACCGGGACCAGAGGAGGGCGCGAATCTCCGAAGCACCACCCACAGGAGGAATGAGCTGGCCTTCGGAATGAGAACAATTCGAGGCAAAAGACTTTCCAAATGACCTCTAACCGTCTTGGCAAAGCTAGGCGACTGCGATCTAAATGTATTGGTTGCTAATCTGTGGAAGCCACAAACGTGTAGGGCGAAAGCGGGCAATTGCAAGCCTACGCCACCAAGGAGGCGTCGCAGGTCTTGCCACGGATGTAGTGGACGATGCCGAGTCGTCTCGAAAAAAAAGAAAAAGGAAGTAAAGAAAGATTAAAAGGGTCACGCCCTCCGCCCCTCAACCTCTGTCATCAGTCTCTTTCTGCCCTGTGTTTTGTAGATGCACCTGCCCAGGTGAGACCTCAAAGAAAAATAATCCTGTGGGTGCATCTAATCTGGTAAGTGGTATGTTTGGACCCGAAACACAAAACCCAGATTAGGTTGAGAAAATGGAGACTGACGATAATAGTTGATAACTATGACTCCCACCTATGCATTTATCTGAATTGACCAATAAGTCATACTAACCATTTTTACTCTGTTTTACTGAGGAGCTAATTTTTTTTCTAAGCCTGAATTATTTTAGTATTTCCTGTTTGAATTTGTTTTCTGATATTCTGCAGGAACCCTGCTTAAAAGAAGGTGGGTAAAGTAGTAAGGGTGATGATGATAACAGCTATCATTTATCTAGCATTTGCTCTGTACTAATATTGTGTTAAGCATTATATATATATATATATATATATATATATATATATATATCTCCTCTCATGCAAAATTTTCTATGAGTAGACACTTTCCTTATCCGCACTTCACAGATGTGGGAACTGAGACTTCCTTAAGTAACTTCCCAGAGTTCACTTAGCTGGTTAGTAACAGAGCTTGGACACAAACCTCCTGTATTCTGGCTCTAGAGTTCATGCTTGCAGCCTCTGTGTTAGCCGTCCTTGTGAACAATGTGGAAATTGATGCCCGGAGAGAGACAGGGTCAGGTATCATGTGGGTATGTCTTTGCCCCACTGTGGGGGACCTCAGGAAAGCTTTTTGGGGTTTCTGAGTTCTGAATTGAGACTCAGGCGGGAACTAACCTAGGGATGTGAACATTCCATATTCAGTTATAGTGTGAACAAAGAAAAGAGGAAAAGAAAGAAGGGAGAAAGAAGAGAGTAACAATGAGAGTGAGACAGAGTTGCTCAAGCCTGAAGCTTCGATCTCCATTTCCTCTTTTAGTCTCACTTCTTACATCCTATCCATAGGCAAGTCTTGTCAACTCTACCTCTAAAATAAATCCTGAATCCAATCTGTCCACTCTGTGAATTGCACATGGGCAAACCATTAAAACCCTGCTGTCTGGGGGATCTTCCAGCTTTCACTCTTGCTTAGGACCCCTTCACTCTCCTCATAGCCGCAAGATATTTGATGTATGCAATGCCATCTTCTGTGACCACCCTCTGGCCACTTGCCACTGTGCACCAAGCCTTTGAGGTTGTCCTGTGTGATCTGGGAGTTACTGTCTTCTCTGACCCCCTCTGGTACACGACTCACTCCGCTCCTGCTGTGTTCTTCCCTGTGCTCAGCCAAGCCTCTGTCCACTTAGAATAGTATCCAGTACACAGGTATTCAGAAAGTATTGTTGAGTGACAGAATGAGAGAGAACAACTGTATGAGAATGCATGAATGAGAACATGCATGAAGAGAAAATATGTAAAGGCAGAAGGGAAATAGAAGGAAAGAGGAGGAGAAGGAGGGAAGCAAATGAGAACAGGAGACAGAATGGGGTGGGAAAAGTCAGGTATTTCCATTTGACTGGATCCTAGAGTGGAAGGTGGGGAGTGGAAAAACAGGAGTGACTTTTAAAAATGAATTCTATAACTAAACACAGCTAGATTGGTTATTTATTAGTTTAAAATCCCTGACAGCAGCGTTGAGGTATGTAATTGCACACAGCCTGCACTTTTTTTTTTTTTAAATACTTTTCAGGGACAGATAAAAGAGCATCCATCAATAACTTCCTCAAGAGGAAATCTGTCTTCCTTTTTCATGAAGTCACCATAAAACCCGGCAGAATAAGGGCTTATGCATAAGTAAACTTTTGGAAATCATGAAAGGAAATTATTCAGAGCTCCAGGAGAGGACATGTAAATTCTATCCTAAACTCTGACCCCAAATGTTATTTTTCTGTGTATGAGAGGATTAACAGCATTTTGAAAGAATTCCAAAATGAAGTCTTAAATTAGTGGTTGATATTTTTGATAAGCTAAACATTATTTTTTATAAGACAGATGGACAAGGATCAGGGACACCTGGGTGGCTCAGTCAGTTGGGCATCCGCCTTTGACTCAGGTCATGATCTCAGGGTCCTGGGTTCGAGTCCCACATCAGGCTTCCTGTTCAGCTGGGGAGTCTGCTTCTCCCTCTGCCCCTCTCCCCTGCTCCTGTTCTCCCTTGCTCACACTCTCTCTCTCTCTCAAATAAATAAATAAAATCTTTTTTAAAAAAGACAGATGGACTAGGATTAAACATTCTATGAATTTTTATATGCTAATGCTTTATGCTTAGAGAAATGGAGTGGTTATTATAATGTTCACTCATAGACTCAATGAATTGTGCAGGAAAGTCAACACAGAAACAAAACAGTACATACTTGTGACTTACAACCAATACATATTAGGAGGGAAGACATCATCTCAGAATGATTTATACAATGTAATAGAAAACATTGAAATAAAATGATATAAATGTCTACTTAAAGGGAGAATTGTTAAAGATTCATCAATGTTTTTTTAATTTTTTTCAATCTTCAGTCAAATTAGTCAATCAGTGGTAAACCTGAAAATATTTTCTTGATTAATTATCTGAACTATTTTTGCTCAACCTAATATGACTATTGTTTATAGTCTGAGATCTGAATGTTAGCTATCTTTCTGTCTATGGGTATTTTTTGAGGTTCCTATGGTTTAATTTTATGGCTTAATTTTCCAGGCATAATACTCAACGTATTTCAAACATAGACACACACACAGACATACCACATACACATAAAGCCTCCACGTGTTCTATGCAGTCACACAGCAGCCTGTGCGTGGAAGGGCTCCTTGCTTGGTTTAATACTCTGCTGATCACTGTCTTGGAATTCTTAATTATTTTTGGACAAGGGGACTTTCATTTGCACTTTGCACTGGGCCCTGCAAATTCTGTAAATGATCATGCACACACATACATGCGTATCTTCAAGGTGGTTTCAGTCTGGTGGGGAAAACATATGTTAAATGTGTGACTTTAAAGATAAAGAATATTATGAAAAGGAAAGGATGAGATGTATTTCAAACAAGGGTTTAAGGCAATCTAGACCCATTTTAAAAGTTAATAAAACTAGGACCCAAAAAAGGTTAATATACCTGTCTAGTGGAAAAAACAGCTATAAGTGGATAACGTATAATTCTAAATCATATCTGTTTGATTTTCAAGCCTGAGCTTGAGAATGGATTTTAAATTTTATCAAATGACTGCTGAGAATCTATTTACAAGGTCATGTTTTTTCTTATTGTATTTTTAAAGAAACTATAAATTTACCATAATGCTAAATTCAAGTTGCTGATATTTAACAGCCTTTTGCAATTTTATTTGTAAGTGGTATAGGTCTGTTCTTTATATTATATTTAACTAGGCTTGGGCTATTTTGTCAGATTTTCTTAGTTTCATAAAGGGATTTGGAAATTCTATTGTTTTCTAAAACTGTATTTAATCATTATATGAACTATTTGCTTCTGGATGACTGACTAGAGTTTAACAATAAAACATACTTAATTTCATGGGATGCAGCCAAAGGATAGGATGAAACTGTCAGTTTGAAGCATTAGAAGAGTCAAAAGAAAAATTTTTCTTATAAGGCTGAATCAGAATATTAGGAACCCTGCCAAAAATGTGTATGGAGCTATGAAAATGAATGAAATCATCCAACTTAGAGGAGATGAGAGAAAGAGCTAATGCCAGGAGGGACCATGAGACACAAACATTAGGGGTAGTTGGAGAAATGGGTGCCCACCAACAAACTGACAAATAGCGGACAGCAGACTAGGAGAGGCAGAAGTCAGTGTCCCAGGATAGAATTTCAAAATAGGTTAAGTAGTCAGAATCTCCAAATGTCACAAAAAGATCAAACAAAAGGAAGATTGAAACATGTGTCCACTGATGTGGCAGAGTAGAGATTGTCTGTGGTCCACATGACAGCAATTTGAGAAGAGCGGTATAGATAGAGACAATATTCCAGTTTGTGGAATACAAGGGAAGATGCAAAGAGAGGAGACAACTTTTAAAAGATCTGTGGTAAAGATAAAAGAAATAGGGTAATGGTTTGGAAGGCATGTAAAGCATAATGGAGGTTTCCGTTTTCATGCATGAGAGGTACTAGAGCGTATTTATATATTAATTGGTAGAATTAGGTTCTCTGGAAGAAGTAGGAAAGGATGGAACCAAGAAACTCAAGGTACCTGCTTTTTTTTTTTTTTGTATCCTCCCTTCATTTCTCTCTCCTCTATCATTTTAGTCCTTAAATTTTATAATTCTAAACAATCAGAATCCATAATGAATCTGGTGCCTCATTTTATGCTTCTTATTGAAATGTCCCCTCTGACCTCGCCTGTGTACTCTGGGTTGAGTATTGGCTAGTGTAAGAGAGAAATATTTCCCAAATTGTCTTTCACAAGGAGGAGCAGTATCTTATGTAGCTTGTATTGTCCAATCCTTTTTCACACTAATGGATATGTTTTTTGTCAATTAGAGTTTTCTTTTATATACTAAATTTTGGAGGGACTGTGCTTTTAATCATTTCCTTTATGGATGATTAATTAAAGAAGATTACACTTATGACAGTTTTCTTCATGGAAATTATTTGAAGAAAATTGAAAAGTATTTTCCTTTATTACTTTAAAATCCCTGGACAGACCCCCTTTATAATAACATTCAGTTACTATGTGAAGATGTTGAGTTGTTCTTATGAGCTTTTTGGACAACAGCGACAGTGTCCTACTCAACCTGGAATTCTTTGAAGTCGACAGAATTACTTTCAAGTTACAAATTCTTCCCATGTATGACTTGTAGAAAAGGGAAATACCAGACTGCACAGGTCTTGACTTGCTGTTCTCACAGAGAATCAGTGCTCTGGGCAAACCTGTGTTAATATCCAAGAATGTTATAATAAAAACTACTGACTGACATTGATATGTCTAAGGTTCTGGTAGGCTTGTCAAAATTCTTATTTAATATAAATTTAGGCTTTTTAAAAGATTTATTTATTTTAGAGAGAAAGAGCATGTGTGAGCAGGGGGCGGGGTGGAGAGAGAGGGAAGGGAGAGAATCTCAAGCAGATTCCTCGCTGAGCACAGAGCCCACACGGGGCTCTGTCCCAGGGTCCTGAGATCATGACCTGAGCCAAAACCAAGAGTTGGTTGCTTAACTGACTGAGCCATGCAGGCCCCCAATTTGACTTGTTTTTCTAATATGGAGGGCTGTTTGTCCTATTTAAATCCTTTTATTGTTAAATTAGAAAATTAGTTCAATCTGACTCTCCTTCAGGCAAGGCAAGTTGTTCCAGCACATTTATCATTGCGTTGGACTGTGATTGGACTCTCAGAACATCCATTAACTCGTATATGACATGGAATGATTAAGTGTATTGCAGTAGTAATTAAGTTCATAAAGAGTAATCTAAGAAGAGCTTGTACTCCCTGAGTTCTCAGGGTATCAGTCATTGCTCTTTGCCAACAGTGTGTTGATTAACTGGCATCCCAAAAGCCTGGAACTACATTAACACGCTTGCCTAAAATTTTAATATATTAGCTGGTAGTGACATTAGCTGGTAGGACACTCCATGAGAAGAGCACAAAAATGGAAGTTTTCGAGAGACCAAAACACTGAGCTCTTGAGTTTGGTTTATCAGAAAATGATTTCTTCAAACAATGGAGCAGAGTGTCTTCGGTTTCTTGAGTAATATGCTCTATGAAATGGCGGTGATATGCTTTGATTTCCTTGTTTCTTTTACTATGTTAGCAATTCTCCCTAATGTTTAACTAACAAATGTTCCAATTTCTTCCTCATTAGGTTATTTTTCTGACCAACACTTTTTTTCCTAAATTGTTTTTACCAGTGAAATGTAGTATTTTCTATTATTATTTCCTTCTTTTCAAAATGATATTCTGTGTCATTTTCATTCTGAGACTTTTAGACTTTTATTCAGATTAGAAAAGTGAGGATCCTTTGCTTCTAATTCCAAACTAACCCATATTAGAACTCTTTAAAAAATTTTAAAGTAAACTTTATGAAATTAGGGCTGTTTACCAAATACAAATAAAGCCTCATGTATTAAACTATTTGAACTTACCTTTAAGCGTTTAAGTATATATTTTTTCATTTTACGTACGTGATCCAAGTGGCCTACGATGAGACCTACGATGAGGCCTACGATGAAACCAAAAAACAAGACAAAAACAAATATTGTGTGTACTGGTACATTGATCATTTAAGAATGGTCCTCTGAGACTAGAGGTTTTTGCAAGCATCGTTCAATAGCCAGATATAAATCAGTGACTTTAAAGTAAGATCCCCAAACAATCCAAACAAAATTGAGGACTCTCAAGAGCCACAAGACACTATCAGAAGGTGAAAAAAGATTAAAGGCCCAAAGAAATCTTAGGAGGTTGAACCTAGAAAAGCGTTAGGTGATATGGAGTAGAGCAAGTTCATACTTTTCCTACTGTTATGTTGCAGTTTGCAAGCTCCTGGGAGCCTCTCAGGTGTAATCTGAAACTGGCCCATGTCCTCAGAGGAGAGGGAAAGTCAGAAGAAAGATGCAGGCCTCTCCAGGTGGGCAGGGGGCTTGTCTTGGGTGGCAATAAGACAAGTAGATCTCCACACCTGCCCACCAAATCTTAAAAGTTTATATAGATACGTTAACTGGATTCAATCACATATACCATCTAGATGGTCTCAACACCACATCACTACTTCAAGGCTGTATCCTTGGCGCAGACTCTGGGAAGAGGGGAGGCAAGCAGAACCTACATTCCAAGGGATGGGGGCAAAGGGGGCAGTGAGGAATCTCTGATTTGGGGATCCAGTTCAAGGTCAACTAGTAGTCACATCCTCCCAGCGACCTCTTCCAACATATTATTATAGTTGTTTTGTGTTAATATTGATTGAGATTACTTATCTTCTTTATGCCTTTAGTTTTCTCTAGGTCTTTTGATACCCTTAATAAATATTTGTTTTGACTTTAATTTCACTTAATACAATTTTTCCCTCCCCCTAATCTTTATTGAATATTAAACTGTAAAAGGAAATAAACCTCATGACACACCTGTTCTTGCAAGCAGCTCTTTTTGGCAATTCTCATTTGGTACTTTATCTTACTGTGTAGGTGCAGCTAATTCAATACACCGTATCATTAAATGGAATTAACTGGACCTTTGCTTTTCCATGGTAGTAAGTACCAGCTCAAACAGTGTGTGTTTCTGAAATGTATTGTTGCCAAAGTGATGAATATCTTCCACAGAAAAAGCACCAACAGAATTTGGTATAGCTGTTCTGGCAGTGCAGACAGTTACCAGAAATAAAGGTCAAATAGCAAGCGCAAAATGGTAATCAGTTTCACTCTTCATTCTGAACTGCTTTTACCTGCTTACTACTATATATGTGTTATATACACTCTAGGAAGAGGTACAAAGGAAATGTCATAAAGATTGCTTTTACCATCCTGAGCTTCATTAATCAGGGGTTACCTTTTTTCCTGAGAATAGTCAAGATTAGCACATAAATGTCCTCAAGTCTTTCCCAACCCTAAATAACCCTTCTTTTAATCCTACACATAGTTATCAAGTAACACGATGTGGCATATACCCTGTTCTTGGTACTTGGAATATATCAGTGTATGAAACGGACAGAAATAATTTCTGGTAAATGGAGTTTACATTCTAGGAGAGGAGATAATAAACAAGAAAAAAGTAAAAATTATATAAAATTTAGAAAATTACTAAGGTAAATGTTTAAAAGAAGGATCAGGGCAGGGGATTTGTGCACGTGGAGGGGAGGGGGGTGGGAAGAAAGGTGGGAATTTGAATAGGCTTTAGTAAGAAGTTGACATTTGAACAAAGACTGAAAGGAGGTGATTCAGTGAGTCACATGGATGTCTGTAAGAAGCATCTTCTGAAGAGAAAAAATTCAGCACCAAAGCTCTAGGCCAAAGAATGCCTGGAGCCATCAGGCCGTCTGCTTCCAATTACTCTCCTTCCTCCTTCCTTTCTTTTGTACCAGACTCACTAACTAGTTTACACTTAGAGTTTCCACTCCTATTCATTTTCACTCCACCGCACCCTGACTTCTGTCTACCATGTCTCAGGTCCTCAGTGAACTAGTTGGTTAATTGTTGATGATATTACTTCTTTTTTTTAAAAATTTTATTATGTTATGTTAATCATCATACATTACATCATTAGTTTTTGATGTACTGTTCCATGATTCATTGTTTGTGTATAACACCCAGTGCTCCATTCACTACGTGCCCTCTTTAATACCCATCACCAGGCTTCTTAAATTGACTTTTAAAAATTATAAAAGCAGACATATAAAGTATAAACATTTAACAAATGGAGACAAGCAAAATTTTAAAAATTAACACTCCCTCTAGACATTACATTTTTGATGGCCATGCTGTTAATATACAATTTTTAACCAAAATGAGATCATACTATACATATTGCTCTGCAACATGCTTTGTTTTCATTTACCTGCCTCTATCTTTATATTTCAGTTATTCTTGTCTAATACCTAGATATCAGATTTCCAAAATTGACCTCCAAACATCTATTACATTGGAGCTTTGGTTTCCTCTTTTAGTAGATTATTATTTAGAGACCACAATCTGGGCACTAGAAGTGCTTATTGCTTCTAGACCATTTCAGTAGTCATAGCAGGGAAAATTACAGGTTGGTGTTGATCTTTCTAACTACATTTTAATAATTCAGCTTTTTTTCACTTAATTTAGAATGTTATCAACTTTCTCTTTCACTGAAGGATATTAATATTAATAAATTTAATTCCTTATTTTTAAACAACAGATATAAAGTAGTTGCAAAACATTAATACTAATATTATATTAAACAATATATCTTCTAATGGAATTTTAAATTATCTACATAGTTCTTTCTATTCCTTGAACACATCACTCTAAGGACATATATAACATCAAAATGCTTATTCCAAGTCATTTAAAATCAATTTTTTAAACCTATGGTTATTTTACCACTTTAACATATGATAGGTTCAGTTGTTTTCAATGGTATTTTTAAAATTTAGCTGCATAGAAAAACCTACTACAGAAGTTCTGTGTGGCAGGTTGTACTTCTCTTTCCTCTTCTATCCCTTTTTTTCTTCCCCCTGGAGGAAAACATTTTCTCCATATCAGAGCATAGAGACCTTTTTTGTTTTTGTTTTTGTTTTTGTAATAGCTGCATTATATATAAATGGCCCATAATTTTTTCAACCATCATCTACTCCTAGCCACTTGGTTTGGATGCTATCTTATAAAAGCACTTTAGGTACATCTTACCACTTAGTCTCCTTGACATCTCAGAAGCATTGGACACTTAATCACTCCTTCCTGGAATATTTTTTCCCTCCTAGGTTTCCATGGACATCCCTAATTTTTATCTTGTTAGACTTAAAATCTTTCCTTCTTATTCTCTGGACTCTCTTCTTCTGCCAGTTGTAACATTTCTATTCTTCAGGGTTCTGCCCTCACTTCTCTCTTCTCATGCTGCATTCACTTCCTGAGTTACTACATTCACTCCGATGATTTTAGCCACCGTTTATGCTCATTGCCCATGTTTTTTGTTTCTAGGCTAGTCCTACATGACCTTAAATTCCAATTCTGTTACCCAACAGTCTATGGTGCATCTTCCTGAGTTTTTCAAAAGTATCTCCAGGGGCGCCTGGGTGGCTCAGTTGGTTAAGCGACTGCCTTCGGCCCAGGTCATGATCCTGGAGTCCCGGGATCGAGTCCCGCATCGGGCTCCCAGCTCAGCGGGGAGCCTGCTTCTCCCTCTGACCCTATCCCCTCTCATGCTGTTTCTCTCTCTCTCTCAAATAAATAAATAAATAAATAAAATCTTAAAAAAAAAAAATCTCCAACTCAACCTATACCAACATATACTTATTTCTACCGATTTTTTCTCATTCTATATCCTTCCAAAATATATAGTTCAATTGTACATTTTATCCCCCAGGCTGGGAACCTAAGAGTGATAACATTAACCACTAAATCCTACGTGATATTATTTGCTTGCTACTAACTGTCCTCTCTCATCCATTCTTGCTGCCTTTGTTTAGGGACTAGGAATCACTCTCCACTACAAAACCTCCTTAAAAGATGTTTTTGAAAAAAATCGGACTGTCACTCCCTGCTTAAAGTTTTTCAATGATTTCATGTTTCCTAAGGGCAGGGTCCCTAAGGCAGTCGGCATGGAATACAAGGTTCTTCATAATTTAGCTCCACCCTCCTGCCATCCAGTTATTTAGACGGACACTTCACCGGCATCCTGAATCCTCCAGCCATTCAGACTCTCAGGCTTTCCCAGCTCTGTACCTGCTGTCCTTGTAGCCTAGAGTGCCCTTGCCTACCCCATTCTTCAGGTTAAGCTCAGGTATTATTTCTTAAGAGATGTTTTATCTAGTGTCACTTGTATGGACTAGGTACTTATTTTATCAAATGCTTAGCAGTTATATTGTAAACATTTTGATAATTTTTTTCCTACAGTGTGAGGTCCTTGAAGGCACAGACTTCTTTTTTATTTATGATATCTTTTGAGCCCAGAACATGGCTATCTTTCCTTAGGTGTTTGATACAAGTGTGTTGAATGAGTGGATGGCTACTTCTGCTGTTGTATGTGTTACACTGTTAAGACTTTCACAGTTTCCTGAGGATAGATACCTGTCTTGTTTGTGGTTCTAATCTCAATATTTGACACAATCCCTGGACATCACAGGCAGTTAGTACACGTATAACCAAAATCACCTTAGACATAGGTAGATGTATTCATGCTGATATATTTACTCATCAGCTGATAACTAGGGTTTAGATCAATTGGAATATTTCACTCAGATATTCTAGATTCAGACAGATTCTACCTTTGAGACACATTCAATTTAGTTATATATTCGAACAACAAATCTATTATGATTTCATCATGCATAACAGTGACTAGCATATTTGGCTATATTAAAAATGTGGTATAAGAGACTTTCCTATTCTGAGAAGTTCAGTGCCTTCAAACCTCACATAATCTAGATAAAATAACACTATAAAGATGAAACAAGGCTTTCTTTTTAAAAAATGGTCTCCAAATGAATATTATGTCAACTAATTATTTATTTGTGTGTATTGTATGTGTTCTATAACTGAAAGAGATATAAGGAAATCTCAAAGTGAAGGCAAAGAGAATTGAGTTAATTATGAAATAGATCCTTATGTCAAACATTTCCATTTACATATACTTCTAAGTTGAAAATATAGTTTTAATTGTAAGGTCTGCTTTAGTTATTTTATCCTCCTTCTATTCCTTCCCACAAATAAATAATTTGAAATCAAGGAGACAGGCTCTAGAAATTATTCCAGAATCACTTGTTTTTATTTGCAACATTTGGTTTATGGAAATTATTTGGTTATAGCAATATTTATGATGACTAATAGTGGTTTCTAGGCAGCATTGTAAATAGAATTTTATAAATATGTATCTTGGCAGATGGAAGGTGATGTCACATAAAGTGAGTTCATAAAATATATTTCATAGACTAGTGTAGGTGTTGGTTTTGCTGTTGGTTTTGCAATTTATTTGTAATTTGTTATTGTGAATTTAAAAATACTCTATATGAATTGGAGGGGGAACAATCTGATAACCTTCACACTACATTCATTGATGAAAAGATATTTGTATCAATTTGTAATTAATTTGGTCAGACCGCCTCCATATTGCCCAATATATATTAAATACTTTCAAAGTATGAAATACCACTTATATGTCATTATATTTTAGTAATGCTGATAGGGTAAGGGAGATCACAAGAAGAAACTATGCTTCAAAACTGACAATTTATGCTGAAATAGACACATATTGAAGAATATAAATATTGCTATAATATTATATATCTTGATTACTAACAAAAAGTATTATGAATATTTTAACACTCTTGAATTTTTACCTCTTAAATGTTTTTTCCCCTTTCCTTTTCAAGTAGCTATCTTGTGAATTTAGACATCTATTTTATGTTCATGCTACCATTTTTCAAAATGTATTTTGGAAACCTCTTATAGAGTAGGTTGCAGAGTCTCTTAATATGTTACTTTTCAAAAATTTGTGGTTTGATTTTTAAAGACAATGAAAAAAACAATTCAGAAGCAGAAAGAATTCTTAAAAATATAATTTCTAATTAATTTTGGCAGGGTCACAAATTCAAATGGTTGCAGGGGCCAAGTAGGTAATGTAAGGTGAGACAGACAGCATTCTAGGGACTACAATGCCTGCCTGGAGAGCTCAGGCCTTGTCTAAAGGACACCAGAATGTAGTATCAGCATTGCCTGGTTTTCCAGTCTTGCAAGCAAGCCTGAAAATTTGCATATTTCCTGGACTTTTCCAAGTTTTAAATGTTGGTTCAGTTCTTTTGAACACTTTATTTGCAATCTCTGCTTTAAAGTAATGCCTCTTCATAGTGCTTATACTCTTTGTAAATTCTTCTTAAAGTTTTCATAAATTCAACTCTTCTCTTTTTCTCTCTAATTTGTCAAGAGCTTCACGGCAAAGTGTGAGAACAAAGAGTAAAAATGGTCTTTTTTATCAGTGAGGCCTTCCCCCATATAAAAGAGCAACCAACCCCCTCACCTTATCCCTATATATTTTTCTCCGTATCATTTATCGATATTTTACAAATTGTATATTTACTTGTTTGTTCATCATCTTTTCCTCTCCACTATAACATAAGCTCCATGAAGATATTTTTTGTTCATTGATGTTTGTTTAGTTCTTAGAACAATTACTGGCAAATAGTAGGCCCTTAATAAATACCCATTGAATGAATGAATATTTCACAGATAATCAACTGCATAGGGGAAATAACTAAGAATTAGGGATATTTTACCTTAGCCAGAAAAGACATAATCAGGAATACAACCCACAATGTGTTGGCAGTGGCTCAGCCTGGCCTATAAGAGCTGATTGTGTGTGTCTCTTCTGAGCTCTGCATTTAGTGACATCCTACTGGTTACTTGAAGCCAATCATGGTGAGAGGATTTCTGCTACAGAAACTAATAAATGATACAAACATGTCATTTACTAGCACACCCCTGGACACAAGAGTTGTGAGATACTGGCTTAGCAAAAGAAAGCACTTTTAAACATTCAGAGTTCTCCAGCAGAGGAATGGCCTAACTCACAGGCAGTATTTATTTATTTATTTATTTATTTATTTATTTATTTATTTTTGGGTAAATATATTTTTTATTTTAATTTTTTTATTATGTTCAGTTAGCCACTGTATAGTACATAATTAGTTTTTGATGTAGTGTTCAATAATTTATTAGTTAAGTGTAACACCCAGTGCTCATCACATGTGCCCTCCTCAATACCCATCACCCTGTTACCACCTACCCCCCCACCCTCCTCCTCTCTGAAACCCCCAGATTGTTTCTCGGGGTCCATAGTCTCTCCTGGTTTGTCTCCCTCTCTAATTTCTCCCCCTTTGGATTTCCCCCCCTTCCCCTATGGCCCTCCATGCTATTGCTTATGTTCCACATATGAGTGAAACCATGTGATAATTGTCTTTCTCTGCTTGACTTATTTCACTTAACTTAATCCCCTCCAGTTCCATCCATGTTGATATAAAAGCTGGGTATTCATCCTTTCTGATGGCTGAGTAATATTCCATTGTATATATGGACCACATCTTCTTTACCCATTAATCTGCTGAAGGGCATCTCGGCTCCTTCCACAGTTTGGCTATTGCGGACATTGCTGCTATGAACATTAGGGTGCATGTGCCCCTTCTTTTTACTGCATCTGTATCTTTGGGGTAAATATCTAGTAGTGCAATTGCTGGGTCATAGGGTAGCTCTATTCTTAATGTCTTGAGGAACCTCCATACTGTTTTCCAGAGTTGCTGTACCAGCTTGCATTCCCACCAACAGTGCAAGAGGGTTCCCTTTTCTCCACATCCTCCCCAACATTTGTTGTTTCCTGTTTTGTTAATTTTTGCCATTCTAACTTGTGTAAGGTGGTATCTCATTGTCGTTTTGATTTGTATTTCCCTGATGGCTAGTGATGTGGAGCATTTTTTCATGTGTCTGTTAGCCATTTGTGTGTCTTTTTTGGCGAAGTGTCTGTTCATGTCTTCTGCCCATTTTTTGACACAGGCAGTATTTAGGTCTATTTTAGAGATTTACTTCTTCAGATTATGCATTGTAAAACTTACTCAAGCATGTAGTTTATGGTGCCCTGATGAAATATTTAAGTTTGATCTTTTGTTTTTTATTGAATAAAGTAAGCATAGGTGTTTATAGTCTTCTTATATTTCCACTTACTTATTTTTTGTTTTATTTATTTTATTTTATTATGTTATGTTAATCACCATACATCACATCATTAGTTTTTGATGTAGTGTTCCATGATTCACTGTTTGCATA
The DNA here is from genome assembly GCF_029215605.1 of Mirounga angustirostris. Taxonomy (NCBI): domain Eukaryota; kingdom Metazoa; phylum Chordata; class Mammalia; order Carnivora; family Phocidae; genus Mirounga; species Mirounga angustirostris. Next base: position 54,436,719 of record NW_026991712.1, on the reverse strand, counting down.
TAACACCCAGTGCCCCATGCAGAACGTGCCCTCTTTAATACCCATCACCAGGCTGACCCATCCCCCACCCCCCCCAGAACCCTCAGTTTGTTTCTCAGAGTCCATAGTTTCCCATGGTTTGTCTCCCCGTCCAATTTCCCCCCCTTCATTTTTCCCTTCCTGCTAAAAAAAAAAGAAAAAAAGAAAGAAAGACGATCCACTTACTTATGATGAGGATAGTATGTCAAGTATTTGTGGGTATGTTGTTATTTCCTGTTATTTCTGCTTGTTTTCACTCATAAAGTCCTGTTCTTTGTGTGCCTGGTTATGGTCACTGTGTACTAGACATTATTTAGAAACCTCCCTTGTAGGAATAATTGGAGGTCTAGAATGTTGGATCTCCTCCAGAGAGAACTTTTGTTTTCTTATGCCAGCTAACTAGGGGCATAAGAAAGTTTGAGTTGAAAGTTGGAGGTTTGTTGGACCATCCAGATGATGAAAACCAGGCTATACGTTTATGCAAGGGCTGTGTTACTTATAGTGCCACTACAATCTGGGTACAACTTTTTGGTGTCTCAGTGTAAAGTAATGAGTGATTAATTAAAGCCTTCATTTTTGAACTCTTATTTTCTGATTTTTCTCTTTTTTGGGTAGAGAAGACTCTTTTTGGTTTGTGGCTGTAATATTTTATGTTGAGAGAGAGAAAAAGAAACATTTAAATATCCATTTTTTTAGAGCTACCCTATGACCCAACATTTGCCCTACTTGGTCTTTACCCCAAAGATACAAATGTAGGGATCTGAAGGGGTACGTGCACCCCAATGTTTATAGCAGCAATGCCCCAAAGAGACAAATTATGGAGAGAGCCAAGATGTCCATCAACAGATGAATGGATAAAGAAGATGTGGTATATATATACAATGGAATATTGTGCAGCCATCAAAAAACCCCCAAATCTTGCCATTTGCAATGACGTGGATGGAACTAGAGGATATTATGCTAAGTGAAATAAGTCAATCAGAGAAAGACAAGTATCATATGATTTCACTGATACGAGGAATTCTTAATCTCAGGAAACAAACTGAGGGTTGCTGGAGTGGTGGGGGGTGGGAGGGATGGGGTGGCTGGGTGATAGACACTGGGGAGGGTATGTGCTATGGTGAGCGCTAACGAAGAGGGGGAAATCGGAGAGGGAGATGAACCATGAGAGACTATGGACTCTGAGAAACAAACTGAGGGTTTTAGAGGGGAGGGGGTTGGGGGGATGGGCTAGCCTGCTGATGGGTATTAAAGAGGGCACATATTGCATGGAGCACTGGGTATTATATGCAAACATTGAATCATGGAACACTACATAAAAATAAATAAATTATTTAATTAATTAATAAATAAATAAATATCCATTTTTTACCTGCATTATTTCCACTTATTTGAGTCTTCCCCCTCCCTTACTTTATTTTGTTATCTGCATCTCTTGCTAAAAGCAGAGAAGATTCTTCTTATCTCTTAGAAATGGGTGGTTGCTATAAATCTAGCTACCAATGCCAAGGTGGAAGGGAATGGTTTGGAGATCTGCTCTTCAGCATGCAGACGTCTCCTTAACCCCTTTCTATCTTGTCTTCCCCATTATCCTTCCTTCTACTTTGCTTGCCGTTATGAAATTCAGTCCCTCGGGTTTTTTTCTCCAGGAAATAATCTTCAGACTCCTAGGAGGAATTAGGGAGGTGAATGGGAACAGCAGTAACTTGTCTTTGTGTGGTAGGGTTGTGGGGCTAAAATCACACTAAGCTGCATAGACACTTGTTTCCAAAGCCTCATTGTTAGCCACACCCCTTACTCCTGCCTTCCATGGAATCTGACCAAAGGCTTTCTGTTAAGAATCCATTCTCTTCTAAATTATAACACTTCTGCAAGTGTGTGTGTGTGTGTGTGTGTTTGTGTGGCTTTCCTCACTCTGCTAACCTCTTGTTCTCATTGTCTTTGTGAAATTTTAGTTTTTTATTCCTTTAAACTTGAAGATGTTTCTAGACATAGAAGAGATAAATGTATATTTCAAGCTGTCAAGGCAGGTAAAATTAAGATTTTAAATGCTTTAAGGGCTCCCACCTATTGTCATGTTTTCTGTAGCCACTTTTATGCTCATGTTCAGATCTGTATTTCTAATCCAGATCCCATTTCTTTACTGCTACTCGTATAAATAATAATAAAAGCAAACATTTAAATAATACTTATTGAATTGCAATCATTGTTCTAAGTAAGTACTTGACAAACTCATTTAAGCCTCAACCCTATGAGATAGTGTATCAGTTACCTATTACCACAATAGCTGTGTAACAAACCACTCTAAAACTTAAAAATGTAAAACAACAGTCATTTATTTTATTTTACTTTTTTTTAGATTTATTTATTTATTTATTTGACAGAGAGAGAGACACAGTGAGAGAGGGAACACAAGCGGGGGGGTGGGGGGAGGGAGAAGCAGGCTCCCTGCTGAGCATGGAGCCTGATGCGGTGCTCGATCCCAGGACCCTGGGACCACGACCCGAGCCAAAGGCAGGTGCCCAATGACTGAGCCACCCTGGCGTCCCAACAGTCATTTATTATTTTTCACAAGTCACTTTCTGCTGATCTGGGCTAAGCCCAAAAGACGTTGGCCTGGCTCACTCCTTTTACAGTCAGCTGCTTAGTTGGATTGAGTTGTGGGTCTAGGATGGTCTCAGATAAAACAACTTGGTCCTTTTCTATGTGGTCTCTGATTTTTCAAAAGACTAGCCTGGGATTATTCTCATGGCCACAGAAAGACCCCAAGAGAGAAAGAGTGGAAGTCTTGAAACCTCAGCTCAGACCGCACACTATCATGTCCTACATATTCTGTTGGATAAAGCAAGTCAAAACGCTAATAGGTTTATTTACTAGGTCTGCAGTCTTCTGCTTTAGCAGAGGGTCTTTGTCTTTCATGAGATGGACCACAACCCTTTCTTGTTTTAACCTGACTCACCTTGCAAAGAATTTTAGGTGACTCTGGGCTACAGTGGTCCTCAGAAAAAAGGAAGATGAGCCTTAGTACCACCAACACAAGGAATTGGTAATAGCAGCCTCATTACCAGTTTTCTGCATTTGTAGAAACATCAGGTCCAATGGTGTCAGCTGTAAATACTGCTTCCATTATGGTTTCCCAGGAAGTTGCGGTTAGAAATCTACATAGAATTGGTCTGTTGGTTTGATATTAGAGAGAACTAAAAAATATTGGCAATTGTTTTATCAGTTACTGTTTTTGGAAATCCATTGTGTTTTAACATCTGGAAGAGGTGGGGAAAAAAAACCCACACATGCATCAATGATGTTTTGTGCTTTGAAGACAAGTGTTCCAAAAACTGACAGGGTCACATTTCTAAACTTCTCAAAATACAGACCAGTTCTTTAAATAATCGGGTTTCATTTTTCCAATTTGATATCTTCGAAAGCAGGTTTATATACTCTACAAATCCGAAAGCATTATCATCCTTCCTTGCAAATTGATACTTTATTACTATAAAAATGTAGTTGCAACATGTCCACCTACACTCAGCAGATGACCTAAATCCTTCCAGTGTTGTGTGGGAAATGACCTTGGTGCACCTTATACTTATAGCCTCAAGGACACCACCAGGCAAGTTATCTGTACACGAGGTCACAGAACAGACAGGCTTACAAACTAAGTTATATCTTGAGCTACAGGTTTTATTAAATAAATTTAAAATAAACTGTGACAAGCAAAAGGAAAGAGTGGGGTCGGTTAAGCTTCTGAGGATATGAGGCAAGCAGGGTGGAAAACTCACACTCCTGAATACTGGGATATCACAAGGCAAGTTTGGGTTTCAACAAAGATTCAACTATTTGGAAATATCTTGTTGATTATCTCAGCTTTAAATTAGATATTTGTTTTTCTAGAAAACTAAGAGTACAAAGACCTACAGAATAAAAATTTTATGTAAACAATGGGTAAGGTGGGGGTGCCTGGGTGGCTCAGATGGTTAAGTGGCTGCCTTCCGCTCAGGTCATGATCCCAGGGTCCTGGGATCGAGCCCTGAATCAGGCTCCCTGCCTTACACTGCTCTCCCTGCTTGTGCTCTCTCACTCTTTCTGTAAAATAAATAAATAAAAATCTTTTAAAAAACAATGGGTAAGGTGCTAAGCAAATGTAAGATGTTTTTGTTTTTGACATTATCAGCAAGGTTGCTCTGGAAGCACAACATTCTTGTTGTAAATCCCATTGTGGTAATGAGTTACTCAATTAGAGTCATTCATTCACTCACTCACGTAATTATTTATTGATTTATTATGTACCAGTATACTTTTAGACAGTGGGAATGAAACGGTGAACAAAACAGCAAATATTCCTGCTCCTACAGAACTTCCATTCCGGTAAGGAGAGAGAGAGAGAGACAATAAAACAAAATAATTAAGTTGCATGGTATGTAAGTACAATCAAGAAAAAATAAAGCAAAATAAGGGCGTTTGAATAAGGGGGATAGGGGTTGCAATGAGGGTAGGCCTCTTTGGTAAGTTGATGTCTGAGCAGAGTGAGCCCTGTAGATATTTGGGGTGGCAATGTGAGAACATTTTTGTGTTAAGAAGAGATGAAATTTTAGAATTAATTTGAAGATAGAGCCATCAGTGTTTGTTAACAGGTAGGATGTAGGCTGTGACAACAGCCAGTGCACAGGCCCTGAGACAAAAGAGTTCCTCATTTCTTCTAGGAGGGGGAGAGCAAGACACCGGGAGATCAGAGAAATCATGGCAGAGCCAAATGTATAGGACTTTGTAGGCAATTTTAGGAATTTGTCTTTTGCTTAAAGTGGGAATTATTAATTTTATATGCAGGGTTTTATATGCATATATATTTTACATGCAGGTTTTAAGCAGAAGAGTGATTGGCTATGGCTGACATTTTAAAATGGTCACTCTGTCTGCCTTGTTGAGAGGCTAAAGTGGGCTAAGGATGAAAGCAGGAAAACCAGTTCAAAGGCTGTTGTAATAATCCAGGTGAGAGAAGCCAGTGACAGAGTTCAGGGTGATAATAGTGAGGGCACTAGGGAGAGGTTAGATCTTACATATAATTTGAAGAGTGAATGATCAGAATTTGTTAGCAGAATGGATGCAGGGTCTGAAGAAAGAGAGGAATCAAGGCGAGTCCAGGGTTTTTTTAATCTGAGCACCTGAATGGATGGTAATAGCATTACCAGAGATGGGAAAAGGGTGCAGCATTTGGGAGAGAAGAAAGCTCTGTTTTGGATATACTAATCTAAAGTGTAAAGGTCACATTAAAACCTTAGATACATGAATATGTAGTTCAGGGGAGGACTGTGAGCTGCAGTTATAAACCTCAAGTTATCTCCATGACAGGGTGATACTGAAAGCTATGAATCAGGAGAACATCACCAACACAATGAAGATACTTAGAAGTAGGGCTAAAGGACTGAGTGTGAGTTGCTTAGGCATTAAAACGTCTGGGAGGAGAGGAGGGGCTGAAAAGGAAACAGAGTAGGAATAACCAGTAGCAGGGGATAAAATATCTGGAGCATGTCTTGAAAGCCATGTAAAGAACCATTTTAAATGCTTCTTTGATCAAATAAGGTGAACATTGAGAATGGGTCAGAATTGGATTTAGTAATCTGAAGGTCGTTGGAGATGTTGGTCTGAGCGTAGTTCAGTGAGTGGCAAAACCAGGGAAAGAGCAGGGGTAGCATGGACAAGGCATGGAGCAACAGGTGGACTCCGAAGGGAGACATGGGTCAAGAGAGTTGAAAGTTTGTGTTCCTTTCTTTCTTTCTTTCTTTTTTTTTTTTCTTTGAAACTTAATATGGAAGAAATTACGTACTTGAACACTAATGGAAACAATCCAGTATAGAGTGGGAAATTGATGATGTGGGGGTGGGAGGAGAGAAGGGAAGAGAGATTTGAGAAGCTGTATCTTGAATAAGCCATGTGGAATGTGACCTAGTGCGTAACTAAGGGGTTGCCTGAGATACTAGGATGCGGGTAGTTCACCTGTAATTACAGGAAAACAGAGTATATAAGGATCTCTACTACAGGCAAATGTGATGGGGGAGCCCCTGAGGGTGTTTTCTGATTGCTTCAGTTTTTGTTTCAGCAAATTGGAAAGCACAATCACCGGTTGAGAATGATGGCAGGAGAGGTGTTGGGAGCATGAGGGGACGTTTACTGGAAAAGTCATGTAAGAGTGGGTTAGATAGTCACAGCATACAAGCATGAGGAGATGGGGCGGGTGGGGGGTGTGTCTGTGCCCTACCCATGGTTGCTCAGGGCAGTTTGATGCTCTAAGGTTAGTCAAAATTGCTGGAGTTCTACCCTTAGCCTCTCTCCTCTTCTGCCTCTGCTTCTTGAGAACTGAACCTGTAATTACTCTCCCTTTCCTTGTCGAAACTGCACTGCTTGCACTTCTGTGATTTACCTACTGTCCTGGGCGCTAATTGTTTGCACTTTGTAATTTATTCCACTATTATATTAATAATTAAAGTTGACCATGGTGGTATATGTTTGGCTAAGCTAGGATTTATGAGTAGATTTATTTTTTCCAATCCATAAGTATTTTATTACATACCTTTAAATGATAAGAATACCTTAAATAATATAATTACAATACCATAATCACACCTAAAATAATATAATCACATAATGTTTTCAATGGTCACTTTTAATCAGCTTTCTCATAATAATTATTTTTTCCCATTTGATTTGTTCAAATTAGGAGCTAAACGTGGTTCATACATTGTATTTGATTGAAACATCCTTTGGGGCACCTGGGTGGCTCAGTCAGTTAAGCATCTGCCTTAGGCTCAGGTCATGTTCCCAGGGTTCTGGGATCTGGGATCGAGTCCCGCATAGGGCTCCCTGCTCAGCAGTGAGTCTGTTTCTCCCTCTTCCTCTCCCCCTCTACCTGCTTGTTCTCTCCTTCTCTCTCAAATAAATAAATAAAATCTTTAAAAAAAAGAAACATCCCTTAAATATTAAGAATGTTATATTGCTTTAATTTTAATTGCTTTTATATTGCTCTCCTTAAATTTATTTGCTAAGAATATGGAATCATTTGACTAGATTTAAAAGAAGAAACTGTTTTTGAATCAAGTTTGTAGACTGGGATCATGGGAACATGATTATAAATTAGTATAACTATTTTAATTAATAAAGCAATATCACATCTGGCCACAAAACCTTTACTTCTGTTTAAAGAGTTTCTTGAATGGGCATGAGGACATGTATTTTTGCAAATGGATATGTCCCTTTTATCTATTCTGTTCTTAGACAGATAAGGAGAGCAGGGGGCAAAGGAGCCACTGGAAAGAGGAACATTTTCCCATTTTTAGTTTTATCATCTTAGCAGAAAAAAACATATTATGGCTGTGGTAGAACAGTCAGTATCAGGTGAGAAAAGACAAGAATTTTCAGCGAGGCTGGCCTGAATCCCTGATCTCCACTGATAAATTTTTACTCCAAGCTCAAAGTATTAGCAACAGAGTTGAATGGAGAGTTGAAAAAAGTGTTTTATTAACATTCTAAAATCTAAGTCAGTTTAAACAGAGACCATGAAAAGCTAACACTGATTATGGATGGTATAATGGAGAGTGAAGTAGATAAAAGAAATTAGGTAAAAGTAAAGGTAATGTGGACTCGAAATCAGAAGTCCTGAGTTTTAATTCTGACTTTGCCATTGACTAGAAACCTTAAATAAATCTTTTAAAGTGGGAGGCCCTAAATTTCTTATTTGAAAATGGGGGTTTGAGGTAGACATCTACTGAAGACTCTTTTAGTACTAAAATATTAATAATAATAAAATAGAAATAAAAATAAATAAAAATAACTAGAACAATGCTTCTATGAAGTGAGTATTAAATTCTATCATCTGTTAAAATATAATGGTAAAATTTATTGATGTATTTTATTTATCAATTTTTAAAGAAATAAGTCTTTAGATTTTGATAATAAGATTAACAGTTTTTCTTTTTAAAGCAGTATAGAAACCTAAAAAAGAAGTTGAAAAAAAGCCCATGTTGAAAAAAAGCCCATGTAATCCCATCTTTCACTATTTACATTTTGATGTCTCTAAGACTATGGCCTAGCAATTGCTATTGTGAATGGAATATGTTTATTTTAAGTAGGTATTTAGTGAAAACTAAAATATTAATTTTGAAACTGGATACCTTTGTGGAATTGTCTTATTTTCAGTTATTTTTAATCCATGTTCTTGTTTGCTTCATATACAAAACTCCTTTATGTGCAAATAAAAAATATTTAATTTTGAGCCCCTGTTACATAAGGACTCCTTTCAATTATTAATACTTCATATTCTTTGAAAATACTTTTAAACAACTCCTTAGTTATTTTAGAACATTATGTCCAAAACAATATGTTATTTCTAGAACAATATTAATAGTAGTGTTGAGAGTAAAAATTTCTGGCTGATACTGATTTTTTTTTTAGTCATATTGTCATTTATTAAGTTAAGAAAAATGTAGAAGAGGTGTTTGATGACTTTTTGGAATCTATGATGATTACAGAGTATTTTCCCCTTCATCTCTTATTTGTTTATATATTTAATTTTTTTTGAGAGAGAGAGCATGTGTGCATGGGCAGGTGTGCTTGTGCATGGGGGGGGGTGGGGAAACAGGCAGAGGGAGAGGAAGAGAGAGAATCTTAAGCAGTCTCCATGACCAGCACGGAGCCCTGATATCAGAACCCTGAGATCATGACCTGAGCCGAAATCAAGAGTCGGGCGCTTAACCGACTGAGCCACCCAGGCGCCCCTTGAAAGAAATTATATTAACAAGCCTTCTATCATTAAACTATTTTTACATTCTGGAAATGAGCATCAGTGGGTCATATACTAGAATTTTAATACAGAAATGGATGATAAATGTTAACATTTTATTAGCAATTTTAGCTGTTAAGTTTATATCAAGATGAGTCTGTGATTTTATTTTTCTGTATGATGTTTTGCTCAGGTTTTGTTTCAGGGTTATATTAACTTTATGTAAAGTAAAGCTTTCCTTCTTTGTCCGTGCTCATAGAAATATTCCTCCTTGAAATCTGAAAGAATTATCCGGTAACGCATACTTTGTTGTTGTATAATAGCTTGGTCAGTGCTTTCTTTATCATTGATTTGTTTTGAGGGAATGTGGTTCATTTATGCTTTTCCAGGAAGAAAATGTCTTTCAAACAGATTCTCAAACTTATAGAGTTGACCACAAAAATTTAGTAACTTCCTTGGGAACTCGAAAAGAAGGGGGATTACTTGTAGATAATAGTATTATTTTATGTATTTATAATTATCTTGACATTATAGTTCCTCTTCAAAATTTTTTTCTCTTTCCTGGAGTAAATATTTTTGTAAAGAATATGCTTAATTTACATTTTGCATGCTGTGTTTTCTGCCATATTTTAAACTTTCATTGTAGAAAAAAGCACAAATAAAGAAAACAAGAATTAGAGATTAATAAATTATTATAAAGTGAATAATTTTTAAAAACCACTTTATTGAGGTGTTACTAACATGTAAAAAGCTATACATAATTAATGTATACAACTCAGTGAGTTTGTGAATAAATATATGGTCATGAGACATCATCACCAAGGCTGCAAACATATCCATTGCCTCTCAAAGTTCCCTTCTTACCCCTGTATTATTATTATTATTATTATTATTATTATTATTATTATTTGCTTATTTTGTGATAAGAACACTTAACATAAGATCTATTCTCTTAACAAATTTTAAGTATACAATACAGTATTGTTAACTGTAGGCACTGTGCTATATAGATTTTAAGAACTTATTTATCTTCATAACTGAAATAAAGTGAATAATCTTATTACTGTCACTTAGGTCAAGAAGAACTTTAGCAGTCATCCCGTAAACCCCTCCATTTTTCCATCTGTCTTGGTAGTTTTGTTGAATTTTACTTTTTTATTTGTTATCTATTTTTTACTGAGATATAATCAGTATATAATATTGCATTAGTTTTATATGTATAACCTAATGATTTGATATGTGTATGTATTACAAAATGATCACCAAATTAAGTTTATGTTAACATCCATCACCACATATACTTACACATTTTTTTCTCTTGTGATGAGAACTTTTAAGGTCTACTCTTTTAGCAACTTTAAAATATACAATGGAGTATTGTTAACTATAGTCACCTTGCTGTACTTTACATGCCCAGGATTTATTTATTTTAGTTTCTTGTCTTAATCATGGCTCTTCTCCCTCCAAAAGTACCCACTATCTTGACTTTCATAATAATTACTTCTTAGCTTTTCCTTGTGATTTTATCACCCAATAGTGCATGCCCACTTTTAAAAACTTTATATCACTTTTAAGTGTCTTTTAATCTACACATTCTCTATCCTTTCTTCCCATTCTAATAAATATCTTGGAGAACCTGGGGAATTGGACTGATAGAGTTTTTCACAGTTTAGCATATTTCTGTCTTCTGTAAATTTCTTGTAAATTGGCAACTCGATCCAGATGCTTGATGAGACTCTGGTTGGGTTCCCTCGCCAAGACTGTGGCTGTGATGCATTCTTTCATTAAGAAGTACAGAATGTCAGCTTTTCACTTTGTTTTTTTTTTTAATGTTAGCATCCACTGATGCTCAACGCCTAACATTCTAAAATGTTAATATTCAAATTCTCTCATTTGGTTTTCATTCAATAACTGGAAAATTTTACAAGATGTTTTTCCTAAGCTACTTGGTTGCTCAATGGTATAAATAATAGGGAAGTAAGGATAAATGCTTGATTCATTTCTTTTATTTAACCAATTAAAAGAATTATTGTGATAAGAACACAACATGAGATCCTCCTCTTAATAGATTTTTAAGTGCACAGTACAGAGTTTTTATCCATAGGCACAGTGTTGAACAGCAGAACTCTAGAATAAGCCACTTACAGGAGGACAAACACCATATGATTCTGGTGTTTTTTTTTTTTAAACAAATTATTTGCTTTTACTCAACTTTGAGGAAAGTAACAACGGCAGAATTGCTATTGTTCCCAAAAGAGCATAGATAGATTATTCATGGTTCCCCTTTCTGCTTATCTGACTCCCATTTTAATTCGTCTTCCAAATTTAAATATAGATTCAGTTATGCTATACCGGAGACAGGTAGAAAAAGAGCTGTGGCCATGGGAAGCTGTATTTCTGTATGATTTACTCTCTGCATGTGTTGGGGAAATGCACTGGATTTCACTTCTAGTGTGTACTGTGAATTCCAGTGTGGGTGGGGAGGCAGGGGTGTGGGGGAGGAGGTGGGCAGGGTGGGGGAGGTGGGAGATACGGAGAGGAGAGTGAGGGGTTGTGTCTATGTCCTGCATTGAGGGTGTACGGGAGTACTCCTTTGATTCTGGATTATTCAGCTACTTTAGCTAGGCAGGTCTTTCAGGCTGAACAGTTATGTCTCCCCAAATTCATATATTGATCCCCCAATGTGATGGTTTTGGGGGTTGGGCCTGTGGGACGTGATTAGGTTTAGAAGTGGTCATGAGAATGGGACCCTCGTGATAGAATTAGTGCCCTTGTAGAAGAGGAAGAAAAAGTACATTCACCAAGGAAAGGTCACATGAGCTCACCGTGGGAAGGAAGCCCTCCGCAAGCCAAGAAGAGAACCCTCAAGACACTGACTATGGCTGGCGCCCTGAACTTGGTCTTCCAGTTTCAAGAGGGTGAAAAAATAAATGTCTTATTTAAGCCACTCAGTCTATGCTATTTTATAAAGTAGCCCAAGCCGACTAAGACAGAAGATGGGAAGTCAAGCTGGAGGAAAAATACAAGGCCCAAGGGTTTTTAGTTTGGTATGGCCACTTTTTTGGGATTTTTTTGTTTTTTTGTTTGTTTGTTTACGTCCTGCTTCTTGCATAAGCATCTTTGTATCTGTGAAAAATGCTCATCCTTACTTCTAGAGCCTGTTGATCATAAGGATCCTTCCCAGCAGCCAGGTTGGAGAAAATATGTTACATTTTAAGAAAAGTGGCTACTATTAAATAAAAACACCCTGCAGAGAGGCTGCTCCTTCTTCCTTCTGCCCCCTCATTCGCCTGGGGGCAGGGACGGATTAGGGCAGAAGTCTTTTTCCCCAAATCTCCAGTGCTTCCAGTCCTGTTCTACATTTATTCACCATCAGTGGGAATTGGCAGAATTTGCTTTAGATATTTCTCTGAAAACTGCACATTTTCAGGAAGGGAAGTTGCACATCAACCTTTGATGTTTTTCTTCACACTGATTCGAATTTACGGCATTTGGTAGTAATTCCTGCCAAAGATTTGTGATACATCTTTGGCAGTATTTACTAGTTTCAGAACAGATAAACATTTTTTTTTTCCTCACTTTTATTTCTTTTGCTTCTGTCAGTTTTAAGAAGAGGCCTTTATAAGGGGTTCTCATAAGATTATTGCCCATTTTCTTCTTTTAAATAAAAATGAGTGAGTAAAGCTTCTATAAGGCACTTTATTAATTGAACCATGAGACAGCTAACACTTCATGTAGCAGTTCTCAAAGTGTGTTCCTTAGAACCCAATTACATGTCACATTAAAAGGAGTTATAGGAGAAAAGGTTGCCATGGTCAAATAAATGTTAATACATATGAAACAAAATTAAACATGATCCTTTCCTGAAGGACTTTCCAGCACCTTTACTATACAAAAGGGCATTGTGAGTCTACAAAACAAATATAATATGCAGTGTTTCCCAGAACTTATTTGAATTCAGTACCTTTTTTTTTCTATAAAGCATCACAAAGGAAAAATAAATTTGTAGACTATAAAATACTTGTATGACAACATGATTTCCTAATTGCGGGTGAAGAAGAATAAAGAAAAGTCTTCTGAATGTGAGCCTTGCAAAGTTAGTTATAAAAACATCCCTCCACCAACCCCCTCTTTTCTGCTCCTTCCTTCCCTCCATTCATGCAACAAATGCTTAAATGCCCCTTTGTGCAATACAGAACTGCTTACTTGACTTTTAATATGAAGGAAGTTATATGTTCATCTCCTGCTTTACAGGAATATTGCAAGAACCGAATGAAGCAATGCATGTAAAGTGCCATAATATTCTCATTGCCCTAGACTGAAACCTATGGACCAATACTTTTCAAATATGCTCTTGTAACACACTGATGTGTTGAGATTTGTTGTGAAATATGTTGCAAGTTTCTAGTATTTCCAAGTTAGCGATATTATATAGTTTTCTTTTTAAAAACAAAACATACTATGTTCCAGGTTAGACTTATAATAGCATCATTGTCACTCATTTGATTTGTAACATGTTTTCTTAGGTGGAAGAGAAAGAGAAAAAGTTTTAGGTAGTCTTTTGGATATTGGGGAAAGCCCTGGGGTTGGACTGTCTCTGTCATTTGTCTGTGGCATGTGAAGGTAGCCCATAAAAGCTGCAAACTAAAGCAGACCAGGTACCTTAGAATAATGAACATTCATCATTTTGGTAAATTAAAAGCAGTCCCCAAGGGCAGTGACTTGAAATGTTGCTGAGATGTGAATTCAGTCACATGTGCTGTGAGGTTGGATAGTAGGGAATGAGTCACTTGGTAGTTACTGAGTTTAGGGGCTCTTGGCAGAAACCTGATTTGGGAGCAGGGAGCTTGGGAAGATGGTGGAGTAGGAGGACCCAGAGCTCACCCAGTCCCACTTTTCAACTAGATATTGTCCACATCCAAGTCAACAAACTGGAGAGCTATTCAACAACTGGCAGAACCACCTCCACAACTAAATATAGAGTAGAAGCTGCAGCTGAAAGTTTGGGAAGGTCAGAAAGGTGGAGGGAGGCTGCCCACAGGAGGGAGGGAGCTGCCCCACAGAGAAAGCAGAGAAAGAGGCCCTTGCACCAGGGAGCTCGCACGGTGTGGGGGGGTGGGGGGTGGAGAGGGGGTGGGGTGGGGGTTGGGGGGTGGGGGTGGAGTGGAAGACTAATCCCCATAATGTTTGGCTTTAAAAACAAGAAACATGATTTCTTCAGAGAAAGTCCAAAGCTTATGCAAATATTCTTGTGAACAATATGGCATGAAGGCACAAGTTTGACCACCACCGGTGTGAGTGAAGAAATCTGAACATTGAAAGAGAATTTTTATTTGCTTACGATGATTTTGCAGAAACCATCAAATCACTTTGGCCCCTTAGAGTTCTCTTTTAGGGCTAAAGAATTTCATATAAGGGGAGAGTTACAGGCTGATTGGAACCAAGGGTCAGCGCAGATGCAATCAGACCTTACTGGAAAATAGATGTGAACACACATGTCCAGTAAGGAGAAACCAACCTCAGCATTTAAAGGGAAGAGGACACACTGACTTTTCTACTTAGTTGCAGTACAGCAGATTTTATGACTAAGGGCAGACTTGCTCTGCTCTTTTAACCTAAGAGCATCTAGCAATAAGAACAAGTGCATTGTGCCTGCGTATTGGTGCTCTGGTATATAAAATTGTGACACAGCACGACCCCTTTTGGGCAGATTTTATTAGGGCACACTCTTTTGCAGACTGCACCAGAAACACAGAGTCATAGAGAGTTTTTTGAGTCAGTTCTCCACATCGAATTATCCCTTTTCATCTCAATTAGCATATATTCTTTTAGATACAGTAAAAATACAAACAAAGATGACGAAGTCTTCCTTTTGGAAAATATGCTGCAAAAAAAGCACCTTTTACCTACGTCTACCAAGTGCTACTGGTTTTGTCATTTAACTAGCTATTTGGGGAGTCAAGCATGCCAGTGGTTGCTTTAGACTTCAGTGCATTTTGTTTACAGAAATAACCTCAGTCATGGTAGTCAAAATCTCAGGAAGACCAATGGATCTTATTTAGTATATGATATATCTAACATTACTACTGTATTAATGGAAATGTTAAACCAATTGCTATTAATATGTAATATGCATGGGGTTACAGTTTATAGGGTGCTTTTCTTGCACCTGCTCTTGATGTTTTCGTGGTAGAGAGTTTAGAGTTAGATGCTCTGATGCAAGTATCCTAATAGGCATTAAGCCTCCTGAGGTCTTGTTGGAAGCTGTAACCTGAGCCAGAACCAGGTTCAGGGCCACTGATCTTGCTATTGAGGCTGGCTCAGTGGAAGGCCATCAGATGGTGATGAATCTATCTCATTCCTAACTCTGGAGGTCTGCATACCAAGCTATACAGTCCCATGGGTGGGGCATGATGGGCATGATTCACACTGTATTTGGAAAGCTGAAGCTTGGGGGGTTGGCATGTGTCTTCCCTAGAAAGTCAAGCCTTGGACTCAGGTCCATCATTATAAGGTACACACAAAGGAAGGGCTGACAAAAATTACCTATGGTCCCCGGAAGTAGATACACTATATTAGAGTCCATGAAAAGCTTCATGTCCTAAAGGGAAACCAAGAAAATGAAGCAGAGGAAAAGGGTAGATGGGGAGTGGGAATCTGCATTTCAGGTGATAACTGGATCTTTGGGAAATCAACCACCAGGGCTAGAGCCTAGCAAATGCTTCCTGGCATCCTTGTTTGAGCTTGTAATCCCTGAGTCCAGCAGTCATTCTGAGGCCCTACAAGACTGTGTTGAAGACAAGAGTTGGGCAAGTTGACGGGCAAAGGCTCTACAAATATACATTAGGCTCTCCCCTGGAGATTTCCATGTTAAGAAATACGTCACCAGAATATCTTACTCTGCATACTCTCAGAACTGACCGAGAATCTGAGGTTGCATGTGGGAATCATGGGGGGAGTTGCCTGAGGGCTTGGAACCATGGCCATGTGGGGTGGAAATTAGTCCAGAAGAGCAGTTAGGTTCCTCCTATCTCTCCTTGTTTCCATTTCTTTTGATACCACTATTCTTGCCCCTTTGAGCAGGCTCTTAGTGAAGGAGGGGAATGGTGACATCTTGTCAACAACCTTGGGCAAGAAGAGGAAGGAGGCTGGGAAGAAAACCAAGGAACTATAACCAAGCGGGAAGGAGGTATCTTTTGACTGTTTATCTTGGGTTGGCCATTGGGGCGCCTGGGTGGCTCAGTTGGTTGAGCAACTGCTTTCGGCTCAGGTCATGATCCTGCAGCCCCGGGATCGAGTCCCACATCGGGCTCCCTGCTCAGCGGGGAGTCTGGTTCTCCCTCTGATCCTCCCCCCCTCATGTTCTCTGTCTCCCATTCTCTCTGAGATAAATAAATAAAATCTTTATCTTGGGTTGGCCACTTGACTACCTGGGTCCTTCTAAATATATCAGTGTTTGGGCCTCATCCTAGAACATCATTATCAGTCACTGGGTGTGAGACCCAGATATTGCTGTTGTTGTTGTTGTTGCTGTTTTTAAAACTCCTCAGGTTATTATATATATAGCCAGGATTAATACCTAGTGACTTCTATCAATAGGCCAACACAAAGGTATGTAATTATTGAAAATTTGGCACAAGAATTTGGATGGTAGTACTTGTTTATATACCTGTATCTTCTTATTAGTTGTTCACTTAGTTGCTCTCTTTATATCAATTCTATTGTGAAACTTTCCCAAAGTATGCTCTGTGGATTGCTAGTTCATGGAATGTTTATAGGCTGGTGTTGACAGTATTTCGTTTTCCCACTGTGGTCTTGGTAATGGGTTTCAGGACTCACTGTCTACCCATTTCACCCACATTCATACATAGGAAATGGAATGTCCAGGAATTCTATCAGCTCCAAGCCTCTTTTTCTCTCTTATCATGTTCTCTGTCCTTTAGATTCAGTAAATATATACACACACATGTCTTTTCTTGTCTTCTTCATCTTCATCATCCCCGATAATATAGTATGAAACATTCCCCAAACCCAGCTGATCTTAGAATGTACTTTTTCTCCCTTGGAATATGGCTCTACACATGCCCTATGGCAACATACTTGGGAAGGTAACACTATGGATGTAGGCTGAGAAAAAGGGTAAAACTAGCATTTCTAAGATAGGCCCTTGCTGCCTGTGGTTGTCTTCTTAAAATTGCCATCTCAGGGATGGCATTCTTAGAAAATACCCCTCCCAAAGGAGAAAGCTCCTTGAACATTCCATTTGCTCTTAAATTATGAATAGCTCTTAAGATTTTAACAGTTTTAAATAGTAGTCTATGTTGTTGTTTTTTTTTTCCCCTAGAAGAATCAAGTGTTCCAATTTTCTTTCCCTCACAAATATTATGTGGGTGTGGAATGGGAAAGGAAATTTCCAACTGTTCCCTGCAGGCAGACGAGGCCCCTACCAGGCTGGTTCTCTCCAGTAATGAAGGATCCTGGATCTCCCAGAAATGTCAGTTTTTTATTTCAAATGTCAAACATCTTATAAACAAGCCTCCAAGTCACATTCCCCTGTCCCTTGCCAGGTGTCCTTTAGTAGGACTGTTCTTGGGAAGGGCAGTTCCTTGGAACACATTGTTTGTGCCTCTGTACCTGATTCTAAAGTTTCACAAAGCACTCTCACGCAGTAACCCGATCAACCTATTCTGTGGCTATGGAAATTGTTGTTCACAGAGGTTAAGCAAATTACCAAGGCCATGGAGCAGATGAGTGAGCGACCTGGGAGTGGGTCCAGGACTCTTAACTGCATCGGCTGGTACATGGCCTTCCATTGCTTCACAAGGCTGCAAGCTGGCCTGTGTCTTTCCCTTACACTTAATTCGAATCAGGTATTTTAATTCCCATTTCTGAGTTGAAGTCAATGGTATTTCAGCACCATAACTAGAATGTTGTCTCAATAGAAAAATAATAAATAAATAAAATAAACCCCTGAATAGTGGTGACATTTATTCATTCAGAGTCAGCGTTGACATATTCTTCCTTCTTCACCTCCTTTCCTCTCATTCTCTCCAGGCTGCTTACAAATATATTCAATGTATCAAAAAAAAGTTTTAATAAAGACATTGCCTGAATATTAGCATTTTAGACAAAAAAAAATCTAGTTGATGTTAGCCTAATCGTGCACTTTACCTAGATACATATATCTCTGTGGATAATTTTTAAACTGTTTATAGTGACACAGTCGGTTGAGCATCAGACTCTTGGTTTCGGCTAGGGTGGTGATCTCGGGGTGTGAGATCGAGCCCCGAGTCGGCCTCTGTTTTCAGCTGGGAGTTTACTTGATTCTCTCTCCCCTCTCCCCAGTCCAGCTCTCTCTGTGTCTCTCTCAAAACAAACAAAACTACTTGTAAATAAAGTAAAATATTAAATACATACAGTCTCCATTTTGACTTACATTTTTCCATAAAGCATAGCCATTCTCTAACCAATTGGTATTTATTTGTTTATTTTTAAGACTTTATTTGTTTATTTGACAGACGGAGAGAGAGCACAAGCTGGAGGGACTGCAGAGGAAGAGGGAGAAGCAGACTCTTCGCTGAGCAGGGAGCCCAATGCAGGACTCGATCCCAGGACCCTGGGATCATGACCTGAGCCGAAGGCAGATGTTTAACTGACTGAGCCACCCAGAGGTCCCCAGATTGGTATTTACCAAATTGATTGATTGTGGTCTTCAAGCTAAATGAGATCATCTCTCTTGGAATCTAAGAGGCTTGAGCCATCCTACAGTCTCCCAGATGCCTGGGGGAACTAGAGGCCCAGCACCCCACTGTGATGACTCCCTGGGCCAGGATTTCACAGCTGGAGTCACAGACACCCTGGAAATAGGTCACAGTCAGGTCCTGCAACATTCTAGCTCCCTCAGACGTGCGGGGCATCCCGAGTGCTCTTTCCCCTCTCCTAGTCCTCCACTGACCCTGACACACGGCCTGAAAACGCCATTGGGCTGATTTTGTGCAGAGCGCAAGGGTCCTCATCACACACATTCTGTAATTTGCACTAAGTTATACACATGACTGCTGCCTCCTCAGCTTACCACAGGGGGCAGACGCCGACTGGTGAAGTGTTTAAAGAAACAAGTTCCCAAGGACAAGCAGGGAGTTACAAAAACGTAAAAAAAAAAAAAAAAAGAAAGAAAAGAATACATTTTAAAATGTGTGTCCTTGAGCCACCTTTGGTAGCAAACACAGAGATGGAGTTTATTTCACTTATTTATAAATAAACAACTCTTCCTGAATGCTAAAGATACATAAACGTAAGGTTTAAAGCCAGGGTGATTTAATATTTTTCTGCAGAAAAGTACTTCTGGATAGGGTTCTCTTTTTCACATTTCAACGTTCTCTTTTTGTATTTCAAATCTAATAATTCTACAAATATGTTTCACTCAAATATTATAATCTCCCAAATGAATAACACATTCTTAGAAAATACCCCTCCCAAAGGAGAAAGCTCCTCGAACATTCATTTTAACTTTCCTTGCCAGTCACTGATTTTCATCCTTTACTATACTTTCTAAAAACCTGAGCGAAGGCACATAAAACATTGTTATTCTTAATGAGATGAGCTACATGCAAAATGCAAAAATCTCAAGTCTGTGGAAAGCATTATAAGGAAATCCCACTATGGGTTATTGCTCTGTACAGATCTGCCTATGCTGTCTTTACTTTTGAGTATTGATGGTCATGAACATGAACATGGACACTGAAGCCTGCCTGCTAGGATCTAAATTTTTTTTTAAAGGTTTTATTTATTTATTTGTCAGAGAGAAAGAGAGAGAGCACAAGCAGGGGGAATGGCAGGAAGAGGGAGAAGCAGCTTCTCTGCTGAGCAAGGAACCCGATGCGGGACTCGATCCCAGGACCTGCAGGACTCGATCCCAGGACCCTGGGATCATGACCTGAGCCGAAGTCAGGCGCTTAACCAACTGAACCACCCAGAAGTCCCTAGGATCTAAAATTTTGATTCACTACTTACTGAGTTATCTCAGACAATTCTAATTTCTCTGTGCCTCAGTTTTCTCATCTGCAAAGTAGAGATAAGAATAGTACTTATCATGTTGTTGATATTTGTAAATTGTGGATATTTATTTAAAAAGAGGATGGTGCCTGACAGTGGTATTTGTTTAAATAAAACAAAACAAACATTTTTTTAAATAACATCACTATGCTCTAGGTCAATATTTTTATGTTAATGATTGGGTCTCTTTCCCTCTATGCCTCCAGAATGTTTGGATAGAAGTTCATTTGATAGTGAGATGCAGTGAGGAACTGTCTGGGTCCCAGTTTTCTTATCTGTGAAATGGTGATGATCTTGCCCTAGCGGTCTGATGTGAAATGGAGCAAGGTAGCACACATGAAATGCTTAGGAAAGGATCTGACTGATCACAGGCCCTCAGTAAATACTCACTGATAAATAGAAAATAACTATGTGCAGTGTCATCATAGAAACTCAAACTATGTAGAGATTCAAGAAGATAAAAATGGCTAGCTCGGAAACAAAACAATTATCTGTGAAAAGGTTCAGATTGTTTTGTTCTTTTATTAATCAGACTCAAGTTAGAAATTTTCTTATTTTTTTTTTATTTTTTAGAGGCAGGAAGGGGCAGAGGGAAAGGGAGAGAGAGAGAGAACCTTAAGCAGGCTCCACACCCAGCGAAGATGGAGCCTGACGCAGGGCTCGACCTCACAACCCTGAGATCATGACCTGAACAGAAATCAAGAGCTGGACTCTTAACTGACTGAACCACCTAGGTGTCCCCAAATTAGAAATTTTCAATCCATACTTTCAAAAGGGATTATTCAGACAGAATTTCTCAAAATGTTCATTCCTTTTGGGTTTTATAGCCATTCCTTAAACAGAATAAAAGTTCCCAATGTTTTAATACTGAATTTCTACTTGTTGGAAAAGCCTCATAGAAATACTGTTAAAATTTACTTAGAAGCATACAAAACAAATGAAGATACTTGTGTATTTCTCTTTTTGTGCTACTCGGTGGTGGAGGAATAACCATTCATGGTTTCCTTTGTGAAGGTGATTTGAGAAAAAATGCAAAACATGCCTAAAAGCATTTGAATTATTTACATGGAAAAAAGAGGTAAAACTATGTGATGTGGAGTAGGCACCATCTCAATTTGAATGAACTAAATTTCAATATCAGAGGACTGGGAATATGCCCTAAAAACCTCCTGTCATATATTATGGCATATTTGATAAGTCACTTTGCAAATATTATAGCCTTCATAGAGGACTTTAGTCACTCGTAGGCAAGTTCAGATAAGTCTTGAGAATTGCCTTAGTCCTGGTAAAATAAGTATTATGTTAGAACAAAGGGCTTGGTGGATGGTAGGACAGATTGAACATAAGAATGCAGGTTCCTAGGGCCACATTGGCCCACTGAGGTATGACAGAGTATTTTGGAAATCGTCTGAAGTGGGCAATTGGAAAGAAATCGGAAGACTCTAAAGAAAGGTACAGTCAATGGCCAGGAGATGCTTGGAGAACAGCAGGCTGAGAACTAGCAAATGGGAAGAGCTATGTCAAGCCAGTCCCTCTAGCGCCAGATAGACATCATTCTATTACGGGGACTAGAATTTAGGGACAGCTTCCTAATACCTAGGAAGACTGATAAGGACAAGGCAGAACAAAGACCTGCCAGGAAGAGACAGCCTTACTAGAGCAGAATTCAGTTCCTGAGACTAAATCACAAGACAACAACCTAATTTTAGAGATTAAGATATAATACCATAAGAACAAGATTAAAAATTTCTCTGCTTAGGGACAAGATATGTTTTTAAAACTTGGTTAAGGCTGAATCTACAGGTGACAGCCTTACTGAGCAAAGTAACACTAACTCACCAATCTCTTACAGTGAATACGTTTATGAGTTCATAGGATGATTTCATTTAATATCCTTCACAAAGGCAGATGGCACAGAAAACCAAGTACAGTTTCATAAAAGAAAAGTCAAAACAGGGCCACTCCATAT
The DNA here is from genome assembly GCF_029215605.1 of Mirounga angustirostris. Lineage (NCBI taxonomy): Eukaryota > Metazoa > Chordata > Mammalia > Carnivora > Phocidae > Mirounga > Mirounga angustirostris. The sequence goes on along the minus strand of NW_026991712.1, from coordinate 54,414,907 downwards.
GTATTCCGTGGATACATGTGATCTGTTCTGATGCCAAGAAGTTCTTGTTTTGTGCTGGAGGCACCAAGCCTTAAGAGGCTGGGTCATGTATCTCTTCTTATGAAGAGTCAAAGTCAAATTCAGAAGTTTATATGAATATTGAAAGATGAGAATGAGACATCAAATAATTTTTATATCTACATCAAGAGGTGAATGAAGGAGGCAAAGGAGACATGTAACCTATGAAGGGCGCTGCACTTGAAATACTTTTCTCTTTCTCAAACATACAAGTATGTTTCAGCCTCCACCGGTAGAATCAGGGGATTTGCTCCTGGCATGGTCAGTTTAAGGCAAGCAGAAAGTTGACAGCAGATGACCCCTGACATAGGAGGACCCCAGTGTCGCCATGCCTTCTGCCTGGTATAAACAGCCAGGCAAATGGTAAACCATGTCCTGTAGGGACTTGGTTTCTCTTGCAGGCAAGGACAACAAGGAAGAATTGGTAGAGAGGCAAAAGCCCTGCTTGAATTATGTAGGGATATGATGACCTCACTATTTCCCCAATGACAACTCTATCTCTGACCTGATGTATTTTTTAAATGATCAAAATAAAAAAAAATCAGGACATAAGAATTATCCCTCCATTATTAAGTACTTGGGCAAAAAATGGAGGAATAGCTTTTTTTGAGGGAAAATACTGCCGCTGAAAAATCTTATACGCAGCCAGATTATTGGTCATGTGCTCTGGCAACAGAACATTCTTTTCTTGTATGCAAACTCTCAGAAAATACACTGCCCACATTCACTTCTAAGAAAAAAAAAATTCAGCAGTTGAACAAGAGATTAAAACAGAGATCACGAAAATGAGGAAGTTATGGTATAAAATGACAGCCAGTAAGCATTGAAAGTATTTGAACATGGTTTTATTTAATAACTAGGAGCTGTAAAAACAGCTATAACAGGTCATGTAAATATAAAAAAAAAAAACTCAATTTTTTAAAAGGACTATACATATCATGTATTAATACCAAAGTGGACCTAAGAATCCAGATTATGTCTTATTAAAACTAGGCAGTGGGGTGGAGTTGGTGGCAGGAGGAGAGGAAGTAAAAGCTTATACTACATTTCTCATCTTTCATAGGAAGAAGTCAATGGATAACACTTCTGCACTGATATAGAAAAATTTTACAGTGTATTTTTAAAACGTTAATTTGTAAGTAATCAGTAGACACACAAAAACAACATGACTTCTAAATCACTGCAGAAATTAAGCAAACAAGATATCTATATAGAGAAAGACAAGTAAAAGGAAACAAAGGAAGCACAGAATAAACAGAGCATGAAACACAGTGATGTTCATATGACTAAATATTTCATATACAACCACAAATGCAAAGAAAAAAAAGGCTTAATTCGCTATTAAAACACATAGATTATGATGGTTACTAGTGAAGAGGTCGAGGTGGGGAATGGATGAAATAGGTCAAGGGGATTAAGAGTACACTTATCACAATGAGCACTGAGTAATGTATAGAGTTGTTGAATCACTGTATTGTAACCAGAAACTAATGTAGCACTGTAGGTTAACTACACTGGAATTAAAAAAAATAGAATTTGGCCACTCCAAAATATGTAAATATGCACCATATACAAAAGAAAACCCAAAACAGTATAGCAGAAAAAAAGTAAAAAATAAAAGGATAGGCAAAAGTACATTCAGCAAACAATAGCTATTTATTAAGAATGGGACTATGAATATCCCCTGAAACATAATTCCCAAACAAAACCAGTAAATGGAAGATGAAAGTTACTATTGGCACTGAAGATATAAAAGAACCAAAACGTAAGCAGCAAGCAACATGGTATTGATGTATACAGAGTGGAAACTACTAGAGAAAAAGAAAAGTAAGGAACACAGTACAATTTGAAACATGTTATTAGCCACTTTCAATTTTCGACAAGTAATAGAGTATAAAATAAGTAAGGACATAGAATATTCTAATAGATTTAATAATAAATTCTAACAGATTGATAATTGACACTTTTTCCCTTAAAAATATCTCATCCTTTTTATTTTTCTTAAAACATTGATCAAATTGATTATACAATAGACCACATGAGAAATTCCAATAAGTTCCCCAAATGGAGAAACACATAGGTCATATTTTAGAACAACGCTTCAATAAATCTCAAAATTAAACAACAGTACTCAACAACTATTTGGAAATTAAATATTATCCTCTAAGGAACTCTTGAATCAAAGATGAAATGTAAATGAAAATTTCAGGACTCGTATTTCTGGCAATGATGCAGAAGCCATACCCTCAAAAGCTTCACTACAACATACATTTCTGTGAGGATAAAATATAACAAATCATTTTTAATGTGTTCACTATAAGGTAGGGGAAACTCCAGGGATAAAAACCAAAGAGTTAAGGGGCGCCTGGGTGGCTCAGTTGGTTAAGCGACTGCCTTCAGCTCAGGTCATGATCCCAGGGTCCTGGGATTGAGTCCCGCATCAGGCTCCCTGCTCTGCGAGGAGCCTGCTTCTCCCTCTCCCACTCCCCCTGCTTGTGTTCCCTCTCTCGCTGTGTCTCTCTCTGTCAAATAAATAAATAAAATCTTAAAAAAAAAAAACCAAAAACCAAAGAGTTAAAAAACTGATTGGGAAATAAACTGAAATCTGTAATTCCCCTGCAGAAGAATTCCAGAAAACCAGGAAGTTTTCCCAGGGGACCAGGCCTTGGCTCTATTTAGGCAAAGTGAAGGACACTGTATGTGAAGTTCCTGAACACTGCTGAGAATTGAAGGAACTACAATATTAGTAAAAGAGTAGATGAAAAGAAACAAAACAAAACAAAACAAAAAACAACCACCAAAAAAGTTTCTTGTAAAGACAGAAGACAAAGAAGATTATCTGTTTTGGCTAGTATTTTCAGCGGGCAAACAATGAACAGAAAGCTTACACTGAGAATGTGTAACCGTATTGGTTTGGAGTTCAAGTTTACACTACTCCTGCGGTTTAGGGAACCACAAGCGGAGACATGAACTTAAGTTGATCCAAAAGCAAACAAAATATAACATGTGTAGCAAAAGACAAGTCAAATGGAACGGAAAGAAAAGACAAAATAAACAGCATGAAATAAGATGCTTCACATATGTGGTCAGAAAAATATATAAAACCTTTGAAGAAGGTTGGATCCCAGGCTAGGTGAAAATTCCCCAGAAAAAGTCCACTGAATGTAAATACACAGTTAAAATTAAAACACACAAAGAAATTAGCCACAGTGGATGAGAATGACTGCAATATAGACAATATGAGAAAGAAGCATATATGTTAAGAAGAACAAATATACTTTACAAGGAAATAATAAGAATTTGTAATAAAAAATATAATCAAACATATTTGTCATGGAAGTTTTAATTGAACCGATAGGACTTTTAGAAAAGAATGGAATCAGTGAAGAAGAAAAAAAATTCTAAGAAAAAAAGTGGGAAGAACATATAAACAATATATGAACATATAAAACAATAATGCCTACACATCAAAAACTAATTATGTACTATACAGTGGTTAACTGAACATAATTAAAGAAAAAAAAGAAAGTCCCAGAAGGAAAGGATCTACTTAAAGAGATCAAGTCTAAGATTTTTCATAATTGATTAAAGACATGAACTCCAGAAGCATAAGTGAATCAAGCAGATAAAAGGAAGATAACATCAATTTCTAAATGCATTACAGTTTCCTAATGGATCACCAAAGATAGAGATCTTTAAAAAGCCATAGAAAAATGAACCTACATGTGAATAAAATCAGCAGCAGATTTCACGACTGTAAAAGCCAGAAAAGAGCAGAAGGGTGTTTTCAAAGTGCTGAGAAAAAATAACCTAGAATTTTTACTCTTTTTCAAGAATAAGAGTAAAAAAAAAATGAGGACAAATAAATACTGAATTTATTCTTATATTCTCTATCGGAAAGAATGTACTTCAGATAGAAGGAAAATTATCCCAGAAAGAGTGTGAGATGCAACATTAAGTGAGCAAAAAAATTAACATGTTAAACACATGCGTAAATATAAACAAACATTGAACATATAAAACAATAATGCCTACACATTGGAATAAATAAACAGACATAAAATGTTGCACAATGATAGCATGAAAGATGAGATGGAAATGATCCGAGTTAAAAGTAGAAACAGTTCCAAATGTAGCAAAGATCATAATAAATGTAAAAAGATCATTCTCGGCAGTGAACATAAATAGGCTGTAGTTTTAAAAATCAGCTATCTGCAGTTTACACCCAATAGCTGAGGATGCGGAAAGATAGCAAAAAGAAAAGATACCCAGAAGATATTAACCAAAAGAAACTCTTATTACTATCTAAATATCAACATTTTATTTTAAGACCAAAAAAATTAGAAATAAAAAGAACCACCACCTAAAGATTAATCGCTCAATTAATCAGATTATCATGCATTTATTGGCCATTTCCCTGTGTGCAACTGGTGGTTCATATGCCTTTGCCTATTTTTTCTTGTGTTATTAGTTTTTCTCTTATTAATTGTAGAAATTCTTTTTTATGTTGTAGGCATTAATCATTTGTAGTTAAATGCATTGTAAGCATTTTCTCCCAGTGTGTGTGTGTCTTTGCAAACATTTATGTTGTATTTGGGGATTGGTTCAGTTTTCTCTCTGAATTAAACTTGAATGCAGTGCTTCGATCCTTGCCAAAATGAAGTGGGATCCAGGTAAGTCACAACATTCAGGGATGCCATGATTAACAAATTTATCATCCCCAGTTGATGGTGGTAAAGTATCCAGTGAAGTAAATGATTGGAGAAGAGAAGGGGCTGCTCGCTCCAGTGAGGACCAAAAACACTGGAAGGACATAACTGCTCCTCAGTGCATTGAAATGCTTTCAGAAGGAAAATGAAGAAAATGCTATCTCATTTGCAAATATCTTCTCCCATTCCGTGGGCTGCTTCTTAGTTTTGTTGACTGTTCCCTTTGCTCTGAAGAAACTTTTTATCTTGATGAAGTCCCAAAAGTTCATTTTTGCTTTTGTTTCACTTGTCTTTGGAGATGTATCTTGAAAGAAGTTGCTGGGGCCGATGTCGAAGATATAATTGCCTATGTTCTCCTCTAGGATTTTGATGGATTCCTGTCTCACATTGAGGTCTTTCATTCATTTTGAGTTTATCTTTGTGTATGGTGTAAGGGAATGGTCCATTTTCATTCTTCTATATGTAGCTGTCCAATTTTCCCAGCACCATTTATTGAAGAGACTGTCTTTTTTCCATTGGATATTTTTTCCTGATTTGTCAGAGATTTGCAAATGACATCACAGATAAAGGACTGATATCCAAGATCTATAAAGAACTTCTCAAACTCAATACTAAAAAAACTAATAACACAGTCAAAAAATGGGCAGAAGACATGAACAGACACTTCACCAAAAAAGACATACAAATGGCTAACAGACACATGAAAAAATGTTAAACATCACTAGCCAGCATGGAAATACAAATCAAAACTACAATAAGAGTCCACCTTACACCAGTTAGAATGGCAAAAATTAACAAAATAGGAAACAACAAATGTTGGTGAGGATGTGGAGAAGGGGAACCCTCTTGCACTGTTGGTGGGAATGCAAGCTGGTACAGCCACTCTGGAAAACAGTATGGAGGTTCCTCAAAAAGTTGAAAATAGAGCTACCCTATGACCCAGCAATTGAACTACTAGGTATTTACCCCAAAGATACAGACGTAGTGAAAGGAAGGGACATGGGCACCCCAATTTTCATAGCAGCAATGTCCATGATAGCCAAACTGTGGAAGGAACCAAGATGTCCTTTAACAGATGAATGGATAAAGAATATGTGGTACATATACAAAATGGAATACTATTCAACCATCAGAAATGATGAATACCCACCATTTGCATCGACATGGATGGAACTGGAGGGGATTATGTTAAGTGAAGTAAGTTAAGCAGAGAAAGACAATTATCATATGGTTTCACTCATATGTGGAACATAAGCAATAGCATGGAGGGCCATAAGGGAAGGGAGGGAAATCCAAAGGGGGAGAAATCAGAGAGGGAGACAAACCATGAGAAACTGTGGACTCCAAGAAACAATCTGGGGGTTTCAGAGGGGAGAAGGTTGGGGGAGGGGGTGACAGGGTGATGGGTATTGAGAAGGGCACATGCTGTAATGAGCCCTGAGTGTTATACTTAACTAATGAATCACATAATCACATCAAAAGCTAATTATGTACTATACAGTGGTTAACTGAACATAATAAAAAAAAAAAAGAAAAAAAGAAAATGATATCTCAAGTGATGTGAATCTCAGTCAAGTCACATTCGGAGAGCCAGAGAACTTTGATGGTGAATCTAAACATCATCTCTTATTTCCTGAAGTTCTACGATAATCTCCCTGAAAAATCAGAAACAAAATTTAATTGTATGGGTTACAGAAAGTGAATTCACAGCCCTCATCAAGTCTCTTGTGTGAAGGTCAGGGCATTCATAGATGGGGAAGGAATGGATCATGAGACTTGGAATAGGATATTTGGGAGGTCTTGGATGATATTAAGAATGTTGAACATTTGAACATTCTGAACTTTCTTTGGTAATGGAAATAGCCCTTCCTCCTGTTAGCTTTCTCTTACTAAAGATTCTGTAATAACTTTTCCTAATGCAGTTGTCCTACAAGGAATGCCTCTTCTCAAGATTCACCCCAACCATCTTATAACTGGTGTCAATTCTTAGCATGTTCCAAGGGGATATGCTCAAAGCGACCTGGGAGGAAATAGCTTTACTCCAAAATGAATTGCAAAATGTTTGTGAGTACATATGGCCAAATTTATTGATATGGGTGCACCTATCAAAGAGTCTGAATGTAACGTACTCAGTGTGTCAGTTGGGAGGGGCTCTAACATTTGACCTGGTTTGTCGGGTAAAAATTTGTCTCCAGTAACTCAATAAGGTTGAGATATCAGACCTTCCTTGGTATAAAATAGAATTCAATGACTTAGGGAAATAAGCAAGTTGGAATGGATTTATCATGTGCAACTAGTTCTTCCCACATTGTTTCTTCTGTGAGAACCTAAAGATTACTCCCTTCACTCAGTCACTGGGACATTACATAGGTAAGAGAAACATCCATATCCTTAAAATATGGGAATGTCTTCAATAGGCCAGGTATAATGTTGAGATATGTCATCGTTGAGTTGGGCTCCTCATGAAGATAATGCAACATTTAATGGCCAGACTAAGTGGGGATATTAGTGTAATGTACATTAGAAGTTTTGACCCACAGAAATCTTTAGTAGGAGCTAATCAATCTCATGTCCCTAAAAATAAAGTAAATGTGCAGTCTAGCAAAGCATTACTTGATCTAGAACAAAACAAATTCCAGGTAATGGACCAAATTCATGATCTGAGTCAACACAATGGAGAATCATGTCCTCTCCCCCAGTTACAGACTTAAGTCAGTTCACAGACCAAGAGCTTTTTTACTGAAGGAGAGTTTTGGCTCCCATTCAACACTGCCATCAGCATCTATCATTTTTCTTCTTCCAACCTTGTCAAAAGAGATCTGAGACCAATTACTACAGTAAATGTATTTTGGAGAAAATGAGAGATCTAAACTCTTGGGAATTGGCACTAATTCTTAAGGGACTCAAAATACCAACGTGAGGTTTATAATAATCAAGTAGTAAATGGAGTTATGTCTCAAGTTTGAGTCACCAAGTGCCCATTAGATCCACAGACCCATCCTGTGAATATTTCTCCAGTTCCTGAATGTGTACTTGGAATGGGCATATTTGGCATCTGGCAGAATCCCTGCAGTGTCCCTCTGATCCAGGAAGTGATGGTTATTAAGGTAGCAGGGGTTTGTGGAAGCCTCTGAACTTGTCCTCCTTGTCAGGATCTGAACTGACATGCTGTGTTTATGGTGGGAATTGCTGAATGGAGTGCCTTCTATGAAAGCCTCAAAAGATTCAGAGCGGTGATACTGTTCACATTCCCATTTATCTTGTCCTATTGGCCTGTGCAGAATGTGGTGGGTATTTGAAAAAAGTTTCATTATTTTAAACTTTATAAGGTGGTAACTCCAATTCCAGCTAGTGTTCCAAGTACGGATTATTTTCCCTAAGAAATTGTGACCAACCATCATTTTGAAGAATCTGTTACAGGATGGAGTGAAGTCAACATGAGATGGGAGTGGGTCTGAGACATGTAAGGCCAGGGCACAATTTAGGTACTCTGTCAAGATCCTCTCAGATCTTCTTCTTTTTTTTTTTTCATGAAAACATCTATTTTATTTATTTATCTATTTTTAATTAAAAAAATTTTTTTTATTAACATATAATGTATTATTTGTTTCGAGGGACAGGTCTGTGATTCATCAGTCTTAAACAATTCACAGCACTCACCATAGCACATACCCTCCTCAGAAAACATCTATTTTATTAAGTGAATAGCACCCCTATGGAAAAAATAGCACTCCTTAGAAAAATCATACTTTCTATGATTTTTACAAATGAAGCTGAGGGATTCTATGCAGGCAAAAGTCTCCTATCCCCTTTCCTCCTTTCTCTCTCTCTTTTTAAAAATTTTTTGTTATTTGAGTGTAGTTGACAACACAATGTTACATTAGTTTCAGATGTACATATAGTGATTGGACAAGTTTATACATTATACTATGCTCACCCCAAGTGTAGTTACCATCTGTCACCATGAAACCTATTATGATATTGACTGTATTCCTTATGTTGTGCCTTTTATTCTTGTGATGTATTCATTCCATGACTGGAAGCATGTATCTCCCAGTCCCCTTCACCCATTTTGCCCATCCCCCACCTTCTCCCATCTGGCAATCATCAGTTTGTTCTCTGTACTTAAGGTCTGATTCTGCTTTTTGTTTATTTGTTTATTCATTTGTTTTTTTTTTTAGATTCCACATATGAGTGAAATCTTATGGTATTTGTCTTTCTCAGTCTGACTTATTTCACTTAGCATGATACTTTCTATGTCCACCCATGTTGTTGCAAATGGCATGATCTCATCCTTTTTATGGCCGTGTAATATTCCTTTATAGATATATACCATATCTTCTTTATCCTTTCATCTATCGATAGATTCTTAGGTTGCTTCTATATCTTGGCTATTGTAAATAATGCTGCAATAATCTTGCATATATCTTCTCAAAACACTGTTTTGGGGAAATACCCAGTAGTGGAATTATTGGGTCATATGGTATTTCTATTTTTTAATATTTTTAAGGAACTTCTATACTGTTTTCCACAGTGACTGTACCAATTTACCTTCCCATCAACAGTGTCTGAGGGTTCCTTTTTCTCCACATCCTCACTAACACTTGTTATTTCTTCTTTTTTTATTCTAGCATTTCTAACAGGTTTAAGAGGATATGTCATTGTGGTTTTGATTTGCATTGCTTGCATTTCACTGATGATCAGTGATGTTAAGCATCAGATCCTCTTTTTACTGTTTTTATGTGCTGTGGCTTTGGTGTTCTTTGGTTTCCAGTAGGTGGATTTGTGGCACTTGTTTTTGTGTAACTGCCTTAAGGTTACTCGTGCTTACATTGTCTAAATGAATATCAAGAAGTTTCTGGGAAATTATATTTCCTGGGTGTGTCCACTCACCATTGGCTGACATGTATGGGCCTATGAAAGCCCTAGTTCCTTGACATGAGTCTCAGTTTACATGTCATTGTTCCCCATGGGATCAAGTTGAAGGTACTTTAGGTAGGACTTGGTCTGAGACTAAATCCTTGCTCGGCTTTTACCCCTTCTCTGTCCTCCATACCCCTCTTTCCTGGGAACACTTTTTTAATAAGTTTCTTGCATATGAATCCTTGTCTCAGTATCTGCTTTTGGGGAGCAAACCTAAGATATCAGCAATGACCTGTTAGAAAAATATAATGGAAAAAATAATTCCATTCATAATAAACACAGAGAGAATGTAAAATACATATAAATAACAGTATGAATTAAATTAAAAAATGTTGGTGAGCAATATTAAAACATGAAAAGGGAGAGACAAGCTATGTGCTTTTGGGGAAGATTAAATATCATATAAATATTATTTTTCTAAATTTATATAAAAATTTAAATTCATCCTAAAGTTATTTTATATGGAAGAATTAACATGTAATAATTAATATTCACCATATTGAGATTATCATGTCATTTTTAATTAAAATTATTATATTAATCTTACTTCCAGGAAATTTTGCAATATTTTGAAAGCATACTTAGCATGGTTAAAGGTATATTTACAAAGGGAAAAATAAAATAACTTCAGAGAAAACTCCTCACCAAGAAAAATATCAAGAGAAGGATGATCTCTAGTTATTTAATAATAACAATAACAGCAAATTCTTATTTAGCATTTTATGCATGTATGTTTATAGTGTACACTTATATCTGTACGTACATGTATAATCATTTAATCCTCACAACCTCTCTGTGAATTAGGTACAGAGATAGAAAGAAATCTATGCATAGATGGGTTAAATAACTTATTCAAGTTCTTACAGGTAGAACTGGAATTTAAGCCCAGGTATTTTTTTTTTAAAGATTTTATTTATTTATTTGAGAGAGAGAGAATGAGAGAGAGAGCACATGAAAGGGGGGAGGGTCAGAGGGAGAAGAAGACTCCCCTCTGACCAGGGAGTCCGATGTGGGACTCAATCCCGGGACTCCAGGATCATGACCTGAGCTGGAAGGCAGTCGCTTAGCCAACTGAGCCACCCAGGCACCCCCTAAACCCAGGTATTTTTAATCCAGATTCCATATTCTTAACCACTCTCCTTTTTTTTTTTTTTAAGATTTATTTATTTATTTTGAGAGAGAGAGAAAGAAGGGGGGGGGCAGAGGGAGAGAATCTTTCAAGCAGACTCTGCACTGAGTGAGGAGCCAGAAGTGGGAAGTGAGGCTCAATCCCACAACCCATGAGATCATGACCTGAGCCGAAACCAAGAGTCAGACGCTTAACCGACTGAGCCCACCCAGGTGCCCCTTAACCACTTTTATATGCATGCATATACATAACAATATATTGGTGAAGAGAATAAAAAAATTAGGACCAATTACAAACAGGTCATCTTGTCATTTGAAAAGTGCGTATCTACCAAAAGAGGTGTTTCAAAATTGTTTTGAGCAATGACAATTATGGAGAATATTGTGTATCTGCTCAAAGCGATTATCTTGAGGAACAGCACTCCATGGGTGTAGGAATGAAACTCAATCAGATTATAGTTCCTGGGTTTATTAAAAACATCTGTCTCATGATCATGTGCCAGTCATCCCCACATCTTCAACAGCTGTTCCTCTATGATCGGTCCTCGATATGTATCTTGAAAATTGAAATGACAGTTTTTCTTTCTCTTCTTCATCTTTTACTTTATCTCCTACAGTGTTTACTGGCACTGAATAGAGATTTATGGATTTATTCAGACTTATTCAAGACATTATAGATGCCTCGCTGAAAAATCTCTCTGCTAGTTTCATCCAGATACAGAAGCAGAATCACCATATAATATTTCCATCTGTTCTGTTATGTTATATGACTCATTGTGACTGCAGGTAGTTGAATGACCTACAGGATGATCATGGACATTTGACCTTTAGCTAACATTTAGACCATCAACCGAAGAAATGAACAGGTGTTGGTTCCAAGGCCGGTCAGATTTAGTTACAAAATTTTTGTTCCTTTTTTGGATAACCTTTTCAATCACATTTCCCAAAAGGCAGCACTGAAAAAAGGCATATTCTTATTCAAGACACATGCACCACAATTCTAATCCAATGTTATTTTTCTTTTAAAAATATTTTTATATCAGATTTTACTTGTATTTTGGTCATTATTACTTCCTTTAATAGCCATTTTGTCCTAAATATTAAAAAATTCAATCATCTTTAAGTGTATGAGTTCATTTGGAAAATAATGGAAACACTAATAATTTCAGTTATATCAATTGACTATAAAATTTTTATCTATTCATTCCCTGTGTGTGTGTATTGCAGTCATTCAAGTCTACTGAGATCGAGTTTTTTAATATCAATATTTTTTCTTCCATATAATCAATGAAAAGTAATTTGGCAGTTAATTGCTGATTATTCTATCCTTTCTGAAGGTGATTCTGTTATAATCTTTGAGTAGGAAGACTAACTGTCCTATATCTGCTCTTTTATTTTGATCACCTTAATCTTAAAGCCCAAATCACTGAAAAGTGAGAAGAGATGGGGTTAAAATACAATCACAAAAATAAATATGTTTTCATTTGGTACAGTGAGAGGGTTACCGATGAGGGTGATGATTGTGTATCTCTGCTGATGAGAAATGACCTACTGCTGAGGAGAGAACATTCTGGCAGGAAACAGAAAGCAGACACATAATTCACAAACCAGACAGTGAGAGAGAAGTCTCGGAATAAAAATAAGCACAGACATATGTAGGGATGGCAGAGTGCAGCCCTGGAGGCTGTCGCCCCTGTGGGAAGGGCAGTGGCACTGAGGCTCCTCTGAGCACATTTCATCTGCGGATACTAAAGAGCAGCATTCAATGGGAAAGAATGTTTGGCTGTAGAAAAGTAATGGAACTGTTTCCAGAAAGAAAAATTAAGGGAGGCGATTTAAAATAGAGGAATATAGCTTTAGTCTCTCCTCATGCATACGTAATAAAATTTGGACTCAGTTCGGCATTTACGGTGAATTAACTGTAGAGAATTTGCCCAACTGTGCGCATAAGTACAGCATTAGACCTACAAGGGAACTGAGGCCCAGAGAAGCTAAATGACTTTCCAAGATCCTGAAGCTTGATGGTGACAAAGCTGAGACTAAGGCCAGCTCTTTTCAGATGTCAGATTATGCACAAGTGTTTGTACGTCAGATACTAATATTTCACCCTCACTTTTTAATACAAATTGGAAATGTCTTAATTAGGGAATGGGCTTATAATAATTACTCTTTTATGTTTCTTAATTCAGTCAACTAAAAACATTTATTGCATACCTAATATATGTAAGCACTATGTCAAGAAACACAAAGTTGAAAGAGACATTGTCCTACATTGAAAAAGAGCTTATAAATTATTAAGAGAATCTGATCTAGAAGTACATCCAATATTGCCAATGGCTTGTTTCCACACCCGCCTATTAATGAGCTTCACCTAGGACACTGATTAACAGTACAGATTAATTACTGTGTGTCTGTCTTGGAGAGTCAGATCCTTAAGTCGGGGTGGAGGCTCTTTTAATAATTTAGTAAATATTCTGGATGATTCTTCTGGGAACAGGAAGATTGGGGGGATACAATTGCATAGTTCCCAAGTTTGTTTGCCCATTGGAATCACGTAGTGAACTTCAAAAATTAAAAATTCCTCTGTTCCCCACTCAGAGATTGTGATTTGGTTAATTGTTCTGAGGTATAACCCAGGGCTTGGATTTCTAAAGATCCTCCATATGATTCTAATAAAAAAATTAGTGGAACTACTTCACCATGCTATTGGGATGGGGTGCTCAAGGAAGGTGTCATGAAGGAAATGCCATCCAACTAATATCTATTGAAAACCTACCATATGATAAGCATTTTTCATATATTATATCTTTTAATTTTTAAAACAAGTCTACCAGGTTAATATAATTATTATCTGTATTTTATGGGCAAAAAAACAGAAGTCTAGAAAACATTCTCAAAGTCATAGAGTTTGTAAGTGGCTGAGCAGGTATTTAAATCTAGATTTGTCTGAATCGGGAACTTGAGCCTTTGTCACTTTGCCAGACTGACTTTCAGATGTAGCTTGAAGGATGGGAAGGTTTGTAACTGACAGAAATTGGAATGGAAGGCATTCCAGGGAGAGGGCAGGGGGGGCACAAATGTCAGCGGAGGAAGAAGTGTGATAAGTCAAGTTGGACAGTTTGTCTCCAGATAATGGAGGACCTTGAATTCATTGACTGCCTGGCTAGTCATCAGGAGATTTGTTGATTCATTCATTCATTTAACATATTGTTATTTTATAATGACATTACAAGTATCACATATTAAAATTTTAGAAAAAAACAGTTTTGGACTGAATATATAAGTTAAACATTCATCTGGACTTTTGAGGATAAAGTTGTTTCAATTTTCTTTTTTTCTGTTAACATATTACGGCAACTTATAATTAACACACTGAGGACCATACTACCATCATTGTAGTCATAGTGCTGAAGAGTGCTGAAAATTCACTTTTGCTGGGACTTTAAGACCAGAGATGCTGGCGTAGGAACAAATAAATTGTGGTATTCTTACACAAAAGGATATCGTACCGAAGTTAAAAATGAAAGAACTAGAGCTATAATATCAAATCTGCATCAATCTTAAAAATAACATGGAGAGGAAAAAAAACACAGTTAGCCTGTGAAATACAAAGTTTTTTTTTTATTATATTAATCACCATACATTATTACATCATTAGTTTTTGATGTAATGCTCCATGATTCATTGTTTGGGTATAACACCCAGGGCTCCATGCAGAACGTGCCCTCCTCAATGCCCATCACCAGGCTAACCGATCCCCCCACCCCCTCCCCTCTGGAACCCTCAGTTTGTTTCTCAGAGTCCATCGTCTCTCATGGTTTGTCTCCCCCTCCGATTTCCCCTCCTTCATTTTTCCCTTCCTGCTATCTTTTTCTTCTTCTTCTTTTTTTTTTAAACATATAATGTATTATTTGTTTCAGAGGTACAGGTCTGTGATTCAACAGTCTTACACAATTCACAGTGCTCACCATAGCACATACCCTCCCCAATGTCTACCACAAAGTTTTAAAACATAAAAAAGTATTATATTTTCATTTCTGCATGCCTATTTACTAAATTTTGGAAAAATACATGGAAATGTTAAATACCAAATCCAGAGTAGTAATAATGGGGCAGATCGTATATTCCGGGAATGGCCACGATAATATCTCTCTTCCCACAGGTTCTTATAAGGGACCCTTGCCATTTCTGTCATTTAGTGTGAGGTCTGTGCCCCTTCAGCATTAACCTGGGTGGAACTTTGTGACTATCTCAACCAATAGAATACAGTAGAAGTGACTCTATATGTCTTCCGAAGCTAGGTTGTAAAAGTGCAATGCATTTCTGCCCTGTGGACTGGGGCTACTTGCTCTTTCAACCCATGCTGTCATCCTGCTGTAGAGAGAAGCCGGACAGTTACTTGGAGAGACTTCATGTACCGTAGAGCCCCAGCTAAGGTGTCAGCTGAAAGCCAGCAGCAACCACCAGACGTGAGTGAACAAGCCTTCAAATGATTCCAGCCTGCAGTCACCAACTTACCTCTAGGCTTCAAGTCTTCCCAGATGAGGTTCCTGCTATCATGAAAAACAGAGATCAGATATTCACACTGAGCTCTTTCCCAATTTTTGATACACAGAATCCATTAACATAATAAAAGGGTTATTTTTTTTAAGACCAAAGATATATGATTAAAAAATACATGGGTAATGTTTATCTTTTCTAGAAAGTGGGACCCCAGAGGTTTTTAGACTAGACAAATGGTGTTAGCATCTATCCCTAAGGAAAATGCTTCCTATATGTAATTACTTTCTGTCCAGAATCCTCCATTTTCAATACAGTTAGAGTTCTCCTGATGATCAAAGAGAAAATGCAGTTGGATGTTGAGGGTCTAAAAACAGCTAATCTCTCTTTTCACAGGAAAGGTTTCTCATAGAATCTGTAGACAATGGAGAATTTTGGGGAACTAAAAGAAGGGGATTTTAGAAGCTCTGAATCTTGAATCATTGGGGGAGAATTTTTGTGGACACAGAATTATAGTTGCTTTGTTGATTATGAAGTTGCTGTCATTTTCATCAGTCATATGCACATGCACAGTCATATGACACATACTGTATCGATGTCACTAAACATGCACTAAAATATATGATAAGCAACCAAGTAACTCCATAAAATTATTTTGCCAATTACCTTTTCCATCTAAAGGAATGAAATGTCAGTAGTTTGATGATTTTAATGTTTGGTATCACATTCATAATTTAGGAATTTTTGTGTGCATTCAATTATTGTTTATTCATAAAACATGTTTTTAAGTCTCTAGAATGTACCATGCAGTGCACTTCACAGCGGGGATACAGAGGGAACAAAAGACAACATTCCTTGTTCTCAATGATCTGACAATCTAGTGGGAAAGACAACCAAATACAATGGTCTTATAGATACACAACCGATATATGTTAAATATCATTTATTACGTTAAATAGTAAATAAAATAGTGCATATATTAAGGAACTCTCTTTAAGATTCCTTATTTGTTTATTTATTTATTTGACAGAGAGAGACACAGCGAGAGAGGGAACACAAGCAGGGGGAGTGGGAGAGGGAGAAGCAGGCTTCCCACGGAGCAGGGAGCCCGATGCGGGGGCTTGATCCTGATTGTGACCCGAGCCCAAGGCAGACGCTTAATGACTGACCACCCAGGTGCCCTGATACATTAAGGAACTCTCAATTCAGTAAGAGGAATATATTGCAATTTGACAGCTTTTTATTGAAACAAGAATATGCCAAATAAATGAATGGTTCAGATTAAACACTCCAAATTTAAATTCAAATCTACGTGGGAAACTCCATTTATGATAAGGGTAGAATTACAATCTAGTAAGGAAATACTGGTTTATTTACTAAATGTTCTAGACGTACTTGTCTGTTAAAATTTTATTATTTTTTTAAGTTTATTTATTTTTTAGTAATCTCTACACCCATTGTAGGCCTCAAACTCAGATCAAGAGTTTCATGTTCTGGGCACCTGGGTGGCTCAGTTGGTTAAGCGACTGCCTTCGGCTCAGGTCATGATCCTGGAGTCCCTGGATCGAGTCCCGCATTGGGCTCCCTGCTCGGCAGGGAGTCTGCTTCTCCCTCTGACCCTCCCCCCTCTCATGTGCTCTCTCTCATTCTCTCTCTCTCAAATAAATAAATAAAATCTTTAAAAAAAAAAAAAGAGTTGCATGTTCTTCTGACTGAGCCAGGCAGGTGTCCCTGTTAAAATTTTATTAAAAATGTTAATAAACTATTTCAGATAACATTTTTATAACCCTGTAGGAGAAGAGAACAAGATAAATGTAGAAACAGCAATGGAAAGACTGATTGATATTTGATTTAATAAAGTGTCTTTAAGACAAAGACAACATAGGAAAATAATATTTGTTACTTGAACAAAAAACCAAAGGCCTAATACCACTGATACGCAGAAAGTTCCTATTATTGAAAATAAAAACACCATCACACTAGGACCTTATGTTCAAGACATAGTTTTCTGGGCACAGAAAATACAATGAAGAGAAGAATATATATGATTCTACCTCTTAGGGAGTGTATGAGTATCTAGCTTGTTAATTTAACACTGATCAAAAAATACAGAAACATATAGTAAATAGTAAATAGTGGAAATCAGCTTTGCTCCAAGGTATTCTGACTCCAGGGCATGCATGCCTAGTCCAAAGCTGATAACAGCAAGGCTGATGAGAATGCTGGATTGGCCATGTTCTCATACTGATGGTGTATGTTAAGTACAAATATTTTTTATTTTTATTTTTTTTCCAAGATTTTATTTATTTATTTGACAGAGAGATAGCGAAAGCAGGAACACAAGCAGGGGGCGTGGGAGAGGGAGAAGCAGGCTTCCTGCCGAGCAGGGAGCCCGATGCGGGACTCGATCCCAGGACCCCGGGATCACGACCTGAGCCGAAGGCAGACGCCCAACGACTGAGCCACCCAGGTGCCCCTAAGTACAAATATTTTTTAAAGATAAGTTAGCTGTAATTATTAAAATAAAAAAAGTATGCAAATATGTCAGTGTTTTGGTCCAGCGATACCACCTTTAGAAATTTCTACCAATGTACTATAAACATCTCTTGGTAAGGATCTATTTATAAGGACATTTAAGGTAGCATTACTAGTAATGGCAAAAGACTAGAACCATTCTGAATATCTATTAACATGGCAAGCACTGAGTAAATCATGAAATATACTTGTTTTGAAATATTATGTACTTGTTAAAAAGGGATAATTACATCTAGACATTTTGTTTGACTAAGCCAACAGGGGCAGCAAAACATATAAATAGGCAAACTTCAGTAAAAGAAACATAATAGGGTAAAAAAGACATGTGAAAAGATGCTCAAACTCACTAATAAGTGGGAAAAAACAAGAAGTTAGGACTTTTCCCCCTAAGATTAGAAAAATTATAAAGACTGAAAATATCCTCTGAAGGTAAGTGTGAGGAGAAATAGATATTATTGGTTGGGACATAAATGAATATCATCCTTAAAATGCCTTTTTTTGCAGTATGTATAAAAATTAATAGTATATGTATCTCCAAATCAAGTAATTTCACTTTTAGGTTGTTAACCTTCAAAATTACTCACATATACATTTATAGGCATGTATGCTACTGTTATTTGCACCATAGTTTGTAATACTGAAAATTTAGAATAACTTACATGTTCACCAGCAGGAGAATGGGGTAACAGATCATATTTTCATTCCAAGAAAACAACTCTGGTAGAGTTATATAGAGATAAAACTGAAATTGGAGAGATGGACGACAAGACAAGACTAATGGACACATGTACTCATTAGGCAGTATCATGTTAACCCCGGTGACCTCATTATGGAAAGGCACCGAGAATAGAAAGAACCAATAATTTTCAAAAGTAAAGCAAAAAGGAATTATACATTGATTTGAATAGAAAGGAGGTGAAAAAAGGGGGAAGAAAATAAAATAACTGAGCTTCCTAATGTATGGAACGAAGGGCAAAATTTGTCATAATTTCAGAAGTAGTCAAATTTGAGTATGGGGACGCCAGGGTGGCTCAGTCGTTAAGCGTCTGCCTTCGGCTCGGGTCATGATCCTGGAGTCCCTGGATCGAGTCCCGCATCGGGCTCCCTGCTCCGCGGGGAGCCTGCTTCTCCCTCTGCCTCTGCCTCTCTCTCTCTATCTCTCATGAATAAATAAATAAAATCTTTAAAAAAAATTTTGAGTATGAAGCTCTCATGTACAAAGATTGGTTAAATACCTATTAGAAATGATATGAGAATGCATGAATTATGCATTCTATGTAACGTATAAGCTACAAATTAGTCTATGCTTTAACATTTTATATAAAATATTGGGAAACTTAAGAATATGCATGAAAGAGTCAAATTACCTGTTAATGTAAGCAAATACGAAAGACTGACTTTTTATTTTTTATTTATTTTTTTTTTAAAGATTTATTTATTTGAGAGAGTGAGAATGAGAGAGAGAGAGTACATGAGAGGGGGGAGGGTCAGAGGGAGAAGCAGGCTCCCTGCTGAGCAGGGAGCCCGATGCGGAACTCGATTCCGGGACTCCAGGATCATGACCTGAGCCGAAGGCAGTCGCTTAACCGACTGAGCCACCCAGGCGCCCAAAGACTGACTTTTTAACACATTGTCCAGTGTTGTGGCTATGTAGAGGACCTGTAAAGATGAGGAAAGCTACAACAAAACGACTGCTTTGTCAAGTCCATCAGTATCGCTATTAGATGCTTGGTTCAATGCTCTAATAGAGAAGAATAAGGAGAAAATACAACAGAGCTATTTTTATAGTGCTGGATATATTTTAAATATAGTGAACTTAGTCTGCACTAAATGGATTTATTATTCACAAAGAACTGGACATAGTTTGATCATTCTAAAGATAAGTGCTAGATTTGTAGTTTGTTTTGAAATTAAGTAAAAAATTAAATTCAACTTATCTCTTTATTATTAATAAAGCACAGTGAACATAGTTATAATAAAAACTTCTCCAGAAAAGACCATATTTGTACATTACTTGGAATCTTGTGGAGTTCACTTTATTGAACATCTTAATCTAAGTTCAACTTAACTTCCTGCATTTTATTTATCTGAGGCTTTGCAAAGAAGTAGTAGAAAGCCAGCTTTCTAAGATCAAGTTTTACTGTGGATTTCAAGAGAGTTGCCACAAGGCAATCGGCCACAAAAATCTCTCAGGCTAGCTCCCTAATGTCAAATATAACAAACTCTATGATTGAGTCTTTATCCAGCACAGAAATGAGATGGCTCCTGATCTAGTGTTACACCAATAAAAGCATGTCACTGGTTAGTAAGAGCAGTTCAATTCGATCAAGTACATGACCCACAAGAGTGGGAGCGTGTATACACCTACCCGCTTTATGAAGCTGAAATCCAAGCTCTAGTGTTCACAATGTTATCGTAAATAGCTCCAAGCTGGAGTTAATGTGGAGTGATATTTCTGTCTTGAATGTGTTATAATATATTTTGATACAAGGTAATGGAACAGGATACACACATGTTTTTTAAATGTTGAAAAGATTCTGATTGATCCCTGAATTTATTTAATTCTCACCAGGTAAAAGGGAAAGGCTGTGAGAAATAAGAAGGAAAGAAACCATAAGGGAGCTGAAGAAAATGATGAAACTCTAAAACAATTGGTACTACAAACTTAAGCTGTCCTGCCACTGTGAAGTGAAAATATCCTATTTCCTTCCACCTTTCTAATGCATAATTGTGAAAACAATAATGTTTAAAATGACTTCATTATAGATTTTCCCATTATCTGATGAATATATTAGACTGCTAGAAGTAGATGCAACGTTGTATACTTTTTTACAGAAAAAAAAGGAATTCCCGTTAGATGGTTTCACATTCTATAGAGAACTCTCTAATATAATATCTTAATTTATTCTCAAAACCTCACAACCAAATTGTAGGTAGCTGGGGCATCATGGGTCCTCTAAAGATGAAAAAACTGGCACCCAGAAAGTTTAAGTGGCTTTCTGAAATCACACAGGAATTTAAGTAGCCTGACTCTTCATGCTGTTTCTTTCTTCGAGATGAACTTAACGTAACCTGAAGAAGGAAATACTGTCTCTTAAAATGATCATATTAATTTTCTAGGGTTGCCATAACAAAGTACGGCAAACTGAGTGGTTTAAACAACAGATATTAATTGTCTCACTGTTCTGTAGGACAAAAGTCCAAAAATGAGAGATTGGTGGGATTAGTTCCTTCTGAGGGCTGTGAGGGAAGGATCTGTTCTAGGCCTCTGTCCTTGGCCTGTAGATGGCTACCTTCATGTTCGTCCTGTATCTTCTCCTTTTCTTCTCTCTGTGCATATCTATGTCCAAACTTTTCCTTTTAATGAAAACACGTTAATTGTGTTTTGGATTAGGATCACATATTGGATTAGGATCACATTAATGATCTCATTTTAACTTGATTACCTTTGCAAAGACTCCATTTTCAAATAAGATTACATTCTGAGGTGCTAGGGACCTCAGTTGAAGTTAGGACTTCAATATGCAAATCTTGGAAAGATGCAGTTCAACCCATGACAATGACCTTTGGCCTCATATTCAAGGATGTGATAATGACTGGTCTCCTAATTGTTAGCAAGTCAGGTGCTGGGATTGAAGGTGGAATGTCTGCCTAGCTCACCTTTCTTTTAGGAGCCATGCTTATCTAAAGAAATCAACCCTCAGCAAATACTTCATGCCACGTGAACCTTCCCCCTTGACCATGGTTAATTGTTCCACAGTGGGTAGATAATTGAGTTGAGGTAATCAGATTCTCTTGGCAATTCTCAGTTGGTGGCCAAGAGCTGCTGGCCCATCTGAGTTAGATTACTGAATTGGAGACATAGAAATTCAGGATCTTTTTAGTTTCTGGTCTTTGCCCTACCCACTCCATGGTTGTTGGTATTCTCCTTAGGATTCTGTGGAACCCTATTATACTTTCAATAAACTCTTCTCTTTTCCTTTCCTCTCTCCTTGCCTCTCCTCCCTCTCCTCTCTCTTTCTCTCCCCCACTTCCTCCCTCCCTCCGTTCCTCCCTCCCTTTTTCCCTACCCCCCCCTCCATCCCTACTTCCTTCCTTCCTTCCTTCCTTCCTTCCTTCCTTCCTTCCTTCCTTCCTTCCTTCCACCCTTCCTTCCTTCCACCCTTCCTTCCTTCCTTCCTTCTTTTGTTGTTTATGTGTGTGTGTCTTTTGAACAAGTTTAAAGTTCATTTCTCTCTCTTGCAACAACAAAACTTGAGTAGAAAGGGGCAGTTTGCTAGATTTGTGGTTATCAAAAATTGTTCTTAATGAACATTTCTTTCTGAATCCTGATAGAACAAATAAGCAGAGTCCACTCTGATAGAAGGAGGAGGTGGGTGTCCTGCCAGGTACCCACCCTCCAATTTTTGCCTTCCTCCTTACCACCACCCCCACTGCAATCATCCCACCATTGAAGTATCTCTCTGGAACACTGAGTCTTTATAAACCATCGTTTAAAAATCCTAGGGCTTTTTTTTTCTTTCTTAATTTCTCTCTCTGTAACCAAAAATTCACTGATTTTATTAGGAAGCAATTGAGTTCGTGAAAGTGACTTTCTATCTATGAATAGCCACTATCAAAAATATAGACCTAAAAAGAAGTCAGGGAAAGCCAATGAGTTTCCAATAGATGAGAACATACCTTGAGGTGAACTGTGCTTAGAAATCTGAGCATAATTTCCTCCACACTCCTTTTTTTTTTAAGTTAAAAAATGTATTATTTATTTATTTGAGAGAGAGAAAGCAAGAGGGAGGAGCAGACTCCCACTGAGCAGGGGGCCAACTACGGCTGATCCCAGGACCCTGGGATCATGACTTGAGCCGAAGGCAGACACTTAACGGACAGAGCCACGCTGACGTCCCCTCCTCCACATTCCTGAAGAGACAAAGTGTTCATATTTCTGATTGTACTCCTTGTTTTCTCAAATGTCCAGGGGCTATTTATCATTTTCAACAATGTAGAGTTTGATAAATGAAGGAAAGTAGATTCTAATTACAAATGATTGATCACTGTTATGAGAGGAACATTTTTTTTTAATATGTGAAAGAAACATTAATTGAGCAAGATAGGTGAATATTAATATTTTTATCTTATTTTTGTGAAGAGCAATTTAATGTAGGCTGTACTGAAATACCTGGGACATGCAGGGGATACAAAGAAGAATAACTTGATCTCATGAACAGGGTCTTATTTTAGTTCCACAGTATCAAATATTTGTATTGAATAAGGATCCTTTCCTTCCTGAATGAAATGTGGGGGGGGGGGGCTGTGTGTGGAAGTGCAATTGGGGTCTGACTGTGGTCTAGGGGAGATATACTAAGTGGGACACAATCAGCATTTCAGAAGGGCTCATTATCTGCAGTTGATTCTGACTTGCTCCAGGGCCCTAATTTTCAATATGAATGTGTCATTATGCTCCATCTTTAATTAAATATAAATAAATAACAGGAATCAGGAGGGCAGGAATCAGGAGGCCTGACCTGTCTTTGACCATCTAAATGAACATACTGTGCCTTAGATTCCTCGTCTGTAAAATAAAGGGTATAAACTATAATGTTTTATATTCTACTGATTTTGGAACGTGCACGCTGCCAGCCAACTTCTGGTCAGTGACGTCACACGGCACAACTCCAGGTGGCTCTCCCCACTTGGCATACACAGCAGCCCGGACTTGATGAGTCAATATTTTAATCACTTCTATCTCATTCTCATTGCAATTAATTAGTATCATGGCCAGATTTTACTAAGCATACTGAGTTTAATTTACAGACACATAAATCACTGACAAAGTCCTTTGGCATTTCAGTGTAAGAGATACTAAGCTTTCTCAAGAGATCTTTTGATATCATTTCCATTTTGAAAAATGAATTAGCCAAGAATTATAAATAAAATAAGGAAAAGCATGTGAAATGAGGAAAATTATGTTCTAACAATAATCCATTTTCTAGGCTAGGAAGTCTTTGCTCTTAGTTTTGGTCAAGTATTTTTCTGAAGGTGAACAAATAAACGTGAAACTAAGTGAAACATTCTTCAGACCTTCTCATGAGTGGTGTCTTGTTTGTTAAATCTTGTTTTAAATGTCATTCTTTCTTGATCTATCTACAGCAACCACCAGCTACTTTTAATCATATGACGCTAGTTTAATTCACCTCATAAAATTTATAACAATCCTGTGTTTTTTGGTTATTCATTTATTTATTATCTGTATCTCCACTAAAATAAGTATGATTTTGAGAACATTGCCTATCTTGCTCATTATTGTATCCGTAATGTTTAGAATAGTGTATGGAACATAGATGATGTGCAATTGATATTTATTGAATAAATAAGTGTGAATAGTCCCCTGTCTGTCTGAAGAAAGAAGTAGTAGGGTCACCTGGGAGGCTCAGTCAGTTAAGCGCCTGCCTTCAGCTCAGGTCATGATCCTGGGGTCCTGGGATCAAGCCCCGCATGGGGCTCCCTGCTCAGCAGGGAGACTGCTTCTCCCTCTGCCTCTGTGCTCCCCCTCCCCCTGCTCATGTTCTCTCTCTCTCATGCTCTGTCTTGTTTTTTCTCTCTCTTAAATCAATCCATCAATCAAGTAATCAATCAATTAAAAAAAATTAGTAGTAGTGATTAATGGCAAGTTTACCAGAAACCAACAACCCATTTTCAAATTCAAGCAGAATCAGCTACATAACTTGTGGATCCCAATACAAAATTAAAATGAAGGGCACCTTATTCAAGATTTATTAAGAATTTTGAGACAGCAACAGTAGAGCATCAAATCAAGTGTGGACCCTTCTAAATATAGGGTCCTTCAAAGCAACTACACAGGTTGCATGCCCATGAAGTTGACCCTGAGTGACGATGGGCAAGATGCTTAGTCTTTCAGTACCTTTTTACTTGTATCTATTATATTTCTTTTTAAGGTTGTTGTGAAAATTAAATGAACTAATACATCTAAGACTCTGAGAACAGTATGTATTTCATAGTAGGTACCGTATAGGTGTTAATGTTTGTTGTAATAAATATATATTGTCAATATCATATGATGTAATAACAACAATAGTATTATTCTTGTTATCATTCTTTTCTGCTATATTCCTAGAGCACTGACTAAATAGCAGGGGCTTAATAAATTGTTTTGAATAAGAAGGAAAATCCATGTTGTCAAATTGGAACCATCTGTAGGTATAAGACACGATAGACAGAGGCATAAATGGATCTAGCAAAGAGTTTTTTTCTAAAAAAAGTTATTTATTTTGATTAAATTGTAGATATCAATGTAAACTAGATACCTTTTTTTTTTAACTCAGGACATCATAAAACAAGAAAGGAATTAATTGAGGGAATTAAATCTATAATTTTGGAATAAAATTGCATTTACTTTATTCAGTTAATTTTAGTATACAAACACATACATGGGCACATATTTTGACATTAGGTAATATGTGATAAGGTTTTGGTATTAATTTCTTTTTTTTTTAGCTTTTTTTTTTTTTTTAAGATTTTATTTATTTATTTGAGACAGAGAGAATGAGAGAGACAGAGAGCACATGAGAGGGGGAAGGGTCAGAGGGAGAAGCAGGCTCCCCGCCGAGCAGGGAGCCCGATGCGGGACTCGATCCTGGGACTCCAGGATCATGACCTGAGCCGAAGGCAGTCGCTTAACCAACTGAGCCACCCAGGCGTCCCTTGGTATTAATTTCTAATCACTTCCTAGTAAAGAATGGGTGATCCATTCTGTCAGATGCAATTAAAGGAAATATCTGTATTTATCTATTCTTCTCCTGCCATTTGTTTTATCATCTAGCCCTTTGCATGTTCCAAAGCCGTTTTTTAGTGTAGGTCTTTTCTTGAATAAAGGGCCTTCATTTTTTAAAATTATAAAATATAGCAAAATTCCATGATGACAACATATAAACTTATCAAATATAAAATTTTATCATATTTGCTTTAGACTACAAAATGCAGATTCAATAAATCCAGCCATTCAATCTTTTATTTATTTATTTATTTATTTATTTATTTATTTATTTATTTGTCTTCTACACTGTAACATGTGCTGTTCTTGTTACAAGAGGTATAACAGAACAATGAAGCAATATCCCTACTCCCTGAAATTTACATTCTATTGGGGAGAGCATGCAGGAAACCAAAACACCAATAGAAGGTATACATATTATACACAAAGTACATAGTATGTCAGGGGTTGAGACATGCTGTGGAGAAATTTATGCAGGGAAAGGAGAGTGAGAGAAGAGGTGATTTTAGATACGGGTGATCAAGGAAAGCCACTCTGATCTGGTGGCTTGAAACAGAGTCTTCTGTGAGGCACAGCACAAGCCATGGGGAAAGGTAGGCCTAGAGGATGGAAAGGGGAGCCACAGGCCTGCAGACGTGGCAGTGTGTTTAGAAGGTTGAAGGAGCATCAAGGAGGCCAGAGGAACTGGATTTTGATCTGCATGTCATAGGAACTCATGGAGTATGTTGAGCAGAGTAGTGACATGATTAGACTAATCTTTTAAAGGAAACAACTCTGGCTGTGCTATTTCGAGAATCAATTCCAAGGGGCAGAGGATGAGTAAGAAAACCACTGTATGGGGCGCCTGGGTGGCTCAGTCGGTTAAGCATCTGCCTTCGGCTCAGGTCATGATCCCGGGGTCCTGGGATCGAGCCCCACATTGGGCTCCCTGCTCAGCGGGAACCTGCTTCTCCCTCTCCCCCTGGCTTGTGCTCTCTCTTGCTATCTCTGTCACTATCTGTCTGTCTCTCTCTCAAATAAATAAATAAAATCTTTAAAAAAAAAAAAAGCAGTTAAAAAAAAAAAAAAAAAGGAAAACCACTGCGGCGATCCAGTCAAGAGATAATGGTAAACTTAACCAGAAGGGTGATGAAATGGGAGGTGAAACTGATGTTAGAACCATGAAAATCAGCCAATGGATTGGATGTAAGGATAAAGAGGAGTCAGGGATGCCCCCAAGGATTTT
The DNA here is from genome assembly GCF_029215605.1 of Mirounga angustirostris. Taxonomy (NCBI): domain Eukaryota; kingdom Metazoa; phylum Chordata; class Mammalia; order Carnivora; family Phocidae; genus Mirounga; species Mirounga angustirostris. Next base: position 54,388,044 of record NW_026991712.1, on the reverse strand, counting down.
CATCCAAACACCTAGATGAATGGATTTATCATTAATAAAGAATTATGGCGAATGCTGGAAAAGAAGACTTTTTTCATATTTAAATATTGGTACACACAGAATTCTTAAAATCAAGTGGTCAGTTTTAAAAATATTAACTTTCAGGGGTGCCTGGGTGGCTCAGTCGTTAAGCGTCTGCCTTCTGCTCAGGTCATGATCCCAGGGTCCTGGGATTGAGCCCCGCATCGGGCTCCCCACTCGGTGGGAAGCCTGCTTCTCCCTCTCCCACACCCCAGCTTGTGTTACTGCTCTCGCTAACTCTCTGTCTGTGTCAAATAAATAAATAAAATCTTAAAAAAAAATAAAAAAATACTAACTTTCAAAAAGGTGAATTTCAAAAGAGTTCAAAAATGGAAGATTTCAAAAGGTTGACACTTCCCTGTATGATCCAGAGGAAACTATTATCCTTAATTTAATGTTTATTATTCCCATATATCTGCTTTTATTATTACTATGTGACTATACATCAAAAAACAATGTATATATTGTATATTTTTAAACTCTGTGGAATGGATACCATACTAGATAGATTGTGTCGCAATTTTTTTTCTCAACATTGTACTGTATAAGATTTCTCCAGGTTATATATGTTATTTCATTTATTTAATGGTATTCTATGCCATTTATGGTATTCTATGCCATTGCATTAGTAATATTAATACATTTGCCTTATGGTAGATACCTAAGCAGTTTCCCTTATAACAAAAATGCTTTTAGATATTAATGTACATGTATTCTTGTGCACAGGTGCTGGAGTTTCCTTAGGAATTGTATCTGGAAGATAAACTATTGGCTTGAAGGATATAGACATCTTTAGCCAGACATGATTGAATTGCTTTTGTATGTGTTATATCAATTTACTCTCCCATTAGCCTCCATGAAAGTTCACAATTATCCATACCACCATCAATTGCCAGTGTGATGAGTTGGAAATTATACTCGTGTTATACTCTGAATTCTTCTGATTTCTATTGAGTTGGGCATTCTTTCATATGTTCATGAATATTCTATTGTCCTCTTCTGTAAATTCCCTGTTCATATCCTTCACTGGTTTTTTGATTTTTTATAGTTTTATTACTAATTTATAAGAGCTTTTGCTCTTTCTTTCTCACTCTCCTTTTCTTCTGGATGTTAATTCTTGATTGGTTAGGTGTATTACAAATGAATCCCTGAGTCCGTTGTTTCTCTTGTTTGTTAAGTGGCTTAAACAATAAGGAAAATTTATTATTTTTTTTATGCAGCACAAATTACAAAGTAGTTGTCTTAAGGACTGGTCAATTCAGTGGCTTCAGTAATCATCAAGAATACAGTTTCTTTCCATCTTCAGCTCAGTCATGCTTAACATTTCTCTTTCACGCTTTGGCTTGTTCCCCTCCTTGTTACTGAGTGGCTGCCACATAGGCATCACATCGAGGCATGGAAAAAACTACGAGAAAAAGTGCCTGTGTCCTCTTTTAAGAGCAAGCAAATCTTTCTGAGGAGCACCCATCACATTTCCCACACACCATTGGTTTAGGGGCTACCCCAAACCAATCATAAGCAAAGAGAATGCTAAAAATCAGTAATTGACTTAGCCCTTTTTGAATACACTCCTGAACTGAGAATGGTGTCCCCCTTCTTTGAGAGAGAAGAATCTGAACACCATCAGAGTTCTTTTAGCAAGGAGGATGAGAATAGATGTCTAATTTGTCAACAATGCAAAGTGAATGCTATGGTTATGGTAATAGTTTGTAGCCATTGTAAATGGCATCTCTGGCCAACTGCATTTTCTAAAGCATTTATTACTGATTTACGATGATATCAGTAATTGTATTTTTTTTTTTATCAGCATCCTTGCTGAATTCCCTTAATAGCTCAAATAACATAACAATAGATTTGCTTGGAATTTTTATGAATACTGTAATATATTAAGGACAATTTTATTTTCTTTTTCATTATTTATTCCTTCTTATTTCTTTTCCTTCTATTGGCTTGGACTTCTGATATAATGTTGAATAATAGTAGAGATAGCATCTTTGTCTTGTTTCTAATTTTAACAGTACTTAATTTATTTTCTAAACAGACTCATGTACTGGAACTAATCTATGTGCTTGGACATTTCTAAGGGACATATATCAGCCCCCAATATATCAAATTTGTAACAGTTGTGCATAGAAGAAATGAGCTATTTTGTGAGGGCTTGAGATTCTCATTGAAAGAAGTTTCCAAGTAATGGCTTGTGAACTTCTTGGTAAGTATATTGTAACAATTCAGCATTATCTAAAAAATAGGACCCTGGATTATACACAAAGCATTAGATGTTCCCTTAAATGAGTAAGCAGGGATCTATTTCTTGACAAATTCATCCCTTTTCTTCACACAACAAACTTTAAAAAAAAAAATCAACTTACTCTGGGCTAAGCTTAGAGAACACATAATATAAACATATTTAGAGCTTGTCTCTGCCCTTCTAGAAGCTATATTTTATGTCAAAGATAAATATGTACATATATTAATTAGTTACAGAATTACACAGTAAGAGCTACAAAGAGCTATATGCAAAATGCCAGGAAATTAATGTTGAAAAATTCACCTAGATGTAAAATTTAAGGAAAAAGAGGATGCAGATCTGTGGGTGGATTCATTATGGAGAGTGCACAATGAGAATAGCAGCAGAGACAAATGTCACAAGATTGGGCAGATGTGGAAAATGGCATTCCCGTTCTTTAGTGAAAGCTCAGGCTTTCTTATTCCATCCAGGTTCTGAGGAAAACAAAGGCTTCTGTTTGTCTTGTTAAACCCAACAACTATTGCTGTCTTTTACTGTTGTTTGGTTACTGTGTTTGCTTTGCTACATTCAAGTTCCCATGTTGGTTGATGCTTCTGGGACAATGTCTGGGAAAAGAAAGAAAAGGAAACAAGACTGGCAGGTGGTGGAAGACTGGGGCAGAGGGTGTGTGTGTGTGTGTGTGTGTGTGTGTGTGAAGAGATATTATATTCTTCTTCTTTGTGGATCCCAGAACGTGGGAGTTTGTCACAAATTGCTAGTAGCCTTGAGACCTAATGCTCCAGTGGTAGAGTGTGTCTTGCAAGTGTCAACTAAGAAAAGTGGCAAAGCTGAAATAAAGCCAAAAGTACTAATATGGGATCTCAGAATTGTAATTTGGGGAGCCCAGATTTGAGTAGCACCCCAAATTGTGTCCTCTAGGGAGTAAAAGTCAAGAGTTTTAAAAAACAAAAAGGAACGTTTGTGTGTGTTGTTTCCTAAGCATTTTGACTGACGTTGGTGGCAGAAAACTAAACTTGGCTGAATATAACTAGCTACTAAGCCTATCACCAAGCAGTCTCTTACAGCGGCAAAGCTGCAGGTGTCCGGGCAGAGTCTTTGGAATAATTGCAGTGTGGCCCAGTTCAAAGTTCGTGGTTTCATCCGGTTAGGACATGATAAGGCCCATCTCATTAATGACCCCTGGTTCCATTTTTAAACTCCTGGACATAAGTGATCTCTTTCCATTTCACCTTTCACTCTAAGTGACTTGTGGAGAAGTCCCCTGCTAGTCTACATTAAATCCAATTTAACCTTCTTTTATTCTGGCAGCAAAAAACCAGCTTTGAATCCTGCTGAAGTATAATGCAACCAGCAGTGATCCAGTCTCTTGCAATATACACAGTATTCGCAACGTGCCCCATTCACAATTGCCCACAAAAGGGGAGAAAAGATTCCAGCCCAACCTTGTATTTATAATTGAAACCTAGCAAGGGTTGCTCTGTGAGGGTTTTTCATCTTGTAAATCCAAGTCCATCTGGGCCAAAAGATAAAACTTTACATAGATCATATAAATGGCACACACGGATTATACTCCAGAATTGTCATTAAAAGGCTTTTTACCAAGTTGGAGATGCTCAGTGTCATCCAAAGGTTGCCACTACCCTGTGACTTCTTCAATAATTAAATTACAATCTGAGAACTTCAACAAGCCTGAGTTAAATTAGTACCATTGTTTGTTTTTCCTTAGTCTTGTCAAAAGGAAGATTAATGTGAAGTATTTTCTGCACTCAATATAGCTTCTCTTACAGAAATGTGGTATCTGGATCAAAATTCCATTTAGATGCAGAGAAACTCACTAGTGTGATGAACTTTCACATTTCCTCCAGTTTCCCTTGCCTTTAATTTTTTTTTCCCAAGTAACTACTTACACTGTTTAACCCTCCACCCTCCTCTCTCCTGTGATGCTGAATACTATAATCTTGAGTCTCATTGCATAGGTGGAAACAAAAAGAGTTTGCAGAGGTGGAAGCTAAGAGAAAATACCTGTAGGGTCATTTTATAAATGGAATCACTAAGAAGCAGTGCTTATTGCTGGGTAATAGCACAGAACCATTAAATCACAGAAATTAGAGACAGGAGACCCGTCAGGTCACCTTGTCCACCTCCTCTAGCAGCTTTATGTATTTTGTGTGAAATGACATGAACAGTGAAGCATTTCTAGCAGCCCTGGGGAGACTCCACTCTTCGGTAATACATCTTCCTGTTGAGAAAATGTCGCCGAGAGCAGTCCAGCTTTTCTTTTGCCTAATATCACATTGTTCTGGTTTGCTATATCCTTTCAAAATGCAACCACACTTTCTTTTGCTCCTCCATCTTTTTTTTTTTTTTAAGATTTTATTTATTTATTTGACAGAGAGAGACACAGCGAGAGAGGGAACGCAAGCAGGGGGAGTGGGAGAGGGAGAAGCAGGCTTTCCGCAGAGCAGGGAGCCCGATGCGGGGCTCGATCCCAGGACCTCGGGATCATGACCTGAGCCGAAGGCAGACGCTTAACCAACTGAGCCACCCAGGCGCCCCTTGCTCCTCCATCTTTAAAACCTACAGCCTGTAATATTGCAGCAGTACTCTCTTCCTTTGTAATTATTTGAGCCAAGCTATACAAATTTGCCTCTTAAAATACTAACTTATAAATCAGTCCCCATTGCTAATTCCATTGCTTTTCTAAAGGATTATTCATTGCACTCCCATTCACTTTGATTCAGGAATTGCTTCTCATAATTTCGTTGTGTATGTGTGTTTATAGAATCCAGAAGTTTTGCTTAATTTTTATTGAAGATGAAGATGGTGTTCAAGCCAGTGAGTGGACCTCACAGTTCCGTTTAGATTCAGAGAAATTTGCTGCAGCTCCCAAAGTCATGATTTATTTTTCTCCAAGACATCATCAAGTTTAATATCCCACAAATCTAAATACTTCTTAGAGTATCAGGCTATCCAAGTATGTATCTGAATAAACATTGTCATTTAATACTTCTTTCTCTGGGCAAAACCAGAGGATAGCTATGTGACAGACACTTTCTTGAATGAGCTATTCCTTCTATATGAATTTTAAAATGTCGTGCATTACACTACCTTCTCTAAGATAAAACTTCACATTCTGCAGTTATAAAACCCCTACTTATCCTAGTTTGGAAAATGGAGAGATAATCTCTACTCAAGGTGTTTGGGTGGGTAAAAAGTCAGTTACTCTCATTCTAAGATACCCCATCATGGAAGAGGGAGAGGCTCTTGTAATTATTTCTGCTTCTTCCACCAGCACCACCATCAACACTACCATGTTGGCCTCAAGTGGCAAACAGCTCACTGTGGAACAGCCTGGCCCAAGCATGGATGAACAGTCCTTCTCACGATGCCCCAGGGCTAGGCTACAACATTTAAACAACATGGTAGTAAAGACTTTGGGGCAACTATAGAGACATATATACAGAGAATTGCCATGCAGATTATAACTTGAATTCTTGGAACTGTAGGTCTTATTCCATGTTAGTTTTCAGCAGATCTCCATTTAGAGATTTGCTGTTTCACCCAGGTGCCCAAAACGTGGGCATTACGATGTCTCAAACTTAAGACTCTTCTGACCCCAAGAAGGGTGATGTTGAGAGAAAGAGTTACTTATCTGGAGTTACTTACCCTCTGGAGACTTGACTCGTGGTAGGAGCTGGACTCTTGCCCATATATGACAGTTGAACAGTGATGATAAACTTATATGACTTCTTTCAGAGGGGATCAGAATACTTTTGTGCCAATAAAACAAAATAAAACAAAGACTCCAGTGAACTTGTCCCAGCTTGCACTGCTACAAAAGGAAAGAAGGGAGAGGGGAGGAATTGTCAGAGCAGGGGCAGAGAGAGAAGAGCAGGGGCAGAGAGAGAAGAGCAGGGGAGAGAGGCTGGTAGGTCTGGAGAGAGAGAGAAGGAGACAGATAATTAGTGCTTTGAATGCTTACTATGCAGGTACACACCTGATGTGCATTATCTTAGTCACTCATTACTGAAAAAATTTCCAGGTAGGTAAATGCAAAACAGGTCTGTCTGACTCCCTGGCTCATACCCTTCCATCCTGCCAATGCTGCACTGTTTTTCAAAGACGTGAGATTAATGAGACAATAATGTTGGTAAAGTGTTCCAATTTCCTTTGAGAAAAAAAGCCATAAAGTTTTATTGTTATTGTTGTTTTTATTATTGAAGCTCGGTAAATGCTTTACTAGTGCCATTGATGTAACTAATATTACTCTCATTTATTTCATTTAGGGAAATAAAGTCTAAAAATAAGAACAAGCATCTTTATTGGGATTTAGATTCAGCCAGTTATCTAGTTCAACTGCCGCTTTCTGCAAATCAGGGTCGTAAGGACTAAATCTATGACTAAGGTCGTAGAGGGTGTTAGGGGCAAACTGAGAACCATAACCCAATAGGTGCTCTTTCTAATGCTTGCTTCTCCCAAGAAGTAAGAAAGGGGTGGCTCCAGGTGAATGTCCCTGAAACATTCAGTCTTTTAACTCTAATTGTTAAAGAATGAATGCAGTAATAAATCCTCTCCTTGTTGGTAGAAATAACAATGGGCTTGATTCAGATAATTGGCTTTGCCAAGGGGACATTTTTGCCCCTTTTCTATGAAAAAGTTAATTGTGCTAATTATGAAAAACAAAATTATGCAAAGGACAGGGAGGCATTGTAAAAGGACATGGCATTATGCACACATTCAATTCCACACAAGAACACGGGCATGACTACTTTCCTTTTGCCATTTTTTAAAGTCTCTATAATGGGAAATAATTCAGTTTCCTCCCAAAGGTTGCAATTATGCTCAATAATCACTAGCTAGAACTGTAATTTGAGACTGGAAGAATGAGAATTTGACCTGTTTTTAATGTGGTCATTATGTGTAGCCATCATTTGCCTTATCTTGGACTTTATTATGTTCAGATTTTTCAACATGTTCTCTCTCTCTCTCTTTTTAATTAGTAAAATTCTGCATTTGTTTGGTCCCGGGTCCTGACTGGACCGTAAGCAAAAAGGAATGGCCATGTAATCCCCCTCCTGTTTTCAGAGAAGAAAACTGAGGTCTAGAGAAAACCAGTGCCCCCACCGAAGTCCCATAATTAGTTAGCAGTACTTGAAATTTAATCTAGGTCTGCTGCCACTATACTATTCTTTCATTTCACTGATGATAAGTTTGGATAAACAAGCCTTTTAATTTATTTTACCTTGATTTTCTCTAATCTTTTCCCTAAAAGGACAATATAAAAAAGGAGAGAGGAAATTCCCTACTGTCTGTGGCTGAGGCTAGGGAAGGTAGAAAGGACCCAGTAGCCTTGGCTATTCCTTTCTGTGTCCTTGTATGTGCTACAACTGTGGAATTGCAAAACTAAACCTATGCATTGCATGAGGCCAGCAACTATTATATAGCCATACATATATCTTGGCAGAAAAACTCGTTTAATGCAGAATCCACAAGAGTGAATTATTCTTGTATTATTATCGTAATCTGTAAGGCATTTCTCTGTCAGCTTCTTTCAAAGTTCTCTTTTCCTTTCTCAATCTTGCTACAGAAAGTGCCCAGCTCAGGCACCTGGGTGGCTCAATCGGTTAAGCATCTGCCTTCGGTTCAGGTCATGATCACAGGGTCCTGGAATCGAGTCCTGCATCGGGCTCCCTGCTCAGCAGGGAGTCTACTTCTCCCTCTCCCCGCTACTCGTGCTCTTTCTCTCTCTCAAAAATAAATAAATAAATAAAATCTTAAAAAAAAAAAAAAGAGAAAGTGCCCAGCTCTGAGAATTGGGGGAAAGGAAGAGGGGACATAGAGGAAATGGCCAGGAGGAGAGGAAGAGAGACCCCAGTCAATGACTGTAAGCATGTGTGGAAAACCTACTGATATCTTCGGCTAGAAGTCAGTTTATTGTTTTGGACTCACAGTACCTGCTTGTTATTATTATTTTTTTTTTTTTGGTACTTCCTCACAAGTACCTTCATTACCTTCTTCCTCTACGCACTCCTATCCACTTTCCCAGGAATCTTGTTTTCTTTCACCAACCTACTTTCCAAATTGAGCAGCTTATTACTTTACATGAGGGAGCACTTTAATTTTCCTGACTAAAACTAATACAGCATCTAAGGAAGAGTAGATGCTAAGACTATCCATTGACTGGATTGATTGGATTTGGTGATGAGTTTAATAGTCATTTTCTTAGTACCTACAATAGATCAGGCTTTGTGGAAAGGGGGACAGCCCCTGTGATTAAAGAACTGACTGTAGTCTAATGGAAGAGATGAGCAGGTAAATAGAAAAACAGTGCCTCTGTTAAACGTCGTTAAGACATAGGAACAAAACATGGTGGAATCATTGAAGGGAGAATGACAAATACTCTAAGGGAGTCAGGAAGATCTTGCAGAAGTATTACACTTGTGTTGAATCTTAAAAGACAACTAAGATTTGGTCAGGATCATAGGTGGGAAAAAGCTTTCAGGCTTGTGGGAAGACTTGGACGTCAGAGTCACTTGGTCTATTTGCCAAACATTTAGTTCAGGGTGGCAGGAGCATTGAGGGAGGTGGTAGGAGACAGTATGGGGTGGGACCAGAGTGTGAAAAATCTTGTATGTTATACTGGGTTTTATTCTGTGGGTCCTAGGTAATGAATGGAGGCTTTCAACCTGAGAAGTAACATGATCTTTTTTTTTTTCTTTTGAAGAAAGGAAACCTAGAGATGATATGTAAGGGTTGTGGCAGAGAGTCTAGTTGGGGAGCCTTTTCAATAGCTCAAGTGAGATATGATGAGGACTCTCAATGGCAATGGAGATGGGGGATGGAGGTCCTTTAAGTATATGCCCAGACTTTGATGACTGGGTGGGGAGTTGCATAGGACTGAGGTTGCTATGGTGGTAAGTCACTAAATCACTGTGAGAACACAGGATGCAGGTAAAATTTTTATTCAACATGCCTTTCATGGATTGTCTTCCATGTATCAGGAGCTGCCTAGGATTGAGAAATAGTTCCTACCATAAGGGATCTCTGTGTTTAGTGGGTGGGGACGTAAGATTAAAAAGCTAATTATGTTGTGGTAAATGTAGTAATGACTAATAATGTCCAAACTTTGAAGTGATTACTATGTGCTAGACATGTGTGTTAGTCCCTTCAGGCTGTTATAATAAAGTAACAGAGACTGGGTAGCTCTAACAACAGAAATTTATATCACACAGTTCTGGGGGCTGGTAAAATCCAAGGTCAAGCACTGGTAGATTCCATATCTGGTGAGGTCATGCTTTCTGATTTGCGATAGCTGTCTTCTCATTGTATTTTCACATGGTGGAGAGCAGAGAGAGAGAGAAAGTATGCTCTCTAATGTCTTTTTAAAAAAGCATTAATTCCATTCATGAAGGCTTCAACCTCATGATCTAATTACCTCCCAAAGGCCCATATCCTATACTATCACTTTGGGGATTTTAGATTTTGAGATGTGAGTTTTGGGGAACACATTCAATACATTGCAACATTCTCCTAAATATTTTATATGAACAACTTATTTTAATTTTTATAACAACCTTAAAAAGGAGATGCCATCATTATCCCCACTTCACATGTAACAAAGTGAAGCACAGAGAGCTTAGGCAACTTGTCCAAAGTCATAGAACCGGCAGTGCTAGAGCTAATATGTAATCCCAAGCATCGTGGCCCCAGAGTCCATGGGATTGGACATTAAATACACTTCCATTCTGATGGAGGTACATGCAGGAATAGACTGTGTGTGAATACAGGTGTGTTAACAATTTTGTCCTGAATGTGCAATATCAAAGTTGATTTTCCCAGGAGACAATTGAAAATTTGGATTTGAAGCTGGAAATAAACAAAAGCCAAAGGCATAATTAAAATTCACATAAAATCGGGGTGCCTGGGTGGCTCAGCCGGTTAAGCGGGCTGCCTTTGGCTCAGGTCATGATCCCAGGGTCCTGGATCGAGTCCCGCATCGGGCTCCCTGCTCAGCGGGGAGCCTGCTTCTCCCTCTCCCTCTGCCTGCCTCTCTGCCTACTTGTTCTCTCTCTCTATGTCAAATAAATAAATTCTTTTAAAGAAATTCACATAAAATTAAAGCAATGAGAGTGTTTCTCCAGGGGAGAGTATTTGGTGCAAGATTAGAAGGTTTGCTCTGGAAGCCCTAACACAAGTGAATGTACTAAAGACAAGCCAACAAATGAAAGAGTATAAATGGCCACAGGATTACTAGACAATGGAGAGAATGGAATACAGATCTCAAGAGAGAATTTCTAGAGAGAGGGAGTAAGTATGCACAACGCCAAGTGCTACAGGCAAGTTATGTAGGACTTCAGTTTAGCAAATGGTTGGATGTAGCAATTGGACGATTAGTGATGGTTTTGGTGAGAACGATTTTTCTTGTCTGATAGTGAAGACAGCCACACTATAAGAGGTTGAGAACAAAAGGTCATGCAAAGAGTGTTTGATAATTTGCTTTAAGAAGGTAGTTTATCGAAAAAAGAAATTTATAGTCTGTTAATGCCAATCATCAGACAGAATTTGGGAACTAGTTTTAAGAAGGTACAGAGCAGAACAGATCATTGCAGCTACATTCTTCCAGAGGAACAAGTTGGCCTGTGGATTGAGGGAGGTCAATCACAGGGTCCATTATTTGTACTTCAACTATGTCAGATAGCAGCTTAGCAGTTTACCCATAACACACTTTTATTCACTTACGGGTTCATTTATTTATTCAAGAAACATAAGTAAGCACTTGCTAAGTGTTACACATGTAGATCGTATAGACACATGAGTGCTAGTATGGGGGATGGAGGAGGAAATGGGTGTCAGGAGGGAAGGCTGACATGGGAAGTCTGCCAGACATAGGGATCAACATTACAAAGCCAGAGAGAGTAAAAGGACATTGCCTATTCATTAAACTGTGTCAAGTGCAGTGAGGATAGAGTTTATGAGGGCTGGGGGGGACACAGTGTTATTATTGGCAGAGGGTAGGAAAGCCAAAATCATGACTTGACCGAAAGGAACTAGATTGGATCAGATTTTATTTTTTAAATATTAAGAACTGTCTATCTACGTTACCATACTTTCAGATTAGTACTCATAATCCTAACAGCGTATCTTGTGTTTCTCTCTCTCAAAATATGCATAACTATCATATTTATGAATGTGGGATACATATTCCATACAAAAGTCATTTTATTAGCAAGTTTTAGTGTTTTTAAGCTGATACTTCAATATTTTATATCACTTATTATTTCTTTTCGATAACAGTTGTCTATTGTGAATGAAGAAGGCATTGTTTTCCTGTACAAAGCTGCTGATAAGGTGGTTCAAGGAATGGCAGATTTCTCCTTGGGTCTTGATTCAGCTTGTGTGATATAACCACCTGTGAAACACCACGCACTAGATAAACAGCCAAAACTGAAACGAATATGGCTCTATGAACCCTCTACAGCAAGCATTTTTCAGGGAGGAGAGTTTAAAAAAAAAATGAAGGGAACAAATGCCATAAAAAGGAAAAGTGGAATGAATGGAAGTCAGGGAAAGGCTAGAAAAAGAAGAAGGAGAGGAGGCCAACAGGAAGTTCTGGAGGATGAAATGCAGAATGAGAACCTCTGTTATAATTGGCTTCATGATGTCATATTTGAATAAACATGAAGTGCTTATTTTATTTCTGGTTTTCCTATTGTGGCAGAGGGTGTATGAAGTGTTCATTTGCTGTAGATTAAAACTTGAAACCCCCAATAGCATTGTTTTATTTGCCTGCAATAACCCTTGCCCCCAAAAGAGAGACTGGTGTTCGTCATCTCTAGGACAAATAGCATAAAACAGCAGAAAACTAATACAGACTTTTCAGCTTCTAATGTAAAGTGTATGTATTTACGTAGTTGAGATATGGCAGGGTTCCCTGAGAAATACAGAAGAGGAGAGAGACAGATATGTTGTTTAATGGGGGTCATCTTAGAAGCTGCCTACCACAGCACCCAACCCCATTTGAAGATGGGAAGAAAGGTGTTTCAAGGTGTACTCCAAGGTTCATGAGAACCCCTCGCACAGCATGTGCCCTGATGATTCGGGAAACATGGGGGACAGGTACCTGACTTCTGGGCCGGTTGACTTATTAGTAACTAAGAGGCCACACTGGGGCAACTGTACCAATTGTGGAATAATGGAAGGGGAAGACAACTTGAGATGACCCCATTCAAGAGGGCTTTCTGCTAGCAATGAGGGGAACACCTCAGAAAGAGCTTGTGGGTGGATTTCCAGATATAGAAGCTGAGAGAGCTTGTTTGGAGGTTCTAGCAGGGGAGCGCAGCTACTCGTATACCCTGACCGAAGAACGGTCCTCCTCTATCGGGGAAGGTCGTCCTCTTCGACCGAGCGCGCAGCTTCGGGAGGGACGCACATGGAGCGGTGAGGGAGGAAGGGGACACCCGCCTAGCCAGCCAAATCAGCCGAATCAACCCTGGCGATCAATGGGGTGACAGATGTCGCAGCCAGATCGCCCTCACATCCCCAGATGTAGAAGCTGAAAGTGAGGGTGCTTCACCTTGTAAGCTGCCAGCCGGGTGGAAGGAGGCATTTCCAACTCCATGAGATTATAACCAGAGGTTCCCATTGAGGATAGATATTTCTGAGAAATCCATAAAAACATCTATGAGAGAAAAACCAGAGGACCAAATTAAAATTTTACCAGTCTCCTAGGACCTTTGCTGACCCCTAACCTCTCTGCTGAACCCCAATTTACACATTCTGAAGAGGCCAGAAGCTAGAGCCAGTAGGAGAGAAATAATAAACCAGGGCATTCCCCCTAAGACAGACTCAAGCTGGGGAGTGAAGGTGTTTTTAATTGGCAGAAAGTTGAGCGTTTTAATACTGGATGTTGCTGGTCACATTAATAATTATGTATTATTCAACAGCTAGTGTTAAAGGGAATAATTAGAGAAAACAAAATAGCTTTGCTTGGTATCCTACCACGTTTACCTCATCCAGTAAGTCGGCATTGTCTTATATCATTTTCTTCTTATATCTCTTATTATGTCTGAAAGATAAAAAAGAGTGGCACAATAGGAAGATTCCTCCAATTATCAAAACAGAGATTGGAGTTTGACAGTCAAATCTTTTTATAAGCTACATGCCTCTCTGAGCCTTAATTTCCTCATATGTAAAACAAATCAATTTTCTTGTTTATTTCACCGAACTTTTAAAATTCCTAGTCTTTAGATTATGTTTTATTTTAATGTATCAAAACCTGCTAGAAAAAAATATTCCTCTCCGTGATGCCATTTTAGATCATAAGAATCTACAGTGTAGTTATCAGGTCTCATTTACTATTCTCACCCTCTGGTCGTTGAATACATGTGTTTCATCCATGAATTTACTATATTTGTCTTTTGTGAGATTGGACCATATTTCTTTAGTGTGCCCTGTTTCTGCATTCTGCATCTTTGAGTTCCTTGAGCTTGTTCCTAATTTTTTAAATCTATAGCAACTTAGCCATTTACCAAGGACAACAATTTTATATATATAATCTTTTTTTAAATACATATTTAGTAGAATTTTTTTTTATTGCTGTTTTACATTCACAGCACAATTGAGAGGAAGGTACAGAGATTTCCCATATCCTCATGCATAGCCCCAACTCATGCACAGCCTCCCCTGTTTTCAGCGTCTCACACCAGACTGGTATATCTGTTAAAATTCATAAAATGGATTTATTAAAATTGAATGGTATATTTTGTCAAAATATATTCACAAATCATTGTCACCCAAAGTCCAAAGTTTACATTAGGGTTCACTCTCGGTGCTGTACATTCTATGGGTTTGGACAAATGTATGATGACATGTGTTCACCATTACAGGATCATATAAATCATCCATACATCTAGTATATATATAGTATCATACAAATATCCTCTGCTCTACCTATTCATCTCTCCTTTTTTTTCAGATGTAGTGTTTAATAATTTATCAGTTGTGTATAACACCCAGTGCTCATCACATTCCGTGCACTCCTTAATGCCCATCACCCAGTTACCCCATCCCCCACCCACCTCCCCTCCAGCAACCTTCAGTTTGTTAAACTGGTAACAGTTTAGAGTTGAGAGTCTCTCATGGTTTTCTCCCTCTCTGATGACTTCCCATTCAGTTTTCCCTCACTTCCCCTATGATCCTCTGCACTGCTTCTTATATTCCACATATGAATGAAACCATATGATAACTGTCTTTCTCTGATGGACTTATTTCACTCAGCATGATACCTTCCAGTTCCATCCACATCAGTGTAAATAGTAAGTATCCATCCTTTCTGATGGCTGAGTAATATTCCATTGTATATATATACCACATCTTTATCCATTCATCTGTCGATGGCCATGTCGGCTTTTCCCACAGTTTGGCTATCGTGGACATTGCTGCTATGAACATTGGGGTGCAGGTGCCCCTACGGATCATTACATCTGATTAATCTCTAACTCCTCACATCCATCTCTTCTCTGCCACTACCTTCATCCCTTCCTTCTCCCTCTCTCTTTCCCTCTCCCTCTCTCTCTCCTGACTCTTGACCCATTCAATAGGCAACATTACCTCAAAAGGATACTGAAAGTATCATTTGAAAAGATTCATTGCCCTCAGTCTCTTCCTTACCTACTTCCTTTCACCAAATTGTCCTCATTCTCCTTCAAAGTGATTTTACAATCTACTTTTTCACCTCACCATGCTAGTTCTTTATATCTTAACTAAATCATTACCATAGATTGTAATGGACATTCTCATCTCTAGGTTTTCACACTCAGTCTGTATAGCTCTGACATTTCTGAAATATGCGTCCAGTCTTGTCATTTTCTGGTTTAAAACCTTCATATTTCTCCACATTAAAATTAGGATGGTTTCCAACTTCTTACTTAGCATGACATTTGGAGGCTGTTTGCAACATGACCGCAACTTGCCTTAGCAATTTCATCTCTTATCTCTCTCTATACTCTGGTCAGACTCTTGTTCCTTTTTCCCATCACATGCCATGTACCCTCACATCTCTTGTCTTCTACATATGCTATTCCTTCCACCCAGATCCCAGATTGCCTTTTCTTTTCTTATCCAGTTGTCAAATTCCTCTTCCTCACCTTCTGCTCAAATATCAAATATCAAATACCCTCCTCTATGAAGCTTTCCATATAACTTTAAGTAAAATTAATCACTCACATCTGTGCTTCAGTATACCTTCCAACTCCCCATTTCTCTTTAATTGGTAGTCTTCGTGTTTCCCCAGAGATTATCAGGGCCCGAGGACTGAAAATAAGTTTGCTCATCCGTTTAAACCCTTATGGGTAAAGGAAATGCTCTGGTTTAATTAAAATAGCTAATGTACTTTTAGGGTTTACTATGCATGAGGCACTGAAGACATTACTTATATTTTTCTCATTTCATTCCAACAACACTCCACTGTGATTTCCTGAAGGAAGAGACTTGGCTTATTCATTGTAGGTTCCCTGGTGTCTGGAATAGTGCGTGGCTCCTGCAGATAGATGCTGAAGAGTTCTGTTGACCGATGGAATGAATTAGCGAGTGAACAAACAGCTTCATGAGGAATGGACAATCACAATTCCCATAGGACAAATGAGGGACATAAAGCAAGTGCAGTGAAGTGATTTGATTGTTACACAAAAAATATGTTGTAGTTGAAAGCATGTCTATTAACACCATAGTCAATGCTTTTTAAATATTAATGTGATAGTGTTCTATTCAGTTGGGCTGGGCAATGGGAGTTATTTTAGAAACAGCCTTTGGAAAGGAGATAGCTTGGAAGCCAGTCCCTACATAAAGCAAAACAAACAACAATAACTACAAGACACCATCACACAACCAACCACAATACTTTCATCAGAAATGAGATCTAATGGCTATGAAGATTTTCAAGTGAATTTAATTAATGATTATACAGGCATTAATTAATTCCACTTGAATTGGAATTTGAACTGGAATTTGAATTCCAAATGAGAAGAGTAAGTGGGATTTTAGATACCTCTCATCACAAAGGGAAGGTGCTTCATAACCCAGAGCATGTGGATTAGGATCTGTGTGTCGGATACATGCTGGGCCTTGTAGTGGAAACAGACATGTTCTTTCCATTGCAGCAAAAGAAAAATGTTTAAGTATATGTTAGATATACACAATAAATCCATGAGAAGACATATTTAACTATGGTTTCAAATATTTTATTCCTTCATATCCCACAAATATTAAGATTTCTGAGTGGATTGGAACTCGTAGAAGGATTGCTTTAAAATGTTATCATCAAAAGGTAGAGGTATTTAAAGTATTCAGAGTTGAGTGCCATAAGAAAGCAATTTCTTTTTGATTAATGATAAAGCAAATCTCAGTGAAAAGTTATGGCAAAGAAGAGATCAAAGTTGCTTAGATAATGAAGCTGCCAACAATTTTTTTAGAGGGGCCAGTTTTGTCATTCTTCTTTAAATTCTTGGGTGCCTTCAGTGGCATCATGGCATAACTGAGAACACAGCTCCAGAAGACCCAGAGCTGTATGAGTTCAAATCACAGCTCCGTCACTCAACAGCTGTAGTATCTTGAGCAAGTTACTTAACCTCCTTGTGCCTCAGTTTACTCATTTGTGTAAGGGTAATAGAACCTCATAGGGTTGTTGTGGAGATTCAGTAAATTAGAATGCCAAGCACTTAGAATAGTGCCTGTCATACGAAACCAGTTAATAAGTTTAGCTGTTGTTTGTGAAGAGAGGAAATCAAAACAGAAAAGAAAGTAGTTCTCTTGACAATCCAAATCTCAGTGTCTGCTTTTACCTATTCAGATTTGTTTAAGTATTAATAAGCAAGACAGTCTACAAGGAGACACCATGAAAGGCAGTGGGCATGCAGAACCGAATACCAAATGGACCTTGTCTTCAAATGACAAACTGTATAGCTTCAACAACCTCTAATAACATCAATGCTGAAAGCCAATGGGTTTGGAATTGTTTATAAAACTTCCACACAACTCTATCTGCTGACATGAAAACAGCATTCCATTCATTTTGATAGTATTCTAATTTCTTTCCTCTCCAATTCATAGCAGTCAGTGCAATGGAAAGAACATGCACTTATGACCTGCTATGCCGTGTTCCTTGTTTAATTCACATCTTAAGAATGAGGAGCACTCGTCTCGGTCTCTCAATCGTGACTCCAAAGGCACCTACAAATTTTTTTTATACAAAAATCATAAGTTTCTTCACTTGAAAGCAAAAGATAGTTGCTGCTGCAAACTCTTAGCAAAGCAGGTCAGTGAGCAGATCCTAGAGTCTATGCAGTGCCACCAATCTTGAATTTAAACTTGGGAAGATTGATGTGTGTCATGCATTCCCATTCGGACATTCTATAATTTACGGTTATACATTTATGAGAAGAGTCCAACCTGGCAAAAAAAATACCAGGATCATTATCTCAATAGTGTTGAGTCAGATTGGGCAGTTTGGTAGTGGCTCTTAGAATCTGTCAAAAGAGTGGCTTTCTCGCACTTGAGAGAACAGGAGTAGAATTTGGTGCCTCAAGTCCAAGTCATAGGGTTTCACTGGTGTGATGTGTTCTAGGATTGGCCAGATATCGAGAACATTTTGCTTGAGCATGAATAAGAAACTTGGAACTATAGTGCTGGCCAGGGACATATTTTTCACAGATTAAACCAGCTACATTGCCCACATCATAGTTAAAATATTTTTTGTTAGATCTGCTTTTTGCCTAAATGTTATTTTCTACTCTCTACGACACTAGAATTGTATTGTTATGGTGCCTTATGACATTGTGATTTTATGTAGCGTAAGTGCTGTGCATTTCTGTGGTTTTTAAAACTTGGTTTCATTGTAGAGTAAGGGCAGAAGGAAGCACAATACCCGAAGGACATGCTAAATTCTCCTTCACCCTCAAAAATAAGATAATCTACATCAGGTCGCCATAAAAACTCATTCAGCAGAGCAGGGAGAGGTCTCACATTTCACACTGAGCCACCGCTGAGAATATGCTAAAAGCTTTTTCTCAGACACACTGCCATTTCTACAAATGTCAGGCTTACGGACATGCCATGCCCCAGAAATTCACTTTAACTTGGATAATAACGAAGAGCTTGTCACATGCTAAATCATTGGAACTATTTTGTACTCAATTCGGCAGTAAAGAAAACAGCACATTGTCCCCAAGCCTCTTCTATTTTCCTCTCCACATCCTACCATCAAAACACACTATTGCATTATTGCATTACCTAGGACTTCCAGTACAATGTTGAATAGGAGTAGTGAAAGAAGACATCCTTGCTTTGTTCCAGATCTTAGATGAAAAAGTCTAGTCTCTCACCACTGAATATGATGTTAGCTCTAGTTTTTTATTGATGTCCTTTATCAATTTGAGGAAGTTCCCCTTCTATTCCTAGTTTGCTGACAGTATTTATCATGAATGGGTATTGGAGTTTGTCAAATTATTCTGTCAATTGATAAAATTTTTATTCTTTAGACTTTTTTAGACAGGTCATGTTGATTAGACATCACCTAGAGGATGTTGGAGGATGAGGAACCTCATCCATTATGGCGGGGGATTTGATATTGAGGATGGGGAGTTCTGGCTAAACTGACTTAGCAGAATTCTTACTAAAACTGGATTTTACAGGGAAGTGCACAAATAGGCCTAAGAGAAGTTTCAGGAGTCTGACTAATGTTCAGTCAAGCAGAGAATCTTTGTTAAATGTAATGGCTTTGTCATAGAATGAGCTAAGAAATGTTCCTTCTGCTTCTGTTTTCTGCAAAAGATTGTGAGGAAAGTCATTTCTTACAACTTCTTTAAATGTTTAGAATTAAACAGTGAGACCTCTGGACCTGATGTTTTGTTTTTTGGGAAGTTTTAAACTATCAATTCCATTTCCTTATTCCATTTCTCCAGTTTTTAGATGTTTTTCCCTTTAACTTAACACAAAGATCAGCCCGTAACAGATTTGGAATAAAAAAAACCTGGTCCTTCACCACAGATTATTTGAGTAGACGTCCTCCATATTGTTGCAATAACCATGTAGCATAAAATGAAAGTGCTATAAGATATGGGCTGGCCTCCAGAATCCATGAGATGTGTGAAGCTCCAGGCCTGGGTAAAATAAGGAATGAAAGGAAACTGAATGGCCAGAAGTGCTGCCCAAATCAAGCCTGAGAACAGTCTGGTGAGAATCATTGCTCCCGTCACTGTCACCGTGGAACCAGACACTCAAGAGGTCTGTTGATACGAGACAAAGTCCCTGCTGCCACCTCTACGCCTCCTGGAATAATATCGTCCCTGCCTCTGACTCTACGCAACTCTCACTCTAGATTCAGTCTACTGGATTAGAACGGCCATTGGCCAAGCCCAGAACCTTCGCCACAATGGCTTCCTAACATGTCTAAGGTCTGTGAATGCCGTCTACCCCCAATGTCTGTCCCATTTGTTTACAAGAACAAGAAATAAAATGTAAATACATATTGGAGAGGGAGAAATAAAACTGTCTTTATTTACAGACGAATTTATGTAAAACTCTTGGAACTAATAAGCAATTATAGCAAGATTGCAAGATATCAAGTAAATATGTAAACTCCAATTGTTTCTCTATATGCCATCAATGAACACTTGGAATTTAAAATGAAACAAGATTGCGGGCGCCTGGGTGGCTCAGTTGGTTAAGCTACTGCCTTCGGCTCAGGTCATGATCCCAGGGTCCTGGGATCGAGTCCCGCATCGGGCTCTCTGCTCGGCGGGGAGTCTGCTTCTCCCTCTGACCCTCCCCCCTCTCATGTGCGCTCTCTCTCTCATTCTCTCTGTCTCAAAAAAATAAAATCTTAAAAAAAAAAATAACTCTGGACGCCTGCCTGGGTGGCTCAGTTGGTTAAGCGACTGCCTTCGGCTCAGGTCATGATCCCAGGGTACTGGGATCGAGTCCCACATCGGGCTCCCGGCTCGGCAGGGAGCCTGATTCTCCCTCTGACCCTCTCCTCTCTCATGCTGTTTCTCTCTCGCTCGCTCTCTAATAAATAAATAAATAAAATCTAAAAAAAAACAAACAAACAAAAAAATGAAACAAGATTGCAATACCATGAAAAAATACTTTGGCACAAGTCTCACATATATGCACAATTGCTCTATGTGGAAAACTACAAGACACTGATGGAAAGAAAAGACTAAATTCATGGAAAGATATTCTATGCTCTTGGGTTAGAAGATTCAATATTGTTAGGATGTCATTTTTTTTTGGAGAGAGAAGACAAGAGGCAGAGATAAAGGGAGAGAGAGGATCTTAAGTAGGCTCTATGCCCAGTGCAAGCCCGACACAGGGCTCGATCTCACAACCCTGAGTTCATGACCTGAACCGAAATCAAGAGATGTATGCTTAATAGACTGAGCCACCCAGGTGCCCCTAGATTCAATTCAATTCTAAATAAAGTCCCATCATGGTTATTTTTAGATATCGACAAAATGATTCTAAAATGTATCTGGAAAGTCAAGAGACCTTGGATAGCAGATGCAATACACAAGAAGGAAAACAAAATTGGAGGAGGACTTGCACGAATCGATTTCAAGATTTACTCAACATTACAGGGGCGCCTGGGTGGCTTAGTCGTTAAGCGTCTGCCTTCGGCTCAGGTCATGATCCCGGAGTCCTGGGATCGAGCCCCGCATCGGGCTCCCTGCTTAGCGGGGAGTCTGCTTCTCCTTCTCCCTCTGTCTACCACCCTGCCTACTTGTGCTCCCTCTCTGTCAAATAAAAAAAAAAAAAAAAAAAAAAGATTTACTCGACATTACAATAAACTTGTTTTTGATAAAAGTGCAAAGATAAGTCAATGGAGAATGGCTAGTCTTTTCAAAAAATGGTGCTGAATCAATTGGATATCCATAGGTAATTATATACACCTTCATTATGTGGCCATTAGAGTGACATTGGCTTCTACCCATTTATTTAAGCTTTTGTTCTACTGATTAGATCTGTGTAAGAATGTGATCGATTGGTTGCACTGAGCTGAGCTGAAAGATATCCTGACATTGTGGCTTCATTTCTATCTGACAAACTGTGTTTTTTCCACGGATTTTAATGTGCTTTGACGCATCCTTATTCTAAATCTGTGAGGTGAAATGCATGTCATCACGGTCTCTCTGCTCTTGTTTTTAGTGATATAAATGTGCTCTAATAGCTTTTCTGTCCCACAAGAGTTATAAGAGAATAGAAGAGAATAAAATGAACCCATCTCTAGATCATCACCTTGTTCTGGTAGTGACCCAGGTGGCATCAGATTTATTTTCATTTAGAGATAACCAAACACAGTGAGGACATACACATTGTTGTCCTTTTTTGGAGCCTGACTCAGATACTTCCTTTTCTTCCTGTTTGTAAGCTCCAGTGGTCAGGAGGACCTGTTATTGACCCAACATGCACAGTTATCATTCAGTTGCCAAGAGTGGCCTGATGAGGAGACATATTTTCCACATGTTTTTGACAGAATGTGGCAGTCCTGGTATGTGTGATTCTTCCTGCTCTAAAAACAAAATTCCTTTATCATGTTTCTCTTCTTTTTTCCTTTGTGTTGATTGCCTTTTCACTATTTTGACTAATCTTGCTATCTTTCCCCTTTTCTAAGTCACATTTTGACTTAGAGCTTCCTCCATTTGGGAGTGAACCATAGCTATGTGATAGCAACAAACACTGAAACTAGCCCAGATACTTTCTTTTGAGAGAGGAAGTCCTCAAAGACATGTGTTGGTACAAATCTTCTTTCTTAAAACTACTTCACTAGAGAAGAAGATCTAATTTTCTATTTGGGAATGCATGCCCCTCAGACCATTTCAAATGAGTTGTGATTTTTTTTATTGAGGTACAATTGACATATTATGTTAGCTTCAGGCATACAACATCAAGATTCGATGTTTGTATTCATTACAAAAACGATGATCACAATGTCTAGTTACCAGCCATCACCATCCATCGTTAAATTTTTTTTCACGTGATGAGAACTTTTAAGATGTACTCTCTTAGCAACTTTCCTGTAGATAAGTATTACTACCTACAGTCACCATGCTGTACCTTACATCCCCATAACATTCATGTTATAACTGGAAGTTTGTACCTTTTGACTCCCTTCACTCATTTTGCTCACTTCCCACCTACCCTCTCCTCCGGCAACCACCAATCTGTTTACTACACTTATCAGCTTGCCTTTTTTGTTTATTTGGTTGGTTGGTTTGGTTTGGTTTCTGATTGTATTTGTCATATGTATTACGGGGTTATAAAGGTTATTTGGCTTGAAAACCAATATCATGGCCATGTCTACAATTGTTTCAGCTCATCATTCATGGAAACAGAGGAAGGAGCCACTACGTGACTGAGTTCAGTGCAATGCCCATAATGCTGTCGTTCCATTCCATGCCTCTGAAGCTCCCTCCCTTTGATAGTTGGGAACCTGACATTTTACTCAATAGAACTTTGACCTAAGACTTGTGCCCCGTTATAAGTTATTTCTATTATGTGTGAATGTGGGATCTGAAAATAAGCTTTAAAGGGTAGAGGAAAGAAGGTGGAGGAAAGCTGGAGGGCCTGAGGTTGGCAGAGGTAGCAGTGCTAGGAGTGAGGGATGAGGTCATGAAAAGAAAGCTGGGGACAAAAATACCTTACTGCTTATTTTAAAACCGTATGTGAGTCTATACTTTTCCTGAAGTTGTCTTTGTTATCTGGCAAACTTTATCCCCTTACAAGTATCCCTTAAAAAGTCTCTTTAAGTCATCCCAGCAAGGTCTGTTTCTAAAAGCACAGATTATTTCTTTTAAAGGAGGGGGAAAAACCCGACCATTTCACTTGTAAGTGGTCTGAAAATCTTAAATGTATTCAAAACTACCAATAATTAAACATGAGTATAACTTTCAACTGTTAACTGTCATTAGTTTTGGTGTATCTGGGGCTACTTCAGGGATTTGATATGATTGTTCATTATTTTCTCTCTGTCCCTTTGGGTGCAAAGAGGATCTGAGCCCTTTGCCCCCCTCTGACCTTAGTTCCCTCCACAAATAAAACGACATGTGGAAAGAAGGTATCTCTAAAAGAAAGAGTTGTCATCACTGCCACAGTCCCATAAATAGTAAAATGAAAAATTTAGTCAATTGTCCAGACAATTCATGTCAAGTGCACCTTAACCTTTAAAATTATTAGAATAACGACCATGGTCCTTTTCCAAGAATAGATAAATTCTGGTGCCTACTATAAATCTATAATGCTCTTTATTTAAATTTAAAATTTTTACCAAAACATTTTAGTTCTGGATTTAAAAAAAATACACCAAACCATATGATAAATTAATTTTGGTGATTTAAAAACAGGAATGTTTCTATGATAGTTTGCTTCATAGGAAGGTGAAATTTGGCTACTGTAAGAGAAAGGCCCAGCGGTCATCTTTTTGGAAGCCAAGTATCTACTTTGTTGGTGTATTTTTCTTCTTTTTGGATCTACCAAAAATTACTTTTTCAAGAGAGGGTTTTAAGAGTTCATTTCTGTGTATTTGGAACACTCTTATTTTCAAAAGCTGAATGTGTTATAATTACTAAACTAAACTGCATACTGATTTTTGGAAATCATGGTAATTTTTAGAAAAGATTCAGGGTGGTTTACAAAACCAATTTTCAGTTTTAGCAATTGTAAAAAATGGGAATGCCGAGATTGTCCCCCTTTGCTGCCACCTGCTGTTCTACTGAAGAAATGCCTCACTTGTAACATTTTTCCTTTCACAGAAATTGCTCATCAAAATCATTAATTCGAAAATTAAGATCAGATTATCTTTATGGTACTTTGTTCTATGGGGAATCTTTTTGTCTCTAACAGTTGGGGAAACAGGTTTTCAAGTAATCACGCATGACCATACAGAGATTTAGATTTTCCTCCTGGCACATGCGGTAGACATTTGAGAAGGTTGAATACACAAAAACAAAGAAAGCCTCTGATTCCTAAACAAGCTCATAGTACCCAAAAGGGCTTGTAAACTAATCTTTGTAAAGTAAAAGCATTTAACTTAATGACAGCACTCTTAGCCCTGGAAGCAAAATTTAAATTCAAAATTCAGTCCTTCCACCCCACAACTTCTGTGCACTGGGCATCCGCTTCTAATATGACATTGTGTGTCAATTATATTTCAACAATAAATTTAAGAAAATAAAAAAAAATACTGGAAGTAAAGACATGAATGTAACATGGTCCCAGGCTTTAAGCATTTCAGAATTTAAAAGAGAAGACAAATTACATCGAGAAGGAAGTCCCTTGTTCATGTTGATGTATTGTGCAGGAAATTGATGTACCGGGAAATCAGCTATGATAGCCGCCCTGCTATGGGCTCACACCAGTAAAAAGAAGAGTGCTGCTGATGGGAACAGAGAAGACACAACGAAAAAGATAATTTCAAGATTGAGACTTGGTGACTCAAAGAGTTGGGGGAGAAGAGACCGTTTCAAGTTCAGAGTGAGGGAGGCTGGAAGGGGGTGTTTGGTGGGCCGGAATGAGAGACTCTTTAGCTGTATTTCACTTACCAGGAGATCCATACAACTGCTGCAGCTCTCTGCAATGTGAGCCCAAACAGACCACAACAGTAAACAGAAATCCTATGACAAACCATCGAGCAGCTCCAAAATAGGTATGACAAAGAGATCTCAACTTAAGCTCTTATATTCTGTCCATATTAGGTTATTTTTGTTTCTGGTTAAGATGATGCTAACTTTTCTTTTAGAAAAAAATTTAGTAAAAATTTTGATGCATGGTAGATGAGAAAAAGAAAATTAGGGCGGGGAACAAGGTCGGGGAAATAATCTCTAGAGGCAGACCCTGCAGTTGTTAAGAGTCTGACAGCTTTCTAAATATTTTAGACTGCAAATTTTTGAAATTTCACCCGACTGCATGTTTTAATATCATTCTCTTTCCTTTCTCGGAATCTTGGCCTTAGACTGCTGCTTTAACCAGGAGGGTTTGTGAATATCCTGATGTGAGTTGGCGAGGAGTCTCCTGCGAAGGGGGCTGGGTGGACCCTGCTTCCGACTCCGGACAGGAGCCCGGTACACGACAGCCAATCGTGTTTTAACAACACTAACAGCAACAAAAATAATGCAAACACTTAGGTGCCAAGCACTGTTCTAAGGACTTTACGTATATTAATTTATTGACTCCGCCCCATTACCCTGTGAGGTAAATGCTTTCTTCTATGTCCGTTGTATAGACAAGAAATGGAGCAAAGAGATCACACAGATAATGAATGAGAGGTGGATCTCTGCTGCACATCCAATCTGGGGCTGAGCCTGTGCTCTTCCCACTATATTCGACAGCCAGTGAAGAGCCTTTCCAAAGGGAGTAGGATTATATTAGTTTCAAAGTGTTCAAAGCTCGCGAGCAGTAGACACGTAAAGCTAAAGATAATTATGTTGGGGCTAGTGCTTTGTGTTTCAAGCAGTCCTCTTTCATTTATGGTGGAAACAGTCTACACCATGGGTTATTTTCTCCCAGTTGAATTTACAGGTATATTTATTAATAAGTATTAATTCAACGAATTACTCTGTCTCCTAGGAAATGGACTATACATCTATAAATTGCTACTATGTGTTATTCAAACGACTTTTCTCATCATTTTCAGGGTTAATAGGGCATTTTATTGAGCACCCTCTGTTTCCCAATTTCTGATTAACTTGTTACATTACTTGAGGTGGATTTCTCACACACATTCTAAATATTAAATTACTCTTCATATATACGGAGTACCATATAATAGAGTATAATTGACATAAAAGGAATAAAAACTGCAACATAATAGTATACAGCATAAATAAATTCATTTCCCCTTGAGTTTTGTCCCTACTAGATTATTTACATTACAAAACTGGTAACTGCTCACTTTAAAGAGAAAACAATAACCAAATTTATTAAAAAAATAGCAGTTCTGCACTCTCAGATCTGTACCTCTGAAACAAATAATGCAATATATGTTAAGAAAAAAAAAGAAGAAGAAGAAGGTAGCGGGAGGGGAAGAATGAAGCGGGGGAAATCGGAGGGGTAGACGAACCACGAGAGACGATGGACTCTGAAAAACAAACAGGGTTCTAGAGGGGAGGGGGGTGGGAGGATGGGTTAGCCTGGTGGTGGGTATTGAGGAGGGCACATTCTGCATGGAGCACTGGGTGTTATGCACAAACAATGAATCATGGCACACTTCATCTAAAACTAATGATGTAATGTATGGGGATTAACATAAGAATAAAAAATTCTAAAAAATTAAATAAATAAATAAATAAATAAGTAAATAAATAAATAAATAAATAAAAATAAAAAAAATAGCAGTTCTTCAACTTCTACTTATCTGAAGTATCGAGTATTAATAGCCCAGTCTGTGAAAGACAGGGTGAGAAGACTGGAAAATAAAAAATGCAATAACGAAAACAAAAACACAAAATCAAGTCAAACCAATATCAAAAAAGATCAAAACCTCCCAATACTTATCCCAATATTAGTGTTATACACCCTCAACTAAAATTGTATATGACTTAAATCAGCGGGAGAAAAAAGAAACAGACACACACACACACACACACACAAATACTCATGCTTGTATATTGGGAATATCCCTGATATATTTATTGCTTGGTAAAAAGATCAAGTCACCAAGTAATATGTGCAGCATGATTCTAATTCAGTAGAAATAAGCAAACCATTATGTATGTACAGATGCTTATATATATTCATATTTGTTTAAACAAGAGTAAAGATGAGAAAAAATACACCCTGGGCTGTTAACATTTGTTATCACAAGGCGTGGCGTTGGAGAAAGGGAATAGAGACCTGGAACAGGAGAATCGTTAGTGTTTTCTTTGTCTATCTTTATTTTACATTGTTTCATTTGCTAAAGCAAGAATATTTTGCTTTTCAAAAAGAAAAAAAATATAATGTAAAGGAAGGTTTAAAATGGGAAAACATCACAGAGCAACAAACACACAGCCTAATAGGTAGGTCTTTTCACAATTTTTTCTCATTCCTAGAAGCAGATGAGTACATATGTAGGATTTTTTTTCATTTAAAAATGGAATCATACTCTATACTTTAATTTACAGCTTGATTTTTCCATTGAACAATACAAGAAGTGCGTCTTGTCTCACCAGGACAACAGACATAGCTCAAACACAGTCTTTCAAATAGCCACGTAATATTCCATAGTCCTTCCATTGATAAACGTACAGTGAGTTTCTACTACGGAAGTCAGTGCTGCAACGCGCTCCAAACACACGCATCAATTTTTATGGGATAAATCCCCAAGCATAAGTCATAGTACCTTCAATTTTATTTTTTTATTTTTATTTTTTTAAAGATTTATTTATTTATTTGAGAGAGCGAGAAAGTACGTGAGAGGGAGGAGGGTCAGAGGGAGAAGCAGACCCCCCGCCAAGCAGGGAGCCCGATGCGGGACTCGATCCAGGGACTCCAGGATCATGACCTGAGCCGGAGGCAGTCGCTCAACCAACTGAGCCACCCAGGCGCCCAGTAGTACCTTTAATTTTAATCAGTTTTGCCAGATTAATTCCCAAAGACTGTAGCAATTAATATTCTGCCAACACTAGACATTATCATTTTTTTAAAATTGTAGGCCAATTTAATGTCTTAAAAAGTGGTATCCCACTACAGTTGTAATTTGCATATTTCTGACTACTTGTGTGATTAAACATCTTTTTTATTTGGTCATATTCCATTTTAATTCCTCTTTTGTAAATTGTTGAATTGCTTCAGTTATTCTATTGGATTACTGGTCTTTTTCTTAAATACGTATGGTAGGAAATTAAGTAAAACACACTTCTTCATACTTACAAAATTTTTTTCTAAATCATCGGTATTTAACTTTATGTCATTTTCCAACATGGGAAGTGTTTTGATTTTGGTGTCCAGGTTTGTTCTTTGATTATTTTGAGGATTCTGGAGTCTTTGACTTCTGGAGAATATGGCTTATATGCATAAAAGTTTTCCTGGATTTTATTGTAATATTTCAGTGCAACTCCACGACCTTCCTGGGCTGCCTTTTGCTACTATAATTAAAGTAAAATGTATTTTGTTTCATTAAAAAAAAGCCATTTAAGTCCTTTATTCATTTGCAAATATAGATAATTCAGCTTACTCTTGCAAATTGATAGTAATTATTTCTATTTCTTGTGTTGAAGCTTTGTCTTGGAAGTCTAAAATAATTTTGAATTAGCTAATAAAGATACATTCTTTCTCTTTTCTTATGATCTAATGGAAATGATTACAGGTATTTCACCATGTAGTGTGTTCGCTATTGATTTTGGGCAGTCTTTAACATGTGTAAGTAATTTATTTTTTAAGGAGTTTTTATTAGGAATGAGTTTGCATTTTGTCCTATGCTTTCAGCATCTATTGCTATAATCATATATTTTCCCCCTCTTTAATTTAACGGTATAGTGAATTACATTGACAGAATTTCTACTCTTGAATTAAACCAGAGAGGGAGACAAACCGTAAGAGACTCTTAATCTCAGGAAACAAACTGAGGGTTGCCTGAGTGGAGGAGGGTGGGACGGAGGCTAGGTGATGGACAATGGGGAGGGTATGTGCTATGGTGAGCGCTGTGAATTGTGTAAGACTGATGAATCACAGACCTGTACCTCTGAAACAAATCATACATCATATGTTAATAAAAAAAGCAGATAGTAGGAATGGAAAAATGAAGGGGGGGGAATCGGAGGGGGAGACGAACCATGAGAGACTATTTACTCCGAGAAACAAACTGAGGGTTTTAGAGGGGAGGGGGTTGGAGGGATGGGTTAGCCTGGTGATGGGTATTAAGGAGGGCACGTATCGCAAGGAGCAAAAGGAGTTGGGTGTTATACGTAAACAACAAATCATGGAACACTACATCAAAAACTAATGATGTAGTGTATGGTGTCTAACATAACATAATAAAAAAAAACAAAATAAAAAGAATTTCTACTCTTGAACCGCACCAATAATTTTAGTAGAAAACTCAGTTATGAATCTTTTAATAGGCTAGTGGATTTGATTAGCTGATATTTAGAGTCATGCACTAGTATTCATTAGTGAAATTGGCCTACAGTTTTGGTTTTTGCATTATTTTCATCAAGTTGCGGTCTCAAGATTTTCCCAACTTTATAAAATGAATTAGAGAAATTTCTATTCATTTTTAAATCACCTATAATATTTTAAATAACATAGTAATCTCCTGATCTTTAAACATCAAGTAGAAGCCAGCTTTTAAGTCCAGACTTGTAGCTATTTGATCAATCTTTTGTATGATTTTGGACTACTCAGATTTTCTCCTTCTTATGTCAAATTTGGGGGGTATCCTCATTTTCTCTGTGCTTCCCCATGCCCCGTACAGCAGCCACTAACCGTATGTGACTATTTAAATTGGATAAAACTGAAAAAAATTTAGTTGCCTGATTTTATAAGCCACATTTTAAGTGCTCCACAGCCACGTATAACTCGTGGCTACCATGTGGGAGAGAGCAAGGAGGGACTTTTTCATCCGTGCATTAGTATTAGGCAGTGCTGCCGTAGCTACTTCAATAGGTTGCTATGACATCATGTGTTATATTGTAATTCTTTTAATTGCTGCCTTACCTACAGTTACATTTCTTAATATTGCTTTCATAAGATTTTTAATTTCCTTATTCAGGTTGTTTATCTATTTAGTCTCCAAAGAACTAGATTTTGCTTTTATTATTCTTTTAATATTTTGTTTTCTATTTTAATTATTTCTCACTACTTACAGTATTTATTATGATTAATTCCTTATTACTTTGTTTTCCTTCCATTTTCTTAGATTAAAAGTGCACTTATTTTTCAATGTTTCTTCACATTTACTTTGGTCACATAACATTGGTTTTATTTCCTAAATTTTACTTAATTGTATATTTTTTTCACGACTTTTTTCTTTCTTTCTTTCTTTTTCTTTTCTTTGTCTTGGGCAAGTTTCTCTTTGTTCCCTTTTATCCTTATTTATTGTACAGTTTGATTCCAATTTGATTATCTTCTAGTCTTTAACAATCGAAATTACATATATATCTTTCTAATATTTTAGGAGTTATAAATAATAACTATACTCTCTTCTTAAGATGTTTTACTTGCTGACTCTTCTACATGTCACACATAGACATGAAACCTTTAGAAAACATTTTGTTTCCCACTGTCTTCCATCTTTGTTTCAAATCTTTAGTTAAAACAATTCAGAATTTTTAGTCTCATGTTATTGTGAGACTGTCTCTTAAATTATGTCTTTTTCAATAATTCTTTTTTTCTCAGTCTTATTAAGAAATAATTGACATACGTAATTATATAAGCTTAAGGGGTACAGCATGATGGTTTGCTGTACATCTTGATAATTCTTTTTAAAGGCACTTTACAAAATCCTGATCTTTCTGCCACCATCAGTTGAGACCTAACTCTTACTGAAAGATGATTTGAGAAGGGTGTCTTCTTTCTTTTGTAATTTTCTCTCTGAAAAGTGTAAGATTTTTCTTTCTCCTTGTAATTCAGACGTGTTGTCATGATCTGGCTAGATGTGAGTGTGTGTGTGTTCATTAATACCACCTATGGCATGGTAAACTCGATCTGAATACTTACAGAGTAGATTCTTTTTTTTATTTTTAATTTTTTAAAGATGTATTTATTTATTTTAGAGAGGGAGAGAGGGAGAGAGGATGAGAGGGGTTAAGGGTAGGGGATAGGGGTAGAGGGAGAGGGCGAGACAGAACCTTAAGCAGACTCCAAGCTGAGTGCAGAGCCAGATGCGGGGCTCCATCCCAGGACCCTGAGATCACAACCTGAGCTGAAACCAAGAATTGGAGGCTTAACCGACTAAGCCACTCAGATGCCCCAAAGGTAGATTTCTTTTTTAAAAAGTTTTGTCTAATAATTCATTTCCTATCTATACTCCACTATCCTTTTGGGCACCCCTATTATATTAGATCTTCTGGATTTGTTCTGTATGGCTCATGTCCTCTCATTCATAAATTCCAGCTCGATGGAACTTATTTATTTATTTATTTTTGGTAACACCTCTCTCTTAATCCTTGAGAACCCTAAATGGCTAATTAGCCTGCATCTTTCTTTTTTCTTTATTTTAAAAATTTAACTTTTTAAAAAACAGAAACCATATTCATTTGTTCTAGAAAGTCTTTTTGGAGCTTTATTCTATCTCCTGAGGACTCCTATTACTTTTTTGTCTGAAGATTTTATTCATCTCTTCTATTAATTCTGTTTCAGTGGAAGCTACCAGTTTTTGGGTTTTTTTAACATGATTTTCCTGCATTAAGTGAATGAGTACCTTATAGAAATTCTATTTCTTGTTATTGCTTACCTGTAGATGTCTTTCCCCTTAGTATTGTGGGTCAGGCTGCTGGTGTCTTTATAGGGAAGGAAAATGGCACTGTTTCTGTCCTGGGGCAAGGGATATGAATGTTTCCCTCTGCTGACCACTGGGAAAGGTCTGCTCCAACCTCTTAGTGTGTGCATGCTCCAGTCCTTTTCTTCCCAGTGGCTAGCCCAGGGGCTCTTTTACCCACTGGCATATTGTCCCTCCAATTTGCTATTGTCCATGGGTTAGGGGTTTGCAGAGACCCACAGGCAGCAAGTGGTCAAAAACATCGTTCTGAAGCTCTAAAGAAGCCTGCCAGCATGTCACTATGGAATTCTAGAGAGAGAAAAGAAGCCAGTTAAAGAAATGTTTTGAAATGTGGGTTCTATTTGGAAAACAAATAACTTGCAATGTTCAGTAAAAATATTTAACTGTAAAAGTTGTCAATAGCTTCAAGTCATATAGATTTCAAAATTTATCAAAGACATAAAAGTGTCCCTTTACTATGCTTTAAGCAATTCAACCCTCAACTTGCAAAAACTTTGTTTCCTGATGTGCAAGATTAAGTCTGGCAAATTCTTTTTTAAAAAAAGGTATAGGAACTACCTTTGACGTGATTATGTAAAAACATTCATAATTTCAATTATTTGCTAGGCCTGGTTCAGATCTACATTGGATGCAGAACATCTATTTACCATTTGTAGCCCCAGAATAAGTCATTTAACATCAACATAACTTAGCATTTCTCATCTAAAATATGCATAATATGAATAAGATATTTGACAATTAACTGAGCTGACCCATGACCTATATAACATACTCTGGCAAAACAGCCTCAGAAATTTCTTACTTCAGCTAAATTAAAAATCATGAGATTTCATTGTCCTTTGAAGCTTTGTTTTGTGACTAATGAAAACCTAGGGTACTAAATCTGTGAATACCAAGAGTCCATGCTATAGTGTTGGTCTCATTTTTTTAGCGGGGGTGGGGGGGCAGAGGGAGAGGGAGAGAGAGCATTTTTTTAAAGATTTTATTTATTTGATAGAGCGTGCACATGAGCAGGGGGAGGGGCAGAGGGAGAAGCAGACTCCCTGTTGAGCAAAGAGCCTGATGTGGGGCTCCATCCCAGGACCCTGACGTGGGGCTCCATCCCAGGATCCTGGGATCATGACCTGAGCTGAAGACAGACACTTAAGCGACTGAGCCACCCAGGCGTCCCATGAAAGAGAGAATCTTGAGCAGGCTCCATGCTCAGCGTGGAGCCCAAAGTGGGGCTCGATCTCACAACCCTGAGATCATGACCTGAGCCAAAATCAAATTGGATATTTAACCAACTGAGTCACCCAGGTTCCCCAGTGTTGGTCTCATTTTGAATTTTCAGCCTGTGTATGTGAAGCATGTGTGTGCATAAATATGCATACAATAAGCCATGTGAGAATGTGATACTAAGCATTGGATCTTACCAATAGGATTTACCATAAGGTCAATGTTGAGCCAAGAAAACATTATGGAAACCCTACAGAGTAAAAACTCAGATTTAGGGAGCACCAATTCAAGCTTGATTCTATAGAAAAACACTTCTAGATGGAGGATACCAGAGAGAGATAGAAGTTAGGGTAAGGTTTAAAGAAATTACAGATTGGTATCTATAAAGCCAGAATGTTTTCTATCAGATATTTCTTTTTTTCTGAGATTCTCTTTCTATTAGCAGTTGCTCCCTGTCTTTGGATGATTTATTGGAGCTACTTAAATTTCTTACTAGCTGTCACAGCTGAGCAGACTAATAGGCCTTTGGGAGGTTAACCATGTCCCATTACATTTATTCCTTTTGTATCCAATTAGAATAGATCTGGAACAGATATTTGCATAGATTGCGCAGGTGACAATCACATGTGTGTGTGTGTGTGTGTGTGTGTGTGAATGAGTGAGGTGAAAGTTTAGACCTTTGTTGAGTATCTTGCTAAAGATTTAGAAAACAATCTACTTTATCCCTTACTGACCTTTACAAGCAAATATTTTGATTTTTCACAAAAAAACGCGAATGATGCTCATCGCTCACCTTTGCATTGCTGCCTTTCCAATGGGAGGCTGAGGCCTCCTTTACTGGCTGTTAGCTTTTCCATCCTATAGTGAATAAATGCTGCTGCAAAGGCTGCGAGTCTTTGAAGTTCTAGCCACATCATATATTATCTGCTCAGCAGTAGCATCAGGAAATATGCCTTTCTCAGATCTAGCCTCCTAATGATATGCCATGGCACACCCAGAGAAGTCAAGACCCAGCCTCGGACCTCTGCAGCTAACACGGGCTGCTTTTCTCATCTCTGCATTGCTGCCTTTTGGGGAAAAAAGGGGGGTGGGGAGGAGGGTTTGTTTGCTTTGTAAGAATCCATATTTTTGAAAAATCAATTTTATTAACACCTTCCCATTATGATATTCATCAGCACCACAAGTCTATCTATCGTATCCCACCATTTAGAACCAGGGTGCTTTGTGTATTCTGTCTGCCTCCCTCACACACAACGCCTCACATACACTCCTATTTCTGAGAAATTAGATCTTTGTCCGTTGCCTGGCAACTTAATTTTATCCCAAAAGAAGCCCAAGTAATTGGACCAGGATATTTCTCAGCGGGGCTGCATTTATGTTTCTAAATATTGCATGTTCATTGCCAATTTCTCTATACATTGCCTGCACATCTATGCTGGAGAAAAAGGACAGATTTGGTGTTTTATAGAATATTCCTTTGTTATTTTCTTAGATGTGACTATTTCACTAACTCACTTCTTTACCCTGGGATTCTTTTAATCCCTGCATACCACCAATTAATCAGCAATCATGTATTGAGCCTTCTTTAAGTCCTTCTAATAAAATAGGACACATGATAAATATTTCTTGGTAAATAAGTATTGTGTATGTTGATTTTAGTCAGTAGTGATTTACACTGAAGTTAGTGCTGACAGCTTCCTGCTTTCTAATTTCATTTATCTCTTCCTTTGATTCTGTCAGCAAAGCCTCAGGACAATCAGCTGAAAAGAGAAAGTTCTTTTTGTTTGTTAATTACTTTGTTTACACAGGATTAAAATACTAGTTTAGCTACTTGTTTTGTCATGGTTAAAGGATGTAAATTTTAGCAAGAATTTGATGTTGCAGCAGTAGCAATGAACAATGCAGATAATCATATGATGAAGGTAAAACATTTGAAAAATAAGCGTGTTGATCTATCTGGTTTGCTATAATGATTGAAAGGAAAGGAAAGATGATGGCATTTTCTTGAAACGCACAAAAAAAAATGGTATCATTTTTTACAGTAAAGACAGCTTAGGATGTCTGGCATTGCAATAGAAGGGAGTCACATTGCAGTTCAAGCCTGGATTTCACTCCTTACTCTATCATGAGGTTCTGAGACTGCTGATTGTTAAAGAAACTACATTGTTTTTCACTGTGTGATCAGCTTAAAGAAAATTTATTAGACCTCTGTAATTATTTGTACATACTGACTGAGTTCATCTTTTATGACTAGTAATTTGAAATCAAAAGGATTTTGTGTCTAGGAAGGAGAAGGACTAGCTATGAAATATACAGTGGAGTGCATATGACCCAATGAGCAGATGCATCTGGAAGTGATGTCTACATTTCACTCTGAGTTGCCTGGACAATGTGCTAACCAGGAGCTGGTGGGGGCTGGGAAAGTTTCCTTCTCCTGGATGGAAAGGCTGCATCTGAACTGAACTTACCACAGAATTGGAGAAAAGACTACTTCTCAAGTTCTTCTACTGCTAGGCAGATGGTTTTCAAGCCAACTCCTCTGGTGATGAATCCTAGACTACTTGGAGCTTAATTCTTTGGTCACCCACCATTTACCTTGTAAGAAAGAAGAATAACAATGAAGATGGGATTCTTCTACTCAAGGACATACCATGTCTCCAGCAGTGGGTCCTACACCCCTCTCTGTGGGTTGATGGAAAGAATGAGAGGCTGAGGCCTTCATTTCAGGCCCTTGACATATAATCTTCCCTCATACAGCTCATGATATAATCCATATCATATGACATAGCAGGCTTGGCTTTCTTGCCCAACAGCTGCCTTTCCAATCTATTTCCTTCCTCTCCTACCCTCCCCTGCCCTATCCATTCTGTTTAGCCCTTGGGCAGCTGAGGAAATTTGTGTTGCTGGACAAGAAGAAAATTTCCTGGCCTTATAGGAGACTTTGTAACCAGGGATCCAAGCTGGTTAATTTCTGTGTTGCTGTAGACTATCTAGGCCAAAGTGGTTTTTTATTATTTTCTCCATCTTCCTCTTCCAAACTCTACTATTCCTTTTTGCCATGACACAGTTGACAAAAAGTACTTTAAAAAATGATACTAAATACTATGGCAGAAATACATAATAGACATATTTCCCCCTATACCTCTCATTATCATCAGCTAAAAATCCTAGAAATTATATATAAAATAAGCAGAAAATTATTAAAAGTGGAGAAAAAAAGGCAGACCAGCTAGAAATTTCAGAACCTGAGGAATGGCATGATGGGGAGTTTCCTGAGTTTCCTTTTTGCTGTATATATCTGGAACTGAATGCTGGAGAGGCCAGCAACCCATCAACACTAAGGACTAAGGGAAGAGAAAAAGCAAAAAACATTTTTTTAAACCATAATTGCATTGTTCCAACCAAAGACCACACAAAAATTTGTGACCCTACTTCAACTTATACTAGCAAAGACTGAGTGGGGAGCCTAGACTTCTACCCTTACCCTGTGGAACAAGACACTCCCCTTGCCAGGTTGGTGCCAAAAAATACCAAGTAGGAAGCTGGATTTTCATTCCTACCTGGCAGTAATGAGTTCCCCTGATTCCATTGTCAGTAGAGATCCTGGACTTCCATTCCCACATGGTAGTAATGAGACATCGTTCTCTTTACTTGCTGGGTCAACGTCAGAGGAAACCTTGAAACTAGTCAGGGTTTCACCAACGTCCAATGATTATGCAGTCACATGATACAACATCAGTGAAGGTAACATAGGGAGGAGTAGCAAGACACCCTACTTCTCCTACCTCCATCGTGGTAGCAGTGGGTGATGTAACACACAGTGCTCATTATATCAAGTGTCCTCCTTAATGCCCATCACCCCATTACCCCGTCCCCCTCACCGACCTCCCCTCCAGCCACCCTGCTATCAGGTTTGTTTCCCATAGTTAAGAGTCTGTTAAAGTTTGCCTCTTTCTCTGTTTTTATCTTACCTTATTTTTTCTTTCCTTCCCTTATGTTCATCCATTTTGTTTCTTAAATTCCACATGTGAGTGAAATCATATGGTATTTGTCTTTCTCTGACTGACTTATTTCACTTAGCATAATACCCTCTAGTGCCTTCCACGTCATTGCAAATGGCAAGATTTCATTCTTTTTTTATGGCCGAGTAATATTCCATTGTATATGTATAACACATCTTTTTTTATCCATTCATCTGTTGATGGATATCTGGGCTCTTCCCATAGTTTGGCTATTGTAGACATTGCTGTTATAAATATGGGGTGCATGTGCCCCTTTGAATCACTGTTTTTGTATCTGTTGGATAAATACCTAGAAGTACAATTGCTGGTTCATAGGATAGTTCTATTTTTAACTTTTTGAGGAACCAACATACTGTTTTCCAGAGTGATGCACCAGCTTGCATTCCCACCAACAGTGTAAGAGGGTTCCCCTTTCTCTGCATCTTCACCAATATCTCTTGTTTCCTGACTTGTTAATTTTAGCTATTCTGACTGATATGAGGTGGTATCTTGTTGTGGTTTTGATTTGTATTTCCCTGCTGCTGAGTGATGTTGACCATTTTTTCATATGTCCGTTAGCCATTTGTATGTCTTCTTTGGAGAAATGTCTGTTCCTATCTTCTGCCCATTTCTTGACTGGATACTTTGTTTTTTGGGTGTTGAGTTTGATAAGTTCTTTATAGATTTTGGATAATAGCCCTTTTTCTGATATGTCATTTGTGAACATCTTCTTACATTCTGCCATTCCATAGGTTATCTTTTAGTTTTATTGATTGTTTCCTTTACTGTGCAAAAGCTTTTCATCCCGATGAGGTCCCAATAGTTCATTTTTGCTTTTGTTTCCCTTGCCTTTGGAGATGTGTCTCGCAAAGAAATTGCTGCAGTCCTCTAGGATTTTGATGGATTCATGTCTCACATTTAGGTCTTTCATCCATTTTGAGTTTATCTTTGTGTATGGTGTAAGAAAGTGGTCTAGTTTCATTCTTTTGCATGTGGCTGTCCAATTTTCCCAACACCATTTGTTGAAGAGACTTCTTTTTAACACTGGATATTCTTTCCTGCTTTGTTGAAGATGAGTTGACCATAGAATTGAGGGTCCATTTCTGGGTTCTCTATTCTGTTCCATTTATCCATGGACACATCCATGTGTCTGTTTTTTGCCAGTACCATACTGTCTTGATGATCCCAGCTTTTTAATACAGCTTGAAGTCCAGAATTGTGATGCCTCCCACTTTGGTTTTCTTTTTCAACAGTCCTTTGGCTATTTAGGGTCTTTTCTGGTTCCATACAAATTTTAGGTTTGTTTGTTCCAGCTCTGTGAAAAAACTTGATGGTATTCAGATAAGGATTGCAGTGAATGTGTAGATTGCTCTATGTAGCATAGACATTTTAACAATACTTGTTCTTCCAATCCATGAGCATGGAACATTTTTGCATTTCTTTGTGTCTTCCTCGGTTTCTTTTATGAGTGCCCTATCGTTTTCGGAGTACAGATATTTTACCTCTTTGGGTAGGTTTATTCCTAGGTATCTTACGGTTTTTGGTGCCATTGTAAATGGGATTGATTCCTTGATTTCTCTTTCTGCTGCTTCGTTGTTAGTGTATATAAATGCAACTGACTTTTGTGCATTGATTTTATATCCTGCCACTTTGCTGAATTCCTGTATGAGTTCTAGCAATTTTTTGGTGGAGCCTTTGGGTTTTTTACATGGAGTATCATGTCATTTGCAAGGAGTGAAAGTTTGACTTCTTTCTTGCTGACTTGGATGCCTTTTACTTCTTTTTGTTGTCTGATTGCTGAGGCTAGGACTTCCAGTACTATGTTGAACAACAGTGGTGAGAATGGACATCCCTGTCATGTTCCTGACCTTAGGGGAAAAGCTCTCAGTTTTTCCCCCACTGAAAATGATATTCTTTATGGGATTTTCATATATGACCTTTATGATGTTGAGGTTATGTTACCTCTCTTCCTACATGGTGGAAGGTTTTTATCAAGAAAGGATGCTGAATTTTGTCAAATGCTTTTATTACATCTATTGAGAAGATCATATTATTCTTATCCTTTCTTTTGTTAATGTGGGGCATCACATTGATTGATTTGTGGATATTGAATCACCCTTACACCCCAGGAATAAAACCCACTTGGTGGTGGTGAATACTTCTTTTGATGTACAGTTTGATCCTATTAGCTAGTATCTTGGTGAGAATTTTTGCATCCATGTTCATCAGGGATATTGGTCTGTAAATCTCCTTTTTGATGGGATCTTTGTCTGGTTTTGGGATCAAGGTAATGTTGGTCTTATAGAAAGAGTTTGGAAGTTTTCCTTCCATTTCTATTTTTTGGAACAGTTTCAGAAGAATAGGTATTAATTCTTCTTTATAAGTTTGGTAGAATTCCCCTGGGAAGCCATCTGTTCTGTACTCTTGTTTGTTGGGAGATTTTTGATTACTGATTCAATTTCTTTGCTGGTTATGGGTCTGTTCGGGTTTTCTATTTCTTCCTGCTTCAGTTTTGGTAGTTCATATGTTTCTAGGAATGTATCCATTTCTTCCAGATTGCCCAATTTGTTGGCATATAATTGCTCATAATATTCTCTTATAATTGTATTTCTTCAGTGCTGGTTGTGATCTCTCTTCTTTCATTCATGATTTTATTTATTTGGGTCCTTTCTCTTTTCTTTTTGATAAATTTGGCTAAGTATTTATCAATCTTATTAATTTTTTCAAAGAACCAGCTCCTAGTTTCATTAATGTGTTCTATTGTTTTGTGGTTTTTTTTGGATTTCTGTATCATTGAGTTCTGCTCTAATCTTTATTATTTCTCTTCTGATGGATGTAGGCTTTATTTGGTGTTCTTTTCCCAGTTCCTTTAGGTGTAAGATTACGTTGTGTATTTGAGACTTTTCTTGTTTCTTGAGGAAGGCCTTTATTGCTATATACTTCCCTCTTAGGACTGCCTTTGCTGCATCCCAAAGGTTTTGAACTGTCATGTTTTCATTTTCATTTGCTTCTATGTATTTTTCAATTCTTCTTTAATTTCCTGGTTGACCCTTTCATTCTTTAATAGGATGTTCTTTAACCTCTATGTATTTTTGGTCCTTCCAAAGTTGTGGTTGACTTCAAGTTTTATAGTATTGTACTCGGAAATAAGCATGGTAAGACCTCAATCTTTTTGTACTGGTTGAGACCTGATTTGTGACCCAGTATGTGATTTATTCTGCAGAATGTTCCATGTGCACTCAAGAAGAATGTGTACTCTGCTGCTTTAGGTTGAAATGCTCTGAATATATCTGTTAAGTCCATGTGGTCCTGTGTGTCATTCAAAGCCCTTGTTTCCTTGTTTATCTTCTGTTTAGATCATCTGACCATTGCTCTGAGTGGGGAGTTAAAGTAGCCTATTATTATTGTTTTATTATCAATGAGTTTCTTTAATTTTGTTATGAATTGTTTTATATAATTAACTGGTCCCAAGTTAGGTGCATAAATATTTACAATTGTTAGATCTTTTTGTTGGATAGTCCTCTTTATTATGATATAGTGTCCTTCTTCATCTCTTATTACAGTCTTTGGTATAAAATCTAGTTTGTCTGATGTAAGGATGGCTACTCTAGCTTTCTTTTGATGTCTATTAGCATGATAAATCTTTCTCCACTCCCTCACTTTCAATCTGGAGGTGTTGTTGGGTCTAAAATGAGTCTCTTGTAAGTAGCATATTGATGAGTCTTTTTTTTTTTATCCATTCTGATACCCTATGTCTTTTTATTGGAGTATTTAGTCCATTTACATTCAGAGTATTATTGAAAGATATGAATTTAGTGCCATTGTATTACCTGTAAAGTCACTGTTCCTGTAGATTATCTCTGTTCCTTTCTGGTCTTTGTTACTTTTGCGCTCTCTCTCTGCTCAAAGGATCCCCTTTAATATTTTTTGTGGGGCTGGTCTAGTGTTTCCAAATTCCTTCAGGTCTTATTCGTCCTGGAAACTCTTTATCTCTCTTTCTGTTCTGAATGACAGACTTGCTGGATAAAGTATTCTTGGCTGCATACTTTTCCCATTTGCACATTGAATATGTCATGCCAGTCCTTTCTGGCCTAACAGGTCTCTGTCATAGGTTGGCTGCCAGCCTTATGTGTCTATCCTTGTAGGTTAAGGACCTCTTGTCCTGCATGCTTTCAGGATTTTCTCTTTATTTTTGTAACTTGAAAGCTGCACTATAATATGTTGAGGTGTTGATCTATTTTGGTTGATTTTGAGGGGGTTTCTCTGTGCCTCCTGGATTTGAGTGCCGGTTTCCCTCCCCAGATAAGGGAAGTTTTAAACTATAATTTGTTCAAATAAACCTTCTGCCCTTTTCTCCTGCTTCTAATCTTCTGGGACTCCTATAATATGGATATTATTTTGCTTTATGGAATTGCTGAGTTCCCTCAGTATACCTTTGTGGTCTAATAGGTTTTTTTCCCCTCTTATTTTCAGTTTCCTTATTTTCCATCACTTTATCTTCTACAGCACTGATTCAGTCTTCTGCTTCATTCATCCTCATTTTTATGACGTTTACTTGGGGACCTTATCTCAGTTGTAGCATTTTCAATTTTGGCCTGACCAGACTTTAGTTCTTTTATCTCTTCAGCAAGGGATTCTCTAATGTCTTCTATGCTTTTTTCAAGCCCAGCTAATAGTCTTATAATTGTTTTAAATTCTAGTTCAGACATTTTACTTATATCTGCATTGATTTAATCTCTGGCCATCATTTCTGCCTATTCTTTCTTTTGGAGTGAATCCCTCTGTCTTGTTATTTTGGAGAAAAAAAATACAAAGAAAGAAAAAATAAAAAAAGAAATAATAAGAAAAAAATAAAAATGAAAAAATAATATAAGATAAAATAAAATACATATGGAAGTTAGATCCTAGGTGTGCTTTGGTCTGTTTGTTATGAGAAGGTTATTATAAAAGAAGTAGAAAGAAAGAAAAGAAAAAGAAGAAAGAGACAAAATTAAAAATTAAAAAAAAAAGTACAATAAGAAATTTAAAAATGCTCTTTCTGGGCGCCTGGGTAGCTCAGATGGTTAAACGTCTGCCTTTGGCTCAGGTCATGATTCCAGTATCCTGGGATTGAGTCCCGCATCGGGCTCCCTGCTCAGCAGGGAGCCTGCTTTTCCTTCTGCCTCTCTCTCTGTGTCTCTTATGAATAAATAAATAAAATCTTTAAAAAAAGGCTCTTTCTGTATCCAACAAAACAAAGCAACAAGAAAGCAACAACAACAACAACAAAAAAGACAAAAACAAACAAAAACAAAAAGAAACAAGTAACAAACAAAAAAAGAACCCCAGAGGAGGCTAGATCCCGTTTCTCCTAAAGCCGAAGCTTTACAGCACTCTATAATAAGCTGACTTGTTGTGGGTGAGGGGTTTGTGCTGGTCTTCTCTGGGAAGGACCTGCTGTTACGTTTCTCAGGTGGAATTGCCCTAGTGGAGATGCACCTGCAGGGAGGCAGTGGGGCAGGGCTTGGTGTAGAGGCTCTGTTCTCCACTCAGCACTGTTTAGCTCATGGAGGTGGATCAAGCTGTTGTGTATGGGGAGAAAATGCCGTTGCCCTGTTCTTTCATCTCTGGAGTGGGAAATGCATGCCACCCCCCTCTTTAGTGAGCCCTCACAAACGAGTAAAAAATGACCCCTCTCGTGTCCCTGGTTTCTGTCAGCTACCCATCTTCACCCTGTCTATGTTATAGCTGTCCACCTGCCAAATGGCGCATCATTCCTGTGTTTTATCTCAGACAGAGCAGTGTTTCAAAACCCCATACTTCAGGGATCGCTGAGGAGCAGACCCGCACCGATCCTCTGGGGGAGGGAGTTTCCCTGCATGGTGGCTGGTGCTGGCTTGTGGCAGAAGGCAGTGGCAGTTCAGAGAACTGCGGTTCAGAGTTGACGGTAAATTGCAGCACAGAGCCATTGCCACCGCGGTGTGCAGCCCTTAGGAACATCCCTGTTCCTAGACTGGTGGGCGGGACTGTTGGATGGTGCCCTCAGGGTCCTTTGTCTGCAAGGAGGCTGTAACACGTCTTCTAAACGCATTCAAACTCTCAAGCTGTGGCCAGTCCCGGGTTGTCACAGAAGACAGTGGCACAAATGTGCAGTGGTTCAGAATTTATGGTAAAGAATTTGAGGGAAGGTGGGTTCCCTCAAAGCCGGGTTTGCAGCCCTCAGCCAGCCTTTGTTCCTACACTCGTGGGCGGGACCTTTCAATGGCACCCACAGGGTCCTTTGCCTACCGAGGGGCCGTGTGGCCTTTCCCCAGTGCACTCCAAGCAGGAGAACAGCTTCTCCGCATGTGACCTTGGGGATCCTCAGGCTGCCCACTGCTGGGGCTAGGTTCTGCACCCCCACTGGGGCACCACTCAGTTCCCTAGGCAAGAACCTGACTGTGGTGCCAACCTCTGATACCTCAGAATTTGCTACACTGCCCACAGAAAACTGGCGGTAATGTAACTCTCTCCTGCCCTCCCCACTTCCCTCAATGATTTTGAGCAATAGTTTTCTTGTGCAGTCTGCGAGTTTTCATTCTTCTCTCTCTCTCCACGATTTTCTCTCTCTCTTCTCTCACTACTCCCTCTTCAGTCAGGGCTCCCTCCCCTGGGGAGTGCCCACTGCTCTTTTCTCCCATGGAGAAATTCTCTTTAGTTCCTACCCTCCACGGGTGGTTTTTCTGGCTTAAAGATGTGCAACTTTGGTCTCTGAGACTTCTGATCAATTTTGTGGGTGTTCAGAATGATCCATCTTTATCTAGGTGTGATCCAGTGAGGAGTCAGGCTTAGGGTCGCCCTATTCCTCCTCCA
Source organism: Mirounga angustirostris (assembly GCF_029215605.1). Taxonomy (NCBI): domain Eukaryota; kingdom Metazoa; phylum Chordata; class Mammalia; order Carnivora; family Phocidae; genus Mirounga; species Mirounga angustirostris. The sequence continues at coordinate 54,344,219 of NW_026991712.1, read as the reverse complement.
TCTTACCTAGAGTTTTCTTAATTGTACTTGTCAGTTGAAGTAAATTATAATATCATCTGATGTGGTTTACAATATATATATAAGAAATATTTAAGACACTTTTAAATGGTGGAGGGCATAAGGATGTAAACGGAAATAAGTTTTCTAAATTTACTCATACTGGTAAAATGTCAATGCTGATAAGACCGTGAGGAAATAGCTGGCAAGGATGTGAAGAAACCGAATCTCTCATGTACTGCTTATGGGAATGTAAAATGGTGCAGCCACTTGGGAAAATAGTTTAGTCGTTTCTTGTAAAACCATACATATACTTATCAAATGACCCCATAATCCACTCCTGGATATTTATCCCAAAGAAATTAAAACATACCCACATAAAAAACTCATACCCAAATGTTCATAGTTCCTTTATTTGTAACAGGTAAAAAACTGGAAACAATCTAGATATCCTTCAGTGAGCACGTGATATGATGAGCAATGGGTGTTATACTGAATTAATGAGTCATTGAACATTATATCAAAAACTAATGATGTACTGGGCACCTGGGTGGCTCAGTTGTAGAGCGACTGCCTTCGGCTTGGGTCGTGGTCCTGGAGTCTCAGGATCGAGTCCCACATCAGTCTCCCTGCTCAGCAGGGAGTCTGCTTCTCCCTCTGACCCTCTCTCCTTTCATGCTCTCTCTCACTCTCTCTCTCTTAAATAAAAATCTTAAAAAAAAAAAAAGACTCTCCCTCTCCCTTTAAAAAAAAAAAAAACTAATGATGTACTATACCTTAGCTAATTGAAGTTAAATTTAAAAAATGGTTAAATAAGCCATGGTAACTATGGTACATCCATACCAAGGAATATTACACAATACTAAAAAGGAACAAACTATTAATATATGCAGCAACTTAGATCTCAAGGGCATTATGGTAAATGAAAAAAAAATCCAACCTTAAAAAAAATCACATACTATATGATTATATTTATATAGCACTCTCAAAATGATAAAATTATAAAGGTGGAGAACAAACTAGTGGTTTCTAGGGACTAAGGAAGGAAAAATAAGGAAATAGGAGTGACCATGAAATGGTAAAATGAGGGAGATCTTTGTGGTGATGAAATAGTTATACATTTTGATTATAGTGGTTATACAAACTTTCACAAGTGAAAAAATAGCATATAGTTACATACAGATTGTACTAGTGTCAGTTTCCTGGGTTTGATGTTGTGTGACAACTTTTGAGGGAAAACTCGGTGAGGATGGAAGGATGCAGGGACTCCCTGTACTATCTGCAATTTCTTGCGGATCTGAAATTATTTTAAAATAAAAAGTTAGAAAATAAACTTAAAAAAGAAACAAAATAAGTAAAAATGTCATGATCTTCTGTTGGAAGATCATATATTATATTTTGGGCATAAAATGAGTAGCTAAAACCAAAATAACACTATGTCTAGTCACCTTCTTTCTTTCCACTAACACTATATTATATGCTGCACATGGTGGCAGTGATGAGAATACAAGAGAGAATAAACTGAATCCTTGTCCCAGGTAATGCAAATTGGAGAAGATGACACAGAGAAGTAAATAAGCAGGTGGAACGCCAAGTAGGAGCCTCAGGATAACTACAAAATACCATGTCTATCTTAGAGTCTTTCTCTTACAAACTCACCTCAATTCATTAAAAAAACAAGAAACCATCTCTCTCAGTGTTGAAAGCAACTCTAAATCTCTCTTCCCTTAATTAAGTTAACCTCTACTGAGTTGTTTTTATGTGCTGGGTAGTATACTCAATATCTCACATATATCACCTCATTCAATTTTTGCACATTTATAAGGGAAGTACTATTACTGAGGTACAGAAGAGGAAAGAAATTCTCTGAGTGGTTGCAGTCACCCCGTTGGGGTGTTTTAAAATCTGAATTTGTAACCAGGTGGTCTGATTCCTAAAAACATGTTCTTAATCACTGTCCTAAATTTCACGGTGTGTTGGGGATATCATTCCTTATCTCATCTGTGTGTGAGGGCACATGGCTTTGAATTTCACTTGGTCACCTCAGGCTTTACATTTTGTGATAGTTAACAAGGGTGCATTTATTATACAACTATCTCTAACTGGAGGGTGCTTCAGCTGTCATCTATTTAAATCCCTTTTGTCTACCCTATTAAAGGAGAACATTTAGTCAGTCAATATAGCTATGCAATTGCTTTTCACTGTCATTTTAAAGAGTTAGACTTATTATAGAGGAGGAGCGTGGCAACTAAGTACCCCAATGTCATGAATCACTCAGGGTCAGAATCAGACTGCACTGGATACCAACCGGTATCTCTCAATTTAGGGCAGTGCAGTCTACAGTTGCTATTTTGGCTTATAGTCCAAACTGAGGAAGCAAATTGTACTGATCCTCTTCCATGTTGTACAATATCAAACATGACTGAGCCCTTCTCTCTGCTCTTACCTGTTTATTTTTCTCCCAACAGAGTCATTATGAAGAACAGGTTTGCATCCTTGGGCTGAGGAAGAACAATACTGGACTATTTCTGCTGGATTCATGATCTCCATACAGAAATTCAGCATTTCAAGTCTTGCTCCTATATCACTCTGTGTTCCTTTTCTAGTCTTCCTTCCCAAATTTCCTCTCTTGAGTGGGAGAGAAGAATAGATGACAGACAAGAAGGGAGTCAGAGTGAGGAAGATGTATTATCTTACAAACAGAGGTACAGAGGTGAAACAAAAGGAGGAGATAAAGACGGGGAGAGGGAAGACACATCTTTGAGAGATCCTGAGCCATGGTGCTGCAACATAAATCTCTCCCATAAGTCAAATGTAGCAAAGGCATTTATACCTGTGAAGAATCTCACTTCTTTCTTAAAAGGAAAATGGGGAGCAAGAGCTCCTTGGAGAGGCATCATGGTCAGGAAGATGGCAACAATGACCCATGCTGCTCCTCTTATCTGCTTGTCAGTTTCACTCAGGCTTACAATGACTGCATAACTAATCTTGTTCAAGAAAACTATGTGCATTTCTAAAGTTGAGTAAGGGAAACACCCACAAATGCTGAAATAATAGAAGCAAAGAAGAAAGGAAAGATGGGAAGGAAAGAAAGAGGAACAAGCCAATCATTAGTTAGAACACATGTCTTCTACTATTAAAATATTGTTAAGTCAAGAAAATAATTTTATTGTCTTTAGAAATTTGAAAACAGAATAAACTCAGTGTCATGTTATGAATCAGGAATGAGAATACTTTCTTATGCATTATCAATTTTCAGGAAAAAAATCTGGGGCATACCAAACAAAAATTAGCTAGTTTTGTTTACTTTTGGAGGGAGTAATACTCACATTTAATTTATTCATCTTAAAAATCAGTCATTAGGACATTAACCAATTATGAAATAAAAAAATTAAAAACTTAATTTCCTTTTGCTTTTAAATTAATTGCAGTAACTCACAGTGGTTAAGTGTATGAGTTCTAGTTATACAGAGCTGAGCCTTTAGCTATGTGACCTATTGCCAGTTACTTCCCTTCCCTGTGCCTATACTTTTCATCTATAAATTGGGAATAATGACAATATCTACCTCAAAGGACTTTTATGAGGATTAAATCACTATAGTGAATTTAGCACAGCAACTAAATATTGTAAACCCTCAACATGTGTTGGCATCATTATTACTATTTTAAAGAAAGTACAGAAAGTTATATTACAGTCAACATAAATAAGGTCAACAGCCAAACCACCATAATGTAAAATCATTTAAAATCATAAAATCATTAAAAAAACCCACAAAATAATGAAAACTATTTCAGCATGACCAAAAATATTCTTTCTTTCTTTTCTTTTTTTTAGAGAGATTTATTTGTTTATTTTAGAGGGAGAGAGAGAACATGAGCACAAGTGGGGAGGAGGGGCAAAAAGAAGAGAGAAAGGATCTTAAGCGGACTCTGAGCTGAGCTTGGAGCCTGTCAATGGGCTCCATCTCACGACCCTGCGATCATGACCTGAACTGAACCAAGAGTTGGACACTCAACCAATTGAGCCACCCAGGTGCCCCAATATTATTTATTTCTAAATGTGAAAGTCTCAGGAACCTCAGAGGAGATTTGACGAAATCCTGATAAAGCCAAGTAGTGGACTTGGTTGCCCTCCATCATTGACCAAATAAAATGCTTCCTGAAATTTGCCAGATAAAAAATGAACCTGAGCTTGGCTTCATGCTAGGCAAGCTAAGTTAACTTAGAAATGAGTTTATAGAAAACAAATTCAATAATTGATAGATTCAATAATTTATAAGGCAACATGCCAGATCTTTGCAGGGATTTGCTTAATTTCCCACAGCTGAAGTTTTTGGAGACGGGTTCTCAGAAAAGAAGACAAATTTGGTAAAACTGTGCATAAAGAATATATTTCAGTTTTGTTGGAGTTTTTTATTGTTATCATTTCAGATTCAGTCTAGTCTCACAGTTTGCTCATGCCTATGATACGTAGTCTAAGTTGTAATAATAGCAGACATGTGCTTCCTGTCTCCATCAGTTAGGATTCAACCAGAGAAGCAGAACCATTAGAAGATACATACAGAGAAAGTTATTGCAGTAAGTTAGCTTATGGGGCAAGTCTAGGCAATACCCATGCCTACTGGGCTAGCCACTAAGAGGAGCAGACTAGGATTCTTGGGTATATGCTGAAACTATTGTCCCCAGGCAGAATTTCTTCTCTCAGGAAAACCTCAGCCCTGCTTTTAAAGCCTTTCAACGGATTGGATCAGGTCCAGCCAGGTTATCTAGAATACTCTCCCTTACTTAAAGTCAGTTCATTATAGACTTTACTTACATCTACAAAATACCTCCACACCAATAGCTAGAATTATATTTGAATACTTGAGGCCTGAAGCCTAGTCAAGTTGACAATCAAAAACACCACCACATTGGGGCACCAGGGTGTTTCAGTTGGTTAAGCATCCAACTTTTTATTTTGGCTCAACTAATAATCTCAGGGTTGTGAGATTGAGCCCTGAATCGGGCTCCACACTGGGCATGGAGGCTGCTTAAGATTCTCTCTCTTCGTCTCTTTGCCCCTCCCCCCTCAAAAAAAGTAAAAAACAAACAACAACAACAACAAAATCACCACATCTATATGCATCTCCTTAACCTGTACTTAAAATCCAAATAAAGCCAATAAAAAGTCATACTTCCACCTAACAAGATACAACTATTTTACTTAATAATGAAAAGATATTTAACCTTTTTTTTTCTCAGAGGATACAAAGTCCTTGGGTGATATTCACTCTTATCCCTTGATATCCTGTAACTTACTGTTGTATAAAGTTAACTAATAGTAACGCATCTCATGTTGGATGGTGAGTTAATAAGAGAAAGAAGAAACAAAAATGTTTGGTTAATATATATGCAAACTAAATAAAATAAGGAATACTTATAATTGTTACAGTCCTTCTTTCTGCAACTGGTCTGATGATTATAGTTAGTATTTATAACTCCTTTTTCCCACTATCCATTCCATAGTTCCTTTGCCCTCAGCAAGCATCTCAGTTGGTCATGGTTATTTGTCTGGTGGAGTGACCTAAACTTTCATGTCTAAAGTTTGAGGCCATTAGCAGACCTACCTGAAATGCACTGTAGTTTTTTCATTTAATCACAGGACATGGAAGTAGATAAAGATACCCTAAGGGATCTCTTGTATTCAAGACATCCCCTTCCTTAGCTCAAGGTAGCAATTCAATTTCTCCCTTGATGATCAGGATCAATAACCCCAGTCAATAGGGTAACCCCTTCCTTGCCTGTTGAGGGAGAATCACGAGGAGCCCAAAGTAGATGGTTAACAGTCCCAACATTCACTATATGTTATTATGTCTCCTGATTGAAATATTTCTCTTTGGAACTAAGATTTCTAGAACATGAGAGCTTATAGTTGAGGGGACAAGGCAGCAAAAATTTTGATGGTAGATAAAAGTGGAGTTACTCTCATTTCTATCCCTTAATTTCTGGACTCATGACTCTGGGTATGGGAGAGACAGCACCATATATTGGTCACCAGTTCAGAGCATACACACCCTCCTGGAGAATGTTACCCCAGCCTTGCAAGATACTGCTATCAAGCTGGCATTGTATCCAAATCTTCATAACACCATTCCATCATTCCGTCAGGCCAACTGCTTAAGATGAAGGGGAACACATCAGGGCTAGTGAATTCAATGAACACGAGCCCATTGCCACATTTAACTGTAGCACAGTAAGTTGTTTGACCAAAAGCAATGCTGTGTGGAATGCCATGATAGTGGATAAGACATTCTATAAGCCCACAGATGACAGTTTGGTACTGCATGCAGATAAGGCAAATCTATGCCCAGGGTAAGTGTCTATTTCAGTAAAGCACCTTCCATGATGGAAGCAGTCCATTGTAATCAACCTGCTATCAGGTAAATCATTGATCATCTTGGGGAATGATTCCATGCTAGGGATACAGCATTGGCCTCTGCTGCAGGCAGATTGGGCACTCAGTACTGGAGGTAGCCAGGCTGATCCTGGTAAATGGAAGCCCATATTAGTGAACCCATGCATATTCTCCATTCCTGCCACCATAGCCACTTTGTTTATGGGGCCGCTGGGCACTGATAGGAATGGCTGGAGAAAAAGGTAACTGGTATCCATGCAGTGGTCCATCCTATATGCTTGATTATTAAAATCTTTCTCTGCTAAGGTCATCCTTTGGTGAGTATTCACAAGGGGCACAAATATCTTTGCCCATTTTGCCCATTCATAGAGGTCCATCCACATGCCTCTTCCCTAGACCTCCTTGTTACTTTCTCCAATTATGTTCCTTCCCAGTCCTGCTGGCCTCAGCCCATTAAATTATATAGATTCATACCGCTAAACATTTTCCTTTCCAAGAAAATGAACAACCAGGTGAACTATTCCAGTTCTGTTCACTGAGAAGATTTTCCTTTAACAGTGTCTTTCAGGAATGTACCTGAAAAGTTGTGAAGCTGCACCATCATATTGGCCAAGAGCTAATAAAGCTCAATTTGTTTGGTCTATGTGAATGGATTAGAAAAGATTGACTCAAATTAATCCAAACAATGCCCTACAAGTACATTTACTCCCTATATCTTATGCAGAGGTCTTCATTAGCCCTTCCCAAACCTGACAGCTCATTGGCCTCTCCCTCCTTCTATATTTTCTCACATGATCATCAGCACCAAAATTCCATTTGGTTATCAAATCCAGAAACTCAGGGATAATTTTTAAGCTTGCCCTCTCCTTCAACCATCTCATCCTGCAAACTCCACCCCATGTACCTCATTTGAACAATTACCATTTTATACGCTAAATTTTTCCCCAAATACTTCTGCTGACTGTCACTATTTCGTCAATTTAGTTTAGGATCTCACTACTTTCCCCCCCAGAACTATTGTAATGTCCTTCTAATTGGTGTTCCATCTTAGTTTTGCTTTTAGCTAATCTGTCATCCAATGGCTGTCAAAGTGGTCTTAAGTTACATATATCAGTCACACTGTTACTCCCTATTTTAACTCCCTCAGTGAGTTCCTATATTAAAAAACAAAACAAAACAAACTTCTTGCAATAACATACAAATCTGAACTCATTTGAAGACTTATTTTCAAAGTTTACATGAAGAAAATGAAAAACAAAACTAAAACAAAATGGCTCAGTTACAAATAATCATTTTTCTCACTTAAAAAGAATCCAGCCCTTATCGCTTCCCTCAGTCTCATATTCTGGTGTTCTTTCTTTTTTTTAAAACATGTACTCTCTTTATATTAGTCTACATTCAGATCCTGATGCATAGGAGCATTCATGTTTCCGTACATTTATTTTTTTAGATTTCTTTTTTTAAAATTTATTATATTATGTTAGTCACCATACAGTACATCATTAGTTTTTGATGTAGTGTTCCATGATTCATTGTTTGCATATAATAACACACAGTTATTTAAATGTGCTATTTCTACTCCACAGGATATCTTTTCTTCCATGTCCTGAGGTGATACCCAAATTATTCTTCAGTCACAGATGAATTATCAGTTCCATCATAAGTCATAAAGTTCTTTCCCAATCCCTCTAAGCAGAATAATGGGTTTGATTTTATTATTGTACTTCACCTTTTTCATAATTTTATATTTCATGGCTATTGCTACTTCAGCAAAATGAAGTTCTTTTTATTATTATATCCTCAAAACCCAACATAGTGTCTGGCTTAAATATGCTCCATAAATGTTTAGTGAGTGAGTGAATGACTGAATGAATCAATGCACCAATAAATGAAGTCAGATAGAATGGCAATAAACATGTACTTCAAGCAACTGATAATAGGGTCACAGCCTTAGTATATGAAGATTATATATAAATATATCTGTTTTTCTTTTCCAAAATAAAAATTAGAACAAAGTAGTATAATAATTCCAGGGGAACTGAGATATAAAGCAGTGTGTCAAATTAATGGCTGCCTCTAAACACCTCAACTTCCTGGTCTAATCATGTGATTATTTTTATTTTTCTATTTTTAACTGTATTATCTTTTTAGATGTAATATCTGATATTGGTGATAGATATGTAGAGTCTGAAGCATAATTATAAAATGAATATTTCTGAACCCACCATACAACATTAGAACTACAACACCATCAAAGAGTTTTTTAAAATATATATCTATGTTTTTTAAAGATTTTATTTATTTATTTGACAGAGAGAGACACAGCGAGAGAGGGAACACAAGCAGGGGGAGTGGGAGAGGGAGAAGCAGGCTCCCCACTGAGCAGAGAGCCCAATGAGGAGCTCGATCCCAGGACCCGGGGATCATGACCTGAGCCGAAGGCAGAGGCTTAATGACTAAGCCACCCAACCACACTTAAATATATTTTTTTTAAACTTGGGAAACATAAAACTATTCTGGGATATGCATGGTATTGCATTTCCACCCTCACTTTACAGGTAGATGTGCCCATGTCACTTATTTTGACCAGTAAAATGTGAACAAAAGTGAAGGATGATTCCTCATGGCTCTTTTTACCCACGATGATGCTCACAGAAACATCTGCTTGTTGAGATGGATCCTCTGTCAGCCCAGGTCCACAAGTGACTATCATGAGCAAATACCCCTTGCTGACCCCATTTGTACATGTAGTGAGGGTAACAAATAAATTCTCATTTAAATCATAAAATTTGGGGATATTTTTGTCACTACAGTAACTCGTAATTCGTAATATGTGGACATAATGAAGAATTTTTTGTAATCTATGTGATATTGAAAACACTCCCTCCATGTTGTTAAAAGTTCTGCAAAAGTATTATTTCGATAGTCTTCTGTTGATGTGGCATTCTTTTTAAGAAGTTCCCTAATTGTGGGATATTTAGACATTTTCACATTTTGATATTGTATGCTACTCTCCAACAAACCCCCTTAAACTAAATCTATGCATCTCCATTTATTTAAGATAAAGGAACAAAAGTAGAATAGGTCAAAGCTAAGAACTTGTCAAAACCTTTGACACAGTTTGCTATTTTTTCCAGAAAAAAATTGATAAACTTATAATTTTACCATGTGTACCTGAGCATACATACAGTGTCTTGTTTTTAAACATGTAAATTTGAATTACTAGTGATAGTAAATATCTTTTCCATCTATGTGGTGGTTCGATTTTTATAAATTTGATTATTCACACACTTAACCTATTTTTCTTTTGGATTTTCCCCCCAAGTAGCTAACTAATTTTTACTTACACAAAAACTATACTGTTACATATTATATATTTAAATTTTCCTGGTTACATATGAATATATGTGTGTGCATATAATAAATGCATATATATGTACTCACACATCCATCCATACATATATCTTAAATGATAAATGTTATAGATATTTCCTGTTCATCCTTTAAACATCCCTTAAGCTGTCTTTCTATGAGTCTCATGTTTTATTGCAATAGATAGAATGCCCAAAAATGTTAAAAAGTAGCAATGTCAGACATCATATTCTGGTACCTGATTTTTTAAAAAAAGTCACTTTTTAACCAAATAGTTTTGAGAGCCAGGTAGTGTTTTGAGGACCTGTGTTTGATGAAAGTCTAGCAGATAAGCAGTGTTTGGTGACCTGGGAATAAAGTAGTGAACAAGATAGACAGGCTTCCTCTTCTGTAAAGCATAATTTCTACTTAGGAAAAGACAGTCAACAAGTAGTCAAGGAAATTGACAAGATAATTGCAGACGGTGATTGGAGGTGTGAAGAAATAAAATAAAGCTAGCACCATAAGATATAGCATGACCGAGGAGTAGTACTGTTGTTTCAGTGGTCAGGGAAGGGCCTCCTGAAGGGGCAGCATCTTAGAGGGGATAAGAAAAAGTGCTGGCCAGTAGTGATCAGGAAGAACAGGAATGAAGGGGTAGTAAATTCAGAAGCCCCAAGGCTCATGGTATTGGAAAAGCAAGGGGATGATTGCCGTGTCTATAATTTAGTGGGTAAGGGATGGGGAAAGGGGCTGGAAAGTTTGGCTGAAGTAGGCTTGTGTAAGTTTCGCAGGCCAAGAAAAGGATCTCTAATTTTGGTTAGAGCAGATGTCAAGTTATTTGAGGGGCACCTGGGTGACTCTGTCGTTAAGCGTCTGCCTTCAGCTCAGGTCATGATCCCAGCTCCTGTGATCCATCCTGGAGCCCCGCATAGGGGTTCCAAAGCAGGAAGCCTACTTCTCCCTCTCCCACTCCCCCTGCTTGTGTTCCCTCTCTCGCTGTGTCTCTCTCTGTCAAATAAATAAATAAAACCTTTTTAAAAAATTTAAAAAGTCAAGTTATTTGATGTGGCTTACATTTTTTGGAAAAAAATCACTCTGGCTGTTGTATGAAAAATGTATAAAGAAGGATAAGAGGGAAGCAAGGAGGTCACTTATCCATCTGTTAGAATGCCTCGGTGAAAGATGATGGTACTTTGGACAAGCAAGCCGGCAACAGGCATGGAAAACAGATGGGATTCTGGGTAGATTTTGAAGAGTAGAGCTGTCACAACATAGTGATTGTTTTGCTGTTGACGTTAGAGAAAAAGAAAAATCAAGGACAGCTGCTATGGGTTGATTCCTAGATGGATAAAGGAATAGCATACTGAGATGGGGAAGGTTTGAGAACGAGTAGGTCTAGTTCAGTGGAGTGCAGCTGGGAAGAGTTTTGGCTCTTTTGAGGTTAAGACATCTATTTGATATCCTAGAATAGTATGGAGTACACACTTGTGTACAGAAGTCCAAACTTCAGGGGAAAATTTAGAACTGGAGAAAGAAATACTTTTACTGCCTCTTGTGTCTCACCAGTAAGATTGAGGATAGTTATTAAGCTATTATTATATTTGCAGAAAAAATAGTTTTGGGCCATTTTGTATTTTTTTCACTATACTGCTGAATATGAACATAAAATTATTTCTACATTTCTGATCTGTAGAATTTTCTTGAGAAAATGATTATGTTGGTTTAATTATAAGTACAAAATGAATACACAAGCACAAAGCCATATGTCAAGTAACAAATAACAGAAAATTAAGGAAGTCAATCAAAATATGTGAAAGAGCTAAATTTCTTGTTCCTAAGTAAAATACAGCATTATTCAAATTAGTGAACTAACTTACGACCTTCACTGCTAATAATATATTGAATGTAAAATGTTCACCCAAGATTCTTTACTTTTAACTAATTTTTAAAAACATTTTCTAAGAAATTGTCCTGACAATTATCCTCTCTTTTATTAAATAACTCTAGCAAAAAAGTATTAATCCTTAATGAGTCCACATTTTGTCTTATCACCTTTTAAAAAAATACTCCATAACTAAGCTGTTGAAATACATTATTCTGTTGTTAATTTTAAATGTGAGATATTTCAAACACATATACATATAGATGATATATAATAGATGCTTAGGTACCTACTACCTGGGTTGAAAAATTTGTTAACATTTTGTCTCAGATCTTTTTCACCCTAAGAAATAAAAATTTACAGGTACAATTTGTTAATATTTATATATAACACATGATAGATATATTTTTTGAAAATAAGATTATTTAATTATCCCAGTACAATGTAGATCTGCCACAGGCCAAGTTTCTATATACTTATACATCTGCATCAGTACTTCCTCTTTCTCCCATTAGTCAATTTGTCTATTCCTTTAACAATATCACGCTCTTTAAAATGCTAAAGCATTTCATTAACTCTAGGGCAAGTATTCCTTCATTCTTTTTCTTCTTCAAAATAATCTTGTCTGTTCTTGGTCTTTAATAGCTCCATATGGACTTTAGAATCCGCTTTGGCTCCATGATGAACCATGTCGCATTTTGATTTAAGTTAAATTTAAGTTAAAAGAATAATTTGGGAAAATTGCCACTTTTTTTTTGGTGGCAATACACTCCTCATTCACTGATAAAATATATCTCTCCATTTATTCTATGGTTTTAAATGTCTTTAAAGATCTTTCACACTTCTGTTGGATTTCCTTGGGTTTTATATTCTTTTCTTATTGTGATACGTGCTTTATTATTGTATTTATTACATTTTACCTGTTGTTTTTAAAGATTTATTTATTTATTTGAGAGAGAGAGAGTGAGTGAGAGAGCCAGGGAGAGGGAAGGAGAAACTCAAGAAGACTTTGTGCTGAGCCCGACACGGGGCTCAATCTCAAGACCCTGGGATCATGACCTGAGCTGAAACCAAGAGTTGAATGCTTAACCAACTGCACCACCCAGGTGCTCCTCATTTTTACCTGTTTTGACTTTGAATATTGGCATTGGGTCCAGCAATGTTGCTGAACTCTCTTAGGTTAATAGTTCACCTGCAAAGTCACTTGGATTTTCTTTTCTTTTTTTTTTTTATTATGTTATGTCAGTCACCATACAGTATTTCATTAGTTTTTGATGTAGTGTTCCATGATTCATTATTTGCATATAACACCCAGTGTGACTTGGATTTTCTATGTACACAATCATAGGATCTCTAAATAATGAAAGTGTTGCCTTTTCCTTCAAGACCTTATCTAATATGCTTTATAGTCTTGCCTTATACATTGACCACAACTTGTAAAAGGCAAATGACAGGGGTTGGAATGAGCTTACTAACAGGGAGGCTAAAAAGAGAGAAGGAAATATGTGAGGACAAAACTTTAGACAATGTTTATTTTAGGGAGTCCAAGGATAAGCCGGAGAAGGAGGTCAAAATGCTCCAAGCAGAAAAGAAATCTGGACATGATAGTGTCGCAGAACCAGAGGAAGAATTTCAAGAAGAAAGCCGCTATAAGCAGTATTAAACGTTGCAAAGAATCCATCTGAGAAAAGTCTACTCGATTTTGTAATCCTTGCTGATCATTGAGAAACTGGTTTCAGAAGAAAGGCTGGAGTGAAGTTAGCTTCCAATAGGTGAAGTACTAAAAACAGTGATGAGTTAAAGCTGGGGAAAAAGTATTCTTTCAAACTGTTCAGGGGAAAAGATAGAAATGAAATGAAGCAGTACCTTAAGGGGTTATATGGTTGAAGAGAAATTTTCTGGCTTTAAAAAATGGTGAAGATAGAATTTATTGTAGGCAGAAAGGAAAACACTATTGGTGATAGAATGTTGAAAAGCAGGATCAGGTTCCAAAAGAAGATTAAGATGGAATAAAAATAAAAGAGGAGTTAAGTCTGAAAAAAAGAAGGAAAACTTCTCTCCCAGATGCTGCTTGAGAGCAAAAAGGGAGAGTAAAATTAAAGAAATGGTAAGAGGAATTGAAGAAACACATTTGAAAGGCTCAAGAATGATTTCTGGGGTTAATGTGAGTAACTGAAAGAACTGTTTGCAAGACCATTCCCAAACCTAACTCCATGGTCTCATGCTCAAAAGGGGCGATAGCAAAAGGCCAGGCACTAAACAAAAGCTCAGTTTCATTAGCATCTCTCTAAGACCTTGTGATCACAAGATGACACTGGTGGGTTCAGCAACAAAGGCCCAGCAAATTCTAGAGCAAGATTTACAAGACCAAATGTCCAAAGTGGCAAGGGACAAACACACTGGAAATGTATTTACCATATAAAAGCATTCAAGCTCAACCATCTAAATATGCGGCTGAAAAGCAACAAGAACAACAGACACAAAATAACACCACCACCAGTAAATCTTTGACCTGGATTTAATCCGTAAGCAACCAATTACAGCCACTCTTTCGGAGGGAAAAGTGACTGTGGCTCAACGTTGGAGACTTAGCAACAGCATTCACAGCTTTGGCTTCATGTACCTGTAGCTTTACATGGGATTCCCTCTTTACTGTCTCCCTTGTTCTCACCAACCAAAGACTGGACAAACAGGAGCCAGCATGATGGATTGAATTAGGTCTGGTTTTGGTATTCTCAGGGCCAGGCTATCTGTGGGGAAGGATGAGGCTTTGTCAGAAGGTTGCAGTGGGTTTAAATAAAGATTCTTCCAGGCCAGCATCCAAGGTCCAAAGAAAAACCAATACCAAGCTATCCATTTTTGGGACTCAGGCAGAGCAGAATAGCAGTACAGAACTCAGGAAGGGAGGTAATCCACAAGGAATTCCCAGCATTGCTGGAACCTAGCTAAGGCATTTTAGAGGACATCTATCAACTTTATGCATCTTTAAGGAGGAGCGGTTAGGAGAAGATAACTTTTTCCAACACCTCAGATCAAGGTCATTTCTGGGTTTGAAATGCCCCAGGGGCTTGACAGCAGGAAGTGCTGGATAGTAGATGGCACTAAGGTATAATCACCTGAGGGATTCCTAAATGTAGTAGAGAAGAAATACGAGAGGACTGTAGACCCCATAAGGGAGTAGGAATAGGTGAAGACCGCTATTATGTTTCTTGTTTAACTCCAGGAAGCTGTGCCCTGGGGAAATATGGTTACATTTCAACAGGGATTGGAAAATGCAAGTTTAAAAGGTGGACTGGAATCCAGGATTTGTTATAGTAGGAGGAAATAGGGAGATGTTAATTAATGGGGGGATGTTGAACTAAACGTGCCTAGGAGCAGGTGTGGTATTAGAAGACTATTTTGTTTCTGAAAATCTAGCTTATTGGCTAATTCACAATTTGGGAAGTGAGGGAATTATTCCTTTTTTTCTTTTCTTTTTTTTACATTATATTAAGAAAGGGGTTAGCTTACTTCATTGTGGTTAATAATTATTATTGAACAACCCCGGGAAGTCATTTGATTTGAATTTCCAAATTTACTAAATATTGGCATTGAATTATTGCTCTTATCTGTAGAGTCACTCTGTCTGGCCCCAACAATCATAAGGCATGCCCCCTGACTATTTCAGTTTTCAATGTAGACAGGTGATTGAATACATTGGCTTTGGAATCAGCCAGATTTGGTTTGAATACCAGCTCTGGAAGGTATAAGCTGTGTGATTTTGAGCTAGCGAGTCACTTAACTCCTTGGAACTTTTAATTTCCTCTTTGGTCAAACAATGTCTTCTAACAGTCACTGCAAAAATAATGTTAAATGAGACAATGTACAGTAAGTGGTTAAAGCACTGTAGATATTCAATTATTAATGAATATTATTTTTATTAATATTATTATTATTATTACTGAATGCTACTCTTGTAAAAATGTTTAAAGTGTATGTAACTGGGTGATGGGCATTAAGGAGGGCACGTGATGTGATGAGCACTGGGTGTTATACACAACCAATGAATCATTGAACACTATATCAAAAACTAATGATGTACTATATGTTAGCTAATTGAATTTAAATTTAAAAAATGTGCATTGTTTATAGTCAAATATAAAGAATGTCAAAGACTAGACCATCTATGCCACATTGGTTAATTGCTCATATGCTCACTATATGTTTTGAATTGTTCTCATATTGGAACTAGTTCAAACTGGAACTGAATTGAAATCTTGGTGTCATAAATTAGGCAATGTATCCTAGCCTCTAAAGAGGCTTCAGAAGATTGCACAGCTCATCATATCTTGCCATTATGATATAGTAAAGAGAAGTATAACAGTGAGGTGTTGTGTTAGAGATAGCAGTACTCACCAACACTCTATCTGCTTCTGCACAATCTTGGGATGAGTCAGGCCCGTATCAGCAACTCTGGCAAATGTCCCATGGTCAGAACTGATTTCTGCATTAGAGTATGGAAAAGAAGGGACGCCTGAGTGGCTCAGTCGGTTAAGCGACTGCCTTCGGCTCAGGTCATGATCCCAGGGTCCTGGGATCGAGTCCCGCATCGGGCTCCTTGCTGAGCAAGAAGCCTGCTTCTCCCTCTGCCTGCCTCTGTCTCTCTCTCTCTCTGATAAATAAATAAAATCTTTAGAGTATGGAAAAGCAGTTTGCAAAGCTCTATTTGTTTCTTTCCTTATCACAGTGACCAGGGACATGCTAGAGAGCTTCAGATCAACTTGGGTGCCTCAGCGACTATGTGGCATGAGCTTCCTTGCAGACTCATGTTGCATCCATTGCAAGACTAAGAAAGATCCTCTGTGGTGTGAAGCCCTTGAGATTTTGAGGGTGACTGTTTATGCAGCATACCTGGCTTATCAAATTAATAGTCTCAAAATACACTATACTCACAGAGTATTTTATTTACCTGCTTATTTCATGCATTGTATATATATTATAATGTAGTATAATATATACAAATATATAATAAATATATATACAAATATGTTATATGTAGTTTATATTATTTATTATATGTATGCAAATTTATCATATATTATATTTCTGTAAATTATATGACTATACAAATTAATTTTTAACATATGTAAATTATTATAAATATAGATATGTGTATGTGTGTGTGTATAATAAGTGAGATAAGCAGTTATATAAAATAATTTGGAGGGCCCTATATTTTGAGACTATAAATTTTTAATGTATCTTTGCATACAAAATATTTTCATAAATTTATTCATTCAAAAACATTTATTGAGAACCTACTATTATCTAATTGGGGAAAACATAGGAGCATAAAAATCAATGCTGTGATGGAGCTTATATTTTGAGAGAGGACACAGACAGTAAACGTAACTTTAAAGGTAATTATATACTAGTTAGAATATAATTGAAAATTACACTGAATTCTGAAAATTGCCAGGAAGAAGCCTGAACATGGGTAAGGGTAATAGTGCGTGCTGGGGGATTGAGCGGTGTCTTGTTATTTTAAATGGGGTGGACAAGACAGGATCACTATGATGATGACACTTGAGAAAAGCCTAGAGGGAGGAGAGGAGGTGAAGAAGAAACAAAAAGAGACTTTGGGGAGGATACTGCACCAATTCAGACAAGAGAAGATAGTGGATCTGACAAGGAGGTGGTAATGGAGGTGTTAAGAAGCAGCTGGATTCTGGAAATATGCTGAAGGTAGAAATGGCATATAAGATCAAGAAACTGAAAAAGATCATCCAGGGAGTGGAATTAGATAGACAGGAGAAGTTTAAGGACAGAGTCTGGGGCACTTCTGCATGAAGATGTGCAGGAAAGGAGCAGCCACAAAGGAGCCTAAGAAGGAGGGGCTGCTAGATAGGAGGAAAGTTCAAGTGGATGGTGAGCTTGAAGCCAAGTGAAGAAAGTATTTCCATAACAATTAATCATGGAACACTACATCAAAAAAATAAACAAATTTTTAAAATAAATAAATTAATTAATTTTAAAAAAAGAAAGTTTCTCAGAAAAAGGAGTGGTTTACTATGTCAATGCTTTGGAGAAGGCAAATACAATGGTATTAAACATCAACCTTTGAATCTAACGTCATGAGAGAATTGGTGGACATGACAAAAACAGTTTTAGGGGTAGAAAGCGCCTAGAGACGGTAAGGACACAGACAATTCTCTGTAGGAGAGCAGATATGGGCCATAGCAGTTTGAGAAAGTGGGATGAAAAGATTTTGTTTTGTTTTGTTTTTAAAGACAAGAGAAGTAGCATGCAAGTACACTGATGGAAATATTCCAGTAGGGAGGATAAAATTAAGAACAATATAGGAGAAAAGGCAGAGACTATCTGGAGACATATTCTTGGACAGGCAGGAGGAGGGGGTTCTGGTGTTCCGGTGGGGAGAGAGATTAACCTATGGAGCACTGACAGGTGATCTGTAATAAGAAGGAAGGAACAGTATATGGGTACATATATTCTGGTGGATAAACTCCTCATTGGTTGGGAGATTCCACATTCTGTGAGTATTCATACCAGTGCTCTTTTTAGTATGAGCTTTAATGGTATTTAAAAATATAATATGATTGATATAAATCAACAAAAAGGTGAATTTTAGATATAGTGAAATTAGCTACCATAACTAAGGAATCTTAAAAACAGAATGTTACAAAATGTTAGAGCTCGACATTAGAGTGCTGTCTTCCCTTGAGGAAAAAAATTCAGTGGGATTAGTATTATGAGTATTTTCTTCCACGATTAGCCATAACACACTGAAGAAGCAGTTCTAGCTAAGTGTTTGCTCTATCAGTCAGGGTTTCACAAACTACAGCCTCCTGGCCAACTAGGCCTGCCATCTGTTTATGTAAATAAGAGTTTATTTTAACACAGTCATGCCCATTCATTTGCTGATGTCTGTGGGTGCTTTCATACTACAAAAGCAAAAGTGAGTGTGACAGGGCCCTTATTGTCAAAAAGCCAGAAATATTAAGTATTGGTCCTTTACAAAATAAATCTGCAGACCCATGATTAAAAACTATTGGCTCAGTTGATGCTGATACTTGAAATTTTTGATGAAAATAATGCATTTCTACAAAAATATAATTTTTAACTAAAAATAACTGTCACTGAATGTTTCTTATACCCAAACAATAAAATGATGCTATTGTAAACATCTTTTATTGTTTCAAACAATTGCATTTTTTAACTTTTTAACTTCATGATTGTAGTGTTTCATTAATTTGTTACTGATGGTAATGGTGGTAGGTGGAATATGTGTGTGTGTTTACTTAAAACATTTTTTGTTTTGTTTTGCTTTGTTTGTTTTGGTGATTTGGCACTGAGATGCCATAGCTGGAATGAAAAGCCCTGGGTACAAAATGAAAATGTTATCCAGATGGTGTTGTAGCAAGGAAGAAGAGCACATTATTCTTTCTTTAGTTTTATTTAAAAATTTTTTAATAGATTTAGTTTTTTAGAACAGTTTTAGGTTGATAGCAAAATTGAGTGAAAAGAACAGATAACCTCATATAACCCTGTCCCTACACATGCACAATCCCACCCATTATCAACATTTCTGCACCAGACAGGCACACTAGTTATAATTGATGAACCTACATTCACATATCATTATGTTGATAGTTTACATGAGGTTACGCCCTTGATGATGTACGTTTGATGGGTTTTAACTAATGTATAATGACATGTTTCCACCATTGTAATATCATAAAGCATAGTTCACTTCCCTAAAAGTTCTCGGTGCTTGGCTTATTAATCCTTCCTTCCCTACATCTTCTAAAAAAAACTTGTCTTTTTATATCAATAGAACATCTTAATTGCTCCCAAGTTTTGAAAGTTATTAATAAAGCTGATATAGGGGGTGCCTGGGTGGCTCAGTCAGTTAAGTGTCTGCTTTTGGCTCAGGTCATGATCTCAGGGTCCTGGGATCGAGCCCCATGTTGGGCTCTCTGCTCAGCTCGGAGCCTGCTTCTCCCTGTCACTCTCTCTGTTTGCTTTCCCTCTCTCTCTCTCTCTCAAATAAATACATTAAAAAAAATCTTTTTAAAAAAGCTGCTATAGGAGCGCCTGTGTGGCTCAGTCGGTTAAGCAGCTGCCTTCGGCTCAGGTCATGATCCCCGGGTCCTGGGATTGAGCCCCACATTGGGCTCCTTGCTCAGCAGGCAGCCTGCTTCTCCCTCTGCCTCTGCCTGCCACTCCCCCTGCTTGTGCTCTCTCTCTCTCACTCTCTCTCTCTCTGTGTCAAATAAAAATAAATAAAATCTTA
Organism: Mirounga angustirostris; assembly: GCF_029215605.1. NCBI lineage: Eukaryota > Metazoa > Chordata > Mammalia > Carnivora > Phocidae > Mirounga > Mirounga angustirostris. The sequence continues at coordinate 54,324,299 of NW_026991712.1, read as the reverse complement.
AAAAAAATAAAAATAAAAAAGCTGCTATAAACATCCATGTACAGGTTTTGTGTGGTTAAGTTCTCAACTTCTTTGGGTAAATATCAATGAGCATGATCAGGTAAGAGTATGTTTAATTTTGTAAGAAACTACTGAATGGAGCACTGGGTGTTATACGCAAGCAATGAATCATGGAACACTACATCAAAAACTAATGATGTAATGTATGGTGATTAATATAACATAATAAAATAAAATTTTGAAAAGAAATAATTAAGAAACTGCCAAACCATCTTCCAAAGTGGGTGTACTGTTTTGCATTCCCACCACCAATGAATGAAAATTCCTGTTGCTACCCATCCTTGTCAGCATTTGGTTTTGTCAGTGTTGCAGATTTTGCCATTCTAATAGGTATGTATGGTATTTCATTGTTGCTTTAGCTTGTAATTTTCTTTTTTTTTTAAGATTTTATTTATTTATTTGACAGAGCTAGAGACAACGAGAGAGGGAACACAAGCAGGGGGAGCGGGAGAAGGAGAAGCAGGTTCCCCGCTGAGCAGGGAGCCTGATGAGGGGCTCAATCCCAGGACCCTGGAATCATGACATGAGCCTAAGGCAGATGCTTAACCAACTGAGCCACCCAGGCACCCCTTAGCTTGCAATTTTCTAATGACATATGGTATTGAACATCTTTTCATGTTTATTTGACTTTTATATATTTTCTTTAGTAAGGTGTTTGTTCAGGTCTTTTGTCCACGTTTTAACCAGATTTTTCATTTTCTTATTGTTGAGTGTTGAGTTTTTTGTGTGTTTTAGATAACAGTCTTTTATCAGATGAGTCTTTTGCAAATATTTTTCTCTCAGTTTGTAGCTTGTCTACTCATTCTCTTGACATTGTCTTTCACAGAGCAGAAGTTTTTATTTTTAATGAAGTCCAGCTCATCAATTCTTTATTGGTTGTGCCTTTAGTGTTTTATCTAAAAAAGTTATTACCACACCCAAGGTCATTGAGATATTTTCCTTATGTTATCTTCTAGGAGTTTTAAAGCTTTGCATTTATATTTAGGTCTAACATCTATTTTGATTTAATTTTTGTGAGAAATGTAAGATCTATGCCTAGATCCACTTTCTTATATGTGGATATCTAGTTGTTTCAGAACTATTTATTGAAAAGACTATCTTGAGGAGGGGGGAAGATGGCAGAGGAGTAGGGGACCCTATTTCAACTGGTCCTTGGAATTGAGCTGGATATCTACCAGACCACTCTGAGCACCCACGAAACCAGCCTGAGATGTAAGAAGATCTGGATCTCTACAAACAGAATATCGCAGGTGGTTGGTTTTGAGGTACGAAGCTGAGAGCCGTGATTCTGCGGGCAGATATCGGAGGATAAACGGCAGCGGGAGGGTGCCTGGACATGGGGATCCTACCCCGCCGATGAGTGACAGCCTCGCGCGCTGGGGATGGGCACAGACTCGCAGACCGGTAGCGGTGGGGAAAGGACTTTAGGGCAGCCACCAGGGCGGAAACATGGAGTGGCAGGGTTGTGCCTGCGAACTGCAGCCCCGGGGATGGAAACCGGAGCGGCGGGGTCATGTGCATGCAAACCGCAGCCCCCTGGACAGAAACCCGGAGTGACGGTCGCGCGCACGCAAACTGCAGCCTCCGAGAGGGAAACCCGGTGCACAGGGGTCGCGCCAGTGAACTGCAACCCCTGGGGTGGAAGCCTCAAGTGGCGGAGTCGCCCGTGTGCAAACTGGGAGCTGCTGGCAGTTTAGAAGCACAAGGGCAGAGACGTGCCCCGACCTGGAGGCAGGACTGGGAGCGCTGCAGAGGGGCGCACAACCCAGGCCGCTGCAGTTTATAGCAGCACGGACAGAAACGGAGACAATGTGGCCTGGAGAGCTCACTGAAGAACAGACTGCGGTCTCTCTGCTCTAAGGCAGAGGGTTGGAAATGGTCTCTTCTGCTCTGACTCGTGGGAGAGATGCGGAAAGCCACCAGGGAAAGGTGCCAGAGAACAAAAGCCCCAAAGACTGATTCCCACTGAGCCCATCCCCCACAGGGCAGCTCCGCCCAAACAGGGTTGCCTGAGTCACAGCGCGGCAGGCCCCTCCCGCAGAAGACAGGCTGGGAAAACAAGAGGCCAGCAACCCTAAGGCCCAAGAAAACAGGTGCATCTTGCTTGGGTTCTGGTCAATAATTTGGACTCTATACATTCCCTCAAACACCCATCAACAGAATGACTAGGAGGAGGAGCCCCCAAAACAGAAAAGACTCAGAGATTATGACTTATGCTGCAGATTTACAAATGGATGCAGATATAACCAAGATGTCGGAGATGGAATTCAGGCTAGCAATTGTGAAGACAATGGCTAGAATGGAGAAATCAATTAATGGCAACATAGAATCTCTAAGGGCAGAAATAAAAGGTGAATTGGCAGAACTTAAAAATGCTATCAATGAGATCCAATCCAATCTAGATAATCTAACAGCTAGGGTAACTGAGACAGAAGAGAGAATAAGCGACCTGGAAGACAATATAATAGATATAAAGGGAAAAGAGGAGGCCAGGGAAAAACAACTCAGAATCCATGGAAATAGAATCAGAGAAATAAGTGACACCATGAGGTGTTCCAATGTCAGAATAATTGGAATCCTGGAGGGAGTGGAGAGAGAGAGAGGACTAGAAGCTGTATTTGAGCAAATCGTAGCTGAGAAGTTCCCTAATCTGGGGAATGAAACAAACATTCGAGGCCTAGAGGCAGAGAGGACCCCTCCCAAGATCAAGGAAAACAGGCCAACACCCTGGCATGTAATAGTAAAACTTGCAAATCTTAGAACCAAGGAAACCATCTTAAGGGCAGTTAGGGGGAAGAGATTCCTTACGTACAGAGGGAGGAACATCAGAATAACGTCAGACCTATCCACAGAGACCTGGCAAGCCAGAAAGGCCTGGCAAGACATATTCAGGGTACTAAATGAGAAGAACATGCAGCCAAGAATACTTTATCTGGCAAGGCTTTCATTTAGAATGGATGGAGAGATGCAGAGCTTCCACGACCAGCAGAAACTGAAAGAATATGTGACCACTAAGCTGGCCCTGCAAGAAATATTAAGGGGGGTTCTATAAAAGGAGAAAGACCCCAAGAGTGATGTACAACAGAAATTTACAGGGACAATCTATAAAAACAACATCTTCACAGGCAACATGATGACAATTAATTCATATCTTTCAATAATCACTCTCAACGTGAATGGCCTAAACGCTCCCATAAAACGGCACAGGGTTGTAGATTGGATAAAAAGACAGGACCCATCCATATGCTGTCTACAAGAGACTCATTTTGAACCTAAAGATACACCCAGAATGAAAGTGAAGGGATGGAGATCTATCTTCCATGCCAGCGGACCTCAAAAGAAAGCTGGGGTAGCAATTCTTATATCAGACAAATTAGATTTTAAACTAAAGTCTGTAATAAGAGACACAGAAGGACACTATATCATTTTTAAAGGGTCTATCCAACAAGAAGATCTAACAATTGTAAGTATCTATGCCCCCAACATGGGAGCAGCCATCTACATAAGCCAACTGTTAACCAGAATAAAGAGTCATATTGATAACAATACATTAATTGTAGGAGACCTCAATACTCTACTCTCAGCAATGGACAGATCATCTAAGCAGAAAATCAACAAGGAAACAAGAGCTTTGAATGATACATTGGACCAGATGGACCTCATAGATATTTACAGAACATTCCACCCTAAAACAACAGAATACTCATTTTTCTCAAGTGCACATGGAACTTTCTCCAGAATAGACCACATACTGGGTCACAAATCAGGTCTCAACTGATTTGAGATTATTCCCTGCATATTCTCAGACCACAGTGCTCTAAAACTGGAACTCAATCACAAGAAAAAATTTGGCAGAAATTCAAATACTTGGAAGCTAAAGACCACTCTGCTCAAGAATGTTTGGGTCAACCAAGAAATCAAAGAAGAACTTAAACAATTCATGGAAATCAATGAGAACGAAAACACATCAGTCCAAAACCTATGGGATACTGCAAAGGTGGTTCTAAGGAGGAAATACATAGCCATCCAAGCCTCACTCAAAAAAATAGAAAAATCCCGAACTCACCAACTAACTCTACACCTTAAAGAACTAGAGAAAAAGCAACAAATCATGCCTAAGCCACACATTAGAAGAGAAATAATTAAAATTAGAGCAGAAATCAATGAATTAGAAATCAGAAACACAGTAGATCAGATCAATGAAACTAGAAGTTGGTTCTTTGAAAGAATTAATAAGATTGATAAACCACTGGCCAGACTTATCCAAAAGAAAAGAGAAAGGACCTAAATTAATAAAATTATGAATGAAAGGGGAGAGATCACGACTAACACCAAGGAAATAGAAAGAATTATTAGAAATTATTATCAACAACTATATGCCAATAAACTGAGCAATCTGGATGAAATGGAGGCCTTCCTGGAAACCTATAAAGCTGCCAAGACTGAAACAGGAAGAAATTGACAACCTGAATAGGCCAATAACCAGTAACAAGATTGAAGCAGTGATCAAAAACCTCCCAAAAAACAAGAGTCCAGGGCCTGATGGATTCCCTGGGGAATTCTACCAAACATTCAAAGAAGAAATAATAACGATTCTACTGAAGCTGTTTCAAAAAATAGAAACAAGGAACACTTCCAAACTCATTCTATGAGGCCAGCATTACCTTAATCCCCAAACCAGGCAAAGACCCCATCAAAAAGGAGAATTTCAGACCGATATCCCTGATGAATATGGATTCCAAAATCCTCAACAAAATCCTAGCTAATAGGATCCAACAATACATTAAAAGGATCATCCACCACGACCAAGTGGGATTTATCCCTGGGATGCAAGCGTGGTTCAACATTTGCAAATCAATCAATGTGATAGAACACATTAATAAGAGGAGAGAGAAGAACCATATGGTCCTCTCAATTGATGCAGAAAAAGCATTTGACAAAATACAGCATCCTTTCCTGATTAAAACTCTCCAGAGTATAGGGATAGAGGAAACATTCCTCAAGCTCATAAAATCCATCTATGAAAAACCCACAGCGAATATCATCCTCAATGGGGAAAAGCTGAGAGCCTTTCCCTTAAGATCAGGAACACGTCAAGGGTGCCCACTCTCACCATTGTTGTTCAACATAGTACTAGAAGTCCTAGCAACAGCAATCAGACAACAAAAAGAAATAAAATGTATTCAAATTGGCAAAGAAGAAGTCAAACTCTCTCTTTTCGCAGACGACATGATACTTTATGTGGAAAACCCAAAAGACTCCACCCCCAAATTACTAGAACTCATCCAGCAATTCAGTCATGTGGCAGGATACAAAATCAATGCACAGAAATCAGTTGCTTTCTTATACACTAACAACGCAACTGTTGAAAGAGAAATTAAAGAAACGATTCCATTTAAAATAGCACCAAAAACCATAAGATACCTCGGAATAAACCTAACCAAAGAGGTAAAGGATCTATACTCTAGGAGCTACAGAACACTCATGAAAGAAATTGAAGAAGACACAAAAAGATGGAAAAATATTCCATGCTCATGGATCGGAAGAATAAACATTGTTAAAATGTCTATGCTACCCAGAGCAATCTATACCTTCAATGCCATCACGATCAAAATTCCAATGACATTTTTCAAAGTGCTGGAACAGACAATCCTAAAATTTGTATGGAATCAGAAAAGACCCCAAATCGCCAAGGAGATGTTGAAAGAGGAAAACAAAGCTGGGGGCATCACGTTGTCCGATTTCAAGCTATATTACAAAGCTGTGATCACCAAGACAGCATGGTACTGGCACAAAAACAGACATATAGACCGATGGAACAGAATAGAGAACCCAGATATGGACCCTCAACTCTTTGGTCAAATAATCTTCGACAAAGCAGGAAAAAACATGCAATGGAAAAAAGACAGTCTCTTCAATAAATGGTGCTGGGAAAATTGGACAGCCACATGCAGAAGAATGAAACTCGACCATTCTCTAAAACCATTCACAAAGATAAACTCAAAGTGGATGAAAGACCTCAATGTGAGACAGGAATCCATCAAAATCCTAGAGGAGAACATAGGCAGTAACCTCTTTGACATCGGCCACAGCAACTTCTCTCAAGATACATCTCCAAAAGCTAGTGAAACAAAAGCAAAAATGAACTTTTGGGAGTTCATCAAGATAAAAAGCTTCTGCACAGCAAAAGAAACAGCCAACAAAACAAAGAGGCAACCCACAGAATGGGAGAAGATATTTGCAAATGACACTACAGATAAAGGGCTGGTATCCAAAATCTATAAAGAACTTCTCAAACTCAACATCCAAAAAACAAATAATCAAGTCAAAAAGTGGGCAGAAGACATGAACAGACACTTCTCTGAAGAAGACATACAAATGGCTAACAGACACATGAAAAAATGTTCATCATCATTAGCCATCAGGGAAATCCAAATCAAAACCACACTGAGATACCACCTTACACCAGTTAGAATGGCAAAAATGGACAGGGAAAGAAACAACAAATGTTGGAGAGGTTGTGGAGAAAGGGGGAACCCTATTACACTGTTGGTGGGAATGCAAGTTGGTACAGCCACATTGGAAAACAGTGTGGAGGTTCCTCAAAAATTTAAAAATAGAGCTACCCTATGACCCAGCAATTGCACTACTGGGTATTTACCCCAAAGACACAGATGTAGTGAAAAGAAGGGCCATATGCACCCCAATGTTCATAGCAGCAATGTCCACAATAGGCAAACTGTGGAAAGAGCCGAGATGCCCTTCAACAGATGAATGGAAAAAGAAGATGTGGTCCATATATACAATGGAATATTACTCAGCCATCAGAAAGGATGAATACCCAACTTTTATATCAACATGGATGGGACTGGAGGAGATTATGCTAAGTGAAATAAGTCAAACAGAGAAAAGTCAATTATCATATGGTTTCACTTATTTGTGGAACATAAGGAATAACATGGAGGACATTAGGAGAAGGAAGGGAAAAATGGGCAGGGGGAATTGGAGGGAGAGATGAACCATGAGAGACTATGGACCTGAGAAACAAACAGGGTTTTAGAGGGGAAGGGGGAGGGGGGATTGGTTAGCCTGGTGATGGGTATTAAGGAGGGCACGTACTGCATGGAGCACTGGGTGTTATACGAAAACAATGGATCGTGGATCACTACATCAAAAACTAATGATGTGGGCACCTGGGTGACTCAGTTGGTTGGGCGACTGCCTTCAGCTCAGGTCACGGTCCTGGAGTCCCAGGATCGAGTCCTACATTGGGCTCCCTGCTCGGCGGGGAGTCTGCTTCTCCCTCTGACCCTCTTCCCTCTCATGCTCTCTGTCTCTCATTCTCTCTGTCTCAAATAAATAAATAAAATCTTAAAAAAAAAAAAACAACTAATGATGTATTGTATGATGACTAACATAACATAATAAAATTAAAAAAAAAAAAGAAAGAAAAGACTATCTTTCCTCCATTGTATTGCATTGCTCCTTTATCAAAGATCAACAGACTATATTTGTGTGGGTCCATTTCTGGGCTCTCTATTATGTTCCATTGAACATTTTTGACAATATCATGGTGTCTTGATTACTATACCTTTATATTAAGTACTGAGGTTGGGTAGTGTCAGTTGTCCAACTTCATTCTTCAATATTGAATAGGCTATTCTGAGTCTTTTGCCTCTCCATATAAACTTTAGAATCAGTTTGTCAATATCCACAAAATAACTTGCTGACATTTTGATTGGGATTGTGTTGAATGGGTAGATCAAGTTGAGAGGACTGCTATGACCACTTTAAGTCTTTCTACCTGTGAACATGGACTATCTTTCCATCTACTTAGTTTGATTTCTTTCATCAGAGTTTTGTAGGTTTCTTCATATAGATTTTGTACATATTTTGTTAGATTTATAACTAAGTATTTCATTTTTTGGGTGCTAATATAAATAGTAATGTGTTTAATTTCAAATTCTACTTATTTGCTGCTGTTATATAAGAAAATAATTGCTTGTTGTAATTTAACCTGAACCCTGGAAACTTTGTTATAATCACTTATTAGCTCCAGGAGTCTTTTCTTTTCTAATCTGTGTACCTTTTATTTCATTTTCTTGTTTTATTATAAGAGCTAAGGCTGACAGATTAGCAGTATTAGCTTCTAAATCCTAGGAAAAAGTGTATTTTGGCCCTAAAGTTATTCTTGGAAATGCTTTCGAAGGCCCAGTCATTCCATCTTAGAGGGAAAAGGAAGCCAGGAAGCTGCAGGTAAGAAGATAGTGTTTGTCATAACAGGTTAGCCTAATTGGCCTCCAGAAAATGAAAAGAAGGCCACATATCAAAGTAAAAGGGATTTGTGTCTAAGGGAAGAATTTGGAAGAAGATAATCTCCAATGAATCATCAGCTATGGCATCAGCTATGGAAAATGGGATTCTTCAGTCTCAGAACCATCATACTTGTTTTTAGAAAAGCCAAACAAAAGTGAGGAATTAGGCAATAAAGAAGTCAGTAAAGGATTAGTTTTAACTCTTTTCCATTTGCCAGCCATGTCAACAATATGAATTTTAATGTTATGCTTTTATGTTATTTTACTTATTTTGACAAACTAAAAATCATTTAAATTTTGCCAGTATCTTGGTGAATTGTGTAATTAATCATGTTGGATGCTAAAGATCTAAACATAATGTCAGGCATGCAGGATAATATTCTGTTTTTTATATAGATCTGTGGAAGAATACACCAAAGAATGTCAAAATCATCTTCTCAGAGTCTATCCCCAAAGATTGGGTAGAATCCAGTTTCTCTCAGAAGTCTTTCAAGGTCATTATTTATATTTTTTTTCCTCAAATCCATTTCTAACTTTTCTATAAGATTTATTATCCTCAAATCCATTTTGAATTAAATTATATTCTCTGACAATGCTGCCTTTTGAAGATAACAAGCTCCCCAAATTTATACATTGTTTGAAGCAAAATGTGTTTTTATTGGCCCCCATCTTCGTCCCTTAGATTTTAGAGCTAACTCTTATTTAATTATTTAAGAGTTTGGTAAAGGAGTCTGTGTTCACTTTACCCAAGTCATTCAGAGTGTTATGTATTTAAATGGTTTCCCCTTCTTTTTCTCTAACATTCAAGGATTTCAACAGTATGGGAAACAGGAACACCCTTGCCAATATTGAGTAAGGTGTAAAATAGTTCATCTTCATTGGAGAGGGTCAGTATAGCATTATCTATTGCAATTTAACATGTACACATCATCCACTGACCCAGAGCTTGCAGCTCTAAGCAGTTATCCTACAGAAATATTCGTACATGTGTGCCAAGAGGCATACATACAAAAAAGAATACTCATTCCAACCTACCTGTTAAAGATACAGATAAGCGGCTGTGTTCTAGAGATGTATGTGCATGTTAGATTTCAGTAGATAATGCTAACCTGATCCCTTCCAAAATACTAATTCAAAGGGATACATGCACCCCGATGTTTATAGCAGCATTATCTACAACAGCCAAATTATGGAAACAGCCCAAGTGTCCATTGACTGGTAAAGAAGATGTGATATATGTCCATGATGGAATAGTAACCATAAAAATGAATGAAATCTTGCTATTTGCAATGACATTGATGGAGCTAGAGAATATCATGCTAAGTGAAATAAGTCAGAGAAAAACAAATACCATAGGATTTCACTTATATGTGGAATTTAAGAAACAAAACAAAAGAACCAAGGGAAAAGAAGAGAGAGGCAAACCAAGTGACAGACTCTTAACTAAAAAGAACAATGTGATGGTTACCAGAGGGGAGCGGGGTGGGGGAATGGGTGAAGAAGGTGATGGGCACTAAGGAGGGCACCTGTGATGAGCATCAGGTGTTGTATGAAAGTGTTGAGTCACTGTCTTGTACACCTGACATTGGTATTACACTGTATGGTAACTAACTGGAATTTAAATAAAAACTTAAAAAATAGTGTTAGGCAGAAAACAAGACAACTTACATAAGAATAATATAATTATATATAAAAATGTGTAAAACAATGGAAATAGATGTATGTGCTTATATATATAATTTATGAAACCATCGGGGTTGCAGCTGGGAGTCAGGGAGACATTTTATGTCTTAAAGTCTTATATTTTAATTTTTTCAATATGCATGTATTATTCTTACAATAAACTATATTTCACCAAATCTAAGACACTGGTATTCCTTGATCCCAGCAGAGAATATCAACAGAAGGTTATTAATTTCTTAACCAATGACATCATGGCTGCCACCTTCCTAACTGCACTTATTAGGCTCCATTGATTGGTGCTTCTGAGATATTTTAATTGAAAATAAATGGTTAAAACACTCATATAAAGTGTCAAGAACACCATGAAATTATAAATTGAAACTATGCCAAGCAATTCTTAGAACAGGATAAATCACAAATAATCATGAAAAATACTCAACCTTTGAATTTAAAATCAAGTAATGTAAATGTACAACCATCAACAAAATGGAAAGACAACTTACTGAATCAGAGAAAATATTTGCAAATCATATATTTGATAAGGGGTTAATACTCAGCATATAAAATAACACATACCACTCGATAGCAAAAAAAAAAAAAATCTAAATAAAAAATGGGAGAAGATTTGAATAGATATTTTTCCAAAGACATACAAAGAGCCAACAGATACAGGAAAAGATGCTCAACATTACGAAGCATTAGGGAGATACAAATCAAAACCACAATGAGATATCACCTTATATCAGTTAGAATGGCTACTATCAAAAAGACAAGAAAAAGCAAGTGTTGGTGAGGATGTGGAGAGAAGGGAACCCTTGTGCACTGTTAGTGGGAATGTGAATTGGTGTAACCACAATGGAAAACAGTATGGAGATTCCTCAAAACATTAAAAATAGAACTACCATATGATTCAGCAATTCCATTTCTGGGTATTCATCTGACGAAAACAAAAACACTAATTTGAAAAGATATATGCATCCCCATGTTCATTAGAGCATTATTTACCATAGCCAAGGCATGGAAACAATCTAAGCGTTCACTGATAGATGAGTGGATAAAGTCAATGTAGCATATATATACAATGGGATATTACTCAGCCATAAAAGAGAGTGAAGTCTTGCCATTTATAACATCATGGACAGATCTTGAGGCATTATATTTCAGTGCAATAACTCAGACAGAAAAAGACAAACACCATCTGATTTTACTTATATGTAGAATCTAAAACAAAAAAATCAGAAAACAAAAAAACTAAAACCAAACCAAACAAAACTGAGCTTATAAAGAACAGATTGGTGGCTGTCTGAGGTGAGAGGGATGGGGGATGGCAAAATAGGTGAAAGGGGTCAAAAGGTACAAATTTTTCATTATAAAGTGAATGTTATAGGGTCTAATGTACAGCATGGTGACTATAGTTAATAATATATTGCATATTTAAAAGATACTAAGAGAGTAGATTTTAAAAGTTCTCATAAGAAAAAAAGGTTTTGTAATTATATGGTGATGAATTTAATTAGACTTATTGTGGTGATCATTTTGTAATGTATACAAATATTAAATCATTATGTTGTAACTTGAAACTAACAATGTTATATGTCAATTATACCTCAATAAAAATAGTCATTGATTTGTTTTAAATTCAATACAATTTATAAAGTTCAACTTAATTTCCTATGGACTAGTAAGTATCTTGAAGCTATTTTTATTCTGAAGAATAAATTATTCATATTATCATATTATACTCTGTAGATTTTCTGCTGGATTAAATACACTCTATCTTTCTTGGTTGAATTGTTTTCTTAAACAGTTTAATGTTATTGGACTACCTTTTGCAGTTTATTATAATTATAGTAATATATGGCCAAACTGTGTCATGTTGGTCTCACATTACCTAATGAAAAAAAAAAAGATTTGATTCACAGAATCCAAACCTAATGTTATATTGGTATTGCACTATATTTTCATTGTTATTTTTGTCTAGGAGTTGTCCTGATTGGCACCTGATTCCCTCCACGATCATTCCAATCCAATTCAGCTGATTAAGAGTTGGTTTTGGCATAAAAGTAAGATAAAAAAAAAGAAAAAAGAAGATAGTAGGAAGGGAAAAATGAAGGAGGGAAATCGGAGGGGGAGACAAACCATGAGAGACTATGGACTCTGAGAAACAAACTGAGGGTTCTAGAGGGAAGGGGGGTGGGAGGATGGGTGAGCCTGGTGATGGGTATCAAAGAGGGCATATACTGCATGGAGCACTGGGTGTTATACCCAAACAATGAGTCATGGATCACTACATCAAAAACTAATGATGTAATGTATGGTGATTAACATAACAATAAAATTTTTTTTAAATGTAAAAAAAAAAAAGTAAGATGAAAAGTGCCTGCATCTTACTCAAGTCTAGATGGAGAGATTGAAGTGAAATCATAGCGCTTGGGGTTGGCATGAGCTTTCATTTCCTCTATCCCAACCTCTTTTTCTCCAGATAGGGAAAAGAAACCCCGAGAGATCAGATCAGAATGCTGTCTTCTTGACCTCCACTCTACACTCAACTACCATGTGGTTTGGCAGAATGTCCTTGGTCTAACAGGAGAAGGATCAAGCTTAGCGAATACTCTTATCAGTCCTGTGCACATGAACAGTGAGAGCTACAGGCAATTTGCTAGGCTACTGGGAGTTATGAGCTCAGTATTTAGATATAAATATTAAAACAAACAAACAAACAAACAAACAGCCCCATCCACAATCCCACCTAAGATCTGCAGAGCTGCCTTTAAAAATGCAGCCTAGAGCACAGTATCGGGGAGGGCAGGCACCTCCTGGCTCCCAGCCAACACCAAAGCAAATACACAGGAAACTATAAAGTGACTCCATTCATTGTGCGAACCTAGTCGCCAGGAATGAGCAAACAATCCTACATGGAAAACAAACCAGAAACCCTCACATTTAGTCACTGAGGTTTAAAATCCTTGGCAACAAAAAAATAAAATAAAAAAATATATCATTCTTTACACAGGCACACAAGGAATGAAAGGAAGAAATTGCTTATTTCAGAGTGGTAGAATTGGATTAATTTTTCCCTTTGTAATGTAAATGCTAAATCTATACATAACTCATAAACACTTCCTTTGTAATTTACTATTGTTGTCATGACTTCTGTGGATCAACTGTTGAATATTTTTCTCTTGGCTTCCAAAAATTTCTCTGTTGCTTTGCCTAGTTCTGAGCTTTTATAATCTCCCTTTTGCTGCACTGTGTATTTGCATTCACAGCTGTACTTTCTCTTAGATACCAGGGCTTTAAATTCTCAGGAAATGTCATGCTCAGGGTCAATAAGCTGAATTATTACTGGTTGTTCTCACTTTCTATTTTGATGGACCTCCTGTGTTTATGAGTTTTGCTGACATGAACATTAAGCCTAGCTGCACTTCCCATATTGGTCTCCCATGTGTCTTTGCACTATCTTCATCTGATGGCCTCCGGAGTCTCTTCTCATTCCATCCGCACACTGGTGTGCCTTTTGTATCATAACAGAACTGGAAGTTTGCTATCTTACTTCACTAAAAAGGAATTTTCATCTTGATACGTGATTTGAAGCAGGAAAGAAACACTTTAAGGAAAAAGTGACTTTAAGTTGTCTATCCCTTAGGAAATAATAGTCTCTTTTCTCCACGTTCTCTTCCAGTGTCACTTTTTTAACCCTCATCATAATAAGCTATTAAATAAGCTAATTAAAGTCAGAAAAGGCAGGCTGAAATTGGAAGTCTTTTTCTAAGCTATTCCAGTGTCTTTTCTGATTATTAAAGTTATCAGTGTATGAAATTTGTTAAATGGGGTTAATTATGAAAAAGAAAAAATCCTCTAATATCCTACTGTCAGCAATAACTGCAACTCATATTTTCATGCATGTCTTTCCAGACTTTTTACATGAATGTATGTATATTTGTGTGTGTGTATGAGATTTGTTTGGCATACCAATACTTTTTAAAAGTGCTTGTCTAATTCTTTTTGTAGATGTGAGATATAAGATTGATTGACCTGTAACCTGATAGATTCTTCCTTTAGCCTTTTATTTTTTTTATTTTTATTTTTTTTAAAGATTTTATTTATTTATTTGAGAGAGAAAATGAGATAGGGAGAGCATGAGAGGGGGGAGGATCAGAGGGAGAAGCAGACTCCCTGCCGAGCAGGGAGCCTGATGCGGGACTCGATCCCGGGACTCCAGGATCATGACCTGAGCCGAAGGCAGTCGCTTAACCAACTGAGCCACCCAGGAGCCCTTCCTTTAGCCTTTTAATGTGGGGTTTTGATCTTGGTGAAACACTTTTGGTTCTCAGTTTTTCTTTGAAATTTTAAAATATCCCTGGTGGGTGACATCTGTTTCAATTGATTAATCTTCATTTATTTTTCAAATCAAATCTAAAAAGTATCAATATTAGCCATTATTTTATCTAGAACCACAATCTGCTTATTTCAGGAAAGGAGCAGAAGAAATGAATTAATATTTATTGAGTACTGTGAGTCAGGGTGCTCTTGTGTGCAAATTATATTTCATTCTGTCAGCATTTAGTTATTGTGTTGGTATTTTTAATCTCTCATGAGGCATCTGACTCTGGGGAGTGGTTGCTTTACTAAGTAGTGGAGCCTGATTCAAATCTCAAGCTTGACCCTGCAGCCCGAGTTTCTTTTCATACCATACTGCCTCCATTCACGGTCTCCTCCATAGTATATGAGTAAGGGAATCATGACAATATTGACCTCAGTAAAATTTGAAGAGTCACACCAGGCCATCAGCTACATTCAGTACGATCCTGCTGGTTCTCATGAACCCTCAAGCATTGAAAGAAGCCAGTTCAAATATTTATAGAATCTCTTTTGTTAGATTTGAAGTAGTCCATAAAATGTTCTGTAAAATCTTTTTATCATTTGCTTCTTCCTTTATACCCATTTCCCTCATGCCCCAATCCATCCTTAAGAGGCAGATACCTAAGAGAAAGAATTATCATCCAGAGCAAGGAGAACAGGATATTTCTAAAATCTTCCAGAATCATGAGTGCTGTTCAAAAAACAAACAAAAACAAGTGTTATTCTTAAGGGATTTGTTAATGCAGTTTCACAATTCTTAGCAAGAAAAACTGCAGGAATAAAAAATATACATAGTGCAAGTTAAATAAAAGATGTGAAAATTAAAAAATATAAGTTTTAGTCAGTTAAAAAACCTTTTTTTTTTAAAGATTTTATTTATTTATTTGACAGAGAGACACAGTGAGAGAGGGAACACAAGAAGGGGGAGTGGGAGAGGGAGAAGCAGGCTTCCCGCTGAGCAGGGAGCCCGATGCGGGGCTCGATCCCAGGATTCTGGGATCATGACCTGAGCCGAAGGCAGACGCTTAACCGCCTGAGCCACCCAGGTGCCCCAAAAAACCTTTTTAAAAAAGATTTTATTTGTTTATCAGAAAGAAAGAGAGAGAGAACAAGCAGGGGGAGTGGCAGGCAGAGGGAGAAGCTCCTCAGAAGGGAGCCCGATGGGGGACTTGATCCCAGGATCATGACCTGAGCTGAAGGCAAACGCCTAACCGACTGAGCCACCCAGGCATCCTAAAATACTTTTTAATAAGAAATTAAAACATATCTTTTTTTCTTCCATAATTCTTGCTGGTGAAATTTAGAAGATTAAGGAAACTAGCTATTAAAGGTATACTAAATATGTTTTTAAAAATGAGTTTATAATCACTGATACTTAGAGGAGATTGGGCACATTCAAGGTGGTATGGTTGTAGACTAATCGCTGATACTTACAATGGGAAGGAGTTTAAATAGGAACTAGTCCAATTATTAAACTTTGCAAGGAGGATTACATTATTTGCCCCAGGTTACAGGCATTATGTGTTATAAATATGGTTAAATTTGATAATTTAATAGTTAAATTATTACAGCCCCTACAGCTAAAAAATCATTTAGTTAAAAATGACACAAAATATTGTCATCCTCATTTTTACTTTGTGTAAAGCTTTTATTGGAGTATAACAAATATAGAGAAAAATGTGCAGATCTCAACTGTGCCTCTCAATTAATTTTCAAAAAGCATGCACATAAAGTCAGCACCCCCAAAGACCCACTTGTTAGTCCTCCCAGTGACCACTATTTTGACTTCTTACAGTAAAATTTAGTTTTTTATTTGGAGGCTATAGAGAATAGTTTAATTAAGTTCTATTTAGTTATCATCCCAGATTTGTCACATATTAATATTTTGCCTTATTAAAATGCTTTTGAAAAATACTTTAATCTTCTAAATTTTTATACAGTAAGTTTTTTGCTATTTAGTTCTGAGGTTTGATAATTACATAACACCTCATCCCATATCAAGATACAGAACATTTCCACCACCCCAAAAAATTCCCTCATGCTGTTCTCCCTTCGTAGACAACAGTCTCCTCCAGCCTTAACCCCTGACAACTGATTTATTCTCCATCCTCAAAATTTTCCTTTTTTAGAATGTTAAATTAATAAAATTGTACACTATGTATCCTTTTGAATCAGGCTTTCTCCACTTAGCATAATACATCCATGTTGTGGTATGTATCAATAGTCCATTTAGTTTTATTGAGGAATAACATTTCATTGTATAGATGTACAACAGTTTATCCATTTACCATCTGTAGGACATTTAAGTTGTTTCCAGATATTGGAGATAATGAATAAAATTGCTGTAAATATCCATATAAAGTCTTTTGTGTAAGCATATGTTTTTATTACTCTCGAGCATAGGATTTCTAGGTCATATGTTAAGTGTAGGGTTCACATTATAAAAAACTGCCAAAATATTTCCCAAAGAAATTGTACCATTTTGCATTCCCACAGCAATGTGTGAGGGTTTCAGTTGTTCTGCATCCTTGCCAACACATTACTTTTTTGTTGTTCAATTTTAGTATTCTACTAGGTGTGCAATGGTATCTCATTATGTTTTTAATTTTCATTTAATTAATAACTAATGATGTTGAGTATCTTTTCATGTGCTTAATATGGTAAAGAGGTACTCTTCTATTCCTAGTTTGATGAGTGCACTTTTTTCTTTTTTTTATTATGTTATGTTAATCACCATACATTACATCATTAATTTTTGATGTAGTGTTCCATGATTCATTGTTTGCGTATAACACCCAGTGCTCCATTCAGTACGTGCCCTCTTTAATACCCATCACCAGGCTAACCCATCCCCCCACCCCCTCCCCTCTAGAACCCTCAGTTTGTTTCTCAGAGTCCATAGTCTCTCATGGTTTGTCTCCCCCTCCGATTTCCCCCCCTTCATTTTCCCCTTCCTGCTATCTTCTTCTTTTTTCTTTTTTTTTTTAACATATAATGTATTATTTGTTTCAGAGGTACAGGTCTGTGATTCAACAGTCTTACACAACTCAGTGATTCAACATGAAACAGGTCTGTGATTCAACAGTCTTACACAATGTATATATATACTCACATATATATACCACATCTTTTTTATTCATTCATCTGTTGATGGACATCTTAGTTCTTTCCATAGTTTGGCTATTGTGGACATTGCTGCTATAAACATCGAGGTGCATGTACCCCTTTGGATCCCTACATTTGTATCTTTGGGGTAAATACCCAGCAGTGAAGTCCCAATAGTTTATTTTTGCCCCGTTTCCCTTGCCTTTAGCAATGTTTCTAGGAAGAAGTTGCTGCGGCTGAGGTCGAAGAGGTTGCTGCCTGTGTTCTCCTTTAGGATTTTGATGGACTCCTATCTCACATTTAGGTGTTTGAGTGGGCTTTTTTTTTTTTTTTTGGTCTCATCATGAATGGATGTTGAATTCTTTACATAACTTTTCTGACTCTATTTAGATGATGCTGTGTTGGTTTTTTTTCTTCCTGTTTTAGTACATTCACATAGTCAATTATATTGCTTGATTTTTGAATCTTGAAACAACTTTGCATCCTGGGATAAACTCCAATTAGTTGTGATATATTGTCCTTTTAATATATTGCTGGCTTTTTTTTTAGATTTTATTTATTTGTTTGACAGAGAGAGACACAGCAAGAAAGGGAGGAGTGGGAGAGGGAGAAGCAGGCCTCCCGCTGAGCAGGGAGCCCAATAGGGGGCTCGATCCCAGGACCCTGGGATCATGAACTGAGCCCAAGGCAGATGCTTAACGACTGAGCCATCCCGTCGCCTCACTGGATATGTTTTTCTACTATTTTATTGCAATGTTTTCATGTGTGTTCATGAACATTTCTCTCCGTGTCCTCTTATTGTAACATTTGTTTATAAGATGCTGGGTGCTTCAGATGTGATGCTGGGTGAGCCGCAGTCTTTTCCCTCAAGTAGTTTGTTCTTTGGTCACTTTTTAAAAATTTTTTTTTATTTATTTATTCATGAAAGTCAGAGAGAGAGAGAGAGGCAGAGGCAGAGGGAGAGAAGCAGGCTCCCCACTTAGCAGGGAGCCCGATGTGGGACTCGATCCCAGGACCCTGGGATCATGACCTGAGCCGAAGGCAGACACTTAACCATCATGAGCCACCCAGGCGCCCCTGTTCTTTGGTCACTTTCCTGGAAAAACTGCTCCATGGGTTACATCTGTGTGCACATAATTTACCAGACCTTTGAAATATGTCTAGTTTGCTTAATGTCCAGGGCATTTCATTTTTCTCAACTCAAATTAGCAATTTAAATTAATGAGAAACAAAACCCTTCTAAACTACTGGTTAGGATGCTATATTCTATGTTAGTTGTGTTTTAATCCAATAATACACTGGACTATATTTCTTAAGTTAGTCTAGGGGATGCTATGGCAATAAACTCCAAAATTGTCCTGCCTTTTGTGAATAAAACGGTAATTTATTGTACAGGCAAATGTTGGTTGGACTCATTGACACTCAAGAGAAACTATCCTCCTTGTGGTTATTCAGCAGTCTAGATGGCTGTGATCTTGCTGGGTCATCTCAACATGAAGCTTCCACAGTGACTGAGGCAAGGCATGAGTGGAGGTAAAGAATTACTGTATCAGGCAGGAATCCATTACTTGAGTATTGTGGAATAGGGGACTTACCCAGGAATGAGTCCTTACATATTTATGGGAGACTATGGGAGGAGCTGGGGAAGTAAGTGTTGGAAACGGGGTTTGGAAAATCAGAGAAGAGTCACCAAAAGATCCAACCTTAAGCACTGGCATGTGCAGACACGTTGCAGCTTGTAAGGGAATTTGCATGCCAGGGCTCTCTAGTTGCCACAGTAGGGCTGCAGAGAGTTGCTAGTGAAGCGTGTGAAGGCTGCTGCCTCTGCACCTGAGGGTAGACGTGTGTCTGCCATCGCTCTCAGCAGTCAGGAAGGACAGATGGACGTGAAGGGTGAAGAGGAAGGGCAAGCTGGAAAATACTGCCCCCCCCCCTTTTTAAATCAGTCTTTCACTATCTAATGGCAAAATCCTTCAAAATCCTTTACTTCTGGCTTCTAAATCTTGTGTGAATTTCTCTTTGGGACAACTCTCACTCAGAATCACACACACAAAAAGGAACTTCTTCAAGCATAACTCCAGCTGAGTTACGTAAATGTAAGTCAAAGCAAATCATTGCTCTCACTTCCCAGTTCTTACATGACATGGCCTGGAATGCTCATAGCCCATTGGACAGAACCAGTCATGTGACCATACTCCCTGCAAGGGGCTGGGAAATGTAGGAAAACACACGCAGGTTCCTTCAGGGACCATTAAATGTCTCTGGCACACCTACTATGTCGGGAGGAAGCATTTATAGACATCTGTGTACAACAACTTGCATAAGTTACCAACTTGACCCCTAATGAAATATTTTGTTTGGGTGCATTTATTTGTCTTATTAAAAATTGTATATTGGGACGCCTGGTGGCTCAGTTGGCTGAGCTCTGACTTGATTTTGTCTCAGAGTCCTGAAATCAAGCCCCACAAGGGGCTGTGCCCTGGGTGTGGAACCTACTTAAGATTCTCTCTCTTTCCCTCTCCCTCTGCCCATTCCCTCCTCCACCAATTGTGTTCTATCTCTTTCTAAAAAACAAAACAAAACAAAAGAACTTGTACATTAATATTAGAACTACTGACACTGTAAGCCAGGATTTTAACTGGAAGTCTGAAAATTCTGGTTGTCACTCAGCTTTTTTCAGAGAAAGCCTCTCTGCAGAGAAGTCTTGAGTTCCTTGTCACCTCTCTTGTTTTCTTAGGTCTAAGTACCAGTAAAACAGTTTCTAGTATTGTGCTTTCGTAATTGCTACACTCAGCAGCCCTTGGAGTGTAGTTTCAACTATATTTTCTTAGTGGGTGGAGAGCAGGAAAGAGAAATAATAAAATGGAAGATTAAAGAAACCTTGCAAATTAGAAAATTAATAGAGCGTTTCTGTTGGTAATCTTGTGGCAAATTTGATGTTACCTGGAGTGGAACCATGAACATTTAGGGAAGGTATATATTTTTACTGCATCTTAGAAATGCAAAACTTTGTCATTTTATGTGCTATGAGTCATTCTGGACATTATGAAGAGTGCAATGTATTTGTCAGCATATGACTCTTCCATTTAAGACTGTTACACAATAGCAATAACAGGCAGCCAACACAAAGAAATTGCAGTTATTCAATTTCTAGGTAAAAGGAAGAAAGAATTAAAGTCCTTATTTTATTAAAAAAAAAAAAAAAGACTTGCTACCACCTTGCTACCTAGCTGATGATCAAGTTATTTTTCGAAGAGACCTGGCTTAGAAGTCACACATTCTTTTTTTTTAAATAGATTTTTTTTTTAAATTTTATTTTATTATGTTATGTTAGTCACCATACATTACATCATTAGTTTTTGATGCAGTGTTCCATGATTCATTGTTTGCATACAACACCCAGTGCTCCATTCAATACATGCCCTCCTTAATACCCATTACCAGGCTAACCCATCCCCCAACCCCCACCCCTCTAGAACCCTCAGTTTGTTTCTCAGAGTCCATAGTCTCTCATGGTTCATCTCCCCCTCCAATTATCCTCCCTTCATTTTTCCCTTCCTGCTATCTTCTTCTTCTTCTTTTTTTTTTTTTTTACATATAATGTATTATTTGTTTCAGAGGTATGGGTCTGTGATTCAACAGTCTTACACAATTTACACACTCACCATAGCACATACCCTCCCCAGTGTCTATCACCCAGCCACCCCATCCCTCCCACCCCCCACCACTCCAGCAACCCTCAGTTTGTTTCCTGAGATTAAGAATTCCTCATATCAGTGAGATCATATGATACATGTCTTTCTCTGATTGACTTATTTCCCTTAGCATAATACCCTCTAGTTCTATCCACGTCATTGCAAATGGCAAGATTTCATTCCTTTTGATGGTTGCATAATATTCCACTGTATAAATATACCACATCTTCTTTGTCCATTCATCTGTTGATGGACCTCTTGGCTCTTTCCAAAGTTTGGCTATTGTGGACATTGCTGCTATAAACATTGGGGTGCATGTACCCCTTCAGATCACTACGTTTCTATCTTTGGGGTAAATACCCAGTAGTGCATTTGCTGGGTCATAGGGTGGCTCTATTTTCAACTTTTTGAGGAACCTCCATACTGTTTTCCAGAGTGGCTGCACCAGCTTGCATTCCCACCAACAGTGTAGGTGGATTCCCCTTTCTCCGCATCCTCACCAACATCAGTCATTTCCTGACTTGTTAATTTTAGCCATTCTGAAGTCACAAATTCTTGTACTTAGTCCTGACTGTGACCAGCTGTTGTCTTGGAAAAGTCCCTTAAACTCTGTGAACCTTAGTTTTTCACCAGCAAAATAAGCTGTTTTGATGATATATCTTTTAAAGGAGCATGTCCAATGGAAATATAATTTGAACCACATAACAATTTAAAATTTTCTAGTAGCATTTAAAAAAGTAAAAGAAACAGATGAATACTTTTAATAATATGCTTTATTTAACCCAATATATCCAAAATAGTGTTATTTCAACATGTAATCAATATACAAAATTAGTAGTGATATCTGTTACATCCTTTTTCTTTACAATTTGGTGTGTACATTATGCTTAAGGGGGATTTAATTTTGGAGGCTCAATTTCATTGGAAATACTTGATCTGTATTTAGATAAAATGAAATTAAAATTGAAAAAGTAGATTCATATACCCAGGTTGTTCCAAACATACAAAATGTTCTAATGACAAGTCAAATGTCAGTTTTTAATTTAAAATTAAATAAAATAAAAGTTCCAATTCTTCAGCTGCAGTCATTTCATTTCAAGTGTTCAGTATTCCTTTTTGTTGTTGTTAAAGATTTTATTTATTTATTTGACAGAGAGAGACACAGTGAGAGAGGGAACACAAACAGGGGGAGTGGGAGAGGGAGAAACAGGCTTCCCGCCGAGTAGGGAGCCCTATGCAGGGCTCAATCCTAGGACCCTGGGATCATGACCTGAGCCGAAGGCAGGTGCTTAATGACTGAGCCACCCAGGCGTCCCTCAAGTGTTCAATATTCCTATGGAGCATCTGACTATTGGACAGTGAAATTCTAAAATCTCTGGTACCAACACTTAGGGCCCAATACAGTCTTGCCCGGGTACTTTGGGTGAATTATGACACTCATTTGCAGATAAGGACCACACACATGGTGTTTGTTCACTATGTTTGCCCCTGGAGACTACAAGCACTTGGATATATGTGCTCAGTTCAGGGTGTGGGATTAGCAAGTTCTCTGCTCTCTACTCTGGCTCCAGCCCCTGCCCCTCAGCCCCATTCACATTTATCCCTCTCCCCCACTTTTTGATCCCAACCTGAAACTGAGATCTGAGCCCACTGGGAGAGAGAAGTGAAGAAGAGCACTCCATGTCTGTCTCATTAAAACTCAAAACATTTACTGACAGGGAGAATTTGTCTTGTCTTCCCACCTAAGCTGGGGTGGGTTCACTGATGATTTCTCTAGGAATGGGGGTCCCAAGGGACCTTTTTTTGATCGACCTATTGAAGGTGAAGCTGTAGCTGGAAAATTGAGACCCTTAGTTTTCTGCCTTAGTTCTGCATTTATTCGTACTTTGTTAATTCAACACATAGTTACCGAGCACCTGTTCTGTGCCTGTCTTGTGCTGAGCACTGGGGACACAACAGCCAGTCTGGGCCCTCACAGTCCACAAGGGGAGACAGACATTAATAAAATATTCTCTTCAATAAATGGAGAGTTTTAATAATTGCAAAAAAAATAAAATAAAATCTCTGCTACCTCTACTTCTAGCTTTGTGAAGCTCTTATGGGGTAGGTGCTCCTTTGAAAAAAAGAAAAATCAACCTCTCTCTCATTTCAGGGGGTATGGATTATCAAGGGAGATATAGCTCCCTGTGACACCTTTCTCCACTGAGGTTCTGTTTCTGGTGGATAAAGTTCACAAGCTCCCTTGCTAATTATTCAGTTTGGTGGGTTTAGTAAAAATTATTAGATAGGAAAAAAAACCCACAAAACTTTCCAGTCTGTCTTTGACAGATACTTAAATAAGTAATTGTTTCTCTTACTACTTTAGTATGTGATTTACTAAATAAGATGTGTATTTCATGGCAGTGCTGCATAAAATAGCAAAGGAAAAACATAAATGTCTGCCAATCAGAGAAAAGATACATAAAATTCGGTATCTACATATCTTGGTTTATCATACATGGTCAAAATCAATGAATTCATATTGCATAAAGACATATGGATCAATGGGACGCCTGGGTGGCTCAGTTGGTTAAGCGACTGCCTTCGGCTCAGGTCATGATCCTGGAGTCCGGGGATCGAGTCCCACATCCGGCTCTCTGCTCAGCAAGGAGTCTGCTTCTCCCTCTGACCCTCCCCCCTCTCATGCTCTCTCTATCTCATTCTCTCTCTCAAATAAATAAATAAAATCTTAAAAAAAAAAGACATATGGATCAAATAGTATGTTCAAAAATAAAATTGTGTGAAAGACTTAGGAGGTAGGACTGAAAATGCATATGACAGGGGCACCTGGGTGGCTCAGTCAGTTTAATGAGAACTCTCGATTTCGGCAGGGAGTCTGCTTGAGATCCTCTCTCTCCCTCTCTCTCTGTCCCTCCCCCTGGTTGCACTCACTCTCTCTCTCTCTAAAATAAAAAAATATATAAATCATTAAAAAAAAGAAAATGCATATGCCAGACAATACTGTGGGTTGTTTGAGGACACACACACACACACACACACACAATTGTTTGGACAATGGATTGGAAAGGTACATTTGTGATGCAAGAGAATGGGTACTTACAGAAACAGAAGTTGGACTGGACTGGGGGTGGGGACACAAAGAGGGGGTGTGACTACAAGAAATATAAGATTGTTCTACAAAACATGAGATGAAATAGTACTGCAAAACAAGAAAGAAAGTTGTATCAGTATTATCAAGTTCTGTGCACTTGATGTCTTCACATAAAATATAAAATACACAATAAAAGTTCTATAACAAGAATGTTATATATTCACAGTCCTGAAAGAATTAATACTCTACATAGCGAGACAGACACATACCCAAGAAATTATGATTCTGTATAATAAGTGAAAAGTATGACAGAACTTACAAATGTCTCTGATGGTTAATCCAACAGTGTATCTGTTGGGGAGATTTTTTCCAAGTGGAGCATTGGAAAAAATAGAAAATAAGCATAGTATCACATATATATTTCTGATATTTTTTAAAAACACATTTAGATAACATGATGCCCATTTCATTGTCCTATACATTGCTAGTAATAACAAGAAAAAATGAAGGGGAGAAAGCTAACATCTTGTGAAGACCTAATATGTGCCAAATGGATTATATACCAATTATTTTATGGATTATCATATTTTATCTTCTCAGTGACTCTCTGAGGTAAACATTATTCCCATTTTACATATAAGAAAACCAAAGCTTGGGGAGGTTGAAAAACTTGAGCAGTGTTACCAGTTTGTCTATTTTGGAGCAAGATTTATAGACAAGCGTCACTCCAAAACCCATGTCTCTCTCACCAAGCTCTGATGATGCCACAACAAAATTCATACCACTGCCACTGAACAAGAAGTAATAGAAAATCCTTTCCTGTTAATGGCTGTTGGATACTACAGAGAAGCTTCTGATCAAAAGAAAATTAGGGTTATTGCAGAATTACTCTTCTTTGCCCTTTTCTCCAACCTACTTTTCAAGGGTGCTTCCTTAATACCCATCACACCAGTCTCTTCCTCCATGTCAGCCGCAAGGTCAGCTGCTACATGACTTCAGTTCTTCATCACTTAATGCCTTGGTCATTGATTTATCTTCCTAATTGATTTAGTGGTCCTTCATGAATAAAATTGTAAGTCTTTGGTCAAACTGTTCCCCTAATTAAGGCATTGGAAGAGGTGTGCTGGGGACCAAAGTTTCCCTTTTATGCTTTCCTGCTCCATCCTTGAAGGTGAAATTCAGTGTCCCCAGACAATACAGTTTATGCCAGTTTTCTTAATCATATATTGGACATGGCCAGGTGGTATCTCAGGTTTCAATTAAGTGAAACCAAAACAGAATCAAATATTCTGTAGGAGTTTTCCTCCCTTGGATTCTTAAATCTCCATAGCAAAGAAAACCACCTCAATATAATAAAGCCCATAGATGAAACAAACAAACAAACAAACAAACAAACAAAATAAACCCTATAGTTAATACCGTCAATGATGAAAGATTGAAAACTTTTCTCTCAGATTAGGAACAAGACAAGGATGCCCACTTTTACCACTTCTACTCAACATCGTACTAGAAGTCCTACCCAGAGCAATTAGGGAAGAAAAATAAATAAAAGGCACTTCCTTCCTTTCAGAAAGGAAGAAATGAAATTATCTCTGCTCATAGATGACATGATCTTGTAAGTATAAAATCTTATAAGTATAAAATAGCATCAAAAAGAATAAAATACTTAGGAATAAATTTAACCCCGTTGGGGGTGTGTGTGCAAAAGATTTATACACTGAAAACTACAAAATGTTGCTGTAAGAAATTAAGGAAGACATCAATAAATGGAAGCACATCTTATGTTCGTGGATTGAAAGGTTTAATATTGTTAAGAGGACAATAGTATTCAAAGTAATCTTCAGATTCAATGCAATTTTTATCAAAATACTAATGATGTTTTTTGCAGGAAGACAAAAATCCATCCTAAAATGCATATGGAATCTCAAGGGATCCCAAATAACCAAAATAATCTTGAAAAAGAGAAACAAAGTTTGGAGGTCTCACACATCTTGATTTTAAAACTTACTAAAAAGCAACCATAATTAAAACAGTATGTTACAGGCATAAAGGCAGAATATAGAGCAGTAGAATAGAATAAAGAATCAGGAAATAAACCCGAGCAGTAGAATAGAATAAAGAATCAGGAAATAAACCCTTACATATATAGTCAAATGATTTTTTAACATTTATTTGTTCATGAGAGAGAGAGACAGAGACAGAGGGAGAAGCAGGCTCCCTGAAGAGCAGGGAGCCCGATGCGGGACTTGATCCCAGGACCCTGGGATCATGACCTGAACTGAAGGTAGATGTTTAACCGACTGAGCCACGCAGGCACCCTAGTCAAATGATCTTTACCAAGGATACCAAGACCATTCAATGGGGAAAGGACAGTCTTTAGTGAATGGTGTTGGGAAAGCTGGATATTCACATGCAAAGCAACAAAGTCAAACCCTTACTTTACACCATATTGAAAGTTAGCTCAAAATAGATCAAAGACCTAACCATAGGAATTAGAATTATAAAACTCTTAGAAGAAAACATAGGCCAAAATTTCATGACATTGGATTTCACAATGATTTCCTGGATATGATACCAAAATTGCAGACAACACCACCACCAACAACAATAAAAATAGATAAACTGGGCTACATCAAAATTTTTAAACTGTATTAATCAAAGGACACTATCAACAAAGTGAAAATGCAACCCATAGAATGGGAGAAAATCTTTGCAAATTATAAATCTGATAGCGGATTAATATCCAGAATATATAAAGAACTCTAACATCCTCAACATTTAAAAAAAACAAAACCGTCTTACCAAAAATGGGCAAAAGACTTGAGTAGACATTTTTCCAAAAAAAGATATACAAATGGCCAAAATGCACATGAGAAGATGCTTAACATCACTAGACATTAGGGAAACGTAAATCAAAACCACAATGAGATATCACTTCACACCTATTAGGATAGCTGTTATCAAACAAAAGAAAAGAAAACCCAGAAAACAGCAAGTGTAGGTGAAGATGTAGGTGAGGAGAAATTGGACCCTTGTGCACTCGTGGTGGGAGCATAAACTGGTGTAGCTTGTATGGAAAACAGTGTGACACTGTTACAATGAGATATCACCTCACACCTGTCAGAATGGCTAAAATCAACAGGACAAGAAAAAACAGATTGGCAAGGATGCAGAGAAAGGGGAACCCTTCTACACTGTTGGTGGGAATACAGGTTCCCAAGGTGGCAGCAACTCTGGCAAACAGTATGGAGGTTCCTCAAAAAGTTAAAAATAGAACTACGCTATGATCCAGCAGTCATACTACTAGGTGTTTACCCAAACAATACAAAAATATTAATTCAAAGGGATACATGCACCCCGATGTTTATAGCAACATTATCTACAACAGTCAAATTATGGAAACAACCCAAGTATCCACTGACTGATGAATGGATAAAGAAGATGTGGTGTATATATATACACAATGGAATATTACTCAGTCATCAAAAAAGAATGAAATCTTGCCATTTGCAATGACGTGGATATAACTAGAGGGTATTATGCTAAGTGAAATAAGTCAGTTAGAGAAATACAAATACCATGTGATTTCACTCATATGTGGAATTTAAGAGACAAACGGGCAAAGGAAAAAAAGAGAGAGAGGGAGAGGCAAACCTAGAAACAGACTCTTAATTATACAGAACAAACTGATGGTTACCAGAACAGGGGTGGGTGGGGGATAAGTGAAATAGGTGATAGGGATTAAGGAGGGCTTGTTGTGATGAGCACTGGGTGTTGTATGGAAGTGGTGAATCACCATATTGTACACCTGAAACTGGTATTACACTGTATGTTAACTAACTGGAATTTAAGTAAAAACTTTGAAAAATACAAATAGAATTGCCAAATCATCAAGCAATTCCAGTCCTGGGTATACATCCAAAAGAATTGACAGTGGAGACACAGAGATATTTGTACACTCATGTTCATAGTGGTATTACTCACAATAGCCAACAGATAGAAGCAACCCACATGTCCATCCACAAGTGAATGGAAAAACAAAATGTAGCATATACATACTATGGAATATTATTCACTCCTAAAAAGGAAGGATTGTGACCCATGCTGCCAACGTGGACGAACCTTGAAGATATGGGTAAATTCTGTATAATTTTACCTATATGAGGTAGCTACAATAGTCAAATTAATAGAAACAGAAAATAGCATTGTGGTTTTCAGGGGCTGAGGGGAGGGGAAAATGGAGAGTTAGTGTTCAATGGGCATGGGAAGATGAGAAAGTTCTAGAAATGGATGGTGGTGATTGCACAATGTGAATATATGAATGCCACAGAACAGTATCCTTAAAATGGTTAAAATGCTGAATTTTATGCTATGTATATTTTATCACAATTAAGAACAAGACAAAACAAAATTTCTATAACAGTAGAACTTAGAATCTTAGAGATAGGAAACTATTAAGCATCATCAAGTGTAATTATGAACATATGATAGATCCTGGCTACTGGAAGAGAATATAACTTACAGAAGGTTGACTTCCAGTATGCTGCAGTTGGATTTTCAATCATTATTTCCCCTGTTATCTAAACATAGTACTTTCAGATAATGGGGGTGTAAGAGAAAATCTGGAAATCCCACTGGCATCTTCCCACTGCTTTACCTCTTTCATGTTATTTCATTAAGATGCATAAAGCATAGTAAGTTTGGACACGGTGGTGCTATTCCATGAATTACAAATAGAGAATGCTAATCAAAATCAGATTGGTTAAAGTGGTTAGGCTGGAAAGGACAAATTGCTGCCCAGTCCTCATCTAAGAAGCCTGATTTAATCTGCTTTACACCCCCAGCTGACATGTCCACTGAAGGCAGATGCCACCTTGGGAACGTGCAATTGTTGGCGTCTGTTAACAAACTCAACCCTCAGCAGAAGGAGCAGCCAGACCAAATTTGGGAAGAGTTTTGTCCCTCGTAGTTTATCTCCAATCTCTATGGAACACGTATTGAAAACCTCAGAAAAAACAGAAAGACCCCTGGAGTAAAACTCATCAGTCTTAAGCACAGTTCTGCCACTGAAAGCTACTGGGATCATCAGGAAGTCACGCATTCTCTCTCAGCTGAGTTTTCTGATCTGTAAATTGAGGTTGTTTATGCCCATCTCTTTCATTTCTAAAAGCCCATGATCTATGCTGATCCACCCATATATATTAGGAACCTCAAAGTGATTCATGGAATAATAGTAGTGAGTCAGTCGGGCTGAACTATATAGTTTGTTGTAAGAATAAGCATAAATCAACACAAAATATTTTTAACTCTTTGGAAGGAAAATACATTGGCATAGAAACATTTAATTTATAAACCAAGAAATGCTCGTGATGACTATGACTCTGTTTTGATTAAGGGGCTTGAATACACGTATATAAGTGGGTTTTATGTAGTTATGCTATGTATTTAATTTCCTTATCTCGCATACAAATGTTTTCTTCCTTTTTGGTGCAATGGTTGAACAGACCACATAGAGAAGAATGAGGATTTACTCTTCCCTTCTGTCCAAATGGGCTCCAGTATAGTAATACATTTCCACCTATGACTCTACTGAACTGATCCTTCTCTTTCTTTTTTTTTTTTTTTTAAGATTTTATTTATTTATTTGACAGAGAGAGACAGAGCGAGAGAGGGAACACAAGCAGGGGGAGTGGGAGAGGGAGAAGTGAGCTTTCCGCAGAGCAGGGAGCCCGATGTGGGGCTGGGTCCCAGGACCCTGGGGTCATGACCGGAGCCAAAGGCAGACGCTTAAAGACTGAGCCAACCAGGCACCCCAAGGACTGATCCTTTTCAATAAAAGACTTCCTACTGTCCATTCTTCTGATCCTGATCGTGCCAGCTCTGCATTTTACTCAAAGTTCCATAGTTACTTCTCACTGTTACCTGCCCATGTTTGTGGGCAAGTCCCACCCATCCCCACATCTAAATAGCACTTTTAGGAAAACCAGACTGGCTTGGTCTTAGCTCCATATACAGCACAGGAGAAGTAGGGAGGCTCTCTATGCACTTTGATTACCAGAACTTTCTTTTCATTCTTGGAATGGCTACAGAACAAAAGTCTGTACACTTTCTATAATACCAACAGTGTCTATATCTGGGGGAGAGAATGTAGCACCATGAAAATTTCTTTTTTTCCTTCTGTCCAAATAATTCCAAGTAATAGTGAATGACAGCATTGGTATTATATCCAACAAAATTTGCAATTATAAGACCTAGTTTTAAGCATACTGATTTTGTTTTTTCCAGATCTTGGGAAAGTATCTTATTTTCTGATGGCTTCTATTTCTTTATTTTTTAAGTGGGGATATTGACTTGTTATGATGATTAGAAAGACTATATTAAAAGTTCCTAGCACAGTGTCTGGACCTGCATAGGTATTCAGCAGATCTTAGTTCTTACTATTCTATAGGTAATAGAAAACACCCTACTTTGAGTTTGTATTTTGCTAATTATCTTTTTCCTTAAAACATTATTTTAATACATAGGCCGAATTGAGGCTTGGTATTTATTATATCTGCTGCATAGTTGGGCAAGTTTTTCTTTGCACCAACCTAAAGTTCCACTTTATATCATAGACACTGTTATTTTGCCATTGGTATAAAACATTTCCAACAAATAACAAGAGTGGGTTGTGGGCTGCTCTTTGAGGTATTAGCCTTTTCCTTTAACAACAAAATGACTTGATCTTACTCTCTCCTTTTTATCCAGTGCAGATCATATCTGGAAGCTGAAATTCATTTAATCAGTGTTTCCACCCATGGACCATCTAAAACAATCCATGTGCTGGGGCCACACCCTGGGAATTTCTGATTCAGTGGCCCCGGGTGGGGTTTCCAAATACATAACTTGGAAATACTCCAGAAGAAATTAGGATGAGCATCTCTGATTAACAAGAGCCAAATTAAATCAGTGCAGAAAAAGAGTATGGGCTATTACAAAGCTCAGTAGGCTTCTCAGTATCATTCTTGTCTTTTGGACTCTTGTGCACAGTTTCATAGAGATGAGAATAGAATTTTAATTGAGGTTATATTTCCATGGGAACAAGAAACCCAGTGCTCCTTCACGTTCCCAGTCATATTATAAAAATGTATCCTATGGTTCACTCCGAACTGCTGCAATGCGGCAGACATTACTATAACTAATTTGCTGCTTTCTATTGCCTAACATAGAATACAGCTTGCACATTTGTAATTGCAGAGAGCAGTGTATCTGTGCAAGATTTTCCATCTCCATGGATTATCCTCACAGAGGAAGAATTTTAGAGCTGATGTCCAGCGCTCTGATTTTATAAATAAAGATATTGAAACCTGCGGTGAATAATGATTTTGCCTACCATCACACAGCTGGGTGAAAACTTTCCCTTTTTTAGTATACTATATGTAACTAGCTCTTGTTTTTCTTGTAGGGTAGAGAAATGAATATATTTTATAAAAAGTAGCAAAAAGAAAAAAAAGTTAATTTTCGAAGCGCAACAGACAGTCCACAAACTTCAAAGAATCCAAGGTATTTATTACACTTCACAGTTCATAATACTTTTTGATTCCTTTATTTTTATACAAATCCTCTAATTAAAAGAAAACCTATTGGCACCTTGTGAAGTTTAAACCATAAGATAATACTGGTCTGTTTCCTCTAGTCATAGAAAAGAACACCACCTTATCAATCACCATTCACTCACAACAGAGTAGGAAGAGAAACTTGAAATTTTTTTTATTATTTTGTTTCTAACCAATATGTGAAACCTATAAAACACACATAAAGTAATAAGTGGAATGCTTGGTTTTGGGAATCTAATTTATTTTTTGTCTTTCATAGACATTCGCACAAAATGCTTGTTGGAGAGTGAGTTGTGAACAAAACAGATACAGGTGTTATTATTTTTTCCTTTCTTTGTCTGGTTTTTACTTAATTTTGAGTATATTGAAAAAAGAGCTTATATTTTATGTATTGACAGAAAAAAACCCAACATAACAAACACCTTGGAAAACACCACCAACACAAGAAGTAGAAAATCACTGTTATCTTTGAAGCTCCTTCTCTGTCCTACTTTTATTCTATTATCTCTCCTTTTTCAGAAATAACAAATATTCCAAATTCGGGTCTTATCATTCTCTTGATTTTCTTTATATTTTTACCAGGTATATGCATATTTTTCAAGTTTGTATAATAGGAATCTTACCATATATGTTCTTCTATTGCTCACTTTTATAATTCAAAATATAATCCTCATTTCCTAGTATCTTTTTGCAGAGTCTTGTTTCATTCATTTTCACGTCTAAAGCACTACTTTGAAAGAATTTACTGTAATTTATTTACTTTTTGTATTAGAGATTCGTTTTAATTCCAGTTTCTTGCTATTACGAGTGGTGTTTCTCTAGTCCTTCTTGTCCATGTCTCTTGGTGTGCATGTGTAAGATTTCTTGAGGGTATATTTGTGCAGGAATGAAAATGCTGGCTCCTTGGGACATATGCACTTAACCTTAATAGATATTATGCTTCAATTTTCAAAGAAATTGTAGTAATTAGCATACCTAGCAAATCTGTATGAGAGTTCTTACTGTTCCACAGTAGGTGGGAATGACAGCTTATCATATTGCATTTCCATTTGTATTTCCATGATTCTAATGAGATTAAATATATTATCAAATGTTTATTGGTCATTCCTGCTTCCACCTTTTACAGATTCCTACTCAATTCTTTTGCCCACTTTTTTTTTTTTTTTTTTTACACTAGGGTGTTTATCTTTTTAAAAAGTAATTTATTAGAGTTCTTAGTATTTTCTATTTTCTAATCTCTGGTCAGTGGTGAATATATTCTAATTTATTTCTTGATTTTCAATTTTGGGAATGTCTCAGTAAAACTGTTTTTAATTTTATTGTAGTTGTATTTGTCAATCTTGGTCCCTCTTGGGTCTTACCATAAAGATGATCTCTTAAATTTTCTTCAAAAATTGTTATGTCTTCCACATATGAGTTGAATATATATGGATTTGCTTTTTCTGAATACTCCATTTTTTTCCTAAATGAATAAGCAATTATTCTAGCAGCATTCACTGAGATATTTGTTATTACTTCACTGAATTTCCATATCAGTTCTATTATAAATTAAATATTCATCTACATATGGATTACCCTGGGTAATAGAATTTATAGCCAAGGAGCAGGGTGGGGGGCAGTAGATGGAAAATTAAGAGGAAATATCAGAGGTAAGGGGATTCTTGCTGAAGGCCGGGTGATCAGACATCAGATGGAGGATGAGGAATCTGATCGGATATCGAGGGGAGTTTTGGCTAAACGCACTTGCAGAGTTCTTGCTAAAACTGGATTTTATAAAGAAGTACACAGATGAGCTTAGGAGAGGTTCGAGAGCCTGACTAAAGTTGGGTCAAGCAAAGAATCTTTAAGTTCTTGCCTTCTGCCTCTCATTCACAATGGTTTGGGGATTTGGTGTATTTTGTGTGTGGGTATCTTTCTATCTGTTTTGTGTCTTTGGAATTTCATTCCTCAGCATTCTTTGAGAGCCCTCTTGGAAATCTGATGTTCCTGGTTAGTCAGATGCTTCTCACATCGTGATCACGGCGTTCTTAGAGAGCTACTATAAAACAGGGTTCTCTGAAGGCAGAGATAAAGTTTCTGAAGAAGAAGAAAATTTTGCTAATTTGTGCCAAATCAATTTGAACTAGCTGTGAAGCCGGAAAGGTTTGTGTTTGTTTCTGCAATATGCCTGGGAGCCAGACCACTTAAAACCAACTCCCTGCCTTTTTTTCTTTTTTCCTTTGTGAAAACTCAGGTAGTATGAACCTATGCTGCAAACCTTGGAAAAGGCGCCAATGATTTCAACATATCAAAGGGAATTCTCTCCCAACTCCCCCACACCCCCTTCACCCATGGCCAGAGTTGGAGATATGCAAGTTTCCTTCTAAGGAGTGAGGTTGGTGGGGGATGGGTTTATTTCTAACTCACCCTGAAACTGACACGTTCTAGCTTTTTAGTGAGATCTCTGGTTAGACTTATAATCTTGGGCTGGCCTTAGGCTTTGTTTTCCATCTGATTATTTCAGTACTCAGTGAAAAAAATTAAGACCAGATTCGTAGGGGTACACTGTAGGCCACAGGGCTAAAAACTACTTCTCCATGATTCCTACTTTCTAGTCAGCCCATGTATGAATTTACATTTTAAAAAAATCTTAGCTTTCATTTCTCGTTATTTTTGATAAAAAAAAGTCGTCTCTGAAAAACAAATGAATACTTTATTTATAAAAAGGAAAATATCTGATATTTTCAGAGAAATAAATGGAAAGAGGGACTTTAAAAAGGATATTTTGTTACGAGGACTTAGGCTTTAACTAGTTGTCAAGAACTTCTTAGTATTATAGGGTTGATTTAAAAGAAAAGACATAATATTTTGAGATAAATTTGGTAAGGAGGAATTATAAGTATACATGCTAACACAGAGCAGATGCGGAATACTCATTGACTGATTTTTCTCATCAAAATTGCTCCACATCCCAAATGACTATCATATATTGAAGGAGAATATAATGTAAAATGAGTATATGAGAAAGGGTTAAAGATGTCCCTTGAATTTAGTTGGCATTTCTTAAACATGTATGGATTGCTTGATTGATTTAGAATGGAAGAATTATAGACTGCTGAGATCTATAAGGAGCCTTAGAGAAAGTATGACTCCACTCTTTGATTGTGAAGAACGGTGAACCAAGCACCAGAGAAGTTGAATAAATTGCCCAAAGTTATAGAACAGTTTGAAGACAGAGCTAAAGCCTGAGTCCATGTCTTCTATTTCTTAATTTGCTACTTAGAAGAATTACTCTACAGTCCTATCATCATGAGGTACAAAATTCTGGGTGGTCTAGATGTTTACTTGGAAATCTTTCTGTCAATATCCTCTCTGGAACTATGAGATATGCATAGATCTCAGTTACCATGTAAGGGAGAAAGCATAATTATTTATTTTTAAGTTTGCTTCCAGATCTCAAACCATAGTAGCTATGTCTTTAACTGAATATAACCTCAGTTCTATTTATAAATATGACTGAATTTTCCCAAAATCCACAGGGGAAGTTGTGAATCAGAACATAAAAAGAATCAATAGGGTGAGTCTTTGGGGGAATAAACATGCAGAAATTTGGGAACCAGATTATTTATTCATTATTTATTCATCACAAGTCCATTAGGAAAAGGCAGATGTGGAGGCAATATGATGACTAAGTTCATGGTGATTTATGAGGATTAACTTTATTGTTTCATGCTAACCATGGAGCTGATGCCAGGAGGGGACTTTGGAGACAGAAGAGTGAGTCATCAAGGCAGTTCAAAGCTTCCTGAAAAAGTCAGAATATTTTAATGCTGTCATTTATTTGGGACCAATTTTGGAGCTATTCCCATTTTGTCTTTATTTTATTTGTACATTTTCAGTGATAATGACTTTAACACTTTCTAAGGGGTACTGACACAGAACTAGAGGCTTAGGCAAGTCAGGCAAGGCCTTCCTCCTTGGTTCCTCTTCTGATACCTGCAAGGTTCCTCTTTTGATCCTGGGAATGAGTGTATTTACCCTGCATTTACTGTGCTGGCAGGGTGGCTGTCAAGTGTCAGGCTGCTTTTTCTGCAAGGATTTTACTGACAGGTTCATAGAACTGTTTATATTTCAAGAGTCTGAGCATGCTGTGCATTTGTAGAGTCAACAAACTTTTACTGATGACTTACAATCAGTCAAGCAATCTACTGTGTGTGCTTTCATATATTCTCATTTTTATTTTACTTTATTTTTTAAAATTCTTATTTAAATTCCAGTTAGTTAACACACAGTGCAATATCGGTTTCAAGTGTACAGTCTAGTGATTCACTTCCATACAACACCCGATGCTCATCATCGCAAGTGCAATCCTTATTCTGAAATCCTATAAGCACTGTCTCAATTTAAAAATAAAGGCATGCTAAATTTTCTCATGTTCACAGAGCCAATAAAGGGCAGAAATGGGATTTGAATATGGGTTTTTTTTGTTCCAAATTGTGTCTCTAACTGTGTGTCAAGTTACCTTTAAAAATGAGACGCCTAAGTAAGACCAATAACTGGTTTATTTTTTATTCAATTTATTTACTTAAAACAAAAACAAAAACAATTTGCTTCTTTCTCCCACCCCCATCCCTTCCTCCGGCAACTACCAATCTGTTCTCTGTATCCATGAAGTTTTTTGTTTTTTTTTTTACATATTTTTTTAGATTCCACATATAAGTGAGCTCATGATATTTGTATTTCTTTTGATTTATCTCACTTAGCTGAATGTCTGAGAAGTCCATCCATGTCATTGCAAATAACAAGATTTCATTCTTTCTTATGGCTGAATAATATACAAATATATGATCACAATTTATTTATCCATTTGTCCACTGATGGATACTTAGGTTGTTTCCATACCTTGGCTATTATAAATAATGCGACAATAAATACAGGGGTGCATCTAACTTTTCATATTAGTGTTTTTATTTTTCTTCAGAAACATACCCAGAAGTGGAATTGCTGGATCATATGCTAGCTCTGTTTTTAATGTTTTGAGGAAACTCCATATTGTCTTCCATAGCGACTGCACCACTTTACATTCCCACAATAGTGCACAGGGGTTCCCTTTTCTCTACACCCTGACCAACACTTGTTATTTTCTGTCCTTCTGATAGTAGGCTTTCTAACGGGTATAAGGTGAAATCTCATTCTGGTTTTGATCTGCATTTCCCTAATGATTAATGATGAAGAGCATCTTTTCATGTATCTGTTGGCTATCTGCATGGCAGCTTTATAGACCACAAAATGTGCACCAAACCTGAAGTCTGCCCCTAAACCAAAGCTCCAGGACAAGCAAAGAGGCTTCCTTCACACTAAGACTCTGGAGCGTCTCTGTGTGGTGCCCTGGTGGTGGTAGCCTGACAAGAATCGTCTCTCTGATTGCCATGCTCCTGTGGGACCCAGGAATGCAACTCCCACCGGTCACTAGGGTCAGGCAATCAAGGAGCATCCGCTGGGCGGCAGCTGCAAAAACTGCGGTACCGGACATAAACATCAGGGGCATAGATGTGTGCAAAGTCCTCTCCAGCAGACATTGGCATCCTGCAGTGTGGCAGAAGCTGAGCTCGGACATCACCAGCCCCCTGAGGTCTCTGGAAAGGATTATAATCAGGCCCATTGCATGTTTAATAAGAAGCCTACCACTGAGGCCACAGTCTTGATGGTTAGATAACAGGCCTCCTTCGAAGAAAATCTGAGCTCCCGAGTCTGTTGCTTCTTGCTAGGTTCTGGAGGTGGGAGCTGTTTAAGAAAACTTTCTCCATTGGTCATAGTGCTGTGGGCACCACAAGCGTAAGCCACACCAGCCAGAGCCAGGCCACGTGTAGAAGTGTCCTCTGACAGCAATTGCAAAAACCGGGATGCCAGACAAGGGTACGAGCTCCTTTCTGGGTGATACGGATTAGTACAGTTCCTTGGGACCCGGAGCGCAAGCTCCCCGGGCCTCCAGAGCCGGGCGATCCAGAGCCGTCCGGTAGGCGGCAGCACCGAGATCCGCGCCGCAGAGGCGCGGAGAGGCTCCCCGCCAGAGAGTCCCTGGTGCTCTGGAGCGACGCAAGGGGAGCACGTGAAGATGGCGCTCGGGTCTCCCTCTCACAGAGTGTTCCAGCAGTCTCCTAGATGTGTGAGCTACATTACACGCCTGCCCCTCACACCGACGCTGTAACAGAAGCAGGTGAGCCTCCTTCACTTCCGCTGCCTCTGAGCTGGGCTCGAAGTAGGAGGAGTTCAAGTGTGCAAGCCGTCTTAAGAGCTGTTTCTTGGATCGCGAGTCTTGGGGTCTCGGGATGCGAGCGGGCCCCACTGGTTTTCAAAATGAGATGTTTTGCATGTCTTAAAAAAGTTGGACTGCCTCATGTGGGGTTTGAACCCTTTGCTCTTCAGGGAGAAGTTCAGGGTTTTGAGTTACCTCCTGGTCGTGTGTCGTCATGTTGGGGGTGGGGTGGGGTGATGGTGAGACTGTGTCCCAGCCTCTCCTCACTGCTTCAACCTTGTTTTCTTCTAGTTTGCTCTGTGTGTATTTGTCACTCAGCCAGTGTTCAGGTGTTTGTTTGTTTTTAATTAAGATTTTATTTATTTATTTATTTATTTATTTATTTATTTATTTATTTATTTATTTATTTATTTATTTATGAGAGTGAGAGCATAAGCAGGGGGAGCAGCAGAGGGAGAGGGAGAAGCAGACTCCCCGCTGAGCAGGGAGCGGAGGGGCTCTATCCCAGGAACCCGGGATCATGACCCCAGCAGAGCGCAGATGCTTAACCCACTGAGCCACCCAGGCACCCCCCAGCGTTCAGGTGTTTTTAAGGGGGGAAATTGTTCCATGTGCAACTGTAGACTCAGTGTGCCCCTGGGAAGAGGCGAGTTCTGGATCTTCGTAATTTGCCACCTTAAACCAGAACCAAATTAAGGGGGTTTGTGACATTTTAGTCTCATCTTTCAGAAATTTTGTAGACAAACTCTCATCACAATTACAGATGACAGACCAGTTCACATGACAGTATTGATGCCAAATACCAGCTATCCTGACTACCTGGAGAGAAGGAAATTTTAACTGAATATTTGCGGGATGAATCAACATTTATATCATTCTTTCATCTGCCTCATAACGTTATTTCTGTCTCCGTTTTTCTAACAGTAGCACACAATTTATATTTCACACCAATATTGAGTTTCCCCCAGGAGTCTTTTATCATCCAAACTTGGACACCTTCGCA
Source organism: Mirounga angustirostris (assembly GCF_029215605.1). Classification (NCBI taxonomy): domain Eukaryota; kingdom Metazoa; phylum Chordata; class Mammalia; order Carnivora; family Phocidae; genus Mirounga; species Mirounga angustirostris. The sequence continues at coordinate 54,285,155 of NW_026991712.1, read as the reverse complement.
TAAAGGAAATGCCTGAATCAAGACATAGATATAAACTGAGGTTATCTTAGAGGAACCAGGTTGTGTGACCAGAGCAATAAGGGATTTTGCCTTTCCCTGATCTGGGTTAGAACTTTTAGTCTATAGCTCTGCCTGGCATTCTTAGTTAGCTTTCATGATTCCCACCTCTCCACTGTAAACGAAAGCTCCTTAAGGTCTGATATTAGGTCTTACAAGTCTTAGCATTTATTTTTGAATTCTGTGAATGCATAGTTCATGGCACTTGTAGGGTATAAATATGTATTAGTTACCGGGTTATCTACAAATGACAGTTTACTATACCATGTATAAGTTAAATTTTTGAGGTACAATTTTGGCCAAATAAACAAGAAAAGAGGGGTGCCTGGGTGGCTCAGTTGGTTAAGCATCCAACTGAGATTTTATTTATTTATTTATTTATTTGAATGAAGCACAGGTCATGATCTCAGGATCATGAGGTCAAGCCCTGCATCAGGCTCTGTGCTGGGTGTGGAGCCTGCTTAACATTCTCTCTTTCTTTCTCCCTCTGCACCTCCAATCCTCCCCACCCCCCTAAAAAAATCAAGAAAAGAAATCAAGGTTAAAGTCTGTCAGTTTCTAAGGGAATAAACCGTGAAGTGTCAACAAATATCCCCTTGCAATAAATAACACATTCCTTGAAACTAAATGTACCTTAAATTAACATCATTTTATAATCATGCTGGATGAAAAAGACATTTCTAAAAGTGAGAGATTTATGTTTCAAAGTGATAAAATATGAGGGTCAGGGATGAATTACATTTACCCAGATGTGTAAACCATATTGAAATACTCCCAACTGGTTGTATTCAGAATATTAAACTGAGGCATAAAAAAAGTCTTTGCTTACCCAAAGCTGCTGAGAATGATGAATACAAATCAGAGAAAGCTGGGTCTCCAGAGCTAATCCTGGTAACTCCTTTTCTCATGAGTTTCTGACAAATGGAAAGAAAGGTGAAAGGGGAGAAAAAAGAGGACGGGCAAATAGAGAAAGTTTGTTTTGTTTTATTTTTAACCAGGAGAGGTGCAGGAGCCCCAGGGCAAAATCATTGACTCACATTTTTCTCCATTTTAGCACAATAGATACTCTTTTCATACATGTGCATGATTTTCTTTTAATTCAAATTTTTATTTAAATTCTAGTTAGTTAACATCCAGGGCAATATTGGTTTCCAGAGTAGAATTCAGTGATTCATCACCTACACACAACACCCAGTGCTCAACATGACAAGTGCCGTCTTTAATACCCATCACCCATCTAGCCCATTCCCCACCCCCTCCCTCCATCGACCCTCGGTTTGTTCTCTGTCTTTAAGAGTCTCTTATGGTTTACTTCTCTCTCTCTCCCCCACCTCCCATATGTTCAAGTTTCATTTCTTAAATTCCACATCTGAGTGAAATCAAATGATAATTGTCTTTCTCTTATTGACTTATTTTGCTTAGCATAATACACTCTAGCTCTATCCGTGTCATTGCGAATGGCAAGATTTCATTTTTGATGGCTGAGTAATATTCCATTGTGTATATATACCACATCTTCTTTATCCATTCATCAGTTGGTGGACATTTGGGCTCTTTCTATAGTTTGGTTATTGTTGATAATGCTTGTGCATGATTTTCTTTTTCAATCTGTGCCATAACTGCAGTGTTTACTTCAGCTGTGTCCTGTGGAAGTGAAAGTATATAAATTAAGTAGAGACTGCAAAAGGTGTATTTCATTTGATCCATTTAAAATTATTTCTTTGTTTCCACAGAATGAATGTTACTATTCAAAAGGAGAGGAAAACATTGCAACCTTAAGGTTATTCATTAAGGGATATTCATTCAAGTATAGATAGTATTTGACTTATTTCCCAAGTGATGTGGCTGTTTCCACATGACACTAAACGACCTTTTGAAAAAGGAAGAAAAATCAGCCAACTATTTTTTCTCTATAAATGCAATAAACCAAACAGTGTATTTTTATTTCCTAAAAGATTTATTTTTAGTTGAGTTGTGTGATTGGTTAGTCAGAGTGTGGCAAAAGTTTTAAATTCCTACTTGTATACCTTGCTTCTTTTAAATTACTTCTCTTACGGAAAATTTTCCATGGGTGACAATTTAATCTGTGACAAATCTATAACAGAGCAATCTAAAAATAAAACTAAGATGGTGCTTTTACTTGAGAGTTTAAAAAGTTATACAAATTGGATGTTTCATAATTTACTTACTATAATGTCAACAACTCTACTGACCCATCCTATTTGTTTGTTTGTTTATATCCTTAGGTCATAGCACACTATTCAGCACATAGTAAATGCTTAATCTGTCTTTGTTATATGAAGACTTTTTCAAAGTATTCATTTACACTTACAGACATTAGACCTTAAGGACATAACTTCTGGAATATTTTATTGTGAAGCAGTTTATTGGATGAAGATATAGGTAGGATTTTGGTAAGGAAAATTACCTTCCTGAGGATGCTAATTAACATAGCAATTATATATACAGACATACCTCAGAAATATTGTGGGTTTGGTTCTAGACCACTGCAATAAAGTGAGACAAATAAATTTTTTGGTTTCCCAGTGCATGTAGAAGTTATGCTTAGTCTATACTGTAGTCTATTAAGTGTGCAGTGTCATTATGTCTTAAAAAACAATGTACATAATTTAATTAAAAAATACTTTATTCCCAAAAAATGCTATCATCCAAGTTTCCTGTGAATTGTAATTTTTTTGCTGGTAGAGGGTCTTGCCTTGATGTTGATGGCAGCTGACTGAATAGGGTGGTGGCTGCTGAACATTGGGATGTCTGTGGCAGTTTCTTAAAATAAGACAATAATGAAGTTTGCCACATCAATTGACTCTTCCTTTCACAAACGATTTTTCTGTAGCAATGCTGTGTGATAGCATCTTACCTACAGTACAACTTCCTTCAAAATTGGAGTCAGTCTTCTCAAACTCTGCTGCCACTTTATCAAGTAAGTTCATGCAATATTCTGAATCCTTTATTGTCATTTTAACAACCATCACAGCATCTTTACCAGGAGTAGATTCCATATTAAGAAATCACTTTCTTTGCTCATCACAAGAAGCAACCCCTCATCTGTTAAAGTTTTATTGAGATTATAGCAATGCGGTCACACTTAATTCTAGCTCTCTTGCTTTTTCCACCACATCTGCAGTTACCTCTTCTACCGAAGTCTTAAACCCCTCAAAGTTGTCTATGAGGGTTGGAATCAGCTTCTTCCACACTCCTCTTGATGTTGATATTTGGACCTCTTTCCATAAATCATGAATGTTCATAAAGGCACCTAGAATGGTGAAACTTTTCCAGAAGGTTTTCAATTTATTTTGCCCAGATCCATCAAAGGGATCACTATCTATGGCAACTATACTTTATGAGATGTGTTTTTTTTTAAATAAAAGACTTGAAAGTCAAAATGAGTCTTTGACCCATGGGCTGCGAATGTATGCTGTGTTAGCAGGCCTGAAAGCAACATTAATCTCCTTGTCCATCTCCATTAGAGCTCTTGGGTGACGAGGTACGTTGTCAATAATCAGTCATATTTTGAAAGAAATTGTTTTTCTGAGAAGTAGTTCTCAACAGTGGGCTTAAAATATTCAGTAAATCATATTGTAAATAGATATGCTGTCATGCAGGCTTTGTTGTTCCATTCATAGAGCATAGCCAGGGTAGATTTAGCATGATTCTGAAGGGCCCTAGGATTTTCAGAATGGTCAGTGAGCACTGGCTTCCAGTTAGTCATCAACTGCATCAGCCCCTAATAATAATCAGCCTATGCTTTGATGCTTTGAAGCCAGACATTGATTTCTTCTCTCTAGCTATGAAAGTCCTAAATGGTCTCTCCTTCCAATAGAAGGCCACTTCGTTTCCATTGAAAATCTGTTATTTAGTGGAGCCACCCTCATTAGTTATCTTAGCTGGATCTTCTGGAGAACTTGCTTGGTGCAGCTTACACATCAGCGTTTACTGCTTCACCTTGCACTTCGATGTTATGGAGATGATTTCTTTTCTTAAACCTCATCAACCAGCCTTTGCCAGCTTCGAGCTTTTCTTCTGTTGACGTCCTCACCTCTCTCAGCCGTCAAAGAATTAAAGAGAGTTAGGGCCTTGCTCTGCATTCTCTTTGGTTTAAGGGACTGCTGTGGCTGGTTTGGTCTTCTATCCAGACCACTCAAACTTTCTCATATCAGCAATAAAGCTGTTTTGCTTTCTTATCATTCCTGTGTTCACTGGAGTAGCATTTTAAATTTTTTCCAAGAACATTTCCTCGCATTCACAACTTGGTTAACTGTTTGGCACAACAGGCCTAGCTTTTAGCCTGCCTCAGCTTTCAACATGCCTTCCTCACTAAGTTTAATCATTCCTAGCTTCTAATTTAAAGTGAAAGACTTGGGCGCCTGGGTGGCTCAGTTGGTTAAGCGACTGCCTTCGGCTCAGGTCATGATCCTGGAGTCCCGGGATCAAGTCCCGCATTGGGCTCCCTGCTCGGCAGGGAGCCTGCTTCTCCCTCTGACCCTCCCCCCTCTCATGCTCTCTCTCTCTATCTCATTCTCTCTCAAATAAATAAATAAAATCTTTAAAATAAATAAATAAATAAATAAAAATAAAGTGAAAGACTTGAGACTCTTTCTTTCATTTGAATATGTAGAGGCCATTGTAAGGTTATTAATTGTTCTAATTTTAATATTGTGTGTCCCAGGGAATAGGGAGGCCCCAGGAAAGGGAAAAGAGTTGGGAGAATGGCTGGTTGGTGGAGCACTGAGAACACACACATTTATCAAGTTCACTGTCTTATATGGGCATGATTTGTGGTGCCCTAAAATAATTACACTGGTAATGTCAAAGATCACTGATCATGGATCACCATAACAAATAGAACAATAATGAAAAAGTTTGAAATACTTCAAGAATTACCAAAATGTGACACAGAGACACCAAGTAAGTGAATGTTCTTGGAGAAATGGCACTGATAGACTTGCTTGACAAAGGTTGCCACAATCCTTTAATTTGTAAAAAAACCACAATATCTATGATGCTCAATTAAGTGAAGTGCAATAAAATGAGGTATGCCTGTAAACTAAGAGTTGACAACAAAATGATAAATTGCTGAAAGGTTTGTGTTCAAAGTAACCTTTGGGAATTTTGACTAATAAAAATGTTTTAAGTTGTTTGTAAACAGCTTGTTCATATGTACTTACTTTTTAGAGGACTTCCCCCCTAAAATAATTATCTATGTTAGTAGTTAAAATTGTTTTGAACTTTTAGGCAAGAATTAAGTATTTGATATTCAAGTAAGTAAGAAAAATGTTCCAGCAGTTTTAACTTAAATATATTATCTTCCATACTTCTCTTCATTTTTGAATTCCTGAATTAGATCTTCAACTTCTAAATGATGAATAAACCCCTTTTAAAGGGTGACTTTGAAAAATAAAAAAATCTTAAAGGAAGTGAATGTAACATTTAACATTGTGATCATTATGAGGATGGCATTCTGTGTCTTCCCCTGCCCCCCACCAAGAAAAAGCATACCATTATAGAAAATCATCAAATCACAAAGAAAGAGAGCAAGAGAGGAAGAAAGGAAGAAAGGAATTACAAAGCAATGAGAAAACAATTAACAAAATGGCAACAGTAAATTCACATATGTCAATAGTAACTTGAAACAGAAATGGACTAAATTCTCTAATCAAAAGACACAGAGGGCTGCCTGGGTGGCTCAGTCAGTTAAGCTTCTGACTTTTGATTTCAACTTAGGTTATAATCTTGGGGTCCTGAAATTGAGCCCCATGTCAGGCTTGCCCCTGAGTATGGAGTGTGCTTGAGATTCTCTCTTGCCCTTTACCCCTGCCCCCCATTCTCTATCTCTCTCTAAATAAATAATTAAATAAATATTAAAAAAAAAAGACATAGACTGCCTAAATGGATTAAAAAAAATAGGAGCTAAGTATATGTTGCCTACAAGAGACTCACTTCAGCTTTAAAGAAACACACAGACTGAAAGTGAAGAGAAGGGAAAAGATATTCCATTCAAGTGGAAACCAAAAAAAAAGCAAGGATAGTTATATCAGACAAATAGACTTTAAGCCAAACTGTAACAAAAGACAAAAAAATCATATTATGATAAAGGGGTCAATTCATCACGAATATATAACATTATAAATATTTATGCACCCAACATAGGAGCACCTAAATATATAAAGCAAATATTAACAGATCTGAATGTAGATATACCAATAGAATAATAGGAGGGGATTTCAATATCCACTTTCAATAGTGGGTAAATCATCTGGATGGAAATCAATAAGAAAACATTAAGTTTAATCTACATGTTAGACCAGATGGACCTAATGGAGATATATATAGAATATTCCATTCAACAGAAGCATAATACACATTTTTCTCAAGCACACGTGAAACACTCTCCAGGGTACATCATATGTTAGTCTACAAAACAAGTCTTAAAAAATTGAAAAAGAATGAAGTCCTATCAAACATGTTTTCCAAGCAGAACGGTATGAAACTAGAAATCAGTTACACAAAGAAAATTGGAAAATTCATGAATATGTAGAGATTAAACAACATGCTACTAAACAGCAAATGGGTCAAAGTCAAAGAGAAATATAAAAATATCTTGAGACAAATGAAAATGGAAACACAATATACAGCAAAAGCAGTTCTAAGAGGAAAGTTTATAGTGGTAAATGCCTATATTAAGAAAAATGATCTCAAGTAAACAGCATTTATATCTCAACTAAGAGCAAACAAAGCCCAAAGTTAGGAAAAGAAAGGAAATAACAAAGATCAGAGCAGAAAGATGAAATAGAGACTAAAAAGACAATAGAAAATATACATGAAACTAACAGCTGTTTTTTTTAAATAAACAAAATAGACAAGCTCTTGGCTAGACTTAACAAGAAAAAAAAAGACAGATGACTCAAGTAAGTAAAAATAAGAGGAGACATGCCTGACATTACAGATCCATACAAAGGATCGTGAAAATTATGTCAACAAATTGGAGCAATCTAGAAGAAATGAATAATTTCCTAGAAACATACAGCTTACCAACACTGAATCATGAAGAAATAGAAAATCTGAACGGGCCACTTACTAGTAAGGAGATTGAATGAGTAATCAAAAACCTCCCAACAAACTAAAGTCCAGGACCTGATGGCTTCACTGGTGAATTCTACCAAATATTTAAAAGAAGAACTATAATATCAATCATTGTCAAACTCTTACAAAAAATAAAAGAGGAGGGAACACTTCCAAACTTATTTTATGAGATCTTTATATATTAAAAACAAAACAAAACATTAACAAAATGACTGAAATAATTATGGTCTCCCATTTGACTACATTTAAAAAGTAGCATTCACATTTGCAACAACATGGATGGAGCTAGAGAATATAATGTTAAGCAAAATAAGTCAGAGAAAGACAAATGCCATACGATTTCAGTCATATGTAGAATTTAAGAAACAAAACAAATGAGCCAAGTAAAAACAAAGAGAGAAAGAGGCAAACCAACAGACTCTTAATTGTAGAGAACAGGCTGATGGTTATCACAGGGGAAGTAGGTGGGGAGATGAAATAAGTAAAGGTGAAGGGGATTAAGAATACATTTATTTGATGAGCACTGAGTAATACATGAAATCACTGAATCACTATATTATACACCTGAAACTGATATAACAAGGATTTCTTAGCTATGACACTAGAAGTGGGAGCCATAAATGAAAAAATAATAAATTGCATTTCATCAAAATTAAGAAGAACTCCTTTTCAAAAGATATTAAGAGAATGAAAAGACAAGCCATAAACTGGGAGAACATATTTGCAAATCACATATCTAAGAACTTGTATGTATGGAGAATATGTTTTAAAAAAAAATCTCAAAACTCAGTAAGACAAAAAAACCCAATACAAAATGGATAAAATATCTACTTTTTATTTTATTTTTAAAATATTTTTATTTATTGGAGAGAGAGACCGAGATAGTGAGAGAGCACAAGTAGGGGGAGTGGGAGAGGGAGAGGGAGAAGCTGACTCCCCACTAAGCAAGGAGCCCAATGTGGGACTCGATCCTAGGACTTTGGGATCATTACCTGAGCCAAAGGCAGGTGCTTTACCCGCTGAGCCCCTGAATAAAAGATTTAAATAGATACTTCCTCAGAGAAGATATGCACATCTCAAATAAACATAAGAATAAAGCTCAATATCATTAGTCATTAGGAAAATGATAAATGAAACCACAATAAGATACTACTGTATATCTACCAGAAGGTTTAAAATTTAAAAGACTGACCATCCCAAGTGCAGGCTACGATGTGGAGCAACTGGAAATCTCATATACTGCTGCTGGGGATGTAAAATGATACAGCCATTTTGGAAAACACTCTGGTAGACTCATAATGTTAGTTATACTTACCATAAGACCCAGCCATCTCATTCCTAAGTATTTATACAAGCATAATGAAATTCTGTGCTCTCACAAAAATCTGTGCACAAATATTTATAGTGGCTTTATTTATAATTGCTCCAAATTGGGAACCACCCAAATGTCCTTCAGCTGGAGAATGCATAAACAAATCTGGTACATCCATACAAAGAAATAAGATTACTACTCAGTAATGTATGAACTACACACAACATGGATGATTCTTATATGCATTATACTAAGTGAAAGAATCCAGAATCAAAAGGCTACATTCTGTGATTTCATTTTTATGATATTCTTGAAAAGGCAAAACTATAAGGAGATAAAACAGATAGTTGTTGCAAGGGACTAGGGGCTTGACTACAAAGGTGGGGGGTTGACTACAAAGGGTCATAGTGGGGGTTTTTGGAGTGAAGGAACTGTTTTATGTTTTGATTGTGGCAGTGGTTACATGATAGTGTGTCAAAAACTGCAGAATTATACATTATGAAATGATAAATTTTACTGTATATAAGTTATACCTTAATTTTTTTAAGTGCACCATCCCAAGTAAAAAGCAAAAATAAAGAGCAAAAAATTCTGTGTAAAAAAAACCAAAAAACAAAAAACAAAACTCTGTATGATGACCAGTTGCTTCTCTGATGAATGTAATTCTTAGTATTCATGAAATCACCCCATGTTGATTCAACTCTTGTTGGATTCCAACTCAGCACTTAGTAATGCCCTGGATGACAGCTCTGCCCTATGCTGACTCAATTGCCCTTGAACATCTAATCCCTCCATTCTGGGCCTCATTTGAGACCGTTTGAGGATAAAGGGAAAGGTGTGTCATATGTAACCGGAGAAGTTCAATGGCCAAAACAAGGACAAACAATGTTCCATCACTGTGGGAGTGACTTACGTCATACACAAAGAAGAACTTCCCCACAGATCGGTAGTAGGAGACACTAGAATGGTTGCAGAGGAAACTATAAGCACTTTCCCAGAACCCTGAGGAAAGAGTATGGGCATCTGACTCTTACGCATCACAAACTTACTGAGCATCTGCGAGGCACAAGGCACAGGCAAGGCTTCAGGCACACTGATACGAAAGCTGAGTAAAATTCTGTCCTCTGTAGGGGCACCTGTGTGGCTCAGTCAGTGAAGAGCCTGACTCTTCATCTTAACTCCGGTCTTGATCTCAGAGTTGTGAGTTCAAGCTCCACATTGGGTGTAGACGTTACTAAAAGAAATAAACTTAAAAAAGATTCTGTCTTCCATAAAGAGAAGGAAGCTATGATATATGATTATGAAAATAAATCCACGGGGCGCCTGGGTGGCTCAGTTGGTTAAGTGACTGCCTTCGGCTCAGGTCATGATCCTGGAGTCCCTGGATCGAGTCCCGCATCGGGCTCCCTGGTCAGCAAGGAACCTGCTTCTCCCTCTAACCCTCCCCCCTCTCATGTACTCTCTCTCTCTCATTCTCACTCTCTCAAATAAATAAATAAATCTTAAAAAAAAAAAAAAGAAAGAAAATAAATCCACATGTAGCCAGCTCAGATTTTAACTTTGGAAGTACCAAGTCAACATAGCCATCATTTGCAGACATTTCTCTCTCCCAACAGAATAAAATGTTGCAAATATTTTAAAATATGTATGTATTTAGGAAGTAAAGATGTAGCATGATTCAAAACATTAGTGACTCAGGTCTGTGAGATACAAAGTGCACTAAGAGCCAGGCCAACAAATTGATTAGATGTGGAAATATATATTTTATCCTTTTCATAAGACCATCTATTTCTTTTAACTGACTCCTAATTAGGGAATATATAGTAATTAATACAATTCAGCTTACAGTTACTTTTAGGTTACAGCTTACAATTACAGTACAGTTACTGCCTACTTTCCTAGAAATTTTGTAGAGGAAAATTCGTATACTGACTTACAAAGATAAGATTTTGAGATTAAAATGCTCCATGTTATGCAGTGTTTCATAACAAAGCTAGTTTATTTAATACATTCTTTTGGAAACTTTTTAACATCCTGTTGAAATTACACTTTACATAAACATAAATCATTTGGTTAAGTCAATTAATGTAGAATATAAAACAGAGTCCTAAACTACCGTTTATGGGCGTGCTTTTCTATGTTTATGACTATAATTCTCAGAGCACAAAGTTGCATAGCCATCACTTCGGGAATCTGGAAATGTTCTGGCATCTGCTCTAAAGAATGTAGTATCCGTGTTTACCGCAAAGGTATGAGTTCTAACATGCAAAGCAACCCAGGCAACCTAGTCTCATTCAACACATACCTCAATGGCTGTCTGTGGGGACACCATTGCTATTCTCCTTCCACTTTTCTCTTGCAAGCACTCAGGCTTCTGTTGATGCCTAGGAGGCACAGAATGATTTATTGAGTAACATTAAGATCCTCAATCTGTGGCTAACAAATAGCTATAGAGGTCAGGGTTCATGAAAGGATGAGGTAGACAGGTGGGCAAAGGAGGAAGGGAATTATTATGTGGCAGGCATGATTCTAAGGTGCTTTGATGTACTGTTTGTCACAATAAACCATAGAAATAGGTAATAATATTAACAATATCTTTAAGTCATATGTGAGCAATCAGATTTAGGTACAATCTCTATGGCGTTATTTGAAGGATGTCTGCAGGAACCAGGAAGTCCCACTCCCCAGTGCCCCTGTAAGTCTTCTCAGCTGCTTCCCTTAAATCCCTGAGACTCTGGTTGTCTCCATGAGGTTCAGGCAGTATTCTGCAGTGTTGCCCACTTAGGATAGGACACACATGTTAGGGTGACCTGGGATGCTTGTACAAGATACAATTTCCTGTGCCCCACTTGGGTTTGCCAATTGCTAGGATTTGGAATTTGGGAGTGAGAAATTGCTTTCCCTTAATCATAAATTATTTGTATTTTTGGTAACATTTTGTTCATGTGCTTTTAAATAATAGTGATAATAATAATATATAATGAATCATTTTTCTGTCATATGGTTATCCTAAAAATTTCAGTGGTTTTTCTGTGAAAAAAAATGAATAAATGCATGGTTATTTTTCATTATTAATTAATACATTGTTACAAGATTATATATTTCAATAACATGCAAAAATATTCTGTACTTCATATAAACTTTGGGAACAAGGGAATATTAAAACATTTTGTTCATGTGCTTTTAAATAATAGTGACAATAATAATATATAATGAATCATTTTTCTGTCATATGGTTATCCTAAAAAGTTCAGTGGTTTTCTGTGAAAAAAGATGAATAAATGCATGGTTATTTTTCATTATTAATTAATACATTGTTACAAGATTATATATTTCAATAACATGCAAAAATATTCTGTACTTCATATAAACTTTGGGAACAAGGGAATATTAAAATATGGGAACATTAATATGAAATGAATATATGAAAATCACTAAAAATGGAAATATAATACCACAAATATTAAATATTTTTAAATTGCTTTAAAATGAAATTTTTAAAACATACAAAGCACTTATTGCCATGATAGTCTTTTTTTTTTTTCTTGACAGATATTCCGGATGTAGAGAATGTTCTTTGATTTTTGTTGAATTGTTAGGAAGGCATTCAAAGGTTTTTTCAAGTTGGGCATTAGGGTACATATAGTTTATATAAGCTATTTTCTTTTTATACTAGGAAGATACTTTGTCTGCTTGCTCTGGTTGTATTTGTTTGTTTCTGGTTGAAATTTGTATTACTTCCATTAATCTATATTCACTTATAACATATATTCAAATACCAGAAAATGCCAGGGAATATTATTGAGTAGTATTCAAATGACAAAATAGCTGGATCTCCTAAGCAAGATTTAGAGCAGTACAGTGAATTATGTGTCAGAAAGGACTAATTTTGCTTCTAAAACTTATTTCTTGAGATACCTTTCATAAAATCTGGACAAAGTATATTACACATAAACACTTATTAATATTTATATTAATTGCAAGAATGACTCACTGTTAATAGCAGACAGGACCATGAATGCACACTCTAAATATGGCAGCAGCTCTAAGCAATATTGATTGATGGGAACCTAACTACTAGCTGGTTCCCTCCTACCTTCTCCAGTCCTGGTTAATGTGGGAAACAAAGGCAGAAGAAAAATTATTAAATTTCCTTACTATCTACAGCCCATCGACAAGTCCTTGAATTAGGCAGAGTGACATTCCTCTAGGAACTCAGCTGCCTCGATGTTAATATTTTGCCAAGGGCAAAAGCAATCTTAGCCCGACCCCCAGGATCCTGTAATTCTACTTTAACATATGAAACTTTGGAAACTTCCTTTATCTCTACCCCCCCAAGATACATGTTGGGAATCATCCTCCAAGCATATGGCCCACTGATACACAGCCGAAGGGTCTCATGACTGAGTTTTTACTAAAGAGTAATAAATGACCTTTTTCTAACAATAGCTAGCCCCCTCAGGATCCTGGAAACCTTGTTTCCAAAATATCTGAGAGGCTTACACTATTCCTCACCCCCTCCCAACTTGAAAGTGTATAATGGGCCACTCTTCATGACCCCATTGCAGCTCTTTCTGCCCATGGGTCCTGTACTTGTGCTTTAATAAAACCACCTTTTTGCACCAAAGATGTCTCAATAATTCTTTCTTGGCCATCGACTTCAAACACTAACATCTTTCCTATATCACTAGTTCCTAGAATTGTTGACCTTGACTTTCTGCTCTGAACGTCAATGTTTTCTGTTCTTGTTTGACTTGAGTCAGTGGATTTCTTTAAACCAGGATAGACTTTATGTCCATTGTTAAGCTTTAAATCTTGCAAAAGTATTATAATACCTTTTTCTGTGTTCCTGATTTTTTAAAATGATTTTTTCTCTGAATTGGGAAACATATTCACATTTCCTGAGAAACATTGGGAAAGGATTCTTACATGGGAGCACTCTGCCTCACGTCAGAGATTTCAACAGATTGAGGCAATACCTGAGAGTTTGCATTTTTAACAAACTTCCCAGATGATTGGGAAGTTAAGAACTACTGGATTGCCTTTTACAGGTGTTTTTCATTAAAATATAAATATCTCCAGGTGGGGTAGTAAAAGAAATTATTATAAATCACTATCGCCTTAATGAGAATATATTGCATAATAGCTCTACTTGAAGGCAGAAAACTGAAAGATTTTGAAGGAACTGGGTTTCTAACAAAGGTTTTGGAGAAGAAAGGGTAATTATGAGACCAGGTGTAGGTGAACATTTTTTTTGAGCATTCTGACCACCTATAGAGAGAACAAAGCACAGTCAGTAAGAGGGAAGAAGTAGAGAGGAAGATTATCTGAAACAGTGATTTTTAGAAGATGAATTTAAGCTACCTCACCATTTTGCCTAAGCATTTTCTACTAAAACTGAGAGGTTAGGAAAGGAAGGAAGTTAAAAATCTGGGATTGTAATTGCCTGCTGGTAGGTGGGGACATCAGGTTGCTCCAGTGGGAGTAAAGGTCTAGCAGTCTGGGTTACCAGACAACTGGCTTGGTGGGAGGAATACAACATGATGTGGTCATCCACCTCAAAGTTAGGATTCTATGTTAGGGGGTTGTGTTGGATGGGTGGCTACTTAAAGGAAAGCAAGGTAAGTTTTTTAGTGAAAAGGTACTGGAGAATCCAGAAAAGTTGCTCTTGGGTTAGGCACAGGCAGAACAGCATGATATTTTGAATCCAAAAGATCCTTTTAGGAGGTGTTTCAGATTCTTTTTTTGTGGCAAATGGATCTCTGCACAGGTATTCCCAATAATACCAGGAAATTATTTATTCTGAACAAGGGCTAACGATGACAAAATGGATTGTATTCTGAAGGCCTTGGTAATTTAGCCTTGACACCAAAATGTGGCCCATGGACCGGCAGCATCAGCATCACCTGGGAGCTTGTTACACAGGCAGAATCTCAAGTCCTATCCCAGACCCACTGAATCAGAATCTGCATTTTAACAATACCCAGATGATTGCATGTTCATTAATTTTGAGAAGCACTGGAGTAGGACAGGAGGTCTCAACCACAGCATGTTGCAGATTTAGCTGGAAGGTGAATTCAAGCAGAGGGTGCTGGGTCCCCTTTCTAGGGTTTCTGATCCAATTAGTCTAGGATAGAGCCCAAGAATTTGCATTTCTAACAGGTCATCTAGAAGTTGATGCTGATGTTGCTGGTTCACGTGCCAAATTTTTGGAACCACTAGTTTACATAATACCACCTCTGTTATATAGCCCTCTAGTTTCCATATTTCTTTGTCTTTTAAAACTTCTTTTCTTAAGAAAAAAATAACTTTGTTTCAGTTGCTTGGTTCTCATATTTTATTTCATGCTATATAATATGCTGGCTGTAACTGACTCTAGGTAATGTTTCTTTCAATTTATAACTGAGATTTTGTTCTAACATTAAGACAAGCGTCAGGATGGATACCCCACCTACAGACACTTATTATAAGGAGATCTCACCTATCCTAGGTGATTCTTTTTTTTTTTTAAGATTTTATTTATTTATTTGACAGAGAGAGACACAGAGAGAGAGGGAACACAAGCAGGGGGAGTGGGAGAGGGAGAAGCAGGCTTCCCACTGAGCAGGGAGCCCGATGCAGGGCTCAATCCCAGGACCCTGGGATCATGACCTGAGCTGAAGGCAGACGCCTAACGACTGAGCCACCCAGGCGCCCCTATCCTAGGTGATTCTTTAACCACTGAATTCTATGCCTGATTTTATATGACTCTCCTAGCTGTAGCTGATTGGACTAGGGTAGTCATGAGGCTCATAGACAGCCAAGCTATATACTGGAAAGCAGCTAGTGGAAACATATTGTAAGAAAATCTCTGTCCAAATAATAAAAATGGTGACTAATTGGACTTATTAAATTCTTTCTCTTGGAAATTTAAATTGGCTATATAAGGAGAGAATTTTATAGGTTTCAGAAGGACAAGTCAAAAGATGTATTGAGAATTCAGTGTTTGCAGAGTCAAGAAGGTAATGATTCTTCTTAAGAGCAGAATTTATGAAGAAGGGGCTAGGCTAGGGCTAGGCTAGAGATAAAGCTTTGGAGACTTGGTTTATGTTTACAAACTTCAAATACTGAGATATAGAGGTGATTGTCAATGATACTTACCTAAACATGTACACAAATATGAGCTCTATTCTCTGTTTAGGAACTGAATTTGGAAATTGTTCTGCCTGTCCTCATCTTAGTTTTATGCATTGTTTGACAAATATCACTATGGTAGGGACAGATTCTTAACATTATAGAATTACCCAGCTAATAAATATAGCTGGGGATTTGATGAAGAGAACATTCTAGTGGTTATTAGTGGTCTTAGTCAAATACTTTTAATAACCCTCTACTTTCTGGGCAGTAGGTTGGATCGTACTTTCTGGCCTCCCCTTAAGTGAGTGGTGGATTAGTCAGGATCCTGGGAGAAAAAAATGGCACAAACAGAATAATTGAGAAATGTTTAATAAAAATATTACTGTTAGGTTGTGGCAAAGTTTACAGAAACCAATAAATGATAAGGCAGACCCCTAGAGCCAGCAATAGGAGAGATCTGTTATCCCTAGGGCTGAAGGGACAAGGAGAGGGAACGGTTATCTGGTTTCAGAACCTAAAGAGGGTAGCTGAACAGAGAGGGCTACCTGGCTGGAAATTGGGCATTCACTAGAAGAACACAGTCTATCCACAATGACCCCAGAGGGAAGGACATCGGGGAAAAAATAATTCAACTCATTCTCCTGACTTCCAATTACTTGCTGGTACCTCCCAGTGTTTGAACTCAATTGCAAGTTCTAGGACAAGAAGGCAGCCTTCCGCGTGGGTAGAAGCGTGCAGAACATATCTAGAGAAATAAGATATTTAGCACAGGTGTAGCAGCATAGATAGTTCTCCACAATGACTCCTGAGAAAAAGTAATGTATATCACTTCTGGGACAGAGCACTTAACTCTTGGTCCAAGACCCTTCAGAGCTCAGAGATATTTCAGATTGTAGCTCCTTTGTCAGTCTGGGTTGTTGAGTAATGACACCCAGAACAGAGCTTCCAGTTAACTCTTGATGGGCATATAATATGAATGGGCATATAATATGATGGGCATATAATATAAATAAAAAATTAACCATCTAAAGTCACTAGGATTATGGGATTGTGTGTTATCACAGCATCACCTATATTACTAATACAGATGTTGGTACCAATAACTGGTGTATTGTTATAACCAAATAACTACAATGTCTGTCATTACTTAGGAGACATATAATGGAAAGTAAGGGAACTGGTATTTGAAGCTGGAATGATGGTAATTCATATTGTTTAATGATTAAATATGTAGTAAAACCGTAATCTACATTCACCTGATAGGCAGATAATATATTAAGTGAAGTTGTAACTTTAGGAAATAAAGTTGTAAAACAGAAAAGTGAAAGCATGTGTGGAATTAAATACTTGACAGAGAGGGATGAGAAGAAAGAGGAAGAAGAGAGAGCGATCAGATAAAGAGAGATACTGAGAGAAATGAGAGAGACTGAGAGAAATGAGAGAGAGGGGGAAGAAAAGAACCAACTTGCAAGCAGTAATTAAAGAGAATAGTTAAGAATTCTAGCCACAGAGTTTTTTAAGAGGCAGCTAATTCTCATCCAAAACTGGTGAAAACTAAAACTGAGACAACTTTTGACAAATAAAGGCCGATTAGAATTCATTCTATGGCAAGTTTCAAATTTAAAATATGGCTGCCATTGTAAAATCTCTGAGTGGATTAAAAAATCTTAGAGCAATGGTCAAATAAGGCTATGGTATCCAGGAGGCATATTCATTTAAACAAAATCACTGAGAGAAAAGATTAAGCATGTGACTCTCCAGCCAAAATCTGAAAGGATCAAGTATCTTGTAATTAGGGCAGGAGAAAAAAGACGGTTGGAGGTGATACAATAACAAAAAAGATAATAAATCTAAGAAAGGATGACTAAAAATGATGGTACATATGGAGCTGACTTAAATAAGGAAAAAGTCTACAAAGTTTTAAAGAGAGTCATATTGCCAAATAAGCCATAAGCTTTGACTAAAAATTCTGTGACAATTGTGTGATTGTTGTTATTCTGTCCTTGTTTCACCATTGAATATTGGGCTGGCATTTGTAGATAACTTTTTAGTCCATTGGTCTACAGATCAAGAAGACTTCAACACACTTGATATAAAAGAGATGCTGAGTTTGAGTTTAATGCCAACCCTGGATGGGGTTGTAGAATTGATTCCGTGAGGGGAGAGGATACATATTTCTTTTATGAAGGAGGGAGAGGACGTATTTGGTAGACAGCATGTTGAACTGTAGTATTCATTACTGCTATTTAGCAAAAGTATTTTTGTTTCTCTTCCTTCTAGGCATTCATTAACTTCTCAGGACTGGTCATCCTGACCCTGTAACTGGATGGAGCCATGTGACTATTTTTGGCCAATGAGTTGTGAGGGGGAGATGAGGCATGAAAGTTTCTGGCTGGCGCAAGATTCTCCAAAGCTCTTTATCTATGTCACTGGGACCAGCAATTTTCCAGAGAGTGGGCCCTTTACTCTGGATCTAGAATAAGAACAATCCAGAACAAAGAACCAACTGGATTCACAATAGACAGGTAATATGAATGAGAAATTATCCTATAATATTTTAATTCTCTGAGATTTGGGAAATAGTCTGGCACTGCAACATAACTTTTTTCCTGACTGATATAAAAATAGATGATTCTTGTGGGGAAGTAAGATTGGTGTAGAATATCCTTTCTGAAAAAATAAATGCTTTTCCTCACCATATATTTAAGGTTGAGCAAGGAATTTACAGATTATGACTCTTCATAGATTATATAAATCTTTTTTCAGATAATGACACAATAGAGTTAAAATTAGCTGTTTTCATTTCCTAGGTGAGTGTGGAATGGAGGTGGTTCTATAATTTTGTCAACAAAGTTGTTTATAAAATTGACCTTATAAAGCTGCTTACAGCTGACAATAGTTCTTATATTTCACTTTTATATTTTAAATGAATATATCACTAGGTGAAATACTGTTGATTTGCATCTGAAATTTCTTTTAATGATGTTTCCCATTTCAAGGTATAGTACAGTCAACATGGACACTTACATGGGCATCCACACTGAATGAATATGACTTGGGCTTTTTGCCTATTTCTTTTGTGGTAGCTCTATCCGAGAGATGTTCATCCCCCTAAAGACAAAATAAAAGGGTGTCTCAAGGTTAGAACATTCATCCTCCTTAGCTAGAGTACAGATGAAGATTTCCATTCAATAAGAGTGCTCTCTGAAAGCATTATTATTGCTTCATCTCTATGTATGAGAACTTTAAAAGACAAGTTCTGGAAAGAAGATGCCTTTCTTTACATTGGCTTCTTTAAGACTCAAAGACTTGGAATTCAGGACAGAATAAAAAGCATTTCAAATACTGTATCTGCTGGCATGGGGAGGAAAAAAGGTTTTATTCCCCCATGAATTGTCATAGAAGGAAGTGAAACTTGCTAAAAACTTATCTGCTTTAAAACTATAACAGAAAAGAAAAAAGAATACTTCTATTTTTCTGAACTTTATCATTGTAATTCTTCCATGAATTCTATTAAACTGAGATCCCTGCCGAAATGGCATAATTGGCCAATATATTTGTGGAGTAGATGGTATAAATTTATAGACATTATTATGGTTAGTGCTATGAAATAATTTAGTTGCTGCCTTTCTCTTATTTTCTTCTTTCAGTTTATCTTAGCACAAAATAAACTCTTCAAAACCTATGCAACCAGGAGAAAAGAATATAATATGACTGGGAATTTTGAAATGAAATTTGTAAGAGATCAGCACTAGTTTATCCTGTCAGTGTTTTTTGGTGTGACAATTAGAGGTATTAAAAGTTCTAATATTGGGACGCCTGGGTGGCTCAGTCAGTTAAAGCATCCGCCTTCGGCTCGGGTCATGATCCGGAATCCTGGGATCGAGTCCCGCATGGGGCTCCTTCCTCAGCGGGGAGCCTGCTTCTCCCTCTGCCTGCAGCTCCCCCTGCTTGTGCTCTCTCTCTCCCTCTCTCTGGCAAGTAAATAAATAAAATCTTTATTTAAAAAAACTTCTAATATTATTTAATAGACATTTTCATGTTTGGAATAGTAAATATGGTTAAATTTTGCAAGTTAATGCCTCTCATATCCATTAACATTAAATATTTGTGAAGGCTTATTATCTTGAATTTCTAATAAAGAACATAAAGCAAAAGTATTTTTATTCTAACAAACACATTTTTCAGCAATAGGCACTTATGATTTCATAGTGTCAGTAGATAAAATAAGACTAATTTAAAAACCATGAGAGACTCTTAACTCTAGGAAACAAACTGAGGGTTTCTGGAGGGGGGGTGGATGGGAGAATGGGATAATTGGGTGATGGGCATTAAGGAGGGCACATGATGTGATGAGCACTGGGTGTTATACACAACTGATGAATTACTGAACTCTATATCTGAAACTAATGATATGTTGGTAAGTTGGCTAATTTAATTGAATTTTTTATTTTTATTTTATTTTATTATGTTATGTTAATAACTATACATTACATCATTAGTTTTTGATGTAGTGTTCCATGATTCGTTGTTTGCATACAACACCCAGTGCTCCATTCAATACGTGCCCTCTTTAATATCCATCACCAGGCTAACCCATCCCCCCACCCCCTCCCCTCTAGAACCCTCAGTTTGTTTCTCAGAGTCCATAGTCTCTCATGGTTTGTCTCCCCCTTCGATTCCCCCCCCCCTTCATTTTCCCCTTCCTGCTATCTTCTTCTTTTTTTTAACATATAATGTATTATTTGTTTCAGAGGTACAGGTCTGTGATTCAACAGTCCTACACAATTCACAGCACTCACCATAGCACATACCCTCCCCAATGTCTATCACCCAGCCACCCCATCCCTCCCACCCCCCACCACTCCAGCAACCCTCAGTTTGTTTCCTGAGATTAAGAATTCCTCCTATCAGTGGGATCCTATGATACATGTCTTTCTCTGATTGACTTATTTCGCTCAGTGTAATACTCTCCAGTTCCATCCACGTCGTTGCAAATGGCAAGATTTAATTCCTTTTGATGGCTGCATAATATTCCATTGTATATGTATACCACATCTTCTTTATCCATTCATCTGTCGATGGACATCTTGACTCTTTCCATAAAAACAAAATAAGTAGAAGTATTAAATACATGTATATATACTGAATTAAAAGAAGATCTAAATGTTAGTAAAAATTTAAAAGCAAAGTTCAAATTAATGGATATAGTATGATCTAATTCTTATAAAAGTAATGCAATCTAAATATATTACATATCTTATGTTATATATTATATACAAATCCATATGGCTATAGATGGTATATGTTTGTATGTATAGGGATCAAAGTAGTGGTTATCCAGGTGTGTGTACAGATTCTTTACTTTTTTTATACATCCCCCTATGGTTTTACTTGTCACTGAAAGTATGTAATGCCTTTGTAATTTAAAAAAGTAATAAAGAAAATATAAACAATTACAAAACAGAGAACAAGTGAAAAGATCAAGTATGCCATGCTATGTTTGTGTTTGATAAGGTTTGCCTGCTTTTTTTCCTTTTATTTTAAATATAATTAAAATCATTACCTGTGATATCAACCCACATATAATTCTCTGAATTACAGTTTTAATTCATTATTATTCAAAATGAATTTACTAAATAAAGTTCCATGCATATTTTTTTGCAGTTTAAATAATTTAATGTTTAAAAAAAGTTTAAAAATGCCCAGTTATCAGCAGGGGGCCTGCTTCTCCCTCTCCTTCTGCCACTACCCCTGCTTGTGCTCTCTCTCTATCAAATAAGTAAATAAAATCTTAAAAAAAAAAGCTCAGTTATACAGAGAATATATTATCTTTGCCCCATTAAGCTTTGGTAACATTTTTTAACTTAGCCTTTCTGTAAACCATGAACAGTTTTCATTGGCAAAGGGCAATGAAATGGGCAAAGGCCCATTTTTCCCCTTTAGAAGAACAATTTGTGTTATGAATATTTTGGAAAGTGGTTCAGCTGTTTAGATAACAATAATGGATTTTCCTCAGTAATTTTGCTCTGTGGCGTTTAATCATGCTCTAAAGCACGCTTAATTTGTGGATTGGAGCTTTTTGAACAACACAATTACCAATACAATTACAGAGTGCTGTAGAAATTATTTGCAAGGCAAAGAACAAGAAGGTCAGTACAAATGTTCCAGGCAGTATCAGTGAAGCAGATGTGAAGGATATGTGATCAGTAGCCAACAGACTATTTACAAACATGTTCATGTATTTTTGTATTCATTTATTTGCAAAATCTTTACTGTATACCTGTGTTTCATGCACTGACTATGCTATACCATATCTTTATACTGATAAGACAATGCAAACATGTCCCTGCCTCACAGAACTTTTAAGAATGAATCAAATGTAGTAGAAGCTTTTTCACCTGACCCCTATTTAACTGACACCCCTCATTCCCTGATGCTTTCCATTACTCTATAGAATTTAATGGATGAGGTGCCAGCCATGCTGAACACTAACAGGCTGCTCGCTAATACGCTCACTTTTTGTTCTCACCCATTCAGTTGTGCCCTTATTCCATCAGTTGAGTTTGTTCCTAAACTTGTTTTTATAAGTTTTACTTGATACTTTAATTATGTAATTCAATAACGATAGCTTGAAGAAACATAATATGAATGCAAATAGAAAATTGTTCCTTTGAAATTTAAGTAAGTTGTTTTGGAAAGAATTGGTAAAGGGTTATTACTTAGGATAATGGTAGTTTCTAGTATGGGAGATCAGAAAACATCCTTGAGCAAATGACACTTGAGTCAAGATGTGTCAGGCAATGGGCCAACTCAGTGTAGGTAATATTGGGGACATAATTGGGAGAGAAGCTTTCCGAAAAGAAGGAATAAAATGTGATACACTTCTATGCAGGAAAGATTCTCTGACATCTTTGAAAGGCTGTTGAAGAAAAGAGAGTTAAAGGAAGAGCAATATAAAGCAATGAATTAGAGTAGGAAGGGTTTAGATTATGTAGTATGTGGAGGGCCATAGCAAAGACTAGGGTTTTTGTCCTAAGGGCATCAGGAAGCCCTTAAAGGGTACAATGTGATATGACTAGACTTGTGTGTAGAAAACTGTGCTCTAGTGTAGACTGCAGAACAAACTATGGGAAGAATGGGTATAGAATGAGCATTTCATAATTTGTTAGAGAAATCCAAGGAAGAGATGAAAAACTAGTTGGTGAGATCAGAAGTGGACATATTCAAGAGACTTAGGAGGATGAGGATTTAGTTTCCTTACATCATGTACACACACATTCACTGCCTCTGCATGTGCTAATATACCACATTTATAAAACTGCAATCAATATTTTCACTATTATATGGAAATGTTTTCATCACAATTAAGCCACGTAGTATACTCGAGTTCCTTTCTTATCCCATTTTTTGTTTTCCATGGTGTTAATAATTACTTTTTTGGGCTATTTGCTGAATTAATCTAATAACTAAAACTAATTCACTCTCAACATCTCTGCCAGAGCTATGTAAACTTCTTCATCAGTTCAACACATATCAGCTGAATTATCGGTTTCAATATCTTCTTTTGAAGATATCCCTGTTGGCCCCTTCCAGTGTGTAGTAATTGCTTGTGAGGCCTGCAACATGATTATCAGACTCATATTTCCCCTTACCCTCATTTTGGAAATTCCTTTTGCCTCCCTCCTGTGTTATTGCATCTATGTCTTCCTCTTTCTTGGTTAAATTTTTGTTTTGAAACACTCTATTGTCCAGTAGCCCCTTGAGAAATGGTGTACGGGAACAATTTTTTAAAAAAACTTTCCCTGTCTGTTGATATCTTTGTCCTAATCTCAAGATTGATATTTTGTCTGAATATGGAATTACAAGTTGGAAATAGTTTATATATTGGATGTAAAATTACAGGCTTTAAATTGAGAAGACATTGGTCCCTCTTCTAGCTTCCAGTATTGCAGATGAAAAGTCTGATTTCTGGTACTCTGATTTTTGTTTTTCTGGAAGCTTTTATTTTAAGTCCTAAAATTTCAAAAATAATTTGCGTTCACGTGGATATTTTTATTCTTGCATTAAAGGTATTTCATAGGCCTGTTGAGTCTGAAAACATGTCTTTAAGCTCTAGAAGTTTATTTATTTTATGTCCTTTATATATTTTTTCCTTTGGATTTCCCTAGTCTCATCGTTTGGGACTCCTGTTCATCATAAACGTTGTACCTCCTAGTTTGATTCATTTATTTTCTCAGATTTTTCTTCACTGTCTTTCTTTTTAGTCTGTTTCCTGGAAGATTTACTCTATTTTATCTTCTCTATGTTTTAATATATTTTATATTTTTCTATTATATTTTTAATTTCCAGGAGTTCCTCCTTATTACCTAAATATATTTGTTTTAAAAACCAGGTATGCATATTTTTCATGTTTTTGGATGTATTATCTTTATTTCTCTCAGAATGCTAAAATTAGGTTTCTTTCTCTTTCTTTGAGAGAAATTTTTTGCCTCCTACATTAGCATTATCTTTGCTTCAACATTTTTTTCTGTTTTTTTTTTTTCAAATTAAAGACCTCATGGTATATGATAATGTTCTTTTTGTCCTACTTATAATTAAGGTGAAAGCCTTTATGAGTTAGAAGCTATCTGCTTTGCAGAGCTAGGATTTGTGGGCTGGTGGCATTACTCCCTGGCTATAGCTTGACAAAATGGCTTTTTCATTGGATAATTGTGGATTTTTTCTTTAGAGTCTGTCAGTTCTCTCAAAAATAATCCTGCCTTCTTTACCCTGGCATAGAAATTGATTAAGCCTATTTGTGACCACTCATTACAAATAGAGAAAGGCCCAGGAACTGGACATTTTAGGGCCAGATTTTCCATTTGCGATCCCCTTTATCAGCATCATAAGCCTGTCTTCTGTAAATGAAATGCCTCTGTTTCAGCTTCTCCACAAATCAAATCAACTTTCCTATCTTTTTCATAGTGGAAGAGCAGCTGTCATTCGCAGGACTGCATTATGACACTCTTTTGCCTTCATGAACATCTTCCTCCATAAAAAAATAAAAGAAAAATTGTATTTTATGACTGTGTTTATATAAAGACAAATATAACTCAGGCTGGATGAAACTCACTTTTTTAGCTCTGAATGTAAAAGATTTGAATTTCCCTGATGGCTAATGATGTTGAACATTTTTTCATGTGTCTGTTAGCCATTTGTATGTCTTCTTTGGAGAAGTGTCTGTTCACATCTTCTGCCCGTTTTTTGACTTGATTATTTGTTTTTTGGGTGTTGAGTTTGAGAAGTTCTTTATAGATCTTGGTTACCAGCCCTTTATCTGTAGTGTCATTTGCAAATATCTGCTCCCATTCTGTGGGTTGCCTCTTTGTTTTGTTGACTGTTCCCTTGGCTGTGCAGAAGGTTTTTATCTTGATGAAGTCCCAAAAGTTCATTTTTGTCTTGTTTCTCTTGCCTTTGGAGACGTGTCTTGAAAGAAGTTGCCGTGACAGATGTCGAAGAGGTTACTGCCTATGTTCTCCTCTAGAATTTTGATGGATTCCTGTCTCACATTGAGGTCTTTCATCTATTTTGAGTTTATCTTTGTGTGTGGTGTAAGAGAATGGTCCAGTTTCATTCTTATGCATGTGGCTAATTTTCTCAGGACCATTTATTGAAGAGACTGTCTTTTTTCCATTGGATATTTTTTCCTGCTTTGTTGAAGATTATTTGACCATAGAGTTGAGGGTCCCTATCTGGGCACTCTATTCTGTTCCACTAGTCTATGTGTCTGTTTTTGTGCCAGTACCATGCTGTCTTGATGATCAGAGCTTTGTAATATAGCTTGAAATCAGGCAACGTGATGCCCCCAGCTTTGTTTCTCTTTTTCAACATTTCCTTGTTGATTCGGGATCTTTTCTGATTTGATACAAATTTTAGGATTGTTTGTTCCAGCACTTTGAAAAATGCCATTGATATTTTGATCAGGATGGCATTGAAAGTATAGATTGCTCTGGGCAAAATAGACATTTTAACAATGTGTATTCTTCCAATCCATGAGCATGGAATGTTTTTCCATCTTTTTGTGTCTTCTTCAATTTCTTTCATAAGTGTTCTGTAGTTCCTAGAGTATAGATCCTTTACTTCTTTGGTTAGGTTTATTCCAAGGTATCTTATGGTTTTTGGTGCTATTGTAAATGGAATCGATTCCCTAATTTCTCTTTCTACAGTTAAATTGTTAGTGTATAGGAAAGCAACGGATTTCTGTGCATTGATTTTGTATCCTGCCACATTACTGAATTGCTGTATGAGTTCTAGTAATTTAGGGGTGGAATCTTTTGGGTTTTCCACAGAAAGTATCATGTCATCTCTGAAGAGAGAGAGTGAATGTGAAAGAAATTAAAATATTTTCATAGGTCCCCAAAAGTATTGTGGACTTGTGCCTGCTGTGCCTAATGCATAAGTTGGCTCAGGTCACCCACCTTCTTAAAGTGGGGAGGGAAATCTAGGTATGTAATTCTTATATTTTTATCAAAGCTCTCAACCAATCCTATTTTCAGCCCCACTTCCCACTTTACTCTGTAACATTTCCTACTGAGGTACAGGGTAACAATTCTGAAATCACTATACATAGAATTGAATAAGTGAATACATGACTTGGAGTTGGGTACATCAATATGAGGTCAAGTTTAAATTAATATAGATTCAAATGGATATATATATATAGAGAGAGAGACATTTATAGCTATGTATACATACATGGGTTAATATAAACACATATATTTTCTCTGTCAGCTGAAAGGTCTTAAAAGCAATGGCTTCCCAGTAGCAAAAAGTACACTTAGTACCCAGATCTTAAGTTTCTATTATCATTCTCCAATAAAAAGAACCAGGACTCTGTGGAGAAATGGTGATTATAAGAATGTTGCAAAAAATATACAAGATGGGGATGCGTGGGTGGCTCAGTCAGTTAAGTGTCTGCCTTGGGCTCAGGTCATGATCCCAGGATGCTGGGATCGAGTGCTGCATCGGGCTCCCTGCTCTACAGGGAGCCTGCTTCTCTCTCTCCCTCTCCCTCTGCCTGTCATTCCCTCTGCTTGTGCTCTCTCTCTGTCAAATAAATAAATAAAATCTTTAAAAAATATATGCAAGGTCATCCTGGAGCATCTTGCAGTGCCAGACATTGAGGAAGTGTTTAAAAAAAACCCATAACATAAAGGATAAAGATATGTCAAAGGGACACAGATCCAACTGTAAAAGCTCTTACTGTCTAAAGCTGGAAATATTTGAGCAACAAAATAGTAGTATTAAATTATAACCTAAAACATAAAATAAATCTCCTCAAGAACACACTCATGTAAATAAATGGAGGAGGAGAGACAAATCTTCCATGCAGTAGAATTCCAAAGAATTTATATAGGTATTCAAGGAGAAAGGGCCTATCTTGCCATTCCTTACGTGTGGGTTGTACATAATGACTTTCTTCCACACAGTATAGCATAGAAGCAACAAAAAGAAGAGAGTAAGATTGCAGTGGAGAAATCTGACAAAGACTACCTTTTTGAGGTGATCAAAGTCAATATCAACAGTGGTAAGTACATATCATGTACTTTGACATGATATGATGAAAATGGCATTTTACCTCTTGATCTTCCTCTCTTAAATCCTAAACCCTAATCTAATCCTGAGAAAATTATCAGACAAATCTCAATTGAAGGGCATTTTAAAAAATACCTGACTAGTACTCAAAACTGTTAAAGTTGTCAAAAGCAAGAAAAGTCTGACAAACTATCATAGCTAAGAAAACTTAAGAAGACATGGCAACTAAATGTAATGTGGTATCTGGGACGGAATCCTAGAACAGTAAAAGTACATTAGATAAAAACTAATGAAATTGGAATAAAATGTTTAGTTGATAACGTATCAACATCAGTTCAGTATTGTGACAAATATACTAATGACGGATGTTCATAAGGAAGACTGGCTATGGGGAGTATGGGATCTCTCCATACTAATTTCACAATCTTTCTATAAATTTAAATCTGTTCTAAAATAAAAGTTTTACTTAAAAAGTAAAAAAAGGGGGCACCTGGGTGGCTCAGTCTTTAAGTGGCTGCCTTTGGCTCAGGTCATGATCCCAGGGTTCTGGGATCAAGTCCCGCATTGGGCTCCTTGCTCAGTGGGGAGCCTGCTTCTCCCTCTTCCTCTACCTGCTGCTTCCCCTACTCGTGCTCTCTCTGTGTCAAATAAATAAATAAAATCTTTTTTAAAAAGTAAAAAAAAAGTTAATATGAATAATTTATGGTGATAGTTAACAGGGCATTTATAACATTATTCTCTACTCTTATGTGTAAGTATAAAGCAATTCATGATTAAATGATTGGCTTGAAAGAATATGAGAAGATTTGGAAAATTATTTCTAAAAGAAGTTCATCAGGGGGACCAGAGAGAGCACTCTTAAACATCTTACCCTATAAATTTTAGGCTGGATTGACATAGATAGATGATGATAGATAGATAGATAGATAGATAGATAGATAGATAGATAGATTATATATAGTTATACATGGTTTCTGTCCATCCCAAATGCTACTTCAAATAGGATAAAATGGGCAAAATTACATGATGCTACCAATTATGATTTCTTTGCCACTCTTGGAATAATACAAATTAGGTGATTCATTGATTCAGGGCACTTTTGATTAGTAATCTCTCTTATACCAGGAATAGGGATTATTGGTTATTTTATTAGTAAATGGCAAAATTCAAAGACTAAGATGAGCCCTGAATCTAATGGTCCACCCTCTTTCAGGGTTTTGTTTTGTTTTGTTTTTTGATGATCAGGGAAGGGTGAAAATTCAGTGTAGGATAAACCTAGGGCAGTCTCTCCATTCTACTTTCTTTTTTTTTTTTTAACATTTTATTTATTTATTTGACAGAGAAAGACACAGCGAGAGAGGGAACACAAGCAGTGGGAGTGGGAGATGGAGAAGCAGTCTCCCCGCCAAGCAGGGAGCCCGATGCGGGGCTCGATCCCAGGACCTGGGATCATGACCTGAGCCGAAGGCAGACACTTAATGACTGAGCCACCTAGGTGCCCTCCATTCTATTTTCTGCTGCCGTGACTTTAGGAATTGTGTTTGTCTTTGACATATTTATTCTATAATCCACTGTCTCTTCCAGGGGTAGCATTTCTGCCAATAGCAGGGTCTTTCTCGTGGCTCTAGATCCTGCTGGACAAGCCATTGATTCTGACTTATACTATGTGACTCTGGTTTCTGGGTTTAGCTAAACCACATCCCCTAGTGCAGGAGGGGAAATGGCATCCTGCTATGGCTTATTTCTGGGTTAATGACCCCATAGATTCTTCCATCATCTATGCATCTATTTTTCTGTAGTAAAATTTCTCTTTTAAATACTTACAAGGATTTCTGTTTTTATTAGGCTTTGATGAATACAGAGATTGATCACAAATGCCATCTGAATTAATGCATAGTCATTAACTTTATCCTCCGCTGCCTAGGGTGGCTCTATTTTCAGATTATATTATTATATTATTAATGATTATAGTATTATTATTATTTTATTTATTGAATTGATAATCAGCATGAACAGGGGTGGAGCAGTAAGCATACTGGTGCTCCACATTGAGAGTTGTGCTCAATTTACAGATTCCACATCAATTGGAATACCAGGTACTGTGGAAATTAAAAGAGAAATGTGTTGATGGGTGTTGTCCAGGCCTCTTGCCTCTTGTGAAATCTGGACAAGGTATTTAATGTTTACAACTTGGTGTTCTCTTCAATAGGTATTTCCTAAGGAGGTAATTATTCTTTTTAGACTTTAGAAGTTGCTGTGGAAATGACCAGTGGGAGATGAGAACAAGCAGATGTGAAGGATTAAAACATATCGTGTATGATTATAACTGTACTGAAGATGAACATTCTTAATATGGTGGAGTTAGGGAGAAGGGGTATCAATCATGTGTAAAGGCATCTTGACTTCAGCTGTCACAAATTCTCCAACATGAGCAGTGAGCAAGAGGAAACACCCAGGCCATGTTTCATTTTTCTTCTTTTTCACGCACTGTTTGGTACTAACAATACCAGCAACATGGCTCTGAAGATTAGAGGCATATTAGAGGTACTAAAAAGTATCATTCGTAATGCTGGTCTACCCACATCTCTTTTAATCATGTTCTCATGACTAAAAAATGATAAATAGATTTAATTTAACATAATGAAAAAGCAGTTTCAGCTTAAAATATTTTTTATTTTGAAGCCATATGTGCTCATTAAATGCATACAAATAGGAAGAAGAAAAATCATTCCTAGCACCATATACAGCTACTATTAATAATTTAATGTTTTATCTATAGATAGTGCTAGTCTTTTAAATATGTAACCCAGAAGTCCTTGACTTTAACAACAAATGAGGTTATAGTTTTTCTCTTTCTTTGAACTTTTCACTGAAGTGTATATAGGAGAAAAGTGAAAATAGTATGCAGATCAATGAATTTTCACAAATTGAACACAACCATAACTAGCAATCATATAAAAAACAAACAAACAGGATATTAACAGAACCCCAGAAGCTCATTTATTTGTAGTATCTACAACCTTTTTCCCCTACAAGGAGAAGCATACTGTGATTTCTACAGCCTAGATTATTTTTGCCTATTCTTATACTTTATGTACATGGAATCACATAGTATGTATTCTTGTGCTTGACATCTTTCTTTCAGCATTATGTTTGTTTGGTTTATTTATATTTTTGCAAGTAATTGTGGATTTTTCATTCTTATTGCTACAATCAGCTGTGTGAATATACAATAATATTTATCTATTCTATTGTTGATGGAGATTTAGGCTATTTCATACAATGCTTTTATGAACACCCAGTACACATCTTTTAGTGAATACATGCACACATTTAAATACTGCCAAACATTTTTCCACAGTAGTATACCAATTTACACCCCCACCAACAGCATATGAGAGTTTTGGTTTTGACATCCTGTCAACATTTGATTTTTTCTGTTTTGTTTTATTTTGTTTTGTTTCCTTTTAGTCATTCTGGTGGGTGTGTATTGACATCACATCATGGTGTAATTTGCACTTCTTTGATGACTAACAAAGGAAATCATGATTTTTCATGATTTATGTTGGCCATTTGGATATCCTCTTTTCTTAATAGTCTATTCAAACCTTTTGCACATTTTTTGTTATCTTTCCTTATTTTAATTCACAGTGTTCCTTATATGGTATAGAAATGGGAATACCAAGAGGAACCCAATATGCCTTAGAGTTCCAGATACAGTCCTTGCTCCTATTATTTAGCAGAATTCTAGCTCTTTGTGAAAATCAGAGCCAATTGTAAGAGCTCCTTTCTTTGACTGTTTGTTTTCAGGGATGAGAAGTTCAGAATGACCAAACGGCAGACATAGCTTTAGTTTAGTAGAATACTTACTGTGTCCATGATGGAAGTATTAGCCACCATTCCCACCTCCCACCCATTTTCAGTGTTTCAGGATCTCTATCCCCATAAAGGCCAAAGTTTCAAGAATAGAAAGTAGAAATTTCCCACATGAGTCCTTGAGAGTGATGGTGAGCAGAGAAACCTGTGTATTTTAATTATCAATTATACAGTACTATATAAAGATCATTGGTTTAAGGTATATACCACATCTTGGAAGGCAGTGACTATAACTTGAGGATGCTGTCCCCAAACTGAAACCATACTGAACCCCTAAAAGTCTGTTACAATGCTCTATCAGGCTGACTATATGAATTATGAGTTTGGTAGAATCAGTGAGTCCTCTGATATGTACCCATATTTGCACCTCTTTAGATATAAGAGGGGATCCTTAGTATGATGCACTCATATTATTTAGGCACCTCATATTGATCAATTGGGCACACTGGGTCCTCTGTAAACCCTGGGATAGCAGTGCTAGCATAAACCCATAAACCCATATCTAAGATTTCTCTCTGTCTCATTCTCTTTCCATGTTTTTGGTCCTTGTATGACTTCCATCTCAAGATACAATATATCTGAAAACTGAGGTTAGCTGACTTCCATTGAATGAGACATCTTTTCTATTTGGTTGCTTATTGTCTCTTCACTAGTGGATGATGACTGGTAGGCATTGATATGAAAGTTCTGCACATTTTGTGCCCACTCTCATGTCTACATTCACACACATTTTCCCCAGTTAGTCATGTCTCTGATCTTCCAATATTGTTCTTTTGATCCCTTCCCAATGAACAGTATCAGGAGTAGGAAGACTCGTTATATGAAGAACCAGATAATAAGTCTTTGCTGGCCATAATAGTTCCTCCTGCAACTACTCAGCTTCTACCACTGTAGCCCAAAAGCAGTTATAGGCAATATGTAAGTAAATGAGTGTGGTTGTATTCCAATAAAACCTTATTTATAAAACAGACATCAGGCTGGATTTGGCCCAAGGGCTATGGCTTGTAGACCCCAGAACTACACTCTTGGATACTGCCCAAGAACCCATTCCTACCTCAGGGTCCCTTCTTCCTCCATGTAAAAAAGAGAACAAGTATACTGCTCAAAACTCTGTGTACTTGGTTCCATACAAATTTTAGGATTATTTGTTCCATTTCTTTGAAAAAAGTGGATGGTATTTTGATGGGGATTGCATTGAATGTGTAGATTGCTCTAGGTAGCATTGACATCTTCACAATATTTGTTCTTCCAATCCATGAGCATGGAACGTTTTTCCATTTCTTTGTGTCTTCCTCAATTTCTTTCATGAGTATTTTATAGTTTTCTGAGTACAGATCCTTTGTCTCTTTGGTTAGATTTATTCCTAGGTATCTTATGGTTTTGGGTGCAATTGTAAATGGGATCGACTCCTTAATTTCTCTTTCTTCTGTCTTGTTGTTGGTGTATAGGAATGCCACTGACTTCTGTGCATTGATTTTATATCCTGCCACTTTACTGAATTCCTGTATGAGTTCTAGCAGTTTTGGGGTGGAGTCTTTGGGGTTTTCCACATAAAGTATCATATCATCTGCAAAGAGTGAGAGTTTGACTTCTTCTTTGCCAATTTGGATGCCTTTGATTTCTTTTTGTTGTCTGATTGCTGTGGCTAGGACTTCCAATACTATGTTTGTATGGAACCAGAAAATACCCCGCATAGCCAGAGGAATGTTGAAAAAGAAAAGCAAAGCCGGTGGCATCACAATTCCGGACTTCCAGCTCTATTACAAAGCTGTCATCATCAAGACAGCATGGTACTGGCACAAAAACAGACACATAGATCAATGGAACAGAATAGAGAGCCCAGAAATGGACCCTCAACTCTATGGTCAACTCATCTTTGACAAAGCAGGAAAGAATGTCCAATGGAACAAAGACAGTCTCTTCAACAAATGGTGTTGGGAAAATTGGATAGCCACATGCAGAAGAATGAAACTAGACCATTTCCTTACACCACACACACAAATAGACTCCAAATGGTTGAAAGACCTCAATGTGAGACAGGAGTCCATCAAAATCCTAAAGGAGAACACAGGCAGCAACCTCTTCGACCTCAGCCGCAGCAACTTCTTCCTAGAAACATCACCAAAGGCAAGGGAAGCAAGGGCAAAAATGAACTATTGGGACTTCATCAAGATAAAAAGCTTTTGCAAAGCAAAGGAAACAGTCAACAAAACCAAAAGACAACCGACAGAATGGGAGAAGATATTTGCAAATGACATATCAGATAAAGGGCTAGTATCCAAAATCTATAAAGAACTCATCAAACTCAATACCCAAAGAACAAAGAATCCAATCAAGAAATGGGCAGAAGACATGAACAGACATTTCTCCAAAGAAGACATCCAAATGGCCAACAGACACATGAAAAAGTGCTCAATATTGCTCGGCATCAGGGAAATCCAAATCAAAACCTCAATGAGATACCACCTCACACCAGTCAGAATGGCTAAAATTAACAAGTCAGGAAACAACAGATGTTGGTGGGGATGCGGAGAAAGGGGAACCCACCTACACTGTTGGTGGGAATGCAAGCTGGTGCAGCCACTCTGGAAAACTGTATGGAGGTTCCTCAAAAAGTTGAAAATAGAGCTACCATATGATCCAGCAATTGCACTACTGGGTATTTACCCCAAAGATACAAAAGTAGGGATCCGAAGGGGTATGTGCACCCCAATGTTTATAGCAGCAATGTCCACAATAGCTAAACTGTGGAAAGAGCCAAGATGTCCATCGACAGATGAATGGATAAAGAAGAAGTGGTATATATATACAATGGAATATTATGCAGCCATCAAAAGGAATGAGATCTTGCCATTTGCAACGACGTGGATGGAACTGGAGGGTATTATGTTGAGTGAAATAAGTCAAACAGAGAAAGACATGTATCATATGATCTCACTGATATGAGGAATTCTTAATTGCAGGAAACAAACAGGGTTGCTGGAGTGGGGGGTGGGGTGGGAGGGAGGGGTGACTGGGTGATAGACACTGGGAAGGGTATGTGCTCTGGTAAGCGCTGTGAATTGTGCAAGACTGTTGAATCTCAGATCTGTACCTCTGAAACAAATAATGCAATATATGTTAAGAAAAAAAAGAAGAAGAAGAAGGTAGCAGGAGGGGAAGAATGAAGCGGGGGAAATTGGAGGGGTAGACGAACCATGAGAGACGATGGACTCTGAAAAACAAACTGAGGGTTCTAGAGGGGAGGGGGGTGGGAGGATGGGTTAGCCTGGTGGTGGGTATTGAGGAGGGCACATTCTGCATGGAGCACTGGGTGTTATGCACAAACAATGAATCATGGAACACTTCATCTAAAACTAATGATGTAATGTATGGGGATTAACATAAGAATAAAAAAATAAATAAAACAAACAAACAAACAAACAAAAACCTCTGTGTACTTGGGAAGTTGCCTCTCACTATAGACAGTCTTTGAGTGAGCCTGTAGTGTGCCCCATTGTGTTTTCAGCTTATACCTACACACATATTTGACCCATCTGTGAACTATACCCAAAATTGCACTGCCCCATCAGCTGACTATAGAAAATATCCCCAAAGGCTTTATATATATATATATGAAGCTGATAGAGAAGCATTATATGCAAGAGATAGGTGAGTAAGGGGTCTAGGTCACAAGTTTGTATAGGTTATTTGAGCCATTGGGAGCATCTTGGGCTTTATCCAAAATGTACTGTTATCATGATAAATTGCTATTTTGCTCACCTGGCATTGTACCTTGGGGGACTTGACAATACCTAGTTATTAATAGGAAGCTCTGGCTGCATAATCACTTGATGCCCATGGACTGTTAGTCTTTATTTGGGTCTAGCTACACTACTGGATCTGGTGTTCAAATGACAAGTAATTTTCTGTTCTTTCATGTTCTTCCTCCAGAAACCTAAAGTCTTAACTTTGACTCTTTTTTTGAGGCTTGTCAGACATGCCATGAATTGTTGTTATCTATCATGGATACTTTCAGTAGTGTTGGATCTGCTGGTCATATTGCCCAAGAAACAGGGCAATTTGTACCACATCCTGAGTATGCTATAGAGTCCTTGCCTCCTCTGGACCCTTCAAATTTGACATCCTTCAGAGTCACCTGATAATTAAGACAGGACAATATGTCTTTTTTTTAAAAAAAGATTTCATTTATTTATTTAACAGAGAGAGAGAGAGCACACAAGCAGGGGGAGCAGCAGAGGGAGAGGGAGAAGAAACAGGCTCCCTTTGAGCAAGGAGCCCAA
Organism: Mirounga angustirostris; assembly: GCF_029215605.1. Taxonomy (NCBI): domain Eukaryota; kingdom Metazoa; phylum Chordata; class Mammalia; order Carnivora; family Phocidae; genus Mirounga; species Mirounga angustirostris. The sequence continues at coordinate 54,249,833 of NW_026991712.1, read as the reverse complement.
TGCGGGACTTGATCCCAGGACCCTGGGATCATGACCTGAGCAGAAGGCAGATGCTTAACCAACTGAGCCACCCAGGCGCCCAAGACAGGGCAATATTTCTAAGGCAGTTTGAGCTATCTCAGAAATTCAAGGAATCCTTCTAGATGCTATTCTTCCTCCTTAGTGGTAGATGGTACAGAAGGCCAGATACAACATATTTTATCTTAAAATGGATATTCTGGATGTCCTTGACCACTGGACTCCTAAAAATTTTGTTGCCATGGTAGGCTCTGGAAACTTTGTAGAATTTATATCCCACTCCCTGCACATATGTGTTTCAGCATTATATCCAGAGTATTTTCTACTTCTTGATCACCTGATATAATTAGCACAACATCATCAATATAGAGGACCAGCATGATGTTTCATGGAATATCAAGACAATGAAGGTCTTTTCAGATTGTATTGTAACAGAAAGCATGTGTTAATATAGACTAGGAGCAATACATAGAATGTGTAATGCTGGCTTTTCCAGGTGAACTGTTTGTATTTCTTTAATGATGGGAATTGAAAAGAACACAAGTATCAGATCAATTGTTACATATCAAGTGCAAGAGACTGTTTATCTATTTAAGTAAAGATCACACATCACAACAGCTGGAACAAGGGCTACCTCTTAGCCCACTGTCATTTAGCATGATTTCTTTTAACATTATTTTTCCTACCTAGTTGTTGCTATTATATAAGGATGACATGTTTTTCTAAAGTTATTTTTAACATAGCCACTTTACTGAACTCTTCTATAAACCTATTGGATTTTCATTTAATTCCTTTGAATTTTTAGATATTCCATCCTATCCTTTTTTGTCTTTTGCAAATAATATCTCACCCCTTCCTTTCATGTATGTATATGTGTGTGTGTATCCTGTCTTATGTCTTACAGTATTTGCAGAATGACTAAAACACTGGTGAATAATGGTAATAGTATGTGCCCTTGGATCATTCTGTATTTTGAAGGAAGTAATGTTTCATCAGTAAGTATGATATTGGCTCTTGGTTTGAAACAGACACTCTATTTCAGATTGATACAATATAATTTTATGGATAATTATGAGAAAGTTCAATAGAAGATAATTAATATGGGAATTTAATGCCTTTTAGAGAAATTTCTGTTATTAATTTCCTTGTAGTAATAGTATATCATAGGAAAAGATTTCCTACTATTGAGTCAACTTCCCCTTCTTAAGATAAATTATACTATGCAGAATGGTGCATTCTTCTTTCAAAACTGCTATTAAATTATATTCATTAATATCATATTTAGGAATTTGTCTCAATAACATATGTATAGTTGACCTTTTTTGCTTTTTTCTTTTGGGTGCAGAATATATTTGACTCTGTTCTCAAAGCATTTATATAGCATGTGCATTACCTACACTTTGAAATAATTTATTAATAAAACCCTTAGGATTTAGAATGTTTGAGAATTGGAGAACCTGGGTGGCTCAGTCGGTTAAGCGTCTGCCTTCGGCTCAGGTCATGATCCCAGGATCCTGGGATTGAGTCCCACGTCAGGCTCTCTGCTCAGCGGGAACATGTTTCTCTCTCTCCCTGCTGCTCCCCCTGCTTGTACTCTCTCTCTCTCTCTGTCAAATTAATAAATAAAATCTTAAAAAAAAGAATGTATGAGAATTTATCAGAGTATATCTTATGTACATTCCTATTCTAATACTGTAAATGCTGTTAATTTCAATAAAATTACACTTCTAGACCTTAAAATGTATTCATAGGTCTTAGAATTTTAAAAAAATTCTTGAAGTTTACTAACCTTTAAAAAAATCAGAGAATGTGATGGTTAGCTGTTCTGGTTTTGTTTATTTGTACTTTCATTTCTCCCTTGAAAGTATTTTCTAGAGTTTTTAGTTTCGCTGTTTTCTATGAAGAACCATCTCGGTCTGATTCTGCTTTTTGTTTCTGTGTTTGTTCTGCTTTTTAGATTCTACAAATGAGTGAAATCATATGGTGTTTGTCTTTCACAGTCTGAATTATTTTACTGAGTATAATACCCTCTTTGTCCAACCATATTGTGACAAAATGGCAAGATTTCATCCTTCTTTATGGCTGCATATATTTCTCTGTGTGTACATTTGTGTCTCTGTGTGTTTGTGTACACACATCTTCTTTATCCATTCGTCATTCAGGGGGCACTTAGTTTGCTTCCATATCTTGGCTATTGTAAATAATGCTGTAATAAACATAGGGTTGGGGGGCGCCTGGGTGGCTCAGTCGGTTAAGCGTCTGCCTTCGGCTTGGGTCATGATATCAGGGTCCTGGAGTCGAGTTCCACATTGAACTCCTTGCTCATTGGGGAGCCTGCTTCTCTTTCTCTCTCTGCCAGTCCCCCTGCTTAATAAATAAATGTCCTAAATAAATAAATAAATAAATAAATAAATAAATAAATAAATAAATAAATAAAATCTTTAAGAAAAAATAAACATAGGGTTGCATATATCTTTTCAAATTAGTATTTTTGTTTTCTTTCTAACCCAGCAGTGGCGTTATCACATCTTACGCTTTTCATGTAACTTTTTAGTTACTCCTCTTATAAACTCTAGATTTTAGTGCTTTTCTCTGTTTAAGTACTAAACACATATAAAGTTATGCACTCTCTCCTCATCTCCTATGCATAATGTATAGATAACTCAAATGCATGAACTTCCACACTGAACTCATTATCTCTTTTGCCCCCAAGTGAACGGCTCAACTGAATTATGTTCTGTAGTCTTGACAACCACTCCATGAATAAGTATGACTGTCCTTTTATCTATGGGAAAACTGAGGCTGAAAGAGGTTAAATGACTTATTTCAAGTCATTCATGTAGTCTGCTAAAATGTGTAGCATGCATGTGTCAACCTACATATCTGCCTCAAGAAATAAATCCCTCCCTTCCTCAGCTTCAATATTTATTATAAATGCATTTTGTTACCTGATATTAAATATTTTTGCACCCCAATTACTTATTTATCAGTTGTATGTGAGTTCTATACTTAATAATTTGTTAGGCTCTAACAATTTTAAGCAATTAAAAAGTCATAAATAAGTGGGATGGAAAAAATTAGGTCTGAGTCTTCAAATAAGGGAGAAACCATTGTCTGAAGATTCATAGCCGGGGGCCTTGGGGACAATTAATTGCTTTTGAGAAATTCAGCACTATTAATACGAAGAAAACCATTAAGGAAACTTCAGGTAAGTAATTTTTAAAACAAAACTCAAAGACTAACAATATAAAGGACTTGATTTATTATTATATTATTTGTTACCCTGATATCAAATATACTTCTACTTGGCTGATTGGAAGTACATGCTTTCACAAATTCAACATGAGATGTGGTATCAGAAAGATTTTAAAAATGAAAATGTCTGCTTGTATGATTATTTCTTAGTGTATATTATCCAGGAGAGTATAGGAATGTTTGTGCAGGATAATAATGATCATTTTCACTTGAAATACGATAAATCTAAAAGTGAATGGTGAAATCTTAAATAATAAAATAAATGGTGAAAGTCAACATATATGACATAATTTCACCTTGTTGAATATATATGTAAATATATTAAGGATGTTACCTAATGCAACTATGCAAACTTCACTTTTATGTTAGATTAAGGTTCTATTTAATTGTGTGAATTACTCCTGACTTTCTTGCTCCCCCATCTTCACTATTTTCTGCTTGCCCTGGCAATACCATAAAGACCATGAGACGTCCTTCTTTCCCAGAGATCCTCTAGCTAGAAGGGAACAGAAAGGCATTGAAGAGTGATGTTGCTGCCCAGAGAGGAGCCTCCTCCATACTTTTTCAGAGGAGGAATGAAGAAAGCAGAGGAGAAAATCTTTAATCCTTCTGATTGCTAAGGAGCAAAATCTTTTCTCTGGTCCAAGAGGTCATGTGTTTTGAGCTCTTCTTATTTGGAAGTGCCACAGTACATTTTAATTCCACTTGATCTGTCGAGGTGGCTTGGATAGCAATCTAAAACATCCACTGGACACTGTGCCTGGTCCCCAGAGAGATATATGTGGCCTTGAGAACGCTCACCAGCTGCAGCCTAGAAGTGTCCTCAGGAGCTCCCCACACTTTGGCTTCAAGCAAGAAGGGGGTGCTCCACTGACAGAAACATAGGACCTACTGGTACCTACATACCTGCCTCAAGAAATAAATCCCTCTTGGCCAAAGGACACGTGTGTGAATATGCAGCCTTTAGCTTGCCCAGTGCCAGGAAAGAATGGGCAAGAGGGAAGGACCCATAGAGCTGAATTAGAACCACACCCTCATCCTCTGCTATGCTCTCTGTGATTCGTTTTTTTTGGAAAATAGTCATGGAAATCTGAAAGTCACAACAAATATTTCCCAATCTGTACTCTTCTCCCTTCCTCTTAAGCTTTTGTCCATCGGGGAGAAAAAATGTTTCTTGGTTTTGCAGAGTTACATACTTCTCTCTGCAAAAGGCAAATGCCAAGAGGCATAAGATGTAACCCTTTTTGTTCATAGCATCCACCAGAGCTAGAGGTTACCATAATATAAATAAGTCAACCCTAAATTCTTGGAAACTGGATTCTGATACCTCTTAGCAATTTACAGATCACTTTTCACGCAGTGAGGAGATGAATAGTAATTAAGAGAATATAAATCAGCGTCAGACCTGGGTTTTACTCTAATCCTATCATTTATGTGTGCTATATGTCTTAACTTTTCTAAGCCTCAGTTTTCTGAGTAGAAATGAGGATTATAATTTACTGTGAATATGAAATGAGATTTTATATAAACTTTATTAGATCCTGCATTCAACATTTATGTGTTAATGCCCATGAAGCACCAAGCATCAGTCTCAGTACTTGGGATGTACCAATGAACAATACAGTCTCAAACTGTACTTGCATTATACTCACTGTCTAGCACAGTTTTGGGTATCACTTAAGCCCGTATTAGTCAAAACTACTTCAATTGTAAGTGACATGCAGCCGTCATTAACTAACTCATGTGAAAATTGGGAGGAATTATTAGATCATTGTGAAGAGATAAGCAGGGTTATCCAGTTTATGACCCTGGAAGCTCAGGTTGCCTGGCCATAAACAGGTGGGGCTGTGCTCAAATTTGGCTTTCCACTGGGTGGTGGGTGAGCCGGATTCCTTTTTCTATAGCCTAAATCCAAATTTCCTATAAAGTTGCTAGGTGTTAACAGCTAGCCTTCTCAGATCATAGAAAGCTGTCCTTGGGCTCTGAGTGCTGGGCACCTTAGCCTTTAATCTTTATTCTCTATGCAAGACTATTTGTTTCTATGCTTGCAAGAAGTCAGCACTCTTCTGGGGTGCGTGGGTGGTTCAGTCGGTTAAATGTCTGACTTTTGATTTCAGCTCAGGTCATAATCTTGGGGTCAGAAGATTGAGCCCCACCTCAGGCTCTGTGCTCAGCATGGAGTCTGCTTGTCCCTCTTACTCCACTCTTTCCCCTGCTCGCTTGCTCTCTCTCTCCTCTCTCTCTCAAATAATAAATAAAATCTTAGAAAAAAAAAAGAAGTCAGCATTCTTCTCCTGGAAAAGAGATCTTCAGTGTCCAGCGCCACCATATCCTCTATATACATTTCCACTGGATGATAAGAGAATAAGTGGTCACATTCTTTTACTTTCTAGTTTTCCTAATTAAACATCTTCTCCCAAAGCACATGAAGTTTTAGTTTATTAACCTTCACCCAACTTACCACGCTGACATAACCCACCCACAGAAAGGGCAGGGGTAGAGTCAGCCTCATGCATGACTGGATGCAGGGTCACTATTTTTTTTCTCATGATTACATTATTTTCTCATATTACTTCTCTCTGTCTCCTAGTTTCATCCTCTAAGGCCTTGGTTGCCTACTTCAGTCTGAAACCATGGCTGTAAGCAGCACCAGGCTTTTATCACTAGAACGTTATGTCAAAATGTGAGGACAGGGTCCTTTCCCATTATTCTGGTTATAGTGAAAAGGCACTTGGGCCAAACTTGGGTTATGTGCTCAGACCTGGACCTAGACTTCTTTAGGTCCTCATTCAACAAATGCTAAGTGCCTGTCATGTCCAGATGTTGTGCTAGGGCCTGGGTGTATAAATACAAATAATTAGGGTTGCTGTCTTCAAGTAACCTACTATCTAGTTGGAAAAGAAATGGTGCCATTTATTGTATATCAACAATATTCCGGGCCGTCTTGTGTATTATGGCTAACCTTAAAAGAATTCTTGGAGTAGCTTTATTACCACCTTTTGATAGGAGACTAAAGTAAGGCTTTGAGTGAATCCATCATTAGTAGCTACTTACTGAGTACCTATTATGTGCTAGGTAAGGTTCTTAGCTGTGGGGACCAGGGGTAAACAGAGAGATTAAATAACTTACTTCAGTTATATTTAGTTCTTTTTCACATGACCCTTCACATGACCATGGTTTTGTTATTATTTAAAACTGACATAATTAACCATGCTATCCAACATTAAAACGCAGTTGCTATGGAAACACTAGAGCAAATGGCAGAGCCATGACTTGAACCCTGATTTGTTTGGTTCAGCCACACTGTGAGTCCCTCTATTACCATCTGTCTTCCAGAAGGGCTCTAATAAAAGTCATTCATACTGTGTACATGGTAACATACTGTGTACTGCTAACATCTTTTTGGAACACATCTTTAGGATAATCATGAAAAAAAAAACAACAACAACACTATTGTGAGTGAAGATCTGGGGTAAGCTTTTTTCATTATGAATATCAGTTCAAAGTAGCCATTCTTCTTACAATATATTATCTCTTTTGTTTTAACTAATTCAAGGTCACTTTGAGGCTGAGATAGAAATTCAGTTCCCTGAAATTTCACTTCTAAATCATGACAACCGCCCCCACCCCCTGCCCAGCTCCACGTATAGAACCTTGTGCTTAAATGTATCACAGTGGGGAGAAGTCTAAGTGAAACTGTAGGGAGGTTTCTGTCCTCTTTTACCAGGGAAAAGGAGTAGAAAGCTGAAAGACTTAATTAAAAAGATTACAAAGAGATTTTTTTAAGTGGGCTTTATCATAGGATATGGCATTGGATTAAGAGTAAAGAAGCAATATAGCTATGACCTAACAAAGAAAAATCCATTTAAGCACAGGTTCAGCACAAAGATACCTTTTCAGAGGTTGTGATTATAAGCGGTAGAAACATGTTTATATATATATAATTGTCCAATTGTCTGGTATCAACTCCAAGGACTCAAGCTGTCTAAATCACTTCTTTTGGAACACAGGGTGGGTATAAATAAATGAATCAAATATGACACAAGGATTAAACAAGAGTTCCTTGGCAGGTTTATGAAAACATTTAGGTGCCATTTTATTTTCATCCCTTCTTCAATTCAAAAACAGCACAGAATTGCACATGCTAATATGTCATGCTGTGTGCTCTTATGTTGGCATTGAGTCTTTCAATACCTTCAGAAAACAAAAATCCCAGAACTCTGCTGTTGCCATGGAAACTGCATTTTAAGAAGGTGAAGTTTCCAGTTTGATAGAGCTGAAAGGCTATTAACGTCAGGTCTCAATGATACTGAAGCCATAGTGTAGGGAGGAGTCAATATAACACAGACGCTTAGCTTGACCCCACCTAGAATTCATTTTACTGCTGGAATAAGATTTAAAAACCCAACAAAATAAATTATTAAAATGGTAATTATTCTATAATATCATGTAACACTAACACTGAAAATATATAGATTGAAATTCTAATAATCCAATACCAACCTTGAGGAAATATTAGAATCAGAACCAAAATCCTTTTCCTAAGGAATTTCATTGCATCAGATCTCATAGTGGTTTTATAAAAAGCATAATATGCATGATTAATGCTCCCTTCACTTAGGTGCTCCAAGCTCCACAAAGACTTTTATTTATTTATTTTATTTATTTATTTTTTTTTTTTTAAAGATTTTATTTATTTTTTTGACAGAGAGAGACACAGCGAGAGAGGGAACCCAAGCAGGGGGAGAGGGAGAGGGAGAAGCAGGCTTCCTGCAGAGCAGGGAGCCCGATGCGGGACTCGATCCCAGGACCCTGGGATCATGACCTGAGCTGAAGGCAGTCGCTTAACCAACTGAGCCACCCAGGCGCCCTCCACAAAGACTTTTAGATAAAGCTTGAATATAGAAAGAAAAAGAAGCAGAAATATTCTCTAAAAGAGTATTTTCTGGTCCAGGAGAAAAAAAAAAGACATTTCAGTGGAACACAGTGTATTAGTTTGCTAGAGCTGCTATAACAAGCACGATAAACTGGGGGGTTTAAACAACAAAATATTATTGTCTCACAATTCTGGAGCCTGGGAAGTCCAAGATCTAAGTGTCAGCAGGGCTGATCCCTTCTGAGGGCTGTGACAGAGAATCCGTTTCATGTCTCTCTTGTAGCTTCTTGTGGTTTGCTTGCAACTTTTGGCATTCCTTGGCTTGTAGACATGATCACCCTGATCTCTGTCTTTTGTTCACATGGCATTCTCTGTGTGTGTGTACTTAGAGGTGCATACACAGACCTGTGCCCAAATATCTCCCTTTTACAAGGACACCAGTCATATAGGATCAGAAACCCACCTCCAATCCTGGAGTAAAAGTCTGAACACTTCTGTCTGACACGTCTTGGTATTGGAGTAGCCAAGGAAAATATAACACTGTCAAGCACTGGATGGAACAAGGCTTTACTTTTCATAGAAAAGAGAGCAAGGGGGAGCGCCTGGGTGGCTCAGTCGTTGAGCGTCTGCCTTCGGCTCAGGTCATGATCTTGGGGTCCTGGGATGAAGCCCCACATCGGGCTCCCTGCTCGGTGGGAAGCCTGCTTCTCCCTCTCCCACTCCCCCTGCTTGTGTTCCCTCTCTCGCTGTGTCTCTCTCTGTCAAATAAATAAATAAAATCTTAAAAAAAAGAAAAGAGAGCAAGGTGAGCTTCAGGACTGGGTATGGGTCCCCTGTGGCCAGCAGTTCCTTCCCACCACCCCATGTGATCTGTACATGAGGTCCTGTACTACCACAGAAGCCCCATCCTCTCCCTGCAGGGGACAGATAGTGTAGTGGGGTGCCATGTGACACACATGCTGAAGCAGAACAAGGAAATACACATTGAGTCTGAAATAGGGATGGATAGTTTCCCACAGGGTGATAAGCCCAGCACAGTCTATGTGGGCTCTTTTTTTTTTTTTTTTCCTATTTAAAATGTGACCATTTAAAAATATAAACTGTTCATAGCTCACTGGCTATTTAGAAAAAAACAAAAATAAAACACAGGTGGTTTGTAGACCTCTGGCTTATATAGCAGGTCGTACATACAAAACCTAATGTAACTTTCTGAGTTAAAATTGACCTATTTCAATGAGTTATAAAGCATTGTATTATAAGGGAATTTACAGTGAGCCTAAGACTGAACCATAGATCAGAGTTGGACCCCAGAAGTCCAAGCAGAAGACAGAAGGCACAGCTTGAGCTATGGCACAAGAAGCTTTCCATTGAAGCTGAGACCTAGGACAACTTGCTTTGGGGAGATTCAGAGGCACCACGCCATGGAGGCACCTGCAAGAGGTAGAGCCCTCTTGATGGGATTAGTGCCCTTATAAGAGAGTGCACTTGCTCTCTCACTGCTCTCTGCCATGTAAGGATGCAAAGATACAAAGGTATTTTGCACATACAAAGCCATCTGCAAACCAGGGAGGAAGCCCTCAGTAGACACTGCATATGCTGGAGACTTGATCTTAGATTTGCAGTCTCTGGAAGTATGAGCAATAAATGTTTGTTGTTTAAGCTGCCCAGTCTGTGATCATTTGTTACAGCAGCATTAGCTGACTCAGACAGCACCTCACTACCCACCATCAAAACGGCTGTCATCCTCAGCCATGCTGCAGTGAAGCCAGTTTGTTGCCATTTAAAATGTATAGGCTGAAAAATGTTTTCCTGTTGGGTGATTACTAAGTGAACTGAGAATAGTTCAAGGTTGTATTTCAAAAGCACTCCAAAGCCTCAGAAAACGGCAGCCATGACCTCACTTGATAACTTTGTTTATGAAAGGAAACCTAAAAACCTGGAGTAGTAGAGATTTCAGTCATTATTATTATTTTTTTAGACTTTTTACTGCATGAGGGTGTACACAGTCAACCTTCCAGATACAGGTATAGAGCTGCATCCAGTAGCTGGCATCTGTTCTTCCATGGGACTTAGTGCTGGCATTGACCTCATGCGCGTCTCCTGCCTCTGTTACAACTAGATCTTTTCTGGTGGCTATGTGGTGTGTAGGGGCAGGGGGAGAAGGAGGCAAAGAGGATGCCTTGGTTGCAGAACTTTGTACCCAAGGGACCCTCAATACATCTTTCTTTATGATGATAAAAGTCATCAACAGCATGTGTAGCTCATTGAAAGGCAGTTTCCCAAAGTGGGTGCTAGAGAACATACTCACTTTACTTTTCTGTTACTTCATGTTTTTGAAACTTACTTGGTCACAGATTTTTTTTCCATCAAGTGTTATCAAAATCATACAGAACACATGTAAAGAAATATTGAATAACCAAAAACCATAGCTCACCAATTGCCAAGGCTTCTACTTTGTTTTTGTTTTGATATTGTTTTAGATGATAAGGTACCATGGCCTCATGAAGGTAAAAGGCTCCAGGATTTCAGCAGGACAGTTAAAAATCTAAGGGCAAGAAACTAGGTGTGTTCTTGCTAATATCAGGAACATGGCAAGGAAATTCACTCTCAGTTGTCCTATTTAGCATTGTACTGAAGCCTTAGCTAATGCAATTGTTTTCTTATATACCAGTAATGAAAAATTGGAATTTGAAATTAAAAACACAATTCCATTTACATTAGTAGCAAGAAAAAATGAAATATTTAGGTATAAACGTACAAAAATATGTAAAAGATCTATATGAGGAAAATTATAAAACCGATGAAAGAAATTAATATTTAAATAAATGGAGATATATTCCATGTGCATGAATAGGAAGACTCAGTATTGTCAAGATATCAGTACTTCTCCTCCTGAGCTATAGATTCAGTGTAATCCCAATCAAAATCCCAGCCTGTAACTTTTTGGATATCAACAAACTGATTCTAACGTTTATGCAGAAAGCCAAAAGAACCAAAACAGCCAGTGTAATATTGAAGGAGAAAAACTAAGTTGGGTACTGACATGTGCATGTTCAGCAGTGTTATTCATAATTGCCAAAATTTGGAAGCAATCAGTTTTTTTCAGTAGATGAATGGATAAATAAACTGTGATACATCCAAAAGTTGGAATATTATTCAGCACTAAAAAGAAATTAACTATCAAGTTTTCTGCAAATCTAGAACTACTAAAAAAATTAAGTATATTATTTTTTTTAATCTAAAGGCAAAAACACAGTGGCCAGTAGATAAATTCTGTTTGTAGATAAAGAAACTAACTTTTCCCTAGCCCACAGTGCTGAATAATTCTTTGTAACATTATAAAAGGAACCCTGAAGATAAACACTGATTTTAAATATAAAGCTCTCATTCTTCAAGAAAAAGAGCTTATTATTCATATTCTCAAAAGATGCTTAACACTGAAGAGGATACACTCTAATGAAATCAACCAAAAGAAAATAATATTCATGATCAAATAATTTCCAAGTGAAAAAGTGTGAAAAGAAAAAAAGAATTTTAAATAGAAAACTGGTACTTGTTTCTTAACCCTTGCTTTGGTGGGAAAAATATGCTCAAGCTGCAGCAGTCACACCTGTGAAATATCATTCTAATAGGAGCTTCAGTACTCATTTGGTTGCCACTTTTTAACTTTGCACAGATATTAATACAAAATGCAACAACTATAGTCTTGTGAATGGCTGGTTTAAAGTGAGTGGAAATGTTCTGTCTTTAAAGCAATGTGTTTCCTATCAAATGCTCATAATGACACCAAAGATTCCTAAGGGAGGTATTACACTGATTTACAAATCTATATGACACTGCCTACTAGAAAAATAAATCAAAAGATAACTGAAATGTACTGCTGAAGAGATCATCCACCTAATGGTTCAATCAGGTCCCACTCCTTTTAGGATTCCTTTGGAATCTTCCTCACAGTGCCAGCCATCTTGTCTTAGGAAGCTTGAAAAGCATGTATTAATTTAAGAAGCTGGAAACTATGACAGTTCCATGCGCTGTGTTTTATCTTAAAGTCATCTGTATGTATACACACACACACACACACATAGATACACACAGAGACAGAGAGAAAAAATAGAGCAGAATAAAAACTGGGTAGATGGAGGCAGAAGAAAAGGAAGAATAAGCAGTTGATGAGAACCACCTGATAAACTGAAAGCAGTCATTTCATATGCTCCATTAGATGCTTATTTATTAAACAGTCTGACCCTCATTTCTGTTTTGAATAAAGTAGGCAATTCATGGACTGAAAATAGAATATAGTCTTATGATATACACATAAACTCCTTTCATTTGCACAATATATATTGCCTTTTTTTTTCTTTCCAGTGCAAGCATTAGCAATATTAGAGATATTTATGTTGTATATTCAATGTTTTCATGCTCTGATTTTGAGGGTTTTTTTCTGTTAGAAAAATTGATTCATCTCTGTAGGTATCACTAAATACCTGCTTCATTCTCAACATGTTATAGGCTGGAAAAAAATTACTTAATGTCTTGAATTTGTGCTCGGGTGGAGCTCCGGTGTTCCAAGAGCTATTGTTTTGCAAAGCCCCTTCAAATTGTCCTCTGTTCCTTCCAGGTAGGTGGGATCTGTCCTGGTGCTGACTCACTCCTATATCTAGGGATAGGAGAAAGGTGATGGCAGCGTGACTCAAGGCGGCCCACAGTTCCATCCTGTACTCTATTTACCACTATTTGTTTTCTTTCATTAATTGGTTGAGAGTTGAGGGTAGAAACACATATTTCTCTTTTCCTTTTATCATACTTCACTGTGCCTGGCTTAGAGATTTGTAAATACTGACTAGTTAAGTAGAATCAAATTGGGGGGCAGGGGAGGTAGTACTTTAGATTTTAGCAGGAATATCAATTTAAAATAAGCATTTCAAGTGAACTTATTTGTGTATTTCACATTTCTCACTTCCTTTGAGTTTGACATATATTTTAGGTAGAGAAAGGCTCGTGCACATACTAATTAAATAATTACCTTAATTGTCAGATGCTTCTAGGAACAAGATGCATAATTGGCTTTTCATGACATTATGAATATTTTTACAGTGACTATTTTTTACAAATTATACCAACGAGTCATTTTAGAGATTCTCAATCACGTATTTCCAGGATCATGGAGTCCTAGCTGACAGAGCCCCAGGCCTGGCTGTCTGACTGGGGCAGGGTCTTTTGGTGTTTGCCAAGGAACTTGCATCAGTAACTGCCACAGGACCACCAGTCTTGCTGTTCCACACCGATGGGCAGTGCCTGTCCAGGAGGAACTTCACAGTTTGGTCAGCTCCCCTAATGCAGGGACTGTCGCTGCTGGAGGGGACAGGGGCCTGAGGAGCTGTGAGAGGGTGTTGTAGGAAGACAGGGTCAGAAAGGCCAGGGCTTCCTGGCACGCACTGGACTCTCCATCTTTTCAGTATCTGATGCTTCTGTTATGGCTTATGTGCCCTTTTACGGGTGTCCGTGATACCTGAACAGTGACTGCTCTAAAATTGCATGCACTTTGTGGAGTTTATGGTTTCAGCGTTGTTTTGAAATATTTAATATGAAAGATTCAGCCTGGCTTTAAATGTATTCATATGCTAACAGGAAATACTATAATTACACTGATCAATTTTTTAAGGTAAGAATATTAAATTTCTTAAATATAATTTTAACCATAGTAAAGTTTAAAAGAGTTGTGAAAAATGATTTAGAATTTTTATTGCCTATTTATACAGATGTTTGGCATTGATGGTGACTACCAAGCATTTGAAAAGATCTTCACTGTGTGCTGTTTATTGGGAACTATTTACAGATAGAAATTCAAGTTTCTCATGAAAATTTATGAAAATCATTTTTTGGAATTGTACAAATTTAATATTTCATATACTCCCTTCTGTGATTTCACTGATAATTATAAAACATAAAGAACTTGTAAGAAATGTTTTGTTAAGTCTCACACTTCTCCACGTTCCCTCACGGTCCCATACAAATATTGTTTTTTTGCGTACCGAACTATGATAAAAGTTAGAAAGCACTCTTTTTTTTTTAGATTTTGTTTATTTTATTGAGAGAGAGAGAGTGAAAGAGAGAGAGCACAAGCTGGGGGAGGGGCAGTTGGAGAGGGAGGAACAGACTTCCTGATGAGCAGGGAGCCCCATTGAGTAGGGAGCCTGAAGCAGGACTAGATCCCAGGACACTGGGATCATGACCGAGCCGAAGGCAGATGCTTAACTGACTGAACCACCCAGGCGCCCTGGAAAGCACTTCTTTAAAAGCTCAGAATGCAGGCATTCTAAGGAGAACCAGAGGCTGTGAGCTATAAAGAAGGCAGCTACTTAGCTTACCATCACTGAGGTAATGGCCCATAGAAGAATCCCATGACTAAATTCTAAGTATGATTCTCACCTCATGTCTTCTACTCCTCTGTGTGCTTCACAGTTCAGTGTACTGGGGACTCAGAACCAAGAAAATCTTTGTTTCTATACCATAGTTTTATTTTTCCTATTTCGATGATCTAAAAGCTTGATTTAATATTTTCTGTCTGTATCAGTGTATCTTCAATAAACAAAGTAATAACAAAGCAAACTTAGCTTTTAATCAGTCTTTCTTTTCTAAATTACTGCCTGATAAAACAGTAGATTAAAAATTGAGGCACCAGCTTGCATGTATAAAAATAGGACTTCATTTAAATCTCCAGACTTGAATTTAACTTAGGTTGGCAGCTCTCAGATCACTAATGATAGAGACCTTGGACTTGATAATTTGAAGAATCTTATTCACTTCTGGTTTAAGTGTGATCAACTGGGGATTTAAATTTGGGCAATTCAAGATTACCTCCACCCTTTCAACCGTTCTGTTTCACCCTCTCCTCCAGGTAGTTAAAGGGTATGGACCCTGAGTCTGTATGTTATAGTCTGAGGTTGCGGCTGATCCTTCTGGTCTTGAATGTTGCACATTTACCTCCACTGACCTACGGCTTGTCTGAACTTTGAGCATCGTGCTCTGACATCTGCTGCTGGCGATCATGATTGATGTCATGATCTTTGTGACAGGCATTATGTTGGGTTGCCAGTATCTGGTTCTCCTTGACTTGTGAGTTCCTGCATGACCACATTTCCTCACTGTTAGACAAGTATTGACTGTGAAGGTAATGAAGCTTAAACTTTGGAGCCTGTAATAGTTTATCATTGCATAACAAATAACCACAAACTTAATGGCTTAGTGCAAAGATGTATTATCTCCCAGTGTCATGGGTCAGGAATCCAATGTGTTTCAGCTGGGTTCTCTCACAGGGTTTCCTGAGGCTAAAATCAAGGTGGGTGCATTCTCAGTTGAGCCTGCTAGGGAGGGATCTGCTCCATGTTTCTTCAGGTTATTGGCAGAACTTAATTCCTTGCAGTTCTATGACTGAGTACCTTGTTTCCTTGCTACTGTCTACAGGGACCTCTGTCAGCTCCAGGAGGCCAATCTCAGATCTTTGCCAAGGGCTTCTCTCCACAAAGGCCCTCTCCTGTTTTGAATCCCTAGGCCTTCTGGAGGGGTCCGGTTCACCACCTAATGAGGTGATTAGATCAGGCCCACCTGGTTAATTTCCCTTTTAATTAACTCAAAGTTAACTGTTTGCAAACTAATCATGGGATAGATATTCCATCATATTTGCAGGTTCTACCTGCCTTACAAAGGAGAGGACTGGTTATACAGGGTGTGTGCACAAGGGAACGGTAATCTTGGACTTCTGTCTGCCACAGGACCCTTCATTGTACAGCCTCCTTCCAAGACAAAAAGACCCTAGCAGTATGTTCAGATGGTCTTATCTTTAGATAAAATCTGAAAAATTAAGATACTTTATCCATAATTGATTAGGACTGCTATCTCATTCCACTAGACTACCTCTTTGGCATACTTCCCTCATGCCAAGTGGCATTACATTATTGAATAAACTTGATACAAGTTTTCCTATACTTGACAACAGTCCAAAAAAATAACACATTTTCACATGAATAACAAGCTGTCAACCTGAATGAAATTATTCTAAGCTATCAATAACAAATTTTTTTTGGATTTAATTTATTTTAATTAAAAATCAATAACAGAAAGATCTTTGGGGAAATCTCCATATACAATTGGCCCTTGGATAACATGGGGGGTAGGGATGCTGACCCACCACACAGTCAAAAATCCATGTATAACTTTTGACTCCCCTAAAACTTAATTACTAATAGCCTACCATTGACTGGAAACCTTACTGATAGCATAAACAGTCAGTTAACACATATTTTGTATGTCAATAACAAATTTTTAATTGGTTATGTGGGAAGACTAACTTGTCTATTTTCTCTATAGAAAATACTAAATTTTTTTGAAAATATTAAATTGTTATCAAATAAGCATATGTAGCCAAAAATGAAAGGGGAAAAGCATTATAAAGGTGTAGAAAATAAGTAATTAATAAAAATGTTTTGTCTGCTTTTTATTTTTATTTTTTTAATTTAAATTCAATTACCCAAGGTATAGTAATCATTAGTTTTTGATATAATGTTCAGTGATTCATTAGTTGAATATAACACCCAGTGCTGATCATATCATGTGCCCTCTTTAATTCCCATCACCCAGTTACCCCATCCCCCCACCCACCTCTCTTTCCGCAACCCTCAGTTTGTTTCCTGGAGTCAAGAGTCTCATTGGTTTGTCTCCCTCAATGATTTCTTCCCATTCAGTCTTCCCTCCCTTCCCCTGTTGTCCTCTGCACTATTCCTTATGTTCCTCATATGAGTGAAACCCTCTTACCCTGTTGGTGGGAATGCAAGCTGGTACAGCCACTCTGCAAAACAGTATGGAGATTCCTCAGGATGACCCAGCCATTGCACAACTGGGCATTTACCCCAAAGATACAGATGTAGTAAAAAGAAGGAGCACATTCACCCCAATGTTCATGGCAGCAGTATCCACAATAGCCAAACTGTGGAAGGAGCTGAGATGCCCTTCAGTGGGTGAATGGATAAAGATGTGGTACATACATACAGTGGACTATTACTTAGCCATCAGAAAGGATGAATACCATTTACATCAACATGGATGGAACTGGAAGGTATTATGCTAAGTGAACTAAGTCAACCAGAGAAATAATTATCACATGGCTTCACTCATATGTGGAACATAAGGAATAGTGCTGCTTTTTGTTTTAAAGAGAGCCCTTAAACTTATATTATGAGCTTCTGGTCCTATGGAACCTGGATCTGTCTGTCCATTCTTGCCATGGTAGATTATATATCTATTTTTAGATATTCTAGCTTTTCTCTCTTTGACCATATTTCACCAGGTTTTTTTTTTTTTTCCCTTCTGCTTCAAATTCAGATTAAACAAAAGGAAAAATGGCACATATCCCTTCTGACTGCAAACATTTGATGGTTGGCACTTCTTTATCCATGTTCCTTTCATTGACTCAGAAATCATTGACTCACAAATGCATGTGTTGAGAAAGGGTCATAATACCTTGGAGCCAACATCATTCTAGTTCTCTGGATAACTTACAATGAGCAGATTCCTTGTTCCCACCCCTTCTCCAAACTGCAATGGACATGATTCATAAGAATTAAATCTTAGTGTTTTAAGCTGCAGAGCTTTATGGGATTGTTTGTTACCCAGCATAACCTAGCTGGACCTAACTGAAATAGCTTTGATTATGGGGTCTAGCCACAGGCTGCTTTCGGTTCTAGCTCTGGATCCTGGCCATATAAGTATTCTCAGTGGACAATGAGAAAATTTTGAATACTCTCCTGCACTGATCTGGATGAGTAGGACACTGTGAAGCTGCTCTGTGGCAAACTTCTACACTCAAGCACCATGTTGAATGAGGAGCTTCTTTAAGAGGCCTTTAGTTTGGCTAGGCCACTTTCTAGAAAGCAAAATACAAGTATTTGTTGTTCTTCGTTTCTGTCTTAAACCTGTCTGGAGTTTTTCACCTAGTTTCTTTGGTCTTGCCCATCCTTTGGTATCCATCATCATTTAAACTTTAATTATATCTTCTGTGATTTTTCTAGTACCATGTAATTATGCCAATGCTGTGAAAACTCATATGGTAGCATGCCTTATGCTTTTTCTTACTCTATAATTTATATTACAAACCTAATGCTCTAAATTCTTATTGATTAACTACATAACAAACAAGCACAAACATCAGGAGCAACAAAACAAAACACACTTATTGTTTTATTAAGGGTCTATTATGGGTTCTGTCAGTCAGGGCCTGGCTTAGCTAATTTTTTTGCAGCTTTGGTTTAGCTGATTTTGGCTGAGCTTGTTCACGCGTATGTGACCAACTGGTGGATCGGTGGCTGGCTAGTTGTCTGTGATGATTTTACCCTGCTCTGTGTAATCTCCTTTTGGAGGCTGATCTGGCTTGTTGTCATGGAAGAAGCAGGAGTCTGAGAGAGACAAGTGCTCATGCCTCTTGAGGCATAGGCTTAGAATTCATACATTTCCACTTTTGCTGCATTTTCTTGGCACAAGCCTGGTCTCTTGATGAGAGAACCTGCAAAGTCTCAGAGCAAGAAAGATGAATTTGGGCCATTTTTAATCCAATCTAACCAGAAAATTCTCTAGGTTCTAGTCTTTGGGAATAAATAAACTGTTTCTCT
Source organism: Mirounga angustirostris (assembly GCF_029215605.1). Lineage (NCBI taxonomy): Eukaryota > Metazoa > Chordata > Mammalia > Carnivora > Phocidae > Mirounga > Mirounga angustirostris. The sequence goes on along the minus strand of NW_026991712.1, from coordinate 54,231,023 downwards.
GGGGTTTTTTCTTTTCTTTCTTTTTTTTCTTTCTGAGCAAAGCCTGAATCTTGAAAGCTTTGTTTTATTGTTTCCACAATCAATTTTAAAAAATATACTCAGAATGTTAACGCCTTGCTCTTTTCTGGGGTGCATTTGCTCTCCTCTGAGGTTAATCTATATAAAGTTATTGATATAGCTTGAATAGTGGGGATGGCTAATTGGTAACAAGGAAATTTTTCAGGAAGCATCTTTTTATTGTCTTAAAATATTATTCTTTTATATATGGATAATATACAAAATTTAAAAAATATAAATGAGCAAAAAGTATAAGGGTAAAATCACTAAAATCACTCTTAATACTGCTATCACTGTTAAAATTTAGATTAAGTCCTGTCAGGTGTGTGTGTGTGTGTGTGTGTGTATGTAGTTAAAGAGGGAGAAGTAGACTGGGGTTTTCATTACATAAAAATTGAATGATATAATATGTTGACTAGTAACTTGATTTTTTAATTTTACCTCATGAATATCTTTGCATAATATTACATATTCTTATATTATACTATTTATTAGCTGTATATTAGATACATAATAAGGTATTTAATCCACTTTTAGGCTATTTAAAATGCTTCCCATACTTTAAGGGCATTCTTGCAATTAAAACTTAAAGTTAAAACTTAATTAAATTTACCTTTTTAGTAAAAGGATAAATTACTAAGTGTGAAAACTGTTTTACTAAACAGGTATAAAACTTTAAATTTTTTATATAAAATTGCAAATTTCCCTTCAAAAATTTTTACATATTTGTATATGCACCAATGGTATGAGTTCTGGTTATCTGAACACCCCTTGCTGGGTTAACATAATTAAATGATAAAAAGTAAAAAGCCATATGGATCTGGTAGTTCAAATACTTATCCATACTCTCTTTGATTTCTATATATTTGTATACCTGCAGATTGAATATTTTTTCATCTGTCTTATGGGCAATTTTATATCTTCTGTGAATTGTCTCTTCATAGCCTTTGCCTGTTTTCATTGGTGTGTTTACCATTTTGCTTCTAAACTTTGTCAATTTATAGATCAAAGATAATATTAATTTACATTGTATATATGTGTATATTTTTCCAAAATTCAATGAGTTTTTTCCTTGGGTTTATTTTATTTTTTTTAAAGATTTTATTTATTTATTTGAGACAGAGAAAATGAGAGACAGAGAGCATGAGAGGGAGGAGGGTCAGAGGGAGAAGCAGACTCCCTGCCGAGCAGGGAGCCCGATGTGGGACTCGATCCCGGGACTCCAGGATCATGACCTGAGCCGAAGGCAGTTGCTTAACCAACTGAGCCACCCAGGCGCCCATTTTCCCTTGGGTTTAAATAAAAGTTTAAGTAGACTAAAATATTTATAGTTGTCTTTGGACTAGATGCAAATCATTTAGTTTTGTCTCTATAAGACTATTTTGTCTTTTTAGCTAAAAGAAAAACATACGTATCTGACTAAAACACTGATTATTGATAGAGACCTGGACTATTAAAAGTGAACTTAACTGTGGGTGTACCCTGGGTATTTATCTTTATTCAGTGCATTTGTGTGAAATATAAAGATTTGAGTAAGACATTTTCAGGGTAGCTAGGTTTAACTGTGCTCTTTGAAACGACCCATTTCATACAATTTAAACAACTATTCACATCCATGCTTTAATTTTTTGTGGTCAGATTTATGAAATAGATGCTAGGTACTATGAAGAGGTTAAAAGGCAAAATAAAACAGGTGGTATTTGTCCTTTACAATAAAAAGGCATAAAAAATTTAAAAGACAGCAAAAACAAGTTAGTTAAGTTTATTAAATGGTGAATTTATGCATATGGCAAGATAAATATCTTGGCTGATCCCAACACAGAAGAATAAGTAACAAATTTTCACAGCTATCTCCCATTTTTGTATTATTGTAAATTTTTTAATCCTACATATAATGATTAAAATATCATACACTCTTCATGTATATTGGGATAAAACCTTTACTAAACATAATTAGGCCTTGAAAATGGAAGTATAAACAGAATGAAGAAAAGGAATAGAATTGCTAATTTTTGCTCCATGCAAGAATATAAAATAAAATTTCATTTGTATCTATGTAAAAGAAATCAACAGTTTTTAATGAAATAAATTATTATAATCAGGTACCATTGTTGTGACTGGGTCATCTACAGTAAGCTATGAAAGATGCCTTGGCTCAAGATACTCCATCATAATGCATGTTAAGAGCAAAAAATATTTACATTTTTGAAGTTATCTGCAAAATTTATATTATGTTCCACAGCTAAGAGAGTAAATAATCTTTACTTATCAGATGGTGAAAGTCTGAAACTGAACACAGTTAAGAGTACCATGAATTCAGTTAAGAGAACCATGCCTGGTTATCTGATCAAGGTAATAAACACTTTGATTTATAACATTACTCATTCTACTAAGCATTTTCTGTGATCATTTGTGCTCCAGGGCAAAGACCCATCTGTCTAAAGGTGGAGTTTAATTTGAGGGAAAGAAACTCTGCTTAGAAATTAAAATGAAAATATCTATCTCCTGGAAAATGACATGATTGAGCATTAGATAAATTTGTTTCACCTTCTAAATACTTTAAGCAATGATTTATGGTGGGACCTGGCAATGAATACAATATCTTTCCTTTGCCTTGTTGGATAATTACAGCAACCAATTTTCTTAACTTTGGAAGAATGAATTATTTTATTTCAAAGTCAGATAACCAGATCCTCAAACCTAGATCCTATTCTAGAAACTGTATAAGAAAGACCCATAATGTGAGAGCATGGGCCCACTCTAGGGGGAAAATTAAGATGCAGAAAAATTATAATGCACCTAATTGAAATGAAAATTAAATGCTTTTAAAAAGCTAATTCAGTAAAAATTATTACCCTAAGAATGGTACTACCATTCTGACAGATCATTTAACTGCATATAAATGGTTTTGGAACAAATGTTCCAGTAGTGAAATAAAAAACTATAATTTTATCTAATCTTAATGTAATGAGAAACTTTTAGCTACAGTAAATGGAAAAAAGATGACAATTTAGGTTAAATCATTATTTTTTTAATTGAGGTATAGTTGATATATAACATTGTATTAGTTTCAGATATACAGTATTATGATTTGTATACACTGAGAAATGATCACCATAATGTCTTGTTACCAACCATCACCATACAAAGTTACAAATTATTTTCTTGTGATGAGAACTTTTAGGATTTACTTTTAGGATATATGGACTATAATCTGATAGATTACAGTCACCATGCTGTATATTACATTCCCAAGACTGTTTTATAATTGAAAGTACTCTTTGACTCCCTTTATCCATTTCACAACCATCATTCTGTTCTCTGTATCATGAATTTTTTTTTGTTTTGTTTTGGTTTGTTTGTTTTGTTTTTTAGATTCCATATCTAAGTTAAATCATATGGTATTTTTCTTTCTTTGTGTGACTTATTTCACTTAGCGTATTACCCTTAAGGTCCATCCATGTTGTCGCAAATGGTAAGAATTCATTCGTTTTTATTGCTAGTAGTATTTTATGTGGGCATATACTACATGTTCTTTATCCATTTATGCATTGATGGACATTTAGGTTGTTTACATATCTTGACTATTGTAAATAATGCTGCAAAGAACACAGGGGTGCACAAGGCTTTTCAAATTAGTGTTTTCATTTTCTTTGGATAAATAATCTAGTAGTGAAATTGCTGGATCATTTGGTATCCTATTTTTAATTTTTTGAGGAACTTCATGCTGTTTTCCATAGTGAATACAATTTAGATTTCCACCAGCAATGCATAAGGGTCCTCTTTTTCCCATATACTTAACAACTCTTGTTATTTCTTGTCTTTGATACTAGCCATTCTGACAGGTGACAGGTGGTTTATTGTGGTTTTGATTTGCATTTCTCTGATGATTAGTGATATTGGACATCTTTTCATGGGTCTGTTGGTCATCTGTATGTTTTCTTTGGAAAAATATTTATTCAGGTTTTTTAAATTAGATTATTATTTTTTTATTGATGTTGAATTAAAGGAGTTCTTTATGTATTATCTTCTCCCATTCAGTAGCTTCCTTTTTGCTTTGTTGATGGTTTTTTTCCACTGTGCAAAAGCTTCTTAGTTTAAGGTAGTCCTAATTATTTATTTTTGTTTTTGTTCCTTTTGCTTTTGGTGTCCAAAAAAAAAAAAAAAAAATCATCACCAAGACCTCTGTCAACAAGGTTTCTGACTGTATTTTCTTCTAAAAGTTTTATGGTTTCAGGTCTTAAATTCAAGTCCTTAATCCATTCTGAGTTCATTTTTGTGTATGGTGTAAGATAGTGATCTAGTTCCTACTTTGGTGTGTGGCTGTCCAGTTTTCCCAACACCATTTGTTGAAAAGACTGTCCTTGTCCCATTGTAAATTCTTGCCTCCTTTGTCATAAATTAATTGCCCATATATACATGTGTTTATGTTTGGGATCTCTATTCTGTTCCATTGATCTGTGTGTCTGTTTTTATACAATACCATACTGTTTTGGTTATTATAACTTTGTAACATAGTTTGAAATCAGGGAACGTGATGCCTCCAGCTTTTTCTTTGTCAAGATTCTTTTGTCTATTTGTGGTCTTTTGTGGTTCCATACAAATTTTAGGATTGTTCTATTTCTGTGAAAAATGCCATTGGAATTTTGTTAGGAATTGCATTAATTCTGTAGATTGCTGTCAGTGTCTTATAGTTTTCAATGTGCAGGTTTTTCACCTACTTGGTTAAATTTATTCCTAGATATTTTATTCTTTTTGATGCAGTTGTAAATGGGATTGATTGTTTCCTTAATTTGTTTCTGGTAGTTGTTATTGTATAGAAATGCAACTGATTTTTGTATATTGATTTCATTCCCTGTAACTTCGCTGAATTTGTTTATTAGTTCTTAACAGTTTTTGGGTAGAGTCTTTAGGATATTTCATATACAAAATCATACCATCTGCAGATAGTGACAGTACTTCTTTTCCAATATGGATGCCTTTCATTCTTCTTGCCTAATTGCTCTGGCTAGGACTTCCAATACTGTGTTGAAGAAAAGTGGTGAGAATGGGCATCCTTGTCTTGTTCCTGATCTTAGGGGAGAAACATTCAGCTTTACTGAATGTTGAATATGATGTTAGCTGTGGGCTTGTCTTCTATAGCCTTTATTATATTGAAGTACATTCCCTCTATACCCACTTTGTGGAGAGTTTTTATCATAAGTGGATGCTGAATTTTATCAAATGCCTTTTTCATTGATTGAGATGATGATATGATTTTTATCCTTTATTTTGTTAATGTGGTATATCATGTTGATTGATTTGTGGATGTTGAACCATACTTCATCCCTGAGATAAATCGTACTTGATCATGATGTATGATTTTTTAAAATGTATTGTTGAATTCAGTTTGCTAAAACATTTTGTTAAGGATTTTTGCATCAGTGTTAATCAGGGATATTGGCCTGTAATTTTCTTTTCCTTTCTTTCTTTCTTTTTTAATTTTTAAAAAATTTTTTTTTTGAGGTGTCCTTGTTTTAGTATCAGGGTAATGCTGGGCTCATAAAATGAGTTTGAAAACATTCCCTCTTCTTCAATTTTTTTGGAAGAGTTTGAGAAGGATAGATATTAAGTATTTGAATATATGGTAGAATTCACCAGTGAAGACTTCTGGGCCTGAGCTTTTGTTTGTTGGGAGATTTTTGCTTACTGGTTAATATTTTTACCAGTAATTGCCCTGTTCAGATTTACTATTTCTTTTTGATTCAGTCTTGGAAGATTGCATGTTTCTTTCTTTCTTTTTTTAAAGAGGTAGCCTAATAAGACAAACTTTTTATTTATTTATTTAATTTTTAAAAAAGATTTATTTATTTTATTTTGAGAGAGAGAGAGGGTGCATGCATGCGAGCAGGGAGAAGTGCAGAGGGAAAGAATCTCAAGTAGACTCCCCACTGAGTGTGGAGCCAGATGCAGGGCTAGACACCAGGACCCTGATATCATGACCTGAGCTGAAAAATCAAGAGTCAGATGCCCAACCAACTGAGCCACCCAGGTGCCTCTGATTTCATGTTTCTAAGAATTTATCCATTTCTTCTAGGCTGTCCAGCTTGTTAGTGTTTATTTGCTCATTGTGGCCTCTTATGATTCTTTGTATTCCTTTGGTATAAGTTGTAACTTCTCTCTCATTCTGGTTTTATTTATTTGAATTCTCTCTCTCTTTTTCTTGGTGAGTCTAGCTAAAGGTTTGTCAATTTTGTTTATCTTTTCAACAAACCAGCTCTTAATTTTAATGATTTTTTCTGTTGTCTCTTTAGCCTCTATTTTATTTATTTTTACTCTGATCTTAGTTATTTCCTTCCTTCTATACTAACTTTGGGCTTCATTTTTCTTCTTTTTCTAGTTCTTTTAAGTCTAAAGTTAGATTGTTTATTTGAGCTTTTTCTTGTTTCTTGAGGTAGACCTGTATTGCTATGATCTTCCCTGTTAGACCTGCTTTTGTTGCATTCCATAGATCTTGGCATGTTCATTTATCTCAGTGTATTTTTAAATTTATCCTTTGATTCCTTCATTGATCCATTGGTTGTTCAGTAGCTTGTTGTTTAATCTCTACATAGTTGTATAAATCATGAGGTCTTGATGGAAGTTATTTGTACAAGGAAAAGAAGAGAGACAAAAAAAGAATGTACCCTTTTACGCAGGTTACTCTTCTCAGAAGAGACCACATTAGCATACCCACTCCAAAACTACATTAAGAGCTCTCTTTATTTGCTCAAACATACTGAAAATTATTGGACAGAATGGGATTTCTTAGACCGGGATGAGAAATGGCCCATCACAGTCAACTTCCTTTGGCTGCAGAGTTGATGATAAGGGTCACACAACAGACAGAATACAGACAATGGAAGTGACATATTGCCACAAGTGAACATATCATTTTTTTTTTTTACTGCACCACAGTCCCTTTGTCTTCATTATTCAGGAAGAACTTAATCTATATCTTATTGAAAATATTGCAGAAATTGAATAGAGTCTGTATTTTGTCTAAGCCAAGCAGCATTAACTACACTATGACTTACTCTGTGGAAATAAAGAAGACTCAGTGCCCAGAGACCCCCACTAAAATCTTTACTTCAGCCATCCAGTTCCTAGGAAGCCTGTTTCTCTGCATCGAATCACAGTAATCTAACTTAATACCTCTTTAGCTGGGTGCCTTGAGACTGAGTTTGTTAAGAACCATGATCAAGACTCCTTGTAGTCCCCTTGCTGACCCTTGACAGTGGTCGTACATCTAGATTCTATGTATTACACATGGCTATCTTTTTGGTAACCCAGTAAAAAATTGGGTCTTGTTAGTGCGTATGACTCTTTTGTCACACGTTTTATATAATTGGTCCCTGTAAAGCATAATTAAATATTTATAGCCTTTCATACACCAAGCTTGTTTCCCTTGATCATAACCATAGTTCTTGTTGTTCAGAATGTAGATGATTTAACTCTTAGAATTGGCTTCTTTATCACCATGCTCAGAAGGCTTTGCTTTCTCCCAAGAAGATATTCTAGGTCCACCTTGTTTTTTTATTTCACAAACTTAGAATGTGTTGCTCTCCAAAGAATAGATTTAGACACCAAAATATGAATGCCTAGAATAAACATTATATGGTTTCTCATAATCACCAGGAAAAAGCACAGTGACAAAAGATTCTAGTTACTTTAGTGAGAAAGCAGAAAAACGATTTCCTTTTTTAAGTAGGCATGAATTTATGTTGAGGTTTTTAACTTTACCTCTATTTTTATATTTTTATAATATAATTTACTTCTATTTTTATATTTTATAATATTTTAAATATTTAAATGAATGTGAATATATTTCTCCATTCTAAAATTCTTTAACTCTTTATTTTCATGGGTATTAGTATCATTGTTAATTTTAATCTAAAGGTCATTAATATTGAACTCTAATTTCTTAAAAGCTTTAGATAAATTAGATAACTATCATCTCAGTATTTCCCTTTCAAGTTTCCAAAGGCCCATTCTGAATATCAAAATTTATAACTAAATTAATATCAAGAATTATTATAAAAGTATGCCTAATACTACATTTTGAAAAGCTAAACACTGACAAATTTCATAAAAAATTTTCCCTATGTTTATCTAATGTTCAAAATGTTGACTCATAAGAAAAACTCTTGAAAGGCAAAAATACAACTAGATTATAGCATAGTTTAGTTGCAATGTCATATTCAATACCAGTATTCAATACCATATTCAGTACCAATTCAGTTAATGGTATACTTAGGTGTTTTCTTATAAAGCAAGTACAGGAATTTTATACAGTTGTAGCCATAGAAAACTTCAGTGCAAAACTTCAAATCTTTATGTAAATTATAACATACCATATTCATAATCTGAACTTTTAATCACATTCATTTAAAAATGAATATCATTTATTATTTTAATCACCAAAGATATAATAATAATTTATCTATCCTTGTCTGGCTTTATTAAAGATTTTTAAAAATTTATTTGTCAGAGAGAGAGCACAAGCTGGGGGAGCAGCGGGCAGAGGGGGAAGCAGGCTCTTCACTGAGCAAGGAGCCTGTTGCTGGACTTGATCCCAGGACTCTGGGATCATGACCTGAGCTGAAGGCAGGCATTTAACCAACTGTGTCACCAGGCGTCCCCCTTGCCTGGCTTTGATGACTTGGTGGCTAGACTCTAAACAATCATGTGGGATAAAATTACCCTAAAATACCACTAGGCATTGGGCTTCTAACATGGATAGATTCTTGGGCTATCTATCATACCCTATATCACCATCCCAGGTGTTAAGTAATGTTGTCCATTTTACACACTTGGGCCACCTCAAACTACTCTTCATTTTGATTTTTAACTCCCTCGACTGGCATGGTCAAGAGAGTACATACAAGGAATTATGCTTTGAGCCATCTTGCCCTCAACTCAGTCTCCGTTCATTAGATCTGACCAGTTAGAGATAAGAACCAGTAGACACATTCTGCAAATAAAACTTCACAACAAAAGCTTCCCCCAACAAACTGATGATATCGCATAGGCTATCTTCTCTCCACACTAGAATCCAAAGATCACTATTTCCTCCTTCAGCTTACTTCAGTATCTTTAAACAGCAAACTGTGATGAGGGAGGATGAGAGGATTTTCTTGTCAATTTCACTTCTGTTACCAACAGCATCATTTGGGGTGAGTTACTTATTGATAGCAGAGACTCACATGCCCATGCACACATGTGTTTGCACACACACACACACACACACATTCACACAACAGCAATGGAAGAGAGTTTCTACTTAAATAACAATTTCCAATGCATCTTATTAGAAATGAAGCATTCACACATCATAGGAGCAAATACTCTATTATATATCAACTTACCTACATTTGTCCTTAGAGTTCCTAATGTCAAGGTGCTACTGGGATATTGGTATCTGCACAGGAAAGAGAACTACTAAATTACAGAAGCTTCAGTTTCATTGTGCCCTAGTCCTTTTATATTCAAAGCTTTTATCTTCATTCAGGAAGATTTAAACAAATAGTTTGTACTCTTATAGATGGAAGTATTTGCCTGGTTCTTCATTCAAACTCAGCAAAATCATATCCTATTCCAGGGGAGAAAGCAAAATTCCCCACTGCCCAGTTGTCAATTGAATAGTATCTCTGCCTCTAGCCTTTCAGTGTCCTAGAAAGCTCATTTCCCAGTAGAATTAATTTGGTTAAGGGCCTGCCACATGAAAGATTCATATGATCCTTCCCAGAAGCTATTTTTAAAGTATTTCAGGAGTAAGACTTAGTAGTGCTGTGGGACTTTAACTATATAAACACCTCTTGGAAATGTAGCTTTGGTGAAAGAATGCCTGATAAATTATAATTTTTTCTTACTGATAGGCTTTTATTCACCAAAGAGTAGAGGAAACAAAAGGGGATTTCCTTCTTTGAATTTAATTCTAAATATAAGAAAGAACTGAAGACTGGTGTGGATACAATAGAAACCTTGGACAGAAGTAGCAGGTCATGTTAGTTTCTAAATAGCTGAGAATGAAAATAATAGGCACACTTAGACACATGTCTTATACTTTGGTTCTGGGCATATAATTTAAAAGTTAAGAAGGAGAGCTATACGCTTTGGCAAATAAGTTTTTTTTTTTTTTTTAAGATTTTATTTATTTATTTGAGAGAGAGAATGAGAGAGAGCACATGAGACGGGGGAGGGTCAGAGGGAGAAGCAGACTCCCCGCTGAGCAGGGAGCCGGCTGCGGGACTCGATCCCGGGACTCCAGGATCATGACCTGAGCCGAAGGCAGTCGCTTAACCAACTGAGCCACCCAGGCGCCCTGGCAAATAAGTTTTAAAAAGCACCCTATCCTAAAAGAATAGTAAGCCCTAAAATGAAATTACAAGGGCATATGAGAGGGGATAAATAAATAAGCCAATACACCTACACAGAGAGTTGCTTTATGATCTTTTATTTTAAGACTATGAGGTAATGATCATATAACCAAGGGTTAAGGGTAAAATAAAAGTATATTACCAACCCTAAAGAACAGTCAGGAAGGCTAAAGCCCAGGCTTAAGAAAAACTATAAAGAAAAATGAAAAATTCTATTTTCGCTGTTGTAGCAAGAAAACATGCAAGTGAGGGATAAAACACTGTTTGGATATCTCTCCATATCCAATACTCAGCTAAGAAATTGTATGTAATCGTGAGAGTAAGAAACCCTGCAAAGACATTATTATCAGTTCCATTTTACGCAGAGGGAACTGAAGATTAAAGAAGTTAGGCAATTTGCAGAGGTTATATGACCCAGTAAATGAATTTTTGGAATCAGGTCTTCTCAACTCCAAATGTAACAAGGAAAAGTAAACAATCAATGTCTATTTTACTTTCATTTTCACTACCAAGGAAAATGGTCTTCAAACTAAAATGAATAAAAAATTGTAACTGAAGGGAAATTAAAATTTAAAATATACAAGAAAATAATGAAAACTCCCTTTCTTTGGAATAATTAATGGCTCAAATGGAATGACATCTGGACTATTGAAAGAACTTAGTGTTCTGTGGATACATTTATTATAAAATTTTTCACGTTTTTTTTTTTTTTTTAAAGATTTTATTTATTTATTTGAGACAGAGAGAATGAGAGACAGAGAGCATGAGAGGGAGGAGGGTCAGAGGGAGAAGCAGACTCCCTGCCGAGCAGGGAGCCCGATGCGGGACTCGATCCCGGGACTCCAGGATCATGACCTGAGCCGAAGGCAGTCGCTTAACCAACTGAGCCACCCAGGCGCCCTAAAATTTTTCACGTTTTATTTCATTTTGGGAGAGAAGTTTATAATCCACAGTAGATTGTAAATTCATTGTGTAGCCAACAACAAACCCAGTGTTGCTACATTCATATGGCTCTCAATTAATACATGTTTCTGGTTGATGGGTATTAAGGAGGGCACGTGATATGATGAGCACTGGGTGTTATTTGCAACTAATGAATCATTGAACATTATATCAAAATTAATGATGTACTATATGTTGGCTAAGTGAATTTAAATAAAAAGATACATGTTTCCTAATGGAATCATTGTTTTGAAATCAAGAACTGGAGATGTGCTAGAAGTTCTAAACATGAAACAATTTTCAAAAACTGGGGAAAGTGGGGCGCCTGGGTGGCTCAGTTGGTTAAGCGACTGCCTTCGACTCAGGTCATGATCCTGGAGTCCCAGGATTGAGTCCTGCATCAGGCTCCCTGCTCAGCAGGGAGTCTGCTTCTCTCTCTGACCCTCCCCTCTCACGCTCTCTCTCTATCTCATTCTCTCTCTTAAATAAATAAATAAAATCTTAAAAAAAAAAACAAAACTGGGGAAAGCTAAGAAGGTAGCTACCATTACTTGAGTACCTAGTTTGAGTACTGTTAGTTTCAGTGTGGTACTTGGCACTTGACCTGTATTGTCTCATGTAAGCCTTGCAGTTATTTGGGTGGAAAATTTTACACCCCCTTTGAAAGGAAACCGAAGTTTAAAACATTTAAAAATTGTCAGACACCCAAAAAGCTAAGATCTGCTGTAGGTTTCAAACCCTTAGCTGTAGTTGAGAGCACATATTGAAGTACGTACTTGCCAAGTGATGTTGGAACAAGTTACTTAATTGCTCTCAGCTTCACTTTTGTCTTTTGCAAAATAAGGATAATGACAGAATCCAACTTACAGAAATGTGGCAATTATCTATGTTAAGAATACCCAAATTTGTATGGCACTTAGCAAGTGCTCAATAATATAAATAGTATCAACGATTCATAATAATGAGAAAAAATTACTTTTTTAGGTGGAGTGCTATCATGCCTCCATTAATAATATGGCACTTTTGCATTTGGCTATTGGTTTCTCCCTGTATACAGAGTTACAGGGGCGTACAACAGGCATGGACTATTTACAACTTCATTTGCTTACAGTTCTAAAGCTACACCCTCAGGTTAATTTATCATTAATAAACCTGACATTTTGATGTTCTTCTGTCTATATTTTGTTTTTCTTACTCAATTAGTCTCAAAGTCAGTAGGAAAGGCATATTACTGGTCTTCTCAAACCCCCAAAACATAGGCTATTTCTCTCCTTGTTCTTTTTTTCCTTTTAAATCATTTATTTTTAAAATTTTTATTATTTTTTAATATAAAATCAATTAACATCATGTGTTATTAGTTTCAGAGGTAGAGTTTAGTGATTCATCATTTGCATGTAACACTTTGTGTTCATTACATCAAGTGCCCTCCTTAATGCCCATCACCCAGCTATCCCATCCACCCACACACCTCCCCTCCAACAACCCTCAGGTTGTTTCCTGTAGTTGAAGAGTCTTTAATGGTTTGTCTCCTTCTCTGATTTCATCTTATTTTATTTTTCCCTCCCTTCCCCTATGATCCTCTGTTTTGATTCTTAAATTCCACATATGAGTGACATCATATGATAATTGTCTTTCTCTGACTTATTTTGCTTAGCATAATGCCCTGTAGGTCCATCCACATCATTGCAAATGGTAAGATTTCATTTTTTTGATGGCTGAGTAATAATCCACTATATATATATGCCACATCTTCTTTATCCATTCATCTATCAATAGAGATCTGAGCTCTTTCCATAGCTTGGCTATTGTGGACATTGCTGCTATAAACATTGGCGTGCAGGTGCCCCTTTGTATCACTATGTTTGTATCCCTTGAGTAAATACCTAGTAGTGCAATTGCTGGGCTATAGAGTAGCTCTATTTTCAACTTTTTGAGGAACCTCCATACTGTTTTCCAGTGTGGCTGTACCAGCTTGCATTTCTACCAGCAGCATAAGAGGGTTCCCCTTTCTCTGAATCCTCACCAACATCTGTCTTTTGCTGACTTGTTAATTTTAGCCATTCTGACCGGTGTGAGGTGGTATCTCATTGTGGTTTTGATTTGTATTTCCCTGATGCCAAGTGATGTGGCACATTTTTTCATGTGTCTGTTGGCCATTTGTATGTCTTCTTTGGAGAAATGTCTGTTCATGTCTTCTGCCCATTTTTTGAATGGATTCTTTGTTTTTTGGTTGCTGAGTTTGATAAGTTCATTATAGATTTTGGATACTAGCCCTTTACCTGAAAAGACATTTACAAATATCTTCTCCCAGTCTGTAGGTTATCTTTTGATTTTGTTGACTGTTTCCTTTGCTGTTCAGAAGCTTTTTATCTTGATGAAGTTCCAATAGTTCATTTTTGCCTTCTTTTTTTTTTTTTAAGATTTTATTTATTTATTTGACAGAGAGAGACACAGTGAGAGAGGGAATACAAGCAGGGGGAGTGGGAGAGGGAGAAGCAGGCTCCCCACTGAGCAGGGAGCCCGATGCGGGGCTCGATCCCAGGACCCTGGGATCATGACCTGAGCTGAAGGCAGACGCTTAATGACTGAGTCACCCAGGCTCCCCATCATTTTTGCCTTTGTAGACACGTCTAGCAAGAAGTTGCTGCCTGTGTTCTTCTCTAGGATTTTGATGGATTCCTGTGTCACATTGAGGTCTTTCATCCATTTTGAGTTTATCTTTGTGTATGGTATAAGAAAATGATGGAGTTTCATTCTTCTGCATGTGGCTGTTGAATATTCTCAACACCATTTGTTGAAGAGACTGTCTTTTTTCCATTGGATATTCTTTCCTGCTTTGTTGAAGATTAGTTGACCAGAGAGTTTGAGGGTCCATTTTTGGGTATTCTATTCTGTTCCATTGATCTATGTGTCTGTTTTTGTGCCAGTACCATACTGTCTTGATGATGACAGCTTTGTAATATAGCTTGAAGTCTGGAACTTTGATGCTACCAGCTTTGTTTTCTTTTTCAACATTCCTTTGGCTATTCTATCTTTTTTGGTTTCCATACAAATTTTAGGATTATTTGTTCCAGCTCTGCAAAAAATGTTGATATTATTTTGATTGGGATTGCATTGAATATGTAGATTGTTCTGGGTAGCATGGACATTTTAACAATGTTTATTCTTCCAATCCATGAGCATGGAATGTTTTTCCATCTCTTTGTGTCTTCCTCAATTTCTTTCTTAATTGTTCTATAGTTTTCAGAGTACAGATCTTTTACCTCTTTTTTTTTTTAAAGGTTTTATTTATTTATTTGACAGAGAAAGAGAGAGAGCACAAGTAGACAGAGTGGCAGGCATATTGAGAGGGAGAAACAGGCTCTCCACTGAGCAGGGAGCCGGATGTGGGGCTCAATCCCAAGACCCCAGGATCATGACCTGAGCCAAAGGCAGCCGCTTAATGGACTGAGCCACCCAGGTGCCCCTCTTTTACCTCTTCGGTTAGGTTTATTCCCAGATATCTTATGGTTTTTAGTGCTATTGTAAATGAGATTGATTCCTTGATTTCTCTTTCTGCTGCTTCAGTGTTAGTGGATAGAAATGCAACTGACTTTTGTGCATTGATTTTATATCCTACCTTTTTGCTGAATTGCTGTATGAGTTCTAGAAATTTTAGGGTGGAGTCTTTTGGGTTTCCCACTTAGAGTATCATGTCATCTGTGAAGAGTGAAAGTTTGACTTCTTTGCCAATTTGAATGCTTTTTATTTCTTTTTGTTTTCTAATTGCTGAGACTAGGACTTCTAGTACTATGTTGAACACAGTGGTGATAGCGGACATCTCTGTTGAGTTCCTGACCTTAAGGGAAAGCTCTCAGTTTTTCCCCATTGAGAATGATATTCGCTGTGGGTTTTTCATAGATGGCTTTTATGATAGTGAGGAATGTTCCCTCTATCCCTACACTGTGGAGAGTTTTAATCAAGAAAGGATGCTGTATTTTATCAAATGCTTTTATTGGCATCTATTGAGAGGAATATATGGTTCTTGTCTGTTCTTTTATTGATGTGGTGCATCACATTGATTGATTTGTGGATGTTGAACTACGCTTGCAGCCCAGGAATAAATCCCACTTGGTCATGGTGAATAATCTTTTTAATGTACTGTTGGATCCTATTGGCTAGTATCTTGGTGAGAATTTTTGCATCCATGCTCATCAGGGATATTGGTCTGTAAATCTCCTTTTTGGTGGGGTCTTTGTCTGGTTTTGTGATCAAGGTAATGCTGGCCTCATAGAATGAGTTTGGAAGTTTTCCTTCCATTTCTATTTTCTGAAACAGCTTGAGAAGAATAGGTATTAATTCTTCTTTAAATGTTTTGTAGAATTCCCCTGGGAAGCCATCTGTTCCTGAACTCTTGTTTTTGGGAGATTTTTGATTACTGATTCAATTTTCTTACTGGTTATGGGTCTGTTCAGGTTTTCTATTTCTTCCTGGTTCAGTTTTGGTAGTTTATACGTCTCTAGGAATGCATCCATTTCTTCCAGATTGCCTAATTTCTTTGTGTCTTCCTCAATTTCTTTAATTGTTGACATGTAACTGCTCATAATATGTTCTTATAATCATTTGTATTTCTTTGGTGTTGGTTGTGATTTCTCCTCTTTCATTTATGATTTCATTTATTTGGGTCCTTTCTTTTTTCTTTTTGAAAAGTCTGTCTAGGGAGTTGTCAATTTTATTAATTCTTTCAAAGAACCAGCTCGTAGTTTCATTGATCTGTTCTACTCTTCTTTTGGTTTCTATATCATTGATTTCTGCTCTAATCTTTATTATTTCTCTTTGTGTGCTGGATTTAGGCTTTATTTGCTGTTCTTTTTCCAGCTCCTTTAGGTGTAAGGTTAGGTTGTGTATTTGTGACTTTTTTTGCTTCTTGGGGAAGGCCTGTATTGCTAATACTTCCCTCTTAGGACTTCCTTTGCTGCGTTCCAAAGGTTTTGAACTGTTGTGTTTCCACTTTCTTTTTTTTCCATGGAATTTTTAAATTCTTCTTTAATTTCTTGGTTGACTCATTCATTCTTTAGCAGGATGCTCTGTATTTGTGGCCCTTGTATTTGTGGCCCTTCCAAATTTTCTCTTATAATTGAGTTCAAGTTTTAAAGCATTGTGGTCTGAAAATATGCAGGGAATAATCCCAATCTTTTGGTGCCAGTTGAGACCTTATTTGTGACCCAGTGTGTGATCTATTCTGGAGAATGGTCCATGTGCACTCAAGAAGAACGTGTATCCTGTTGCCTTAGGATGGAATGCTCTGAATATACCTATGAAGTCCATCTGGTCCAGTGTGTCATTCTAATCTTCTGCTTAGATGATCTGACCATTGCTGTGAGTGGGGTGTTAAAGTCCCCTACTATTATTGTATTATTATCAATGTGTATCTTTAGTTTTGTTATGAATTGATGTATATAATTGGCTGCTCCCAAGTTAGGGGCATAAATATTTACAATTGTTAGATCTTCTTGTTGGATAGACCTTTTTATTATGATATAGTGTCCTTCTTCGTCTGTCTTTGGTTTAACATCTAGTTTGTCTGATGTAAGGATTGCTACCTCAGCTTTCTTTTGATGTCCATTAGCATGGTAAATTGTTCTCCACCTCCTCACTTGGGGGGCGGAGCTCAGTGTAAGTGACTTCAGATTGCTCTGTGTGGCTGTTTTGCTGCCTGAAGACTTTCAGCACTGATTTGGGGATGAAAATGGCTGCTCTCCGATCTCTAGCCCTGCAACTGAAAGTTTGTGCCCCCCACTCTTAGGTGAGCCCTCACAGAAAAGCAGCCAATCACTTGTCTCCCTGTGGGAGACAAGTGGGAACTCTGTGGGAACTCTGTGTTCACCCACCTTGTGACTAAGCCTTTTTATCTCAGGCATGTGACTCTCTTTCAAGTCTCCAAACTTTACAGACTATTGTGATGAGCACTGTGTTTCTCCTCCCCAGGGAGCAGGGGATTAGGGATTCCGCCCCCCTTTGCCCCCTGAGCACTTTAAAGGCAGACTTCTAAAAGTTACGATTTTGTGCTCACTGCTTATAACACTTTCCAGTACCCATCTTACAGTGGCTCCCTCCCCCCTCAGTTTATTTTCTGATATATCACCTTGGATTCACTTCTCTGCACTTCCTGCCTTACAAAAAGTGGTTACTTTTCTATTTGTAAAATTGTAGCAGTTCTTTTCTCAGTTCTCCAGTTGATTTTGCAGGTATGCAGAATGATTTAATAACTATTTAGCTGAAGTCCTGGGACCAGACAATATTGGGGTCCTCCACTCCTCACTATCTTAACTCCACCTTGCCCTTGACTTTTATTTACTTATTTATTTTTAAAGATTTTATTTATTTATTTGTGAGCGAGAGCACACAAGCAGAGGGAGAAGTAGGCTCCCCACTGAGCAAGGAGCCTGATGGAGAACCTGATCCCAGGACCCCGGGATCATGACCTGAGCCGAAGGCAGATGCTTAACCGACTGAGCCACCCAGGCGTCCTGCTCTTAATTTTTATTTTTATTTATTTATTTATTTTTACAGATTTTATTTATTTATTTGAGAGAGAGAGAATGAGAGAGAGTACATGGTGGGGGAGGGTCGGAAGGAGAAGCAGACTCCCCGCCGAGCAGGGAGCCTGATGTGGGACTCGATCCAGGGACTCCAGGATCATGACCTGAGCCAAAGGCAGTCACTTAACCAAATGAGCCACCCAGGCGCCCTGCTCTTAACTTTTAAATACCACCTACAACTCTTACTCCACATAAAATCTACTTTATATTGTGAGCTATCTGAAGTCAATGGCCTTAATTTAGACTTACATGAATTCCTCACAATGTCTATTACAGTATATTAAATATAGAAGGTATATAACTACTAAACTAAGTCAAACTATTTCTCATCCCCCATAAAATCAAATTATTCATTTTAATTAAATGACTTTAATATTTGGTACCCCTTTAAGAAGACATGAAACAATTGACATAAAAAGCATGGTCAGTACAATGGGTAATAAACATCCTAAATTGTTAAAAAAAAAAAAAACCAAAAACTAATCTCTGGAGCTGGAATCTTTAACTAGAAAATTGCAAGCAAATATTGGAAACTAAATTCCCTGAGGTGTGATGTTTAATTAAAAGGCAGAGTTAAAATAACTATAACTATTAACTATTAAAATAACTATAACTATTAACTATAACTATTTTAACTATGTTAAAATAACTATAATTCAAAGTGTAGTTCCAGTCACTAAATTTTTATCTTTGCAATTACTGTTAGTTTTCATCAGATGATAGAGGAGGGTCCAGATTTAGAGGGTATGGAAAAGCAACAGAGCTGACAACCTGTGGTCATGTAATTGCTCTTTGGCATTAGCTGTTTTTGGAAAAGGAAGTTTTGAGAAATACACTGCATGCTATTAGAACAGAGTCCAAATGTATAGGATGGATCAAAGTAAATACGTCTTAACACGATGTGCGTGTGTGTGAGCATATGTTTTCTGTTTGTATGCTAAAGATGAAATGACATTCTCTCAGTTATTCCTCCTCCAGTGTGACTGTGTAGATACCACACAATGCAGCAGAGAAATAGAAAGGGTCAAAGTTAGAACAGGGTGATTTTATTTTTAGGATTCAGTCTAGTAATTAACTTAATAATAACTACCAATGCAACAATAATCGCTACCATTTTTAGAGCCAAACAATATTCTAAGCATTAACCTGAGCACGTGTGCACATACACATGCATACATGCACATATACATACAAACGCACACTCATGGAAACCTCCAAACAAATACATGAAGCAGGTACCATTGTTTTCTCTGTCTTTAACAGATGAGGTTACTAAGACACAAATGAGTTAAGAGACTTGCCCAAGTTTACACAGCTCGTCAGAGCCGGGATTCACATCAGTTACTCTGGCTGTAGTGTCTTCCCTATTCATCTTTAGTTTAAAATTGCTCTATAATAATTTTTCCTTTATCCTTAGAAACATGCTTCAGGGAATATTTTCAAGACAGAAGTGCCATTACATTTGGCATTAAATATAATTTAATCTCGAAATCTTGAAAAGATTTGAGCCTTTCATATGGCAGCTTCAATTTCTGTTGTGAAGTCAAGACCCACTCCTTCTGCCCTTTGACCCAGCAAACCTATTTCTACAAATACATCCTCAGAAAAATACTTCATATCTTTCTGTGATGCTATTCAAAGCATTGTTATAATAGCAAATAATTATAAAAATCTATAATTACATAGAACGATAAGAAATAGGCTAATAATTTCAGTTATAGTCATGTCATAGAATACTAGGCAGCCATTATAAGTATCTTCTAAAGCATACTTAACGAAATATGAAATTTTATATAATATAGTGCAAAGTGAAAAAATTACAAAATAGCCTTGTAGTATTTCCTTCTTTTGTTGGGTATGAAACTGTATTTATGTGTGTACATGCACAATACACACAGAAAATCCTTAAATGTATGTACACTAAAATGTTTTACATTATTTATCTTTTGATGGACACATATGGGTCATTTAAATTTTCTTCTCAAAAACATTCAGGGGGTGCCTGGGTGCCTCAGTCATTAAACGTCTGCCTTTGGCTCAGGTCATGGTCCCAGGGTCCTGGGATCGAGCCCCGCATCAGGCTCCCTGCTCGGCGGGAAGCCTGCTTCTCCCTCTCCCACTCCCCCTGCTTGTGTTTCTTCTCTCGCTGTGTCTCTCTCTGTCAAATAAATAAATAAAATCTAAAAAAAAAAAAAAGAAACATTCAATATTTCTTAAATTTTTAATAATGCATATAATCTTTGAAATAAGAAAAACAGGAATTAAAAGTAAAAAGAACAATTTATATGTATCTACATCTATAGATCTAAATATACATATGCAGTTCCTAATGAAGTATTAAATTGCAATGGTATAAGCTAGTTTTTATGTCCCCACAGTAATCTATCACAGTAAATTTCCAAAAGTATCTAAAGTCAGAAAGCCTTTTAGTACTTCCTGCTCTGCATTTTGTTCATGTCTCCTCACTTAGCCATAACTGAGGGAGTTCTTAAACATAGGTGGCTCATATTCTTATTACATGAGTATTTTCCCTGTGGTACAGTAAGCTTTTGTAACACTCTCTAAGACAAACTACATTTGAAATGAATAGTCCAAAAGTCAATGAAGGTCATTTTTTATGTTGTTGCTATTATTTCTGTAGCAGCGAGTTGATTTAGTCATATTTCTCACCTGATAGTGAATCATCATCTATCTGTTTTTAATTTTTTCCCAAATCCAACTACTGTTTCTCTCCTCTTCTATTAATCACCACTTTGAATGTTACATCCATATCCCCAAATATGTGTTTACCTTTTTAAAATATGTGGTGTATTTTGTGTGATTGTGTTTTTAATTTATAGAAATGGTACACTGGAGATCTTGTTCTGTTTCTTACTCTTTTTTTAGTGAGCACCATATTTCTGAGACATATCCATATTCTACAATTACTGCATCATATCCCATAATACCTAATTCCACCACATTTTACTTCTTCATTCCATTATTGATGGACACCTAGATTGCCTTCCTCTCGTTCCTCTCCTAGAAAACACCTGGATGAACAGCTTTGTGCATGTTCCTTGAGAGTCCTGAGCCAGAGTTTCTCTGGCATGTTAACCCAGGAGTGTGACTGCTATGTCCCAGGTCATGCACACAATTATTTCACAAAACACTGGCCAATTTCCTTCCAAAATGACTGTGCAAGTTTATATTCCAAACAAAAAAAGAGTTGCTAATTAAAAACAAACAAGTTGCAACTGTTTTCTCATTCTTGTGGGACAGAAGTATTCATTTTTCAAGAAAATTTTGTTTGGGAAAATATTTTAATGGGCCCTTTGGGCTTATTTAATGAGTACGTGACCAGTCTAGAATAGACAGACAAAGAAAAGCTAAATTGCTTTGCCTGCTAATAGAAAAGGCCCTCCATTTAAGCAAAAGAAATCTTTCTGCATGATGATGCTTTTAGAAAATACATTTTTCCTTATTGTGAACAAAGATTATGCTATCTGAGAAAATTGTTATTTGCTCTTGGAAGTCTGTGTGTATGTAAAATTACTTACTCAGGAGGAAAGGAATAAGAGGACTAGAGGAAGAATGAGGAAACTCTTATTTTTCTTCCATTAATGGGTCCTAAAGCTTACTGGACTTGAAATGCCAAGACCCACTAGAGAAATTCTGTTGAACCTCTAACTCAATTCCTTTAATCCTGTACTGACTATGGAAATGAGCCTCCATAACTCTTGTATTAACCATTTTGCCCAAGAATTGTCTTGTTGTGAGCAAAAGTAGATCCCAGGATAGAATAAATTAGTTTCCATGCTGTTACAAATAACAGAGATCCCAATCCAAGTGGGCTTACGTAACAAGGTTTTATGTAGATTAGCTCATACATCAGAAAAGTCAAGAAATGGGCTGTGAAAAGCTGAATTCAGAATTCAGACAATGTTCCTGTCTATATTTTAGCCCATCATCAATATTGGGCTTAGTGTGGTAGCAAATGTCAATGGAGGCTGTAGTACTTACATTTGCTTAGATTTTACATCCAGTGGACAAGAATGAGATTCTATTTATGAAAAATTTCAGCAAAGTCTCATTTTATTTCTTTGGATCTAATTGGGCCACGTGTTCATTCTTGAACCAAATTATGTAACCAGGGCTTTTGTCCCTCTTCTTTACAAGACAATCATAGCCTATGCCAGTCTCTGAGGCAAAGAGTCAAGTTCATCTGAAACATTTAAGTTGATAATGGGGGAGGAGTCCCTACCTGAAACCAAAATCAAATCCTGAGATTGTATGCACAAATGCCAAAAAACAAACATAACAAAGGTCTGCTACAATTTCATTCTCTTAGTAAAAGCTTGCCAGTTCTCATTTCCTTCATCACATATGAAGAAATAAAACAGATGTGCCAGGACTACCACGGTACTTGAAGACATGCTGGCCTCTCTTTTTCTTCATCTCAGTCATTGTCTTATAGTTAGAAGATCCTCAATATATAATAATTGATTAAATGAATAACTAAATGAAATCACAATTCTGTTCCACATGTTCTTCTAAAGAAAATATCTTATAAATTAAGAAACAAAACAGATGAACATAGGGGGAAAAAAGAAGTGAACCATAAAACCAACTCTTAACTACAGAGAACAGACTGAGGGTTGCTAGAAAGGAGATGGGTGGAAGATGGGTTAAATGGTGCTGGGTATTAAGGAGTTTTGTTGTGATGACATTGGGTGTTGTATGTAAGTGATGAATCTCTAAATCCTACATGTGAAACTAATATTGCACTGTATGTTAACTAACTGGAATTTAAATAAAAACTTAGAAGAAAAAAAGGAAGTACTTTATGCATATCTAGGTCATGAAAAGGATAATACACGTGCTAATATTTCCCATTTATATTAGGAATAACTGAAAGAAAAAAGCACCTATTTTTCACACAAATGTATAGCCAAGAGTCATAATTGGCCATCAGAAATATTTTACATTTTTGATAAAATTATACTTTCTGATTAGAATAAAGGAAGGTTTTGCCTAAGGCTAAAAGAGAAACACAGTTTCCTGTCCCTCCAGATAGTCTGCACATAAGAAATATATTGCTTACTTAGTACTTTTATAATCTAAACTGGGAAAGGAAATTAAATGTGATATGTTTTTATCTTCTAACTAGGAAGGATTGTTAGACAAAGTAACCCAAAACATTAAAATTCAAGACTCTGATTAACAAGCAGTTGTTTGGTGATTATTTTTTTGAAAAGTTCCGTAGAGGATCATCTGAATAGAATCAAAGTTTACATATGCTCTTTGAAAAATCTTGCTACGACAGAATAGTAGATAGCAGACTCTGCACTATGTCTTCCTGAGGCCTGCTGTAACTGATCACTATTCATAAATGTCTCTGTATAACATGGCCCCTTACTATACAATACAGTTAACATATAAGGTCTTTCCTAATGTTGAGTTGGTGAGCAAGTTTTTAAGGAGAAAAGAATCAGTTATTGAATGCTTGTTAAGTGGCAGGTATGGTGGCAGGCACTCAGCATTTAATGTCTCATCAATGTAAACGTAATTAATCCCTGTTTGCAAGCGAGAAAACAGAAATTCAGAAGTTAATACCAAAGCAGAGTTAAGTCCTTTTCATTGTGTATGAATTAATTAAATGTGTGGATTAATCGGTCAGTGGCACAAAGTGTCCAAGTATGTGATGGGTAATAGGGAAAAGAAGCAGAAAATTAAAATGTATTTAGTGCATAATGATATGTCGGACATTGTGCAAGATGATTTACATATCAGACCTCTTTAAATATCAAATTGTGTGGGGTATGTCTTAAATAAGATAATGGAGGCAATAAATCAGGAAAACAACTGGCACATAATAAGCTTTCAATAAATCCAACAATTGTGGAATGCATATCCTTTTCAAGTGCAAGGGAAGATTCACCAAGACAGACTATATGTTAAGCCAATAAACAAGTACTTATTAAATTCAAAGCATATAATTTGACTACAGTGGAATTACATAGAAATCCATAACAATAAAATTATTTGGGAAAATCTAAATTATCTGGAAATTTTAAAACACACTTCTAAATAATTAATGAATCAAAGATCACATCACAGAGGAAATTTGAAAATATTTTGAGCTAAGGATGTTAAAAATAATACATATCAAAAATCTGTTGATAAGTTAAATCAGGGCTAACAAGGAAACATAGACTTCTTTTTTTTTTTAAGATTTATTTTACAGAGAGAGAGAGATAAAGAGAGCAAGAGTGGGAGGGGCAGAGCGGGAGGAAGAGAGAGAATCTCAAGCAGACTCCACACTAAGAAGGGAGCCTGACACAGGGCTCGATCCCATAATCCATGAGATAGTGACCTGAGCCAAAAACCGAGTTGGACACTTAACTGACTGCACCACCCAGGCACCCCTGGAAACATATGCTTTTCTAAATGTTTATATTAGAAAAGAGAGACCTCCGAGAAACAAACTGAGGGTTCTAGAGGGGAGGAGAGTGGGGGGATGGGTTAGCCCGGTGATGGGTATTAAGGAGGGCACGTATTGCATGGAGCACTGGGTGTTATATGCAAACAATGAAACATGGAACACTACATCAAAAACTAATGATGTACTGTATGGTGACTAACATAACATAATAAAATTTAAAAAAAGAAAAAGCTTACATGCTAAAAAGAAAAGAAAGACCGAAAATCAACTATCTAATGTTCACTCTTAAGATGCTAGAAAAAGATCAATATAAATAAAGTAGAAGAGTGAAAAATAATAAAGATAAGAACATCATAAATATAGACAAATAATAGATAATAGTAATAAAATATAGATAAATAATAGATAAAATTAACAAAGCCAAAAGCTAGTTTTTGAATCGATAAATGGAAAAAGAGAGAAAACATAAGAAAAGGAGAGAAAGAACAAACAAAAATCACCAATACCAGGAGTGAGAATGGGCTTATCATCAAAGATCTTAAAAACATCAAAAAGATAAAAGAATATTGTGAACAATTTTATAACAAAAAAATCAGCAATTTACATGAATTGGACAGATATCTTGAAGTGTCATGCAAGAAGAAATAGAAAATCTGAATACCACTATGTCTATTAAAAACTTAAATCTGTTATCTCAAAGCTTCTAATATCATATATAATATTGAAATACTGCATTTTTTCTTCCTGAAATCATGAATAAGTCAAACATGTCCAATTTCACCGCTTCTATTCAATATTGTAGTAGGGGAGGTATAAGCCATTGCAATCATGCCAGAAAGAAAAATAAAAAGAAATATCAGATAAAAGTAAACTGTCTTATTTACCAATGATATAATTGTTTAGTTAGAATACTCATGGAATCTAGAAAACTAATCAATTAGTTTAGTAAGTTTATAGGATATAATGCTAATATGAAAAGTCAATTGGATCCTTAAAGAATGGTAGCAAAAATTGAAAAATGAAATTTCAAAATATCTATTTATCATAGCATCAAAATTTTAAAATAACTATGAATAAATGTAACAAAAACATCCAAGACTTCTACTCTGAAACTATAAACATTGGTGATTGAGGCTACAGAAACTCAAATAAATGAACAGAGATACCACATTAATGGACTAGAAAACTCAATGATGTTAAGATTATAATTCTCTCTAAATTGATTTACAGATTAAATGCAATTTCATTTTTGTACAGGCTCATTTTAAAATGCATATGGAAATGCAAACAAACTAGAACAACCAAAGCAATTAAAAAGATAAGAACAACATTGAATTTACAATAAAAGCTATAGTGATCAAGGGAGTTACTAGTAAAAAGATAGATATATAAATCAACGTAACAGGATACTCTAGAAGTAGAGTCACACATTTATGTTTAATTGATATTCAACAAAGGTGCTAAGATAATTCAATGGAAAAAGGAAAATCTTTTCAATATATGGTGCTATATCAATTGCATCTCTATAAGAAAAAAATGAACTAAAGTCCTTACCTTACATCACATACAAATATTAAGTCAAAATGAATCATATATCTGAAAGTAAAATATAGAACTGTAAAGCTAAAGGAAAACAGAAATAGATATTTGCAATTTGGGGATGGATATTTTTTCTATTTAGAAAATAAAAAAAAAATACACAGCATGAAAGAAAAGAAACTGAAGAATTGGTTTGCAACAAATTAAAATACTTTTTGCTCTAGGATAAACACCACAAACTAGAGGAAGTATCTGTAAAGCATATATCAGACAAAATAATTTATCCAGAAATATAAAGAACTCTTACAACTCAAATAAGAAGGCAACCCAATAAAAAAATGGAGAGAAGATTTGAATAGACATTTTACAAAAGAATATATGTGAATGATTGCTAAACATATGAAAAGATGCTCATCAAAATGAATCTTAAGGATATATGAACTAAAACTACAATGAAATATGACTACATAATTATCAGTACTGAGTTTAGTAAGGATGCAGGACAACTGTCACTCTCACAGATGGAATGCAAAATGGGAGAGAGCCACTCTGGATAACAGTTTAACAGTTTCCTATAAAGTTAAACATACATTTACCGTATGACTCTGTTATTCCACTCCTGGGTGTTTACCTATGAGAAATGAAAGGATGTGCATCAACAAAGACTTATATGTAAATGTTCACAGCAGCTTTATTTATAAAAGCCAAAAAACTAGAGACAAACCAAATATCCATTAACAGGAGAAACAAATTGTGGTGTATTTTATGACACAGAACACTATTCAGCAATAAAAAAGAAGCAAGTAACTATTCAATGCACACAACAGTGTGAATAAATCTCAAAATCATTTTATTTTATTTATTTATTTTTAAAGATTTTTATTTATTTATTGAGAGAGAGAGAGAATGATAGAGAGCATGAGAGGGAGGAGAGTCAGAGGGAGAAGCAGAGCCCGATGCGGGACTCGATCCCGGGACTCCAGGATCATGACCTGAGCCGAAGGCAGTCGCTTAACCAACTGAGCCACCCAGGCACCCTCGAAATCATTTTAATAAGTGAAAGAAGCCAGGCAAAAAGAATACAAAATGTATGATGCCATTTATGTAAAATTCTAGAAAATAAAAGTAATCCATAGTGACAGAAAGTATTTTTTTTATTTTCTAATAGAAAAATTATTCATCCCCAATTAATTAGTGGTTGCCTAAGGTTGGAGATGGAAAGAAAGAATGGATTACAAAGGTAGGCTCGGAAACTTTTGAAGGTGATAGTGTTCATTATCTCGATTATGATGATAGCTTATACATATATCAAAACATCAAATTGTGCACTTTAAATATTGGTAGTATATAATACTTTATATCTCAGTAAAGTTATAAAAAGCAAATAAAGGGAGAAAGGAAAATTATTCCTTTCAGCATGAAATTGTCACGCAAAAATATTTATTCCATTGCCTTCCAGAAGTCTGCAAAATTCAGTGTGGCATAACAATTTGCAGCTCTGAAAAATTGCAGCTTTCTCATAAGCAGTGGTAGTCAAAAGGTTATTAAAACACTTCTATACCTCACTTTGCCTATCAGCACTCCATAAAATTCTACACCCAGAGATCCATTATTCTCTTATTTGATGTTTACAGACATGAACATGCTAAGACCTGCAAACACACTGGCCTTTAAGAATGAAAGTGACTAACACTTACATGGAAATAACTGCAAAAAAATTATTTGGATTTGTGCTTTAAAAATAATTTTTTTCACATGCTCTACTCAAAATCACTGATACATAGCTATTTTCTTTCATAGGTAAGTGATTCAGGACTATTGTCCCTGTGTCAACAGATTTTCTTCAATTTGCTTTTCCCACTTTTCTATAGGTCTTTTAGCATAACGTTCCTTCTTTTTTTCTCCCTCCACTAAAGTTAGATTAACCTTGAAAACTTGGTGCTGAAAGCCAGTGATTATTATGTGAACTGAGTATCTGGTGTCAACTCAGCTCCTCTGTTTTTGATCTTCACTTAATTAGCACAGATTTGCTGTGGTGGGAACATTTATCTTGAAACGCTATCAAAACTGTACAGAAGTTGAATAGATCATTCGTCTATAGGATTATCACTTTATATGAGACAAAGTTAGTCAATTAGTTAATTACTATGAGAAAAAGTTAATTAATTTGTTAATTACTTGGTATGAAGGATAAAAGTCACTTCTGCTTTTATTGTATTTACTCTGGTAATAAACAAAGTTTCTGTACTTAACATTTATTCACTCTTTGGCAGCTTTCCTAAGTACCAAAAAACAGTTGCATTCAAAGTGCCAAAGATTTCCTGGCAGTAGAAGTCAAATACTTCCAGTAAAGGTCTTATATAACTTGGTTTTTAGGGTAATTACACATCACTAAAGACAGCTCATAAATTTAGAGCTAAAAATTGGCTCCAGAGATTACCTGATCCAGCTGCCTTGTTTCCCAGGTAAGTCAACTGCAGCCCATGTGGCTAGTGACTTATTCATATTGACAAACTGAGTCATTTATTTTATTCTTTATGCAATTTTGTAACTTCTTAGTGTAGTACATGATCTAATAATTTATCAAATTCATACTACAGAGAAGCATGATGAATAACTTATTTCAAGATGTGATATTGGTACTTTGACCACCCTAGGGAAAAGAGAGGTATGTGATGACACAGACTGAAAAATAATCACATTGTCTCCAATCTGTCCCCCAAATATACACAATCCAATACTATAAACAAATTAACATTTCCTTTTTCTCTAATAATGTACCAAAATAGGTTCAGGATTTTAGTATCTTCGTGCTTCTGAATAAATCAAACTCAGTTCCCACATATATTACACATTCTCCATTTCCTTGTTTAAGAATCTAATAAGCACTAAGTACAATACAAGATCACTTCCTGTTTGAATGTGATAGAATCTAAGTTTTAAAAACCTTTTAGTTGCTTCCGTGTAGAGGATAAATTGTAAGTACGGCAAGAGCCATACTTAGTGCCTTGTGAAGTAGTATTTACTCATAATAGCCCCAAACTGGAAACAACCCAAATGTCTACCAACTGATAAATGGATTAATAAATGTGTTATATGTATACAATGGAATATATTTATCAATAAAAAGGAATGAAATACTGGTACATCCTATAACATAGATGAACCTTGAAAACACCATGCTAAGAAGCCAGTCACAAGTCACAAGTCAGATTGATGGAGATAGAAAGTAGATTAGTGTATGGTTGCCTAACTGGTGGGGGGGGGGGGGTGCAGTGGGGAAGGGAAAGGAGAGGGAGGTGGAGAGTGAAGAGTGATTGAGTATGGGATTTCTTTTGGGGGTTATGAAACTGTTCTAAAATTAACTGTGGTGATATTTGCACAACTCTGGGGAAATACTAAAAACTATTGAACTATATACTTTAAAAGTGTGAATTAGATGGTATATGGATTATATCTTAATAAATTGAATATGTAAAAAAGGAAAAAAAAAACAGTGTTTCATGATGGCAGAGTGTTCAACTGTGCTGAATATTACTGAGATGATAAATTGGCCATTGTTTTCAGCAAGAAGTTCAGTCATGATTTTGACAAAGTAGTTGAGTATGAGAGCCTACTTGGATTGAAGTAAAATGTTGAGTAAGTGGAAACAGTGACCCTAGGCTACACTTTAGAGCATTTTAATATGACAAGGTTCAGACAAATCAAGTTATAGCAGGAAGTGAGAGTGTAGTTATTTTTTTTAAGATGTGAGATATTTAATCATGTTTTTATGCACATATGCGTAAGTCAGTAGAGGAAAAAAAAGTTGAGAATTAAGGAGCGAGTAGTAATTGCAGGGATACCAGAGTGGCTAAAATGGCAATGAATATTGAATGCACTGAAAAAGGGAGGGGTTGGCCGTTAAGAGAAGAAGCAAACACTTGTTCCACTTTAATAGGAGGGAAAGACAAAAATACGGATTCAGACGCAGATTGGCTGATAGATTTGCCGATAGGAAGGTGAGAAATTTTCTGACTGATACTATCTAATAATATTTAACTATACTATTTCTAATATAATTAAATATTAGGCTAGGGGATGAACTGAAAGGATGGAGGAGGGAAAGGGTTTCAGCTTAAGGAAGTGTAAGTATTTCTTGGGGAGAATGAGAAAATTAAATAAATATGGTGTCTTTCATTGAATTTTGGGATCAGTAATTTAAACTGCAATTGTCTGCACAAGATGTGAAAATTTTTTCAATAATGTTTAATGTGTTATAGTGTAGGTAAGTAGTAAGTAAATAATTGGGTTTAAACTTAGTTTGGGTCTTTTCTTACATGCTTTCACAATGGAGGACGCAAAAAGCAAGTAAACATACGATATTTTGGACCATGGCAGGTAAGTAGGGAAAAGAATACATGAGATGCATTATAGTGAAAGAGTTACAGAGTCGACATCTCGATGAGAAAAAAAAAAAGAATTTTTCACATGGAAGTATTTGCAAAAATTAGGTGGAAATATATTAGGTGGTATATTCAGAGAGTAGCATCAAAATAAAACATAATTCAAAACATTAGTGTTCGCTCCTTCTCCTCCTCCTTCTCTTCCTCTTCTATCTCTGCCTTTTCTTCTGTCAGTTAGCCTAATAATTTCTAAGCAGTTTTCTAAGGAAAAATCCAGATTTTTATTTAAAATAATCTCTGATACTATTTCTTTGGCACATCTACAAAAATCATATTTCTAAGCCAGAGAAAAATATTACATAGAAGTATTAAAGCTGTTTTACTAAGATTTTAAATTACTGATAAATAGCAGTTTGATAGAAAATATATTCTGGAAAGATTTGTTTTAGTGCTTTTTGATGGCTATGGCTATTTCTTTTTAAAATTTTTTTGAGTTTTTATTTAAAGTCCAGTTAACATACAGTGTTATATTAGTTTCAGGTGAACAATATAGTCATTCAACACTTCCATACAACACCCAGTGCTCATCACAACTGCAGTCCATAATCACCATCACCTGTTTTACCCATCGCCCCACACTCCTCCCCTCTGGTAACCATCAGTTTGTTCTCTGTAGTTAAGAGTCTGTTTCTTCCAGAGAGGGAGACAAACCATAAGAGACTCTTAATCTCAGGAAACAAACAGGGTTGCTGGAGTGGAGGGGGGTGGGAGGGATGGGGTGGCTGGGTGATGGACATTGGGGAGGGTATGTACTATGGTGAGTTCTGTGAATTGTGTAAGACCGATGAATCACAGACCTGTACCCCTGAAACAAATAATACATTATATGTTAAAAAAAAAAAAAGAATAACATAAACAATTGCATTGTGATATTTTAGATCTTGTTTTCTAAAATTTAATTATAATAAAATCTTTGTGGGTGTTAAAAAAAAAGAGTCTGTTTCTTGGTTTGGGCTTATGGCTATTTCTAACCAACTTGACTTAAAGAGATGTGGACAGTATGCGGAGAACAAGAGTGGGAGTTAAAAAATTTTGTTTGAGTTAAATACAATGTAAGTGATCTCTTTAGACTAATAACTTAAACTATCTAGCATCAGGGACAGAAAACAAAAGATTTATAATGAAAATGTAGCTTTGAACCAAAGTAAGTATTTCTGATAGGCAGTTAGAGAACTAGTAGGAAGTCATTACCCACATTCAGTTATTTGATCCTAGTCACAGCTGCCTCATGGGCTGGCAGCTAAATATTGACAGCACAGTTACTTACAATAGAAAAAAATACCAGGATTGATTTTTGTGGAAGGAAAACAAGAAAATTTTATTATATTACTCATCTGAAAGACAAATGAAAGGAATTGATCTTAATTAAAAGTATTTTTTTTATTTTCTTTTATTATGTTATGTTAGTCACCATACAATACATCATTAGTTTGTTTTTTTTTTAAAGATTTTATTTATTTATTTGACAGAGAGATAGGGAGAGAGGGAACACAAGCAGGGGGAGTGGAAGAGGGAGAAGCAGGCCTCCCGCGGAGCAGGGAGCCCGATGCGGGGCTTGATCCCAGGACCCTGGGATCATGACCTGAGCCGAAGGCAGACGCTTAACGACTGAGCCACCCAGGCGCCCCCATCATTAGTTTTTGATGTGGTGATCCACGATTCATTGTTTTCGTATAACACCCAGTGCTCCATGCAGTACGTGCCCTCCTTAATACACATCACCAGACTAACCCATCCCCCCACCCCTCTCCCCTCTAAAACCTTCAGTTTGTTTCTCAGAGTCCATAGTCTCTCATGGTTCATCTCTCCCTCCGATTTCCACCCCTTCATTTTTCCCTTCCTTCTCCTAACGTCCTCCATGCTATTCCTTATGTTCCACAAATAAGTGAAACCATATGATAATTGACTTTTCTCTGCTTGACTTATTTCATTTAGCATAATCTCCTCCAGTCCCATCCTTGTTAATGTAAAAGTTGGGTATTCATCCTTTCTGATGGCTGAGTAATATTCCATTGTATATATGGACCACATCTTTCTTATCCATTGATCTGTTGAAGGGCATCTCGGCTCTTTCCACAGTTTGTCTATTGTGGACATTGCTGCTATGAACATTGGGTGCATGTGGCCCTTCTTTTCACTACATCTGTGTCTTTGGGGTAAATACCCAGGAGTGCAATTGCTGGGTAATAGGGTAGCTCTATATTTAATTTTTTGAGGCACCTCCACACTGTTTTAAAAAGATTTCCAAATTGTTGAACAGAAATTATCCTCCTTTATGGCATAAAGAAATATTCTGCTTCTAATGCCAAAGAAGCTTAAATAAAACTATTTTTATCCCTTTTTTTTGGTCTTATGAATAATTATACCTGTTTGCCCTTGCCTATTCTATTTTTGCCTACTTTATAAGACTGAGTGTCTTATGATATGTGGAAATTGTGATAGAATTATAAAGACATGAGGATTGTACTGGGTTTTATATTTCTCTTTTTTCTTTTCAAAATTGTCATTCTAAATTTCCAGGAGGTAGATGCTTAATAAATACTGTTGACTATTAAAACATTTTGAGTTTAGTTATGAATCTTACCCAAGACCATTGCAATTAAATCAATTAAGTTCAATATACATTGATCAGAATCTCCTCCATACGAGGACATCAGGGATCAAGATACATGAAATCCTGTTATATACAATTTGCTTGCATTCTAGTTGGGAGAATGATAACCAATACATAAACAAAAAATATCATTTCTGATTATGATGTGTATCAAGAAAGAAACAAAGTGATGGGAGCAATTGGTGTAGATGACCAGATGGAGAGTCAAGAAAGGCTCCTTGGAAGAAGTACTATTTGAGCAGCCATTTGAATGAAGTGGAATGAGACATAAAAATGTCTTGAGGAAGAGTGGTCTGGGCAAGAGAATAGCAAATACTGAGTTCAGAGCCAGAAATGCACTTGGCATATTTCAGAAGCAACAAGGTGGCTAATTGCCTGACTGTTTTTGATCAAGAAATGTAACAGTAGAAAATGAGGTCAGAGAATTAGGTAAGGACTTATTCACATAAAGCCTTGGGGACAATATTAATGAATTTGAAGTTTATTCAGTTTTTGATGTGAAACCATTGCTTGTGTTTTAAACAAGGGAATGGCATGATCTGGTTTCTATTTTAAATAGATCATTCTAAGTTCTGTGTGGAAAACAGATTGTAGGAAAAGTGGAATCAGGGAGACAAAATGGTAATCTAATGTGGTATCCCAGGCAAGATCAGATGGCTAAGATTAGCCTGATAAATGGGGCAGAGGATGAAGAGAAGCAGATTCAATGTAAATATGTAGAAATTAATGCTGATAGAGTTTTCTTATTTCCTAGAAATGGGATATGTAATAGAATGGGAGGACCAAGTGTGACTTCTGGTGTTTAGCCTGATAAAATAGATGTAAATAAGATTGTGATAAAAAATAAGGAAATATTTATCTCAAAAGTAGAAATTTATCATTGAAAGAAATTTGGTTAACATTGGCTAGTAGTTGAATTTAGTCAATACATATTTTTGAGTACTTAAAGTACTCAAGCACTATGTTAACGGCACTCACACACAGAGATATATGAGGCATAGCTTACCTCATTTCGTACATAATTCATAAATTAGTCCTAGACTGTCATACTTTTTAGAAGATTGAGATCTTTGGCTCTGGTTTACATAAAAGATAGAAATAAAATCAATGTTGCTTCAGTCTTCTAACATAACTTTCCTAAGTCTTAGCTGGTCACTTATTTTCTGGACTTCTCTTCCAATAACAAAGACACAAAGAGTTGATTAGCTTTGAATAGAAATCCAATATAAGCATATTTATGAACTCTTTATAGTTTACTTATATATACAAATTATTGGTTTGTAAACTCTAGTGTCTAACACCCCACCTGGTGGGAAGGAATGGAAAATAATGAAAATAGAGAGTTCTCTATATTCTGTTCCATCTCTCTCTATGACTGTTGTCCATTCAGCATTGGGTGGGAGGATGATCCTGTACATAATACTCTATACAGTATGGAGAAGCAGATAATACAGAGCACAAAGAACAATGGTAACCTGAAACAATGTACACTCCAGTATTAGAACAAAACTATGTCACTAAAAAAAATCCAAACTTAAGGTTGCAAACTAGTGAGTCTTTTGGTTAAATCCAACCTAGAGGCATGTTCTATTTAGCTCTAGGTGATTGTTTTAAAAAAATATTTTTAATTGATTATCAACATTTAACAATAACAAGATTTTATATCTTTCTCTTTAAATTCAAAAAATCTGGGGTGCCTGGGTGGCTCAGTCCTTAAGCATCTGCCTTCGGCTCAGGTCATGATCCCAGGGTCCTGGGATCGAGCCCCGCATTGGGCTCCCTGCTCAGCGGGAAGCCTGCTTCTCCCTCTCCCACTCCCCCTGCTTGTGTTCCCTCTCTTGCTGTGTCTCTCTCTGTCAAATAAATAAATAAAATCTTAAAAAAAAAATCTGACAACACTAGAGATAAGATCTATATTCCTGTAAGACAGCTGGCTGGGGCTGATTAAATGCCATGTCTTTAAATTTAGCAGTTTGCCACATTCCCAGACACTCACTGTTGTCTCCCAAGTGTCAATTTTAAGTTATTTAAATTGAGGCTGATCCACTGATCTGTTTCCCCCCCACCCTTGGCTGCCACTCTTCTCCCATAATCCATCCTCCACACATCAGCATCAATTTGAATGATCTTTCAAAGTGGAAATCAGATTATATCTCTCCTCCTTTTAAATATCCCAAGTGACGTCACATGGTACTTAGAATAAAATCCAAACTAACTTTAGAGCCAGGAATATTCTGTCAATAAATATAATTCGTGTAAATATAGTATTCATTTTTAGTAAATGGTACTTTGTGAACCTAACCAAGAATAGTCATGTAACTTACTTCTAATATAAAAAAAATAGAGGATTTTGTATAATGGCTATATAATGTTACTTTTTGTTGGGTATATTTTAAACAAATTTAGTAATCTGCTTTAATTGGTACTGTAAAAGAGAATTATTTTATTTTACATTATAAAATCTAGAATATCATTAGGGTCATTGGAAAAATTTCTAAAGTTATCTAAGAAGATATTTATTTTTAATAAAAAGGAGGTCTTCATATGGGAGATAATAAACTTTTGAAATGGAAATTATCTAAATCACAAAAGTAAATTATAATCCATAATTTGTTGTTATTGTTGTTTTTAAAATAGTCTCAAATTACAGCATGATGTATCAAGTATTGGCTGAAATTTAAACCACGTAACTTCTACTAAGGGCAATAAATTGAATTGATATTTCCCAGAATAGTTCCTTAGAAATTGTCTAGTCTGACTTTTAAGGTCAGAAGCTGAGAAGGTGGTGATATCTTACTTTTCTCTATTTCCTTGTTAAAGCAAGAGCACTAGTAAAAGGGAAAATTTTTTTCTTCAAAGATGGAAGGTAATCATATGGAGGAAGGGATGGGAGAAATAGAATTACAGCCTCATGATAGCCTCCCTGCTATCAATCTGCCTCTTTCATGTACCTACCCAAATCCAAAGAAACAAACAGCCATGGCTAAGTACATGTTAAAAAGAGGAAAAAAACAGGTTCTGAAGAGTCCTAGGCATTTAATACTTTCCAGTTACTGCCTCTTATGTGTAAAAAAGATCTATACTTATGCTGTACACTTAGAGTTTATACATTTCTCTTCTCCTGACATTTTATTAGCCTCACTGTTTTAGCAATAGTCATTGTACCTTTTTGTAACATTCTCCTGATAAGCAATCACTCAATGATAACAACTTTTATACATCTTTAAAATAGGAACGAATAACTACCACCTATCATGGATTGGTCGTGAGGGTCAAATGAAAAGATGCCGATGATAAAGGCATTTTGTAAACTACAGACTTAGGAAAATACTATTACTCTATGTCATTATCACATATTGATTTTTCAAAGGTGCTTTGGAATAATAATCAAGCAACCAATATAAACATTGCTTATCTAATGATTATTTTACTAATTTGGATTATTTCACTTATTTTGATTATTTCCCCAAAAAGTCCAGTTGAATTGTTCCTTAAAATGTGATCATCTGAAAAGCAAAAGAAAAATGTACTTTGGTCACTACGTTCTAAAGCAAAGTACCTCTGACAATATAGACATGTAAGAAATACTTTCTCCATCGTAAGTGTCCTTGGCTGCTAGGTATCTACAATTGGTGTCAGGATGCTTGAAATTCTTCCCCACATAATATTTAGTTGATAGAAATATCTTTCTTTTACTTATTCCTCATTTTTATGCATTCCAATGAGAGATAGTTACATAATTTTGCAATATCAAGGGTGAAGGTGTGAAGTAAAGTGTTGGACTCTTAGGACTTTTCTTTGTAATGTGGGATGTGTGTGTTTGTGTGTACATACACATGCATATAGAATCTTAAGGACGTATATTTGAGACATGTTGTAGTATATATGTAGACATACGCTTTTTCTAATCCTTTTTAGTATTTAGTATCTAGACACTGTGCTATCATATGTACATATATCTTTATATATAATATCAAAACAATATATATAAATGTTATAAACATAGAATTATTTTGTGACTCCTGATAGATTTGGGGCAAAGATGTAGAGAAATTATGCAAGTGGAATCCATCTGAGACCAAGTCCTCAGTAGATAATATAATGAAATTGTACCAGTAATTCCAGTTCTCAACTTTACATCATTTTCCATCAAAACTCCCCAGTACAAACAGAGCCTCATGTGGTGGTAAAGCACAAGGTGTGGTCGGTCATCAAAGGATTTAGAACCTTGTCATAGCTCTGCCACTAACATGCTGTGTGCCAGGCAGTAAATCACCTAAAAACTGTAGTCTTTTCCTTATTTCTTGTGTTGAGAATGAAAGAACTGGATGGGAGTATAATCTCTAAACTTTAACATTTGATAATCCCTGATCAGATCTGAAATTTCTCTGTAGTTTTTAATTGAGGTATTTGTAATCTAGTTAAGTTCAAGATATTCAGGAATAGTTTCCCTATCATACAATCTGGCTTCCAATTACTGTGTAGCTTTAGGACTTCCTGAAGTCCACAGACTTTGTCTATAGTCCATGATTGGGCTGTAAAGTCTATAAATTCCCTGAAATTGTATTGTTTTACATGTGTGCTTTATTTTAGAGGGGAAGTTTTAGAAATTTCATTAGGTTTTCATTGGTATATACAGGTAAACAGGTTTAGATTTTAAGTATCTAAATAGCCCAAACATGGTAGTTTAATGCTGGTGGTACTGTCGATAAGTGACATCATGGGCATGCACAGGACACTTTTTAAAAAATCAAGCATATTTGGCACTGTTCTCGGTTCCAGACCCCAAGACTGCTAATGTGAGGTTATACTGCATTAAGACTGTTTTTTCAAAATTCTGTACAATAACATTTATAATTTCAACCAGTTGTTACTGGGCATCTTATATTTATTAAACATTCTTCTAGATTATAGGGAGTCAATTTGAGAAAGAGAAAGACCAGTAAGTTGGCTGGCAAATAGTGAATGAGGGCAAGATTGGTACATGATGGGGTCAGAGTGAGGCAACGCTCAAATTATGTAGGATATGGTGAACAACTTGGATTTTATTCCACTGACAGTGAAAGCCACTAAAGCGTTTACAGAAGGGGGATTTTTAGATCTGATTAATATTTAAGAGATCATTCTGCCTACTATGGAGAATATATTTTATATGAACAAATGTGCGAACAGAGAAAATATTTAGGAAGCAAGCCTAACAGCTCAAGAGATTAATGCTGTGGCTTGGTCTAAGTGACTAGAGGAGAAGTTGAATGACAGTATATGGATGTACCAGATCTATTTTTGAAGTGGAGTAAACAGAACTTGCTGGTGATTGCTTAAAGATTTGAACTTAACTGGAATAATAGGGCATTAACAACATTTTTCTTTGCCTTATGTGAAAATCCATGATGATCACAGATTTTAGCTCTGAAATTAGAAAAGCCAATTTTTTCAGCAACTTCTACATAAGGTAGCAAACATTGAAATTAGATTTGCATTCTTCTAGCAATTATATAAAAGAGAACTTGTTTTCATGATTTTATTAATCCCTGAGGGTCCCTGAAATCCTTTCAGGGGAATCCACAAGAAAAAATTATTTTCATTATAATGCTAAGATTTTATTTGCCTTTTTTTTTAAAGATTGTATTTATTTATTTGAGAGAGAGAGAGAATGAGAGATGGAGAGCACGAGAGGGAAGAGGGCAGAAGGGGAAGCAGACCCCCCGCTGAGCAGGGAGCCCGATGTGGGACTCGATCCCGGGACTCCAGGATCATGACCTGAGCCCAAGGCAGTCGCTTAACCAACTGAGCCACCCAGGTGCCCTTTATTTGCCTTTTCAACTGTACTGTCATTTGCATTGATGGTACAAAAGCAATGGTGGATAAAATTACCGTTGCCTTAGTTCAAATAAAGGTAGTGGCACCAAAGTGTATTAGTAGTTATTGTATTGTATTGTATTAGTAGTTAATTGTATTCATCAAAAACTCACAATAAAAAAATTGTGAATTTTACTTAAGAATATCTTGATGAAACAAAATTAATAACTTTACTAGATTTCTGCCTTGTGTGCACATCTTTTTTATATTCTCTATGACAAAATAGGGAGTGTGCAAAAAATCACTTCTGCTGTATAATGAAGTCTGATGATTGTCTAGATGAAAAGCATTTGTGTAGTTTTTTGAATTCCTAGCTAAACCAGAAGCTTTTACCATAGAACACCACTTTTATTTTAAAAATGTGTAACAGACAAACCATGATTATATAGGCCTGGCTAGTTGGATGGGTGTAGAGGTCAACCCAGGGCTTGATCCCATGACCCCAAGATAATGACCTGAGCCAAACCAAGAGTCCCTCTTAACCAGCTGACCCACCCAGGTGCCCCTATTATATCTATTATATATCTCTTAAGCCATACATTACAGAGATTTACAAAACTGAAAACAATAACCCTTTTCTCATTAAATTTTTTTGCTTTGGAAAATGTAGTTATTTTCTTTTTTTTATTTAAATTCAATTAGCCAAGGTATAGTACATCATTAGTTTTTGATATAATGTTCAGTGATTCATTGGTTGATTATAACACCCAGTGCTCATCATATCACCTGCCCTCTTTAATTCCCATTACCCAGTTAGCCCTTCCTACAACCCACCTCCCTTTCCACAACCTTCAGTTTGTTTCCCAGAGTCAAGAGTCTCATATGGCTTGTCTCCCTCTCTGATTTCTTCCCATTCAGTTTTCCCTCCCTTCCCCTTCGTCCTCCACGTTATTCCTTATGTTCCACATATGAGT
This sequence comes from Mirounga angustirostris, assembly GCF_029215605.1. Classification (NCBI taxonomy): domain Eukaryota; kingdom Metazoa; phylum Chordata; class Mammalia; order Carnivora; family Phocidae; genus Mirounga; species Mirounga angustirostris. Next base: position 54,191,251 of record NW_026991712.1, on the reverse strand, counting down.
GAAACCATATGATATAAATGTGTTTCTCAATCAGACTTATTTCACTTAGCATAATACCCTCCAGTTCCATCCATGTCGATGCAAATGGTAAATATTCACCCTTTCTGATGGCTGAGTAATATCCCATTGTATATATGAACCACATCTCTATCCATTCATCTGTTGAAGGACATCTCGGCTCCTTCCACAATTTGGCTATTGTGGACATTGCTGCTATGAACATTGGGGTGCAGGTGTCCCTTCTTTTCACTTCATCTGTATCTTTGGGGTAAATACCCAGTAGTGCAATTGCTGGGTCATAAGGTAGCTCTATTTTTAACGTCTTGAGGAATCTCCATACTGTTTTCCAGAGTGGCTGTACCAGCTTGCATTCCCACCAACAGTGTAAGAGGGTTCCCCTTTCTCCACATCCTCATCAACATTTGTTGTTCCCTGTCTTGTTAATTTTAGCCATTGTGACTGGTGTAAGGTGGTATCTCATTGGGGTTTTGATTTGTATTTCCCTGAATGCAAGTGATGGGGAGCATTTTTTCATGTGTCTGTTGGCCATTTGTATGTCTTCTTTGGAGAAGTGTCTGTTCATTTCTTCTGCCCATTTCTTGACTGGATTTTTTGTTTTTGGGTGTTGAGTTTGAGAAGTTCTTTATAGATCTTGGAGACCAGCCCTTTATCTGTAATGTCATTTGCAAATATATTCTCCCATTCCGTAGGTTACCTTTTAGTTTTGATGATTGTTTCCTTTGCTGTGCAGAAGCCTTTTATCTTGATGAAGTCCCAATATTTCATTTTTGTTTTTGTTTCCCTTGCCTTTAGAGATGTGTCTTGCAAAAAGTTGCTTTGTCCAAGGTTGAAGAGGTTGCTGCCTGTGTTCTTCTCTAGGATTTTGATGGATTCCTGTCTCACATTTAGATCTTTCATCCATTTTGAGTTTATCTTTGTGTATGCTGTAAGAGAATTGTCCAGTTTCATTCTTCTGCATGTGGCTAATTTTCCCAAGATAATTTGTTGAAGAGACCGTCTTTTTTCCACTGGATATTCTTTCCTGCTTTGTTGAAGATTAGTTGACCATAGAATTCAGGGTCCATTTCTGGGTTTTCTATTCTGTTCCATTGATCTATGTGTCTGTTTTTGTGCCAGTACCATGCTGTCTTGATCATCACAGCTTTCTAATAGAGCTTGAAGTCAGGCATTGTGATGCCCCCAGCTTTGGTTTCCTATTTCAACATTCCCTTGGTGATTCAGGGTCTTTTCTGGTTCCATATAAATTTTAGGTTTGTTTGTTCCAGCTCTGTGAAAAATGTCGATGGTATTTTGATAGGGATTGCACTGAATGTGTAGATTGCTCTGGGCAGCATAGACATTTTAACAATGGTTATTCTTCCAATCCATGAGCATGGAATGTTTTTCCATCTCTTTGTGTCTTCCTCAATTTCTTTCATAAGTGTTCGGTAGTTTCTAGAGTACAGATCTTTTACCTCTTTGGTTAGATTTATTCCTAGGTATCAAATGTTTTTTGGTGCAATTGTGAATGGGATTGATTCCTTAATTTCTCTTTCTTCAGTCACATTATTAGTGTATAGAAATGCAACTGATCTCTCTGCATTGATTTTGTATCCTGCCACATTGCTGGATTGCTGTGTGAGTTCTAGCAATTTTGGGGTGGAGTCTTTTGGATTTTCCACATAAAGTATCATGTCATCTATGAAGAGAGAGAGTTTGACTTCCTTGCCAATTTGAATGCCTTCTATTTCTTTTTGTTGTCTGATTGCTGAGGCTAGGACTTCTAGTAGGATAATGTAGTTATTTTCACAATATCATGCAATTTATAGTACCACGTAATGGGTCTATTATTAGTATTTTAAATTATTAATGTACTTAAATTTTTTTGTTTTAATTTCTAATACATTTCATATTAGAGATGGTACACCTATATTTATAACCTACATAACAAAAGCTTTTTGGATTATTCAGTAATTCCCAAGAGTGTAATGGGATACTGAGACCAAAAAAATTGAGAACTCCTGTACTGATTAGCACAGGTTAAATACCTTCTTTTAAAGAGCCTTTAGTCAAGTAGGGTGGAGAGATATAACCACAGCAGTTCAGTGCAATATAGAAGAAGATGCTTCAAAATCTGGTTCAATCCAACAAGTAATTTATTGAACATCTATCTATCAGATGTCTTTAAATAAAATAAAAAATATTAATTTTAGTTATTGTTCTTCTACCATTTTTCACCAGGGATGCCTACATTTTTTGACACTAGTTATTGCTTAAATGGTATTCTAATTTTAATTGATTTGTTTAGAATGAAAAGCATAATAGTATCTATAATAATTGAAAAATTTTAAAGTGAAATAAATAAAAATAACTGATTATGCAGCAATTTAGTTTCTGATACATATTTACTCATTTTATCCTATTGTTATGGTATTATTTCCTTTTTGTTTGTTTATTATTGCTTTTCTGTTGTTATTGTTTCAAGTTTTTACTTAAATTCCAGTTAGTTAACACATAGTGTAATATTAGTTTCAGGAGTAGAATTTAGTGACTCATCACTTACATATAACACCCAGTGCTCATCAAAACAAGTGCCCTCCTTAATACCCATCACCCATATAACCCATCCCCTTACCCACCTCCGCTCCAACAAACTTCAGTTTGTTCTCTATTTATATTTCCCTGATGATGAGTGATGCTGAGTATCTTTTCATGTGTCTGTTAACCATCTGGATGTCTTCTTTGGAAAAACATCTATGCATATCTCCTGCCCATTTCTTAACTGGATTATTTGGTTTTTAGGTGTTCAGTTTGATAAGTTCCTTATAGATTTTGGATAGTAGCAATCCATTGGATATGTCGTTTGCAAATATCTTCTCCCCTTCTGAAGGTTGCCTTTTAGTTTTGTTGATTCTTTCCTTTGCTGTGCAGAAGCTTTTTATTTTGATGAATCCCAATAGTTTACTTTTGCTTTTGTTTCCTTTGCCCCTGGAGACATATCTAGTAAGAAGTTGCTATAGCTGATGTCAAAAACTTTACTGCATGTGTTCTCCTCTAGGATTCTGATGGTCTACTATCTCACATTTAGGTCTTTGATCCATTTTGAATTTATTTTTAAACATGTTGTAAGAAAGTGGTCTAATTTCATTCTTTTGCATGTTGCTGTCCAGTTTTCCCGGCACCATTTGTTGAAGAGACAGTCTTTTTTCCATTGGATATTCTTTCCTGCTTTGTCGAAAATGAGTTGACCACATAATTGTGGGTCCATTTCTGGGTTTTCTGTTGTGTTCCATTAATCACTGTGTCTGCTTTTGTATCATTATCATACTGTCTTCATGACTACAGCTTTGTAATATAGCTTAAAGTCTGGAATTGTGATGGTTCCAGCTTTGCTTTTCTTTTTTATGATTGCTTTGGTTAATGAGAGACTAAGGACTCTGAGAAAAAAACTGAGCGTTCTAGAGGGGAAGAGGGTGGGGGGATGGGTTAGCCTGGTGATGGGTATTAAAGAGGGCATGTACTGGGGGGCGGAGCAAGATGGCGGAGGAGTAGGAGACCTGGATTTTGTCTCCTCTCAGAATTCAGCTGCATAGAGATCAAACCATTCTGAACACCTACAAACTCAACAGGAGATCGAAGAAAAGAAGAGCAACAACTCTCTCATCAGAAAAGCGACCACTTTCTGGAAGGTAGGACGTGTGGAGAAGTGAATCCGAGGCGATATTCGGGAGGATAGATGGCGGGGGAGGGGCCGCCGTTGGCCGCTTCTGGCAAGTGATAGAGCCGCGGAGCACAAAATAGGAACTTTTAAAAGTCTGCTCCGCTGAGGGACGTCACTCTGGTGGCTAAGCGGGGGGTGAAACCCTCCGGGACAGTGTGGTCTCGGGACCCTCGGGGTCACAGGAAGACCGGGGGTGCCTGAGTGTGGCAGAGCTCCCAGGTATCGGAGCAGGGAAGCCGGCTGCAGAGGCGGAGCCCAGGCGCGGGCTCTCAGCTCGGGGTGGCCATAAACCGGGATCCGCCGCACAGTCGGGCCCCTGCTCCTCCAGCAGGGACCCAACAAGCGGCAGATCCGGGGAGACTCACCTTCCTCCCCGGGGAGGAGCCGCACGGGAGTGCACCGCAGGGATCTGCTGGGTTTGGAGACTCCACCCGGGGTCGGGTGCCAGAGATAGAGGCGCGCGGTCGCAGGCCCAGCGAGCACGGAGTGCGGCGGGAGACCAGGGAGACGGGAGTGACTGATGGCTTTTCTCTGGGGGTTCACTGAGGAGCGGGGCCCCAAGTTCTCGGCTTCTCCAGGGCGGAGATTGGGAGGCCGCCATTTTCACTCTCCGCCTCCAAAGCTGTACAGAAAGCTCCCAGGGAACAAAAGCTCCAGATAGCAAATCCGAGCAGATTACTTAGCCGGGAGGGGGCAAGGGCGGGGCAATTCCGCCTCCGGCAGAGACATTTGGAAACCACGGCAACAGGCCCCTCCCCAGAAGATCAGCGAGCACAGCCAGCCAAGACCAAGTTTACCGAACAATGAGAACGGCAGAACTCCAGCGCTAGGGGAATACTGCACATAGAATTCATGGCTTTTTTACCATGATTCTTTAGTCTTTCAAAGTTAATTTTTTTCTTAACTGTCTTTTTTCTTTCTTTTATTTTTTTTGAATTTTTCTTTTTCCCTTTTTCAACCAACATTTTATCAATCCCTTTTTTTAAAAAAAAACATTTTTATTTTTCATTTTTAGAGTCATATTCTATCCCTTCATAGTAGTTACCCGTATTTTTGGCATATATATATAAGTCGTTCTCTCTTTAAAATTTTGAGATAGTTTCTTCTAACAGATTAAAATATACCCTAAATCTCTAGTATATGGTGTTTTCTATTCCCCTGCCTGATCACATTCTCTCCTTTTTTTTTCTTTTTTCTTTTTTTAAATTCTCTTCTTTCTTTTTTCAAACAACTTCTTATCAATTCCTTTTATAAATTTTTTTATAATTTCCATCTTTACAGTCATATTCCATCCCTTCATCATATCAACCCTTATTTTTGTACATATATAAGTTTTTCTTTCTTTAAAATTTTGGGAGGCACTTTGTTCTATAAGACCAAAATACACCCCAAATCTAGTGTGTGGCACTGATCTATATACCAGCCTGATCATATTTGATCACGTTCTGGTTTTTTGTTGTTGTTGTTGTTTTGTTTTGTTTGTTTTTGTTTGTTTTTATCTTTATCTTTTTCTTTTTTCTCTCTTTCCATTTATTTTTCCACTGCTTCAGGTCTTTTCTGATTTGTTTAGAGTATATTTTCTGGGGACATTGTTACTCTGCTAGCATTTTGTTCTCTCATATCTATTCTCCTCTGCACAAAATGACAAGATGGAAAAAATCACCTCAACAAAAAGAACAAGAGGTAGTACTGACTGCCAGGGACCTACTCAATACGGACATTAGTACAATGTCAGATCTAGAGTTCAGAATCATCACTTTAAAGATACTAGCTGGGCTTGAAAAAAATATGGAAGTTATTAGAGAAACCCTTCCTGGAGAAGTAAAAGAACTAAAATTAACCAAGTAGAAATCAAAAAGGCTATTAATGAGGTGCAATCAAAAATGGGGGCTCTAACTGCTAGAATAAATGAGGCAGAAGAGAGAATCAGTAATATAGAAGACCAAATGATGGAAAATAAAGAAGCTGAGAAAAAGAGAGATAAACAACTATTGGATCACGAGGGCAGAATTCGAGAGATAAGCGATACCATAAGATGAAACAACATTAGAATAATTGGGATCCCAGAAGAAGAGGAAAGAGAGGGAGGGGCAGAAGGTATAATGGAGCACATTATAGCAGAGAACTTCCCTAATTTGGGGAAGGAAACAGGCATGAAAATCCAGGAAGCAAAGAGAACCCCTCTCAAAATCAATAAAAATAGGTCAACACCCCGACATCTAATAGTAAAACTTACGAGTCTCAGAGACAAAGAGAAAATCCTGAAAGCAGCTCGGGAGAAGAGATATGTAACCTACAAGGGTAGAAACATTAGATTGGCAGCAGACCTATCCACAGAGACCTGGCAGGCCAGAAATATGCAGCCAAGAATACTATATCCAGCTAGGCTGTCATTGAAAATTGAAGGAGAGATAAAAAGCTTCCAGGACAAACAAAAACTAAAGGAATTTGCAAACACAAAACCAGCCCTACAGGAAATCTTGAAAGGGGTCCTCTAAGCAAAGAGAGAGCCTAAAAGCAACATAGACCAGAAAGGAACACAGACAATATACGGTAACAGTCACCTTACAGGCAATACAATGGCACTAAATTCCTATCTTTCAATAGTTACCCTGAATGTAAATGGGCTAAATGCCCCAATCAAAAGACACAGGCTATCAGACTGGATTAAAAAACAGGACCCATTGATATGCTGTCTGCAAGAGACTCATTTTAGACCCAAAGAAACCCCCAGATTGAAAGTGAGGGGGTGGAAAAATATTTACCATGCTAATGGATACCAAAAGAAAGCTGGGGTGGCAATCCTTATATCAGACAAATTAGATTTTAAACCAAAGCCTGTAATAAGAGATGAGGAAGGACATTATATCCTACTTAAAGGATCTATCCAACAAGAAGATCTAACAATTGTAAATATCTATGCCCCTAACATGGGAGCTGCCAATTATATAAGGCAGTTAATAACAAAAGCAAAGAAACACATCGACAACAATATAATAATAGTGGGGGACTTTAACACCCCCCCTCACTGAAATGGACAGATCGTCTAAGCAAAAGATCAACAAGGAAATAAAGACTTTAAATGACACACTGGACCAAATGGACTTCACAGACATATTCAGAACATTCCATCCCAAAGAAATGGAATACACATTCTTCTCTAGTGCCCATGGAATATTCTCCAGAATAGATCACATCCTAGGTCATGAATCAGGTCTCAACTGGTACCAAAAGATTGGGATCATTCCCTGCCTATTTTCAGACCACAATGCTTTGAAACTAGAACTCAATCACAAGAGGAAAGTCAGAAAGAACTCAAATACATGGAGGCTAAAGAGCATCCTACTGAAGAATGAATGGGTCAACCAGGAAATTAAAGAAGAATTAAAAAAATACATGGAAACCAATGAAAATGAAAACACAACTATTCAAAATCTATGGGATGCAGCAAAGGCAGTCCTAAGAGGAAAGTATATAGCAATACAAGCCTTTCTCAAGAAACAAGAAAGGTCTCAAGTACAGAACCTAACCCTACACCTAAAGGAGCTGGAGAAAGAACAGCAAATAAAGCCTAAACCCAGCAGGAGAAGAGAAATAATAAAGATCAGAGCAGAAATCAATGAAAGAGAAACTAAAAGAACAGTAGAACAGATCAACGAAACTAGGAGCTGGTTCTTTGAAAGAATTAACAAGATTGATAAACCCCTGGCCAGACTTATCAAAAAGAGAAGAGAAATGACCCAAATCAACAAAATCATGAATGAAAGAGGAGAGATCACAACCAACACCAAAGAAATACAAATAAATATAAGAACATATTATGAGCAACTCTATGCCAGCAAATTAGATAACCTGGAAGAAATGGATGCATTCCTAGAGATGTATCAACTACCAAAACTGAACCAGGAAGAAATAGAAAACCTGAACAGACCTATAACCACTAAGGAAATTGAAGCAGTCATCAAAAATCTCCCAAAAAACAAAAGCCCAGGGCCAGATGGCTTCCCAGGGGAACTCTACCAAACATTTCAAGAAGAATTAATACCTATTCTTCTGAAACCGTTCCAAAAAATAGAAATGGAAGGAAAACTCATTTTATGAGGCCAGCATTACCTTGATCCCAAAACCAGACAAAGACCCCATCAAAAAGGAGAATTGCAGACCTATATCCTTGATGAACATGGATGCAAAAATTCTCACCAAAATACTAGCCAATAGGATCCAACAGTACATTAAAAAGATTCTTCACCATGACCAAGTGGGATTTATCCCTGGGCTGCAAGTTTGGTTCAACATCCGCAAATCAATCAACGTGATACAATACATTAACAAAAGAAAGAACAAGAATCATATGATCCTCTCAATAGATGCAGAAAAAGCATTTGACAAAGTACAGCATCCTTTCTTGATCAAAACTCTTCAGAGTATACGGATAGAGGGTACATACCTCAATATCATAAAAGCCATCTATGAAAAACCCACAGCGAATATCATTCTCAATGGGGAAAAACTGAGAGCTTTCCCCCTAAGGTCAGGAATGTGGCAGGGATGTCCACTATCACCACTGCTATTCAACATAGTATTGGAAGTCCTAGCCACAGCAATCAGACAACAAAAAGAAATCAAAGGCATCCAAGTCGACAAAGAAAAAGTCAAACTCTCACTCTTTGCAGATGATATGATACTTTATGTGGAAAACCCCAAAGACTCCACCCCAAAAATGCTAGAACTCATACAGGAATTCAGTCAAGTGGCAGGATATAAAATCAATGCACAGAAGTCAGTGGCATTCCTATACACCAACAACAAGACAGAAGAAAGAGAAATTAAGGAGTCGATCCCATTTACAATTGCACCCAAAACCATAAGATACCTAGGAATAAATCTAACCAAAGAGACAAAGGATCTGTACTCAGAAAACTATAAAATACTCATGAAAGAAATCGAGGAAGACACAAAGAAATGGAAAAACGTTCCATGCTCATGGATTGGAAAAACAAATATTGTGAAGATGTCAATGCTACCTAGAGCAATCTACACATTCAATGCAATCCCCATCAAAATACCATCCACTTTTTTCAAAGAAATGGAACAAATAATCCTAAAATTTGTATGGAACCAGAAAAGACCCCAAATAGCCAGAGGAATGTTGAAAAAGAAAAGCAAAGCCGGTGGCATCACAATTCCGAACTTCCAGCTCTATTACAAAGCTGTCATCATCAAGACAGTATGGTACTGGCACAAAAACAGACACATAGATCAATGGAACAGAATAGAGAGCCCAGAAATGGACCCTCAACTCTATGGTCAACTAATCTTTGACGAAGCAGGAAAGAATGTCCAATGGAACAAAGACAGTCTCTTCAACAAATGGTGTTGGGAAAATTGGATGGCCACATGCAGAAGAATGAAACTGGACCATTTCCTTACACCACACACAAAAATAGACTCCAAATGCTTGAAAGACCTCAATGTGAGACAGGAGTCCATCAAAATCGTAGAGGAGAACACAGGCAACAACCTCTTTGACCTCAGATGCCGCAACTTCTTCCTAGAGACATCGCCAAAGGCAAGGGAAGCAAGGGCAAAAGTGAACTATTGGGACTTCATCAAGATAAAAAGCTTTTGCAAAGCAAAGGAAACAGTCAACAAAACCAAAAGACAACCGACAGAATGGGAGAAGATATTTGCAAATGACATATCAGATAAAGGGCTAGTATCCAAAATCTATAAAGAACTCATCAAACTCAACACCCAAAGAACAAAGAATCCAATCAAGAAATGGGCAGAAGACATGTACAGACATTTTTCCAAAGAAGACATCCACATGGCCAACAGACACATGAAAAAGTGTTCAACATCACTCGGCATCAGGGAAATCCAAATCAAAACCTCAATGAGATACCACCTCACACCAGTCAGAATGGCTAAAATTAACAAGTCAGGAAATGACAGATGTTGGTGGCGCTGCGGAGAAAGGGGAACCCTCCTACACTGTTGGTGGGAATGCAAGCTGGTGCAGCCCCTCTGGAAAACAGTATGGAGGTTCCTCAAAAAGTTGAAAATAGAGCTACCATATGATCCAGCAATTGCACTACTGAGTATTTACCCCAAAGATTCAAAAGTAGGGATCCAAAAGGGTACATGCACCCCGATGTTTATAGCAGCAATGTCCACAATAGCTAAACTGTGGAAAAAGCCAAGATGTCCATCGACAGATGAATGGATAAAGAAGAAGTGGTATATATATATAATGGAATATTATGCAGCCATCAAAAGGAATGAGATCTTGCCATTTGCAATGACGTGGATGGAACTGGAGGGTATTATGTTGAGTGAAATAAGTCAAACAGAGAAAGACATGTATCATATGATCTCACTGATATGAGGAATTTTTAATTGCAGGAAACAAACTGAGGGTTGTTGGAGTGGGGGGTGGGGTGGGAGGGATGGGGTGACTGGGTGATAGACACTGGGGAGGGTATGTGCTATGGTGAGCGCTGTGAATTGTGTGAGACTGTTGAATCACAGATCTTTACCTCTGAAAGAAATAATGCAATATATGTTAAGAAAAAAAAAAAGAAGAAGAAGAAGGTAGTGGGAGGGGAAGAATGAAGCGGGGGAAATCAGAGGGGTTGACGAACCATGAGAGACGATGGACTCTGAAAAACAAACTGAGGGTTCTAGAGGGGAGGGGCGGAGGATGGGTTAGCCTGGTGGTGGGTATTGCGGAGGGCACATTTGGATGGAGCACTGGGTGTTATGCACAAACAATGAATCATGGAACACTTCATCTAAAACTAATGATGTATGGGGATTAACATAAGAATAAAAAAATAAAATAAAAAAAATAAAGAGGGCACGTACTGCATGGAGCACTGGGTGTTATATGAAAACAATGATTCAGGGAACACTACATCAAAAACTAATGATGTAATGTATGGTGATTAACATAACGTTAAAAAAAATATTGCTTTGGTTATTTCGGTCTTTTGTGATTCCATACAGATTTTAGGATTGTTTGTTCTAGCTCTGAAAAATGCCGGTGGTAATTTGATATGGATCGCATTAAATGTGTAGATTCATCTCTTTCAAAATAAGAGAGCCAAGGACCTAAGTCTGCTTTTTAAGAATCTCATTCACATTTATTGGAAATTGCTTTAGGAAGTATAGACCTTTTAACAATATTTGTTTTTCCAATCCATAAACATGGAATGTTTTTCCATTTCTTTGTATCCTCTTCAGTTTCTTTCATAAGAGTTTTATAGTGTTCAGAGTATAGATCTTTTACCTATTTGGTTAGGTTAATTCCTAGGTATCATGTGGTTTTTGGCGCAATTGTAAATGGGATTGATTCCTTGATTTCACTTTCTGCCACTTCATTATTGCTGTACAGAAACGCAACAGATTTCTGTACATTGATTTTGTATCTTGCCAGTTTGCTGAATTCGTGTATCAGTTCTAGCAATTTTTTTTGTGGAGTCTTTCAGGTTTTCTACGTAGAGTATCATGTCATCTGAAAATAATGAAAGTTTGACTTGTTCCTTGCTGATTTGGTTGCCTTTTATTTCTTTCTGTTGTCTGATTGCTCAGGCTAGGACTTCCAGTACTTAGTTAATTAACAATGGTAAGAGTGGACATCCCTATCTTGCTCTTAACCATAGAGGAAAAGCTCTCAGTTTTTCCCCACTGAGGATGATATTAGCTGTGGGTATTTTGTACATAGCCTTTATGATGTTGAGGTACATTCCCACTATCCCTACTTTGTTGAGGGTTTTTATCAAGAATGGATGCTGTACTTTGTCAAATGCTTTTTCTGCATCTATTGAGAGGAATATATGGTTCCTCTCCTTTTTTTTTTGTTAATGTGGTGTATCATGTTGGTTGATTTGTGAATATTGAACCACCCTTGCAGGCCAGGAATAAATCCCACTTGATCGTGGTGAATGATTCTTTTAATATACTGTTGGATTCAATTTGCTAGTATTTTGTTGAGAATTTTTACATCCATGTTCATCAGGGATTTTGGCCTATAATTCTCCTTTTTAGTGGGGTCTTTTTCTGGCTTTGGAATCAAGGTAATGCTGGCCTCATAGAATGAATTTGGAAGTTTTCCTTCCATTTCTATTTTTGGGAACAGTTTGAGAGGAATAGGTATCAACTCTTCTTTAAATGTTTGGTAGAATTTCCCTGGGAAGCCATCTGGCCCTGGACTTTTGTTTGTTGGGAGATTTTTGATTACTGATTCCTTTGCTGGTTATCTGTCTGTTTTAGTTTTCTATTTCTTCCTGTTTCAGTTTAGGTAGTTTGTATGTTTCTAGGAATTTGTCCAGATTGCCCATTTTTTGGCAGATATTTCTTTAAAAGAACCAGCTCCTGGTTTCATTGGTCTTCTACTGTTTTTTGTTTGTTTGTTTCTATATCATTTATTTCTGCTCTGGTCTTCATTATTTCCCTTCCTCATCTGACTTTTGGCTTCATTTGTTGTTCTTTTTCTACCTCCTCTAGGTGTAAGGTTAGGTTGTGTATTTGAGATTTTTCTTGCCCCTTGAGGTAGGCCTGTATTGCTATATACTTCCCTCTTATGACCACTTTTGCTGCATCCCACGGGTTTTGGACCATGATATTTTCTTTTTCTTTTCTTTTCTTTTACTATTTTATTTTATTATGTTATGTTAATCACCATACATTACATCATTAGTTTTTGATGTAGTGTTCCATGATTCATTGTTTGTTTATAAGACCCAGTGCTCCATCAGTATGTGCCCTCTTTAATACCCATCATCAGGCTAACCCATCCCCCATCCCTCTAGAACCCTCAGTTTGTTTCTCAGAGTCAATAGTCTCTCATGGTTCGTCTCCCCCTCCGATTTCCCCCCCCCTTCATTTTTCCCTTCCTACTATCTTCTTTTATTTTTCTAACATATACTGTATTATTTGTTTCAGAGGTACAGGTCTGTGATTCAACAGTCTTACACAATTCACAGCATTCACCATAACACATACCCTCCCCAATGTCTATCACCCAGCCACCCCATCCTCCCACCCCCCACCACTCCAGCAACCCTCAGTTTGTTTCCTGAGATTAAGAATTCCTCCAATCAGTGAGATCATACGATACATGTCTTTCTCTGATTGACTTATTTCACTCAGTGTAATACCCTCTAGTTCCATCCACATCATTGCAAATGGCAAGATTTCATTCCTTTTGATGGCTGCATAATATTCCATTGAATATATATACCACATCTTCTTTATTCATTCATCTGTCGATGGACATCTTGGCTCTTTCGATAGTTTGGCTATTGTGAACATTGCTGCTATAAACATCGGGGTGCACGTACCCCTTCGGATCCCTACATTTGTATCTTTGGGGTAAATACTCAGTAGTGCAATTGCTGGATCATATGGTAGCTCTATTTTCAACTTTTTGAGGAACCTCCATACTGTTTTCCAGAGGGGCTGCACCAGCTTGCATTCCCACCAATAGTGTAGGAGGGTTCCCCTTTCTCCGCAGCGCCACCAACATCTGTCATTTCCTGACTTGTTAATTTTAGCCATTCTGACTGGTGTGAGGTGGTATCTCATTGAGGTTTTGATTTGGATTTCCCTGATGCCGAGTGATGTTGAACACTTTTTCATGTGTCTGTTGGCCATTTGGATGTCTTCTTTGGAAAAATGTCTGTTCATGTTTTCTGCCCATTTCTTGATTGGATCATTTGTTCTTTGGGTGTTGAGTTTGATAAGTTCTTTATAGATTTTGGATACTAGCCCTTTATCTGATATGTCATTTGCAAGTATCTTCTCCCATCTGTCAGTTGTCTTTTGGTTTTGTTGACTGTTTCTTTTGCTGTGCAAAAGCTTTTTATCTTGATGAAGTCCCAATAGTTCATTTTTGCCCTTGCTTCCCTTGCCTTTGGTGATGTTTCTAGGAAAAAGTTGCTGCGGCTGAGGTCGAAGAGGTTGCTGCCTGTGTTCTCCTTTAGGATTTTGATGGACTCCTGTCTCACATTGAGGTCTTTCAACCATTTGGAGTCTATTTTTGTGTGTGGTGTAAGGAAATGGTCCAGTTTCATTCTTCTGCATGTGGCCATCCAATTTTCCCAACACCATTTGTTGAAGAGACTGTCTTTGTTCCATTGGACATTCTTTCCTGCTTTGTCAAAGATGAGTTGACCATAGAGTGGAGGGTCCATTTCTGGGCTCTCTATTCTGTTCCATTGATCTATGTGTCTGTTTTTGTGCCAGTACCATACTGTCTTGATGATGACAGCTTTGTAATAGAACTGGAAGTCCAGAATTGTGATGCCGCCAGCTTTGCTTTTCTTTTTCAACATTCCTCTGGCTATTTGGGGTCTTTTCTGGTTCCATACAAATTTTAGGATTATTTGTTCCATTTCTTTGAAAAAAGTGGATGGTATTTTGATGGGGATTGCATTAAATGTGTAGATTGCTCTAGGTAACATTGACATCTTCACAGTATTTTTTCTTCCAATTCATGAGCATGGAACGTTTTCCATTTCTTTGTGTCTTCCTCAATTTCTTTCATGAGTATTTTATACTTTTCTGAGTACAGAGTCTTTGCCTCTTTGGTTAGATTTATTCCTAGGTATCTTATGGTTTTGGGTGCAATTGTAAATGGGATTGACTCCTTAATTTCTCTTTCTTCTGTCTTGTTGGTGTTATGGAATGCCACGGATTTTTGTGCATTGATTTTATATCCTGCCACTTTACTAAATTCCTGTATGAGTTCTAGCAGTTTTGGGGTGGAGTCTTTGGGGGTTTCCACATAAAGTATCATATCATCTGCAAAGAGTGAGAGCTTGACTTCTTCTTTGCCGATTTGGATGCCTTTGATTTCTTTTTGTTGTCTGATTGCTGTGGCTAGGACTTCTAGTACTATGTTGAATAGCAGTGATGATAGTGGACATCCCTGCCACATTCCTGACCTTAGGGGGAAAGCTCTCAGTTTTTCCCCATTGAGAACGATATTTGCTGTGGGTTTTTCATAGACGGCTTTTATGATATTGAGGCATGTACCCTCTATCCGTATACTCTGAAGAGTTTTGATCAAGAAAGGATGATGACTTTGTCAAATGCTTTTTCTGCATCTATTGAGAGGATCATATGGTTCTTGTTCTTTCTTTTATGAATGTATTGTATCATATTGATTTATTTGTGGATGTTGAACCAACCTTGCAGCCCAGGGATAAATCCCACTTGGTCCTGATGAAGAATCCTTTTAATGTACTGTTGGATCCTATTGGCTAGTATTTTGGTGAGAATTTTTGCATCCTTGTTCATCAAGGATATTGGTCTGCAATTCTCCTTTTTGATGGGGTCTTTGTCTGGTTTTGGGATCAGGGTACTTCTGGCCTCATAAAATGAGTTTGGAAGTTTTCCTTCCATTTCTATTTTTTGGAACAGTTTCAGAAGAATAGGTATTAATTCTTCTTGAAATGTTTGGTAGAATTCCCCTGGGAAGCCATCTGGCCCTGGGCTTTTGGTTTTTGGGAGATTTTTGATGACTGCTTCAATTTCCTTAGTGGTTATAGGTCTGTTCAGGTTTTCTATTTCATCCTGGTTCAGTTTTGGTAGTTGATACATCTCTAGGAATGCCTCCATTTCTTCCAGGTTATCTAATTTGCTGGCATAGAGTTGCTTATAATATGTTCTTATAATTTTATTTCTTTGGTGTTGGTTGTGATCTCTCCTCTTTCATTCATGATTTTGTTGATTTGGGTCATTTCTCTTCTCTTTTTGATAAGTCTGGCCAGGGGTTTATCAATCTTGTTAATTCTTTCAAAGAACCAGCTCCTAGTTTCGTTGATCTGTTCTACTGTTCTTTTAGTTTCTCTTTCATTGATTTCTGCTCTGATCTTTATTATTTCTCTTCTCCTGCTGGGTTTAGCCTTTATTTGCTGTTCTTTCTCCAGCTCCTTTAGGTGTAGGGTTAGGTTGTGTATTTGAGACCTTTCTTGTTTCTTGAGAAAGGCTTGTATTGCTCTATACTTTCCTCCCGGGACTGCCTTTGCTGTATCCCAAAGATTTTGAATAGTTGTGTTTTCATTTTCACTTGTTTCCATGAACTTTTTAAATTTTACTTTAATTTCCTGTTTGACCAATTCATTCTTCAGTAGGATGCTCTTTAGCCTCCATGTATTTGAGTTCTTTCTGACTTTCCTCTTGTGATTGAGTTCTAGTTTAAAAGCATTGTGGTCTGAAAATATTCAGGGAAGGATCCCAATCTTTTGGTACCAGTTGAGACCTGATTTGAGACCTAGGATGTGATGTATTCTGGAGAATGTTCCATGGGGACTAGAGAAGAATGTGTATTCCGTTGCCTTGGGATGGAATGTTCTGAATATATCTGTGATGTCCATTTGGTCCAGTGTGTCATTTAAAGTCTTTATTTCCTTATTGATCTTTTGTTTAGATGATCTGTCCATTTCAGTGAGGGGGGTGTTAAAGTCCCCCACTATTATTATATTGTTGTCGATGTGTTTCTTTGCTTTTGTTATTAATTGCCTTATATAATTGGCTGCTCCCATGTTAGGGGCATAGATATTTACAATTGTTAGATCTTCTTGTTGGATAGACCCTTTAAGTATGGTATAGTGTCCTTCCTCATCTCTTATTACAGTCTTTGGTTTAAAATCTAATTTGTCTGATATAAGGATTGCCACCCCAGCTTTCTTTTGGTGTCCATTAGCATGGTGTCCCTTCACTTTCAATCTGGGGGTGTCTTTGGGTCTAAAATGAGTCTCTTGCAGATACCCTGTGTCTTTTGATTGGGGCATTTAGCCTATTTACATTCAGGGTAACTATTGAAAGATAAGAATTTAGTGCCATTGTATTGCCTGTAAGGTTACTGTTACTGTATATTTTCTGTGTTCCTTTCTGGTCTATGTTGCTTTTAGGCTCTCTTTGCTTAGAGGACCCCTTTCAATATTTGTTGTAGGGCTGGTTTTGTGTTATGCCTTTAGTTTTTGTTTGTCCTGGAAGCTTTTTATCTCTCCTTCACTTTTCAATGACAGCTTAGCTCGATATAGTATTCTTGGCTGCATATTTTTCTTATTTAGTGCTCTGAATATATCATGCCAGTCCTTTCTGGCCTGCCAGGTCTTTGTGGATAGGTCTGCTGCCAATCTAATGTTTCTACCATTGTAGGTTACAGATCTCTTGTCCTGAGCTGCTTTCAGGATTTTCTCTTTGTCTCTGAGACTCCTAAGTTTTACTATTAGGTGTTGGGGTGTTGACCTATTTTTATTGATTTTGAGGGGGATTCTCTGTGCCTCCTGGATTTTGATGCCTGTTTCCTTCCCCAAATTAGGGAAGTTCTCTGCTATAAGTTGCTCTAATATACCTTCTGCCCCTCTCTCTCTTTCTTCTTCTGGGATCCCAATTATTCTAATATTGTTTCATCTTATGGACCATGATATTTTTATTATCATTTGTTTCCATGTATTTTTTCATTTTTTCTTTAATTTCCTGGTTGACCTATGCCTTCTTTAGTTGGATTTTCTTTAAGCTCCATGTATTTGTCGTCCTTCCAAATTTTTTCTTGCGATTGACTTCAAGTTTCATAGTGTTGTGGTTGGAAAATACCCATGGTATGATCTCAGTCTTTTTGTACTTGTCAGGGGCTTATTTGTAACCCAGTATGTGTTCTATTCTGGAGAATGTTCCATGTGCACTTTAAAAGAATGTGTATTCTGCTGCTTTAGGATGAAATATTCTGAATATATCTGTTAAGTCCATCTGGTCCAGTGTGTTATTCAAAGCCATTGTTTCCTTGTTGACTTTCTGCTTAGATGATCTGTCCATTGGTGTAAGTGGGGTATTCAAGACCGCTACTATCATTGTATTATTATCCACGAGTCCCTTTATGTTTGTTATTAATTATTTCATATACTTGGATTCTCCCAAGTATTATGGTATTGTTTGTAACATTCAAATATCTTCAGGAAAGTTTCATTCTTATGAAAAGCAAAACTTTGAGTAAGAATGAAGAAATTAATGATTTTTATTCACTAGTTTCAAAAGGCAATATATTTCTGTGTTATTTTAACACTGGACTGTGAAATAAGACCAAAAACATTTGTCTGATTATTTTTGTTATTTTAGCATTCTAAAAATTGTGAATTTTATTGGAACTTTCAATCTAAAATAGCTTCAGATGCAATTAGTTACTGTTTGTCTCTTCATTTATATAATAAACATGTATACAGGGAGACTATTCACTTGTATTTTGTAATGACTTTGGAGTCACATAAAATGGGTCGAGTTTTTCTCATAGGCAAATATCTCAATCTCTCAAAGCTTCAGTAATCCCATGTGAGAAATGGTGGTTAATAACACATCACCCTAATAAAATTGGTAAGTGACTAATATGAAATAATAGTGCAATGCATTTATCACAATGTCTGGTACATAAAAAAGCACTCTACAGGTTAGCAACTGAGTGTGTATGTGTATGTGTGTGCTATATGTATGCATGTGACAGTATATACATACACATATAATCATACAACCATTTATAGAACTCTCTCTCTCTCCATATATATATATATATACATATATGTGTGTATATATATATATACATACACACACACGACCATATAACCATCTAACAAATATATATATACATATATATATATAAGAGTACATAACAGTGATATACGCATCTGCATAAATGAAAACTTAGTGACTAGAAATATTCACTTTTTTCCCTAAATTCCAATTAATCCGTTGGAAAAACTTTTCCCTTCTAATTATTCACTTTGAGCGGAATGACTTTTAACTTTATCTTCTAAAAGGTAGGAAAACAAAACAAACCCATAATCCCTGTACTGCCAGAATTTATAACTTAATAGGTAAGACTGATCATTTTAATCACAGTAATGCAATGGCAGAAATGAAAATATAAAACTAACTAGAATGCTTTGAGAGCACATGGAAAGGGTTACCGAACAATATGGAGAATAGGGGATAAAGAAGAATTGCTTATTCCAGGGAATAATGCTTATTCTTACTCTCAAAAGATGAGGAGTTGTCATGTGAAGGAAGAGTGATTTAAGGAATAGCATTCCAGGCTGAGAGGAAAAAAATACCATAATTCAGAAGTGTGAATGAGCCAAGTGTGCACCAGGACCTTGAATTAGCACACTGTAACTAGAACAATGGTTAAGGAACCAGTACTGTGAAATAGTGAGTTTTAAGAAATTCTTGTGCCTGAGCTTAATCCTATAGATTCTGATTCTGTGGAGGGTGCATGCACACACATATATGTACGTGTGTATGTATGTGTGTGTTTGTTTGTTTAAATTCCACAGTGAATATTGCTGCAGACCCTACTGGAGGACTTAGTTGAGGGCAAGTTTTGGGGCAGCTGAGAGCTATAGAAAATGACAGATTACAGACTGTCTCCTCTGTCATGTAATGAATTGGAACTATATCCTATAGCAGGGAGCCACTGAAAGCTTTTAAGCAGGAGGATGGCATTGTCTGAATTTGATTTTAAACATATCACTGTGGTAGTAGAAAGGAAGATGAATTTGAATGAGCTAGACTACTGGCAGAGGACCCAGTAAAGAGACTATTTCAGTAGTTAGACTGGGAGAAAAAGATTAAGATCCAATCTGAAGCAGTGAGAATGGGGACAGAGAGGAGGGAAAAGTAAAATTGTCAGGATTTGAAGATTGAGTAGATATTAAGTACTTAAAAGCAGAAGAAGTTGTAAGTTAATTTCGATATTCCATTTTTTTCTGGCAGTGAAGTAATAATACAACTAATGGTGTTGGGTGCCTGTTTTAGAAATATCAAGTAATGAAGTTGACAGTGTCTGAAACTGGCTTGCAAGAGATAATACATTTGCTTTAATAAATTTTCTTAGGCTATGACACTATCAAAAGGGTGACATCTCTGAGGGGAGCTATGATAACATGGTCTAGATACCTTACTTTCTGAAGATCTAGTTTAGAGGACTGGATATATGACATATCCATATGGACTCAAAAAATTAATGTTTTCAGAGACACTTCAGCAACTGCTTCATTGCAATCAATTCCTGACTTGGAAAAGAGATGGTCTCATTTGTCAATTAAAGAAGGATTGATGTGTTTTGCAAGAACCAAAATTGGCTTTCTGTTGTATAAATTAAGGAGCCTGACTTGTAAGTGTTACCTTACAAGTACATCTAATATAGAACGGAGAGGAGCTGGAAATCAGGGCCAATATTTTTTTTTCTGGAATTCTAAGATGCCCTTTTTACCTCTCTCTGTCTGGATGAATTTTGCTCATCTTTAAGACTGATGTCAGATGCTGTCTTTCTCAGGAAGCCTTCCTTAATCAGAATTTGTCTGTAGCTTGGATTAGGCAGTCCTGATTGTGCTTCTGTAGTACAGAGTGGATGTCACAGCAAATTACACTGTTCTGTTTGCTTATGTATCTGCATCCCTAAACTGTTGAAGATAAGGAATGTATTCACTAAAATATGAGACTTCATACTCCTGCACAATTAAAATGGAATGGCAATTTTGACCCAAAGTGTTTAATAAGGATGTCTGTGTTAAATTTTAAAAAACTTACTAGAATAAATGTCCACTACAAAAGAGAACATTTTTATAGATCCCTATTTAAATAAGAGCACCTACAAAATTTTTTTAAGTCACCAAATGGGTAGTCTGTTTATTTGCTAATGTGTACCTAAATATCCTGTCACACCTCAAACTGACAAGTGTTTTACTTTAGAACTGTACACCTCCTAACATAAATTTCCCATCTACAGGACCCCGATCCCCACTTTTTGAACTAGTTCTTCTATTTTCATGGATATAGAGTAATTTAGGTAGAAACATTTTGGCCACTTCAAAAAACAACCACCACCTCATCAATGATGGATAATAGATCCCTGAAATAAGGGATTAGGCTTTACTGATGCTGTGCACACTCCCTCTCTCACTTGTTTTCTCACCTGTAGATTTATAAAGGCCTGTGTTTCTCGTTTCTCTTTTCTAGACCAGCCCTTCTTCCTCACTCACTTTTGCAAGCTTCTGTTTCTCTGTAAATCCCACAAATATCAGTGTTCCTCAAATTTTATTCTAGTCCCTCTTTTTTCACTCTGTATACTTTTACTGGGTAGTTTCAGCAATTTCCAAGAACTCATCTATTTCCTATGCTGATGATTCACATATTTATGTCCATGGTTTATTCAATTGCCTGTTGTTCAGGTCTTCTTGTATTAAACACAAGAACCATAAGCTTAAGATATCAAAAAGTAAGCTTATCTTTACCTATTCTTTCTCATCTGTTCACTGTGTCAGTGAGTAGTATCAAACATCCAGATACTTAAGCCACATTTCATTCCCTTTCTCATCCCCATATTGAGCCAATTGCTAAGGCTTATCAACTCCATCTCCTAAGTAAATGAGCATCCACTTGTTTACATCTCTCCATCCTCATTGTCCAGACACCATTATCTCATCTTTAGATCATTGCTTATAATTGCCTCTTTCTTCTTATGCTTACTCTTCTCTTGCCCTTCTCACATTTATTCTTCTCACTAAAGCCATGTTGATAATTCTAAAAGGCAAATGTAACAATGTCACTTATACCTGTTTTCAACCCCCAATTGATCCCCATTTTCTTACAATAAAGTCCAAACTCCTTAGCGAGATTTAATGATTCTGATATAATACTGATTTCTTCCATTTCAAATCCTACAACTTTCTACCTAACCCTTCATAATCCAGTCATACTGAAACCTGAAAGCATTTAAAAGCTACATGCTTCATCTTTCCAGACCTTCAGACCCATTGGTTAAATTGGTACATCTCATCTGGGATGATATGCAGATGTGCGATTCTAGTTAACACATAGGAAACAAGTTATTGGACTTCTAGCCCAGTCTATCTGAGGAGAAAATCTCAATATGAAATCAACAATCATTCTGTTTAAGTAATTTACCTCTCATCTTGTCCCATGCAACTACTCATTTTTTATATCTCAAATTAGATGTTGCTTTATCCTATAATCCATTTGCAGCAAATTAGATATTTCCATGATAAATTCTTGTAGCACCTTTTAATTTGTATCATTATTCTTATATTCCTTTAAAACTGCAGGGTCACTGCCAGCCTGCAATCTCAATGAAAATACGACCGATGACAATCTTCTTTACTGTTTATCCTTACTATTTATAGTGTCTGGCACATGTAGAAGCTCAAGACGTTTTGTTGTTGTTGTTGTTGTTGTTGAAGGCTCGAAAGATAAGTTAGGGGGAAACTTTTTTTCCATCTTCTTTGGGCCATAGGGGTTTCTGATGGCATGAATCAAAGTAGCCACTGGTGAATCCCGAAAGTTCATTTTTGCTTTTGTTTCACTTGCCTCGGGAGACATGTCTTGAAAGAAGTTACTGTGGCCAATGTCGGAGAGGTTACTGCCTGTGGTTTTCCTCTAGGATTTTGACAGGAAGTAAGCCAAGCAGAGAAAGACAATTATCATATGGCTTCACTCATATGTGGAACATAAGCAATAGCACAGAAGACCACAGGGGAAGGGAGGGGAATCCAAAGGGGGAGAAATCAGAGAGGGAGATGAACCATGAGAGATTATGGACCCCAGGAAACAATCTGAGGGGTTTAGAGGGGAAGTGGGTGGGGGGAGGGGGTAACAGGGTGATGGGTATTGAGGAGGGCACGTGTTGTGATGAGCACTGGGTATTATACTTAACTAATGAATCATTGAACACTACTCCAAAAACTAATTATGTACTATACAGTGGCTAACTGAACATAATAAAAAAAAAAAAAAAAAAGAAAGTTGTTGAACTACAATCAAGAAAGAAAAACAAAACAGAAACAAAACAAAACAAAAAAACCAAAATAGCCACTGGCAGTATATACCAAATCAACCGACCAGCTTTATATTATAATTAGAAAAATTCCTCCAAATCTGGCAATAGGTTGTCTCAGAATTAATTTTTGGCATTTTGTTTTATCTTTTTCTGTGATTCATGGATACTTTTATTTTTTTAAGGATTTTATTTATTTATTTGAGAGACAGAGACAGAGATAGTGACAGAGATAGCAAGAGAGAGCAGGTGCTGGGAGGAGAGGGAGAAGCAGGCTCCCCACTGAGCAGGGAGCCCTAAATGGGGTTCGATCCCAGGACCCTGGGATCATGACCTGAGCCGAAGGCAGACGCTTAACAACTGAGCCACCCAGGCCCCCCTCATGGATAGTTTTAAAGGAAGCTGGAAGAAGATTTACCTCAGGGAGAGATTGCTAAATGTAATTTTAGTCCTGAAATTTTCTATCCATTGATGTGTGGGCTTGTGTTTGAGCAATTAATACATTACTCTCATACTTTAAGTGGAAGTGTGCCATCACTTTTGGGCTAATATATAGAAGTCCCTCTAGCTGCTCAAAAAGTGATGGATGGAGAAGAAGCCTGACAGTTGCACAGGAAAATTACATGTTTGTCATTGTGAGAACAGGATTAACATCCTTGAAAGGCAGGGTCACTGGATGGAAAAAAAAAATCATAGCAATAATTAGGGCTAAATAAAATGGAATGAATGAAGGATGTGGCCTGGAAATATTTGATGCCCTGTAAGCTAATTGTATCACTGATCTTATTATCAGTTGATGAAACTATTTGGGGGTAAGATTAAAAAATACATAAGACTATCAATTTAATGGTTATTAAGAGAAGTGATGTATGGAGATATCATTTACAAGACTTAATTTGGGGGAAGGGATCAGATGTAGTCTCAGTGAGCCCAAGACATGTTAAAGGGTCTTCTATAATTGTTTTCATATAAAAAAATATTCGGATATCTTTAAGGATATGATGAAAAGCCTTTAGCTAGTTCTAGGACCCAAGAATTTTTCTCATTAAAAACAAATGGGGATGTCAATGGTCAGATTTTGTAACTAGTCCCTATTCTAAATAGTTCCAGATATATAAATCAAGTCTGGGTATCCTGGGGTTTTCATTTGGAAAGTGAATAAAAGAAAAGAAATATAGTATCTCTGTCTTAATAATTCTTCAAGCCAAATTTTTCTTGTTTGTTTGTTTTTTAAATGATAAAATGATGATTTTTGGAAAGATATAAAAAAGAGGAAAGGACTTTGACACTCCAGTAAGAGATGTACTGGAAGTAGGAGGAAGGCATTCTAAATAATCACATGAGTATCTTCTACTGTATTTCTTTCTACAGCCCTCTAGAATGTTTTATAATCACCTGATTATTTTTCAAATTAAAGAAATCACATTGATGGCAAGCTATTATACAGGACAAGAGCTTTTTATTGAGTTTGTACCAGGCACTATGCTATGCTGAGTCTTAGAAGTGCAGAAGTGAACTGAATATGTATAGTCTATCCTCATGGAGCTTACAGTATAATAGGAAGACAGATATAAACAATCATACAAAAATAAATATATAATTATTTAAATTGTGATAACTTCTAGGAATTAAAATGCTGAACATTACTGGGAAGGTCCAGTTAGGATCTGAAAGATGATTAAGCATGGCCCAGTAGCATTCCAGGCAGAGGGGAAAGGCTGTGAGTTTGTAGGGAACAACCATTGTTCATCCAAGAAATTAAAAGTAACAGCCATTGTGGGCTGGAGTGCAGGGAAAGATGGGAAGAAGGATATAAGATGAAGAGGCAGAGATTGGCAGGAGCCAGATCATGCAGAGCTTTATGGTCATGTTATGGGTTCAGGTCTCTATCCTATTCATAATGGGAAGCATTGAAGTACTTAATACTAAAGTAGCACAGCAAGTATACTATAGACACACAGGGGAGAGTGTGTAAAATTATTTCCAAAAATATTAAGCAATAATTAAAAAAAAATTCTTCCATTCTTGAATTGTATTGTTTATTTCTCAAATATTTTAATCCAGACTAACCCTAGAGAAACTAGACAAAACATGTGGGAAAAATCCTCCATGTAAACATTCAACAATTATGTTAACAAATACATATTTAGGACTTTCCAATGATCCCAAGTTCATAAAAGTACAGGCACTTAGGATGAAAGGGTAAGCAAAAGAGACAAAGCTATTGCTTTCCTGGAGATCACAGTCTAAAAGGAAAGTAGGGAAAGGTTTTTGTGAACTTGTGAACTCATAGTAACAAGTATGTATGACCAAAGCTAACCGACAAGCTGGACAGTTCTATTTGGTGAGAATAGGTAACATGGTTATGGTAACTGTACTTACTTAATTGCACTTGTTTTCAAAACGATTCAGCTTAACCACATTTCCCTTTGATTTAGGCATCTGTCAACGGTTCTGTTGGGGGTTATCAATTTTTAGGCCAGGTTGTGTTAGCATGTTGATCAGAAAAATAATGCAGCACATCATCTTCATCTTAAAACTTGATGACAGTATTGTCAGATACTGCTCCAACCTAAGCAGCTCTCCTACCTTGGTGTGGGTTCTGGAGGTTAGAAGAGAAATAATCACTTTGCGCTTTCCCCCAATACAATCTGAATTTTGAGCCAATTTTATTTATGCTAAAGAAAAGAAGACAGATAATCTTTAAGAGTACACTCCTTGTTTATATTGAAACAATGACAAAACCTTAAGGATATACATGGGAAAGATGATTTTTTTTTTAAAAAGGAAAAGATAAACCTGGATACTCAAGCCTTCATGACTACTATAGAGTAACTTTACATGTAGAAGTAAAAGGTGTTTTTATTTTGAGCATTAATAATTTTGGAGATTCAATCTTAACACAATTGCATAATTGTATGCTTGTGGCCACAGACCACCGTTGGCTGACTGTTATATTTCAAAATACTAATATACAGTATTCTACTAATAATAGGCATAGCACTTATAATTTATCAAGTGCTTGCTACACATTAGAAACTTTGGATATTATTTTTAGTCTTTATAACAACCTTAACAAAGTAGACATCACAATACCTTTTTTTTAGTTGAAGTAATCCCAAAAAGACAAGAGATGGGGCTGGAATTTGCATACTGAACTACATAATTTTCAAAATTGTCCTTTTTGTACTTTCAAAAAGAGACTGAGTCTAAGTGAATATATGGTATCATTGAAATGGAAGCAGACATATCTTGCAGTGGTTTTCATTTTATGTAAAGCCATGTTCTACATGTGCTCTTTAGAATGCCTACTTAGCCTGTATGGATCGGTTGCAAAAATGGCCCAAATTCTTCATCTCCCCCTTAGCCATGCCCTTTCCCATATTTTTTTTGCAGTGCCCTCTCACTATGGGAAATGTAACATACCCTGCTCCTTGACACTCAATCAAAAGTCTGACATAAGCTGAGACTTACAACAGTCTTGCTCTTTGGGCTTGCTCCCTCATGTGCTTCTGCTCTCACCATGAGAACAGCTCCAGCTAGTCTGCTGAAGGATTAAAGACATCTGGAGCAGGCTGAGTCACCACAGTTGCTCCAGCTGAAAACGAGCCAACCCCCAGATATGTGAATGAACCCAGTGAAGATAAGCAAAGTTGCCTGGTTGACCAACAACAGACCAATGATATGGGAGCAATAAGTTCAATGTTGTGTGTCACTGTATAAGGAGGGCGATATCCTTAGAAATCAACATCATCATTTCTAGCTTCAGCCCTTCATGCACGTGATTGCCTTAAATGTGTGTCTCCCAGAATCATGGCTTATATCCCCTGCACAAAGTTCTCTGAAATTCCAGACTTGGATATTGAGTTACCAAAAATCTGTATTTGGATGTTTAAGTGGACAATTCTAACTTAACATAATTAAATTAGAATTTCCCCCCACACACACCACTCCCTGCAAAACCACTTTCTTATGTTTTATACATTTCAGTAAGTGGCACTAATCATTGATCTATTTACTCAGGGCAATACTAATCACTTTTGACTCCTTTTGTACACAATCTGTGTTCAAAACACCAGTAAGTTCTGTCTTTCAGATTATACACTAAATTCAACACTCTTCTATGCTATCGTCTGTCACCTAAATGAATGCAAAGCATCCGAACTGGTATCCCAGCCTCTACTCTAGTCTTGATACAATTAATTATCCTCACCACAAATCAGTCTTTTTTAAACTGTAAATTAGATCCCATTACTTTACTGCTAAAAGCCTTTCATACTCAAAATTTAATGTCCTTAGTATGGGTTCTGAGACATTGTATGTTCTCTTCCCTCAACCCCCATCTGTTTTCTTATCTCTACTTCCACATCACTTACCTCCGCTGCTTGCTTATTAGGTGCTAGGGTGCTGGCACTCTTGCAATATGTCAAGGGTATGCATATCAAGCTTGTTCCCACTTCAGAGCATTTGCATTTTCAGTTTCCTCTTCCGAGAATGAATTTCACTCAGATATTTGCCTGACTCATTCACCTACTTGAATTAAATCTCTGCTCTGAATGCCTCTACTATAGAGAAGCTACCTCTGCTGACCTTAATTAAAATAACAACCCCTACCACATACATACATATATGTGTACATATATATACATATATATGTTTTCTTTTTAATCTTCATACTCCATTTCTCACTAGATTGTAAGCATAATGAAGTCAGGGATTTTTGTCTGTTCATGACTGTAACTCCCAGCCCTAAAGTAGTACACCTCTCAATACAGTTAATAAGTAATAGCTGAATGAATGAATATGTAAATATTATAGAAGTAGCCCCAGTAGCTGCTACTCCCCTCTCCATAACAAATGCTACTGGTCATAAAGGATCTGTATTTTGATTAATTGTGATGGGCTGGCTAGTCCAGCTCTTTTCTACCACAAGAGTTAGAACCAATCCAAGGAACAAATCAAAAATAAAAATAAGAGAAACAATTAACTCTAATGACATCCAGGTTAACTTATCTTCATGTTAAGCGCATTGGAGATTAGGGTATACCGTTACAGGGCATGAACCCACATACAATAGGAGTTGCAGATTCAAAGCTGTGCTTCTGCAATGTTTGAGGTTTCCATGGGAACAACACAATTTTGTGTTCTGTTTAGAAGCTTAAAATATGTGGTGGCAAGAAAGCGCTGCTTAACATACCACGTGAGGGTGATTCAAAAGATGAAAGCCTATAAAAATTAATGGTCAGAGAAGAATGTGGACTAGTAAATCAACAACCACATTATTAAAAACAGAGGAAATATAATTGGCTCCATATGGTCATACTATAACAAGGAAAGAGTCATTGTACCCTTTAAGTCACTTAAATCTTACGTCTACACCTTGATGACTCAAAAGAGGGAGCAACTGATATGTCAGCAGCCTTACAGAAATGAAATCTTTCTTTTATTAATACTTTCCATGACATCTAATTAGCTATTAAGAAAATGGCTTAACAGCGAGAACAGGTACCTAAAATAAAACCATCCTAATGAATTACCACCATCACATTTGCTTAAACGTAGAGCAGGCTTTGTAAATAATAGACTCTAGCCTAGAGAGTTTAGAGGCCAAGTAACAATTCAGATGAAATAAAATCACTATGCATTTGAATTTCACTTAATTGTCTCATCTTCTCAGGATTTCAAAATGGAAAAAAGCAAAGCTTAGTCTCTTTGCAGGTCGTTATGTGATATGAAGAAGAAAATGTTAATATATACACCTACAAAAGATCTTTGTAAAAATTTTATGTTTTTTGTATTTTACCACAATTTTGAAGAATTCTGGTAAGGCTCAGAAAAGATTCAGAGAACCATAAAAATGCTGTTACAATTCTTCTGCTTGGCCAAAATGTTTACTGGCCCACAGAAGTTTTACAACCTTTTCTGAAACTTACCAACATTTCAGAAACAAAATATCACTTACAGGAAAAGATGAAAGATCTTTAAAAAAATTTCCTTGATGTTTGACTTGTTCAAATATAGATTTTTCTATTTCCTTTGAGTAATTTGTGGTACTTCTAGAAAATGGAATATTATTCAGCACAAAAAGAGAAATGAGCTACCAAGGCATTAGAAGACATGGAAGAAACTAAAATGCATATTACTAAGTGAAAGAAGCCAATCTGAAAAGGCTACACGCTATAAGATTCCAACTATATGACCTTCTAGAAAAGGCAAAACTGTGGACAGTAAAAAGATCAGTGGTTGTCAGGGGTTGTGGGGAGGGATGAATAGGCAGAGGAATTTTAGGACAATGAAATACTCTGTGTGATACTGTAATGGTGGATACATGCACACATTTGTCCAAACCCATAGAATGTGCAACATCAAGAGTGAACCCTAATGTAAACTATAAACTTTGGGTGACAATGATGTGTCAGTGCAGATTTATCAGTTGTGACAAAAGTACCTCTTATGGGGGATGTTGATAATAGGGGAGGTTATGCATTGGTGGGATTAGGGAGTATGTGTGAAATCTCTGTACCTTTCCTTCAGTTTTGCTGTGAACCTAAAACTTCTCTTTAAAAAGTCTAAATTAAAAAAAGGAGGATATGTATTCATCTTATGCAGCACTATCTCTCTAGTGCCTAAATAGAAGGCTTGACAAATAGTGTTTAATAAATTGCTACTAAGTGAATTAATGATTAATTTGTTAGATGGACTTGATTTTAAATCCAAACTCAACCACTTCTAGATGGGTAAATATGAACAAATTATTCCTGTAAACCTCAAATTCCTCATTGAAAATCAGGATATAATAATATCCAATTCACTGAATTTTGTGAAGATTAAGTCATGTAGTATGTATGGATGTGCGTTCTTACCTACAAAGTGATTCAGAAATATCAGAAACCATTATTATCATGTGTATTCTGGGGATCAAAGCATGTAAGATTTCCCCATTGTTAAACCCAGCTATGATAAGCCTACCCTGCACCATATAAACTCTCAAAAACCTTCTCAGCCTTCATCTCCCAACACTGAGAGATTGGCAGAGAAAATTTATTCCCAACAAGCTAAATGTAGTCTGGAATCTAGAAAAGCTCAGCATAAACCACAAGATGACAAACTATAGTCTTTCTGGATGTATGTGAACATACTAGGGAATAAGTAAGTGCATTTATCCTATACTTGCAGGTTATTCAATCCACCATTAAATCATACCATCTGACTTTGGGACCATTCTCCAACTCTAGAGTCACCTTATAGATTATAGCTCCTTAATTTATGCCTCAAGATCTGCCATATATTTCTCTTGTCTCCTCTGCCCTGTGGAAATATGGATGCCACACTCTATCCACAGAAAATACTAGTTGATACAGAAGAGCATACAGTATGGACCATTTGGGGTTTTTTGCTTTAAATCATTAAGGTATTTGGTGCATTGGAAAAGCTATGGCCCTAAAAATTAAACATGGGTGCACACTTCCCATATTTATGCTGTTTCAAGCATGTAAAAGAATCTTTGAATTTCAAGTCAGTCTGGCTTTCAGCTAAACATTGTACCTTGCCCAGATGCCCAGAACATGAAATATATTTGGGGGGGGGCGGGTAATATTGGATCTCCATAAAAAAGTTATGTTAAAGGTGGCATGATATTGAATCTTGACTTCTCTGAAGGTATAATATCTATAAAACTATAAGGTACCTCCCTAGGAAGTCTGTATAATAAAACCCAAGTCCCATTTTAAAAGATAGCATCAGATTCCTCTTCACCCATTTTGCCCCTCCCCTAACCCCTTCCCTCTGGCAGCCATCAGTTTGTTCTCTGTGTTTATAGGTCTGATTCTGCTTTTGTTTGTTTGTTTATTCATTTGTTTTGTTTTTTAAATTCTATATATGAGTGAAGTCACATGGCATTTGAGATACAGGTTTCCAGTTATGGAAAGAATAACTCAGGGGAATAAAAGGCGTAACATAGGAGATACAGGCAATGATATTGTAATAGTGTTCTGTGGTGACAATGGTAGCTACATACCCTTGTGGTGAGCAAAGCATAACATAACGCACAGAGATGTTGAATTCCTATGTTGTACACCTGAAACTAACATTAACATTGTGTGTAACTATATTTAAATTAAAAAAATTAAAAATAAAACAAAAGATAGCATCAGAAACCAGCCTGAATGGTAATCTGTGGGCCTAAATCCTAATGATTGGATTAAAAGGGGATTGTAGTGAGTTGAAAACTCTGGAAATTAATTTTTAAAAAGCATAATTTTTAAATGATATTCATAAAAGGAAGAGCCATGAACATATTTTAGCATATGAAGTAGCCGTTAAAACACCTTACTTTAAAAATTGATAACTAAAGGAAAAAAAAATGTTTTTACCTTCCATTCACGTAGGAATTTTGGGGTAACCTAATAGCCCCAGTTAATCAGAAAATCTCTTCTTTCTAAAAACAAAACAAAAAACAAGAACAAAACAAAACAAATAAAGAGAAAGAAAAAGAAAAAGCCAGTCTAAAAACATAGAAGGAATGGTAGAGCTAGAAGACCATCATTCTGCAACCCCTAAAGAGATGGACTTATGCAAGATTTATCAACTGGTCTAAAAAAAATCAGGACATAGGGTTGAAGAAGATCCAGACATTTGTTCCACTATAGCTACCCCATGGATTATTTTCTAGATTCTAGACTCAAGGGGAAAATGGTAACTGTGAAATGGAGGGATCAGACTGTTGTCATTCTCATCCAGAGATCAATCTTATTATCACTAATGGTGATAAATAAGATGTTAAAATATCTCTGGGTATAACATAATAAGCAAATTGCAACATCCCTAGGAAATATTCTAGCTGAAGTTGTTGAGTTTGAATCCATCAAGATTTAGACCTAAGTTTACATTTCCCAGTCCGTAGGAAATGTAGGGATAGAGGATTAAGCTAAAGATGAGCACAAGGAAATGATTAAACTTGTGCTGTACAGTAGCTTTTAGAAACATGTGGTGGCTAAATTCTAATTTAAATTAAATTTAAAATAAATAAATTACAACAGCACCTGGGTGGCTCAGTCAATTAAGCATCTACCTTTTGGCTTAGGTCATGATCTCGGGGTCCTGGGATCGAGCCCTGAGTGGGGCTCCCTGCTTGGCAGGGAGTCTGCTTCTCCCTCTACCACTCTTGCTCCCCCCACCCCACTTGTGCTCTGTTTCTCTCTCTAATATAAATAAATAAAATCTTTTATAAAGTTTCAAAAAAATAAATTACAAATTCAGTTGCTCGCTATTTCTATATAT
Source organism: Mirounga angustirostris (assembly GCF_029215605.1). Taxonomy (NCBI): domain Eukaryota; kingdom Metazoa; phylum Chordata; class Mammalia; order Carnivora; family Phocidae; genus Mirounga; species Mirounga angustirostris. The sequence continues at coordinate 54,159,398 of NW_026991712.1, read as the reverse complement.
TTCAAATGCTTAAGAGCCACAAGTGCTTTGTCTACCTTATTGTTTATCATAGATACAGAAAATTTTCATCATGGTAGAAAATTTCATTGGACAGTTCCAAAAAAGATAAATCAGAAGTTAATACTTTCCATGGCTGGATCTATTCCATAAATCAGTGTCATGAGAAAAAAAGAAACACTGTAGTAGATTATAAAACCTTAAGAGCCATATAATAAGCAGATAGCAACTGGTTTGAATAGCTAAAAAAAAATTTTAGGGCCATCTAGGGAAATTTGAATATGGACTGAGTATTATTAGATAGGATGTTAATGTAGTGAGGTAAATAAAGAGCAACCAGTGGTCATCTCACGTTGGTGAGAGTATAGTGTTTTCTTCCTTGTTGTTTATAGATATTTTCTACTCTTCTACAATGCACAGATAAGACTTTTGAAATAATAAAAGAGTTATTTCAATCTTCTTAAAGGTGGTATTGCTAACCTGCCAAGAAGAAATTTCAGCAGCTGCTCTCAAACTCGGTTTATCTTTGCTCACGTCACTTATGGTAAAGGAGAAGAACACTCAGAGAAAGATCTAGGCAGTTTGAACAAAAGTCCGTGGTAGGGCAGGGATGCAAAAACTTGGAACTCAGTAATAAAATGAAGAGAGCTTAAAGTAAATATTGAAAAACAAGACGTTATGGGCAATGACAAAAACAAAGACTGAAAGTAAATACAGATATGCCTGTGTTTGTGGCACTTCACAGATTCTGTGTTTTTTGCAAATTGAAAGTTTGTGGTAACCCTGAGTTGAACAAGTCTATTGGCACAATTTTTCCCATAGCATTTGCTCACTTCATGTCTCTGTGTCACATTTTAGTAATTCTCACAATATTTCAAAACTCTTCATTATTATTTGTTACGATGGTCTGTGATCAGTGATCTTTGATGTTACTGTTGTAATTGGTCTGGGGTACCCCAGACCATACCCATATAAGATGACGAATGTAACTGATAAATGTTGTGTGTGTTCTGACTGCTCCATTGACAGGACATTCCTCTGTCTCTCACTCTCCTTGGCCTCCTTATTTCATGAGATGCAACACTATTGAAATTAGGGTAATTAATAACCCCACAATAGCCTCTAAATGTCATGAAAGGAAGAATTGCATGTCTTTCATTTTAAATCAAAAGCTAGAAAGGAATAATCCTAGTAAGAAAGGCATGTCAAAAGCCAAGATAGGCTAAAAGCTAGGCCTCTTGTGCCAAACAGTTAGCCAAGTTGTGAATGCAAAGGGAAAGTTATTGAAGGAAATTAAAAGTGCTACTCCAGTGAACATTCGTGAATGATAAAAAGTAAAATAGCCTCATTGCTGATATGGAGAAAATTTGACTGGTCTAGATAAAAGATTAAACCAGCCACAAACTCTCCCAAAACCCAAAGCCTAATCCAGAGCAAGGCCCTGACTCTTTTTCAATTCTATGAAGTCAGAAAAGTGAGGAAGCTGCAGAAGAAAAGTCTGAAGCTAGCAGAGGCTGGTTCATGAGGTTTAAGGAAAGAAATCATCTCTATAACATCAAAGTGCAAGATGAAGCAGCAAGTGCTGAACTGGAAGCTGCAGTTCTCCAGGAGATCCAGCTAAGGTAGTGAATGAGGGTGGCTACACTAAACAACAGATTTTCAATGGAGATGAAGCAACCTTCTATTGGAAGAAGATGCCACCTAGGACTCTCATAGCTAGAAAGGAGAAGTCAGTGTTTAGCTTCAAAACTTCAAAGGACAGGCTGACTTTCTTGTTAGGGGTTAATGCAACTGATGACTGTAAGTCAAAGCCTCTGCTCTTTTACCGTTCTGAAAATCCTAGGACTCTTAAGAATTATGCTAGATCTACCCTGCCTGTGCTCTATAAATGGAACAAAAAAAGCCTGCATGACAGTTTCTGTTTACTGAATATTTTAAGCCCACTGTTGAGACTACTGCTCAGGAAAAATATTCCTTTCAAAATATGACTGCTCATTGACAATGGACCTGGTCACTCAAGAGCTCTGATGGGGATGTACAATGAGATTAATGTTGTTTTCATGCCAGCTAACATAACATCTATTCTGCGGCCCATGGATCAAGGAGTAATTCCAACTTACAAATTTTATTATTTAATAAATACATTTTATAAGATATAGCTGCCATATATAGTAATTCCTTTGATGGATCTAGGCAAAGTAAATTGAAAATTTTCTGGAAAGGATTCACCATTCTAGACGCCATTAAGAGTGCCTATGATTCATGGAAAGAGTCAAAATATCAACATAAACAGGAGTGTGGAAGAAGTTGATCCCAACCATCATGGATGACTTTGAGCGGTTCAAGACTTCAGTGGAGGAAGTCATAGCCAATGTGGACTTAGCAAGAAAACTAGAATTAGAAGTGGAGCCTGAAGATGTGACTGAATTGCTGCAATCTCATGATAAAACTTTAACAGGAGTTTTTCTTATGGATAAGAAAAGAAATTAGTTTCTTGAGATAGAAACTACTTCTTGGTGAAGATGCTATGACGATTGTTGAAATGACAATAAAGGATTTGCAATATTATGTAAATTTAGTTGATAAAGCAGTGGAAGGGAAGATTTAGTCCAAGTTTCAAAGACATTCTTCTATTAAAAAGCTATCACACAGCATCCCATGCAACAGAGAAATGGTTTGTGAAAGAGTCAATTGATGTAGCAAACTTCATTGTTGTCTTATTTTAAGAAATTGCCACAGATGCCCCAACCTTCAGCAACCCTGATCAGTCAGCGGCCATCAACATCCAGGCAAGACCTTCCATTAGCAAAAAGATTGTGACTCACTGAAAGCTTAGATTATGGATAGCATTTTTTTACCAATGAAGTATTTAGGGATGTACATTGTTTTTGCACACTTAATAGACTACAATATAATCTAAACATAACTTTTATATGCACTAGAAAACCAAAAAAAAAAAAAAATCATTTGACTTGCTTCATTGCAACATTTGCTTTATTGCAGTGGTTTGGAGCTGAACCTGCAATATCTCTGAGGTGTGCTATATAGCTCTTTAACATCTTAGTTTAACATCTTTCAGCAGTTCAGAAAAACATCTCAGACATGGTAACTTCAAATGTTAATTTCCTGTGCTTGTCTCTCTCCTCCTTTTGTACTTCCAAGTGTATCTATGTCAAATCTTTTTATGTATTCCACGTCTCTTAAGCTCTTTTCTGTATTTTCCATCAGTTACTAATTCTCTTTATCTGTGCCTATCTCCTATTAAACTCATCCACTGAGTGGTTAATTTCAATTACTGGGTTTTCTTAATTCTAGAATTTCCATTTACTTGTTTTACTTATAGAATCTAATTCTTTGCCAAAATTCTCCATCTTGTCATTAATTCCTTGAATCATAGTTAAAAAAAACACAACTCTACATTAAAGTTTCTAATTGTATATTAGAATACTCCATTTACCATATATCCTGTGAGTTGCTCTTACTATCTGTTTTGTACCTTACATTTTTGTCATGTTGAATCTTCTAATATTACTTTTTAAAAAAACTGTATCAAATGTTGTATATTCAATTGGTGGTCCAGAGCTAGCTGAACACATACAAACATGTATTTAAGAATATTTTACTTGAGGCGCCTGGGTGGCTCAGATGGTTAAGCCTCTGCCTTCGGCTCAGGTCATGATCCCAGGGTCCTGGGATCGAGTCCCACATCCGGCTCCCTGCTTCTCCCTCTCCCTCTGCAATTCCCCCTGCTCACGCTCTCTCTCTCTCTGTATCTCTCTATCTCAAATGAATAAAAAAAAAAAAAAAAGAATATTTTACTTGAGGTATGCCATCACATTGAACTTCAATTTTAGAGGAAATCATGGACAGCCAAAAATATATATTATGTTCATTGTTAATAGGAATTATATAAATAAATATAAACTGTAAATTCACATATACCAGGTCATAATAATACTATGTTAGTGTTTACAAAAGAATTTTATATCTATGCTTTATTTAATCTTCAAATAATTTTTGTAAAACATAATAATTTACATTTTAAAAATGAGAAAGTGGAGTCCCAGAAAGATTAAACAAATCTTCCAATATCACACACCTACTTAATCGGGAGCATAACCAGTATTCTAATTAAGTTGTCTAGTTTCCAACTCCTGGGTTCTTTCTATTGTACCACATTTACCATTGCCTTCCTTATTTTAGAATAGATAAAATGAGGAAAAGTACCAAAGTTGTCCTCCTTCTTTGGTTTGTATTCTTTGGATTGCTTTTGGTTTGAAATTCTCCCTCAAGATCAAAAGCATGCAAATATCATACTGTCCCAATTGAACGAAGCAATAAGTTTTTTCTTCCTTATATCCTTTTCCAGGATCATTATGGATTATTGTAATTAAAAACTGAACTTAGCTGAACTTTCAGTCTTCACTGTAGCAAAATTGTTGATGATTCATTATACATAAGGGACATTCTGACCAGAAGAATCTAGAATTCATATGGCTTTAGAGAAAACCACATTACGTACTTAACAGACTCCGTATCACCCAGGATATACTCCCTTCCTGTTTCTTTGCTGAGGTTCTTCTGTGTATATCCTTCCACCATTGTCTTTCAGCAAATTTCTTCAGCTTAAAACATTCTCTCTTCTGTAAAGACTTCAAGAAAGTTAGCTATTATTTTTGTCCAGTGACTATCCATTCTACCTTCTACCAATAATAGTGTCTGATTTTCCTTTGGGTAACCGTTTTCTCACCCACAGTGTATGTGGTTCTAGTGGACCCCATCCCTCCTCCTAGTCCCAGGAGTTGTCACAAGAACTAGATGTGGCCAATCAGAACTTTTCTCACTCCCCCTCCCATGTTGACTGATATAAGACTATAAGACTGGACATGTAACTCAATTAAGGCAATCGATATAAAGACTAGGACTTTTTCTGGAATTATGAGCCCAAAAATCCTCATCTTTGCTAGGCTTCTTAAACAGGTAAGGTATATACCTAAAACTATCTCTAGAAAGAGGAAACTTATCTGAGGATGAGGCTGGTATAAAGGAAAGAATAACTGAGGGATGGAAGGAGATGCCAACTATGGATGACATCATTCAGAGTTCTTGGATTCAGCCTTGCCTGAAGTTGCGTCTATGAGTCTTTCGCTCCATTAATATTTAAGCCAGTTTAACCTAAGTTTCTCAAATGCCACTTGACTTTGTATTCCCTCTCTCGTGTTCCTCATGGAACAACATTTAAATGGCATACTCTATATTTCTTTCCCCAAATAGACTATGCATTCCTATTAAATAGAAGTAGTATAATATTCATCTATATTCCATCAGTGCTTAATAGTGTTTCTGTCTCATAAAACATGCTCAGTAAGTGTGGGAAAACCTCAAATTTTAGAAGGATAGTCATTTATTCCCTTCTATTCTCTTTTCCTATCATAGAAAGCAAACAAGGAAATCAAGAATTGCCCTTTGAATTTTCCACACTGCTCTCACACAAAGGCTGATAATGTGCCATAAATTATATTGACAGAGATAATATTATATATTCCATCATATTGTCAGAACATATGCTGGATGATGCATCCTCAATTTTTTTGATTCAAAAAATATGACCATTGTACTCACTCATAAGCAAGAGAATTATATTCACCAAGAAATAAATCTTGGCTGTCAGTAAAACCCACAGGCCAATGCATTTCAGGATGTGATGAAATCCCTCCTGTATTGACCCCAAAGTGCAGGATTCCTGTGAGCAGTGACAGACGAGCTGAAATCGCTTGAGCTTGGAGAATAGTCAGAAGGAATACTTAAAAGCTTGCTACCAAGGGCTGGAGTAAAATGTTGCTCATGGAGAAAAATGCTTGCTTTCTAATACAGTTACTGAAAGAGGCTAAATTAAAGTGTCAGATGCAAAAGCAGAAGTATCTTCTCTTTGGTTAAAAAACAATAATGCATAGCAACCATTCTAGTTATTAGCTCAGATACTCTTTTTTATTGATCTTTATATTGATCTGCTAGAACAGACGATAAAGGCAATCCAATCTTACTTATAAATGTATCTTCAGTTCTCTGCAAGGAAGGAGTTTCTATAGAGAGCAATAACTGTTCTTAAACAATAAGCATATTAGTGTGTTAGTGTTTTCATTTGTAAACACTAACCACTAACATAGTGGTCATAGTGAATATTAAAGCTTGTAATTAACAAAATATATAAATTTTACAGGTTAGAGAAATTAAATTTAAGGAATCAGCTTATAGGTTTTTCATTTGCTTCCTGGTCAATCATTAGTTAGAAATATAGGAAATAGAAATTGTAACATAGCTAGTGGTAAGATTGGAGCTAGACTGCTTGTGTTTAAAACCAAGTTCAACTATTGTAGGACCCTGAGCATGTTATGACATGACTCTGAGTAGTGTCAATTTTCTTGGCTTTACGCTGAGAATGAAAATCACAGCACTTAATTAATAGGGTGGTGGTAAAGGTTAAATAAGTTGATGCTTGTAAAGGTCCTGAATATCAGCTGACGCAGAACAAGTGCTAAATAGATAGGACAACTTGTTGTCCTGTGGTCTCTGATAGATTTATATTTGTATATCTGAATATAGGTATACATACTCCCACATACATATGCATATTATACATACATAGAGTATACATACCCCCACATACATATGAATATTATACATACACAGTATATACATGCGTATGTATATATACATTGTATATATATATATATATATATATATATATATATATATATATATATCTCGTATATATGAGAAATCCTACAGTATTTTGGAAAGGTAGATTAGGAATCTTGCAACTCTCTTCAAAGGAGCAAGACCCAGAGGCAGGATACAAATCTGCCTGAAGGGAGGGAGGGCAAGTCTAACTTGTTCAGCCTAATGAAGCTTTCTTCATTATTCAAGCCTTGCTAAAAAGTTAGCCTGAAAACCCAAGAACGTGATGATCTTCCTGTGGTCTTGTTGGATGGGACTGACAGCCACAGGTCGATTGTTGAACAGTGGAGTTTCTAGACCCAGTGTCTGGGTCCAATACCAGGCTCCACAACTTACAAAATGTACAACCTTGAATAGTTTGCTTATCTGCCTGTGCTTCTGGCTTTTTATTGATAAGATGAAGATAATTAAGAATTTCTACCTCACAGGATTATTTCAAGAATTTAATGAGTTAACTCAAATAAAGAACTTAGATGACTTGATGCATAATAATGACCAAATTAAGTCATTATTTTCAATAAGTACTTGTTAACTTATCATGATACACAGTTTTCTATTTGTTGCTCATATGAACGTTGGATAACTGATAATACCACATGTCTATAAATCTGTAATATTAAGAAACCCTCATCATATATAGCTTCTCTTAGCCTTAAAAATAGGGTGATGTTTAAGCAATTTCCAATTTTCAGTGCATGGTAAAAAAAAAAAAAATAGCAAGTGCCCAACCAGCCTAAGTGGCCCTTAATTCCATTTTCACAGCAAATGGCTTTTACACGAGGCATTAAATGTCATTTTCTGGTATTGTCCTCCATCAGCAGTGAAGCCATACCTGTGTGCTACAATGACAAATTGAAATCCTCTTATCAAAATTGTACAATTTCCAGATAGCAGAGAGCTAAACAAGAACAGTTACCAATGGTTAAAATTAAATCTGTAAAAGAGTAATGAAGCCAAAAACCAGTTCTATGGACTTCTTTTTTTCTCCATCCTAGCCTGCTCCTCAGTATCCCAATGAGAGGTTTCTCCTAGTCTAAGAGTGGCACAAATGACTAACATTTTGCCACAGCTTCCAGTTGCCATGGATTTTTTTTCTTGGCCATACCAAAAAAAAAGGGGGGGGGATGTATTGATTTGTCTCATTCACAGAATAGAAGGGATTTTGCTGAAGCTGCAACCAACTTCACTTTACAAGGAAAAGGAAAATTAGCCAGCTTTATGATGTAGGAAAAAATAAACCATCAACAATGACATAGATGCTTAGGGTATGTTGGCTTGTATGTGCAATTGAAGAGCCATGCATTGAAATCTAACTCAAGTATTAACCTTAGTTCTGTAGGCCCTGTTTTTACTATTGGTTTATCTTTAAATAGATTCTCTAGGATCAGGGAGATGTGGATGGTAGAAAATGATAATTAAGCCAAATGGTTATTATGTTCCTCATAAATTAGCAGGATACAATGAGAGAACTTTTCACATAAGCTTTTTTATACATTTGGAACACTGACAGAATGTTCTACTGTTAGATTGACAGATTGACAGAAAATCATGTTCATTCCTATGAAGAAATATCATTCCACGGTATTCAAGCACTCATGTGTTTTTAAATGACTGATTTTGCTAAGTAAATCGAGCAGTTCCATATTAAGTAGTAATTAACAAAGACAATGAAATATTTCCAACCGGCTTTTGATTATTTTGTGCAGTTTTGCTTGTATTGCCCGTACTCCCCATCTTTCTTGATACATTATGATAAAACAGGTGAAAAAGGAGGTGAATCTGGTGTAACTGAACATTTTATTTCTTTAATTTTATAAGAATGTCTAGAATTTTTCCCTGAGAGAATATGCTCCTCGGATAAGCTACATTCCAATGACCAAGAATATACCTGAAGTAATTTTGTACACTAGTACTTTGTTGAAGCATATTTTGTTAAAACTCATAAATTATTTCAAGCATGAAATATTTTAACAGGAATTTGGGGAGAGAGGGTCAGATTGAATATGGCTTTCAGGGAAACCAGGGAGAATGAGCCTGACTGGTCGTAGCTTCCTCCTCTGTTCTCATTCCACTTGGTGGCAATCTGGGGAAGGGCATTTAGCTCGGACAGGACCTGAGGGCATGGCAAGAGTTCTCACTGCAAAACGTGATTGAGGAGAAGTAATCACAGTGGGGAAGAAGTCTAACCAAGGCAAACAGCTTGAATAACCTCTTGTTACAGTTTCAGTAGGTTCTGTTGACTGAGAAAAGAGGCAAGGCTGAAATAAAACAAAAGCAGTTATTTGGGATCCCAGAATTGCAATGCAGGGAGTATAGATTTGATAGCAAACCAAACTGTGTCCCCCTAAGGAACAAAAGCCAAGATTTTTAAAAGAGAAGAGGGAATGTTTTCGTGTGTTGTTTAGAAAGAATTTTGATTGGTGTTGGCGGCAGAAAACTAATCTTGGCTGACTATAATTGGTTGCTAAGGCTATCACTAAGCAAAATCTCTTACTGTAGCCTGCTGCAGGTGTTTGGGCTGAATCCTTGGAATATTTGCAGTTTGGCCCAGCTCAGAAGTTCGTGATTCCACTGGTGAGGACACGTATAAGGCTCATCTCCTTAATGGCCTTTTGGCTCTGTTTAAGAACCCCTTGACATAAGGGACCCCAGTCCCGTACACCCCTCACAGTTTGAAACCAGAAATGGTGAGGCCAGCCTAAATGTTGCTGTTTTGGGAAGATCCTGTATTTCAGGGACTAATGCTCTGTTGTCAGAAACTTGCAATCAGAAATTCCCTTCTTTAGAATCTAAAATACCAAAACTACCAGTGGCTTTTCCATAGGATAGGATAAGGAACCATGGCACTACCTCAGAGATAATCATGCGTAATATTTTCATTTCTGAAAAGTTGCCTCCAATTCTTCTTTATTCTTAGCATCCTTTGGTGGCAGAAGAAAAATGCTATACGGGTTATGAAGGTACTGCGCTTTACCATCCTGCCCAAATACATCTGTTCTCTTCTACATAGGAAACGTAAGAATGGGGAAGAAAGCCTAATACCCTTCAACCTCCCTCTCAACAAACACACTTTCATCTGTCTCTGTAACTGATGCCTTTTGTCACACATGGAAGCAAATAGGGCACCCCAGGATTTAGAAAACAGAAACAGGATGACTCAGGTTTGGCATCTTTCCCCACATCTACTGGTAACATCTGCGCAATGACCTCTCCTCTTTAGAAGTTCCATTAGTCTCTGGAAGAGATTCCTTCCCTCTCTGCTGCCAAATTATCCTCCACCCAACACTGAAAACTGTAAAAATATCTGTTAATTTAATCTTGCCACTTTTCTAAGAGATTATTCTCATTTTCTCTCATTCCTGCAATTTGACTTAGAACTCCACTTTGCCATTATTTTATTGTTTAAAGTATTTGGTTTATTGCTCCAAAAAGTTGTACACTCATGCCAAAGATGCAGATTAAGTAGACCTGCTGGTCTCTGACAAGGATAGCTACCAAATCCCATTCACCAGCTTCATTCATTTATTCAAAGAATATTTACTGAGCACTTATCTTGAGATTGGCCCAGACCTTGGCAGAGGGGAAGTTTCTTTCATAGTAGCAACCTTAGTTTCATTTGGAAACTGTATCACCTGGTTTGGTCTCACTATGGAATTAGTATTTCTGCCTTTATGGAACACCTGGGTGGCACCAAGAATAAAAGCAGATCACTGAATATATGCCAATAATCTATTTTTTTTTAATTTTATTATGTTATGTTAGTCACCATACAATACATCATTGGTTTTTTTTTTTTTTAGATTTTATTTATTTATTTGAGAGAGAGAGAATGAGAGAGAGCACATGAGAGGGGGGAGGGTCAGAGGGAGAAGCAGACTCCCTGCCGAGCAGGGAGCCCAATGCGGGACTCGATCCCGGGACTCCAGGATCATGACCTGAGCCGAAGGCAGTCGCTTAACCAACTGAGCCACCCAGGCGCCCCTACATCATTGGTTTTTGATGTGGTGATCCACGATCCATTGTTTTCATATAACACCCAGTGCTCCATGCAGTATGTGCCCTCCTTAACACCCATCACCAGGCTAACCAATCCCCCATCCCCCCTCCCCTCTAAAACCCTGTTTGTTTCTCAGAGTCCATAGTCTCTCATGGTTCATCTCTCCCTCCAAATCCCACCCCACTCATTTTTCCCTTCCTTCTCCTAATGTCCTACATGCTATTCCTTATGTTCCACAAATAAGTGAAACCATATGATAATTGACTTTCTCTGCTTGACTTATTTCACTTAGTATAATCTCCTCCAGTCCCATCCATGTTGATGTAAAAGCTGGGTATTCATCCTTTCTGATGGCTGAGTAATATTCCATTGTATATATGGACCACATCTTCTTTATCCATTCATCAGTTGAAGGGCATCTCGGCTCTTTCCACAGTTTGGCTATTGCGGACATTGCTGCTATGAACATTGGGGTGCATGTGGTCCTTCTTTTCACTACATCTGTGTCTTTGGAGTAAATACCCAGTAGTGCAATTGCTGGGTCACAAGGTAGCTCTATTTTTAAATTTTTGATGAACCTCCACACTGTTTTCCAAAGTGGCTGTACCAACTTGCATTCCCACCAACAGTGTAAGAGGGTTCCCCCTTTCTCCACAACCTCTCCAACATTTGTTGTTTCTTTCCCTGTCCATTTTTGCCATTCTAACTGGTGTGAGGTGGTATCTCAGTGTGGTTTTGATTTGGATTTCCCTGATGGCTAATGATGATGAACATTTTTTCATGTGTCTGTTAGCCATTTGTATGTCTTCTTCAGAGAAGTGTCTTTTCAGATCTTCTGCCCACTTTTTGACTTGATTATTTGTTTTTTGGGTGTTGAGTTTGAGAAGTTCTTTATGGATCTTGGATACCAGCCCTTTATCTATAGTGTCATTTGGAAATATCTTCTCCCATTCTGTGGGTTGCCTCTTTGTTTTGTGGACTGTTTCCTTTGCTCTGCAGAAGCTTTTTATCTTGATGAAGTCCCAAAAGTTCATTTTTGCTTTTGTTTCACTAGCTTTTGGAGATGTATCTTGAAAGAAGTTGCTGTGGACGATGTCAAAGAGGTTATTGCCTATGTTCTCCTCTAGGATTTTGATAGATTCCTGTCTCACATTGAGGTCTTTCATCCACTTTGAGTTTATCTTTGTGAATGGTTTTAGCGAATGGCCGAGTTTCATTCTTCTGCGTGTGGCTGTTCAATTTTCCCAGCACCATTTATTGAAGAGACTGTCTTTTTTCCATTGCATGTTATCTCCTGCTTTGTCGAAGATTATTTGACCATAGAGTTGAGGGTCCATATCTGGGTTCTCCATTCTGTTCCATTGGTCTACATGTCTGTTTTTATGCCAGTACCGTGCTGTCTTGGTGATCACAGCTTTGTAATATAGCTTGAAATCGGGCAACGTGATGCCTCCAGCTTTGTTTTTCTTTTTCAACATCTCCTTGGCGATTCGGGGTCTTTTCTGATTCCATACAAATTTTAGGATTGTCTGTTCCAGCACTTTGAAAAATGTCATTGGAATTTTGATCGTGATGGCATTGAAGGTATAGATTGCTCTGGGTAGCATAGACATTTTAACAATGTTTATTCTATCCGATCCATGAGCATGGAATATTTTTCCATCTTTTTGTGTCTTCTTCAATTTCTTTCATGAGTGTTTTGTAGTTCCTAGAGTATAGATCCTTTACCTCTTTGGTTAGGTTTATTCCGAGGTATCTTATGGTTTTTGGTGCTATTGTAAATGGAATCGTTTCTCTAATTTCTCTTTCTACAGTGCCAATAATCTACTTTTAATCTTAGTGCTGCTGGGACTATAACCTTCTCTCTCATTAGGTTAACTATACATGTTTTGCCTTTCAGTTATCAGTTTTAGATTCACCTTTTTTTTTTTTATTCTTATGTTAATCCCCATACATTACATCATTAGTTTTAGATGAAGTGTTCCATGATTCATTGTTTGTGTATAACACCCAGTGCTCCATGCAGAATGTGCCCTCCTCAATACCCACCACCAGGCTAACCCATCCTCCCACCCCCCTCCCCTCTAGAACCCTCAGTTTGTTTTTCAGAGTCCATCGTCTCTCATGGTTCGTCTACCCCTCCGATTTCCCCCGCTTCATTCTTCCCCTCCCGCTACCTTCTTCTTCTTTTTTTTTTCTTAACATATATTGCATTATTTGTTTCAGAGGTACAGATCTGAGATTCAACAGTCTTGCACAATTCACAGCGCTTACCAGAGCACATACCCTCCCTAGTGTCTATCACCCAGTCACCCCATCCATCCCACCCCACCCCCCACTCCAGCAACCCTCAGTTTGTATCCTGCAATTAAGACTTCCTCATATCAGTGAGATGATATGATACATGTCTTTCTCTGTTTGACTTATTTCACTCAACATAATACCCTCCAGTTCCCTCCACGTCGTTGCAAATGGCAAGATCCCATTCCTTTTGATGGCGGCATAATATTCCATTGTATATATATACCACATCTTCTTTATCCATTCATCTGTCGATGGACATCTTGGCTCTTACCACAGTTTGGCTATTGTGGACATTGCTGCTATAAACATCGGGGTGCATGTACCCCTTCGGATCCCTGCTTTTGTATCTTTGGGGTAAATACCCAGTAGTGCAATTGCTGGATCATACGGTAGCTCTATTTTCAACTTTTTGAGGAACCTCCCTACAGTTTTCCAGAGTGGCTGCCCCAGCTTGCATTCCCACCAACAGTGTAGGAGAGTTCCCCTTTCTCTGCATCCCCGCCAACATCTGTCGTTTCCTGACTTGTTAATTTTAGCCATTCTGACTGGTGTGAGGTGGTATCTCATTGAGGTTTTGATTTGGATTTCCCTGATGCCGAGTGATATTGAGCGCTTTTTCATGTGTCTGTTGGCCATTTGGATGTCTTCTTTGGAAAAATGTCTGTTCATGTCTTCTGCCCATTTCTTGATTGGATTCTTTGTTCTTTGGGTGTTGAGTTTGATGAGTTCTTTATAGATTTTGGATACTAGCCCTTTATCTGATATGTCATTTGCAAATATCTTCTCCCATTCTGTCGGTTGTCTTTTGGTTTTGTTGACTGTTTCCTTTGCTTTGCAAAAGCTTTTTATCTTGATGAAGTCCCAATAGTTCACTTTTGCCCTTGCTTCCCTTGCCTTTGGCGATGTTTCTAGGAAGAAGTTGCTGCGTCTGAGGTCAAAGAGGTTGTTGCCTGTGTTCTCCTCTACGATTTTGATGGACTCCTGTCTCACATTGAGGTCTTTCAACCATTTGGAGTCTATTTTTGTGTGTGGTGTAAGGAAATGGTCCAGTTTCATTCTTCTGCATGTGGCCATCCAATTTTCCCAACACCATTTGTTGAAGAGACTGTCTTTGTTCCATTGGACATTCTTTCCTGCTTTGTCAAAGATGAGTTGACCATAGAGTGGAGGGTCCATTTCTGGGCTCTCTATTCTGTTCCATTGATCTATGTGTCTGTTTTTGTGCCAGGACCATGCTGTCTTGATGATGACAGCTTTGTAATAGAGCTGGAAGTCTGGAATTGTGATGCCGCCGGCTTTGCTTCTCTTTTTCAACATTCCTCTGGCTATTGGGGGTCTTTTCTGGTTCCATACAAATTTTAGGATTATTTGTTCCATTTCTTTGAAAAAAGTGGATGGTATTTTGATGGGGATTGCATTGAATGTGTAGATTGCTCTAGGTAGCATTGACATCTTCACAATATTTGTTCTTCCAATCCATGAGCATGGAACGTTTTTCCATTTCTTTGTGTCTTCCTCAATTTTTTTCATGAGTATTTTATAGTTTTCTGAGTACAGATCCTTTGTCTCTTTGGTTAGATTTATTCCTAGGTATCTTATGGTTTTGGGTGCAATTGTAAATGGGATCGACTCCTTAATTTCTCTTTCCTCTGTCTTGTTGTTGGTGTATAGGAATGCCACTGACTTCTGTGCATTGATTTTATATCCTGCCACTTTACTGAATTCCTGTATGAGTTCTAGCAGTTTTGGGGTGGAGTCTTTGGGGTTTTCCACATAAAGTATCATATCATCTGCAAACAGTGAGAGTTTGACTTCTTCTTTGCTGATTTGGATGCCTTTGATTTCTTTTTGTTGTCTGATTGCTGTGGCTAGGACTTCCAATACTATGTTGAATAGCAGTGGTGATAGTGGACATCCCTGCCACGTTCCTGACCTTAGGGGGAAAGCTCTCAGTTTTTCCCCATTGAGAATGATATTCGCTGTAGGTTTTTCATAGATGGCTTTTATGATATTGAGGTATGTACCCTCTATGCCTATACTCTGAAGAGTTTTGATCAAGAAAGGATGCTGTACTTTGTCAAAAGCTTTTTCTGCATCTATTGAGAGGATCATATGATTCTTGTTCTTTCTTTTGTTAATGTATTGTATCACATTGATTGATTTGTGGATGTTGAACCAACCTTGCAGCCCAGGGATAAATCCCACTTGGTCCTGGTGAAGAATCCTTTTAATGGACTGTTGGATCCTATTGGCTAGTATTTTGGTGAGAATTTTTGCATCCATGTTCATCAAGGATATAGGTCTGCAATTCTCCTTTTTGATGGGGTCTTTGTCTGGTTTTGGGATCAAGGTAATGCTGGCCTCATAAAATGAGTTTTCCTTCCATTTCTATTTTTTGGAACGGTTTCAGAAGAATAGGTATTAATTCTTCTTGAAATGTTTGGTAGAGTTCCCCTGGGAAGCCATCTGGCCCTGGGCTTTTGTTTTTTGGGAGATTTTTGATGACTGCTTCAATTTCCTTAGTGGTTATAGGTCTGTTCAGGTTTTCTATTTCTTCCTGGTTCAGTTTTGGTAGTTGATACATCTCTAGGAATGCATCCATTTCTTCCAGGTTATCTAATTTGCTGGCATAGAGTTGCTCATAATATGTTCTTATAATTGTTTGTATTTCTTTGGTGTTGGTTGTGATCTCTCCTCTTTCATTCATGATTTTGTTGATTTGGGTCATTTCTCTTCTCTTTTTGATAAGTCTGGCCAGGGGTTTATCAATCTTGTTAATTCTTTCAAAGAACCAGCTCCTAGTTTCGTTGATCTGTTCTACTGTTCTTTTAGTTTCTCTTTCATTGATTTCTGCTCTGATCTTTATTATTTCTCTTCTCCTGCTGGGTTTAGGCTTTATTTGCTGTTCTTTCTCCAGCTCCTTTAGGTGTAGGGTTAGGTTCTGTACTTGAGACCTTTCTTGTTTCTTGAGAAAGGCTTGTATTGCTATATACTTTCCTCTTAGGACTGCCTTTGCTGCATCCCAAAGATTTTGAATAGTTGTGTTTTCATTTTCATTGGTTTCCATGTATTTTTTTAATTCTTCTTTAATTTCCTCGTTGACCCATTCATTCTTCAGTAGGATGCTCTTTAGCCTCCATGTATTGGAGTTCTTTCCGACTTTCCTCTTGTGATTGAGTTCTAGTTTCAAAGCATTGTGGTCTGAAAATAGGCAGGGAATGATCGCAATCTTTTGGTACCGGTTGAGACCTGATTTATGACCTAGGATGTGATCGATTCTGGAGAATGTTCCATGGGCACTAGAGAAGAATGTGTATTCCGTTGCTTTGGGATGGAATGTTCTGAATATGTCTGTGAAGTCCATGTGGTCCAGTGTGTCATTTAAAGTCTTTATTTCCTTGTTGATCTTTTGCTTAGACGATCTGTCCATTTCAGTGAGGGGGGTGTTAAAGTCCCCCACTATTATTGTATTGTTGTCGATGTGTTTCTTTGCTTTTGTTATTAATTGCCTTATAGAATTGGCTGCTCCCATGTTAGGGGCATAGATATTTACAATTGTTAGATCTTCTTGTTGGATAGATCCTTTAAGTAGGATATAGTGTCCTTCCTCATCTCTTATTACAGTCTTTGGTTTAAAATCTAATTTGTCTGATATAAGGATTGCCACCCCAGCTTTCTTTTGGTGTCCATTAGCATGGTAAATGGTTTTCCACCCCCCCACTTTCAATCTGGGGGTGTCTTTGGGTCTAAAATGAGTCTCTTGCAGACAGCATATCGATGGGTCTTGTTTTTTAATCCAGTCTGATAGCCTGTGTCTTTTGATTGGAACATTTAGCCCATTTACATTCAGGGTAACTATTGAAAGATAGGAATTTAGTGCCATTGTATTGCCTGTAAGGTGACTGTTACCATATATTGTCTGTGTTCCTTTCTGGTCTATGTTGCTTTTAGGCTCTCTCTTTGCTTAGAGGACCCCTTTCAAGATTTCCTGTAGGGCTGGTTTTTGTTTGCAGATTCCTTTAGTTTTTGTTTGTCCTGGAAGCTTTTTATCTCTCCTTCTATTTTCAATGACAGCCTAGCTGGATATATTATTCTTGGCTGCATATTTTTCTCATTTAGTGCTCTGAATATATCCTGCCAGTCCTTTCTGGCCTGCCAGGTCTCTATGGATAGGTCTGTTGCCAATCTAATGTTTCTACCCTTGTAGGTTACATATCTCTTCTCCCGAGCTGCTTTCAGGATTTTCTCTTTGTCTATGAGACTCGTAATTTTTACTATTCAATGTCGGGGTGTTGACCTATTTTTATTGATTTTGAGAGTGGTTCTCTGTGCTTCATGGATTTTCGTGCCTGTTTCCTTCCCCAAATTAGGGAAGTTCTCTGCTATAATGTGCTCCATTATACCTTCTGCCCCTCTCTCTCTTTTTTCTTCTTCTGGGATCCCAATTATTCTAATGTTGTTTCGTCTTATGGTATCGCTTATCTCTCGAATTCTGCCCTCGTGATCCAATAGTTGTTTATCTCTCTTTTTCTCAGCTTCTTTATTTTCCATCATTTGGTCTTCTATATTACTGATTCTCTCTTCTGCCTCATTTATTCTAGCAGTTAGCGCCCCCATTTTTTATTGCACCTCATTAATAGCCTTTTTGATTTCTACTTGGTTGGATTTTAGTTCTTTTACTTCTCCAGAAAGGGTTTCTCTGATAACTTCCATATTTTTTTCAAGCCCAGCTAGTATCTTTAAAGTGATGATTCTGAACTCTAGATCTGACATAGACTAATGTCCGTATTGAGTAGGTCCCTGGCAGTCGGTACTACCTCTTGTTCTTTTTGTTGAGGTGATTTTTTCCGTCTTGTCATTTTGTGCAGAGGAGAATAGATTAATGAGAGAACAAAATGCCAGCAGAGTAACAACGTCCCCCGAAAATATACTCTAAACAAATCAGAAAAGACCTGAAGCAGTGGGAAAAGAAAGGGAAAGAGAGAAAAAAGAAAAAGATAAAGATAAAGACCAAAACAAAAACAAACAAAACAAAACCACAACAACAACAAAAAAAACCAGAATGTGATCAAATATGATCAGGCTGGTATATAGATCAGTGCCACACACTAGATTTGGGGTGTATTTTGGTCTGTTAGAAGAAAGTGCCTCCCAAAATTTTAAAGAAAGAAAAACTTATATATGTATAAAAATAAGGGTTGATATGATGAAGGGATGGAATATGACTGTAAAGATGGAAAGTATAAAAAATTTTATAAAAGGAATTGATAAGAAGTTGTTTGAAAAAAGAAAGAAGAGGATTTAAAAAAAGAAAAAAAAAAGGGAGAGAATGTGATCAGGCAGGGGAATAGAAAACACCATATACTAGAGATTTAGGGTATATTTTAATCTGTTAGATAAAACTATCTCAAAATTTTAAAGAGAGAACGACTTATATATATATGCCAAAAATACGGGTAACTACTATGGAGGGATAGAATATGAGTCTAAAAATGAAAAATAATTTTTTTTAAAAAGGGATTGATAAGATGTTGGTTGAAAAGGGGGAAAAGAAAAATTCAAAAAGAAAAAAAAGAAAAAAAGACAGTTAAAAAAAAATTAACTTTGAAAGACTAAAGAATCATGGGGAAAAGCCATGAATTCTATGTACAGTATTCCCCTAGCGCTGGAGTTCTGCCGTTCTCATTGATCAGTAAACTTGGTCTTGGCTGGCTGTTCTCGCTGATCTTCTGGGGAGGGGCCTGTTGCCGTGGTTTCCAAATGTCTCTGCCGGAGGCGGAATTGCCCCGCCCTTGCCCCCTCCCGGCTAAGTAATCTGCTCGGGTTTGCTCTCCGGGGCTTTTGTTCCCTGCGAGCTTTCCGTACAGCTTTGGAGGCGGAGAGTGAAAATGGCAGCCTCCCAATCTCCGCCCGGAGGAGCCGAGAACTCGGGGCCCCGCTCCTCAGTGAGCCCCCAGAGAAAAGCCGTCAGTCACTCCTGTCTCCCCGGTCTCCGGCCACACTCCTTGCTCACCCGGCCTGTGACCGCGCGTTTCTATCTCTGGCACCCGACCCCGGGTGGAGTCTCCAAACCCAGCAGATCCCCGCAGTGCGCTCCCGCGCGGCTCCTCCCGGGGGAGGAAGGTGAGTCTCCCCGGATCTGCCGCTTGTTGGGTCCCTGCCGGAGGAGCAGGGGCCCGACTGGGCCGCGGATCACGGTTTATGGCCACCCCGAGCTGAGAGCCCGCGCCTGGGCTCCGCCTCTGCAGCCGGCTTCCCTGCTCCGTTTCCTGGGAGCTCTGCCGCACTCAGGCACCCCCGGTCTTTCTGTGACCCCGAGGGTCCCGAGACCACACTGTCCCGGAGGGTTCCACCCCCCGCTTAGCCACCAGAGTGACGTCCCTCAGCGGAGCAGACTTTTAAAAGTTCCGATTTTGTGCTCCGCGGCTCTATCACTTGCCAGAAGCGGCCGACGGAGGCCCCTCCCCCGCCGTCTATCCTCCCGAATATCGCCTCGGATTCACTTCTCCGCACGTCCTACCTTCCAGAAAGTGGTCGCTTTTCTGATGAGAGAGTTGTTGCTCTTCTTTTCTTCGATCTCCTGTTGAGTTTGTAGGTGTTCAGAATGGTTTGATCCCTATCCAGCTGAATTCCTGAGAGGAGACGAAATCCAGGTCTCCTACTCCTCTGCCATCTTGCTCCGTCCCCTTAGATTCACCTTTAAACAATGAGGTGCCGTATGACTCAACTTCAAGAGAAGCTAGCTTGTTCTCCATGTTCTCCTGTGTCCCTTGGCCATCTTAGTTAATGTGCATTAAAAAAGAGATTCATGATATATAATGTTTTTCATGTTTTATTACTTTTTTTTTTTCCCTACCTTGAAAGAACCTTATAACAGAGGAAGGATAAAATCTGCCAAAGAAACAGCAGTATCAAAGAATTTAGTGAGCTCATAAATTGGGTAAAAACACACATGCTGAAACCCCTTTCTATATAAATAACTTCCTGTAATCCTCATTCTTCTCAACCTCATTCTTCTGATAAAATTTCTTTCTTCTTAATCAATTTAAAACTCCCTTATTAGTGATCATCCTGTTGATTTTGAATCCTAAAATTAACCAGTTATTATCCATTAATTGTAGCCCTTTAGCCTTCAAGGGTTATGGCAAGAATACAGTAACTTATCTGGCTCATGGAATCTTAGAAGATTTTTAATTTCATAATATCTAGCAGGATCCAATGAGACTGGACATTTGCTTTTCCGCATCTGACTCAAAGACACACATCTTTATGAAGATTTTTAGGCTTCATATTACAATGTCTTTTCCAGTTTTCTTTCTGCTTTCCTATTCTTCAGTCACCAGAACAACCCATATCCATATACACAATAGGAAGGGCAGTGTTTGGTCTTTGCTTTCCATATTCATCAGTTTCCTCTGAAATCCAGAGCCTTTCTCACACAAAATCAAGTCATAGTTTCCAACCATACCGGACATCCCAGGGGCTCCAATAATACACTCTGGAGATTTCCAGTTATTTAGTAACATTAGGTAAAGAACTTGGAATAATGTTTATTTCTTCCTTCTCTGTCTTTATGTCAAGGTTATCAAAAAACGTAATTTTTAAACCTTCAAAATATTTTTGCTTTTTCCATTTCTTCTCCATTCCCAACTGCACAACCCTTAGCACCAAAAGTCTGTTACCTGAGGCTCCACCTGATCCTTTTGCATCAAGGCTGTCCTGCATCCACTCCACCTGTTTGTGCATTAGTGCCAGACCAATGCTTCTAGACTATCCCAGTCAATATTTCACTTTCCTATGAAAACAAAAAAGAATTACTTTGTTCTCCATTAATTTCAAATCCCTGTGCTTAATTAGAAGTGCACCATAATCTGTCCCTAACTTTGACTCCTCCCCACACTTTTCCCAGAATTCCACTGTTATATGTTATATTTCATCCTAGAGCTCTTCTTTACTTCAAACACACAAGATTTGTTTATTTATATCTCCATATCTTTTCTCATTTTGTTTCCTCTCTCCTCTTCTCTAAGCTTTCTGCTTGACCATTCTCACACTTCTCCTTTAATTGCAGCTTCCCTGTGAAGACTTCTATAACTTTTTCAGTGCACACTATTCTCTCTATTCTGTAGCAGGTGTTATTCTCTGTTTCATGTGGATTAAATGTGTGTTCCTTAGTTTGACTGAGAGATCCTAGATTCATTCACTTATTCATTCAACATTTGATGCCAAGTTTTTTTCAAGCATTGTGCAGGGAGTGAAGACAGCAGTTCCTAAAAGAACAATAGCTGAGATTGCATATACAAAGCATGCGACCCTCCACTGTTGGAAACATAGTAGGCATTGCTAAATTATCTCAGCACCCTTTCTTGCTGAGCTTGAAGATGGCTTCAGAATCCTCAAACTCATCATCACCAAGCAAATGGGGTAAGGAGCAAATTGAAATCTATTTGCCATGCCTTTCTTATAATCTAAATGAAAATGTGTGTGTATGTATAAAAATGAATCTTATTAATTCAGTTCTCTGAAGAGTTAAAAAAATAGGCTTATTTTTGAGTTGCATATTTAACATAATACCAGGAGAATTTTAATAGAGATGAGAGTTTATTAAAATGGAAAACAAATTTTATATTAATACTCAGGCCTCACAAACATTGTCTACTGCAAACTATGATTTACTCACATAGAGAATATAGTAAGAACCGATAGTCCCACATTGATTTATTTCTTCAACCACACTCAGGGATACAGAGCAACATAATTAACAGCAGTATCTTCAGACACAAAGAAAATCAATTCTTATGCATGCATATGTGTTGACTAGGAATCTTTTAGAATTTTTCACAATGTCTGATTCAGTAAACTGCATCTATGATAGTGAAACCTAAGTGCACTCTTTTGTAATACATCTTGGCAAATACTGCAAATGCTATAGACCCAGAAGCAAAATGACAACAAACAGAAAATTCTATTACAGTACAATTAATTATTAGGAAAATTTGCTAGTCCAGTTCCCAAACAGCAACCTAATGAAAGTGGTTTTTATGTATATGTGAATTTGTATCAGAGATAAAACTAAATGAAAGCATAAAAAGAAAAAGGGAGTAGGGAGGACATGAGCAATGGCTGTATATTAGGAGAAGAGAATAACTAATTGGTGACAATATTTTGGAGGTTTTCTAGTACACAAAATCAAGAAGGTTAGATTTTAGCATGGCAATAAAAATTAGTACGTGGTTGTGAGGAAAATAGAAACTACAAGAGCTGCTACATAGATATGCCTTTCTCCATAATTGTCTTGACTGATTAAATGACAGAAGTTTCTTCTATAAAAAAGGTTAATAAAGATGAAGCATACGCTTAGCCTGATTTAGTTCTACAAGCTGTTCTTTAGGCTTTGTAGGAAAACCAATTTCCATTACCCACCAGCCTTCTGATTGTTCTGAGCTTTCTCATTAGCTTGGGGAAAAAGATTCTCTATTTTTTTCGTTTGTTTGTTTTAGAGAGAGAGAGAGGGTGGGGGGAGAGGCAGAGGGAGAGAGAGAATCCCAAGTAGGCTCCAATGCTCAGCATGGAGCCTCACATGGGGCTTGATCTCATCATGACCCTAAGATCATGACATGAGCCTAAATCAAGAATCCAGAGCTCAGCTGACTGAGCCACCCAGGCACCCCTGAGATTCTACTACTGTTATTTGAAGTATCACCAACCGACTTAGAGTGGATACAACAAATGCCAAATTGAAATATTCAACCTTCTTTATCTTTTATTTAAATTAAATGGGAATGTCTCTTGTCTTTCAGATTTTTTGTATGATTCCTAAATTTTATGGTTTGCACAGGCCTCGATGCAGTCCTTCCTAGAATAAGAGCTCTTTTATTTTTATCTGGATATATGATTAACTCTAATGGACTGAGGACTTTATCATAACGTTTAACTGATACAAGCATGTCCTCACAGATTCAGGAAAGTGTTTGAACCAGTAGGAATTTATTTATTTTATTTTTTTTAAAGATTTTATTTATTTAATTGACAGAGAGAGAGAGAGACAGCGTGAGGGGGAACACAAGTAGGGGGAGTGGGAGAGGGAGAAGCAGGCTTCTGGCTGAGCAGGGAGCCCGATGTGGGGCTCAATTCCAGGACCCCAGGATCATGACCTGAGCTGAAGGCAGTGGCTTAACCAACTGAGCCACCCAGGCGCTCCTGAACCAATAGGACTTTAATATAAATCTGTGGAAGGTGAAGATGGTCACTCACTTTTTATTGCCTTGTTTCAAAATTAAGACACAAAAATATAGCATCCACTTTATTTTTAAAATAAATATTATAGTATTACTTATCCATAATAGCCTGGCCTCCTTTAGAACTATACAGACAGCAAATTAGTTATATTTTTCAGTGCAGACTATTTATTCATTACAAGTGTATAGATAAATAAATTTAAAATTTTACCTGAATTTATTTTTCTCCCCATTTGGTATTTTAGTCCTATAGAAGAGATTGGATAGAGATGGCAAGGTCTTAAAAGTTTCAACCAGAGACAATTTTAATAACTTTATTTTTTTTCCCCTTGGTGTAGTACAAACTGACCTACTTTGAAGCATTTGGAACATCAAAATGCTATTGCAATGTTCTAACCAAGAAGCTGTCCAAACTAAGTGATTGTGGCACTTCATAATTGAAGGACTTCAAATAAATCTAGTGCTGCCCCAGTTTCAGCTCATAGCCTCTCTGCCATTTTTTCTTTGAGTACTTTCTAGGTAAAGAGAAGAAAGCTCTATAAGCAAGGGAAGGAGAGAATTATAAACTGATGGAAAATTGGAGGAAATTAATAGTGTTGTTTTTGGATCTTCTTAATATTTTGATATTTGGGGACAAAAGAAGATAGTTGGATTTTTACTTTCAATGAGAAAATGATTTGCAACTTAGCTTAAGACAGCAAGACTGATGGGACCTGCCCTGACCTCACCCATCACATCCCAGATAATCAAAGCTTAAGAGATAAGATGGTATAACTCTGAATCCCATATATCTGAAATAAATTTGACTCAACAGAGGAAAGTGCATTTAAAAAAATATGTTTACCGATTAAAAAGCAGAAATACAATTTTGGGGGGAAATATTTTTGAAAGAAAATGTTCTTCAATTATCAGCTATTATTATAGAAAAGTATAAAACGAAAATCTCTGGATTTCTCTTCTGGTTCTTTCATTTACTAACTGTATAATCTTGGGTAAACCACTTTATTCTGAGACTATTTTCTTATCCTTAAGTCAGAATGATTACACATTCCAAATTGACTTCATAGGACCAGGTAAAGGTAGAATCAATATTGTGTATGAAAACACTTTGAAAATATGGAAAACCATATTAAAATATGAGGCTTGATTGATATTATATATATATATATATTATTATTTATTTATTCATTTTAAGAAACACCTGGGAGCTGGGGCAAAGGGAAACCTCCACTAGCTTCACCTGGGAGACCCGTAGGCAGGAAGTCTTCATTCTTCCTTCAGAACCAGAGCAAAGCTTCTTGCATTGGCTCTTTTTCTTGCCCTTTCTTTTTTTATTTTATATATTTATTTATTTTTAAAATAATTTTTTTAAGATTTTATTTATTTGACAGAGAGATAGAGAGCACAAGTAGGCAGAGAGGCAGGCAGAGGGAGAGGGAGAAGCAGGCTCCCCGCTGAGCAGCGAGCTCAATGCAGGGCTTGATCCCAGGATCCTGGGATCATGACCTGAGCCGAAGGCAGCCGCTTAACCAACTGAGCCACCCAGGCGCCCCGCCCTTTCTTTTTTTAAAGGAAAAGTATTATTTTATTAAGTTTTTAGAATTCCAGTACAGTTAACATACAATGTTATAGTAGTTGATTGATATTATTATGTTGGCATTACAAGTTTAACCAAATGACAAACATTTGGCCATGACTTTAACTACAATCTCATAATGTGTCATTTTGACAATAATCTTAAACATAAGGACATGAAAGAACGAGAAAGAGTGTTGATCGATCTACAACACTATCCAATCAGTAATGTTTTGAAGCCAGCTTTTTGACATTTTCCAAATGAGACCAATGCTGATCTCACAGTAATCCAAAGAGGGTGAATAGTATTTACAAGCAGTATAGAAGAATATAATGATTGAGATTTTTCCTATTTGAAAAAGTAATTCAACATGATATACATCATAAGAGCATTTATTTGCAGACAACATTACATTCTTGTGCAAATCACTTCTGCTCACATACACCACTGGCTTGACCTAATACATATTTCAAAACAGGGATGAATCTACCTAAGTCAAAAAATAATACCTGTATCAAATGCTGTATTTTAGCCTTCTCTGAGCACAAGGACATGGAGAAGGATGGAAACAATGATTAGTGTGCAGAGAAGGGAGAGCAGGAAATTTTCCGTTTACTCGAAAGAATGTTTTCTCAAATTGGGCTAACATTTCCCTGGTTGGTTTTACCAGTGGGAAGCTTTTAAAAGATTGGAGAGTTCTACTTTTGTTCTTAGTTTTATTGTATCTTTGAGTTTGCTAAAAATTATTAGAAATCTTGCTAAACTGGAACCTGCAGATGCAAGCCAAGGCTCAGATAAAATCATCAGCCCTTTATTTCCTAGCCTTTTGGAACTTTGTGTAATCCATCTCTCTCCTGTCCCCAGGAAGCCCACTATCCTCATGGTACTGCAAATTCTAAGATCTAACGTTTCATATTAATATGGTAATAACTTATGTTACCTTTTAAAGGTCAATTTATATTTTTAAATATAGCCTTAAAGGGGCAGTGAATAAATCTTAGATGTGAATCTTCAGGTGATATGATTCCCAGATGAGGGTCTATATTTGTGTAGGGATTTTATTTTTCCAAACTATACAACCAGCCAAATATAGATAAAACTAATGTCCATGCATGTAGATGATTTTGTTGCAAAAATATAGTGAAATTAGGGTTTAATATTGTCCAGAGACTGTTAAATACCATTGAAATGTCTCTTGATGCCAAGTATCTAGACGACTATGATGAATATTCAAATATAAAATATGGAGTGCTGAACAAAAACAATGATGTGCTGTGATAATAAATTTGCAACACAAACTCAAGTACTCATGCACCATCACATTTCTTCACTTTTAACAAATGAAATTAAATCTTCCTTTAAACCAGAAAAGTCAATCTCAGGCATTTTTACTCTCCTGATCTCCTTGCCCCATTTACCTTATACAGAGCAGAACATTCAGGAAAGCTTCTTCTTTTGTCAGTCTGCTAATTATTGTTGAGACGCTGCTGTCCTTGATCACTGAACTCTTGAAGTCTGGTGATTCTCATTTTCTAATGCCATCTTTGGGGCTTTTCCTGAAGCTGTGCTTCTTATCTCAGGGTCAGAGTCATAGGAACACTTGGAAGCCACCTTCTCCAAGGTCTTACTTTTATCCCTGCATGCCTCCACAAAGCAGATGGATGCCCCTCACAGAACCTGCCAATGTCCAATCTGTAAGAAATCTCTCCTTACCCTTTGCTGTTCTCAAAAATAATCTCCCCTGCCCATTTCTCCTCCTATCTCAGGAGCCCAGCATAAACTTATCGGTACATGTGAGCTTTGATCTTTGCAGTAGCCCCTAAAACACAGAAATAAAGATCTGCCAACATGCATGACCATGACCATGAAGGAGAAATAAGGAAGTATAGCTACAGATTAAAACTTCAATACATTAACCTTGACCAACTTATTAAGTCCTTTTGTCCCCCCACCTACAAAGTAGAAGTTCTATCAAGTTTGGATGATTTACTTTTCTCATTTTGTGGCTAAAAACTGTACCTCTAGCCCTTGTTAGTAGAAACAGATTCCACATATAAGTGAAATCATATGGTATTTGTCCTTGTCTGCTGGACTTATTTCACTTAGCGTAATACCCTCTAGGTCCATCCATGTGGTTGCAAATGGCAAGATCTCACTCTTACCTGGCACTAGCATCCTTAAACCCATAAGAAAGGCCCCTGCCAAGCACCCCATGCTTTAGAGGACCCTGAATATCACAAACATACCAAATTAAATTATAACAGATGCATAATCACATCACTAGCATCTGGTGCTCAGGGCTGACACAGTGTGACCAGGACACCTGAAATCGCTGCCTTCACTCATACCAGTCAGGTGCAGAGAAGAGCTTCCTATCTCTTGTCTTATGTTCTTGAACAAAATATGCCTCTATCTGAATACCATAAAGGTTTTGAGTTGTCTCACTATCAACACTGGAAATAGAGACAGAAAGGATCTGAGTATTAGAAGGTCTTAGATAAGAGGAAAAACGTGCCCCATTCTTCCCCCTACACACGACTCTTAACAGGTTACTTCATAAGGAAGCATCATTTCCCAGTGTGCTGAGCATCCATTTTTATTCTTTTCACTTGTATTTCAATGCACAATTCCAAAGATATCTGAAAATTAGCCAAGTCTTCTCAATAGTTGTGCAAGGTGGTTTAGAAACATTTCCAATATTAATGTATATTACTCTTAAATTTATATATATGTATATTTATGACATTTATATATATCACATAACATAAAGGAAGCCTGACATTGATGCTTTTCATCAGCAGTGATATTGGATATTAGAAATTTAGATTTGTGAGTAGTTCCATTTTGACAAAAATTTTCAGTAAGGATTAGTAACACTTTCCCAAAAAATCTTAACAATTTATATTTATTTAAATGAATTTTTAAATTGATATTTATTATAAATTGTATTTTGCCTTTATGCTTGATAGAAAAGTTTGGATATTTGAGAAGAAATTAACTTTCATCAAACAATACAATGAATATCAATGTATTCCTTATATTTACTTTAATTTACATTTCTTTCCCTTTTTTTGACATATAGTTGACACAATGTTAGTTTTAAGTGAACAACCCAGTGATTCGTTAACTGTATACGTTATGCTGTGCTCACCACAAGTGTAGCTACCATCTGTCACCATACAATGCTATTATAATACCACTGAGTATATTCTCTATGCTGTATCTTTCATTGCTGTGACTTATTTATTCCATAGCTGGAAGCCTGTATGTCCCACTCCCCTTCACTCATTTGCTCATTCCCCTACTCCCTTCCCCTCTGATAACCACCAGTTTGTTCTCTGTATTCATGGATCGGTTTCTGCTTTTTCTGTTTGTTCATTTGTTTTGTTTTTTAGATTCCACATATAAGTGAAATCATATGGTATTTGTCTTTGTCTGTTGGACTTATTTCACTTAGCATAATACCCTCTAGGTCCATCCATGTTGTTGCAAATGGCAAGATCTCATTCTTTTCTATGGCTGAGTAATGATTAAATTTTTATATGTTATATTCAAAGTTTATAGACTTTAAAAAATTGCATTTTCTTTTTTGATCTTTTATATCGTCACCATTCAAAAGAATATAAGTATCTGAAAGTACCCATTATAAAATGATGTTCAGGAGAGTAAAAAACAAACTATAAAATAAATATATAGTAGTTTATAAATCACAGGTGCTTTTGTTTATTGTTCATTTAACCATTGTGGTTATATTAACAATACCTAGATAGGTACAATAAAAATTAAGTTCAATCAGAATTTATATGTTGCCCACTTTTCATTTTATAAAACCATAGCATTCCTTTTTTTTTTCATTTTTTTGTTATGAAAGTACATTGTTTGATGAGCACAGAGAATGTACTTTATTTCACAGTTTGTTGGTTTGGTATACAGCTTTTAGACATTTAAACGTCTTACATGTGGGCTTCCATTTGTACTCTGGCCCTGGGCCTCTCAAATACTAGAAGCAGGCCTATAAACTAGAATAGTAAAAGAATGTGAATAGATCCACTTTCCCTGACCCTGACCTTTAAAAATAGCCAGCAGAACTACACATGATTGATTTCCTGGCCTCTAAAGAACTATTGGTATTACAGGTAAATTTCCAGGACTTCCCTTGTCCTGTTGTCTTCCTGTTTCATGCAGATTTCACCTCTCTATTCTGTTGGTAACTCTCAGTTCTCTGACCCCAACCTCATTCTCCATCGCTCCCATGTAAATGAACTGTTTGTGCGTATTCCATTGTGTTTGGTCTTTCGCTTTTGATCCCAGGCTGTTTGATTCATCCCTTTAGTTGCCAGCTTCCCTGATGGCTTGAGTAGTGAGGGTTAGTTCTGGCCGCTTAGGAGGCTCTTCTTATCCTTGGAGACTCAGCTGGAACCTGGCAGAGTAACTCACACTTCTAATGTAGGTGGTGGGTCCGAGAGATTAACACCAATCCATTATTACTATGGAAACAAGATAAAGGAAATAACTTACTTTATCATAGGAAGGAAGAAGGTTTTTCTTTGTATATAAAAAAATGCACATATGCAAAATACTACCAAAAATTCTATATATGTCATCTACACTTATAAACGTGTAAGCTTCCTTGTGGAATCTCATTTCTTTACTCAAATTAAAGAAGGTTTCTGTCTCTGAAAAAGACATGCTAAATATTATCTGTCACATATATTTCTGTACCCTGTCTTATTAAATTTTAATGTTTGATTGCTCAGTGAAATAACATTGAATAAATCAGTGCAAATAAGTATCAGCATCTAAAATTTCATGTCTCGCATATATTATCTGTCACCTCAACATTACTTTTCTGCACTCTAGAGAACTAAGAGATAATTCAATTACCAAAATACTCATGGGAGAAACAAGGTAGTAACTAAATACCACACTTTTTGTATGAATATTTGTCATTCTGGCTGTTAACAATGCAATCTCTTCAGTATTAGTACACAAATTCCTTTTGTGTGCACTTTTGGTCAAGGTTAGTGTTTTTCAGGTGCTACAGAATTCTTGGCTACACACTCCCTAAATTCCTCGCATGATGCAAGGAATGGCCCAAGCTCATCTAATGAAATGGGATTAAATGGGTCTTTGATCTTGAGTTAGAGATGCAGACATGCGGGATAATTGGAGGCAAAATCTGACATCCAGTAGGTGTGCAAGAGTATGGCCCTACTGGATTTTTAGCTAGAGACCATCCTGATGGTTCGGCATCTGTACTATACCAAGAGATAGGTGTTTTAAAAATCACCCATCCCTGATTAGAGATAATTCATTGCAGGAACAATGGTGCATGCTGCCAAACTACTCCAAGTACCTTGTATTTTTTCCTGCTTCTTTGTGTCTAAGAGTTCCCCTGGATCTGTCTATTCCCTACGCCTTGTCAGTTATATCTTATCATCCAGATTTTCACTTGTTCTGTGAGCATTCATTGCCATTTTGCCTGAGACAGGATTGGTTTCCTTTGCTTGCATAATACAATGTTTCTGAGAACTAATATTCGTAGAAAATGTTATGATAAACAATTTAAATTGATTCACATTCAAGAGTAATCTAGAATAACCAAAAAGTTTATGTAAAAAGTAATCCCAAGAAACAAGTCTAAAAAATAATAATGGAATGCACTGCTTTGGAGCACTTCAGGGTGCTTTTTTCACTTATTACCTTCTTTGATAATGGCAACAAGCAAGTGAGACCAGAAGGACAGAAAATGTTGTCCTGATTTTACACACAGACACAATGAGATTGAAAACCCAAGAGTCTAAAAGGTGTGTTATGCCACAGAAACAGTTGGGCATATGCTTAGGGCTGGTTGAGAAATCTTGAGAAGGAAATACAATAGGTTTGATTTTCTACATGCAGCCCTATAAAGGCACAACCAACATCATCATCTACTACCTTTATTAGATGTGGAAGGAAGGTAAGCAGGCTTCCTATATACTGGAATCATTTTCTAATTTCTTGGAGCTTCTATTCCACTGGGCTGACAAGCACTCCAGCAACTACTTTGCAATAATGTTCCCATTACCCGGTTAGATTTACTGGATCATTTGTCAGAGAATTTCAAAATCAAGCATTTTATGTCTTTATCTCTAAACCTGGAAACTTGTATTCAAGTGAAACTGCGGGCAGAAACTCAATGTGTAAACAGAAAGCTGATGCTCTAAGTGAAGCAAGATTTGTGAGACTAGAGACCTCTGATCCCCACACTTAAGGCCCCTCTGTAACCCAGGGCTCCTCGAGAAAGGGTCTAAACACTATTAATGTAGCCCTGCCCCCTGTTTTATAAGTGAAAATATCCAGGCACAGATAAATTATGTGATTTTTTTTTTTCCAAACCTGGTCCCAATATAGAAATTTTATGGAAGACATGGAACCTTGACTCCCAGACAAGTACTTTTTTTTCAAATTCAGGGGAACACTTGTATTTACACCCCATTCACCCAAACTTCACATCGAAGGAAGGGCTTTTTCAGTGTCTTGTGAAGATGAGCATGAATAGCCCTGGCAATTATACTAAGTTGTACATTCTTCAAGTCATTTGTGTGCTTTTTGAGGGAGTTTCTATTTCCCATGGCTAAACAGGCAACATAACTTACCTTCCAAATGAGAATACTTTTGCATGTGAAAGTCTCCCCCTACACCTCAAAAAGGACCCAAGGCCCTGAGATCCTCTACCGTGGGCATCACTCTGTGATGTGCTGCTTGGGACCACCTTGGGGTGCTTGCTAAATTATGA
The DNA here is from genome assembly GCF_029215605.1 of Mirounga angustirostris. Taxonomy (NCBI): domain Eukaryota; kingdom Metazoa; phylum Chordata; class Mammalia; order Carnivora; family Phocidae; genus Mirounga; species Mirounga angustirostris. The sequence goes on along the minus strand of NW_026991712.1, from coordinate 54,127,770 downwards.
GGGCCCTGAAAAATTCCCCTCCACTAGAGGGGGGTAGGGAGAACACCTGAAAGAACTTGGGGAGGCGGGGGTGGGGGTGGGGGTGAATCCCCCTATGGTGAAGCTGTAGGTGCTGGTATGGGAGGCTCAGAGAACTTGGCCTGGGGGTACCAAGAGGGGGGAGGGGGCAGTGTCCCAGAAAGCCAGCTTATCTAGGGAGGGCCCCAGGGTCCCTCTCCAGGGCTGCATTCCAGGCCTGTTTCCAAACCTTTAATTGGGAGTAAAGCCCTCCCCACTCCATCCAGGCTCAAAGCAGCCACAGGATCTTCCCGACATATGAAGATTTTATGACCCAAAAAAGAAATAATAATAATAATACTCAGTATAATAATATAATAATATAATATAATATAATATAATATAATATAATATAATATAATATAATATAATATAATATAATATAATATAATATATATGTAATTACACCTGGAGAGCAGGCCAGGCAAAGTAGGATGTATGATCATCCTATCCATGGTATCTAGTGTTATGTTTTATATAATTGGAATTACTCTATGAAAAAGGCATTCAGCAGTCTCCATCTTGCCCTCAATTATTTAGAATGTCAAAATAAATTCTGTACCACATAGATATCTAAACAGTCCCTGCCTCACAAGAAGAGATTCAGACACATTTGTGGCATTTGTAGGTACATCCTGTCTGGTCTGCTTGGAAGGCACACACATGAGAGGAGGCTAAAAAGTGAGGGAATTCCATTCTAAAATAAAATAGTAAATTATATGAAACGAAATTAGTGAATAAAAAATGAAATTAATATCTGTTGAGTTCAGTTTTCTCAGAGAAGTTTCAGTGTTGAAGTCCTGGTTACTCTTTTCCACAACACCATTTCCACTCAAGCCTTACTTTCTTGTGGTGGCCAAAGGTCAATATTGGGCTCTTTTTCAGCCCTTGCAAGTGCAATTTTGTAGGCTACTTTTATAGGATATCCTTGCCCTTTCAATTAGCTGTCTGTTCTCCTTAGTTACAAAGCAAATGACTTTCTGACCAGCTAACTCTGGGCCTTTAGTGAGTTGTGGTCCCACATTTGCATTTGACACTAATCACTCCAGCCAGCTTAATACCAAAATCAATTTCCAATTCAGGAGCAACAAATGATTAGTCACCTGGTCAGTGTGTGGTTTCCTGATTCCCATATTCCTTAAATTGTGAATCTGTTAATGATATTGCTGAGATAGGGGAGAGCCTATCTTTAGGGAACACAGCTAAATTTTCACTTCCTTCACTTCTTCTTGGCAATATATAAAACTTATGATCAGAAAATGACCATTAGGGTCTGTATAAGAACATTTTATAAACTGATACTTAACATTTACAAATTTTGCACACTTCTGTGTTTATTATATTTCACAATAAAAAAAGAAAATATTAAAAGCTAAAGTATGATAGAATTAATTTTTAATTAGAAAACATTTGCATTCCTTTAAAATTCTTCATTTTCACTTTTAGACCTCCTACACTTGAAAGATTCCTAACTAGAATCCAAATTATTACTGGGTCTCCAGTCAGTAGGTCATGCTGGTCATGGAGCCCATTCTACTGCCCTGTCCGGGCAGAGAAACAAATACGCAGCCCTGCCCAGTAGCTGAGTGTCACATCTAGTCCTACCCATCCAGAAAGCCTGGCCAGACAACCTGGCAGCTATGGGACTCATCCTTCAATCCTGCACAGGAAGCCAAGCCAGCAGCTCTGCCAGGTGCTGAGCATAGCCTCTGGCCCCAACTAACCCCGGGACCCACATTGTCTCTGGGCAGCCTCAGAATCCATCTTACTGTATCACCAAGTTATGAAGCCTCACCTATAAGCCCACCCAGCAGAGGAACCTGGCCTATAGCCCTGCTCAGTTGTTGAAACACAGCCTGCAGCCTTGCCCAGGCAGGCACCCCAGCCAGTGACTCCCCCAATTGCAGAGCACAGTCTCCAGCCCCACCCAACTGTGGGCCACAGCTGGAGGTCAATGACAATTTTTTACAAAAATAGAAAAAAAAAAAAAAAGAAGCACTAAACTGAATAGCCAAAGCAATCCTGAGAAAGAACAAAGCTAGAAGAATCATACTTCTAGATTTCAAGCTATATTATAAAGTTATATAGTAATCAAAATAGTATGGTACTGGCATAAAAAGAGACACAAAGAACAATGGAAAGAATTGATAGCCTAGAAAAAAATCTATGCATATATGGTCAATTAGTATCTTACAATAGAGTCTGTCTCTATCAGATTGTAAACTCCCTGAGGGCCCATATTGCTCTGTACTTTACCTATGATGCCTGGAAATAGTTCTTAAGTAGTAGATACTTAATAAATCTCTGGAAAACAGTATGGAGTTTCCTCAAAAAGTTAGAAATAGAACTACCCTATGATCCAACAATTGCACCACTAGGTATTTACCCAAAGGATACAAAATACTGATTTGAAGGGGCACATGCACCCTGATGTATATAGCAGCTTTATCAACGATCGTCAAATTATGAAAAGAGCCCAAATGTCCATTGACTGATGAATGGACAAAGAAGATGTGGTATATATATATATATATATAAAATAGAACATTACTCAGCCATTACAAAGAATGAAATCTTGCCATTTGCAATGACATGGGGGAGCTGCAGTGTATTATGCTAAGTGAAATGTCAGAGAAGGATAAATACCATATGGTTTCACTCATATGGAATTTAAGAAACAAAACAGATGAACATAGGGGAAAGGGAAAAAAAAAGAGAGGGAAGCAAACCCTAAGAGACTCTTAAGTATAGAGAACAAACTGAGGGTTGATGGATGGGAGGTGGGTGATGGGTATTAAGGAGGGCACTTGTTGTGATGAGCACTGGGTGTTCTATGTAAATGAATCACTAAATTCTTCTCCTGAAACCAATATTACACTATATGTTAACTAACTAGAATTTAAATAAAAATTTGAAACAACAACGAAAAGATACTTAATAAATATGTGTTATATGGATGAATAGCTCTTCTTTGGGAACTTGATAATCTTATAAAGTTATTGGATTTCACACAAAACATATATAAAAGGACATTTCTGGAGTTTTCTTCCTTTCTTGGTGTTCACACTAAACCTCTATATTAGTTTGTTACAGTAATGAAGTACCACAAACTGAGGGGCTTAACCAACAGAAATTTATTGGCTCACAGTTCTGGAGGCTAGATGTCTGAAATCAAAGTGTTGGTAGTGTTGGTTCCCTCTGAGAGTGTCTGTGAAGGCAAAATCTGTTCTGGGACTTTCTCAGCTTGGCTATGAAGATAACCCTCTTCATGCTCATATCATGTTTCTCCTTGTATGCATATATTTGGGTCCAAAATCTCCCTTTTTATAAAGCAATCAAGTTGGATTAAGGCCCATCCTAGTGATCCCCCTTTTTTTTTTCTTTTTTTTTTAAGGGTAGCACTAGGATTTATTGAGCTGTGGCTTAGTACAGGAGCTGGGGCTTGCCCATGGTGCTCTTGATGTAGAAAGCCCGGATATTCTGCCAATTCTTCTTGAGCAAGGACACCAGGAAATTGATCGCTAAGTGGATGTTGTACACAAGCTCATCATCTGTCATCTTCACATGGCCAACAGCCACTGCCAGACATAGCACCTTCTTCATCTGGAATTTGGTGGTGGACTTCACTTCATCCACTTTGGCCACATGTTCTCATTGTGGGTCAGCAAGGAAGGGAACTTGCCAGCCTTATTCCAGCCTGGGCCCAGGATTCATGGGATCTGCTTGATCAGAGATTCTGAAGCCAAAAAGGCATCATACTTTTTGGCCAGCTTCTTGACTAATTTCTTATTCTTGTTGAGTTTCTTCAGCACCTCAATATCCATGTGGGGAATATCCACTGCCTTGGCCTCATCACAGTGCTGCTGATCCCCCAAAACACATACGGAGAACTTGGGGCGGGGAGTGGACTTAAGCCTGATGGTGCCCGAGAAGCGTTTGTCCTTCTGAGGGTCATAGTTCTGCAGGGTGATCTGCAGCTCCAGCGTCTCCAAAAACTTCCGGCGCTTACGCTGGTTCCCGTGCAGGACTTCCTGCACCGCCTTGTACAGGGTGTCACCGGAGACTTTGCTGCTCATGGTTCTTTGCACCGCAGAAACCGGAAAAGAGCCTAGTGATCCCATTTTAACTTGGTTACCTCTGTAAAGACACTATCTCCACATAAGGTCACATTCTGATGTACGGGGGTAGGACTTTACCATATGGATTTTGAGGGGACACAATTCAACCCATAACAACCACTTACATTTCTATCATAGTATTTCCCTTATTGGTTATAATAATTTGTCTTTATTCATGATTAAACTTTGAGACAATTTGAACACAGTAGTCACTCAGTAAACATAGAGGGTATGAGTGAATGTATGCTCTGAAGAATGATTATTGATCCTAACACCCACCTTCAGCTTTTCCAATAGGGCTTCTTTTTTTTTTTAAAGATTTCATTTATTTATTTTAGAGAGAAAGTGAAAGAACAGCATGAACAGGGGAAGGGGCAGAGGGAGAGGGAGTAGCAGACTCCCCACTGAGCAGGGAGCCTGACATGGAACTCGATCCCAAGACCCCCAGATTTTGACCTGAGCTGAAGTCAGATGCTTAACCGACTGAGCCACCCAGGCGCAACCCCACAGGGCTTCTTAAAATGATCAGATAGCCTCTTGCTTCAAACCTCCATCAAGGCCTAATCACCATTTTCCTAGGCTTGCTTTTTCCTACCTTGTACCATGTTGTAGTGAATCTGAGCACATCCATGATGCCTATTAGCACTACAAGGACAGGACCCTGAGTTAATATACTCATCTTCATACCCCCAATATCTAGTGCCTTGCTTGGAGCATAGTAAATGTTCAATGTTCATTGAACTCACGGAAGCCAACAGAACTATGACCCAGACCAAAGAAGTAAGGACAAAAATCATTTCCACATGGATATCTTAGGAATGGCTATTATCTCTGTGACTCTGGGGTACATGGATCTTTCACTGTTGTCCATTTCTTGAAAACTGAGGTCAGTGTGACCTTCAGGCTGCAGGTGCCTCCTATCACTGTGTCCCGGGAGAAGTGGAAATCGAGTTACACTGAAAGCAAAGTGAAACTACTTCAGGGTCTTGTCCCAGCTGTTAGTTCCTAGGAAAAGAAACAGTGTCACATTTCATTGTCTCTGTATCACAACAGCAATAAAAAAACAATTCCCTTCCTTTAGAACAGTGCTGTTCCGGTCCTGACGCTGCAGTGGCATAGGATTTTGTGGGAAGGTGCATTTTTAAGAGAACTTGGCAATACAAGGAAGTGCCGCAATCCGGTTTTTAATGCCATCTTGGCATTGTCTTAATTCCCATTTCAGATGTTCCACTTGGAGGGGTGAGAGTGTGGACATTTTTTTTTCCCCTTGGAAATGCAACAAATACCATAGCAGTATATAGTTTGTCCTCAGCTCCAGAGAGAGGTGCTGAAAGGAATGCTTCACTTGGCACAAATTCAAGGACACTCATTATAATAGGAGAAATCATACATCACAAAATTCAAGGACACTCATTATAATAGGAGAAATCATACATCACAATAAAAAAAAATGTTAGCTTTCACTTAATATCATCCCATTGCCTTAAGATATATTTTCATTTTAGACTCCTTCTGTGGAGACTGCAGTGTTGGGAGAGCAAAATGAACAAAGAAATGAGTACAGATATATGCTAGGCAATAAAATATTATTTAAAATATCAGAAATAGTGCACCTTATGGAAATTAAGGTAGCTTGGACATTCCTCCCATATGTGGAATGAATAAAAAGTAAGCTGAATCCTGAGCAATCTTTCAATTTGCTATTGAATGACTGAGTTTTGCTTTTTTTTTTTCTTTTAAGTAAAACTTAACAACCTAGTATGACATTAAAATTGTCTCTTCACAAATTCTGTGGTTCCATCCTTGATTTCATGCTGTAGGATCTCCTTATAGATGAATCTGTAATTTAAGAATAAATATCTCTGGGGCGCCTGGGTGGCTCAGTTGGTTAAACGTCTGCCTTCGGCTCAGGTCATGATCTCAGGGTCCTGGGATCGAGCCCCGCATAAGGTTCCCTGCTCAGCGAGGAGCCTGCTTCGCCCTCTCCCTCTGCTACTCCCCTGCTTGTGCTCTTTCTCTCTGTCAAATAAATAAATAAAATCTTAAAAAAAAAAATCTCCTTTCAATGTATTGGTAACTAAGTCCTGATGCAGACCGTTCTATCAAGTCTTTCCTGACTTTGAATTTGGCTCTCTAGGAGTTCCCAGGAGTATTTTGCTCCAAGATATTCTCTCCAGATGTGTCTCTGCAATTTAAGATTGAATTTATGCATGCTCATATTCATATTTTAGACAACCGATACCTCAGTAATGTTTTTATTGATCTTACTGCAAAAAGATGAGAGCTTAATTGGTAGGGCGAGATTGGTTCTGTATGGGTATATTTGATAAGGTAGACCCTTAGGGGAGATCATTAGGCCCTAACGAAAAAAGAATTGGTCTTATTGCTGTCCTCTCAAACTGTTTTTGCTTATCTTATCATGAAGGTGGTGGTGGGGCTCTGTGTTTAGGCAAAAAGCTGAACTGGATTTCATGGAATCGCATGGGGGCTGGGTGACCAATGAGAGGCTGTTGCTAGGGAGAGATTGCAACCAACATATGCTAACTAAATCAGACTTGATATAAGTTGAAAAAAAAAGCAGGAGGAGATAAAATTCTCTTTGTGCATTTCTCTCTCTCTCTCTCTTAGTACTAGCTACTCTAATATAACACTATTATTCTTTTTTTTCCTCCTTTTAGAGGCTTCCTTTATTCTTTCCAATATTCTAGCAATGTCTGGATTAACCCTGGTAGATAGGACTTTTTTTTTCTTTTTTATGCTAAACTTCATTAGGGCAAAAGAAGTCAGGGTTCTAATAATCTCCTGTGCTCCATTCCAGAAGACTTCTTTGGCCTTTCATGAAAATCCCTGGTTCTGTACAGTGGGATGTGCTTCCCAGCTTTACTGACAAGTTGTTCAAAGAAGGCTATTGCCTAACATCATCTGTGAACAGACCTATGGCCTTGGCTTGATTATAGCACTATTATTCTTACCTCTTATTTACCCAGACCTGTTTTTTTTTTATTTTCCTTTCTCTGTCTTAAATACTTCAGCCGTGCTTTCCATCTTAGCTATTCTACTGCCTTCTCTCTCTATCTATGAAATCACCAACTCTCAATTTGTCATAGATCATTGCTAGTGATTCAGTTCATAAGAAATCTAAGATTGTAAAAAAATAGTTCATTAAATATCAAGGGTTCACGGTGATAGAAGTATGGTGATCTATGTCAGGGCAGCAGCTGGACAGGATCTCAGAAACTGAAAAGTCTGGTATCTTGCCTGCCCACAGGGTAACTCATTTGTGCTGGAGTCTACTTACTGGGAATCAACAGAAACTCCTAAAAAATGCCAAGTTATGCAACAGCCTCAAAAATAATACAGTGCTTATTGCTCAATAATTATTTGTTGACTATAAATGAATAGGAAATCAGCCCTTGCTCTTCAGAGAAAATAATATAGTATGGGTCTTTTATGCAATTCAAGAATGAGTAAGATGAATCATGAATTTATGAAAGCCTCAATGGTTAGAGAAAATATACATTCATGTCCAACCACACCTCCCTCATATACTGGCATACCCCATATCACATTAAGAAAGCGTTTCCTATTTTTCTCCCCTATTTCTGTAATGAATGATGTTGGATCTTTAATTAAGCTAAGTATTGAATGATGAATTATTTGTTCAATATTCACATATTGAAAATTCTTTCCATAATTCAGGAAAAAGTCTGTGTCATTTCCCCTAATTTCTTGTCTGTGCCTTGAGTAACATTTTAAGTGTTTGCTTTGTATTTGTAGTAACAGATCAGATAATGAAAAAAAAAAAAAAGGAATTCTCACCTTTATTACTATTTATTTTAAATTAATTCAATTTTTAAGCCAAGAGACTGGAACAACAAATATAAAGCTGTATATTGTTGATGATAAGGCCAGATGAGTTCTGTCTCTTATTCCACAGCATTGGTAGATACTGCTGTACTGAATCAATGATTCTGATCTGTGAACACAGTTAGTAAGAGCTACTGATATGGCTCCCTTTCTTAAGCCAGAAGGGCTTGGGATGGACTCCTTCTCAATACCATTAAAACCATTTTCTCATTTATTGCATGTCCTCCCTCCCATAAGACTCATGATGTAAAAACCTGGCTCCTGGATGGGACAGATCAACGAATGAGGTATAGGCTGACACCCTCTAATTTCAGGGTGAGTACCGACAATGTAGGAACATCCAGTTTGGGGGGGGAAGCAGCAGTTTGGTGCTCTCTATCAGCTATTCTGAGAGGTGATCTCACATTTTATTTGCCAGACTTTAGTTCCACATTTGGGCTCTGAGCTGCCCTGGAAATGTGTGGGATATTTATGAAATGCCTAATATGTTTGTAATTTGCATTTGCCAACTCTATTTGGAAATCAGTGCAAAAGTAGAGAAAAAAGTAAAGGCAACTATTATGTTGCCAAATGTGTAATTACTCTTTTTCATAATCTATTTTTCCTTGGAAATTAATGTTTTGATACCAGGCAATGAGTTGTATCTAACAGAGAAAAAAGAACCATCTTTACTGTGGCTTATTTCCTAGGTTATGTTCAATCAGTGAGTCCTATCATTGTTAATCCTTTGCCACTGTTTGCTATTCTCAAAAAACTTAGGACCTTACGTTTCATTTTATGAGGTGATCTAGTATTTCTGGCTGTGCAAGAAATGTTGCTATCATTTCTTAAGGCCCACCATGGACGGCTCCACATGGTGGTTTCAGGCCATTTCTCTCACTTCTATTTATTCCCTGACTTAGGTTAGCCCTTGGCTGGGTTTCTATACATGCCATCAGTTGTTTTGAATCATGCTGTTCTCAACCTGAAAAATCCTTCTTTAGTTCTTGCTCTCATCCAGATTCTTTCTATTCTTCAACACCCAAATCAGTTATTTTGTAATTTTCCTTCTTTCTTCCTTCCTTCCTTCCTTCCTTCCTTCCTTCCTTCCTTCCTTCCTTCCTTCCTTCCTTCCTTCCTTCCTTCCTTTCTTTTTCTTTCTTTCTTTTTAGCCAGGGGGAGGGAGAGAGAGAGAGAGGAAGTGGGGGAGGAGCAGAGGGAGAGGGAGAGAGAAAGAATCTTAAGCAGGCTCCACCCCAGCTCAGAGCCCGATGCGGTGTTCCATCTCACAACCCTGAGATCATGACCTGAGCCAAAATCAATATCAGATGCTTAACCAACTGAGCCACCCAGGTGCCCCTAGATTAGTAATTTTCTGTTCTTAAAAGTCTTATCTTCTGGCTGCACTGACCCTTCTCTGGATTGTGTGTTTTTGTTTCACAAAGTTACTTGAGAGTGATGGTCATCTCATATTTTTCTTGTATTCTCCATGATATCCTGCACAGCACTGTGCACAATGTGGACATTCATGCTCAAGTATTCACATATTGGTTCTAAGCCATATATATGTATGTTGTATACAAGCCCCCAACTTAATGTTGCTCTCTACTGGGTACTGTAATGACATGAGAAATGAGCACCTCTTCCCTTCCTGACTTAGGGACATTTATGCTCTAAGGTAATGAAAATAATAAAATAACTATTATCTTTGTCATTATTATTTAATTGATTGATTTTCTTGAGAGAGAGAGCAAGAGAGAGACAGCGCAAGCAGGGGGAGGGGCAAAGGGAGAGGGAGACAAGCAGGCTCCCTGCTCAACATGTGGCCCCATGCAAGGCTCAATCCCAGGACCCTGAGATCATGACCTGAGCCGAAATCAAGAGTCAGACGCTTGACCCACTGAGCCACCCAGGTAGCCCATCATTATCATTTTACATATTGCATGCCTACTATATAAGCTAAGATTTACATATATCATTTCATTTGATTCTTACAACAGTCTAGCAAGAGATGTATTGGCATTGCCATTTTAGAGGTGAAGATGCAGAAGCTCAGAGAAGTTAAATGAGTTCCCCAGGGTCACAGAGACAGTAAATGATAAAGCTGGACTGGAATCCAGGTCATCTTTCTCTTAAACAAAGAAATGTGTTATTTTTCTTGTCTTGTTTTGTCATGTTTTGGGGAGTGAGAGTGATGTTCATTGCATGCTCCTTCCCTCTCTTGACAGATCCTCACAGCCCTCAGGCCTATGACCCCAGGCTGCCCAGGGATCTCCTCTGCAGTGCTGGCAAAGGGTCTTCCATCCTTCGGGAACATGATCCCTTCTTGTACTCTTCCCTGACTCTTTCTTCTACTGCTCTTATACCTTCCCAGGTGACAGGCTTGCTCATGTCTGATAGATGGATCTTCATATTGTACTAGTAGATAATTGTGACTTAATTTTTGTCATTCTTACCAGAAAAATGTGTGTGCTGAAAGTGAGTTCCAAGGATCATAGTTTTTTATCCCAAACTAATGAAGTTCTAATAATGAGAATATTATGGTTAAAGAGAGATTTAGAAGCTTGAGCCTTTCAATAGTGCCTCTCAAATCACATCTATACCAACTGCCTATGCAAGCTGAGGAAATTTAAATCTAATTTTCATCTCTTTTCCCTAACCTTTTCCTTGGAGCAAAGTGAGTTGTCAAGAAGTGTGGTAAACTCTATCGCCCATGCTTAGAGCTTTCTTTGTATTATTTTGCTCATTTTAGAAACCTAAAATTCAAGACATCCATTCCCAATGTCTTCTATGGCAGATGAATGGACTTGATCTTAGGGATTTACTCCCATGAGAACAAGAACTTTGTCTCATGCTCACTACTATGGAACAAAAGCTCAGAGCCTTGACTGACAGAGTAAGCCCCCAGGAAATACTTATTGAGTTAATTGATGAAATTAGCATATATCAAATTAGGTATTCCTAAAGATAACCATGAAAACTAATATTTATTGAACTAACTATATGCCAGAGAGTCTTTTTTTTTAAGATTTATTTCTTTTTAGAGAGAGAGAGTGTGCACACATGTGAGTGGGGGGTCAGGGGTAGAGGAAGAGAGAGACTATCCAGCAGACTTCCAGCTGAGTGCAGAGCCCAATGCTGGGCTCGAACTCATGACCCTGAGATCATGACCCCAGCCTAAACCAAGACACACTCAACCGACTGAGCTACCCAGGCGTCTTTATGCCAGATAGTCTTATAAGCACTTTACACATATTAATTTAATCCTTGGAACAACTTCCAATATTTATTATATAGCTGAAGAAACTAAGGCACCAGAATGTTATGTAGTTTACCCAGTCAAGCAGCTAGTCAGTTTTGGATCTGTGATATGAAACCAGACAAACTCAGTCCAAAAAGAGACTTAACTACTAAGAAAATTTGTTCAGATATCAAATCCTCCAGAAATATTGCCTCTACCACCACCCCTAAGACAGGCTGGGTAAAGTGTTCCATTTAGGATCATGTTATAGCATATGCTTTGTATATATCACACCGTATTATAATAATTTGTTTGTCTTTGTCATTCTTAATTGAAATGACTGGGTTTAAAAAGAAGATTGTGTAAAAAAAAATGGAAGCAAAATATATAATTAAAAATCAATTTGGGATAAGGTCAGAATAACAAAACATTTTCTATCTGGAAAATTATTTTGATTATCATATAAAAGATGTAGCTTAATGTTGATTAGAATAACAAACAAAAATAAACACTACTAGACCCCAGAGGCCAATGATTCTTATTTTTTGTTAATTTCTATAATTTGAATTTGCTGAGCAAGAGCATTTGATTTTCTTTGTACCTTCAGTTTTATTTTATACAGTGCTATCTAGGTCAAATTAAATATCGTTTGCCACAGATATAGATTAATTAACTCTCTGTTATACTATTCTGTGTTAGGTGCTCACTCCCCCTCATATTTATTTGCTAAGTACTAACATCTTTGTCATTGGGAAATAGGTTCTCTGAGTTAGGATTATGGAAATGCAGAGAGTGACCCTGCTGTGGTTTATCGGGTCAGGTCAGAGATTGAAAGGTCCCAGATGGCTGCAGGATCTTGCAGTATGCAGGTCTGTTGCTAGGAGACCATATTGATCTTTTCCAGCCTCTTTGCAAATGACCTCCTCTACTTGCCAGTGATTGATTGCCATCATTTACAGCATTAGGTAGAAGGTTTGCCTTGTCTTCAATATTTATAAAGTCAAAAAATCTAATCATTTAAGCTTAAAATGCTTTATGATATATTTTTTTTACACATCTATAGCAGCCTATCATTAGGAATGCCTGCTCATTTAGTGTGCCCAGTTTCAAATAGGGTTCAATAGATATATATTTTCCTGCCTTAATATAAGTACAATGTGAGTATCAAAACCAGTGTGCTTATATTAACCAAAGTCAGTTTGCTTCTTACTGATCAAAACCAGATTGTGTTGTGTCTGCCTTGCCCAGCTCTTTGTCTTAGGCACAAGGCTCTAACTAGAATGGCCTTTGTCAAGATGATCGGTTTCATACCTTAAAATGTTCCACTTATGGAGAATAACAGAAGACTTAATTGCACCTCGTGCTTTCATGTCTGGCTCCTAAAGGTCAAGTTGGACAGTGTGGTCCATAACTCGACAGCTAGTCCAATGAGAACACTGACTTTCTTCTCCCACCTTCACGCCAGTGGAGAAGTGCATTACATTTGAATGCTGCTCCAGTCAGTCAAGAAGGAGGTCTATACACAAGTCAGGTTTCCTGATTACAGCTCTCAATGATTAAATGCCTGATATAAATATAGTGCTTTCTAATATCTTAGGGTAGATTAAAAAAATCAGACGGAGACAGCCTTGAAGAGGACAGCTTTTTATTAGTAGAAGAATCCATTTAAATGGATACCACAGCAGTATTTTGCTTAGCCTGCTTTGTCTGAGACAGGGTCTTTTTTTTTTTTTATGTTATGTTAATCACCATACATTACATCATTAGTATTTTTTATTATTATGTTGTGTTAATCACCATACATTACATCATTAGTTTTTGATGTAGTGTTCCATGAGTCATTGTTTGTGTATAACACCCAGTGCTCCTTGCAGAACATGCCCTCTTTAATACCTATCACCAGGCTAACCCATCCCCCCACTCCCCTCCCCTCTAGAACCCTCAGTTGGTTTCTCAGAGTCCATAGACTCTCATGGTTCATCTCCCCCTCCGATTTCCCTCCCTTCATTCTTCCCCTCCTGCTATCTTCTTCTTCGTCTTTTTTTTTTTAACATATAATGTATTATTTGTTTCAGAGGTACAGGTCTGTGATTCAACAGTCTTACACAATTCACAGCACTCACCACAGCACATATCCTCCCCTTTTACAATGTTTGTGGGAATGCAAGTTGGTGCAGCCCCCCTGGAAAACATATGGAGGTTCCTCAAAAAGTTGAAAATAAAGCTACCATATGATCCAGCAATTGCACTACTGGGTATTTACCCCAAAGATACAAATGTAGGGATCTGAAGGGGTACATGCACCCCGATGTTTATAGCAGCAATGTCCACAATAGCCAAACTGTAGAAAGAGCCAAGATGTCCATTGACAGATGAATGGATAAAGAAGATGTGGTATATATATACAATGGAATATTATGCCACCATCAAAAGGAATAAAATCTTGCCATTTGCAACAATGTGGATGGAACTGGAGGGTATTATGCTGAGCGAAATAATTCAATCAGAGAAAGACATGTATCATTCATCATTAGTTTTTGATGTAGTGTTCCATGATTAATTGTTTGCGTATAACACCCAGTGCTCCATTCAGTACATGCCCTCTTTAATACCCATCACCAGGCTAACCCATCCCCCCACCCCCCTCCCCTCTAGAACCCTCAGTTTGTTTCTCAGAGTCCATAATCTCTCATGGTTCGTCTCCCCCTCCAGTTTCCCTCCCTTCATTTTTCCCTTCCTGCTATATGTCTGAGACAGGGTCTTAAAGACCTTGGGGGTATCCTATACATCTTGACTTCTCTGAAGTTTCCGGGAGAAAGGGAGACGTGATGGGAGTTTTCATAAAAATAATGGTGATAGATACTAGGTGCTTATTTTGTGTAAAACATTGATCTCAGCAATACATAGGTACACACACCATGGAGAGAGAGAGATGGATAACTATTACTTTTCTTATCCATCGTAACAACCCTAGTAGGTAGGTATTACTATTTTAAATAAGATGAGCATATTGAAGCACAGATGTTTCAGATGATTGGCTAAGGTCCATGCAACCAGGAAGGGATGGATGGAGCTAGGATCCATCCCACGCAGGTGGAAGGCCAAACCAGAAGTCCTAAGCAACACTATCACCCTCTGCCCTGCAAGAATGGAATCTGGACCTGATCCAAAGTTTCTCTGTAATGATCGGAGAACTCCAGCAACTCTCATCCCTCCACTCACCTCATCATTGACCCCTTGATGCTTTGCTGACAGCAGCTTCCCTCAAAGATTTGGGGAATCCAAAACTTGGGTCTCAGGAAGCAGCACTTCCCGCCAGGCCTCCCCAGAGAGAGGTGAGAACAGGTTTCCAAATCCCTGCTGTAGGGCAGGCTTGTCATCCCCTCCCCTGTGTCATGATGACTGCACTGTCTTACATTTCCACATCCCCATTCATTTATACATCTTAATTCAGTTATAGCCACCTCACCTTCCTAAGTGTCCCCTAATCTTCTCCCATGAAAAATAGAGAAGTGATTAATATCTGCAAAAGCACTAAGAGAGATGCTGGAAATTAGGTAGCATCCTGTTTTTGGAGATTGGATCACAAGGAGCACATTCCTAAGGATTTTATTCACTTTCAAATGCTGCCAATGTAATTTTTACTCTATAAACACTAATTCATATGTGTTTGAAGCCAATGATTTTATTCTTTTTCAGGCTTCTGAAAACATTGACTCATTGAAGCTCATGAAATATAAACAATTTTAAACATTTTAGGGTTCATTTTTTTTCTTTTGATCTCCTATTATGCTGAAGGATAATAGTGTCTTAGAGAATTTTAAGTTTGGTAAGTAAATAAAATCTAGAAAATGTGTAGGCATAAAAGGGACAGTGTGGATATCTCAATGGATATATTACCAAGTTATAGTAATAATAGCTGGCATGTGTAGAGGGCTTATGTCCCTGGTACTGTTCTAATCACTGTACATGTATTATCTCATTTAATATCTACAGCCACCCTATGAGGCAAGTCCTTTTATTATCTCCTTTTACCAAATGAGGAAACAGAGGTACGGAGAATTTTAGCAACTTGCCACAGAATACACAGAAACTATTTGCCAGAGATAGGATTTGATCCTAGGCACTTAGGCTGAGTAGCCCATATTCTTAAGTAGAGTATTTACATTCATTTTAATCATTAGATAACTCTTTTTTCATTAAGTTAATCAGAGCAAAATTTTCATTGTAATAGTTTAATATAATGTCTTAACTGGAATTTTCTATTGGCTCAATTTTTGTTAAAAGTAGAATTTTCCTCATATTTCACCACAGAGAATCTCCACCGTAAAATTTGAGTTTGCATAGGATCTATGGTGAGAAATGTTATCATATCTCAGTCACTCAGGGTCACTATAATACAACCAGATCTGAAACATGCTTGAGCAGAGCATGTTTCTGCCTTTTAGCACTGAAGTCCTGGAGTATACAAACAAACATACATAGGGTTATAATTATAGTTTTACTTTTATATATAGGCATTCATAATTTGTATAAAGATTCTTGTATATAGAGAGAGGAAGGAAGAGAATTATAATAGGTGCCAATGTGCCACAAGAAAGGTTGAAGATTGGACCCCTCCCCAGGCCCAGAAGCTAAATCCTAACTGGCCTAAACAAATCATGGTAATTACATTCCCCTCACTGGTAATTATAAATGGCATTTAGCACAATTATGGCCAGCGAGATATGTTGGGGAAGTCAGATGGTTGGACTTCTAGCAAAATTCTCCTTGTTGAGCTGGATTAACCTATCTGGAACCAGGAACCATGCTTCCCTTTGAACAGGTTGTCTGTGAGATAAATTTATCTGGTTGCTTTAAGCCAGTGTGATCAGGCTTCCCATTACTTAGGCAATGTAACTAACCCCACAGATATGTCTTTGGGTCACATTCATAATTTTGAACCAGAGAGACAGTGGGAGGGAGTCCTAGAGCTGGGGTCCTGTTTCAGCCTTGTAACTTCTTTTCTGTGTGACCTTAATTAAATGAGTGACCCAACTTCTCTGAACCTTGGTTTGCTTATGAGCAATATGGGGATCATGCAGTATCTCCCCATAGTGCCGTGAGACTGGAAGTGAGGTCTAAAGTACTCCGCAGAGTGTCTGGCCCCTGTTGAACGTCAGCTCTTACTCTGTTTGTCCCCTGTGGTTTCTGCAGGGTCACTAGAGCTAACAGGCTCCTTCCTCTGCCTGCGGGAGCTCAGGTGCTTGGTAAATGAAAGTTATTGTTGTTGTTTTATAAATAGTGCAAAACCAGATTTATTTGCATGCACAACAATGAGGATTAGGACTTTAGGTAGAATAGGAAAGCAATTGTCTGTCAAATGGAGAGCAAGATTCTTAAGTAGCTGACTTTGGGACCATGGGAAGACTTGCTGTGTTGCCTTCAGAAGTGACATCTCTTTACCTGATGCTTCAGCAGGCTTTTCAAACATGCCTTAGTGCCAGGCCAGCTCTTCTAACTCCTTCTGACAGCCAAGATGTCTTCAGATGGATTTGGCTCACTGGTCACTGTTTACCAACCTCTGATGTAGATGATGTTCTCATGTATTTTGAATCAGAGGATGATTTGGTGAATCAACATCTCTACATTGTCTGCTTTATTATACAGTAGAACTCTTCCAATTGCACATGGGGTAAAAAACAAACCCAAAGTGACTTTCTCAGTGAAGGAGACTTCTTAGCACATATAACTAGAAGGTCCAAGCATAAATTTAACTTTAGTCTAGACTTGATCCTGGAGTTCAGATAACATTATTAAGTTATTTCTTTCTCTCCATCTCTTGGCTTAGCCTTCTGCTGGTTGGATTTATCCTCAGCATACCTATAATGGTCCCTGGCACTTCATGGCTCACTTCTTTCTACCAATAGTTCCAAGGGAAGAGGCATCCATGCAAATCCTGGGGTTCATTGGAATCAAACCAGTTTGGGAGATTTGTGTATCCCTGCACCAATCATTGTTGGACCAGCACAGTTGGAGTTATGCTAATGAATCATAATGTGCCAGTAATAAAGCTAATCTTTCTGATACATCCCTAAAGTCAAAAGTCATTCCTGAATCATACAGACCAAGAATAGGCAAATAATAATCCCCAAAGGTAGCATAGAATACTGAGATAGAGATTACAGGTGGCAAATATCAACTGTGTTTACTTCTTGAATATTTGAATACAATTTCCATGAAAAGTTATACTAAAATTGTAGAATATGTAAGCAATGATTATCACCATATCTACAAAGCCAGCCCTGACCCCTTACAGGGAAATGACTACCCCCTGCTCTGTGCCCCTCCAGTTCCACCCTCCCACCCCATATCATATCATCATAGCCCATCAATGCCTTAAATGACTTGATAACATACATTTCCCCACATGTGACTGCATTTTCCATAATGGAAAAGAAGTTATCATTCCATTGTGTGTCTCAATTTCATAATGCCTGACAAATAGTAGGAACCATAATAAATGCTGATTTCTTCAATAAAGTACCTCCAGAATTCATCATATAATAAGCAATGATATTAAAAGATATCAGATTACATTAAGTAATCAACTCAGACCACCAGTTAGTCTGACACTCTACAATTGATACCAGTCCCCTTCTCCCCCACAAATACTCCAAATAAAGCTTTTTTTTTTGTTCAAAATCATGTGCATATTGTAGAGATTTATTGACCTGTGGGAGGAAAAATACATAAAAATAGAGTAGTACAAAATCCAGGCTCCAGCATCTAATTTGGGGCTTTGGTGACACTGCTTAAAATTAAGATTGAAAAGTTTGTCAAGAATACAAGTTGCTAGATAGTCATTGAATTTACAAGATTTTATCAATTGGCCCAATCGAACTGCTTAATTCTTTTTTTTTTTTTTTTAAGATTTTATTTATTTATTTGAGACAGAGAGAATGAGAGAGAGAGAGCACATGAGAGGGGTGAGGGTCAGAGGGAGAAGCAGGCTCCCTGCTGAGCAGGGAGCCTGATGCGGGACTCGATCCCGGGACTCCAGGATCATGACCTGAGCCGAAAGCAGTCGCTTAACCAACTGAGCCACCCAGGCGCCCGAACTGCTTAATTCTTTCAAGGGATTATATGTTATCCTAGGAGGCAAAAAGCTGTGTGAGGAGGAACACTGGACAGAGAGTAGGAATATTAAGGTCCTGTCTTAAATATTGCACTTGATGGCTATATGTACTTTAGGTTCTTCATGAATAAAATGAAACAAGGAAGGGGGAGCACCTGGGTGGCTCAGTCAGTTAAGCATCTGCCTTTGGCATGGGTCATGATCCCAGCACCCTGGAATTATTCCTGGGATCAAGCCCCATGTTGTCAGGCTCCTTGCTCAGCAGGGAGCCTGCTTTTCCCTTTCCCTCTGCCTGCTGCTCCCCCCTGCTTGTGCTCCCTCACTCTGTTAAATAAATAAATAAATAAATAAATAAATAAATAAATAAATAAATAAATAAATAAATCTAAAATGAAACAAGGGGACCATGAGATCTTAAACTTCATTCCAGCTCAAATAGTTCGTAATCTTGCCATATATCTAGGGTATAGAATGTGCTTAGTAAACATTTATGTGGGATAGATGGAATTGAGACTTGAGTATTTTTTCATACATTTTTAAAAGATATTATTTATTTATTTGACAGAGAGAGTGAGAGAGATCACAGAGGGAGAGGGAGAAGCAGACTTACCGCTGAGCAGGGAGCCCAATGCAGGGCTCAATCCTAGGACCCTGGGATCATGACCTGAGCCGAAGGCAGACACTTAACTGACTGAGCCACCCAGGCGCCCCGAGACTTGAGTATTTTTTAAATACACTTTTTATTTTAAAATTATTTTAGATTTACAGAAAATTGCAAAGGTAGTACAGAGAGTTCCCAAACACCCATACCTCCTTCTCCCTATTATTATCATTTTACATAAGTATGATACATTTGTCATAATCAGTTGATATATTATTATTAAAATCTGTGCTTTATTCAGATTTCCTTAGTTTTAACCTAATGTCCTTCTTCTGTTTCAAGACCCATCCAGGATAGCACATTATATTTAACTGTCATGCCTCTTTAGGTTCCTGTTGGCGATGACAGTTTTTCACACTCTCCTTGTTTTGATAACCTTGACAGTTTTGAGGAGTGCTGGTTAGGTATTTTACAAAATGTCCCTCAGTTGAGATTTGTCTGATGTTTTTCATGATTAAAATGGGGTTATAAATTTTGGGCATGAAGACCACTGAGGTTAATGTACCATTCTCGTCACATTAAATCAAGGGTACACATTATCAGTATTACTTAAGACTGTTGATGCTGACCTTGATTACCTGACTGAGGTAATAAGACATAAGGCTCTTTTTATTCAAAAATCATGTTGTGCCGTCTATGTGTCTAGTACTGCGCTAAGTTTTGAACAAATAAACATGGTGCCTGCTCTCACTGAATATACAGTTGAATAGAGAAACTGAACCAAGAATACCTAATTGTGTCTAAATCTATATCTGTGCCATCATCCACACCTACATTTAAAACAGGGGCACCTAATTTAAATTGGTGGGTCGAGTAAGCCTTTCTAGGAAATGACATTAGCTAAGAAAATAAATCATGAGTGACAAGCTGGACAAAGAGATTTGTAAAGAGACTTTAAGACAGAGAGAATTGTGTATCTGGCACCTGCTGAGCTGACTGGAAGGGAGAGAGGATGAAAGGGAGGGAGGGAGGGGCAGATGCAGGAGAGGGCCTGAAATGATGAAAAGAAGTTGGAGGGTAACCAGAACAGCCTTAGCAGTTCTGTGAGCTTGATTAAACTTTAGACAGGTTTCTTCCTGACTACAGGCCCCAGGCCTCCCTTTTCTTAGAGCATTTACTTCAGAAAACTTGTAATTGTAAAGTCTTTCTCTTACCCTTTGAAATGTAAATCATTTTACAATCCAGATATGTCTTTCTGAAGGGCCTGGGAACCACCCCTTGGAAACATAATCACTGAAGGAGTTAGCACCCCTATCTTCCAGTCTTAGGAGGCCAGGAGAGAAGAGAAACTGGAAGTTTATGGGAAAAAAAAGAAGTTCTAACTATATGCTGCTATATTTATGCAGTAGCAATGGGATTTATTTTAAAGTCTATTGTGTAATCTTATTTGTGTTGGTGTAAAAAAATCTGTCCCCTTTCCTGGTTTTTTGATCATTCCATTAACCTTTTGGAGTCCATGAAAGCTTAGCTTTTCTTTTTTCTTTCTGGGGAGACCTCAGCTCCCTTTCCTTGTCACTCCCTGATCTCATTGTGTTTCAGTAAATGGATTGTCTTCTGGGCCAAAGCAGTTCATGTGGAAATGCTCAATTGTCTTATCCTTCAGCATATCTGTTTTCTAATTTACATTTCTCCATTGAGTTTATGTCTTTAAATGTCATACGCTGATGACTTTCAATCTGAGGAATAAACCTTCTTAGTGTTTTCAGAGCAAATAACCTTGTCTGCCTATCAAACATGAAG
The DNA here is from genome assembly GCF_029215605.1 of Mirounga angustirostris. Taxonomy (NCBI): domain Eukaryota; kingdom Metazoa; phylum Chordata; class Mammalia; order Carnivora; family Phocidae; genus Mirounga; species Mirounga angustirostris. Next base: position 54,106,990 of record NW_026991712.1, on the reverse strand, counting down.
TATCATAGAGAAATGTAACTGTGAAGCCATTTCCATTGGTTCAGGGAGTTTGCTCTCACCTATTCACTTAGTGCCATTAAACCTGACAGCTTCCAGCCTTCAAGTGATTCCTGTGGTGTTAAGAGTCTATGTGTATTTCGTGTCATTCACCTAGTTTATAATGCTTGCTTGGCTCTTTCCTCTCCACAGAGATCCTGTGCAGCTCTTTCTCAATGATAATTGTACATTTTTTTTCCACCTATTCTTTCACTGAGCTACTGGACACATTTCTGTACCATTTGCTGCCATTTAAAAAAATTACAGTGATATTTAGCTTTTTGCTCTTGGGTTTTATAATACAGCACATTATTATTATACTATGCTAATGCAGGAAGATACACAGCTGAAAATGCATAACCATAGAACACCACTGATTTATTAAGTGACTTTTTTAAAAAAAGATTTTATTTATTTATTTGAGAGAGAGAGAATGAGAGACAGAGAGCAGGAGAGGGAGGAGGGTCAGAGAGAGGAGAAGCAGACTCCCCGCCGAGCAGGGAGCCCAATGCGGGACTCGATCCCGGGACTCCAGGATCATGACCTGAGCCGAAGGCAGTTGCTTAACCAACTGAGCCACCCAGGCGCCCCTAAGTGACTTTTGACTGTGTTTTTTCTTTAGGAAGAGCTATGCAAATTATTGTTATAATAATTTGGAAGCAATGACACAGACACACAATCCCTTAGAGAGATAAAATAGCAAATAAATTATATCGAAGAAGAACTATAGAATTTTCAAACTAAATGACCTTAAAGATCCAGTTCAAACCTACAAGTTTATAGCTGAGTCAGCTGAAGTCTAGAATGGTAAATGGATACTTAATGCTTTTGAGCCACTAAGAAAGACAGACCAACATTGAAAACCAGGCATGCTCTCTACCACCCAACATATATATGTACAAACAAGTGCTAAAATACAACAATAAAAACAGTTCTAAAACTCAACTAATTCATATTATCTACTGCATATGACATCCATGGAAACAATTTTGCCATAGTTTAATTTTGCTTACTTACTAGGCGACCTCAATTTTCTTCAACAAGTGAGAGTGAGTCTCTTGCCCTCACCTTAGAATGAAAAACCAAGGTGACCTTCTCAGTACTAGATCCCTGAAAGCAAGTGCCTTCTATAAATATCTTCTGCCACAACTTATTTAAAGAGGTTTGGAAATAACAGAGGCCAAACTGTTCCAATGCAAATAAGTTATGGAAATATGCCAAGATGGAAAAACCATAATATGGCCAAGAAAGAAAGGGAAAGTAGAAAAGAAAGAAAAGGAGAAAAAGAAAAGAAAGAAGGTCAGTGAACAGTTGTAGAATGAGAGAAAGAGGAGAAAAGGTGAAAAAAATAAAATCCAAGTAGTCTCACTGTGAAGAGTCAGTCTATTCTATGAAATAGAGGGTCACACCAAGACGACAGAGCCCTTTTGCAGGTATCTTTGGAGGCCAATCCTGAAGCACATTTACAGAATGATATACAACCTACTGATAGTAAATTTGATATCACTAGAATTACAAATAGATTTTACTACCACTGGAAATGAACGTAAAACTTAGTGATAAAATAGCCACCCCAAGGAAACTTTCTTTTTCATATGCAAGCAAAGCCTACACATACTAATAAAATCCTGTTTTATTTCCAGTGGTACTTTTGTTTGATATGTTGACAATAGGCTACTTTGTTGAAAAACATTTCAATGAAACTATTCCTTTTGAATGCTGAAATAATACTGAATAATTTGGGAGAAAATAAAATGGACAGGTTCATAGATTAAATAAACACATCTATCATTAAGCCTGAAATGTTAGTGAATACCAGATGAATTGAGATAACTAGATGTGGGAATAATTATGAATACTTTCACATTTAGTAAACAAACCCAAAAAGATTTGTTAACATTAAAGGGTAAACAGCAGCATGAAGTTAAGCGGGAAAAGCAAAGGGGAATAACATTGTTCAAGAATGAGTTGCAGGAACAGGTCTTTAATCATAAATTAAAATATCAAAGATGTTGACTTGCAAAAAGCTACCATTTGAAAAATACTACATTTATTTGATAAATTATTTGGGCACACATTGTAAGCAACATTTTGGTTTTATTTTTAATTTAATGAATGAATTGAGCCTGTAAAGCAATTATTTTGGCATTAAATAAACAAAACCATTAACTCTTTCCTTTGCTTTGTTTTTCCTTTAGTAATCTAGGTAAACAAAAATGAATTAATCATAATCTTTGGTTCATAGTGCACTATCATCATTGTTGTGTGAATGGCCCACTTCTATTCATCCATTTACTCATTTACATTTTAAAATTATTTATTAAAAAAAAAAAAAAAAACCTGGTAGGGGCACCTGGGTGGCTCAGTCGTTAGGCGTCTGCCTTCGGCTCAGGTCATGATCCCAGGGTCCTGGGATCGAGCCCCGCATCGGGCTCCCTGCTCAGCGGGAAGCCTGCTTCTCCCTCTCCCTCTCCCACTCCCCCTGCTTGTATTCCCTCTCTCGCTGTGTCTCTCTCTGTCAAAAATAAATTGTTTCTATAGGCCAAAAAAAAAAAAAACCTGGTAGATATGCAAAATTAACAACTTATCATTTTAATAGTTTTTTAATGTATAGTTCACTGGCATTAAGTACATTGACACTGTTGGGCAACCATCACCACCGTCCATCCACAGGTTTTCCATCTTACAAAACTGAAACTGCACCACTAAGAACTCCTCCTCCAACCAGCCCTTGGTAGCCACCATTCTACTTTCTGTTTCTATAAATTGGACTAATCCAAGTACCTCATGTGAGTAGAATCATACAACATTTGTCTTTTTGTGACTAGCTTATTTCACTTCGCATAATGTCCTCCTGTGTCATCCATGTTGTAACATGTGTCAGAATTTCCTTCATTTTTAAGGCTGAATAATAGTCATTGTATGTATGTGCCACATTTTGTTTATCCATTCGTCCATCGATGGACACTTGGATTGCTTCCATCTTTTGATTATTATGATCAAGGTTGTTATGAACATGGGTGTGCAAATATCTTTTCCTGTCCCTACTTTCAATTCTTTGGGATATAGACCCAGAAGTGAGATTGCTGGGTCATAGGGTAATCTTATTTTTAATTTTTTGAGGAATCTCCATGCTGTTTTCCATAGCAGCTGTGCCATTTTGCATTCCTACCAACAGTGCACAAGGATTTCATTTCTTCCTCATCCTCACAAACACCTAATTCTGCACTTTTGATCATGGCCATGGTAATGGGTGTGAAGTGGTATCTCATCACCAATTATTTATTTACTTTTAATGCTACAAGAAATATCCCCAAATCTATAACCTAACCAGAACTAAAATATTATAGCTATGCACATGCTCCTCTCTCATCTCATTTCTTCCTCTGTCTCTCCCTAATGGTAATCTGAGGTAATTGCTTAGCGTTTCTTATTTTTTATAAATGTGTATATGGTTTATGACCAAATTTCTCTATTTACTTGAACCATGACTATCACTCCTGAAGAAAAAGAGAATTTTGGATATGTCTCTACAAGTAGGAACAAAAATAATCATGACCACATAGCCACTAAGAAGAAGCCAATTAAACCTGTTTACTTCTTGTGGTTACAATAACTTGATGAAAAATTATATGTTAATTGGTTAGTTGACTCTAAATAATTCAATTTAATAAATAGTAGCCAGGCATTGCAGAATGTTCGAAGAGGAATATAAGCGGTCCTTCCATCAAGGTTTTGTTTATTATTTTTTTATCTACTTCATGTGTTCAAGGCTATGGGATATACAAAGAAGTTTAATAGACATTACCCTCTTCACAACCTTGGTTCTGGTTAATGGATTCTGGAAGGAAATGATGCACAGCCCCTCTGAGGCTGAAAACCTCACACAAACTTCCACTCACTCTTTACCCCTGTCTGCTAGTCAAGGACACTGAAGCCTTAGGGAGTGGTGGAAACATAAGTTAGGAGCCTCCATCCCTGAACCCTTTATAGATGTCTGCCTGCTGAACAGTCACACAGAAGAGCTCCTGAGCAATCAGTTAAACTTCCACAGTGTTAAACTACTTGGAATTGTTTAGGGCTGATCTGTTACCGGGGATAGCATTTACTATATCTAATATTCTTCCTGCTCCTGAAAGGATCTAGATCCAAGCAATGATGGAAGCCAGAATTTGAACCTCAGAACCTTAGGGCCTTAGATTCCCTGAGGTTCAAATTCTGGTTTTGTCATTTTATTAATTTACTCATTCAACAGTTATTATTATACACAATATTCGTTTACTATTAGTGAAATAGCAGGGAGGCAAATGGACAGATCATTGTTTTCATGGACTTTATTTTCTAGAGTGGAAAGATGACAGGTAATAAACCAGTAAGCATATTAATATATAATATCATGATGATAAGTGTTAGAAAAGTGCTTAGTGAGAGGCTAAATGATTTGGGGGAGATATTTAGATAAAAAAAGCACTAGAAAAGAATGAATTAAATATTTCAGAGAAATACTAAAAAGCTGAATATCATTAAGATTAGAAAATGTATCTCAGTTATTTTAGCTAAATATGAATCTATTTAAAATGTATTAATAGTTATGAGCCTCTTTTTCACTATAGATATAAAGAAAATAGCATATTTAACAGGGGTAAAATTTTTGGACTGCATTTAATGAGATAAATGCCTGTCATTTGGTGGATATCAAAGAATGATAACTGATTAGTGAATTTTCTCAAGTATGTTATTCATAAACCTTAAAGTGTCAGTACTAGGTCAGAAGAAGGAAATGTCACAAGTCAGCAGTGGAATAATTCCTAAATGCTGATCCAGACAAAAGACATACTAGAATTTAGAGGAGGAAAGTGACAGAAAAAAATGGCATTGTGCTTGGTTTTAAAGGGTGAAAAAGATTTGGTTAGGAAGAATTAAGGAGAGAAGAATAACCTGTGTTAATGAAATGTAATGAGGAGAAAACTGAGGTGTGAACAGAGAGAGTAAACCAGTTGGATGAAGTGAAAGCTATAGTCGAGCAATGAAAGCTCAGGTTTTGAATATGGGCTGGATCCATAAAACAAAAAGCCTCGAATGCCCAGGCAAGGCAACTTGTAAACCACAATTCAGCAGTAGAAAGATCGCACCCAAACTGATTAACTGATTCTAGAAAACCTCTCAGCCGTCTGACAGTTTATTCAGCGTAATGCCAATCATTGTCATTCTCTCAGCCAGGGGTACAGTTTATAAAATTAAACAACACATGTTTCATTCATAGGGATCTTTAAAAAGTGCCTGTCACAGTGCCCTGCCCACAGTCTATATATAATGCATATTGTTCATTACAGATTTATCTAATCACCTCAGACACATGTCAGTTAACAGAAAATGAAATTACCTCTTTAGAAATTTGCGTAATGTTTCTCCCATTATCCCAAAATGAGAAGACATGAGAAATGGGAAACTTGAGAATACTAGAGAAATTATTTCTGGTAAAGAAATATATTTAAGTTGACTTGGTTTAACTAAACTTACATCTTCACCTCTACTATAACTGAGTAGAAATTTAAAGAGCCTTTATTTTCCAATGGCATTAAAAATGAAAACACTCCTTTTTTTTTTTTTTAAGATTTTATTTATTTGACAGAGAGATAGAGAGAGCCAGAAAGCACAGAGGGAATGGCAGAGGGAGAGGGAGAAGCAGGCTCCACACTGAACAGGGAGCCCGATGTGGGGCTCAATCCCAGACCCCTGCGATCATGACCTGAGACAAAGGCAGACGCTTAGCCATCTGAGCCACCCAGGGGCCCCCAAAATGAAAACGCTCTTAAGAATAGAAAGAAAAGAACAAAGGAATAAACAAAAGATGTTCAGCATTGTCCACATCTTCAGACAAAATAACTTCCAATTTCAAAGCTTTTTTATAGAATCCAGCTACGATGTGCTCAATAATAAAATAAAACTCTTCCTTGCAACAAAATAAAGACTGGCTAGAGTCTCTCTCTGTTTTATTCTACCATACAAGTGGGCAACCATGATAGAGAGAAGCTGTAATTCTTTTCTTTTCTTTTTTAAGATTTTATTTGTTTGTTTGTTTGTCAGTCAGAGGGAGAGAGAGAGAGGTAGATAGCCCACAAGCAGGGGGAGCGGCAGTCAGAGGGAGGGGGAGAAGCAGGCTCCCCGCTGAGCAAGGAGCCCAATGCAGGACTCGATCCCAGGACCCTGAGATTGTGACCTGCGCCGAAGGCAGACGTTTAACCAACTGAGCCACCCAGGCGCCCCCAAAGCTATAATTCCTTTAAGGGACATTGGCTAGTTGTACTTCCACCAGCATCCATTGAGATTTTTGAGGACAGTCTCAAATCGGGCCAGAATGGTATAGTCACTGTTATATCTGTAATTAAAGTCTGTCTGAGTTAACTATTTTAGAACTCTAGAGTCCATCGAAGGTTGACTACGTCCAGGGGAAGCCTTGGATAGTAAATTGCAATTATTTTTGGTCAACTTTAGCTCTTTCTTATCTCTGTAGCCGCTACCTGTCTGCCACCTGCAGTCAGGTGATAGGCAGCAGGGCACGTGTTCTGGGAGCGGCTTATGTACAACTTGTAGGGGCCAGGTGGCCATTAAAGACCCTGTCCAACAAATATTAGGGATCTGTCTTCTGACCTCTGATGGCTACTTCAGATCATACACTGAAATATGGTTAAAACGGTAAATCTTAGGTGTATTTTACCAGAAAAAAAATGCTACATGTTTTCAAGATCAACTGTGTATGAACACTCACACTTATTTGCATATTGATTTTTTGAAAGGGTAATGGGAACAGAAATATTGCGTTCATTAGAAGATTGCTTTTAGATTATCAAAATAATATAACACTATGCCAGAATTAAAAAATAACAAAAAGTTTGGCATAAAGAGAAAAAAACTAACCCCAAATTACATAAGCCTAGAACTACAAGTTTTGAAAGTTTTTATACATTCACTTCTATCATTTTTATATCACTTTTTAATTTTTTAATTCAATTTATTTAAATGAAAAACAAAAACAAAACAGTTCACATATGTCTCCCACCCTCTATCTCCCTGCCTCTTGCAACTACCAATCTGTTCTCAACCTATGAACTTGGTTTTTGTTTTTGTTTTGTTCTTGTTTTTGATTCCAAAAGAGAGATCATACAGTATTTGTCTTTCTCTGCCTGACTTATTTCACTTAGGATAATGTCCTTAAGGTCCATCTGTGTTGTGGCAAATGACAAGATTTCATTCTTTTGTGTGGCTGAATAATAATATTCCACATATATATGTATACCACAATATCTTTATCCATTCATCCATGGATGGACACTTAGGTTGTTTCTTTACCTTGGCTATTGTAATTAATGCTGCAGTGAACATGGGGATGTATGTATCTTATAAAATTAGTGTTTCACTTTCTTTGGATAAATATCCAGAAGTGGAATTACTGGATCATATGGTAGTTCTATTTTTTAATGTTTTGAGGAAACTCCATACTGTTTTCCACGGTGCTTACACCAATTTACATTCCCACCAACAGTGCACAAGCGTTCCCTTTACTCTACATCCTCATCAACACTTGTTATTTCTTGTCTTTTTGAAAATAGCCATTCTAACAGGTGTAAGCTGATGTCTCATTGCTTTGATTCACATTGCCCTGATAATTAATGATGTTGAGCATCTCTTCATGTACCTGTTGGCCATCTGTATGTTACATTGTTTTAAAATCTAACTTTCCTCAAAATTTGTTCCTGAGAATACTTTTTCCTTGAGATGACGATCAGTGTTACAAAGAAAAGAGATTTTAGTGTTAAATGCATTTGAAAAGTAATGAATTAAAGGATAACAGGGTTCTCTTTGTACAAGTTCTCACTGTGTTTTTGTTATGCTGATATAAATGGAGAATCTATAAGAGGGCATACATGCAGAAAATGTTCTGAACGTATTTGACTTTGACCATAGAGTGTCATAACTAGTGCTTCATTGGATATATTTTTGGAAATATTATTTCAAGCCATTGTTATTAGAGTATATATAGAGTTTATATACTGCTTTATTATATGTCCATAATGAATGTGTTTCAACAGTGGGATTCAAGTACATAAAATATTAAATACTGTGCTAGAGTCTGAAATGATTGCCAACACTTGATTATTTCCTAAAAGCTGCTAGGGAGTGTCCACTGAAGTAAACAGAACATTTCAATACAATGTGAAAAGTACTATAATAAGGGACAAGAAGATTTTCGATAATTCACAAGAAGAATTTCTAACACAGGACTGGAGAATTTGGAAAGACATTCTAGAGGAAGTGATGTCTAAACGAAGATCTGAGGGTTAAAAAGAAGTGGTTTTGGGGAAAGAGGATGAGAACAGAGTTTGCCACATAGAGGGGTCAGGATAAGCAAAGACAGAAGGCAAGGTATGCTTGACAACTCTTCAATTTAAAGTAGATAGTATACTTAACCACTGAAATAAAAGTCTAAGATTTTGTTTGATCAACTTTTTACTATTGTAATTTTTTTATATTATACAGAAAGATGAAATGAACATGTTTACCTGCATGAATTTTGTTACATTTGGGATTATTTTAGGGTGTATATCTGGAGGTAGGACACTGGGTGAAAATGCACAAATATTTTCATGGCCCCTGATATACCAAATTGATTTTCAGAAGAGCTATATGAATTGGAAAAGTCACTCATGGTATTTGTGAACAAGAGTTTGATTGAATCCCTACCAATACTAATATATTTACCAAACCCCTTTTGTCTCTAGCACTAATTAATACCCCATGGGAATATTTAGTGTTCTCAGGGATACATTTTTATGAAGACAAGACTTTTTAAAATCATGTTAAAAAACAATAGAAAAACATGTGCAAAATTAAAATAAGTGTAGCCCTGGGCTCATGCAATTATGGATTCAGTTTTTCCCCTTTATGCCAAAGTATCTAGAATATATACATATATGTGCATATATCATATATAATTTTTATAGTCCAAAATCAATTTATTAGAATTTTTATAGTCTAAAATCAATTATCTTATAAAGTGAATACTTAGCTTTCATTCCCCTTTCAAAACAAATCTATCCATCTCCCCGTGTAGATAGATATACATATAAATTATCTGTATCTATATATAGTGTTATGTAACATATATATTATCATGTCTAATGCAATTTTACACATAAGATTACAATATTAAATGATTAACAATATTTACTATATACATTATATTATTCAAGACTTTGAGGAAGAATAAAATTTCTTTTTAATGTAAATGTCTAGAAATGGGCAGCCTAGGGTTGGTATGTAGCTTTTCTCCCTGAGATCCTGAGAGACCCCGGCTCACCTCTTCTCGCTGCTCTACCATCCCTCAGCAGGTGCATGAAAAAAGGGACAGAGAAGAAGTAGAGGGAAGGGCACTTAGCAGCTGTTTCTTATGAAAAGAAGATTGCTGGAAGCTGCTGCATGCTTCTTCCATCTCATCGGTCCATGGCCACACTTAACTACAAGGAATAGAAGCATTGAGAGTGGGTGGGCTAAATTTGGGAGTCCATGTATCCAATGAAAATTTCTTTCCTATGCTATGAAAGGAATAGAACATGAGTATTGGGAGAAAACTAGTTTATTGGCTACACTGGTACTAAAGTTTCTCTATAGTGCACCAATCAGTTGCTGTCTTGGTTAATTCTCACGAAGACATTGTGAGGTATTATTTCTACTCGGAAAACAAGGAAATTAAAATGCATATACTAAATTAGTCCAGGATCATTCAGCTCGAATGGGGTGGAAATTCACTATCTGTCAGGAGAAACTTTTGGCCTGTGTTGTCACTTACTAGCTATGTGATTTGGGGCAAGTCATAACTTCTTTGAACTATATAGCTCACTCCCCTGCAAAAGATAGTAAAAATTCCTACCTCGAAGCTCTGTGCTAAACATTAGAAGAATGTCTTGTGTTAAACAGTACTAAAACGTTGGAGATGATAACAGTCACCGTCATGGTGGTAATGGTGGCAGCAGCAGCAGAGAAATAAGGAACAACTCTCAATTCAGCCCTAGGTCTATTTTTCCCTTACATTATACTGCTTTTCAGAGCCCCTCATTGACCTTGCCAGCAATTTAAAAAATTTCTTTTTTATGTAATAGAGGCCAAGAAACAGGGAGATTAAAAACACTGTTTCAATGATGGCGAAACAGCCTATTAATTCTATCAATAGTCCAATCAATAGACATAACTGACTGCTATTGAATAAGCCACAGTTTAATAAAAAGTCAGTCAATTTTGCATTAAGATCCCTGATCCAGTGATCTACATGAATTAACTTACTGCTTTACTGACTTCTCATTTTGCCCCATTGCCATTGCAGCTTTTAGATACAGCTGATGTCTTTCAACTACAGTAGTAAAATAGTAAAGTTAAATGAAGACCTACATCTCTAGTCTTGTTATCTTGATTGCCAATACACCCTATTACTGAAATTCAGCTTAAGCTGATTGCTTTGTTTTGTTTTTAACCTGGATTGTTTTGTTTTTGTTTTTGTTTTAACATGAAGATTTCTAGGCACCGCTTAAGCCCTGTTAAATTAGAATGTATCTTGATGAACACCTACCATCTGCCTATTAATAATTTTCCCATGTTAATTTAATGCCCATAACACATATATTTCATCTTCAACCCCCCACCATCATGTCTCCTCTCTTAGTTACTCATGATAACCATAGCAGGATTAGAACAGTAATTAATAGTCCTCTTATCAGAAGGGCTTTGCAAAGCTCTCTGCCTCAACTAAATTTTGAAAAATACCAAAACAAAGAAATCAAAGCCTGACAGAATTCTTTCCTAAGGCTCTCTCCATTCACTGACAGACAAAATCCTGATCAGCACCAGTCTATGTGAATCACAGGATCTGGCTAGAAAAGACAGGAAATCTAGAGCCTCTAAAACAGCAAGAGGGCAATTTTAGACTTCGCCAGCATTCTACTCAAGCTATGAGCAGTACTTACTGGGCAGAGCTCAGCATTCCCTTCCTGCTGAACAGAGAACTGACTTGCAAACACATTCTGCTGAGTCATTTCATAAGAGCGTATGTAGCAGAATTGAGTTGCCTGATTTAGTAAGTAACTTCACTTTTGAGTCAAGGCCGTGGCTTCCTATCAGCACAGCACTGATCTGATAGAACTGATGTTCACATCTCACGGTAACTAGATTAAGAGCTCTTTGGAAGTAGAGACAATCTCTTTATTTTTTAATATTTATTTATTTATTTTTATTGTGGTAAAATATGCATAACAAAATTTACCATTTTAACCATTTTTAAGCATACAATCCTGTGGCATTAAATACAGTCACATGCCACATATACATCGATATCTATGTCTACATCTATTTTCTATCTTTATCTATCTATCTATCTATCTATCTATCTATATATCTACCTATCTATCATCTATTTATCTCTCCACAGAGAGTGCTATATATAACTGCAGGAACAAAAATAAAAATGTATCTTTCAGGTTCCTGAATAGACATACTAAAATTTTTCTGCTTTTTGACGAGCCAGTATATTTTTTCTTATAACTCATACATAATTGAAAACAGCGAACAGCTTACTGGTCATAAAGAACTTTTATGTGATAGTAAAATATCCTCTTGTACATGTTAGTCATAAACAGCACACTGAAGTCAAAAGTAAATGGCATGAGCAAGAAATTTCAATAGATTTTAAATTAGGACAAATAAAATTCCATCATGTTATGGCTGCTAATAAATTCAATTCAATTAAACACATATTCATCACACGTCTATTAAGTGCCTGGCATTGTGCTAGGGAAAGGATGCAGACATAAGCAAAGACAGTCACAAATTGTGATGTTCACGGTCTGGTAGAAAAGAACATGAATCCAATAATCACACTGCTGGTTGTCTAATTATGTATTGAGATAAAATATGTGAAGGGTAGCAACATTGATCTATAAAAGCATATGATAAAAAAATTAAAAAAATAAAACCATATGATGATAACAATATCTGCCTTAGTCTGAGAAGTCAGAGATAACTGCCTGAGGAAGTGGCTCTTGAAACTGGTAAGGGGAAGTTTACAAAGCAAATGGGGGCTGGGAGATGGGCTCTGTGTGTTTCACAAAATGAAGAAAATCCAGTGTAGATGGAGAATTAATTAAGGAAAGTCATGAAATATAAGGCCATCAGCACTCTTCATCTTGCTTGTGTGAACTTTGTAAAATATTTTTAAATTTTTGTATGATTTACTTTTCTCACTTGGAAAACATGTTCCTTTTTTTTATTATCTCAAAGATCCCTTTCATTCAAAAACTATAGAATTCTTAATATTCTACGGCATTTTTTTAAGGTCGAGGGTGCTGTCCATGGTGCTAAAAAGTAGTTGTAAAAAGGGCGATGTGATCTAAGCAGAAGTTCCCAAGCTGACCATGCTTTGGAATCACCAAAAACACCATACTCAGGATATAATGAATTATGATCCTCAGGATTAGAGTCCTTGAGTTTGTATTTTTGTAGATATCAGAATATGAGTTTAATGCCAGAATCCAGTTTAATATAATTTAACTGTAAATACTGAGCACTTGTTAAGAGTCAAATATTGCTGTATGTTGGTGATGTAAAAGCCCAAATAAGGATGTTACACACTGTAGATGTAGTAAGCGTGGTAGTAGTGGTGGTGCTGCTGGTGGCAGTGGTAGTAGCAGTAATTTTAATGAGTTTGATAATTTTATTAAAAGAATGTGGATATCCTACTGGATTCTGAGGACAAAGATGTTAGATGGGCAACTATTATTTATCCTCATGTTTTAAATAGACAAATTAAGATTCAATGATAAGTATATGGCAATAATATTCTAGTTCCAAGAAGAATTAAAACTAGGGATTTAAAAAAAATATTTAATGGGGCGCTGGGTGGCTCAGTTGGTTAAGCGACTGCCTTCGGCTCAGGTCATGATCCTGGAGTCCAGGGATCGAGTCCCGTGTCGGGCTCCCTGCTCGGCGGGGGGTCTGCTTCTCCCTCTGACCCTCCTGTCTCTCATGCTCTCTGTCTCTCATTCTCTCTCTCTCAAATAAATAAAATCTTTAAAATATATATATTTAATGAAAGTAGCCCAAAATCCAAAATCCAATTCCAAGGCACTGGGGGGCGGGGGGATGTCATAGCAGAAAATCTCAACATGAGGGCAAAAATCATAAGTAAAACGAAAGTGAACGTATGCTAATCAAGTTCTCCAGACTCCTGCCTTCATTATACAGCAAACTGAACCATTAGCCTCAGGAATGGGCAAGTCCAGTTTGAGGGAGCACTGGGTCAGTGGGTTGCTACTCTACTGCCCTCAGCCATGGAATCTCATTTATCATCTCAATTGTGTCTACTAGTCCCTGAAATACACTGGTACAAGAGGAGAGAAATCTGGGTGACTACATTTTCCTCAGAGCAAGGAGATATGTAAATGGTGTGAGTGCAGACTTCATGTTTTATTCATAATTGTTCAAGTGATAAAATTTTAAGGGAAGTGTCAAGTAAGGCAAATCGATGATTTTAAAGGTCTTGGGTACTTCTGCTGCTGGTATGTCTCCAGCTTTCCTAAGAAACAGCATTTAACCTCCAAGTTCCCCTCCTTTACAATGGAAAAGAAGAAAATAAAATTCATTTTTCCTCACTAGGATGTATAAGAGAATAATAGGAATAATTGAAAAGAACTTTTCAAGAATGATGTGTTAATACATACTTTTGTCATATATCTAACCAATGGACACAGAGGAACATGAAGCCCAGAATTCAAGACAAAAGATGAGGAAGACCAAGGTCAGGAAGCGAACTAGATGACCAAGACAGCAGAGGGCTACCTGTCCTCTGTGATTGTGGCCAACAAGACATCATATGCCCTGAATGAGATTAGAATATTTTTGTTGGGCATGGAAGCCTTCCCAGAAGTTACTCATTGTACTGCATGATTCTGAATCATTTTACAAATGAGGGGGGGAAAGTGTCTTCCTGCATATCGTTTGGAAGCAGCAGGCCTTAAATATAGTAAATGGCAAATCTGTACAAATGCACTTAAAACACTTGAAATTATACCAAAATGACGAGATGTTATAAAAACAATTGCAATAAGAAAAATGGTGTTATTCATGAAAATAGGAGAAAGGGAAGAATTTTCAGTACTCTGAAGGCAAGGCAAGGTTGACCATCAGATGGCATTTTTCTATTTTAATTGGCAGTAAGGCATGCAGGTGAGAACTGTGACTACCCAGGCTATCCCAACATAAAGGTAATCCATCTTAAGAACATCCCACCCCTGGAGCACAGGTTAAGAGTCCAAAGGAAGTAGATTCACACCTTATTTTTCCCTGATTGTTACTCCTCTTTAGCCTGATTCTGGTGGTTCACTCTGCAGTCATGCTTGAGATGATGGAATGAGCGCTGGGTGTTATATGCAACTGATGAATCACCAAATTCTACCTCTGAAACTAATAATACACTGTATGTTAATTAAATTGAATTTAAATAAAAATTTTTTAAAAATCAACTTACAAGACCTCCCCTTTTCCCCAGCCAAATGTGTAGCTCCTTCTGGGTCCCATTTCTACTCCCCCTGTGACCTAAGGGATTACAAAGGTTAACCTCAGGGTCCTCTGCTATGTGACCCGGGATTGGTGTGACTGGCTTTCCAGGTTGGTCAGAGGGAAGCCCAAGATCTGAATTCCAAAGCTTTTTACAATGAAGAGGTGAGAACTTCCTTCTGCCCTTGTTATGACCTTCACTAATCTAGTGCAAGTATATAAAACCCTTTGTTCTCCTCCCTCTATCATTATTATACTCTTCCTCTTTTTTTAGTTAAAGACTTAGGTCAGGCCTGCAAATTTTGGCTATTGAGTTGCTAAACTGTAATATAAGGAAATTTAAAGATTCTTTTTTGAATACTTTCACAGCTTCTAAGACTATTATCATCTTCCTGCAGATCATATTTTTGAATGTTAGGCCCTCTCTTTCTTGTAGCATTCTCTCTAGATAACAAATCATAATGTCTATTCTGAATCTGTAGACACACTCTGATAAGGGTCAGGTGCTCAGAAAGGTCAAAGGAAGAAGTACATTAGTAATTTTCAAAATATCCCTCATTGCATTTGTAAAAATAGTTCCTGGAATATGTTGAGCATTTAGTAAGTCACCCTACTGGTATTTTTAAAATAATAATCATCTGTATTTATAATAACATTTAATAATAATGTCAATCTAGTACTTATCAACCAGTGAGCATAAATATCTTGAAATTATGATACGTGTAGGTAGATTTTCTTGCAAACTAATAAATAAGCTATCTTTATTTATTTATCTATCTACCTATTTTGGTCATTTTATTTAGGCTGAGACATCTAGAGCCTGATCTGCCTCATATGTACTAACAGAATTAGTGTTTTTGAACTCTGACACTGGAGGCAGAAAGTAGAGAAGCCACAACAGCCCACTGGGACCAGTGAATTCCAGGTCAGACTCTCCTAGGCATCACTCACTCTTATAACTATTGGCCTAAGGACCAGTCAAGAGCTGTCATCTTCCATGGTCTGATATGTCCTGCCGAACGACAGACAAAGTTTTGTAGAACACAGGGATATTCTGGAAGCCACGATGAATCCGAAATTACCTTAGAAATAACTCCCCAAGTAACCAAAGGAAATTGTTATAGAAAGACAATGATGACTGAAAAAGAGGCTTGTGTTCTTGAAATATTTATTCCATGGGGCCTCTACTTTCAGAGAGCATATGTTTTTTGATGCTTAATGAAAATAGAAGTACTGTTGATGGAAAGAAATGATCTCATGAGGACACTTAGCCTCAGCTGGTGTAAATCCTAACTCTAAGTTCTAGATGACGCTGCACTTCTGTGACAGGTAGGCACCACCGAGATATTCAGTGGTGTTATGGTAAGGAGCCGTGTAGCAAATGCAGCTCCCCTGCACTTCATGTGTCAGAATAGGTCAGTGCAACAAAAAGTGGTTTTCCCAGTAGCCTGGATCAGCATTCAAAACCTAGTCCTCCAGGATGAAAGATGTGTCACTAGTGAGTACTTCCCACGGCAATCTATTAGTCTCTATTTAGATTAATTATGGTTGTAGGAAAGGCTTCACCCCACTAGTGATCTGTATCCAAAAAGCCCCATAAGGCTATCTCCATTATTATTGCTTGTCTCATTTGTTCACTCACTCTTCAGCTTGATTTGAGACATACCCAATGGTGATTATGAAGCAAACATTTCCAGAAAGGCCACCATAGCTTTCTGAAGTAACTGAATGAAATGCTCTGTTCAGAACAATCTCTGTATCCCATTCCGACACTGTTTTATGATTCTCTCACTGTACTTTTCTTACTTCAGGTCATCTGCCTGAGTGGAAATGAATTATGGATAGAAGAGAAGTCAGAGATGATGTGGAAATGCATTTTAAATATTTGTCTTTATGAAAACAACTGTAAACTATAGCTGCAGAGGGCAAGGAGAAAAATGCCTGGCCTGCCCACACCACTTTCCCAAATTAATTTTATCCTTCATTTAAAAAATAAATCCTGTAGTAAGATGGAATTTAACTTGTAAATTAAATAGTAAATTATCAAGAATAAGCAAATCACACTTATAAGACAAATTTGAAAATCTCCCTTCAGTGGCAGTGTGAAGTACTGAAGATGGGCCCTCCCCAGTGAAAATATAGACTATAGAGAGTGGTTGAGCTTTGTATTAAATGCTGTTTGAGGGATGCCTGGGTGGCTCAGTTGGTTAAGCGTCTGCCTTCGGCTCAGGTCACGATCCCAGGACCCTGGGATCAAGTCCTGCATGGGGCTTCTTGCTCCATGGGGAGCCTGCTTCTCCCTCTCCCTCTGCTGCTCCCCCTGCTTATGCACTAGCTCTCTCTCTCTCTCTGACAAATAAATAAATAAAATTTAATAAACACATAAACAAACAAATAAATAAATGCTGTTTGAGAAGGAGGTACTTGAAGTCCCCATTGGATATCTTCTGAGCAGAAGTTTTCAAACTTTAGCTTGCATTAAAATCACCTAGAAGGCTCCTCAAATTGCAGATTGCTGAACTCCACCTCCAGAGTTTCTGATTTAGTAGGTCTAGAGGGACCTATGAGTTGACTATTTTAATTACTGTAGGGGGCTGCTATTGCTGCTCTGGGACCACACTGGGAGAACTACAATGCTGGATGGCTATTCTTGGCCATGCTCACACCCAAAGTCTTCTTCCTCAAGAGAAGAGGACTAATTAATTTGGGGGGGGGAATTATGGAGCAGGTTTAGCTCCACTGTTTCTTCTTTTTCTTCGAGCTTATCAGGGCAGGCTCTGCCCTTCAGAGAAAGGCTTAGGATGCCCAATGCTGAAAACCATTAGAGAACTATCAAAGCTATAGTTTTCCAAAAGTTAAAGATATAAGTCCACTGCAAATACCCAATTGACATGTATCAGGGATTTATTTAAGGCTATAATGAGGGAAATGAAGGATTGGTAAAGCTGGTTCAAATGAGTATAGGAGAGATGGAAGTTTTTATAGTTAAGGAAACACAGAACCCTGAAATAAGATTATTGCAGTATAAAATACAAAAGTAGTTAACATCCGATGGGGAAATAAAATTGTCATATTTGGGGTTATCTTCTGTACTGGTTAGAAGACAATTGCATCTCTTTTGAAGAAACATCATTTACTGTATAAAACCATAAATCAATATTTCACCTCACAGAATCTAGGGTTTTATCCATGGTAAATAGTAAATCAAACAAAACCATGTTCATCTAGAGTGGGGGTTAGCAAACTACAGCCAATGGGCTAAATCCAACCCATTACCTGTTTTTGTAAATAAAGTTTACTGGAACACAGCCACATCATTCATTTATGTAGGTTTGTGGCAGTTTGTCAGCTACAACAGTGAAAATTCAATAATCACCAAATAGTCTTATTACAATGCTTCAACATGACACTTAAAGGCCATGCAGTCATTCCCTTATCCTATTTCCCACTTTTGCATAGTGTTCTTAACAGAACAAATAAGCACTAAATGAAGCATCAGAACACTAGGAGTTCAGGAAAGAGAATTGCTGGATTTGTACAATATCAACTTAGCCAAGCTGAAACTACATTTCCTAGCATTCCCTTCCCTGAGACTAAGACAGCTTTAATGTTCCCCTCAGCTTTACTAAACCATAGACAGGCATTTTCCTGACTCTAGGCTCCTGAACTCCATTTTATTAGAACATTTATTTTTGAAAACTTGTAGTTGTAAATTCTTTCTCTGTCTTTTTGAGATGTAAATCTTTTTAAAAGCCTCCTGCCAGTTTTGCAGCCTAAGACCATCTCTTTCTTCAGGACTAGGGGGCTGTCCTTTTAAGGGGTAATCAGGGAAGATAGCACCCCTGCCTCCCAGAGTCCGTGGGAGGGGAGAAGCCTAACTTCAGTGGGCACCTTGCTCCAAGTTGTAAAACTACCTCCTGCCATGAAGAGAAAGTTTAATTTTCCTTCGGATAAGGCTGATTAGCAAATATGGGGCCATTAGCAAATAAGATCTTCCCAACCCAGCTCTTAAAAACTCCTGCCATTTGCTTCCGTAGAGATAAGCTCAGAGTTCTGATATGTCTCTCCTATTGCAATAATCTTGGACAAAGCCTTTCTTGCCTGTCCAACATTGTCTAGTACAGTTTTTGCTTTGACACCTGTATATTTTCTTATTAGCATGGACCATGAGGGACATTTTGCATGACATTTGGAAAGCAGAAGTGGGGAAGAAGCCGTATTTTTTTACACTCAGGTCAGTGCAGGACAACAAATGCTGTTGTAGCTCACATACATTTGTCCCTGATCTGCTGGCTCATTCTATTGTTGTGCGACAGCATCTAGTCCTGCAGCTGCTTTAGCTCTGTAGAATCTCCTTCAGCATCAGTAAATCCATGGTTAGTGTTTACAGCAACTGGGGCAGTAGCTAGGAAAGCAGCCCCTCAAGCCCCTGCCAGATCTCCTTAAGCTCTCCATATCCTGAGCACCAGCTTCTCTGGCTGGTCACTGGCATCATTGAAGTTGGAAACTTGGTTGGAGGGGGTGAGAGACAGATGTATGTTCCAGCCCGTCATTATGGGTTTCGGTTTGTCCTTGCCACCCCACTTTATGTCTATGGTTTATTATTTTACTGCTTTTCCAGATATCTTCAGGCCCAAAACCAGACACAGAAGTAAAAGTTGTATATAAACTGCTTAACCAAATCACACAATTGCACAATTTAAAGGCAACTGAGTCGAAAGTAAGAGTCAAGGTGGTCTAGTTGGCCAGTTGACAAGGTGTCCCTAGAACTGAAATAGATGGGAAGCATACTAAAGTCTTGCTTGGTTTGTATGCACAGAAAAACTCTAGGTTTAGTGAACAGAAGTCTGACTTAAATGACTATAATTGAGGTATCATGTCTCTCAACAAGTTCCCAGATGTGAACTGGTTCACAGACCCAGAGCCCCTTAAATGAAAGGAAATCCGGCTACCCTTAGGAAAAAACCCTCTTCCATGAAGAAGGTATATAATGCAAATCTTCTATCTTTCCCTTAAAGAGGTGTGCAGCCTTTTACTGGGGTGATTGTGCATTACAAAAGAGAAAATAATCAGACTTTTGAGGGATTATTAGACATTGACTCTAAACTTAAACCAATTCCTGGAGGCCAAAAATTTCATTGTGGTGTACCAATTATAGTAGAGGTTAATGGAAGTCTGAAATAAATTGAGTTTTGACTTGGGTCTATCTCACAGTGAACCAATGAGTTTCCAAACTCACCCTCTGAGCAATTTCCCAGATTCCAGAATGCATGATTGTAATTGACATGCTCAGAAACTGTAAGAATTCCCACTTTGGTTTCCTAAGCTATGGAGTGAAAACTATTATGTTAGGAAAAGCCAAGTGGAAGCCACTAGAACGGATGGTAAACTAAAAACAACATTGTATTCCTAGAGGAATTTCAGACATTAGTACCACCATTAA
Source organism: Mirounga angustirostris (assembly GCF_029215605.1). Classification (NCBI taxonomy): domain Eukaryota; kingdom Metazoa; phylum Chordata; class Mammalia; order Carnivora; family Phocidae; genus Mirounga; species Mirounga angustirostris. Next base: position 54,086,913 of record NW_026991712.1, on the reverse strand, counting down.
AGACTTGAAAGATGCAGGGATAGGGATTCCTGTCACATCCCATTTAACTTGCCTCTTTGGCCTCTATGGAAGACAGATGGATCTTAGAGAATGACAGTGGGTTTCTACAAACTTAACCAGATGGTGACTCCAATTGCAGTTGTTCCTTCAAATGTGGTTTTGTTACTAGAGCAGATCAAGACATATCCCTTGGCATATGGCATAGGGCTATTGATCTGGCAAATGCTCTTTACTCCCTACTTGTTAGTAAAGACCAAGAGAAACACTTTACTTTTGGCTGTCTGAGATAACAGTATATCACCACCATCTTACCTAAGGGCTGTATCAATTCTCCAGCCTTATGTCATAATCTAGTCTGCAGAAACCTTGATTACCTCTTCTTTCAGTAGGATTTCATGATGGTTCATTTTATTTATAGTATTTAGCTGATTGGGAAGGATGTGAAAATAGTAGCAACTACGCTAGGCATTATTTAGAAACATCTTTGCCAGTGGATAGGAAACAAACTTCACAAACAAACATCACAAAAATTCCAAGGCTGGCTATCTAATGAAATTTCTACAGATCCAATCAATGGCCCATGACATGTCAAAGTATCCCTTCCAAAATGAAGAACAAATTGCTGGCATCTGACCCCTCTCACCACTAAAGAAAAAGCACTAATTGTATCTCTTTGATGTTTGATGCAAAATATACCTCATTTGGATATGCTACTCTGACTCATTTACCTAGTAACTCAAAAAGCCTTTAGTTTTGGTGGAGGTCCAGAACAAGAGAAGACCCTGCAACATGTACAAGATGCCAAGCAAGTTGTCCTACCATTTGGGCCATGTGATCTATAAGATACAACAGTGCTTGACATCTCCTTGTCAGACAGGAAGGCTGAATGGAACTTCTGGCAGTACTTATAAGTGATTCACGGAGCAGATATTTAGGATTTTGCAGCAAAACTACACCTTCTTTTGCAAATAATTACTCTCCTTTTGTAAAACATCTCTGGCTTGCTACAGAGCCTTAGTGGAAAACCAACACTTACCCATGGGCCACCAAATTACCAAATGGCCTAAACTATCCATCAGAGTGTTGCCTGATTCATACCCTTGAGAGAGACAGTAGCATCCTATCACCAAACAGAAATGGTAGATATGAGATTGAGCTCAATCAGTTTCTGACGACAGAGTAAGTTGCACAACCAAATGGCCCAAATGCCCATAGCCCATCTTCCTATTATATTACTTTCTCCTTTTTTTTTTTTAAAGATTTTTATTTTATTTATTTATTTGACACAGAGAGAGCAAGCGCGCGCGAGAGAGACAGAGAGCAAGCACAAGCAGGGGGAATGGCAGGCAGGGGAGAAGCAGGCTCCCCGCTGAGCAAGGAGCCTGATGCGGGGCTCGATCCCAGGACCCTGGGATCAGGACCTGAGCCGAAGGCAGCCACTTAACCAACTGAGCCACCCAGGCACCCCTACTTTCTCCTTCTTAACCTGCACCTATAACTTCATGGAGAGTTGCTTGAGGAAGAAAAAATTTGTCCTGACTTACAGATGATTCTGCACTATTTGAAGATATATGGCTACAACACTACAGCCCCTCTCTGGGACATTCCAGAAGAACAGTGGTAAAGGAAAATCTACCTAGTGGTCAGAACTTCAAGCAATGTGGGGTGCCTGGGTGGCATAGTTGGTCAAGCATCTGATTCTTGATTTCAGCTTGTGTCGTAATCTCAGGGTATGGGGATTGAGCCCTGCATTGGGCTCCGGGTTTTGTGCGGCATCTGCTTGGGATTCTCTCTCACCTCTCCCTCTGCCCGCCCCCACTCTCTCAAATAAATACATAAATAAATCTTTTTAAAACCATAACTTCAAGCAATGTACCTAGTTGTTCATTTTGCCTAAAAGGAGAGATGGCCAGAAGTATGGATCTACACCAATTCAAAAGCAGTAGCTAATGATTTGGCTGGATGATCAAGAACTTGGAAGAAACACAATTGGTGAAAAAGATGTCTGGGGAAGAAATATGACACAGAGAGTGAAGATAAGCTCAGAAAGTCAATACCAGCACTAAGCTCTGTTAGCACTCATGCTCATTGTCACTGACTCATCATGTTGAAGGGTAGCAGCCAGGCTCATAGCTTCTCCAGCTCCCACTGAATCTCTTTTTGCTTCTCTAAATCCTGGCCAGGTGCATGTTTAGCTCTGTGATGAAGAGGACCAGCTTTTCTTCAGGTCACCCCATCATCCAAGTTTGAGGCTTGGTGATGGTAAGAGATCTATGTAGGTTCAGCTAGCCCTATTTCTCTTGCTCTCCCCACACCATGTCTATTTTTCCTTCTTCACTGTCTGCTCTGCTGACTTTATTCTCAGGACCAGATGCAGAACCAACAGCTATTTGTAAAGTGTTTTACCAGCTCCATAATAGTGTAAGAACAATAAATAATGAATCCCATATTCTGTATCATTCCCAGGGGCTTTGTTTTTTTTTATCAAATCCATTGAACACAAAAACAATAAAAATGAGCAAGAAATGTTGAAGAAAACATAATATAGGAGGCTGATTTTAAGTCAAATTTCAAAGAAATAATTGCAAAGGGCAAAATGGAAGATCCCTAGATGAGAGAAAGAATACTATGTGTATTTTAGGGTAAAGAGCCATGCGTTTTGACCCGGGGGGAAAAAGGAATATGTCATAAAGAGAAAAAAATGTTTTGAGGTAGCTGAGAGTATCAGAATACAGAAATGTGTGATATTCAAGCTAAGAAATTTTTACCTCTTCTGGTGGGCATCAATGACATGGGCTGATGGCATAGTATTTTTATCATGAGGGCTGAAGTGGCCAAGAACTGAGAAGCTCGCTCCAGGAAGTCCATTAGAAAGCCCAAGACAGAGAGAGGTAGGAATCTCTTCTTAGGAGCAAAGCCAGGATACTGTGCTAAGACATGACATGCAGAAATGTGAGTCCAGAAGAAGGACAATAAGTCTCCATGATTTGAACCATTTTAATAGCCACCATTTAATTAGCCAGATATAGTACCAAGCACTTTATACATATTTTCTCATGAAACTTTATACAGTGGGTATTATTCTTTCTTGTGCAGATAAAGAAACTGACACCTACAGGTTAAACAACTTATCCAAGTCTGCATACTTAGAATTAGAATATCTTGCATTTAATACCCTTCTCCCTGACTCCAAATGTTTTGCTAAGAACTAGTAGGTATATAGCCAGAAGGCACTCGAATCAATGCTAGGACAGTAAGCTACAAGCTTGAGGACCACTACAACTCCTGTGCCTAAAGCCTGACTTTGTTCTGATGTGTATGAAGTTACAGGTGAAAATTTAAATGGACAGGCTGAAAATATTACAAAGATAGGTAAGTGGTAACTACATAGGAATACAAAAACCTGCAAATTCTGAACACACACAATGTATATATCTCCTGTGTGCAGATATATACATACAACTTGACAGAAGTCTGTCAAAAGCCAAATAAAACATACTCTCTTGTTTATATAAATTATATTCCAAATGGCATAAATTCCAATTTTCCGTCTTTAATGAAATGGAGTTGAAAATTCTTCTTTATATACATCAAAACCAAAAGGAAAAGAAGAGAAATGTGTGTTCTGAATGTCAAGCAGCTGCAAAAGGTGCAAAAGGAACTCCCAGCACCCCTAAGAAGCAGCATAGGGTGGTGCTTGGGAGCATGGATCCTGGAGCCAGATTGCAGGTATTTGAGTCCTAGCTCTGCCACATTCTAGCTACAGCAAAGTACCCAATCTCTCTACAAATCCTTGTTCCCATCTGGAAAATGGGGCTAATAATTTCTATGAGGATTATTTATGTTCACATATGCAAAATGCTTAAAAGAATAATTGGCACATGATAAAGCACATAGTAAAGTGTTTCATAGTTAAGTTAAATATTTGACACTTTGAAAATTTACTATAGGCATGGGTCAAGTCAACTGGTCATCTCCTTTGTGAGACTGTTTTCAGTAATTCAATCAAATATTTTTTGTGTGAAACAGCTTTCAGTGATTCAATCAACAAGTAGGTTTTTTGAATACCTGACAGGTTCAAAGTAGTGCTCTCAGTCTAAGATTAAGGTGATGAACAGAACTGACACTAAATATAACCTCATGGACATTTATTGTTCTAATCCCCTAACACCCTACACACTATTCTAATCTATTAGAGGATTCATCATGTTTTGATAACATTTGTTAAATGTTATTTACATAATTATTTTCCTTACTTGTCTATAAATTTTTCAAGAGCCTGAAATGTATGCTTCTTTGCATTTAAGTTTAAATAAAGAATAGATACTCAAAAATGCTGCTTGAATTAAGGATGAGAGAGTGAGAGAGGAGAGAGAGAGAGAGGAAGGGAAGGAGGGAGGGAGGAGCCAGTAAGGTGGGATGGGCAGCAACACTAATCCTGGATTCCAACTGCTTGAGCCCAAACCTGGGCTACTACCTAGTCATTATATGACATTAGGTAGGATACTCAACCTCCCCAATGCTGGTGCCATCAGCTATTAATGAGGATGATGATAATAGTACTGACTTTGATGAGATTTTCTATGAGATTGAAAGAACTAATGATTTGAAAGCTTGTAGCATAATGTATGACATATAATAATCACACCATTTATCACTATTATAAACTAATAAGCAAAATAAACTTTAGAGAAAACATTCTCTAAAGATGATGCTATGATTCAACATGTGTAGGAAGTGTTAAAAATCCCTTGAGTATGTGTGTGCCTGCATGCATGTACACAAAATGGTATTTCTAAGATTTAAAGCCCTATAATTTATATTTGAGCAAATAAAAATGATACCAAAAGATTCAGTCTGTCTAACTTACTACATATAATTTTAATGCCATGAACAAAAGGATTGCAGTGCTGGGTCCCTGCCATACTGTTATGCAGACCAATTGCAGCAAAGTCAATGAATCAAATGCAATTTAGTCTGGCTCAACCAGATCCAGCTGGAGGCTGTTTCTGCACATGAAGCATAAAAAAGCATTATAGACCATAATTTCTGCTCAGATCAGTCAGTCTCAGTCATTCTAGTTGGCAGGCAATTGGTCTGACTAAAATGACTCTGCGTGAGTGATTCTGAATGGTGGAGAAAGCACAACCTTTAACCTGTAATAAAGTAGACTGGGTACATTCTTCTTAACTCAAAAGAGGGTGATCACCAGGCATTTAGGCTGCAATATCACCTTCTATATACCTCTCTAAGAAACTGCATTTGGATATGTAGAAAGTTGTAAGATCAGATTATTGACTTTTAACCTAGTGCCTTAATTGGATAAGTCTTTTAAGTGTCCTAGATAGAGATGAGTATATTTTGCAAGTGGAGATAATACTAACATTTAGGACCAGTGTGACCAGAGGATTGTCTGTGGAAGAATGTAAAAGGAGCCATAAATTCTGTCCCTACATCTACATTCTTGCAATATGACACTCTACCATCAGGAGATAGGGTGTGTGTATCCACATCTTGAATCTGAGCTGGCTGTGTGGCTCACTGCATTGGATTATGAAACAAGAAGAGCCTTTAAAATTTTCTGTGCATTGGATCTTGCTCTTTTGCTGTATCCAGAACCCTAATATCACCACAGAAGCTAGCCTGCTGGAGAATGAAAGGAAGAGAATTTAGGTATCCATTCAATGGTAAGCCAGCCCACAGCCATGAAACAGTCAACTGCCAGACTGTAAATGTAAATGAGGCCAACACCGCCAACTAAATGCAGATACATGAGTAAGACCAGATGAGACCAGCAAATCGCCATTCAGTTAATCCAAGCCCAGTTGTTGTCTACAGAATTATAAGTTAATAAACAGCTGTGTCGAGCCACTAAGATTAGGGCTGACTTATTATATGCCAACTGATACAATGAAGAAGGAAGAGGTGGGGCAACGTTTGTTCCAGGGCCTAACCTTGGACCTCACGTGTTTTTGACAACAAAGAGATTTTGGAGTATGAGCAAACTGACTTAATTCTAAGCCCGTGTATGTGGCAGACCTAGAGTTTGCCATCCATATGTTCCTTACTTCAGGATTGACTATAACAGGAGCAGGGTGGAGGTTACTCAACACTCAGATCTGAGAAACTGAGGAAGGCCATGGCAAAGAATAAAGTTAGTGGATAATATTTATGAAATTTAAAGAAGCCTAGCTCATCACAGTGAATGAGAGAATCAGATCAGGGAAGACTTAATTTTACATTTAAATGTTCAGTGTGACTAGGAATTAGTAAGTTAGAAAACAGCATGTGGCTTGGGCACTTTTCTAAAATTAGGATGTCGTTAATATTTTAAATGGAGCTTAGATAATCAAATGCTTCTGTTGAGACTTCTCTAGAGTAGCAGTGGACAATGACTTTGAACTGAGATCCAGATAAAAGATAGTAACAGGGTCTTTTTCTGGGTTATTTGATGGGACAGCTTGGTGGTCATGTTGCTCTCTTCTCAATGCCCACATACTGACATCTGCATCACTGTCCTTGTCTGGCTAAACTGTGCACCATTTCTTGATAGCTTCTGCTGACTAGACTCCAAGCCCAGAGTTTATGTGTGACTCTGGCCTCACCATGAGCTTCTGAACAATCAGACAGGCACCTTCACATCCATTATGTCTGTTTGCCACAGTAAGAGAAGAGATGCTAATTAACTTTGTGGCTTTTAAAATCTTTATTATTGGGGTGCTTGGGTGGCTCAGTCGTTAAGTGTCTGCCTTCAGCTCAGGTCATGATCCTGGGGTCCTGGGATCGAGACCCGTATCGGGCTCCCTGCTCAGCGGGAAGCCTGCTTCTCCCTCTCCCACTCCCCCTGCTTGTGTTCCCTCTCTCGCTGTGTCTCTTTCTGACAAATAAACAAATAAAATCTAAAATAAATAAAATAAAATAAAATAAAATCTTTATTATTTTGGACCACTATTTTGGCAGCATCTAGTAGAGAGCAGGTAGACCCTAGAGCTGGGGTTCAAATTCTGGGTCCACAAATACATGACCAGCCTTGAGAAACTCAACAAAACATTGTGATCTTCTTTCTTCTTCTATAAATGGGGAAATAACACTTGTTTTAACTAGTTGGTGGAATTGTTGTAAGGATCAAAATAGTATCCATACAACACACACACACACACACACATATGCATAATGTTATTTCAGGATTTCAATAAATATTAATTCTGATTATTACTGTTCTTTGATAGCCCTAAAATTCTAGCAATCAGAGCTAAGATGGTAGAATACATTACAATTTAATTCTTTATGTCTTTAGCTATGTATTCTAGTTCTCAAATTCAGGATGAAATAGATCTGTGTGGGGAAAGTGAAGAGGCTGAATGAGTATTAACCTTGTTATTGGCTGATGCAGAGAGATATTCACATATACATGGGAAGTTGGGGAGGTGGGTGGTGATGATTTTACTCTGAAATAGAGTAAGGATTCTCTTTCTTTTGAATTGCTTGCTGTTTCTATTTAGGTGATTCATTGCATAAGCAACCCAAGTCCCTAACTATCCTACAAAGGAAAGATTGTCTGTAGGTGTTTCCAACAATGGAATTACAATGCAGTTATGTTGCCCAACTGGTATAACAAGAATCTACCAAGCCAGCCCAGTGCATTGTCTTTCTTGGGTACAAGTTGATGCCAAAGAAGAAAACATCTCTGAGAGAAAGAAATAATTTTTTGTAAGAACAAATAATTATTTTACTTTTTTTTTCTTTTCCAAAATGCCAATATCTTATTCCTTTCAAGGACCTCTGCCTTTTCTATATAGATGCATTTTGGTGAGTGCTTTTGACTTTGAATATATTTCAAAACATATTTCACCATTTTTATGCTTCTGATATCACATTTTACTCAATGTCTAGAAGGACACCTATTATATTCGATTATTTCACACATAGGTGTTGGCTGGGTGTTGTGTGTCGAGTATGGGGCCATAGACCAGCAATGTGGAGCAAAGTGAATGGTGTAGTCCCTGACCTTGTAGACTCTATGCTTTCATTGCTATTCAAGGCTTTCCCTGCCCCACCCCAACTTGCCTCCTTCCCAGGGATTTCTCTTTTCCCTGATTCTTGTCTCCTGAGAAAACCAGCTCAATTCCACAATACCAATAGGTACTACTAAGTACTTTTTATAAATTATTTCATTTAATCTTTACAACTTCATAAGATTCATTCTATAATGATCCCAATTTACAGATGAAAATACTGAACTGTAAGTGGTAAAGGCACATTTAAACCTAGGTTTATTTGACTCCAGTATCCTTAATATGCATTACGTGGTATTACCTTTAGTCTTTACTATAAATAAGCCACCTTCTAAAAGTGGATTTTAAAGCCTCTGAAGGCAAGCAACATAATTTTCATCTATATTAATTAATATGCTTTATGTACATTATATTGATTTTCACTATGAGCAGACATTTTAACTCCACCATAGAAATGAGGAAACTGAAGATCAACTTGGTTAAGAAACATGTCTAAGTTCACTCAGCTAATTAATGGTAAAACTAGCATTCAAACCAATATCTCGTCTAAAATCCATGTTTCTAAGTTGCTTCATTAAGATTTGAGGAATTTTTTACAAATTTTAAAAACAGATTGTGGAGATAAACACAATTCTTCAACAGCAAGAATTTCAGGACAAGGATGACATTAAGGACATATGAATAGACAGGGAAGAAACACAAGGAGCTCTGATCCTTCTGTTAGCCTTTGATTATAGTAACATTTATTAGTGAGTGCTCATAATTAATTTTCCTTTCTATCTGCTTGAATATGAGGATAGAAATTTAGAAAGACAGGGAAGTAAGGCATATTTTTACATAAACAGGATTGAGACTATCGGATTGTAGTATAGAAAATATGAATTTAGGTTTCTCTCACACATGAAGCATGATAATAATTCCAGGTAAGTCAGAGAGAAAAATGTAACATTTTTAAAAAATGCCTTACAATATTGAGCTTTTTTAGTTCTTTTTCTCTAAAGGAAGTTATGGTCTGATGGACAGGGTGCTGGCCTTGAACACAGAAGGTCAGAGTCAATGTCCTCCATTTAGCACCTTTTACTTCTACAAAATTTGGTGAGTTGCTTAAAGTCTTGAAGTTGCTGTCACAGTAGTTAGATTAGAATAATACCAGGATATCTAAAATATGCAATATGAAAAACTGTGAACACATACTCATGAGCACACACACATACACACACACACGACCCACACCTCTGAGCAGAGTCACTGCCAGTCTCTATAGTGTCTTTGGAGTCCCTGACTTTGTGTTTGGAGCATGAGCTTCTTAGATAATAATTTGTAACTGTCTAAGACTGTCTACATGAAACCAAAACAACTTACCATATCAGTCAAGGTAAGTAACTGTCAATTAACATGGAAATCCATACGTAGTACCAGGTAGTATAAACAACTTTAGTTGATTGAATTACTAGCTTATTATATCATCTAGCACAGTAATATATGTAGACACCCTCCTAAGTGTATGGTCAGCTCTGAGACTCTCAATAAAGCAAGATTTAATGGTGCTTTATTGAGATGCTACTGATTTCTTTATACTTTATAATACTTTCAACTTGCAAATTGTTCTCACGTGTGTGACCTAATTTAATAGCTCAAAATACCTGAGTATATATAAGTTATTTGTCTTTCTTTTCACAAACACCCATGCACCCCATCTTTATTATTGAACAATGAAGAGTAACATTCACACCTATAACCTAGTAATTTTTTAATCATATAACTTTATGGCCTGATTAATTAGGTTAAAATCATGTAAATTAGGCAGTTTTTATTTATACTTAAACAACTGTTTGATTAAAGGAATGTTTACCTTGAAGTACTTTTAAATAGTGAATATCTCTATCCTAATAAAGTATATTTCCATTTAATAAAGTTAAAATTTATACACAGATTTTGCATAACAAGACATGCCTGTTTTAGTCACTAGTTAGAGCAAAAGAGTCTTAATAAAATCTGTTTCTCACATGCACAAGTCTGATGTCAGTCAAATGTCTTGCCAGAGCTGCTTCTCTCCATGTAGTCACTGAGACTGTTTATTTGTTGAGTACTGCCATTTCAATAAACTGCCTCCATGGTCACTGTCAGAGAGAAAGAGAGATTGTGGAAGGGGCGCACTTGTTCTTAAAACCTTCAGCTGGAAATAAGATGCATGGATTTCACTTGCATCTCACTGGCTAGAACTAGTCACATGACCCTGCCTAACTGCAAAGGAGTCTGGAAAGTAGTTTCTTCCTGTGTTGTCTGGAAGGAGAGAATAATCAGATGTGAAAAGCACTAGTAAACTTTACCACCGTTTCCTTGCAAATATTGAGATAACATTTCCTTTTTTTTTTTTAAAGATTTTTATTTATTTATTTGACAGAGAGAGACACAGCAAGAGAGGGAACACAAGCAGGGGGAAAGGGAGAGGGAGAAGCAGGCTTCCCACGGAGCAGGGAGTCCAATGCGGGGCTCGATTCCAGGACCCTGGGACCATGACCTGAGCCGAAGGCAGACGCTTAACGACTGAGCCACCCAGGTGCCCCAACATTTCCTTTTTTAAGTATCATTTTTTCCACTGACTTCTACTTACAATAATTCAACATTGGAGTGAGGAGTTTTCTTACTTTTTTGAGATATGAAATGAAAGAATATTTGACAAGCTTCATGCTTTTACTTTTATCTACAAATTATACATTTTAAACATAATTACAATGCTTTAAAACACAGCTTGATACATGTCAGTAATAGCTTTTAATGACTCAGAAAGAATATAATAATCTACCATGATCAAAACTAATCTGCCATAAAGAGCACAGAAATATCAAATAGCTTATTCTGTGGAAACAAATCCAAATTAATTGCCTCATTTGTTACATCATATATAATATGCACTTTAACAGTGCCATGACTTCGTATAGACATCTAGCTTCTCAGGGAAATTTAGAAAAATGTTCTCAAATAAGGTTTCATTGGAAAAGAAGTAACATGTGTAATGATGCAACTCCTAATTCTCTGTGGGTTTTATTATGGTGATGCAACAATTATTTACTGAATTATGGCATTCTAAGTATAACAACAACAACAACAAAGAAATAAAATAAAGCTTCCCATTACTCTCCACTTCTTTGGAGAACCAGTGCGGGCACACACACAGGCACACACCCTCTTTCATATAATTTTTTTAAAAGTCCATGTATTTTCGGGGCGCCTGGGTGGCTCAGTCGTTAAGCGTCTGCCTTCGGCTCAGGTCATGGTCCCAGGGTCCTGGGATCGAGCCCCGCATCGGGCTCCCTGCTCGGCGGGAAGCCTGCTTCTCCCTCGCCCACTCCCCCTGCTTGTGTTCCCTCTCTTGCTGTGTGTCTCTCTGTCAAATAAATAAATAAAATCTTTAAAAAATAAAAAAGTCCATGTATTTTAGTGATCCTACATAAAATGATGAATGAAATGGCTCCTCTTCAAAAGGCAGCACAAACTGACATTAGAACTCTTAAAAGTAACACCAAAGCTGAAAGATAATTTATATAATTTGTAAAATTTTAAAAACCATATTAATAAGGTATATTATTTATAAATATGGGGTTAAACATCAAAGGAATAGTTAAATTATTTGAAAATGAATTTTGGGGAGGAACAGTATTCAGAAATGGGGAGGATTGGGGAAAGAAAATGCTGTTTGGAGTTATGCCTTGTAGTAGTACCTAATATATTCATTCAGTAGTTCCTGAAATGTAATTAAGTAATATAGATAAAGTATTTTAGTAAGTTTAATTTAATTACCCTTTAAAATATGTACTCAGACCAATGGGTATTTGGTTCAATAATATTACTCAAGGCAGAATACATGAAGTACCATAAGATTTTTACAGATTAATATTCAGTTGTTTGATAATTTGAGGCTGAATGTGGATCCAAGAGGGGATCTAAAATATCCTGTTGCTATCTCTCTTTCTCCCCTCACCTCTCTTACTGTATTATAGTCATAATGGAAAAAAATGTTGTGTTCATTTCATACCATCCAGGAATAGGTGGACAATATAGAAAATATCTAAAAAGTATTGTGATGTTGCTTGTTATCCCTCAATTATTATTTCACCTGTATTGAATTTGCTGGCCACTTGTAAGGAATTTTACTAGAATCTAATTTAAAATGCATCTGCTTGATAGTTCTCGTACTTCACAAAGCAATGACTAGTCTCCTGTTTGTCTCTTAAGGGTGGCCACAATTTAATTATCTGGGCAATGTGAGGTTTTAAAAGTCAAACTATTTGAGAATAGTTGGTGGGCTTTGCTTTCAAGTGCCATTCTTTTAAGTATTACAGAATATTTTCTCTAGAAAATTAACTACAAAACACCCAATCAATAGATCTACTATAAATTAGTTTTATCTCTAATATCCTTACAAGTCTAAAATGGAAAGAGCACTAAACTTGGAGTCAGAAGGCCCAACATTGCCCCCAACAACTGTAAATTTAGCCGAGACCTTAACCTCTAAGCGGCTCTGTTTTCTCATGTAGATGATGGACATTAAGTCATCTATTCAATAAATACATACTGAATGTTTACTTTTTGCAGGCCCTTTGTATGCATGGAGGACCCAAGATTGAAGAGAACAGTAATGGTTTGTTAGCCATCTGGATGTCTTCTTTGGAAAAATGTCTATGCATGTCTTCTGCCCATTTCTTAACTGGATTATTTGGTTTGGGGGTGTTGAGTTAGTAAATTCTTCATAGATTTTGGATACTAGCACTTCATTGGATATGTCATTTGCAAATATCTTTTCCACTTCTAAAGGTTGCCTTTTGGTCTCTTGTAGGCAGCATATAGATGGGTCTTGTTTTTTTAATCCATTCTGACACCCTATGTCTTTTGATTAGAGCATTTAGTCCATTTACATTCAGAGTGATGATTGATAGATACGAATTTAGTGCCATTGTATTTCTTGTTAAGTTGTTGTTTCTGGAGATTTTCTCTGTTCCTTTCTAGTCTTTGTTGCTTTTGCTTTTTCTTTCCCACTCTATGAGTCCCCTTTAACATTTCTTGCAGGGCTGGTTTAGTAGTCACAAACTCCATTAGTTTTTGTTTGTCTGGGAAACTCTTTATCTCCTTCTATTCTGAATGACAATATTGCTGGATAATGTATTCTTGGTTGCATATTTTTCCCATTCGTCACATTGAATATATCATGCCACTTTCTTCTGACCTGCCAAGTTTCTATGGAGAGGTCTGTGGCTAACTTTGTCTGTCTTTCCTTGTGTGTTAGGGATTTCTTTTCTCTTGCTGCTTTTAAGATTTTTTCCTTATCTCTATATTTTGCAAATTTTACTGCAAAATGTGTTGGTGTTGGCCTGCTTTTGTTGATTTTGATGGGAGTTCTCTGTTCCTCCTCAATTTAGATGTCTGTTTCCTTTCTCAGATTAGGGAATTTTCAGCTATAATTTCTTCAAATAAGGCTTCTGCCCCTATTTCCCCCTCTTCCTCATACTCCTATGATATGAATGTTATTACACTTTATGAAATCACTGAGTTTCCTAAGTCTACATTTGTGATCTAATATTTTTCTTTCTCTCTTTTTTCAACTTCATTATTTTCTATAATTTTATCTTTTCTCTCTCTCCCTCTTTTTTTTTTTTTTTTTTTTTAGAGAAAGAGAGCATGTGAGCGGGGGGGCAGGGCAGAGGGGGAGAGAGAGAGATAATCTTAAACAGACTTCATGCTCAGTGTGGAGCCCAACACATGGCGTGGTCTCACAACCCTGACATCATGACCTGAAACAAAATTAAGAATCAGATGCTTAATCAGCTGAGCCACCCAAGCACCCCTCTATAATTTTATCTTCTATATAACTTATTCATTCTGCTTCTTCCATCCTTGTGGTCATTACATCCAGTTGGTTTTACATCTCAGTTATAGCATTTTTATTTCATACTAATTTTTAGGTCTTTTATCTCTGCAGTAGGCGTCTCCCTGGTGTCTTTTATGTTTTTCTCCAGCCTAGCTAGTATCCTTATGATTGTTGTTTTAAATTCTGGATCAGGCGTATTACTTACATCTGTTTCAATTAGATCCCTGGCCGTGCCCTTTTCTTTTTTTTTCTTTTGGGATAAATTCCTCCATCTTGGCATTTTGTCTAGGTCTCTGTTTTCTTTTGTGTTTAGGAAAGCCTGTTATGTTTCCTGCTCCTGAGAGTATGGCTTTATTAAGAAGAGGTCATACACTGTCCAGGCCCTGGGGCTTCAAGAAGTTTTCTGGTGTGTGCAGTGTGCACTCTGCTGCTGTGTTTTGGCTGCTCTTTCCCTCAGGTCAGTCCTTTGCAGAGTTTCCTCTTGCCTGCAGTGGGCAGTGTTTGGACTTTGACCAGAGTGTGGTAAGTTTTAACTACGTGTGCTCTGGTCTGCTTGATGCTGATGCTACTTCCACTATAGCTGAAGTGTTGCAACACTCTCTGCTCAGTAGACTTCGTGCATGTTGGGGGGTTGTGCTGCTCTTCTGGGGGAGGGGTCTGCTGTTCTGGTTCTCAGGCACACTTGCCCTAGTAAAGAAGAACCGGCAGAGCGCAGAGTGTGGGGCTTCGTGTAAGCAGTTTAGGCCACCACTATTGTTGTTGTGCTGCTTAATGAGGTCAGTTTATGCTAGGGGGGAGGGAGAAAATAGTACCAGCCTGCTCCCTTGTCCCTGGAGAGGGGAGTTCACACCCACGGCTGTCCAGGAAGCCCTCCCAGAAGAGCAAACAACCTCTCCTCATGTGTCTCAGGCATTCCTCAGTTCCCTGCCTTCACCCTGTCTGTGTCTGGGCTGTCCACCCATCTTGCAGCAGAGTCCACCCATCTTGCAGCAGAGTGCAGGCAGCCTGGCTGAGTTTTAAAATTCCAAACTTTAGGGACCTGGCATGGTGTGGACCTTCACTGTTCCTCTGGGGGAGAGTCTTGCCATACCGGGGCTGGTGCAGGTTTGTCTCAGAAGGGCAGTTGCACAACATGCAGGAGCTTGGAGTTTGGAGTAAAGCAAGCATAATGGTGCCCACCAGCTCTTTTGTCCCCAGAGAAGTGATGCCACCTCTCCCAGATGCACTCCAAAAAGGGGGAACCATCTCTCCCAGTATGTCCCAGGGGATCCTTAGATTGTGTTGTCAGCTTCTGGGCTTCTACCCTCTTTCTCCACAGGAGCACTGCAGTACCCACTGGGCTCAACACCAGCCAGGGCACAGACTTCTAAAACTCTGGTTTTTGAGCTCCACTGGTTGGAAACCTCACGATAATCAGCCCCTCTCCTTTTCCCAGTCAATAGCTTTGGGGAAGTGTTTTCCTTGTGCAATCCCCTGTTCATTCCTCTCTCTCTCTCCTCTCTCCATGATCAGGGATCCCTCCCCTCCACAGCACTGACTATACTTACCTCCCCCAAATCATGTCTTCAAACCTCCTTATTTCCACAATGTGGTCTCTTCTCTCCCTCTAGTTCAGTTTGTTCTCTCAGTCCTCAGATTGACTTCTTGGGTGTTCAGAATGATTTGATAGTTATCTAGCTGTGCTCAGGGACAAAGCAAGCCTAGGGTACTCCTGCTACTCTGCCATCTTAGCTCCACCCTTTTGTCATACATCTTCAAAGCACCTCAAACTAATAAGACACCATTGAAAATTTGACTTCTCCTTGAAACCGGGTCCTCTTCTGTGATTCCTATTGCTGCAAAGGACATCACTATATAGTCAGATATGCAAGATGGAGACCTAAGAACCATCCTGGTCCCTTCTCATTATCTGTTAGGTTTCTTTTCTAAATACTGGTATTGTTTTTTTTTTAATCTACTTAATTGTCATTTTATTTATTTTTTTGTTTCAAGTTTTAATTTAAATTCTAGTTAGTTAACATATAGTATAGTGTTGGTTTCAGGAGTAGAATTTAGTGATTCATCACACACATATTCTAAATACCTTTTTAATTCATTCACTTCTTTCCATGCCTATTCCCACTATCTCACTGAGCTTACTCTTCTCTCTTACATGGAGTACAGCAGTAGCCCCAACACTGGTCTGTCTGCTTCCACCTATGGTCCATATTCACCTGCAGCCAGAATGACTTTTGAATACTTTAAACCCTTCCTATTATGCTAAAGATAAAGTACAAATGCCTTAACCTGCCTGTGAAGCCATGCTTAACCTGACCCTGTCTATTCTTCTAGCCTCAATTTGTGCCACTCTTCCCTTGCTGAAGGCTTTCCAACCTTATTGGCTTATTTTAATTCACCGAGGGACCCATGGACCTTCTTTCTCTTTTTTTTAATTAATTATTTTTATTATGTTATGTTAATCACCATACATTACATCATTAGTTTTTGATGTAGTGATCCATGATTCATTGTTTGCGTATAACACCCAGTGCTCCATTCAGTACGTGCCCTCTTTAATACCCATCACCAGGCTAACCCATCCCCCCACCCCCCTCCCCTCTAGAACCCTCGGTTTGTTTCTCAGAGTCCATAGTCTCTCATGGTTCATCTCCCCCTCCGATTTCCCCCCCTTCATTTCCCTTCCTGCTATCTTCTTCTTCTTTTTTTTTTTTTTAACATATAATGTATTATTTGTTTCAGAGGTACAGGTCTGTGATTCAGCCCTCTACGGCCATACCACCCTGAACGTGCCCAATCTCGTCTGATCTCGGAAGCTAAGCAGGGTCGGGCCTGGTTAGTACTTGGATGGGGGACCTTCTTTCCAGAAGACCTTGCACATCCTATTCTCTGCTGGGAATGTTCTTCCCCCCTCTCCTCAAAGAATTTGCTTCTGCATGACCTTTAGATCCTCTCTCCAGAGAATCCTTCCCTGGATTCCTGATTTAGTCAAATCCTCTGATTATTTCCACATAAGACCTGATATCATTCCTTCATAAATACTTGCAATCATTTTAATTTTCATTTATCTTGCAATTATTTTTTTTATTTTCTACTTCCCCCACTAGAGTGTCAATTTCATGAATTCAAGGAACATGTCTATGTTTGTTGACTTTATATAGCAGATACCTAGTACAGCATCTGCCACATAATAGGCACTCAATACATATTTGAAATGAAAAAAATGAATAAACAAGTTTTATAAAGATATACAACTCTAAAAGCCTGAAAACTGGATGTTAAAAAACTTATAACAAATTTCAGCTATTAAAAATTATGATTTTTAAGAATACTCTGAAACATTTTAATCTCACAAAGGTAAATTCACCTAATGAATATTTGAGTTGAAATTAATTGAATAAAAGAACAAGGTAAATATCAACATTGTCTTTAGTTTTTGGCATAATAAAAGTACTCAGCAAAAATACACTTGCATCATTACCAACAAATTGGTATGGCATGAATCAATTCTAACCCAGGAGAATAATATGGCGTTTTGCAGGTTATCTCACTAAATGCTCAACATTCATTGTAGTTATATAAGAAAAAGAAATAAATAAAACTGCATGGTATTGTGAAAAGAACAATGACATGTTAGCCAAGGAACCTAAAACATAATTTCAGTTCTACCTCTAATTAATATTTTGACACTGAGCAAGTTTCTTCATGTTTCTTGTAATCAGTTTATAAAATAAAAAAATTCATGATTTCTATATCCTGCCACCTCCCACAGCGTATGAATAAATGATCATTTTCTTGATGGTGCCAGGAACTATTTTGAGGGGCCTAACCCTATGGAGTTCTACCAGATCAACTGCTTAGAAATTGCCTAATCATAAAAATGGTCTATGTTACATTACTGCAAGTGAGAGGACATTTCAGAGCACTTTTTTTTAAATTTCAGTTCAACCATACGATATAACTTCAAGGGGAATGGTCCCACTGCCCAAAATAATACTTTCCATTCTTCCTGGCTTGGAGTCTGGAAAAATAATTGAGAACTATATTTTGGAACTTCCAACCAAGTTACCATTGTTAAGTTCACCCTCTGATGCTCCCTTCACTCCAGCTATATAGCAATGACAGATAAAACATGAAAGGAGAAACATTAAAAAAAATAGCGATGGTAAAACACAAGATAAACATGTCTGTTGGCCAGAAACAAATTGAAGTGGGGGCTAAACCCATAAGCCTGTTGGACTCCAGATCTGGAAGCTTGCTGAAGAAAACTGGAGTTATTATTCAGGAACATGGCAAGAGTCAGGATCCAGAGTTGTTTAACGTAAATGAGCACTAGATACAGTTTTGGGAAGTTACATGATGAAGGAGGTGGGAGAATAGGGTCTTGAACCAGAACATGGGCCAGGATATCCTCTCAGTGATTATAGCTGCATTATATCTCATATCATCTTACTTAAGGAACCTGAGCTTCCAATTCAAGACTGGGCCATTTTCTCAGAGCCCTGGGCAACGGAAAACCCTCCAGAAATACAAGTAACAAAATTAAAATTCAGGAGAAACACTGATAGTAAAACAAATTCTTTAAATATGTATATGGTCTTCAAAGAGATAAACTGTGGAATAATGTCCATGAATATGAAATTAAAAAGACCATAAATGAATAGGCAGAATAAAAATATAATACACTAGGAATTCTAAATAAGAAGATATTTAACTGAGAAAAGTTAAATTGATATTATGAATTTTGTATTCAACACAGCTGAATAGAGAATTAGTAAGTAAATTTACATTTTTTGACAGGGTTTGAATGGTTGGAAATATGGTAATATTTCTCCTACATTGGGTGTCAGCTGTTTGATACCAGAAACTTTCCATTCATTCATACAATTTCTTGAACACATTTTTTGCTTTGTTACCTCAAAATGAACTTTTCCAAACAGCTTCTTTTTACCTTATGTGTTATCAAAAGCTGAAACCTGGAGGCATAATTTCCTTCATTAAGTAACTGCATTAAAATACAGGTGTCTGAAACATTTTTTTACTGTTCTATTTTATCAAGTTTATCTTACAACTCAAAAATATGTAATATTGCTCTTACTGTGTTGAGAGATGTTTTCATTTCTTGATGCAAACGTTCTCTATATTTTAGGAAACACTGAACTGGTTACTCCTAAATGAACCCATTTACTTCCCAAATATTTTACTTTTCAACTTTTTCCAGAGACTGAAAAACTGTATGCTTCCACCAAAATGTAAGTTCCTCGAGAACAATGATTTTTGTCTTTTTTGTTCAAGTAGCTAGAATAGTAGTTGGGTCATAGTAAACTCAATGGCTATTTGTTGAAAAATTAAGTGGTTCTTAAATAACACTTTCATTTTGAAATATAGCAGGAATTGAAGTGGCTGGTGTTTTTATTCTAGAGCTCACTACATTGGCCTGAAAGAGGAATTCATTGTTAGGAGAACAGAGGTGCACAATCCGGTGACCAAGAGACAAGGGCATAGTGAGATGCTCAGTCACTTCTCTGTCTGTTCCACTATAACATCTGCTTCTTTCTTTCTCCCGGCACTCCACTTTTATCAACTTTCCAGATGCCATAGTGGAAAATGAGTCTTCACAATTTGTGATATTACATTCAAAGTTCTAGCCACTAAAACCGGAAGAGCACGGGAAAATGCCCAGATTTCTGTAGACAGGCTCGTTGTCCCAGCTTGAGTACATGCTCATCCTTAAACCAATCAGGTGTGGCCAGAGAGACCAGGGACAAGAGACCTCATTATCATTAGAGTTTATGGGTATTTGGTCAAACGTCTTAGTCACAAAGAGCTTCTGGGGAAAGTTATGGGGTTTTGGTAAAGACCAATGAACTGAAAAACCTTCCAGATACAAGGTCAAAATTTTTCCAATAAAGAAAGACAGAGGACCTAACAATGATACTGCTACTAATTTAGCTCTGTGCAGTAGGAACCTGTTTATCTGGCCAAAAACACCCAGGAGCACACATTTTGCATGGAAGGCGGGTGACTGGGCCAGTGCTACAGGCATTTTCCTGTGTTAATATTTGGTGGTTGTTACTGCCAACAGCTGTCTGTCTCCCTGTCTCTCTGTATGTGTGTCTGTGTGTGCATGTGTGTATATATATATGTATGTACCTGTGTGTGTATATACATAAACACACACGTGTGCATACATTAATATATCTTTACACACACATATGCACAAATGTGGAATATAAATACATAGATCCATAAACAATATAGAAATAATTCTAAAACAATGGGGTAATCTAATACATATACTTTAAACCTTAAGAATAATTAAATTTTATTTGAATTTGACAAAAAAAAACTCAGAAGAAATGATCAGTCTTCTCAGATGAATATATTTCATTACATTATCTTTCTAAGTTTCAGAAAAAAATTTATCTAAAATACTTGTCAACGTCTAGTGCGTTGGGGTCCCTGGGTAAGGGTCTACGAAATCACCAGGACACAGGGGATGCAGAGCAAAGGCAGCACTTGCAACTGCATACTGCCGTTTATTTCTCACATAGCTATATACTTGCAGAGATCAGATAAACATAACAATGTATACTTAAAGTATCAAGCCAACATCCGTGAAGTGAAATATACATGAAATTCAATAAGAACAAAATACATCCTGTTTATGCTTGCAGAATAAAGAATTCTCTTAGCCATCCTTCCTTTGGAGACAACATGTTCTTTGTTTTTAGAAAGAACACTTCTGTTTAGAAAGATACACTTTAAGCTAGGCAAGAGCCACTTCCTGCTGATCCAGGCATTTAGGACTTGCAACATGAGATAAGGGGAAGAGAACATTTTCTCCTCCTGGCCTAGGCCTGCCTGGCCGACCTTAACCTCACTGCAGTCCTCAAATGACCCTGGCCTGCCAGGGGTCTACAAGCCTACACCATCTCAAATACTGATGTTAGATCAATTATGGCATTAAAAAATACTTTTCCAGTTCAAACATCTTTGATTGTCTTTCTCAATGAGAGAGGAACTGCTTAGCATCATTACATTTCAGCCCCTCACCTCCCACTCACATTTCCAACTGTGACACTTGTATTATCTTTACTTTGGATGAATGAATGACATTCAAATTCTGATCTGCTATCAGAATTTCTTTCACTAGTTAATCTTTTTTATATTTTAGTGGATTAAATACTTACTAAAAGGATTTAAATACTTAAAAGTCATTTTGCCATAGTTGCTACATGTTAAATTCTGTCTTTTGAAATAGTTCATGTTTGGCTGGATTTTTGTTTGTCTTTTTCTCCAGAGGGACTTATGGGTGTCATATGATGCTTCTTTGAGAAAGCCTCCCTGTGGCACTTATTCTTGAAAAATGACTGGGATGGGCGCCTGGGTGGCTCAGTCTGTTGAATGTCTGCCTTCAGCTCAGGTCATGATCCCTGTGTCCGGGGATGGAGTCCTGCATTGGGCTTCCCTACTCAGTGGAGAGTCTGCCTCTCCCTCTTCCTCTGCCCTCCCCCATGCTCCTGCTCGAGCTCTCTCTGTCTCTCAAATGAATAAATAAAAAATCTTAAAAAAAAAAGAAAAATGACTGGGATGAATACAATATCTTGCATTACCCTTTTTATCCCTCAGTACTTTGTAGACATTGCTACATTGAAGGCTGTTATGGGAAAGAAATGAAATCACCTAGATATTCTCCCATCATGGGTGATATTTACTTTTTGACCAGATGACTGAAGAATTCTTTCTTTATCCTTTGAATTCAATAACTTATCGAGAATATATCTCAGTTTCTGTAATTCTGAATCAATTTGTATTTCAATTGATCCATCTAGTCTTTTCATTTCAGACAAATTTTAATCAACTGATACTTTGAAAACACTTTCCCTGTTTCATGTGTTGAATTCTGTACTTCACAGACTTGCATTACCTCTGTGCTGTATTGTCCTTTTCTCAGTTGCTAGAATATTATATATTATAGGCAGTTGCTATGTAATCTCTTCAGCTTTTCTTTTTCTGTACTCAGTGTGACTGGTATGTGTACTTTAAACCTTGATAGATATTACCAGACTGTACACAAGAACAATTTATACCGCTGGTTCCCAAATTGGGCTTGTAATACTGTTGATTGAATGATAGAGTCTCAGCCCTGCTCTCACCTGCCCAAAATTATTTGGAGAAGGGAAACCTACATTTAATTAAATAAAAGCAAAAACAAGGAAACGAAAATTTCTCAGGTACTTGGAATCTCTGTCAGATCATAAATCACTGGCCTTTACTACTCTCTTTCTTGTTCCCTCAAAGCCAAGGAACTTTCCTATGCCTCTCTTTAAATTAGTTGCCTATCTATATGTCAGCATCAGCCAAGATACACTCACCATACAATCAGGTTAGCTGAATAATATCTAATGAAAGTCAAGCAGTGTCACAACCAGAACACTCT
Organism: Mirounga angustirostris; assembly: GCF_029215605.1. Classification (NCBI taxonomy): domain Eukaryota; kingdom Metazoa; phylum Chordata; class Mammalia; order Carnivora; family Phocidae; genus Mirounga; species Mirounga angustirostris. The sequence goes on along the minus strand of NW_026991712.1, from coordinate 54,064,592 downwards.
TCACCATGAATATCAGAGAGGAACAGTAAGAGATACTCTCAACATACGGAAAGAATCACATGGCTGAAGGCACCAGGAAAAACATCATCCTCTTCATAATTTTGCCTGGGCTGTATTTTCTGATCATCATAGTTATCTACTAATATCATAACTGAAGAGATGTCAGGGTCGTTATCTCTTCCTGCTTTATTAAAATATTTATCTAGGGCGCCTGGGTGGCTCAGTCGTTAAGTGTCTGCCTTCGGCTCAGGTCATGATCCCAGGGTTCTGGGATTGAGCCCGGCATCGGGCTCCCTGCTCCACAGGGAAACTCCTTCTCCCTCTCCCACTCCCCCTGCTTGTGTTCCCTCTCTCGCTGTCTCTCTCTCTGTCAAATAAATAAATAAAATCTTAAAAAAATAAAATATTTATCTAAAATCCCAAATAAAGTAAAGGCTAGGGTAACAAATCATGCCAGTTTTTGATTCAAAAGTTAAAAGCTTTGCAAAGAGAACTTTTTCAGTTCTTTGAACTATTATGTTTAAATTTCATCCAGAAGGGGGGTGCCTAGGTGCTCAGTCAGTTAAGCATCTTCCTTCAGCTCATGCTCTCAGGTTCTTGGGATCGAGCCCTGTATCAGGCTCCCTGCTCATTGAGAGCATGCTTCTTCTCCCTCTCCCTCTGTTGCTCCCCACTAACCCACTGCTTGTGCTCTCTTACTCTCGATCTCTCTCAAATTAATAGATAAAATCTTAAAAAAAAAAAATCTCGGGGCACCTGGGTGGCTCAGTCGTTAAGCGTCTGCCTTCAGCTCAGGTCATGATCCCGGGGTCCTGGGATCGAGTCCCGCATCGGGCTCCCTGCTCGGCGGGAAACCTGCTTCTCCCTCTCTCACTCCCCTTGCTTGTGTTCCCTCTCTCGCTGTGTCTCTCTCTGTCAAATAAATAAAATCTTTAAAAAAAAAAAAAATCTCATCCAGAAGAGACAAGACGTCAAACAGGGAGAACATTTTGTTCTGCTTGGCCAGGATTCCTTAGTGCCTGAAGTGACAGTGTTGGGATCAGGGTTATTTCATGTTTGTACATGACTTCTTCAGGACATTTGTTTTCTTTTTCTTTTATTGGACGTGCTTAGCTGTATTATTCATGTGATTTCGTTGAGGCTGTAAACACGACCTGTTCACCTCATTTCCCTGCAGGTCACCATTCAAAGTTCCAGAGACATTGCTGTCCTGGAAAATGCACAACAGTCCTCTAACTCAGCCCTGATAAGAAGGTTTAGAAGATGACCAGTGCCCAGATTCCCTCACTGAGTCAATATGCTTTTGATTTCCTGAAGTTTAATTTCTCCTCAAGAGAAGCTTTCTGCATGTTATATTATCTAAAGTCAACATTGCTCTACAGATAAGTAGGCACAGAAAAGAAATGAAATCAGAATCACAGAAAGCCTATAACCCAAGTTCTCCTTATTCAACTATCTGATAGTTTTCATCATTTTTCAAATTTTATTTTTACTCAGCATCTTGACTTCTACCATTTTGGTATCATTGGAACAAGGATACATGCTGAGCACTACACTAGTTGCCATAGAAGATGTGCAGCGTGGTGTTGTGCTGAAATTTATACAGACGTGAATTCAAATCACAGTTCTGTCAGTTGCTATGCCTGTAAAATGCTGTGCAAGTCATTTAACTTTCCTGATATCAGTTTTCTTAAATGTGAAAAGGGGATCACTGAAAAATAAACAATAAAGAAGATGATGATGAAGATGATGGTAAAGATTCCCATAACCATTGTGAACCCTTACAGTGCATTTGTGGCTTATTAGAAAGTAGCATCCCTTCTTCATCCCTTCACTCTGCATGCATCTCAGAAATTTATAATATTTTGATTTTGTTAAAATAAGCCACTGTATAGTCATCTGATTGAAGATTTTCATAAATGTGATGTGATGTCTATGATAAAAATAGTACCTTTAGTTGGGGTGCCCTCTTAGAGTGGATGACCTGTGTAACCAAATTCAGCAACCCCGAAGAATATGTGACATAATGTGTCTAAAGTGCCCAATATGAAACATATATGAAGCATTCAAAAAATGTTGGCCATTACAACCAAAGTATTTGAAATTTGTTTTTCTGTACCAAGAATATCAGCGAGACTCTCAGAGAATATTTTTCCTCTAATATTTTTTAAGATATGACCCTATAAGTCCATTGCTTTCTGTAGAAATCAGAATGAACTGGGAGATATTGGAGTGAGACAGAGGTTAGCAGTAGACATAATAGATACAGATCATGTCATCCAAATTCAGACTGCTTGGGGTAGGTAGTACAATGTTTTAGAAGAAACGTCAAGTACCCAACGGCAAAGCAGAGCATGAAAAGATTTAGTGTTAGACAGACCTAAGTTTGGATTACATAACCTTATGAAATAGACGCCATCATTATCACCATTATTATTGGCATTATTATTATTATTACCTTACAAATAAACATGAGACTTACTAACTTGGTCACAATCACACAACCAAAATGCAATGTATTCCGGATTCAAGCTCAGATCTTTTAAACTCTGAGGTCTTTGTTCATAATCACTGCTTTTTCCTACCTGGGCAGGAGATGCTGAAGAGCTAGGGCAGAGGAAATAGTTATGGATAGGAAAAGACATATCAGAGAGATGCCTAAAAAGGTAAAAGCACTTGGACTTGAGTGAGGTGATGGAGAAAGAAGAGTCAGACGTGATTTCTAGATTTTAGTTTAGGTGACAGCATAGATCATGTGTCTCTAACTGAAAAGAAAAACCTGGAAGAATAGATGTGGAAGGAAGAGTTTAACCTTGGTTTTGTATGAATTTTAGGTACCCAGGAAACTTCCCAGTAGAATTGTCCACTGACGATTTTATATTTAGTTCCAGAATATTTTAGGGGTCAGGGCGGGCCTGGGTGGTTCAGTCGGTTAAATGTCTGCCTTCAGCTCAGGTCATGATCTCGGGATCCTGGGATCAAGCACTGAGGTCAGGTTCTCTGCTCAGCGGGGAATCTGCTTCTCCCTTTCCCTCTGCCCCTCCCCCTGCTCTCTCTCTCTCTCAAATAAATAAATAAATAAATAATCTTTTTAAAAAATAGAATATTTTCAGAGAGATCAAGATTAGATATATATTTGGAAGTCACTGCGTATGGATGATAGTGACTGAGACCATTCAGAAAGATTTTGTAGAATTAGGTAAGAAGTGCACTAAGACTGAACCCTGAGGACATCATTTTCCCTAGAAATTGAGTAAGGATGATCATGGAGGTAGAATTAACACTGGGAAATTATAGTGTTAACAAAGGTTAAAAAAAGAGAGAGAGAGAAAGTCTCAAGGAGGCAATAGTCAGCAGCAAAAAGAGATTAAAAAGGGAAAAGGAGCCGACCACAGACAAGAAAAAGAATTAACCAATTCGAAGGGCCCAGCTTAAATGAGAAGACACAAATTGAAATGGCACAAATTCACAGGATTTTGTAATCTTCTCAAACTGTAGTTAGTAGTTGGATGAAAGATTTCAGAAGATTTACAGATCAAGAAAGGACTAAAATGTTGAGATTCAGGATAAAGTTTTTAAGTGCTGGACAATGCCTATATAAATAGGGCATTAAATGAGTTTAAAATGGAGATTATATACCAGCTGAGTAAGCAGGGGAGGCGACATTAAGGCTGGAAAAATCTTCATGAGTTTGGAAAGCATAAGAAGTTGAGATCAGTGTGTGGAGTATAAGAATTTTGAATTCCACACATGGAGAAATGCTTAGATGATATTAAAGTTCAGGTATAACTTTACTAGTCAGGAAATTACGTGCATTAAAAGGTAAGTTTCATAGAGTTAAGGAAGCTGAGTGTTGTCGTTATGCGTATGGAAATCTTCCAGGAGGGAGGCTGTCATTCTGGTCAGGATAACCAGTTCCAGCTGTGCTAAAAGTTGTTTTGGACTCCAACTTTCGGTGGAGAACACCAGGTGATGTGCGCCTTAGGTTTCTGCAAGCATCTCCTTGCTACTTGTTGAGACACTATGTGTGAATTCCTGGGAATGCCTACTGGGACAAAATATTTGAAATCAGAACATAGTGTTCCCCGTCATACTACACCACGCCCAGTTGCTTCTGTGTGATATTGTGGGAACAGCTTAAAATTGGAGTCAGATAAACCTGGATATAAATACTAGCTCCACAAATTTTGGAGCAAATTTACAAAACCTTTGTAAACTTCTCCCTCACAGGGTTGCTATGAAGAAGAGCAAATAAGAGAACATCCATGCATGGGTGATGCTTCCACATGCCAAGGAACACTGAAGAGTGCTAGAAAACCACCAGAAGCTAGCATTGAGAGACATGGAACAGATTCTCCACCACAGCCCTCAGACGGAGCCAACTTTTCTGACACCTTGATCTTAGATTTCCAGCCTCCAGAGCTATGATATAATAAATTTATGCTGTTTAAGCTATCCAGTTTGTGGTACCATTTTTTTTTTTTTTTGGTGGTAATTCTTTTGGCAGCCCTAGCAAACGAATACACTCCCCACCCCACCCCCACATTGAAATCACTGGTAGTAAAATGGGAGAATACCAAGCCAGGAAGCTCTATGACATCACACACCATGTTGTGATTGTTTGCCACTATGCCCCTTAGCACCTAGAACCATGCATGGTACACAAGAGGTAGTCAACAACTGTTTTTTCAGTGATTGGTTAAATTTATTCAACCTATATGCCAGTTGCCATACACATTTTTAAGTTTCTTAACAATTGTGCAAGGTAGGCACTGTTAACCTCACTTTTATAACTGTAAAAACTATGATTCAAGGAAAATAATGTATGTGAGAGAATGAGCATAGATAATAGAATAGAAACACTCTCACATTGAAATCTGTCTCTGTCGGTCAAGGTGTGACTTTAAGGTATTAAGGTTTAACCTGTGTGAGCTCATTTCCTTCATATGTACATGGGGATGATAATAAAATATGCTTCAAAGGATAGTCATGAGAATGAAATAAGATCCCATATGAGAAGCCACATGGGGCAGACAATACATAAAATTTAGTCTTTTTAAAATTTTTAGTGTAAGAACCCTTAACATGAGACTACCCTCTTAAATTTTCAAGTGTACAATACCAGTATTGTTAACTATAGGCACAATGTTGTACAGCAGATCTCTAGAACTTATTCATCTTGAATGCCTAAAGTGTATACACACCGAATAACAATTTCCCCTTTCCTCCTGCCTCCACCGCCTGGCAACCACCATTCTACTTTTGGCTTATGAGTCTATTTTAGATACTTCATACAAGTGGAATCATGCAGTGTTTGCCCTTCTCTGACTGGCTTATTTCACTTAGCCTAATGTCCTCCAGGTCCATCCATGTTGCAAATGGCAGGATTTCCTTCTTTTTTAAGACTGTATGTATATACCACATTTTTTTTTTATTACCCAGAGTTGTACAGGTTAGTAAACAGCTGAGCCAAAACTAAAACTCTGATCCAATGACCCCATGCCTGAATTATTCCCTTCAGAAAAAGCCACAAGGCTGAACATACCTACTCTATTCCTTATCAAATGGTCACCTCTAGGAATTAAAGCCCCACTTGTATTGATATGAACCGGAGCTTTCCACCTTGCTTCTGGAAAGACTTCACATGATTATAAGTGTTTTGTCTTCTGAAGCAAGGAGCCCCAGCATGAGAGAAATATAAAATGGAAGATGAAATAAAAGTGAGCATTGGTAGAGCATGCAACTCTTGATCTCGGAGTTGTGAGTTCGAGCCCCATGTTGGGTGTAGAGATTACTTAAAATAAAAAATCTTTTTAAAAAATGAGCAACTGGATCAGGACCCAGTCACTAATAACCCATGTTTTGCAAAGCTTGATGAATGGGTCCCTAAGGTCCACAGTGGCCCATCTCTTTGAAGAGGCAGATTGGCCAAAGGCAGAGAAGCTTCAACTTTCTCCTAAAGTTTTGTTCCAGGTCTTATTAAAATGGAAGGATAAAGTTTCTTGGGATCTGGGTATATTCCCACCATAAAAAATAAGTATAAACTTTTCAACTTTGCCTGTTTATTTTATGGCCAAAAAACCACCTGTTGAAATACATCAGTGAACCATCATTACCCAGGATCCTTTTCCTTTGTTGCCAAGAATTCTCTTATAAAAGATGAATAAGACCAAAATTCCAGCTCTTGGATGCAAATGGGTACAGACTGAGATAATCATGAGTCACACTCAAGCTCATCCAGACAAGAGAATACAGTCTGTTTTATTGTTTAAGTCAAGCATAACATTTGAAATCCAAAACATATATTGAATTATTTTCTCTTAAAAATCTGAGCTAATGCACATTTACGGAAGGTTCATTGAACAGATGAAGTATTTAATTATGGCTTTTCCTTTTCTCTCTAACATATGTTTATGCCCAAGAAGTTTCTACCAATTCAGTACATGTAACAACCCTGCCAAAATGAAAAGAAGATCATTCTATACTTATGTTTTGTTTCTTTGCATATCAATAAGTCTTCTTTCAAGTTGCTATGTTTCACTTGGTGCCCAAAATAGAGCTCCCTTAAACACTTTAGAAAATGAGCTCTCTTAGAGAGTTGAGAACCTTTTGTTAATCATTGCTTTCTCCCTGAATGTGCAAAACATGCACAGCATTCTCTTTTTCTTCCTACCCCTTGCCTTCCTCCCTCTTGCATTTTGATTTGACCCACTGTTACAACTTCTATCATCCTGATTTTAAGATTTCACAGGTGGAGGTTATATGGCTGTGCAATACTGGTACTCTTTGTTTCATGATAGATAATGAGTTTTGATAAGTTCCATAAGGAAAATGCTCGCTGAATATTAAAAAAAATATTTTATGCAAAAATTACTACAACCTTGCTGATGCTGAAAAGAAATGTTATGACAGCACTAGCATTAATGCTCCTCCTGACTCTAGCTTCCCAAAAAGAAAACATAGATAATTGATAAAAGGTTTGGGTGTGGAAAAAAATTCAGCAGTAAGGGAACATCTGCAGAGTGTTATATGTTAGGGGATGCTATTAGTAGGCTATTGAAGGCTCCTGCCTGGGGAATGAGCAAGGAAGTTAAATCTTGTATATCTATAGAGGTTTAATTTTAAAAATGGTTTTCTCTATTCCCCCTGTCTATTGTGTGTTTGTGTCACTCCAGTATTTATTCTTGTAAACAGCAAGTCAGGCTTTTGAGTGTAGTACCAAAAAAGCAGTGACAGTGAGAAACAATATATGTATTCATTCAATTCTAACTGGTATGTCCCAACTTTCACCAGCTTTTAAGAAAATATTAGTTCATATTTAATCTCCCAACTTTTTTGTTTCTGATTCTCTAAATGTTCATGCGAGAAAGTGCAGTTTTTTTCTCCCAGATTCTTTTCAAATAGCTCCCAGTTCTTTAGAGTGCTCACAAATGCCTGAGAATCAGTTCTGGTCATCTTTTCAGGCCCCTGGGGACCTATGAGCTCCCCTTCACATTTGCCTTGATGCCGTTGTTAGCAACCACTGACCACCGTGGTAGCCATACCGAAAATTTGCTACTGCTGTGGTCATCAGAAAGGGTAGAACTTAGCACCCCCCAAGTCCAGGCAAGGATGGGAGGTGGAGTAGAAGAACAGGAGGAAAGTTATCTTAGATCAAGTGTCTTCATTTTTAATGGGTTTGTGGTAGGCAGAGAGTTTCCCAAAATGTCTAAATCCTAATCCCTGGAACCCATGAATAGATTACCTTACAAAGAAAAGGGGACCCTGCAAATGTGATTAAGGTTAAGGACCTGGAGATAAGTAGATTATCCTGGACCCAACCTAATCATATGAGTCCTTCAAAGCAGAGAACCTTTTCCCAGCTGAGGTCAGAGTCAAAGGGACATATGAAGAAGGAAGAAGGATCCAAGAGATCCAATGTTGCTGGCTTTAAATTAGAGGAAAGATGCCATGAGCCCAAATATGTAGGTACTTCCAGAAGCTAGAAAAGACAAGGAAACAGATTCTTCTCCAGAAGGAAATGCAGCCCTACCCACACCTCGATTTTCACCCAGTGAGTTCCATGTTTAATTTCTGACCTACAAAACTGTAAGATAATACATTTGTGCTGTTTAAACCACTAACTTTATAAGAATTTATTATGGCAGCCACAGAAAACTAATAACAGGGTTATCGTGGTTTAGCGATTTGGCTCTTTTCTTCTGTCATTATCAGGGACTGGTGCCTCCAATCAGGTTACTGCCTCCTGCTGGCTCCAGGTCTAACTCATCAGAGGTCAGCCCACTGTGAGTAGGCAAGGAGGGAGGAAGACATGTTTTCCCTTCACGGTACGCTCAGCAGAGGTGGCCATCAGCCAACATGTGACAACGCTCAGCAGAGGTGGCTATCAGCCAACATGTGTCAGCTCCTTTTAGTCACTCACCCCTGAGTACAGGCTCTTCAATAGGGTGGCTGACTGCCGGAAGTAGCAAATTACTGATTTCAAAATCAACACTGCCTGTTAACCTTCACCTTTAATACTGAAATCTGTCTTCAATTCAAATTCTCTTGTGCTCAGCTTCTTCAGTGTTGCTATGCTACTCTTTCCAAACTCTAATCCACCTTTAACCACTAGAGTACTGTGGGAGTCCTACCGTGCTGGTTCTGAGCATAGCCCTTAACTCTCCTGGCTTGTTAAACAACAGTCCTTAACCAGGACAGCACCGTCTACCCAGGTATCTCCTTCGGTCACTTCTCATTTAGCGTGTCAGCACCATGTCTAATGTGCAGGCATACTGGTTGTGGGGTTTCTCCAAGAAGTAGGCAGTATAGCCAGGCTCCGTCGAGGGAGTGACCCATCAGCAGCTAGGTTCTCAGAGTCACCCAAACACATATGGATGCTTCCCCCACCCCTGGTTTTTTAATCTAAAAGTATTAGTATACTTGCATCTCTCTCTCTCTCTCTCTTGCTCTGTCTCTTTCTAAAACACACACATGAGTTAGCACATCTGCTTCCACTGATCGAGTTCACCAGATAATAACTCTGCTCTCCACCTTGCATAGCCTTAAGCATGGCATTGACATGGATGGGTATATAAATGGTTATTTATTTATCCTAGTGTACATTTAAATGTAATTTGATTTAACAGATACAATAACACCAAAGACCAGGGAGTAAAGTGTGAGTGGCAAGGAAGAATTATAATTTAAAAAATACATTTTAAAAAAGAACACTTCACTAGTACACATGTTTCCACCTCTATCTCCTTGCTCTTCATGACAACCATATGAAATAATTACTTCTGTCTCCAACTTCAGAAAGGAAACATGTTTGCATAAGTGTATGAACTTGCTCGATGTCTCCTATTACTGATATTCAGCCAGGACTCAGTCCAGGTCCTCCTAACACTTTCTATGACTCTTTCTACTCCTTCACTGCTCTTGACCTAGTTCCACCCAAAGGTAGGATAGCCATCTTTTTAAACAAATTTGTTGGTGAAGATCATGGCTTTTTCATTAAAAAATAAATCTTTAACTTATATCAAAACAAATGGAATTGTTTTTAATCAGTTCGTAGAATGCCAGAATTGCAGATGTTTGCCAAGGACTACCACCTTAAACTCTCGCAGTCCAAACCTTATCAGAAGCCAGTCCAGGAGAAATACTATTTATGGAATAGTTTTTACATAATGCAGTCCATTGACTACCAGAGAAATCCAAATTTAAATGGCACTGGTGTGGCTCAGTGATAAAAGACAATAGAAGAAGCAACTCCATGAAATTCATATTTAATCTTATGTCAGATGTTATGAAGAAGTTTCTCTTTATTAGATCCCAGAAGAGAAATTTCTCTCATAATTCAGAATCTGGAAACACTGTGCTCCTTTCGAATCCTACTTAGTTTTTCATCTTTTGTAGACTCTAAATGTTGTAAAGAACTATATTACCCTCCCTTCACTGGCCTTTAAGAAAGTTCTAAGTCAAATTTGCAGACATATCTCAGGATCATGTGGTATGTTTGGCTGTGTCATAATTGTATTTTTAGTTTTATTATCATCTTAGTTTTTTTTAAATTAGTTAATTAATTAATTTTTTGAGAGAGAGAGAGATCGTTCACGCCTGAGTGGGCGGAGTGGGGGGGGTAGGTGGCAGAGGAGAGGGAGAGAAAGAATCTCAAGCAGGCTTCACGCCCATCATGGAGCCCAACACAGAGCTTGATCTCAAGACCCTGAGATCATGAACTGAGCTCAAATCAAGAGTCTAATGCTTAACCGATTGAGCCACCCAAATGCCCCTTTCTTAGTCTTTTAATTGCATGCATTTTTGTAATGCTCAAAAATTTTATGGAACTTGTTGGTTAATACATTAAAAGAAATAAGATGAATTTTTGGTTTTGTAAATCCAACTTAATAATCAAACCATGTAGCTTTCTATATTTCTGGCTTAATGCTGAAATAAAGCTTGAGTAATCCTAAAATTATATGATTACTATTCTTAGGTGATCTTTTATAAATATCTACTGATCCAGCTGAACTTTGGTAGGAGCTCTAGGGAAAACTCCTTAAAATAAAGATTGTTGGCAGGAACCTAAATATCAAACATTATCTAGGTCATGGTTAAAACAGGATTGGTATAACTTTAGATTTTACAAGTGTGATTAAAAGTGTCAAGGTTTTATTTTGAACTGGGATTATAGATACAGGCTTTGAAATTGGTTAAATTTGAGCCAAATCCAGACCCCCTCCCCCCTTACTGTCTTCATAAAACTCCTTCCTTGCATTTCAGTTTCCACTACTAAAAATTTTAAGTTGCTTAGATGATTAAATGAAATAATGTGCATAAGCACTCAGCACAATGCCTGGCATAGAGTAAGTCAACAAATGGAGTCTATCATTGTTATTATCATAGTATGATTGTTATTTCAAAATAGCAGATATTAGCCCTTGCTCTTATTACCATTATTATTATTATCTCAGAATAAAAAGTGGCCCCAGCAGGGACACCTGAAATCAAGGGTAAGACTTTGCTCAGAAGTAGCAATGCATCAACTCTGATGGTCACACAAGTATTTGTTAGAAACTCTAAAGTTTTCACGTCAATAAACTAAAGAAGCAGAAGCTTTTTTTAAAAAAAAATTTTATTTATTTATTTGAGAGAAAGCATGAGAGGGGAGAGAGTCAGAGGGAGAAGCAGACTCCCCGCTCAGCAGGGATCCCAATGTGGGACTCGATCCCGGGACTCCGGGATCAAGACCTGAGCCAAAGGCAGTCGCTTAACCAACTGAGCCACCCAGGCACCCAAAGAAGCAGAAGCTTTTGAGTATAAGAGTTATCAAACACCTACCAGTATCATAGCTCCTGTAACGTGTGTATTTGAATCCATCCTTAAAAACCCATCAGGATCACTTAACTTCAGAGTGAACCCCTGTATAACTAAGTGATTTAGCCTGTTGGGTAGAGTTATTTACTTCATCTATCTGGTTGCCAAAGCAATTGTGCCAAATATGATGTTAGTTTTGGCACATATCACACTTAAATATCCTTCCTAATTATTAGCTATCAACTAACTGAACTGCTTCTGGGGAATAGTAAAGGAACCTGGATGCAGAGCATTGTGTTTGTTTTTTATTGTTGTTGTTTGTTTATCAATCTTTTTACCTACCTGCTCATCTACTTGTAGAATTTTTTTCACTTAAATGAACATATAAGTGAGAAATTTTGAGTCAGATTTTCAGTTTAGGATTCTATTTTCCCTAAGAAGTGAGGGTTCCAAAATATTGCAAGTCAGCTATGCTACACATAAAAATATACTGATATGTTATTCCTCTCAGAGCAAATGTTATTTCCTGAAACCTTTTGGCCATGAATGCAGCTGATGTATTTAAAAGAATTTATTTTAGCCAGTGTAACGTATCTAGTTTTATAGTTATGATTTCTCTACTTAATTGATAGTTTTATTCACAGTCAGGACTGTGTTCTTGCTTTGTTCACTTCTAAATGGCCAGTGCCTAAAATGGGTCTGATACTTGGTGGGCATTCTACTCATTGAATTACTGAATGAATGGATATGTTAAATTTCACCTATGAAAGCAATAAATAATACTTATCAGAGTTCTGACTAAAAATACTTTCAATAGTATATAAGGGTCCCTTCCGCAGACAATTAAATAAAGCAACAAAATTTGATGTAATGCTATTTTGCTCATTTCTGTCTCTTTTGATACTCTGTCTGAAAAGTTGAAGTGATGATAAAATGCCATTGCCAGTAGTATCAGTGTTTCTGGAATTGTAGGCATCATGAACCTGGCATATCTAGAACAGATCTTGACTTAATAAATCTAAAATATTCCCTTTTAGGCCTCTAAAGTATAAATTAGGCTTCTAATAAATCATCTTTCTTATTAGCCAGGTTTAAAAATCACAGTCAACCAGATACTTATTTTCGAATCCTATTTTCTTACCCTTATAACAGTTTAGTAAATTTCTAGATGGTTTTTTAAAAAAATCTAGACTGATTTAAGTAATTCTAATGATTTGAATTCACTTTGCAAACATTTCCCAGCCTATGACTTAAAGAAATGTTTAATATATCATTTTTAAAGAGAGCTATTAACTAAGCTGAAATATTCTCAACACACTTCATTATGTACAAAGCTCAAAAAGTGTTCTGAATAAAAATGACTGCTAAGATTTGGTAATATATTATCTCATATTTACATATTTCATTAATAGATTTACATATAACTATCAAATAATTGTTCCGGTTATGCTTAGAATTTAAAATTTTACTTGTCTTTCAGATAATACAAAATAATTTCCAAGGCAATTCTCTGAGTATTTGTCTTATCTGTTTATATGCATGTGTAGTTGACATTTGTTGAATATTAATCATACTTTGAAAGAGCAAAAAATAGATTTTTTTTTCATTCTAGGTATTACTGGCTTCTGGATAATTATTGAACAGAATGATTCTTTTTTCTCAAATTTACCACACAAAAAAAGATATTCAATGTTTTCCTTCAATCAAGTTTCTAAGTTTACCACTATCAGCTATCCTAGCATAAGAACCATTGCTTTTAAAAATGTTTCACATAAATTCTGCTTTAAAAAATGATGGTTACTGATGTTTGTAAAGATCAGCCCAACCTGGTTCTTCAATAAGGCAATACGATGAGTGGTCCTGGCTTTCTGAAATGCCAACAAACACCCATGAAATAAATTATGTTAGAATTCCAGGCATTTCAGGTGGTACCTTGAGAATATGCACCAACATGGCAAGTTGAGAATATGTCCAAATATGGCACATGGAAAATATGTGCCAATATGGTAAGAAGAATAGAATCTATAGAACCCTCTTTATGTTTATCTGAGGATCTTAAATTCCCCACTTGATATGCCATAAAGATAAGCATGAGAGAGGCATCTGAGTGCCCATTTATGTCTAAATCTATGGGTTTCCAAACACCAAATGCTATGTTTCCTTTATTTATCACTATAGACTTTTATGATCAAACACCACTTCTGCCTATGACAGCAACTTGCAACTTGTTTTTTAAATGATAAATACCTGTATAGGGCTAGATTCACTAGGAAACACAATTTAAAAGACTTTTATGAAAAACTACCTATTTGGCAAAATTTAGTTCTAAAGGGTAAATGTAGCATTAGGCTTTTTTTTAAGCCTCTGAGGGAACATACTTGTCTCCCCCAAGTAAGGTGTATCATTAGTGTTCCTGTGATATTGGCTAATAACAGGGTGACTAAAGAACTTTTGGAATAGAAAAAGCAAATCACAATAGCTAAAATGGCCTACAACATTTTGAAAATAGGTACTTAAGTAAACTTTCTCAAGATACCATTACATATTCAAAATTATCTAACAAATAACTTTCCTTTTAAAATTGACATAATTTCCAAGGTTTTTTCAGAGCCCGGTCATCTGATGATTCTAATAATTTAAGACTCACTTTTCTTTTCAGAGCATTATTATTTTGGCATAATGATACATAGTATTATGATATATATTGCTTTCCTTGTATGCTTTCTTTATTGTTTCTGAAATTAGACTTTAGAAACAGCTTATATGATTCTGTTTATATTTTTAGGCTATTAATTAGACAAAATATTGATAAAGAGGGGAAATTCTGGTAAAGGACAGAAGAAAGGGCCTTCTATCTTAAGGCCCTTAATTGTAAATCCTTCCTCTGTTCAAACAGTGTGTTGTCATCTACCTTAATGGCCTTGCCCAGCATGTATACTAAGGCACTCTGGTGAAGTGGTCTGAGTCATTAGTGGCATGTGAATTTTTATTATTTAGATTAGCGACTCAAATGGAATTTCTTTTATAGAAAAATAAAGTCCCCCACCCCAAATTCTTCTGGTAATGGCTGTAGGAATTTAATGATTTCATTATGCTCATTATCACTGCCATTGTAAAACACAAGTATACCAGCAGCAAACCAATACAAGACTGTAACATGAGATCATAATTTCTAGCATAAATCAATCAGATCAGAAGAGGTTGGAGAGGAATGCAAAGAGTATTCTTGGAATATGTTCAAAATCCAATCATGATCAGTAATGCTCTGATTTACAGCATCTCCTGTCTGCTTGCTCTCTCATTTAGATGACCTATGTTTCCTTTTTAAAGTCAATGCTGGGAAGATTTCAAACAGGATGACATTCAACAGGAAGGAAGACATAAACAAAACCCAAATGGGTACTTGACAACCTTAATGTCCAAGCATGTGGGTCAGAGTTCATTATGTTATTTAATCTAGCCATGCAAATTGGTTTATGCCTAGGGTCTGAAATAAATCAAACTGAGCCTAAAGAAAATCGGACAGTGCCTCTAAAAACAAATCTCACCTTATTCTCTGGAACATGGAAGTTAATTTTGACTCTAGGACTTTGCACTCACTGTTCTCTTTGCCTGGAATGCTTTTCCCTAGAATTTCTGACTCAATTCAAATATCAACCTAAATGTTGACATCTTTAAGAGATCTCTAACTGCACCTTCCCATTCATTTGTTTCTGTTTTACTTTCTCCACAGTATTTCCCACTATCAGAAATTATCTTAAGTATTGATTTACATAACTTTCTGCTTATTATCAATCCCCAGCTCTTCACCAGAATGTACATTCTATGAACATAGGTACCTTTATCCGTTTTGCTCATCATTGCTTCCCAATGCCCTGAAGGGTGCCTGACATGGAGTAGGCACTAAATAAATGTGTGTAGAATAAAGGAATGAGAAAGAATGAGTATCTAAAGACAAAATACTTAGTTACTTCCATCCTAGTACATTTGACACTGAGTAAATGAAAGGGTGAAATCATCCATTTGGTTTCTATGAAAAAAAAAAGCATCACTTTAAAATGAATGTGATAATTAAGAAAGGGCTAAATTCTGGTCAAGTGAATAATATGGATAAAACTTTCTAACTAATAATTTCCTGGAAGTTACTGTGATCATTTGTGATGCTGGGCTCAGTACAATATCAATAAGATGGATCTCCTGAATTCCAGGACTAGGTTGACTTGAGAGTATTAACAGCTTTATGCAAGGATTATCAATATTTCACAAAAAGGTTGGGTTTCTTTCCATGCTTAGGTCTCTGGGAGGGAGGAGGCAGTACCGCGTGGTGGTTAGGTGTTGAACATTAGAATTAATGGTCATGGTTTATCCCTGCTCACTAGAAAAATGGCCTTGTTGTGGGTTACTTAACCTCCCCAAATTTCTTCTTCATCTGTAATCAAACAGTACTTACCCATTTCTTAGTCTAGTTCATGTGCTAAACAAAATAACCATAGACTGGGTGGCTTAAACAAGAAGTATTTATTTCCAACAGTCTTAAGGTTGGGAAATCCAAGATCAAGGTGTCAGCATGGTCATATTCAAGGTGAAGGTTCTCTTTCTGCCTTACAGACAGTCATCTTCTGGTTGTGCCCTTATATGGCAAAGAGAGAGACACAAGATTGGAAGCAAGCTTTCTGGCCTCTTCATCTAAGGACACTAATCCCGTATTGAGGACTACCCCCTCATGATCTCATCTAAACCTAATTACTTCTCAAAGGCCCCACTCCCGGTACCATCAAATTGGGCATTAGGGTCAACATAAGAATTTTGGAGGAACACAAACACTCAGTCCATAACATATCATGAATGTGCTATGGGCTTACAAAAAATAACACACGTGAAGTGCTTAGGGCATTTTTTAGTATATTATAAGCACCCTAAAGGTGTTAGCATCTATTATTAAAACACATAGAATATTCTATATTTTATACAGTACTCATAGAGTTTCTGAAGTAAAATTTAAATAGAAAGTTTATACATTACATGCGGCCTTTATTTCAGTTCAGAAAAAATAATATGCTGATCCCATCACTTCACTTTCTGATTAAGATTTGGTTCATTTCAGGTGCTGAAACACTGTCATTCCATTCACATTTCCCAGCCAAGGATAATAAGGATGTGGTCCCTCTGCCACTTGAGGGTCAAAGCAAGGGTTGTGGGGGGACAAATGGCAAACACCAGCTCTGGCTGGAGTTGCTTGACTACCTGTGAGCTCAAGAGACAAAAAAAAAAAAAAAAAAAAAAAAGCTTTAAAAGTGGTGCTTTTGAAACCAATTCACAAATTTTGGTTAATGACCACCAGCAGAGATGATGCACAACAAAATGCCCTCAGGAAGCCCTGGTAATTTTTCAGTGGATGATCAGCAATTGACAGGAGGAAGGCACTAGACAAAATTATGTATAAGTACTATGGCAGTCAGAATCTGCAACTTGAGAGGAAAAAATCCTCACATAAATATATGTCCCAAACTGAGTAAGAAAATCAGTAAGCATAAGAAACCATGTATTTTCCCTTGATATTGACACATATGACTAGAGGGAAGTCCGAAGGGCCTCCTAATGCCTGCAGTTCCTAGAACCAACCTTATAAATACTCAAATAGTATAGAAAAGATATCATTGAGATATAAGGACTCAAAATGGAAAAAAATAGTAATGACCCTAATTATATATATATATTTATATGAAAAATATAGCAGAATGTTAACCAGGGGGTCCTGGTGTGATATTACAAGTGAGTTTTTTTCCTATTTTGTTAAGCAGCATGATTTGTTAGTGAACATATATGATTTTTATAATAAGAAAGATTACACACATTATTGTAAAATTTTACATCAGCTTCATAAGTCAAGTAAAACAATGTTTACCCAAAGAATTTTTCATCAGTTGCGTATAACACCCAGTGATCATTGCATCAAGTACCCTCCTTAATGCCCATCACGCAGTTACCCCATGCCCCCACCAACCTCCTCTCCAGCAACTGTCAGTTTGTTTTCCATAGTTAAGAGTCTCTTATGGTTTGTCTCCCTCTCTGTTTTCATCTTATTTTATTTTTTCTTCCCTTCCCCTATATTCATCTGTTTTGTTTCTTAAATTCCACATATGAGTGAAATCATATGATATTTGTCTTTCTCTGACTGACTTATTTTGTTTAGCATAATACCCTCTAGTCCCATCCACATTGTTGCAAATGGTGAGATAACATTCTTTTTGATGGCTGAGTAATATTCCATTATATATATAGGGATTAATGTCATGGTCCCCAAAAGTTAGACAAAGCCCTGCTCTTTTGAATTACCTTTGTGATCTTAAACAAATCATGTAACCACATTAAGCTTCAGTACACACCCTCATCTACTAGAAGGGAATGATGGTAGCTGCCACTTGGCATCTTGTGAGAGTTAAGTGTGAATGTGCACGTACGGTGTGATTAATATGAAAACTTCACATTTGGAGCAAAAGAATACCATCAGAGTTGGTGTAATTCCTACAGTGCAGCATCATGCTGATCCAGTCTTGTTTCTCTTGAGTTGCAAGCTGAGCTTAGGTTTAGTATAATTATGGTGGGATTTATTATTCTAAAACGATAAAAAATAAGGCCACACTGATAGAAGCTTCTTTCCCTAAATATAAATGTAGACTGCACTGTTTGGGGGCAAACATGATACTGTTTTGAATTATACCACCATCCTGGAGACCTGGTAATGAAGTAACCATTTTGGGGGGAATTTGAGGGGAGTTCCAGTGAGAAGTCTGCACTAGAACTGAACCCCCAGAACTTCCAGAAAGCCCACTGCATTGTACAGATCTTGTGACCAAGCCAAGGAGACCCTCTTAAAATGCTCCTCTGAGAGCACCACTGAAGTATCCACAGTACTGAACTGTATCAAGAGGAGAAATCTCTTCCCGTGGAGAGGAATGGGGTTTCCCAAGGAAGCACGAAGGGATACCAAACTGAGGGACTTTGAAGGAAGGATGTATGTTGGGAAAAGAAGAACTTGGAAGAGAAAGACAGTGAGGATAAAGGAGGCAGACATTCCTTTTTGGAATGACTTCTTGATCATGATCCAGGCAGTACCTACCCAGGAATTGTGTACTCTTCAATGCAATAATCGTATGTTGAAGTACCTATCGTAGATAGATAGACATATATAGAAGCATATAAAAGACATATATAGAAGCATGTCAGGGTTTTCACTGCCACACTGTTGTAATAGTGGAACAAAGGAATGATTTTCATTTCTATTAAGAGGACAATAGTTAGGTAAGCTAAGAATATTGATAATACAGAACAGCAGACAACAAAAAGAAATAAAAGGCATCCAAATTGTCAAGGAAGAAGTCAAACTTTCACTATTTGCAGATGACATGATACTCCATATAGAAAACCCAGAAGACTCCACCAAAAAAATTGCTAGAAATGATACTTGAATTCAGTAAAGCCGCAGGATACAAAATCAAAGTATAGAAATCTGTTGCATTTCCATACACCAGTAAAGAAGCAGCAAAGAGAAATCAAGGAATTGATCCCATTTACAATTGAACCAAAAACCATAGGATACCTCAGAATAAACTTAACCAAAGAGGTAAAAGATCTCTACTCTGAAAACTATAAAACACTTAGAATAAATTGAAGAGGACACAAAAAATGGAATATTTAGAAATTTTAAAAATGCATTAACATGAAAAAATCCTAGCAAAAAATGCAACCATTAAAATCGTTTTTTGTGAGGAATGATTAATGATATGAAAAATATATGCATATATAAGTAGATAGGTATGCATATATATGCAGAAAAGAAATAAACAAAATGACATGATACGGTATCATCTCAGCTATATATTTTTTAAAATGCATAGAAAAAAAGAACCAAAACATAATGCCGATTAACAATGTTGTTTATGCTGCTTCTGAGTGAAGAGATGTTGATTGATTTTTCTGCTCATTTACCCTACTGAACCTCTGCTCAGAAAGATGCAAACTTCATAGGTGATGTTAGAGTTAGAGAAGCAATCTTATGGAGAGTGCCAAGAATGCTCAGCACCCATATTGATTATAAAGGCAGTTCTTCTGAACTGATTCTTCCACACAATGTTGCTGAAGCCAGGACAATGCTTTATTTTAGAGTCTGGAGGAGAAGCAATATGTTACCGGTAGCCAGAGCTCCTTGGTAGCTTTTCCAGACCATTCCTTCATGGGGGATCTGATTAGATTATGTGGCTCCACCTCTAATTACTGGCTGCATTTTGTGAAAATTAATTGATGCATCATTAGCAGGGAGAGAAATCCCTTGTCAAGGAAGTAGAGTGGGGTATGCAGAGTTCAGCCATAGTTGGAGATTACTTCTGGGTGTCAAGATGCCTTTGAATATTTCATCCTTCTCTCCTTGTTTTGTCTCTCAATAAAGTCTAGAAATGCTTGGAGTTCCTTCTGCATACTCCAACTTAATTATTTTTATTCACATTCATTAACTTTTATGCCTTGGCTATCTCTAGTAGTCCTTGTTATTAAATCCCTCCAACCCCATTTACCCTCATTCAAAACTCTTGATCTACCCACAGCAAGGAGTAAGATAGGAAGTTAGCATACACATTTTCATACTCTTCTATTTCATGCCAAGAGCATGCTTCACTTTAATAATCAAAAAAACTGGTAATACATAATCAAGGAAATAATCATAAAGTAAAATTCTAAAAAAATAAGGTGACTGCAAGTTTTTTTCAGAATTAGAAAGAAATATATTTTTATATATACATAAAATAACAACTGTCTTTTATACACAGATATGTGAAGTTGCAATATGCCTGAATAATCAAATAGAAATTTTAAAAAGCTTTTCTTATTTTAAGCTATTTTACTTACACATCTAACTGAATGTATTTTGAGGTAATCTTTCATTGACGATTTGACTTGCTACATACTTCCCAAGTTTATTAATTACAGATAAGCAGAGATTTTTAAAAACTGCTATTGAAATCCACTTACCTCATTCAACGATGCCAAAATCAGAGTCCACGGGTTTACAAAAATTATTGATCTCTGTGAAATAATCATGAAAAATTCACCCTGCACCCAATTAAAATATTTGTTAATAGAATCAGAAAGTCATTGTTTCAGTTCTAAATTCAATTGAGGAATTAGTAGAAAATTTTAACTTTCTTATCATTTTCTTACTATTCAGAAAACAACTTTATTTTTATATCTCCCTTCTGCCCTGTGATCCTTCTTGTAATCATAACATGTTGCAAAAAGCTTTCTTAGCATCTCAAAGTTCCTAAGTCAACTTTCAGGAGGAGGAAGAATGTTCTTTGTGGTAACAATTTCAGAGACATTCTTATCATCTCAAGATGGAATTTTAGATAAACTCTAAGAATTTTTCTAACTGAATTTCAGTTGTTCACTCTACTTTCTTCCTCCAGTCATATTGCCCAACACCTACTTAAATGTCTGTTATTTTACTTCTAAGACAATATACATTTTATATTTTGGTGCTTTATTTTGTGTCATCAAATGAAATTGAATTCTGTAAGGACTTTCCAGGTACATAGCTACTCCCTCTCAATTTCCTAAATGTTCTGTGTGTTCTAGTCCTTATAATAGATATTGTATTCATATCACTACACCAAATAGTTCTGAAACTTTTGTATAGATTATGTGTCTATTGGGAGATAAATTCACTGCATTGAGGCAAATAGCAGGTAATACTCTCTACTTAACATTCTAAAAGTGCTTAGGGACACGTTCAGTGAAGTTCTATAGAACAGAAGCTGTATATTGCCTATTAGGGTAGAGTTTGAAAGCTAATTACATATTCATCCATGCTTAATTACTGGACCATAGAAACACCTAAATAAGCAATTTGGAGTTATCCAATGTGAAATAGTTGTCCTATTAACACTAATTCACAGCATAGGAAAAAATCCTTTCTTAAAACTAAAGAACACTTTCTTTTAATGGCTAATGGAGCCCAATGCAGTTAAGCTACCAAATGCAGCATGTTCTCTACTAACTGTTGTGTTTTCTGTTCACCAGAAAATTATACAGCAAATTAGAGATTATTGTTAGGAATTTACATACCACCTGTTTTTATTTCCATTAACATTTCCCTTTAAACATTCTCTTTATATCTTCAATCCTTATATGGAAACATAAATGTTTTTACCTTCCAGAAACTTGAAATTAATGTAATTAGGAATTCTGATATCCCACCTGCAGTGCTTTTGGGGGAGTGTTTTTTTTTTTTGTTTTTTTTTGTTTTTTTTTTACCTGCACTCAAGCACGTTCCTAAAGCAGCATTGTCATTTATAAAACAAAGATCCTCCCTGTTTTTATTTGGCAGCCTTTGTTTAAGGAGTTCTGTTGAGTGTATCATGGTCTAAACGCAAAGCTTACTCCCCAGTCATTACATCTGATTATTGGCTCTGAGTGGGCAGAACCGTATCACTTTAAATTAGTGGTTGTACAATATCCAGTGCAAGACCTTGAGTTCAAATGCTTAACTGATATCCGTCAAACACTCACTAATAATAAATAATTATAAAACACTAAGATTAGAAGAAATATTCATAGCAAGCTGTCTTTGGTGCAGGAACTATGAATATAAAGAAAAGGAGGACGCCTGGGTGGCTCAGTCATTAAGCATCTGCCTTCAGCTCAGGTCATGATCCCAGGGTCCTGGGATGGAGCCCAGCATTGGGCTCCCTGCTCTGCAGGAAGCCTACTTCTCCATCCCCCACTCCCCCTGCTTGTGTTCCCTCTCTCATTATCTCTCTCTCTGTCAAATGAATAAATAAAATCTTTAAAAAAATTTAAAATAAAGAAAAGGAAAAGTGCAAGTACAATGAGAAGAGGGGAAGATTATCTTTATTAATGTCCCAACTTTGCCATTCACCAGTGCCATCACCAATGCTCATGATCTTCAGTAGCACACTGAAATTCTCTGGACCTCAGTGACTCATTTTTATTGTATTTTACAGAAGCACCACATCTATAACAGATTAGGAATTTTAAAAAAAAACAACAACACTGGTCCTAGGTTATTATTTGAGAAACACAATATTACCAACTTTATCATCAAATTTCTTTGAGCAACCTAGTTGTCTTCATTCTACCCAGTAACCAACAGGGCTGAAAAATCAGTGCTCAGGATTATATAAAACCTGAGAAAAAGATTTCTGCAGAGACCCATAGTCACTTTTATTGCAAAACCACCCATAGATTCTCAGTTCTCCTAAGAAATGAAAAGAGCTAGTCAGTGGGAGAAATGACTGAGGACACAGAATGTTCCTGTTCATGTCCCCTTCACATTGGTTGTTGGTATCTACTTCTGGATTCATCTCATCTTGAATATCAAACAGTCAGAAAACTGAGCAAAAGTTAATAAAATTAAACTGAGTAGCAAATATACCCTCACTGCAAAGAGAATATATCTTCATTCTTTAAGACTAATCTTCCTCAAAAGCCCCTGAAGCCGGGGTAGTAAAGGAGGGAGACTGCATTTAATCAGTCCAACATAGCCTGTTGCAATAATTTAATGCTTTCAGATAAAATATGCAGCCACTCAGATTTCACATCTCCTTTTCTCCTGGTGGAGGTCTGTGGCTTATGTGACCTCCCAAGTAAATGAAATCTCACGTCCTCCTGTTGTCCTCTGATTCCTTTGGTTTCCATGGTGATGTTTTGTTCCCTGGTTGCTGCTCATCTGTTGGGAGACAGCCAACAGCTTCTGTCAACTCCCGGTTTTCTTATCAGGGTGGGGACCTGAAAGTCTGATCCTGGCAAGTGTGGCCTATCTGCATGACTGGCCCCAGGCCTTACTTTAACCCCCAGCAGTTCAGAGGAAATCAATATTTTTTACGTCTTTGACTCATTCTTAACACATCAGCGTGTGAAGGTACAGAGCTCTGCGCCAAGGGAATAGAGAAGACCTTCTCCTTATATGAAAAAGCCTCCGAGTCTGTTGTCAAATATTGCAAAACCTGTGTTGAATGTTTTCAACCTCACTGTGGCAATTTATTCCCACGCTTGTGCCCAGCTCATCACTTCAGACAAAGGGTGCCTGAGGCTCACTGAGGAAAATGGCAAATAGCGGAAGGGCGAAAGAGCAAAACCTATTGATATTTTACTTTAAAAAATGAAAATAATTGAAAGGCCCAAAATAAATGCAACAGGTTTCACCTCTCTTTTTCCGTTCATTTAGTAGTCCGCTCAAGAAAGGAAAAGGGGGAGGAGAAGAAACCGAACATTCCCCCGGGTGCTGAGTGAAAGAAGGCAAAGGCAGCGAGCTGGCAAGGGAGTGGATCCGCATGGCCAGGGCAGTAAGTCATCCAGAGCGCCCTAATTTGGGATTGTCAAATCCATCCAAACTTCCCCGTATCCCTAAGATGTTTTGTTGTTGTTTTTTTTTTTTCTTCCAAATCATTGTGAGAATCACTGATCTGTAAAGTGGTAAAACAAGCAAACAAAACCAACTGCAAATTAACGGTGATTCTGCCTGCTTGATTTTTTAGAAAGTGGATAGTGAACGTGATGAGAACCATCCTAATCAGCCTCAGATGTCTTCTTTGCCTCGGTCAACCTCTGGCTGACTCTCGCATTCTTTCACAGGTTGTCCTATTATTGACTGTAGAGATCATAACATGAGAAAAAAATATATATAAACACCATTCTCTTTATCTACTGAACATTGTATGTGGCTATACTTTTCTCGAACGAATTGTGACTGGCATTTGAGAGCCCTTGCTAAATTCTTTATTATCTTTTATTTTCTCTAGATTTCCTCTGTCTGTCTTTACCAGAAGGTCATATCAGTATGGTTTTTTTCAATACCTTTTTTTAAGATCCTGTCAACATATGTTTTAAGAGGAAAACCTGTATTGTATCTTTTTATTTCCTAGATGTACATTTAAGCTGATTTTGTTTCCTTTATACTAAGCTTCCACTCCTGCAAGTAAAGTAATAAATGTCCTAACTGTGTCCCAACCTGCCCTAAGCCCCTGGCACATACCTGCTCTTATAGAAATGTCAGTGCAACATTTTCAGCCCCATTGATGGATTTTTTTTTTTTTCTTTTTGCTGGGGCTGCAGTAAGGAAGCACTATAGAATGGGTGGGTTATACAACAAAAATTTATTGTCTCACTGT
Source organism: Mirounga angustirostris (assembly GCF_029215605.1). Taxonomy (NCBI): domain Eukaryota; kingdom Metazoa; phylum Chordata; class Mammalia; order Carnivora; family Phocidae; genus Mirounga; species Mirounga angustirostris. The sequence continues at coordinate 54,040,113 of NW_026991712.1, read as the reverse complement.
TCTGGAAGCTAGAAGTACAGGATCACATTGGGGCTAAGATATGTTCCTATCAAATCTGTCAAAGATAAAAGATCTTGTGGTTTGCTGGCAATCTTGGGTGTTTTTTGGCTTGAAGATCTCTTCCTCCATCTTCATATGGTGTTCTCCCTGTGTAAATTTCTCTGTGTCCACACTTCTCCCTTATAATGAGGACACCAGTCATATTGGATTAACGCCCACCCTAATGACCTCATCTCAACTGATTACATCTGCAACAATTCTGTTTTCAAAAAGGTCACATTGTGAGGTTTGGGGGTTAGGATGGTCAATACATGAATTTGAAGGGACACAATTCAATCCATTACACTGGCTATTCCAAGGAGACGACACACAGTTGGATGATTCAAGCATTCACCTCAAAGATTATTTTCAGAAAGAGTTCTTTGCAGCACATCCTCTTGCATCTAAGCATTTGTGGTGTCCCTGTACTGAACCCAGTTCATGAAAGGGAAGGGGGGTTTTCATCTTCAGAATCATCTCCAATTCCTTCTTCAAGGTACTCTGAACATAGAGGCTGGGTAAATACACAATCAACCTCTTTTTATCAAAACTATTTCTAAGCCAAATGCCTCCTGGAGAGGCATTCACTTCCCTGTTTATAGACGTACAGTGTTTGGAGGGCTCCTTCTAACCAGGAAAACCCGTTACTCTGGCCAGAAGGAAAGATGATTCTCAGGAGAATGAGTGAGTGCCAGCTAACATGAGATCCAAGCACACAGTCCCCAGCCCAAGGTCTGGGGCAGAGTGGGCACTTACTGTTTATTGAATGATCAAGTTGACTGAATGATGGGTATGAGCAGGCTAAGCACACATGAAATGAAGATCCATGAAGGAGAAATGAGAGGCTCCCTTGTAAAGAATAGAATATATACATAGAGAGAGATCTGCCATGGCCTTTTGTGTTCACCCTGCCATGATAGACTGCTTGGGAGCTGTTCTATTGTCATCTTAGGCTGCTTTAGATACTACTTAGTCCTATCCTTGGATTTTACAAATAAAGAAATTAAGAGCCAGAGAGGTTTAAACAGATGGACTCTCTTACTATTAGCAACAAGATCAGTACTAAAATCTGAGCCTCTCAAAACCCCACCAAGTCTTCTATACCAGCAAGTGTCCTGATTTTTTCTCTCTTCCACCTAGGTAAAGTTGCACAGTTATGGATACCATTTGGGGCTATGTCATGACAAAGACTCTCTCTCCTCGACCAAATTTTATATTCTGAACCACCTTCTATACCCCGACAATTAGGCTGCCCTGTTCGTCTTCACATTGCCTGCTCTTAGAAAGAATCCTCCCAAGTTGGCTTAGCCAGAATCTTCACCCTTGATAATCTGATTACCATTGATATCTAATCAAATTCTTCATTTCCATCATCCCCCAGGTGATATCTAATCACCCTGGCGGCCTTCAGCAAGAAACCTTGTTAAGTCAGTTACCCAGAATCTCCCTTTTACCTCTAAAGTCTACTCCTAGTAATTTTCCATCCACCCTGCTCCTTGGCTAGAAATCTCCACCTGTCAACGCAGTATTTGGGATTGAGCCCAGTTCTATAGTGGAGTCTCTTTTCCTCTATTACAATAGTTCCTGATTAAAATCTGCTTCTACCATTTTAACTACTATCCAGCTCTGGTTTTCTTTTGACAGCTTTCTGGAGTTCCTAATGTCATCAATAAGAGTTACTATTTTTTCCACAAGTAAATGTGTGTATGTACTTTTTTATTCTTAGGAACACCAGTATCACCTACAATAAACTTAATTACAAAGCTTCTAACTTAACTGACCAAGTTTATACTACCAGCATATGAGGCTCTGTAGCCTCTCTTCTTACAATGTAGTTAGGGCCTTTACTCATTGGTATTTAGATTTTAGAATTTAAGAGTAGGAACTACATATTACTTATCATTGTTATCAAAACCTGACTCATGCTGAACCCTGAATAAAAATTAGTTGAAAATATAATTAATAAAGTATGGATGAATGGATGTATAAATGAATATATACATGAATGATGTTTCTGTTCTTGACTTCAATACCAAGATGCCAATTGAGCTATAGTTATTGTAACTTTTCATTCAATATCCAAACTACTTCAGAGGAAATATATGCCACCATATTTAATTAAAGAAGGTGGATTTTAGAAGATTAATACAAACATGACAGTTAAGTAGTCAGCCACATATCTCAAAAAATCTGCCTTCATGTAGTACACTTTTTGCTACACTCATATGGACTTGGTGTTGAGGGTAGGAACAAGGTTTTATATTCCTACTCATTTATGTTGTAGCTGAAGTCCTCAAGGATAGTGACATGGTCTTTGCTTTCTGTTGTCTCCATGGTGACAAGAACTCTGCATCTTGTGTCTGAGATATGCTATTGACTGGATCCAAGGTTTTCTCTGGTGAGTAATGCCTTAGCCAATTAACATGAATCTAGAATGGCACATCTTGTCTAGCAGATTTCAGCAAGTGTTTTATTTGATTCCTTGATTTCTGGGCTTTGTCAATAATTCTGTAATCATGAAGTTTAGGTGCTTTGGCTTCACTCTCTTTATAAAGGACAAATCTTACATAATGACTACTGGAGGTTGCAGTAGATGTAGTAAGCAATTGTCTTCATGTTCTAACTTAAGGGACATCACCCTGTTTCCCCAGTACCTTGATTGCTGGAAAATTCCTTCATTTGAATTTAAATACCTCAGCTAAAAGCCCTCTGAGGAGAATACATGTACATAATCAAAAAATGGGACACAATATAGGTAAGACTCTGATTGAATGGAAAGGACAAGGACAGTGTTCTAATGAGAAGTATTGGGTGGGTCACTGCAGTGGGATTAAGCATCCAAGGGCTGCCACAAGATGTGGGGTGCTTGGAGAGGGCAGTGACATCCAAAGACAGGAAAGCTATGAAAAAAAGTCTGGTTGGAGGAAGACTATTTTACACTTTTCCTCAAACATAACCTGGAAACTACTAGTTTGCCCATGTGCTAGTGAATAACAAGAACACTCCTTTTAATCTCTGAAGCAACTTTGCAAAAGGTTTTCAAAAAGTCCCTTGCATTACTAACGCAGAGAGCAGTTGTTTCACAAAATAGGATAGCACTAACCAAATTTATACCATTTTCATATTCTCTACCCGCCCCCCAACCCAAGGAGAGAAAATACAGGTATCCATTTCAGGTCTGTAAAACCATAACAAGAGAAGGGAGAAATTAGTTTATTATTGTTCCCATTAGGCCTGCTGTACTATTTCTCTTTGTCCTACTCTGATTTTTTATCCCAGTGTTCATGGATAAGAAGGGAGAGGCAAAATGAGTTCTGCCCTCAAATGTAACTGTGGCCACAATCTCTAATGGATCCTGATCATTTTCAAATGTCAGGCTTTGGTGGGAGCAGAGGAAGTACTGCCTGTGAATAGAAGAAGATTAAGTTAAAATTGAATTTTTTCTACTATCTCCACTAGTAAACTCACTTTGAACTTCTAACAAAGGAAGTTGGGCTACTTTATTTGCCCTGCCTCCTAGTCTTGCTCTGATACCTGGCCCAGCACTAAGGATATGCTTCCTCCCTCACCTGGTGACTGCTCCCTCTTCTAGTCCTCAAAATCAGGAGGTGTGACCTGGGTCCTCCTCAGTCTCAATCACTGTTTCTTGATCATTGCTCCCGACTCTCTAAGGAAATCATTTTTGAAAGCTATCTCATCTGGAAACACCATCCTTTTCCCCTCCTTGTTACTCTCATCTATGGACCTCACTTAATACTCCTCATCCATAGCAGACTCCTACTCCTGCACCTGATGTAGACTTCATGTCTATTCCATGTTCTACCATAATCCTGGCAGAATTCAGCATCCAGTGGCAACCATCTGACTCCCTGGCCTCTCAGTTCCTCAAAGGCCTCATAGCCAATGACCGAGGCCTCTACTCCACTACAGCTGCCCCCTCCTGTGGCCTCACCCTGGTAAAATTTTCCTTACCTGTAACCACTCTAATTCCAAAATATCTTGCTTTGGGATCATAACACTTTCGATGCTAGCTTTTTAAAAAATTATTTCTTTTATGACCCTCTAGCATTCTACTTTCTCCCAGTCCAGAAGTTATATATGGAATATTGAGTGAACAAACCCATGAAATGAAGTTGAGGATGCCAATAACCCAATTACAATAACATTACTTCTATTGGATAGAAAGACTTAAATTTTGTGGCAAGTCTGGTCCTGAGCAGCTGTGCTGTGCTGGTGTATCCAGTTAGAAGCCTCACTTGTTGCCTCCCAATGTCATTACTAAATACCTGACAACCTAGAATGGGTAAGGGTGGGGACAGAAAGCACAGAGAGGATCAGAAAGAGATCCCATACCACATTAACAAGGTAGTAGAATTTTTTATTTGAAACATGAAAATACACTTTCAAACATGGCATTAAATAGCTGAGGAGACAAAAAAATGTATATATGGATGGATGGATGGATGAATGGATGGATGGACAGATGGAATGAGCTTCTGCTCTTTAATTTTCTCTTACTTTTTTTCCTTTGCATTGAAGTAGAGGTGCACAAATCTTTTCCCATGACCAACTGATTAAGGGATATCTCCAACAAACATAGGTTTAACTGAACTGGAGCTATAGGAGAAATAGAATATTGTAAGTGTCCAAAAGATTCCCTTTACTGAAATAAGCACACATTGTAGTGAATAACTTCAGGCTCTCTCTTGGTTCTACTCTGGGAGGCCAGTAAAGTTGGTTGGCTGGGCTTATAGTCATTTGCACAGTGTTTTAACCTGAATCCTTTTACTTCATTTCAGAAAAAAAAAAATTCATCTATCTAAATTTCATGAATCTATTGAAGACTTAATCAGATAAAGCCCCTTCCTGCATGAAGTTTTGTTTGACTTCTCTTTCTCTGTCATTCTTCAAGATGTTCTTCATAAATCTATTATAGACTTCAAACAACATTGCAGTGATGCTATAATGGTATCACTAGTCTTCTAAGAAACTGTGAGTTAGCTTCTCAAGGAGAGAAGACACATTTTCTCTATAATGCAATGACTAAGTGCAAGGTAGTACTCAATAACATTTATGAACATCTGTATGAATGAGTGACTAAGGCTAGACAATATGGGCTATAATTAATTAATTCAATGAGTATTTATGAAGCACCCACTATATGCCACTTATTATTTGAGGTGTTGGCAATATATCTGTGAACAAAGAAGATAAAAATCCCTGCCACATAGACCTCATAATTTTTGCATCTTATAGGAGGAAAGTATGGCAGCCATGTAGGAATGCCAATCTGATGTCCTTTCAAAGGGAGCTTACTGCGAACATCTGCCATGTTCATAGCCAATGACTGGACCCAGAGTGGGAACTAGAGATGGGCCATTCCAGCCCATAAGAAACTACCTTAACGATGAATCCAGGCTCTGAGGGTCCCTACTGGTCAGCCTGGCCAAGAATTTCTCAGAGCTACGTTGTAGTCTGAGGCTTTTCCTACCCAGTTCTTCCTAACTTCTCTCCTAAGATGTCAGACCCTTATTATGGTCTGAAGACTCTCCATACCTATTCTACTCCTTTTTCCTTTAGTTTGAGGTGTTTCCCCCCAGTAAGTCTTTTGCACCTCTAATTCCATCTTGGAGTTGGTTTGCCTGAGGCACAGACTAGTCAGAAGGGCAGCAAAGATTTTCTCATTTTAATCCTTTAAACATAAAGTAGATTTTTACAGTTATTTGATTGCCTATGATATGCTTACTACTGCTTTGTCCTCATTCAAGAAGTCCACAAAGTAAGAAGAAAAGTGTTCCCCTTATGATTCTCAACAATTATGCCGATGTATTTTAGAAAGCAAAATCATTAATTCCAGATAATGCATTCCTGAAACTGACTAGAACCAATTCTGTGCCTCTCTTCCAAACTACACATTCAGTGACAACACAATGGTAGCTGGAAATCAGCCATGGTGGAAGAATTGACAGCATATAAATTAGCAAATTCTATAAATTGGGGTTGTTTTCATTTTGTGTGTTTTGTTTTTTACAGAGAACTAGTTGACCAGCCCATCACTGTTCCCAGACCTTGTATTCAGGCATGCCGAACGAGCAATCCAAGAATAAGAGTATATACTTTTGAAAGTAGAACAAAGACAGAACCAAACAAAATTCTGCAAAGTGTTCTTGAAAAGAAACCCAAGTTGATTCTTGGTATAAACAGATTAATAGTTTCTCTGTTTGTTCCTGCTTTAAACACTCATGTGACCTCTATTTTTATGCCTCTTCTTCTCTCCACACTTCTACCCTTGATAGTATCCTCAGCCTTCTCAGGAAGCAGCCCACCACTATTTTGTCCCTTTTACCTTACATTAATATGGAGGCTCCATTGCATTATTCTGAGAATATGTTGTCCAAAGAAAATGTTTTTGATTTATTTTTTGCAATTAAATGCATCCCTTGCCTCCTAATTCACACTTTGATGTACAAAATTTTGAAATACATAAATATTTCAAAATATTTGTGTTAAATATTAGTGTGGCTAAATACTCAAAATATGTCATTCCTGACATCTGCGTAATTAATGAACATTAATTAACTAACATTCATTACTCTTCAAAACCTAATTCCTATGATTACTTAGGTCTTTTCATGATTTTTCATGTTTTAAAATTTTTTTCTTTCATGTATTTTGATTTTTTTTTTTCCCCCGGGGCTGTACTTGATATCCTCTTTTTCATGGTTTTCCCTATCATGAAATGTATTCTGGTGGCCCCTCTAGAATGTTTTGCTTGTTTTTCTTCCTTTTGTGTTAGTCTTTTTGTTTTTATATTTTAAAAAAATAAAGCATCTTGTCACTAGCCCTTATAAAACCATATAAGGAAAATGTTGGTCTTATTATTTTCTGTGGTCATAATAAAATAACCTTAGAAACGATAATAAGAAAAGGTAATATACTTCTCCCATGATCTTTATGAATGCATTTAATAGAACGGCATTTTTGGCAAGATACCTGTCAACTTCCTTGGAAGAACAGAAGAACCCACTCTATCTTTTCATGGTACTAAGAAAATAGAAATAATATTGAGAACTACATATTTTCAGCAAAGTCTACTATTTTTTTGGTATGTTCTTTCAGAAGAATCTAGACAAAACATTAAATAAAGGGAGAGCAAATGTGTAATCCATATGACTCCACTCCTTTTTTCCCGCACCCAAGGCAGACATCATTCATTGTCATCATCATCCTTTCCACTGAGCAAAAAGAGGCTGATAGTCCTTCTCTTTATGATTGGAATGTGCTATGAGATAAAAATACCTTTTTGCAAAGGTCCTTATTTTTTAAATGTGTTTTATAATACTTCTTAAATGTTCTGGCATGCTTGAAATCCTTCTTAAATTAGATGATATTCTAGGGACTGAAATATTTTTCAGTTTCTCCAAGTTCCTAGAGACCCTAAAGTATCCTGTGTTTTATAGATGTCACATAACTTTCTCCTTTCTTGCTGCCTTTCTTCTTGTCCCAATTCTAATATTAAAATATATATGTCACTTAAACTACAACAAATTTGAAATTTGAATTAGAGGTGTTTCATACCACCAGCTATTTAAGAACACCTTCATGAATATGCCTGAAATATTAATATCAAGAGGGAAAAAAGAAGTTGCCCAATTATTTAGTATCATCAACTCAAGTGTTATAAAAACATATGGTTAATAAAGCATATTGACAAACGATAGCCCTGGCTTCATGTGTGAGGAAAAGCTTCCTGTTATTTGACTCTGAAGTTTACAGTCCTAAAAGAATAAGCTCACAAATGAATTTCACCAAAAGCTAATATTCTGACATATCTTGCAACAGTAGATCCATTCATCAGAGTATTTAATCAGCTTTCTTCTGTCCATCCGGTGGCCAACGTCGTATCATAAAAAGACAGAGATTGCTAATACTTGCTCCTATTCTACTGTGATAGGCAACACCAATGATGTCAATGTATCACTAAAGATTTTATGAAGTAAAAGAGGGAAGCAAGAGAGTCTGAGAGAGATTTGAAAGTGCTGTGGTTCTGGCTTTGAAAATGGTAGAAAAGAATACCAGCCAAGAAACGTCGTTGGCCTATAGCATTTGGAAAAAGCAAAAGAATTGATTAACCCCTAGAACCTCCAGAAGGAACATAGCCCTGCCAACACCCTTATTTTAACCCATAAAGCCCTTTCAGACTCCTGACCTCCAGAACTGTGAGATAATAAATTTGTGTTGTTTAAAGTTATTGTATTAAATATCTTACTACTTAGTTTGTGGTGATTTGTTATGACAACAACTGGGAACTAATACATCTTATATATTCCTGAGAAAGGAAAGAGAGAAGTCATTAACTCTATGAAATCTTTTACCTGAACCAAAGAACGAAGCCCTTAAAAATATCCTGGGTTATTTCTATTTCCCCTGCAATATGCTGTTATGGTACTGAGAAATTATTGATTGTATGCAAAAAGTACATTGTTCTTCATGACTTCAAGAAAAAGTTTCTGTGAAAGCTGGAAAGTAACACTCTCAAGACAAAGCAAATGATTCCAAGGGTGAGCAAAAGAGAATAAAGGAGTAGAGAGTTTACATTTCCAAGGTCAGAACACATTCTTAACAATGACTTCATTGTCACTTTTAAAAAGGTGTTTGCTCTAGTTCCCTGTTTATAACTTGGAAGTGTTTTGTGACTCAACAGTGAGGGTACTCCACGTGAATTTTTACGCACAACAAAACCATCATTAACATATATTCTCAAACAGACTGTTCTTCTAACCCACTCAAATCAAGAAATCAAATATGCTTTTGTAATAATAATGAATATGTGGAGCACTTTTAAAACTCACTGTAATGTGAAAGGCTAAAATGTTACAGATATATTTTTATAAGCTTAATGCGTTAGTCCATACTAATGACATGCAGCTTAGCATTAAGGGACAATGTGTTTCAGGACAAAGATTGTTCCCCAGTTCCTTCAAGTATGATTTGAAGTATGATGATTTGAAAGGTATCATGAAAAATTCCCATCCCTAAATGTATCCCCAGGCCAGCATAGCATAGTCCTGAAGATACACAATAGAGAGACTTAAGACTATATATGTTGCCAAAAGATCAACTTAAAACAAAAATAATTTTTATAGTAGAATATTTACTCAATTACTCATTCACAAAAGATTTATTGTGCAGCAAAAATATAGTAAAAAAATGCAGATATTAGAATCCACAATTAGGGGTTAAAATTCAGGTTTAATTTCTTATGAACTTCTTTTGAATGACTTATAAATATCCTACCACTCCCTCTCACTTCCAGTTTCTTCATTTGTAAGATAAGTATAAAATCCACCTTATATAGAAAGTAGTATTTTTCTTTTAATTTTTTTTTTTAAGATTTTATTTATTTGCGAGAGAGAGAATGAGAGACAGAGAGCATGAGAGGGAGGAGGGTCAGAGGGAGAAGCAGACTCCCTGCTGAGCAGGGAGCCCGATGCGGGACTTGATCCTGGGACTCCGGGATCATGACCTGAGCCGAAGGCAGTTGCTTAACCAACTGAGCCACCCAGGCGCCCAGAAAGTAGTATTTTTTAATGGTTAGAGCATAGATACTCAGGTACTGTCTGAGTCAAAAAAAAAATTTTTTTTTTTTACTTGCCCACTCACTCTATGACTGTGGGCTAGTAATTCAGGGAACTTGGCGAATGACTCTGCCTTGTTTTCTCATCTATAATATAGTGCCTACCTACTAGAGTTTTTGGTAAAATAGCATAGAAAATATATCAGCACATTGTACATGCTCAGTGTAAAGAATGGGTGAGATCAGTGTACAAAACACTTTACACTCAGGGTCATTCAGATTCATTTATTTAGGAATTTTATATAACATAAGTATATTATAGATACATGTAACATATATAGTATATTGTTCAACACGTTTCCTCAATTTTAGAACACACTTTTTTCATATTATTACATTCCAAATATTGGAATGAATCTAACAGTTGACTGTGTTTAGCACAGTGCTTTTTACCCCCAAAAGCTAATATTAAATTTGCAATGGTGCCTCACAAAGGAGGAGATAATACACATACGAGTGCAATACATGTGTATACATATAGTGGTTAGGAAATTTCCTTATTCACCTTTGTTTCCCAAGGGCCAGCACAGGGTGTACCCTAGTATTTGCTCAATGAATATGTGTGATGCTGTGAATAAATAACTTGTGAACATCTCCAGATTTAACCGGGGCCCCACTTTTGTCACTGCCCTCTTGCTCATATTTTGGTCCAGCTAAAAACACTTTTGGTGAATAGGTGGCTCCTAAATATAATTTCACCTTTACCTTTGCAATAAATACAGATCTCATCATATTTGAAAAAGTTTCTATTCTAAAACCCAGGTTCCCACTGGTCTGTCTACTTTGGGGCTTCCTACAATTTATCACCTTTCAGTTTCCATGTGGCAGGCCAGTTCCTACTCCAGCAGCCCTGTCTCATTCCCCCGTTTCTCCCCAGCTCCTTTCCCGCACACAGCCAGAGGCAAGGCAGTCGGGAGCAAGGGGCATGGGCTTGGCAGCCAGTGTGGGCACGGTGTCTGCACGGAACCTTCCCGGGCATTTTTCTCTATTTTTGCCCTCCTGAAAGGGAACCACTTATCACTCATCCGTATACCTTCCGGGCACAGTACCGTGCCTGACCCACAGTGTGTAATGCTGATGAATTTAATTACTAAACTGGACTAAGTCACAAATTATTCCCTTATGCCCAGTTTATTATTTGACCATTTATTGAAAACTACGAGCTAGTTACTGGGGGGAAAAAGATGAATAAAATTTATTTCCTTACACAGAGACAATGAGTAGGGAGACAGATTTATTACCTAATAATTATAACAACAAGAAAACACTCAATATATTTATGTACAAAATGTTATGAAAGCAGATAAGAGGCAGTGATTTACTAATTCTTCTTGGGAGAGTGGAGAAGTGAAAATGCCGTTGGATTTTGAATGATGACTATGTATTCAAGAGGCAGAGAATCTGAGCCAAGGGAATTACCATATGACTCAGCAATTCCACTCCACTTATATATCCAAGGGAAATGAAAACATATGTCCAGACCAAAATTTATGCCCACGAATGTCACAGCAGCATTAGTCTAATAGCCACAAAATGGAAACTCAAATGCCCATTAGCTGATGAATGGATAAATAAAATGGGCATGTACATATGATGGAATATTCAGCCATAAAAAGTACTGATATGTGCTACAGGGTGAAAGAACTTTGAAAACATTATGCTAAGAGTAAGAAACCATATTCAAATTATTTAAAGAACACTTCTACAATATGATTATATTTATATGGGTTGTCCAAATAGAACCGAAAGTAGATTAGTGGTTGCCTATGGCTGGGGGTGGGATACTGGTGAGAAATGAAGAGTGATTTTTAATGGGAAAAGGGTTTCTTTGGGGTGTGATGAGATTTTTCTAAAATTAATTGTGGAAATGGGTGCACAGTTCTGTGAATATACAAAAAACCATTGAATTGTGTACTTCAAATGGGTGGTAAATAAATTATATGGCAATACAACTGTTACACAAAGAAAGGAACAAAAAGCAACAAGCAACCCCAATATTTATTTTGTTTCCATATTAAATTGTTATCACTAACATGTTTAGTCATTATATTGCAAAATAAATGTTCTTAAAATAAACATGCAAAGAAAGTTCTACATGAGAGAGAGGAAGGGGAGAAAGCAGATCGAGGAGAAAATCTATAGACTGAGATCTTTGAAAATTGTGAGCAGATGGAATGCAGAGACAGCTGATGGAGCAAGTACTCGCCCAGTATTTCATTCACTCGCCTGTGCCATAACAGTCATACTAAAATAAAATACAAGAACTAAATGGGCAATCTTAGCATGAAGGTGTACTGTGAACAAAACTCTAGGAAACAGAACATCAGTTTCATAATAATCTTAACATTGTCCTGTGAATAAAAAAAAATGAATTATAAATATCTCAAAATACTTTCCATGAATATGATTCATTCCATTTATATGGTTCCATGTTCCATACAAACTTAACTTTTGTAAAAAAAAGTGTAAATTCCCTTTTCTAAGGAAGTCCAAGCTAAGAAGATAATCCTTTACAATAAAGTAAATGAGATGGAAAATAATAAATATTGAATTTTAAAAATATGAGCAAATGCATGAAATCACAAATAACATTGAAATATTAATAACTAACACTTACAAGGGACTATATGTCAGACTCTGTTCTTTTTTTTTTTAACAATTTTTTTTATTTGTTAGAGAGAGAGCAAGAGCAGGGGGAGTGACAGGCAGAGGGAGAGGGAGAAGCAGGCTCCCCGCTGAGCAGGGAGCCCGATGCAAGGCGCGATCCCAGGACCCTGGGATTGTGACCTGAGCCGAAGGCAGACACTCAACAGACTGAGCCACCCAGATGCCCCTGTCAGACTGTTCTAAACCACACCCACACACATTCATTTAATACTCATAAAATCCTATGAGTTAGATTCTATATTCCCAATTCACATGAGTTAAGATGAGGGTAGAGCAGTGAGGTAGTCTAGCAACATTTACAAAGGTAGAGAGTGTGAAAGGGGAGAGTCCCACCCAGGCAGCCATGCTCTGTATGCACCACTGGATTAACTACAGAGATATGTTCAGGAAGTATCAGCTGTTCTTTGTGGCTGAAATGAATACAGGCTCTATAGTGAGTGGTGTTGGTGATGAAGCTAGAATGGCAGGCTGGGATAAGTGTGTCAGGACCATCAGCTATGGAGACAGCATTAGGACTACACCAGCTGGGTAGTTGCCCAGTGAATTTATTTAGATGGGGCTGTGAAAGATCACTGGGTGCTAGTAACTTCTTAGAAAGTCATGATATACAGAAAAACATCTTTACCAGGATTCTTCTCAGGAAAAAAAATCTGAATGTGTTAGAGGAAACTCTTTAGCTACTCGAGACAAGGGATGATACCCCAAAGGGATACCTTCAAGCAACAATAAATGGCTCATAACTGCCTTTTTTACTGAGATAAAATTAACATAAAATGAAGAGCCTGCATCTTATATATTCAGTTGGATAGATTTTGACAACTGTATATGCCTATGAAATCATCTCCCACAACAAGATAAAGAGTATCTCCATCTTCAGGAGAGTTCCATATGCCTCTTCTAGTTAATTCTGTCTCACACGCACTATCTGTCCTTTCACTACAGATTAGTTTTGCCTGTATTTGGGTTTGATACAAAGGATATATGTATACATATTGTATAGATTCTTTGTGCCTCGTTTCACTTAAGGTACCTTTTTTGAGATTCATCCATGTTGCTTTGTTCTTTTTATTACTGAGTAGTATTCCATTGTGTGACCACATGGCAATTCGTTTATTCTTATTTCTGCTGAGAAATAGTAGGACTTTATTTTCCAGTTTGGGGCAATTATAAGTAAGATGGTTACAAATATTTTTGTACAATTCTTTTTTGTGAACATATGTTTTCATTTTCTTGGGCAAATGCATAGGAGTGAAATTGTTACATCATAGGAATATTCTGGGGGTATTCTAATTCCCTCTTTTATTATTATTATTATTATGTTATGTTAATCACCATACATTACATCATTAGTTTTTGATGTAGTGTTCCATGATTCATTGTTTGTGTATAACACCCAGTGCTCCATGCAGAATGTGCCCTCTTTAATACCTATCACCAGGCTAACCCATCCTCCAACCCCCTCCCCTCTAGGACCCTCAGTTTGTTTTTCAGAGTCCATTGTCTCTCATGGTTCATCTCCCCCTCCGATTTCCCCCTTCTAATTCCCTCTTAGGAAAATTCGGTCTGGTTAGTAAGAGGACTTTCATTTGACAGAACAAGGTATGCAAGTTTGGGACCAGAGCTGAATTAAGTGCGATAATCGGAGAGAGGTTGAGTGCTTTCTTCTCCCCCCTTTTCACATGGATGCTCAGCCTCATACATAAATAATCTATAAACAAATATTAAGACTATTGCTTTGAAGGAATAATAAATTATTAACTTACTGAAGGCAGCAAAATGTCCTAGTCTGGCTTAAATATATCATAGTTATAAATGTAGGTTTTGTTTTGAAGATTTTAAGTAACACGATTAAATCTATATCTAGTGATAGTAATTTTTGCATATTGCAGAAGGTGGACTAGGAACTGGGAAGTAATTTAAAAGGTATTGCAAAAGTTCAGGTGAAAATTATTGAGGTCAGCATCTCTGGAAATTCTCAGGAGGGAAATGAATTCAAAAGATATACAAACACCACTTGTGAATGTGTTTGCATGTGTATGTCTTTCTGTCTGTCTCTGTCCAATAATTTTGTAATGGTCCTCTCTGTTTCTCACTCATTGGATTTGCTGCATTCATACACAACAGATTCTGTATTACAGATTCAAGTTTAACCAAAATACTCAGACCAACCAGTAAACATAGATAGATATCACCTACCGGCAAGCCTCCTGCCTCCCATGCATCTGTTGCATATCTAATGTGACCAATAACACTCTCAATATATCATGGCTTTCTCATTTGCTTCTGTCCAGAATGTTTCTAGAACTCTCGGCCTTTGCAACATAGTAGCTTGCTGGTACTACTCTAGAATCAGTTCTGAAAACTACAGAAAACAAAACATCCAACTGAAATAACACATGAGAGTGATGTGAGTATCAAACTGCCTTTTGTGGGACCTCTTTTGTTGTGTTTCTCAACCATTTCCACATAAAGCAATCATGGACTGGTTAGAGATGAACTTTGTAATATCAGATTTGGAGAAGGATCAAGCATCTGTTATTTTTCAGTTCAGGAAGTGCTGGAAGAACTTATCTTTATCCTCTCCTTGCTGTGACAGGCTTTGTCACTCTGCTGGCTGGCATGTCAAACCATAATCTCTCCCTCTGATGGAAATAAAACTGATTGGTCATGGGTTAGGTTACTTGAATACAACATACAGTCCCACTGTTTATTCAGGGGTATTGACCCAAAACTCTAGAAGCTATGAAAAAACTAAAGGAAACGAAGAATTGAATTGGAGAGCCATTTCTCACATGTTCTCTCCATCTTGTGACTAGGATATTCTTAGAAACTCCATTATCCAGATGTACTGAACAATTAACTTCATAAATTTACTGTGGGTGGTTGGCCTCTTAGTCATATTTGTCTCCCCACTTCTTAGGGCATCTCTTATTTGAGTGTCTTTCAAAATTAAAAATAGATCCTGAGTCAATCTTTCATTATTAAAATGTTAAACATTCGGCACTTGTTGAGCAGAACCGCAACCCCTGTTCATTAACTATTAGAAGTATTTATTAAAGGCTACACAGGTTGGGGGTGCCTGGGTGGCTCAGTCAGTTGAGTGTCTGACTCTTGATTTTGGCTCAGGTCATGATTTCGGATCCTGGGATGGAACCCTGAGTTGGGCTCCATACTGAGTGGGGAGTCTGCTTGAGGATTCTCGCTCTCCCTCTTCCTCTGCCCTCCCCTCCCATGCTCTCTCTCTTTCAACTAAATAAATAAATCTTAAAAAAAAAAAAAAAGGCTACACAAGTTGGCAGATTTCATAAATGGGGGTTGTACAATTTTTTGTGCATCACTAGGTGGTCAGGATCATTGGCCTCTGGGATGTCTGGAGCAAGAGATATGGTTGTGTCTTCTGGGAAGGTGACTTTACTTGGAAAGTAATACACCTCCAGAGTCATCAGAAGTGCATGCTAACTCTGGCACTGACATGCTTTCCTTGATTTTGCAAACCCCCCCTGATGTAGGGGCTATGAACACGAACTGCACTACATCAGAGTCAACAGGAAAGGCAGGCTTTATATATGTTAGAAGGATTTGCATAGCCTTAGATGGCTAGCTCAGCAAGCTCTGATATAGATCCACACAGTGAAAAGCAATACATGAGGGTTCTAGTTTTTGTGTGTGTTTTTTTTTAAGGCTCTCTCTGCAATATAAAACTTGAGGCAGGATTCCTCATCTTGGCACATCTTTCATCAGATTAAAACTCCAGGCTTCAAATAAAATTGCTGATGGGAGTATAGGTATGTTTCAGGCTCTACTCTCTGTGGGGGGAGACTACAAACTGATGGTAAAATCAGTTATTCATCTAATTAGGTGGGAAAGGAATACAAGCCTTTACTGGGAAAAGAAATAAAAGCCTATTTTGGCCTGTCTTTGTCCGTGCAAGTAGGTCAGTTTACTTGAATCTGAATATCCAGGCACTTCAGTGGCATCTCCAGAACTGTAATCTCTCCTCTGCGCTAAATAGGATATGTTCGATAAGACCCAATACCCACACGTTGCCTCCATAAGGGCTGAATAAGGCCAAATTCTGTGAAACAAACTACACTAAAATGTTGCATGTCGGTCCAGAATGATGGTAATCTGTCAGCTAGTTTCCAATAGGGAGAACTTGTTTTATTTTTCTCACTAAATTGTCTTCATAAAAATACAATGATTAATAGCTTGCTTTGAAGACTTTTTAAATTTTACAGACATCTAAACATAAGAAGCAATATTTGTTTTTTAACAAGATTTGTTATAAAGTTACTTACAAACAAGTTTTTTAAATAAAATAATATTCTTGAAGGATAATATTAATAATCAGAGGCCAGAAAAATTGGAGGTAGGGTGTCTTCCCATTAAAAAAAATCTTTTTGGTAGTGTTTCTCTATGGATCAGTACCTTATTCAACTCTTTGCAATATTAGACCCTGTGTGCCAAAAATCTTCCTATTTTAGGTTCCCTGAGACTACCAAAATGCTACCACCAAACCCCAGGTGGAATGGATTTGGAAACTAATTTTTATTTTTTTTTATTTTTTTTTTTAAGATTTTTAAATTTATTTATTTGAAAGAGAGAATGAGAGAGAGAGAGAGCACATGAGAGGGGGGAGGGTCAGAGGGAGAAGCAGACTCCCTGCCGAGCAGGGAGCCCGATGCGGGACTCGATCCAGGGACTCCAGGATCATGACCTGAGCCGAAGGCAGTCGCCTAACGAACTGAGCCACCCAGGCGCCCCCGTGGAAGCTAATTTTTAAAGTAAAAGCTACTCATTCTACAGAAAATACAAAAAGGTTTTTTAAGAAACACAGTATTTCTATTTTATTTGCATAATTAGGACTAAATTGTATTCAATTTCCTATTCAATGTATATAAAAATAACCAAAATATTATTATAAAGAATTAATAAACATTTTTATTATTGTGGAGTATTTCAATGAGGAGCCATGATTTATGTTCATTCCATTCCTACTATGGTGATGAAAGTCTTTGAGCATAAGATGAATCACGACATGATAGAAAAAGCACTAGCCCTGGAATTAGACAAATACAGTTTCAAATTTTGTTCACTTCTTTGAAAGACTCTGTGATCTAGGATAAGTTAGTTTAGCCTTTCATAATCTCAGATAGCTTACACTTCAAATGGATGTTATTTCTACCTGGTCAGGCTATTGTGATAGTTAATTAAGACAATATTTTTAGAATATCTAGAAAAATTCCTCATATTTATTATTGTGGTTAAAGTATTTTATTTATTGCTATTAGCATCTTCATTGTCATAAAGACCTAGGATAGATTCCATAGAGTAAGCATCACTGAAGGATATTTTTAGTGATTTACCATTTCTGTCTGCTATGTCCTTGGAACCCTTCTTATAAACTTGATCTGAAATATTAATTTCTCCTTGTATTTCTACCTGTTGTTGTTTTATATATTTTAAGATAATTAATATTATATTTTAATATGACATTTGACACACTGGAGTTAATTTTGGTTAAGGCTTCAAAATGGATTATCAATTTATAGTGAATATTCTACTTAATGTTTTGGTCTTGGAAATGTATCTGGGACACTTCTATCAGTATTTACCAAATAGATCTTTACCTTATGTCTTTATTTGCAACCATGCTGTGCCACATGTCTTAATTATTCACTGTGTATGGCTAAGTTTTGTTCTTTAATTCATACGAGTGTTCTTATCTTTTAGTGAGTTTTATTTTATTTAGTTTCGTAACTTTTTATAATATCTTAACTGCCATGGAGTAAGTAGAAAAACAGTTATGGGGATTGATGTTTCAGGGGGCTCTAGGAGTCGGGCCACACAATGCTGAGACACCATTGCTGTTAACATGGTTGATGTCTCCAGGTGGGGAGACTGGGGCATAAAAGGGAACACTGTGAAGGAGATATGAAGTGAGACATAGAGATGGATGGAAAAAAGGAAGAGCGGGGCCAAAGGATGCGTGTGATGAGGAAAACTCCCACTCTATTTTGGACTAAGTCTGAAAATATGTAATAAACAGGATTCCCCTTTTACACTGCTCCTCACATGTAATTTGGAGAGCAGTAACGTTTAAAGGGCTTGTTTTCATTTGGACATTATTGTTTTCGTGTAGAGTATATTTCTTAAAGACCACTTCCCCCCTCGAAGTCTATTTGGGGGAGGGGGAGGGGTTGTACAAACTAAATCATTTTGTCTATAACTTCTGCATTAACTTAGATGGTACGCATTCAATTTTTAATTTTATTAGTAGGTATCTTGTGTTTTTAAGTGCTCAAAATTATATTTATCTAATTTTGAAATAAAATAATAAGCAGATTTTTAAAGTTTATAATTATTTAAGGAGACTCTCAGGGCTTTTATTTTCTTTCTATATCCATCTGGTCATCATTTCTCACTCCCCTGTAATTTTCCTGGTTTTCTGTAATGTAATTTAGGGTGTTAAATCTGTATTTTTAAAAAACTCTTTCCAAACACAGGGGTTTTTTTTCCCCACATAATTTTTATGTACTTAATTTGAAACCAAATTCTATAAATATTTGTAATTCTATTGGCTTATCTGGCTTAAATATTTATCATTAGTCTCTTATCTACAACCTCCAATTCTTAGATTCTAATCTTTGATTCAGTAATTGAAAGGCATCTATGTAAGAAGGATAACTTGATAGAAATTCTGCTTTTATTTCTATAAACATCTAAAACACCTTGCTGTACATTTCACCCATGAAAATTAATTTGGCTACCCAAAGATAGTAGAGGTAGAAATTTTTATTTTATTGTTATCTGGAAGCTAATCCTGTGGAAAGAGGTCTAATGTCAATGTAAGTTATACTTACTTTCTAATTTACTTGGATGTTTACAAGGTATTTTTAAATATATTCCAAATATGGCTAGATAATCAAGCTTTTCACAGATTTCTTGAACCATGTTATTTTCAGGTCAGGAACTATTTCTGCTATTCTGTTTTGTTATAGATTGTGTTCATGAGCTCTGTTATTGCCTTTTTTAAAAATCTCTTTTGAATTTTTTAAACTTAATTTCAATTAATTAACACAGTGTATTATTAGTTTCAGAGGTAGAGTTCAGTGATTCATCAATCTTATATAATACCCAGTGCTCATTACATCACATGGGCTCCCTAATGCCCATCACCCAGTTACCCCATCCCCCCACCTCCCTCCGCTCCAGCAACCCTCAGCTTGTTTCTTATGATTAAGAGTCTCTTGGCATCAGGGAAATATAAATAAAAGCCACAATGAGATACCACCTCACACCAGTCAGAATGGCTAAAAGTAACAAATCAGGAAACAATAAATGTTGGAGAGGATGCAGAAAAAAGGGAACCCTCTTACACTGTTGGTGGGAATGCAAGCTGGTACAGCCACTCTGGAAAACAGTATGAAGGTTCCTCAAGAAGTTTAAAATAGAGCTACCCTATGACCCAGCAATTGCACTACTAGTTATTTACCCCAAATATACAAATGTAATGATCCGAAGGGGCACATGCACCCCTATGTTCATAGCAGCAATGTCTACAATAGCCAAACTGTGGAAAGAGCCAAGATGTCCATCGACAGAAAGTGGATAAAGAAGATGTGGTATATATACAATGGAATATTACTCAACCATCAGAAAAGATGAATACTTACCATTTACATCAACATGGATGGAACTGGAGGGTATTATGCTGAGCAAAATAAGTGAATCAGAGAAAAACAATTATCATATTGTTTCAGTCATATGTGGAACATAAGAAATAGGGCAGAGAATCATAGAGGAGGGGAGGGAAGACTGAATGGGAAGTCATCAGAGAGGGAGAAAAATCAGGAAAAACTCTTAACAACAGGAAACAAACTAAGGATTGCTGGAGGGGAGGTAGGTGGTGGGGATGGGGTAGTTGAGTGACGGTCATTAAGGAGGACACGTGATGCGATGAGCACTGGATGTTACACAAAACTGATAAATTATTGAACACTACATCTGAAGCTAATGATAATACTGTAAGTTGGCTAATTGAATTTAAAAAAAAAGAAGAGTCGCTTATGGTTTGTCTCCCTCTCTGATTTCGTCTTGTTTTATTTTTCCCTCCCTTCCCCAATGATCCTGTTTTGCTTCTTAAATTCCACATATGAGTGAGATCATATGATAATTGTCTTTCTCTGATTGACTTATTTCACTTAGCTTGGATGGAACTAGAGGGTACTATGGTAAGCGAAATAAGTCAATCTGAGCTCTATTACCTCTTTAAAAGAAATCTATTACCTTTGGCTCATTTTCTCCCTATTTATTATCATCAATTTTATCTGTTTAAACTTTTTGTCTGTGATCCAGAGAGGTATCTCCAGTTAGTCTGTGACATCATGAATTGGAATTTAATGTTTCTGATTTACTGAACCTGGATATGCTATACATTCACAAGTAAACTTTGCTCATAGTGCCCTATTCTGATGATCTACTACTATTCATAGAGTTGGTATTTCTTTATACTGTGTCATTCAGAATCTAAAATATTCTCATTTTGCTTGCAGTAAATTTATTTCGGAAAGAGATGATTAACACTAGGACAATGAATCTTGCCTCTTACGTTGCAATCCCTGTAATTTCATTTGTTGTCTACCATTCCCCTCTAATTCCACACTTCATTTCTGTACTGAAAAGGAAGGTTCTATTTAATCAAGGTTTTGGCATACGGGCAACAATAGAAGCTGTAAAGATTGCTCTGGGCTCCTCAAGAGTTTTAAATGGGGCCTTATACAAATTCTCTAACTCAGCAACTCAATCTAGCACATTATAAGATCAGAGATGAAGTATTAAGAGAGTGTTCTGGAATTGGATAAGCAAGTCATGTCTCATCACCAATTCCCATTGGATGGTCTAGATAAGGGGTCACCAAACTACAGTCTGCAAGACAAATATAGCTCATCTGCTTTTTAAAGTTTTATTGAAACATACCCATACTTCCTCATTGATATATTGTCTATGGCAGCTTTCAAGTTGCAATAACAGAGAGGAATGGTTACAGCAAAGACAGTAAGGCCTGCAGAGCCTAAACTATTTACTATCTGGCTCTTTATATTAAAAAAATTGCCAACACGTAATCTAAATTCCCTACCCCCGGTATAAACAGGAGTGCTAAGGAATCTGACTCGCTTTTCTTCTGCACTGTCATCCATAAGTAATATGGTCTTTTCCAGTAAGCAGACAGAATAACCTGGGGCATCAAAAATATCTATTTATACCTTCTCACCAAGGTATCCTTGTTAGGGTTGCCAGATAAAATATGGCTGCCCAGGGGCACCTGGGTGGCTCAGTCATTGGGCATCTGCCTTCGGCTCAGGTCATGATCCCAGGGTCCTGGGATCGAGCCCCACATCGGGCTCCCTGCTCCACGGGAAGCCTGCTTCTCCCTCTCCCACTCCCCCTGCTCGTGTTCCCTCTCTCACTATATCTTGCTGTCAAATAAATAAAATCTTAAAAAAAAAAAATATGGCTGCCCAGTTAAATTTAAATTTCAGTATATGTCCCATGAAATATTTGTCCATCTGAAATTCCAATTTAACTGAGTATCCTGTATTTTTATTTGTTAAACCTGGCAACTCTATTTCTGATGTATACCCAGTGGATATATGCAGATCAAATAAAACACTAAGTCTCACTGTATTAAGGGAACCAAAATAGCCCATGTATAACCTACTCATGAGCTAGTATTTTTTTTTACTTCAAATAAGAAAAGACCCAGTTCCAGTTCGATTAAACAATAATGAAATATATTATTTTACAACATGGAGTCCACAGTCAGAGACTCCAAATTTACATTTCTATGATTCCTGTTGATTTCCCTCCTCTTTGTGCTGGATCAATCCTCAAAGTGTTGCAAGATCGCTGCAGAAATTTCATGTGTTACATACAACCAGAACTACAACTTCCAGAGTCAGCAATGAAGCCATATAATTTTTGCATATCTTTTGAAGAAGCAGGCAACCATTTTCCAGAAGCACCATAGTAATATTCCACTGAAGTTTCATTGCCTAGGATTGACAACAGAAATGAGACATCATGATTATCTTGTGCCAATCATTTGGAGTGGGATATTGAGAAGTCAACCTTGATGACTCTTACAGTTCACCTCTGGCTGCCCAATATCTACACATATTTTTAGAAATGCTAATACCTTCATAAACATTTTTATATCCTTTGTGAAGAAAGTCTAAAATCTCTTCTTTGCCCAGATCCAAGTACAAAATCTCCAGCTACTCACAGTCCTCAGGTGCAGATATGGCTTCTTCCAAACTTGGACTAAGAGATTAGGGATCCAAACCGAAAATAATTAACACAAAAAGGGCAGAAAGGACAGGTTAACAATAATAAAATTCCCACTTGGGTAAAAGGGAGAATAGGAAATTAAACATAAGAGGTATTAGCCCATACTGTGTATATTCTGTTGGAAAGAAAAGAGGAGATTCCCTGCCCCAGGAAAAGAATATTGTCTTGATCAGCCGGTCTGACAGCATTGTTCTGTTCTGTGTAAATATATCCCTGTACATTTTTCTCTATGATCACACCTGAGGTGAATGGTATAAAAACAGACCTTGCAGAATATCCCAATGCTTTGGCAGACCACTGTAAGTGGCTGAGATTTTAGTGGCCAGGATATTTCCAAAGGAGAATACAGTTCTCCTAACAATTTATTAAGCTTCCGGTATTTTTGCTTCCAGGCCATAAAGATCTTCATTTAGATATGACCTTTGATTATAAAAATATTTGGTTTCTAGCCCTATATTTCTGTCTCCTCTTCCCTCTTGGTTTCGGATCAACCTCTGCCTTGAAGGAGTGTGAAACAGTTGCCTTTTCAGTGGGGAGGCATCGTGAAGAATCTGATCTTCTACCCAGGATTGGCCTTTTTCCAGGCAGAGTGACTAATAAGAGACACTCTAATGAAACCCAAATATTGAGACCTGCTAAATTTCTGCCTCTCTGTTGCTATTTAGACTAAGGTTAGCTAAGATAGAGTATGTGGCTATACTAACCATCAGTGGACTTGGTTATAAATCAAAGGCACAAATGACCTCTTTTTGAAAAACCATATTTATTTTCTTATATATATTTGGTTAGACCACTTCATCCAAATCTTTTCTTTTAGGAATTTACCAACAGCATTAGGAAGAATTAAATCATCTCAAATCTTAAACTTCCCTTGTGGTTTTCCTTACACTAGAACCTGTATAGGAATTGATCTATGTCCCAGGGTACAACAAGCAACAGTTTAAAGGACAGTGGGTGAATGCTTAACTTGGATTAGCCACTGCCTGGGTATTCTCACTTACCACCACTACTGTCTCCCCTCAGCAGATACTCCCTTTAGGGTATGTTCTTTGTAGCACTCCACTTCATTTTACCATTTTCTGTGTCACTTAGGAAGATTTCAACACCAAGACACAGAAAATGCTCTATGCTCATTTTGTTATTTTATACCTATCACTTCAATGAAACAAAAATCTGCAATATTAAATTCAAATAGAGATGCACATTTTTTTTTTTTTTGGTGGCAAAACAACTCAAACATGTAGAAAACATTTGCAAAATCTGTCTTTTGAGATTTCGAGGAAAGAAAGCAATATTCAACATCAGAAGTTATAGTTTTCATTATATAGAAAGAATGAAGAGGGACACAGAAGGGACCTTCTCATTCATAAAGGTAATTATTTTCTCTGGTCAACAATGGTCACTACTGTGAGGTACATGAAATGTTTCTCTCAGATTTTATTCTAACCTTTTTCTATTTCCTATTATTTTCCTTGATTTCCACAAGCCCCCGCATGCTGCCTGTCAATTCAAGACACTGGAAACATTTATACTTAATATGGGGAAGACAGAGCCTCCAGATTTCCGGTGGTAGGACAAATATCTGAGTCACAGAGGCCTCTCAAGTGTGTAGGGTTACATGTGCCCGCAGGGAGACACCTCATGAGCTGGTAATGAGCATCCTTGGATAATAATGCCAATTAGACATTCCATACATCTAAAGTCACTTTTTATAAAAAGGCAAAACCTTAATGGGCCCATCACACACAGTTTTCTTTCCCTGCTTTCCAGGACCATTTTTAGACCAGCCTGAGAAGGCTGCCTTGCATTGCCACAAAGCCTTGGTATGTGAGTAATACACCTTTTCATACCCTCTTGGTGTATGTATGGCATCATCATTCTTGAATTCAGTGTGGCTGTGGGTCTGTCCTGTTTCTGCAGAATGTTTACATCAGGTATAAATAGCAGGAGATGGGGATCCATGGCAGTCACACTAGGATCTATTCATCACCACAGCTTTAATGTTGCCACAATGAGAAAAAATGCATAGTCTCTCTACTTGAAGCCTTTTTTAGCCCTTCTGTCGTGGGAGGCATAGAAACCATGCTATCAGGAAATTCTGCCTTGCTGCTATGAAAATATGTTGGATTACTATACATATGAGAAAAACAACATTTCTAAGATTTCATATTTTCAGACATCAGTAAGAAAAATCACAAACTTAATTATATGTGCTATTGACAAAGAATATTTTGAAAATGAAAAGTTAATGAGAAATGTTTAAATCTTGAAATAGCATGAAATATACATATAAATGTGTCACAGGTAAAAATAGAATGTAGGCTCAATAAAGCAATAAATATATGGTTACATAGGGTTACTGCTATAAAAATTATATGTGGTGTTACATGTTCCCAGCTGTACCTGCATAGGAAAAGTCCAAATGGATTCCACCGGCTCCACCTTGGTCAGCAAGTGAGGCGCTTTTTATATTCTCATCTCCATATAAGGTTTCCAAGACCTTTTCAATTGGTGAAACTTACAGTCTCCGGGATTGTGGAACTGTAGTTTGTCCCCAGGCAATGGGTGACCAGGCAGGAGGAATATATATATATATTGGAGAATAGCCAATAATAAGCCTCTTTAGCTTTGCTCCCCAATGCTTGTAATAGAAAAATCCAACCTTTTCCCCCCCACACCTTTGCGGAATGAGGCCCCTCTACTCCTCCTTTCTAGCTGGAATCCCACTTTCCCACTACCTTTGCCTTATGAATCTTTGATTATTAAAAACATACCTCCATGTGTGAGTGTCTTTCATTTTTTTAATCTTTTTTTTCATTTCAGTGTTGGCTTAGGAGATAAAAATTGCCCCAAGCATACCAACAGAAAGAAGAGAGGGGCAAAAACTCAGAAAAAAAACAGAGATTAATATTTTGAGCTATAACTCTGCCCCCAAGAACAGATTTGTTTGTTTTAAGTTAGGTGCTTTTCCTAAATCAATATAAGATAGATACTCATTAAAAATACATGAACACAATTTTTTGAATATAGCAGCTGTATGGGGAGCTTATTGTATGCAGGGACTATTTTCGTCCTTATAATTACAGTGTTCTTAATGATGCCTGGGACTGAAGGCACTTAACTAATATGGATACAATTGAATTTTATATGGTATACTTAATAGTAAATAGTTTAATAAGAACAGAGGTTCTTATTTATATTAACATACTATTATTTTTTATCCTTTGACTTATAAAATATAATCATTATACAAATCTTAAAACTGAATTTCTTTTCACAGAAAAAATTTTAAAATATATTCTTTTGGTAGGGTCTAGGAACTGGAAAAGTTTAATTTTTTATCTTTTGGTTGGTAATTGGTTAACATGGTATACTGACTTGTGACTCTGTCACCCAATGTTCCTTTTTTCTTTGTTACAAGATTGTATTAGTTTTAGTAATTCCTGCATAACAAACCACCTCAAGACTTAGTTATATAAAATCATTTATTATGAAATCTCATAAGCCACAAAGCTAAGTGTTAGTTATCTTGATGAGCTTGCTCATATTTCTGCAAATTAATTTTATTCCATGGGTCTTTCATTCTCCTCCTAAGACCTGAGGGCCAGTCTAGGCATGTCCTTGCAGGATGACAGAGTCTATAAAGAGCACAGTTTCTCAACTTCAACACTATTGATAGTTGAGACTGAATAATTTTTTCTTTTGGGGAGTTGTCATGTCTGTTACAGGCTTTTCAGCAGCGTCCCTGGCCTCTCCTCACTAGGTCCAGTAGAATTCCCCAAGTTGTGACAACTAATAATGTTTCCAGATATTGCCAAAACTGCCCCCAGTTGAGAACCACTTCTCTAGAGCATAAGCAGAAATGTGCAAGGCTTCATGAGTCTTCTGCTTGGAGTTGACACACTGTCACTTCTACTTATTCCATTGGCCAAACGAGTCACGTGGAGAATGAGTCAAGAGGAGGGGCAGGCCAACCTGCTCATGACAAAGTTATACAAGAAGGGAAATGAATACAAGGAGGTAAGAAGAACCAGACTATTAAAACAATAAATTTACTTCAACAGTTATGAGTTCAAGAACCTCACTCTGATATTTCATCCAAAGCTATAATAACATTCCCATTAATTGCAATCTTATTAGAACAAAATTCCAGGACTTAGCACTTGTATTATGACTACTTCCCTTTTGGTCTGATTATTTACAGCAGCTTCTAGACATAATAAGTATCACATAGATAAAATAACATTAGCGCCTTTATACTTCATATATTAGGCTTTTCCATTATAACACACAAAAATATCCAATCTAAAAATTCTTTATACTGTAATTTTAAGTTCTAGAAATGATCATTGTTATTTCTCACCTTTAAAAAGGCATATTCATATAAAACTGTGAATATTTATAGAGCAACATGGAATAGCCTGCTTGAGGTAAAGCAAGATAAATCCAGTGTTACGCTCTATGAATCAGAACTCTATGCATGTGCAATAGACGTTAAATAGCACAATTTAAGATCTCATTGTTTTCAATTTAGGGAAAAAAAGGAAAACAGGTTGCAGATGTTGGTAAATACTTTTTTTTTTAACGAAAAACAACTATGGTTTAGGAGAAAGAACACATTGAAACTAATTCTGTCTTTTACATTTAGGTGACCTTGAGCAGTCACTTATTCTGTCTGAAGTTCAGTTTATTCAGCCACCAAGTATATTATTAGGCTGGATCACACAAAATAGCTAGTATTCAACTATTTTTTTTTCACCTTCAAACACAGCAATATCATGCAATTCAATACAACAGAAAGCCACGTCAGCCCCACAATGTTTTAGAGAGGGTCAATAGTAGTTGATTAGTAGTGGATTTTGAATCAAACTAAGACATATACAATGGAAAATAATCAGAGAAAAACAGAAATCCATGATGCTAATACGGAACAATCTCTAAAACAAAGACACAACAGCGTTTTCCAAGAAGCATCTTCTCCTTTTTTAATAGCTTTGATCAAATTCCAAATTATAAAAGTGAGATCACATAAAAATTAAAGTGCCTGAAAAAGTTGGAGATGGTGAGGAGAGGGAAAGGGAATAAGAGGGAGAAGAAAATTTTCTTTACAAATAGAACAAAGAATAGCACAAGAGAGAATAAAAATGAAATCAGGATCTGTTATTCTGAAATATTCCTGTGGGGGAAAAATGAATCTATTGTTTTTTGATTCTCTAAAGCAATCAAAACTTACCCTGGAAATGAAACAAAGACTTAAATGTTTCTTCTGAAGCTGAATAAAAGATGAGTCATGCTTCAAGGCAAGTTTCCTAAAAAGAGAATTTTAAAAGACTGAGGTGATAGAGAGATAGTATGAGCACAAGACTTTATTAAATTCCTTCTTAATTATAAGACAAGATGGCTCAGATGTGAGTCACTTTGACCACCATGCATTGTTATGCTCATCTTAAGAAGAATGGGAAATAAACAATGTTTCTTTAAAAAAACAATAAAAAGTAAGCACTATAATACTTAAATTAGTGGTTCCAAGACCCAATTAATCATCAGAAATACTTGGGATGCTTTTTTAAAATAAAGCGCAGAGACCCTACTCCCAGTTGACAAAATTAGACTCTCTAGCCTTGAGGTTCAAGAATTTGATTTTTTCAGAAGCTCCACAATTTTATCACTTAAGTTTGAAAAAAAAAAAAACCCTGATAAAACTTACATCCTATTGTTAGTTTCATTTATCTAAATTGATCTTATTTCCACACATCAGAGGTCAAATCTTTTTTTAGATTCTTACATGTATCCTTGCTTTGGTGTTCAACGAGTCAACCTTTGTCCCCTGTGCTCTGAGCTTCTGTCTAACATTAGGTTAATACGATTAATCTGCTCAGGCTGCCATAACAAAATACAACAGAGTTAATGGCTTAAATAACAGAAATTTATTTCCTCACAGGTCTGGAAGCTGGACGTCTGAGATCAGGGCGGCAGCGTAGCGGGTTCCTGGTTAAAGCTCTCTTCCTGGCTGGTAGACAGCTTTCCACTATGTCCTCATGGGCCTTTTCTCTGTGCCAGTGGAGAAAGAGAGAGACAGCAAGCCTCTTTGGTGTCTCTTCTTGTAAGAACACTAATCCTATAGGATTGGAGTCTCACCTTAATGATCTCATTAAACCTTAATTACTTCTCTAGGGGCCCTATCTCTGAATAAGCCACACTGGGGGTTAAGACTTCAACATGTGAATTTTGGGGATCGAGGGGCACATAAACATTCAAGCTATAACAACCAATTACCTCATTCAAAAGAATCAAATTTGTTGATTTTGATAGGTGTTTAAAAGTACCACTTGTGATGGAGAAAAGAACCTTAAACCAAAATGAACTATCTTTATATCTTTTGTCCAAAATGTACAAGTATCCAGAACATTGAGCACTGCCTAAAACATTAAATAAGTGTTTGTGTATTGAATAATTTTATTCACCTTAAAGGACCAAGGAGAATATTTATGATGTCTCCCCCCCCACAAAACGCTAGCCCCATTCTCAGGCCTCATATGCTTTAGAACCCTAAACATCCTTCATAGGCAGGAGGTGGGAGTTACTGTGTTCCTTATGGAGGAATCTGAAGAAAGAGCATGTGGAGATGCATATGCATTTGGAGAAGTCTCCAATTTACAAAGACAAGTTTTTTTTTACAAGTAAATTACAAAGACAAGCTATTGAATTTTTTTTTGGACAAAGAAAAGCTATAGTAAAAAGGTCTGCTGGATTTAAGCCATCCATGCTCTCTTCCTGATTAATCCCAGAGCAGACTAGATAAAGAAGATTGAATCTTGGTTGAAGAAAAGGAAAAAAATCCCAACTTTAGTCACAGCAATTTCTAGGACTTTATCTGAAGAAAATAATCAAACATAAGATCAAAGATATAGGTATAGGATGTTCATCAAAGAGTAAGCTCCTCCATCATTTATTTTCCTTTCTCAGCTTCTCTCCTAGTGCTGGCAGATCTCAGAGTTTGGTTCTTTGCCTTGTCCTCTCATCTGATAGGCTTTAAAAGTAGAAAAATGAAATTGGAAATATCGAAAGTACCAACAAAGAGAGAATAAAGAGATAAATTATTTATATCCAGACCATGGGACACACTGCAGTCACTGCAAGTGGTAATTACAGGAAATTTTAATGAAATAAAAATATTCCCTATATAATATTAAGTAAAAACAGCAAAAACATTATGTTTATAATCAGGACAAAATTTTTATAAGGAAAAAAAATAAAACAGAACATATGAGTCATAGTGTTACTCCTTCCAACACTTGGGCAGATAGGATGAATTTTATACCTACCTAGGTCTATTGACCTTCCTATGGTAAATTAACACATAACTTTCATAAAACTGAATTTGCTACATTCTAAATTCTTCATCTTTCTTGGTGATTTCTTCCTCTTGAAGCAAAAGAATTGGCCTGAAGTGTTAAGAATATAAAAATAACAGCTTTCCCTCTCCCATTTCTGTAAGTCAGCTTTGAACACCTTTAGTCTGAGGTACCTGCAGGAGAGATCAGTGGCTCCATTAAAGATATTCTTCAAGACAGATGTTAGGACTAGAGATGCAGCAGTAGGAACCATTGACTGGAGGCTGTAGTTGAGAATAAGAAACAAGTAGGATCAACCAAAGAAAACCCACCAGACAAGAGGACAGGACAAAGGACCTTGAGGACTGCCAACACTCAGAGAGGGGTTGAAAAAGGAAAATAAAATGATAAAATAAAATAAAATAAATAAAATGATTGCAAAATTGACAGAGTACGAGGCAAAAAAAAAGGTACAGTGGTGACTGAAGAGGAGAAAAGGCTTTGCTCAGGAGGGAAATGGGAGCAGATGAGGCAGGTGGAGAGAGAAGGGCATTTAAGTGTAGGTAAGTGATACTAGCAAGAATAAAGAGATGGAAGTCTTTTTGGACACAGAGACTTTGAAAATGGAAAGATAGGTTGGAAATCAAATTGTGGAAGATGTTGAATTCTAGGTTAAAAAGACGAAACTTCATTCTCCAGGCTGGAAGAGCTGGAGTGTTTAATTAGTGAATCTTGAAAGCATGGAATTAATGAGAGAGAGAGAACAAAAAGTATCCTAAATCCCACAGCTTCCTTTTATGCATTAAGAATAAAGCTTGGGAGTCTAAGAATTTAATGACTATAAGTTCTACTCTACAGAGGAGATGTTGAGACATGCCCTTGGTATGAATTTTATACCTACTTGGGTCTATTGACTTTCCTATGGTAAATTAACACTTAACTTTCAACAACTCCTTCCCTTCCTGCCTCTTCCAATATGGCATAAGATGGTACCTAGGGGATTCTGCTTGAGGCAATGCATCCTGGCCCATTGCCTGTGTGTAGGTATTGGAATGAAGCCCCCATGATACCCAAGTGGGGTGCAGAGGCTTGAAGGGACTGGTGAGTGCCATGAAGCCAGGGAGTGGGGACATCAACTAGAAGACTGATGCAGGGACCACAACTTTCAGCAATGGATGTCAGCACAGTGTCTAGAATGACAAAAGGATGGGGCCACATCTCCAGCAGACTGCAGTAGAAGATGCCCAAGGACGGGGA
This sequence comes from Mirounga angustirostris, assembly GCF_029215605.1. NCBI lineage: Eukaryota > Metazoa > Chordata > Mammalia > Carnivora > Phocidae > Mirounga > Mirounga angustirostris. The sequence continues at coordinate 54,008,829 of NW_026991712.1, read as the reverse complement.
GGAATGGAGGCATTCTGTAACCCTGAGTTTGGTGCAGTCCCAAAGGACAGAAGGAGGACAAAAGGCTTCCTTCCACACCACCATAAAGAGAAGTGAGCTTCCACCAAAACCCAGCTGCACTCTTGGAAAGAAGGGAAAGACCAAACCCTGGAGGAAAAAATAGTCTTCAGAAGGAGCTTAAATTAACTAAATATTTACCATGAGGAGACACTTCTAAATGAGACGGATTTCTTTTTAAATGGTAAAGATGAAAGTTTCCTGCTTTTGGAAGGAGAGAAGGCTTATGAACAAGGTGAGATCAGCTGTAGAAAACACGGACAGTGGCAATTTCAGTAGTCTGATGTGAAATGATCATGACACGGACCAGACCAAAGTCAAAGGGAAGTAAGTATTTTTATAGAAAAAAAGAAGAGTTTTGAAGACCGAGGAAGTGATACTTGGAATGAGGGAGTCTATTTAGAAGAACTATATTTTTCTACTAAATATTATACATAGTCTCAAGCTGTTCAGTGTTCTTTAGCCACGTGACCTTTTGAAAGTTCCTTACAGATTTCTTGGAAGGATGAAATTACTTTATATAAAGCATTTGGAATAATAACTACAATATAGTAAGCACTCAATAAAAGTAAGCTTCCATTAATATGATAATTATATCTTGATCACTTTTCGATGTGAATGCAATTTAGTCAAAATGTTGGGCTCTGAGGAAGTAAAACTGAAGCTACAGAGGTGTGTAGCCTGATGTCAGGCATTTAACTTCTCTGTTTCCCATTTCCACAATGCACAAAAAAGAGCACAGTAAATTCCATTACCAAGGAGCTGGAATACCCATTAATATCCCCAAAGGAATAGTCTGAGTGATGAGGCCATTAAATAAAACCAGGGAATCTTCATGCTTAAACCATTATGTATAGGAAACATTCTAAATGCTTCCATTTGCACGTAACTGGGAACAAAATAGAAAGCTTTTCAGGAGTTGACTTTGCCAACAAAATCCCAGGCCTGGCTGCAAGAGCTTGTGATTTTTGAAACCCTAAATCCCCCTCTAGGTCTCCTAAATTGCACCCATGGAAGAGGCCTTAGAAAGCTGATCAACCCAGGAAAAGGCAGCCTCCCCTAAACCCTCCTCAGAAGAAGCAATAGAAGAAATGAGCAAGCAGGAACAACCCCCTCCTCCACCCACCCCCAACACACACATAGGCTGAAGAAGCCAAAGAAAACAAAAGACGAGACTTTTGGGGGCGCCTGGGTGGCTCAGTCGGTTAAGCGTCTGCCTTCAGCTCAGGTCATGATCCCGGGGTCCTGGGATGGAGCCCCACATTGGGCTCGCTGCTCAGTGGGGAGTCTGCATCTGCCTCTCCCCCAGCTTATGCTCTCTTTTGCTCTCTCTCGCTCTCAAAGAAATAAATAAAATAAAATAAAAAAACACCACAAAAGCAAAAGATGAGACTTTTTTAAACAAAAGAACCGAAGTTGCCAGAATAGCTACATGATGCTGTTTGGTACCCACCCACGTCTCCTTTGTCATACACAGCTGCTGTGCTGTTGGTTGTTAATGGCTGACACAGCTGCACCCTCCCCCAGCAACTAGTTCGCCAGCCAGAGCCAACGGACTCCGAGGTGTCTGGGTGATTGCACAAAACCTTGCAACTGAGTGGTGGTCAGCAGCTAAGGACTCACTGATACAGGTATAAAAGCCTAACCCCCTTGCTCAAGGCGGGACAGCTCTGTGGTGCCATTTTTACTCCAGAACTCGGCTGGGGATGAACATGAGGCAAGAGTTCAAGGTAGAGTTCATACATCAAACAGTAAGAATCCTATGGTTCTTTCCGGACTACACTTATAATTCCAATTCAGAAAAGGGGACAAAGGGAAACACACAGTGGTTACCTTTTAATAACAAATATCAAACCCTTCAGGGCAGCATAGCAAGGACTTGATGGATGTGTCAGAGGCTGGTAACTCATCTTTTAGATTGTAGGTCACCAGACCATGAAAGGGTTTACGGGGAGCACTTCCTTGGAATGATGGTAAATAGATTCTGTGTATGAAAAGATGCGCATCAGTGTTAGGGAACCAAACTGGTGTACACCGGGAGATTCTGAGGCTGCTCCTGCACTCCACCTTTCCATAGTCCCTTGTCTACAGAACTCTGATTTTGTTTGAAGTGGCAAGAATGCTGTCTATAGCTACATTCTTTGCTTCAGAGAAGCGAGGGGTCACTGCATGACCTAGTTCTGAACAGCGAGATAGAAGCAGAGGTTACAGGACAAACAAAGCTTCCAGAAATACTTTTAAACTAGGGAAGGCATACCTGGTATAAGCCTTTACCCCATCTCCTTCTTGCTGCTGGAGGTAGAATAGCCATCTTATACCAGAAAGTGACAAATATGAGATGAAAGCCACATGTTAAGAATGTCATAATTGTGGAGTCACAGTATCAATCTTTACCTATTTGCATCACTCTGTGCCAGATTTCTTATACATCAAATACAATCTTAATTCATAACTTATGTGAAAAGAAAAATGATCAAAGGAAACAATAAATCAATTTACCAAAAAATTCCAATGCAAATGTATAACAAATTTCCATTGCAAATTTCCAATAATCAATACAATTTTTTAAAGTTTTATTCTTGAAGAAGAGATTGGCAAAGGTTAACATGGAAAAGTATATAGTAGCAGAAAAGCTATGGCAAAGCAGCTACTCATGCACTGTTAGAAAGATACACTGATATAACACTTCTGAGGGAAGGGTTAGGGAAGTATCTGTATATGAAATGTGCTCACCAGATTTCTGGTGCAAGAAGTCTAAGTAAATGCATTTATGTTTTCATATGTCTTATGAAAAGCTTCATAAAATAATTATAAAAATCACTATTCACAAACAAACTGTGTAGGTAGAAAATTCAAAAGAATGTACAGATAAACTACTAGAATTCATAAATGAGTTATAGAGTCCCTATTGATAAAGGCCAAAAACTGAAAAAATGTACATTAACAATAGAGAATTAAATTATGGCATTTCATGCCGTGTGATAACATAACAAAGAGATTAATCACAAATGTTGCAGCATGATTGGCTCTCACAAACATAATGTCGAGCAAAAAGAGCCAGACTCAGAGTACATACAGCATGATGATTACATTAAAATTAATTCAAAAGCAGGGGTGCCTGGGTGGCTCAGTCGGTTAAGCGTCTGCCTTCGGCTCAGGTCATGATCCCAGGATCCTGGGATCAAGCCCCACGTCAGGCTCCCCGCTCGGCGGGGAACCTGCTTCTCCCTCTGCCTCTGCCTGCTGCTCTGCCTACTTGTGCTCTCTCTCTCTCTCTCTGTCAAATAAATAAATAAAATCTTTTAAAAAAAATTAATTCAAAAGCAAACAAAATTAATCTGTGGTGTGTGAAGTTAGGATAGTGGAGAGCGGCTTCTCAGGAGATACCAAAATTGGGGGCTTTTGCAGTGCTGCTAATGTTTTTATTTTTTTTTCCTTTATAGTTTTTCTTTTTTTCTTAAATTCAATTAGCCAACATATAGTACATCATTAGTTTTTGGTGTAGTGTTCAATGATCCATTAGTTGCTTATAACACCCAGTGCTTGTCACATCACATCCTTTTTTTAATTTAATTTAATTTTATTATGTTGTTAGTCACCATACAATACATCACTATTTTGATGTAGTGATTCATGATTCATTGTTTTCATATATCACGTGGCCTCCTTAATGCCCATCACCCGGTTACCCCATCTCCCCACCCCCTTCCCTTTCCACAACCCTCAATTTGTTTCCCGGGCCCAGAGTCTCTCATGGTTTGTCTCCCTCTCTGATTTCTTTGCGTTCAGTTTTCCCTCCCTTCCCCTATGATCCTTTGTGCTCTTTCTTATATTCCCTATTGATCTAGGTACCAGTTACATGGGTGTTTTCACTTAGGAAAATGCATTGATTTGAAAGGTCTACATACATTTCTGCAACTATATTATGTTTCCTTAAAATGTTTACTTGAAAAAACACGACAGCAAAGACATATTCAAAAGGCTTAATATAAATTCACCACACAATGGAAGCTGAGAGAATCCACAAATTTCTGAAGAAGGAAATCAGCTGGAGTTCCAGCCACAGGAAGCCGCCACATGGAGACGCGCCAGCTGACTGCCTCCAACAGAGCTCCCAGCTGACGGCCAGCATCAGCTGCCACCTTACGGATGAGTTACTTCGAACGTCCAGCCTAGCTGATCAGATAATGACAAACCCAGCTAAAATCTGGCTGCGTCTGCATTAGAACCCCCGAGTGAGACCTGCCTAAGGTCTTTCCAAAAATCCTAATTTACTGGGTGCCTGGGTGGTGCAGTCGGTCAAGTGTCCGACTCTTGGTTTCAGCTCAGGTCCTGATCTCAGGGTTGTGAGATCCAACCCCGTGTAGGGCACCGTGCTCAGGGTGGGGTCTGCTTAAGACTGTCTCTCCCTCTCCCTCTGCCCCACCCCGCCCCACTCTCTCTCAAATAAATACATCTTTAAAAAAATCCTAATTTAGAAAATCATGAACAAAATTAGAAGGTTGTTTTAAGGAACTAAATTTTGGGGAAATCTGTTGCATGAATAGAGTAACTGAAGAAAAAAAAAGAGCATCTAAGTTCTGATTAATAGGGCTCCCATAAAGAGAAAAGAAAGAAAACGGTGAAATTGTTTTTAAGATAAGGACAATAAGGGGGGCGCCTGGGTGGCTCAGTCGGTTAAGTGTCTGCCTTCAGCCCAGGTCATGATCCCAGGGTCCTGGGATTGAGGCCCGCGTCGGGCTCCCTGCTCAGCGAGAAGCCTGCTTCTCCCTCTCCCACTCCGCCTGCTTGTGTTCCCTCTCTCACTGTGTCTCTGTCAAATAAATACGGCACACTTCAAAGCTATTACTGTGGATTGGTTTGACCGATAACCACTGCTTGCTCTTTACAATTAAATTTTATAACTAAAAAAAAAAAAGATAAGGACAATAAGAAGGAAATCTTGCCATTTGTGACAACATGGGTGGGCCTTGAGGGCATAATGCTAAGTGAAATAAGTCAGACAGAGAAAGACAAATACTGTATAATCTCACTTATATGTGGACTCTAACAATAAAAACAAAACAGAAATAAGCTCATAGATACAAATAACACATTGGTGGTTGCTAGAGGTGGAGGGTGAGGGGTAGGTGAAATGAGTTAAGATGTAAAAAGGTACAAACTTCCAGTTATTAAATAACTAATTCATGGGGATGTAAGTTATAGCATGGCGACTATAGTTAACAATACTGAATTGTATATTTGAATGTTGCTAAGAGAGTAAATCCTGAAAGTTCTCACCACGAGAAAAAAAAATTGTGATTGTGTGTAGTGATGAATGGTAACTAGAGTTATTGTGATCATTTCACAATATATACAAATAGAAAATCATTATGTTGTATGACTGAAACTAATATATATATCAGATTTTTAAAATGAAAAAAATTACAGTATTATAATAAAATTACCCAGTGCTCAAGGAAAACAATAGTTATTAAATTGAAAGGGACCACTGAATACTAAGTAAGTTAAGTGAAAACAAATACTTTCTTGGATATATAGGTGGGAAATTTCAGAACATCAATATTTCCGCCCCTGGATCAATCATCTAGGCCAGGGACCAGAGAGCAGAGAACATTCTGGCAGTCACTCCCATCTTCCTGTTCTAAGAAGCAACTGGTTAATTTCAAAAATATTCTACACACATATATCAGAGACTATACATTGGTTAAAAATGACAATTTAGCCCTATATTTCTTGTCTGGGCAAAATGGCCACAAAATATTAAGAGAAAAAAAAAAGATTACAGAAGACCCTGTGAAAAAGTTGTTAGATAGTTTGCAGAATAGAAATCAACATTTTTTAGAGAAGGTGATAAAATAAGGAGCAAATAGGCTTAGTGGTAAAAGAAAACAGTAGTGATTAGGGGTGCAACAATTTTCTAGATTAGAATTGACAATTGAGTATAGTGACAAGAGAGTTGGATCAAGAGGCAGGAGACCTTGGATGTAATATGTGAGTTTTCCATTAGTTATTTGTATGTAAGCAAGTCAGAAAAACCCCTCGGACACTGGAGTCCCTTGTTTGTAAAACAACAGAGTTGCACTAATGAGTCCCCAGGAATGAGATTCTGAAATCCTGTACCTGAAAGAAGTCATAGGGGTTTCCCCAACATTGGCAGTATCGAGGAGTTCTTGGAGGAATAGACTTATCTAATCGACCAAGAAATTTGCATCTACCAGCTACAGTATCCTGAAACACTATTACAACCGTAGCTACACAGATGAGGTAGGGTTGAAAACTGACGTAGTTACTTGGGTGAATCAAGCCACTCCCTTATAACTGCTTGTTAGAAACAAACATAAATTGGCTTAATTCTTTACTCTTTTCAGCCATACATTGAGAATTCTAGATTTACCTTTTATAACACACAAATGCAAATTACTTTCATAACATTATACTACCTTGTGTCGGGGATGAAATTGTTGATAATGCAAAAAGTTTCTTATTCTCTCATTTATGTTCTTGAGTCTTTCTCTCTATAAGGAGTTCCTGATACACACCATAACTTAAGTGAAATAAAAGAAAGTAGAACAGAAATTAAAGGTTAAAAAAGCAGTTAAAGATCAGGTATTGTGAGTTAAAATACTGTACACCACTTAAAGTTTGTGTACTGTATCAAAGTATGGAGGTCAATACCTCCAAATCTTATCTTCTTCATCAATTACCGCAGAAGCTCTCCTAGCCATCCACAATTTAATTAATTTGTTTTATTAGCTAACACTTTCCATTTCATACATAAAACTTAAATATAGATGCGTACAGCACATAAAATGCTCTCCAATCCTAAAATGTCCATTTGTATGCTTGAATGCTTCCTATTACAAGTGAATTGTATGCCTATTAAGAACTTATCATATTCAGTCCCAAACCTTTTTATGTCTGTTATATTTGTATTAGGATTACATTATTCCAGGGAATCGTATATATGCACATGAGTACAAAAATAAGGGGAGGAATCTAGAAGGATCCTGTGCTGAGATTGATAATGCTCCATTTCTGAGAAATCATAACTGTATATTAGATAATGAATTATGGGGTTGATTTATTCAAGAAAGATGGCACAGACCTGTAACCACTGACTCCATACTCAAAGAAAATGCCTATTGAAATACAGGTAAATAAAGTTACTTTTCTATGCTTTCGGTCAAAGCCAAAGGTTTTATTTTTGTGTGTTTATCAATCAAATGTCTAGGTTATGCTGGAGTGACAATCTTCAAATTCCAGTCATTCAAACAACAACAGTTTATTGCAACACTATATACCTACTACAATATGCCTACAAGAAGGAGACTTTAAGTATTTATGGATATTGCTAATTAACACCTGGGTTGAGTTTATGAGTTTAGCCAACTGTTATATTAGAAGGAACACAGCGTACAAAGGATTACTCTCACTTCTAACACCACCTTCAAATTCGGTAAGGGTGAAGGGGAGTCCCAAACCACTCAGGTAAAATAATTCACTAGAAGGATTCACCGAACTCACTAAAAACTGCTATATTCATAGTTATGATTTACGACAGGGAAAGGTTATGGGCCAAAATAAGCCAAGGGAAGAAAGCATAGGAAGGAGAGAAAAGTACCACGTGTGGAGTTTCTGTTGTCCTCTCCCCATGAAATCATGAACGTGTTACTTCCCCAGCTTTGATGTATGACAGTATGCACAGAGTATTGCCACCCAGGGAAGTCCACCAAAGCCTTCGGTGTTCAGAGTTTTTACTGGGACTCTATCACACACTGCTGACATGGCTGTCCGTTAGTCTCCAGCACCTACCAGAGGTTCAAGCTAACATCTTTAGTCTTCAGTTTCTTCCCCAAGGCAAACAAAGACACTCCTCCTGGGAAGAACACCCCAGGGGACTAGAAATCACCTCCCAGTAGCCAAAGGCCAAGGCCAGAACTCTCTTGAGTTAATTCTTCGCTGCACAAAACTGTATTATTATTTCACATTTGACAGACCTTTGGGTTAATTAGCCAAATATATGACCCAATTTCCTTGGAGAAGAGGACTCCTGCTAAAATCAATTTATCCTAATTAACCTTTTAGTGTCAGTTGCATGCTAATGATCTCAAATATACATTGTCCACACAAAATGAATACAAAACATGCTTCTCTACCCCAAATGGGGTGGGTTGTTTAGAAAAGTAGAGTAATTTCTACACAGTGAAGAGAGTATCTAATCTGGTAGCTGTCTTTTCTTTCCTAAATAGTATCTAATCTGGTAGTTGTCTTTTCACACTAAAAGCCATGATCATTTTTGTTACAATTCATACTTCTTGACTTCAATTCAGAAAGCACATTGCGGGAAAAGTAAAGCCACTCCTGAGTAAGAGGCATTTTAAAGATAATGCATCGAAAGAAAAGAAACCTTTTAAATTGAGCATTGCATGAATCTGTGAAGAAGCAAATTGGGGACCATAAAGAATTATGGTTAATGACAACTCAGCATTCAACATGTGAGCAATTGCAGATAGAAAAACTGAGACCTCTTTGCAATTCAAATAAAAGCCTTGATAAAGGCATAGCCAGATTGTCCACATGCCAATGAATATATAGCTGTCATTTCCAGGAGTTATGATTGGGGTATTTGGAGAAAGCTTTATAAACCATGTGTGACATGCGCATGGATTTTGAAAGAGATTTATAATTAGACATGCAGAAAGGAAAGGACAAGATACTCCAAACTAGAGGAGCATTATGGTCCAAGACAAACAGGTAAGCTGTGTCCAAGTACCTATAAGAAATCTAATAGATCTATTTGGGTAAAAGGGAGAATCTTGCCTGTGGATGGGGAGGGAACTTAGAGTTAGGGTCGGAGAGAATTACACAGAAACCCAATTGTGGAAGGTTAGCATAAAGTCGGGATCTTATCTATAAACAAAGGGAAACCCTGAAGTTTGGACAGATTAAGTGATGTGTGCAAAGAATCATTTTCTAAATATTCTCTAGATCGTAGTTTAAGGGATAGGTTGCAGTAGAGACAGACTGCAAGCCAGGATATCACATGCCTTTCTTGTGAAAATGTTAATTTCCACTCCTCATTTGTGTCTTGCATAGATACATTTAGCATAATTGGAGTGTCAAAAACATAAAAGTCTGGAGTTCACAAATGTGAATTTATTTTCCCTAACCAAACTATTTCCATCATAAGTCTCCATTACACTGTTGGAGGAATATTTCACCTCAATCAGTGTGTCTTTAGTCCTTTCACTTGTTAACTCTCAAAATCAGGATTCTCCAACTCCCTTCCTCTCCACAGGGCTGGCTTCCTGTTCCCAGATAGCCTGATTAATTCATATGCCAGGGCTGGGACAAGTGATTGGTGTTTTACACTGCACAGTGTCGGCTCTGGTCCTTAAAAGATGTTGTCTTTGTTGGCATCAATCCTTGTTGCCGTCTACTGCTGCTGGCCTAGCTTCTTTATGGTGTGGGGTCCGTACACCACATTCATGGCTGCCATCACCTCGCCATTATCATGATGCGTCTTCTAGCCTGCTGCACTTTCTCGGAAACTTGTATGGTCTTCTTAGGGCAATTCTGTATACTTTCCCATGCCTCTCTGAGATTAAGGTGGCCCACTTTAGGAAGTGGAGCAGTGCAGACGTCTCAGCAACATCCTCTGCCAAACACCCTCTGAGGTAAGCAGAGTCTCAGCCTCGATTGTCCATCCTGACCTACCAAACTGGTGTGCAAATTTCTGTGTGAAGCTCCTCCCCAGGCTGGTGAAATATAGGTTCACTCTGTTCTCAGATATCCCCAAACCCATCTAAGATTTCTATCTCCATTCTTCTCACCTGGACCTCTCTCTTTCTACCTGTCTATTTTATTGTTTTCCCTAGGCCATCAAAAACCATCTCCTTTATGATTGGACAACAGGCTCTTACACCATCATTCAGTTCTCCCAATCATTCTCTTGATGGTATAAACTTCATTTTCTGAGGACTCCAGGCCTTTTGCAAATTCCTTCCAAACACTTTTCTCTCTCTGTGAGACTCTTGCAATTGAAAGTCTTGGAAGCTGACCAGAGTGGTCGGGTAAGTAAATTCTGGAATTAGATCTCCAAGGGTTGAGATCTGGCTCCACCACTTGCTGTCTGTAAGAATTGATGCAAACTGCTTTACCTCATCATTATAGAATGAAAATTATAATTACCTATATTCATTGGATTGTTCTGAAGATAAATTCATATATATGTGTATATATGTATATTCTTTAACCAGCACATGGCACATAATATGCACTCAATAAAATCAAGCCATCTTCTTTCATCAAAGAGTACTTTGTCAACTCTGGGTTTTTCAAATATCTCTAGATCAGAGTTTCTTAACCTCACCACTATTAACATTTGGGGTCAGATAATTCTTTCTGTGGGAAGCTGCCCTGGGCTTGGGGGGTGCTTAGCATCTAACCACTAGGTTCCAATAGCATTCCCTTCCCTGATGTGACAACCAAACATGTCTCTACACTTGCCAAACATCTTGTGGGGGCAAATCACCCTGGATTGAGAATGACTACATTACATGGAAGTCAAAAGCCAATGATTTTTAATCTTTTTCTTCTCCTTTTAGCCTTTCTTTTAGGTGATAAGCCTCACACTTGCAATCTAATTTCAGTGGGTGGCCTGAGGGCTATTATGGAATCACAGAGAAAAATCAGTTAATATCTCAATGTTATAAGCCTCCACTCAGTAAATTTTTAAATTATAATCATACTGGAGGGCAGTAAATAGACAGGAGAACACTAAATTCTCCCAGTTTTGCTTTCTTTGGTTGATTCAATGTGAAGGTAATTGTAATATTTCTGGGTGATGGTGGGCATTTAAAAAATGAATAACATCAGTGCTGTCCAAGATACAGTATTATAAGGCATTAACCCATTTTTTAGAGTTCAACTCATTGTAGTGACCACTGGAATTAATTAGAAATGTGTCGTCTACATGCATATTAAACAGCCCATCCATATTTCATGGCTGAACAAGACCCCTGCTTAATAATATCATTTGTACTGCAATAACAAAAAATCAGTTCCTTTTTTTTAAAGATTTATTTATTTATTTGAGAGAGAGAGAAAGAAAGAGCATGAGCACAAGCAGGAGGGGCAGAGGGAGGAGAGAGAATCTCAAGCAGACTCCGTGCCAAGCGTGGAGCCCAACACAGGGCTCAAGCCCAGGACCCCGAGATCACGACCTGAGTTGAAACCAAGAGTCAGACACTTAACTGACTACAGCACCCAGGAACCCCTAAAATCAATTTCTAAATGTTACTGATGGTTTATAACTTAATTTGCCAGTAATGTTTTTCTTGATGTATTATTCATTGCTCAAAGTATTTTGAACACAAGTTTCTTTCAATAGTTGTTTTCAGTGTACAAATTATTGGGGCTTGAAATCTGTCTTTGTTGTTGTTGTTTTTTTTCCTAGGAAAGACTGTGGCTTAATGACTTCTTTCAAAATGACTTTTTATTCTACTTTTTGATAATTTTCTATTCATTTTTCCTTTTGAAGCCTTCTATTTCTTTTAGCTTACTATTATATTATCGCCTGCAATACAGAGTATCCCTACAATAATAAATCAAGTGTTCAAAAGTTGAGATGAAGAGTGACGGAAGGGGCACCTGGATGGCTCAGTCTGCTAAGAGTCTGCCTTCGGCTCAGGTCATGATCCCAGGGTCCTGGGATCAAGCCCCACGTTGGATGCTCTGCGGGGAGCCTGCTTCTCCCTCTGCCTGCCACTCCCCCTGCTTGTGTTCTCTCTCTCTCCGTCAAATAAATAAATAAAATCTTAAAAAAAAAAAAAAAGAGTGAGGTGAGAATAACTTGGTCTGTGTGACATTAGTCATGTCCTTAAACTCTCATTGTTTCAGTTTTCTCATTTATAAAACAGGGGAATCCAAAAAACAAATAATCAAGTCAAAAAGTGGGCAGAAGATATGAAAAGACACTTCTCTGAAGAAGACATACAAATGGCTAACAGACACATGAAAAAATGTTCATTATCATTAGCCATCAGGGAAATCCAAATCAAAACCACACTGAGATACCACCTTACACCAGTTAGAATGGCAAAAATGGACAGGGAAAGAAACAACAAATGTTGGAGAGGTTGTGGAGAAAGGGGAACCCTCTTACACTGTTGGTGGGAATGCAAGTTGGTACAGCCACTTTGGAAAACAGTGTGGAGGTTCCTCAAAAATTTAAAAATAGAGCTATCCTATGACCCAAAAATTGCACTCTTGGGTATTTACCCCAAAGACACAGATGTAGTGAAAAGAAGGGCCATATGCACCCCAGTGTTCATAGCAGCAATGTCTGCAATAGCCAAACTGTGGAAAGAGCCGAGATGCCCTTCAACAGATGAATGGATAAAGAAGATGTGGTCCATATATACAAAGGAATATTACTCAGCCATCAGAAAGGATGAATACCCAACTTTTCCATCAACAAGGATGGGACTGGAGGAGATTATGCTAAGTGAAATAAGTCAAGCAGAGAAAGTCAATTACCATATGGTTTCACTTATTTGTGGAACATAAGGAATAGCATGGAGGACATTAGGAGAAGGAAGGGAAAAATGGGGGGCGAGTGGAGAGAGAGATAAACCATGAGAGACTATGGACTCTGAGAAACAAACAGGGTTTTAGAGGGGAGGGGGGAGGGGGGATTGGTTAGCCCGGTGATGGGTATTAAGGAGGGCACGTACTGCATGGAGCACTGGGTGTTATACGAAAACAATGGATGGCGGATCACCACATCAAAAACCAATGATGTATTGTATGGTGACTAACATAACATAATAAAATTTAAAAAATAAATAAATAAAAAATAAAACAGGGGAAATAACAATGCTTACCTCAGCATTGTTATGAAGATTGATTCTATGAGCTAGCATATGTAAAGTGATTTAGAGTAACACCTGGCCCATAATGTATATGATATGGGTTAGTTATTAAAAGTAAGAAGAGCAAAACAACAAAATTCTAATAATTAAACACATTGAGTTATAAAGCCTTTATTCTAAGACTAATCCAGAACAGTACTACTCACCTCTGGCTACCCATTCAAATCAATCAGAAGGCTTTAAAATATACCAGGGCATATTACCAGGCCCTCCAGCACGGAGCTTTCAAACCTTCTTCAGATTATTACACTGTGAAAACGCTGATTGAAAACCAGGATCGGGGCAATAATTACCAAACCCCTCTCTTATGCCATCACTCCATGCATTTCCACAGAGTGATTCCTATTTGAAGACAGATTAAGTGGTATTGACATCAGTATTTTTACAAGAGGAGATTCTCCCACTCAAACTTCAGTGATACTACTTCCCCAGGATAATTTTTCCTGCACTTTCAGGAGCAATGTAAAGAAAAGACATTTTCCACCAGCTCCATTTGCTACCATCAAAACCAGTGGCTGGAAATCCAAAGACAATTTCCATAAGATATTCATCCCATATGTGACCCCAAATAATATAATGAATTTTGTATATTTCATAATTCACGTTCACACAAAAATAGTTTATTGAATCTTCAAAAATCCCTGTAAGATAAGAATAATTCTTATTGTTATCTGTCATATATAGCTCAAAGGGGATTAAAGAACCATTTTTTAAATTGCATTACTTCTTACCAAAGAACTAGAAATCATCTCCAAATGCTATGACACCTACTCCCATAGATTTCCCAACCACACACAGCCCCATATGCCCTCCTCATGATGCTGATGATGAAATAAAGTGAAAAGTCACCTCATGGATATTGAGTGTAGCCAGTGCCTAAATAATTAAAATGTAAAAATGTCAATCCCACTATTTAAAATAATAGACACACAATTTTATGTGTGTGTGTTTATTATGTTATGTTAATCACCATACATCACATCATTAGTTTTTGATGCAGTGTTCCATGATTCATTGTTTGCATATAACACCCAGTACTCCATTCAGTATGTGCCCTCTTTAATACCCATCACCAGGCTAACCCATCCTCCCACCCCCTTCCCTCTAGAACCCTCAGTTTGTTTCTCAGAGTCCATAGCCTCTCATGGTTGATCTCCCCCTCAGATTTCCCCCCCCCTTCATTTTTCCCTTCCTGCTATCTTCTTCTTCTTCTTCTTCTTCTTTTTTTTAACATATAATGTATTATTTGCTTCAGAGGTACAGGTCTGTGATTCAACAGTCTTGCACAATTCACAGCGCTCACCATAGCACATACCCTCCCCAATGTCTACAGTTTTATGGGTGAACAGGTTCAACATTAAAAAAATATTTGGGCAAGCTCATTTTTATGGTTTGTCTAGGTGAAAGTTTTTGGTGTAATGTATATGACCTCTATCGGAACTGCCCTGGGTTTTTCTTAAAATGTAGATGTGACTTAACAGGTTGTATTGTCTTTTCATGTCCACTTGTCTCACTTTAGCATCTGCAAGAAAATATTAATGAAGAGTACACCAAAGAGGACAAATGTCAGATTGAACACAGGACTGGGGTAAGATTTTATACATACTTCTGTGTCAAAAACAAAAACAAAAACAAAAACAACATAACTCTCATTTTTACCTGTAGGAACTTAACACTGAAAATTTTAATTCAACACAATTAGTGAAATATTTATTGAGCACTTACTTGATGGAAGGCATTGTAAGATATTCCTTAAGGAATACAAGTAGGAGTGAGACATGACAGACTTAATATCCAGCAAGACAAGATGAGTAGATAAGTACACACTGATAACCGTGGTACAAAATGGCATGTGAACCATTTCTCAAGAGTTTGTAAATAGAATTTCTCAAGCCTTTTAGAGATTAGAAAAGGCTTTGTGGAGGAGCTAACATTTGTTTGGTCCATTTATAGGTAGGATCTTGAGAGGGAATGGAGAAAGGGTATGTCATACATAGGGAGCTTCCTGGAAAGAGCAGCCATAAAAGCACAGGAATTGAGGACAATGGCCCAGGATGAGTGCTGGGTTTCCCAAATGGGACTTAGATGTAGGTTTTTGAAGTAGCTGGTATTGAGACTAAAGAATAAGATTTTGTAAGACACAAGAGCAAAGACAGGAACTTATCACCAAGGATAGTGGTAGGAAATATACTGTTCCATTATTGAAGTAAGAGAAAGATAGGGCTGAGAAGGAGGCTTGTTAAAAACTCATGCCATTGGGGCACCTGGGTGGCTCAGCTGGTTAAGCAACTGCCTTCAGCTCAGGTCATGATCTCAGGGTCCTGGGATTGAACCCTGGGTTGGGCTCTCTGCTCAGTGAAGAGCCTGCTCCTCCCCCTCTCTCTGCCCCCCTTCCCCCCAGCCCCATTCTCTCTCCCTCTTTCTCTCTCTCTCTCACTTGTGGTCTCTCTATCTCAAGTAAATAAAAATATTTAAAAAAAAAAAACCTCATACCATTTAAGCAGTGTGGCTCGAGGTTTTACTTGGTGGTTAACCACTGGGAGGTCTAACCTGGTCTTAAAAAATGTAAAATGTTCCAGTTTCTCTGAGATAGTGGCTTATTCTCATTGGTCCAAATTTCCCTCAGATCTTTGAGGATACAGAACTGTTTTCAAATGGTTAATAAGTTTTGGAGGAAATGAAGTAGAAACAAAAGTCTACCAGTGTGCTGAGTCCAGTCTCTCTCATGAAGTCCCAAATGAGGTTCCTACAGAGTGTTCATCTAGGGCCATAGACAGGAACAACCTGAGGGAAAGATAGCAGGAAACCTTTGGACAAACTCAGAGAACAGCATGTGGTTTCGTGTGTCTGCAAATTAGGGAAATGTAGCTTGAGGTTCAACTAGGGAAAAACATTAAGGCAAAGGGGTTTTAAATTTGATTTGGTGGATAGTGGGTAGAAATCGGAGTTTTGTTTATTTTGTATTTGTTTGTTTGGGTAGGTAAGTGATATCAGAATCATCCATTTTCAAAAGCTGAAATATTAACTAAAATGTTCAGCTTTTATTTGGAGCTTTGACACATTGAGTCATAACCTCGGAAACCATGAAGAATCTTCTAAACATAATATTATTAAGTAATAGAAATATTTATAGAAAAAGAATAACCATAATAATTAACATTTCTAGGGTAATAGTGATAATAATAAACCTCTGAGCACTAGATATATGCCAAATGTTTTATTAAGTCCTTTATATTCATTATTTCAGTCACTATTCACAAGGAGTCTGTGAATAGGTGTTGTAAGCCCCATTTTCCAGATTGGAAAAATGAAACTCAAAGGTTAAATAATTTGCCTTGGATGAGACAAAGAAGTGGGACTGAATAAGCTCTCAGTAGCCTTCTACCTTCTGAAATCTATGAATTCTAACCAAAAAGCAAATACTTTGCCCTTACAAATCTTTTACATTTGTTTGACCAGTCCTCAGATATACTTTATAGTTCCCCAAACTTAAAGATGCTTTCAGAGTTGATAAATTTTGCTATATTAAGTTTGGTATAGTTTATAAGTTATTTATCTTCTAAAGATTAGAGGTGAACAAATGATCTCATGGACAATGATTCAAACAATGTCAATGGCGAAACAAGAGCAAATACAAGATCCAAATGATTGAGTTCTTGTAAAAACAGAATCCAGTTTACAAGTAAGACATATATATTCTGCAGTGTGTGTGTGTATATTACTTATGATCAAGTCCTTTTTTTTTGGCTAATAACTTCTGATTATGGCATGTTTGAAATTTAAGCTCCCCTTTCATCTTATTATGTGTTTTAAGAATTTTTAAAGAATTATTTCAGGAAAAATAACAAAAAAAAAAATCTTTCTAAGATCTTAAAAGTTTTTGAAATCTCCTATTCCAGGACTAAAATTTTCATTTTCTGTCTTTGAAAATCACCAAGGGGTGCCTGGGTGGCTCAGTCAGTAGAGCAAGCAACTCTTGATCTCAGGGTCAGGAGTTCAAGCCCCGCATTAGGCATGGAGCCTACTTAAAAAAAAAAAAATGACCAAAAATAGCCAGAAATGAAGTATGTTATAAAATGATTAAGTTAAATTCTTTACATATTGTGTATGAATAAACTTTTTTTTAAATTGAAATTTTAAATTGAATCCTCAAAGATAAATTTATTTACAATAGCAACAAAAGAGAAGTTGTTTTACCTGGTTATAAAATAAATAATACATATTAGAACTTCCTTGCATTCTACAAGGATTATTCATGAGTGTAAAACACTTAAAAGATAAGCTTTATGTATTTTGGAAATATTTTTATTTTTCATTTGCGGAAAAAGAGGAAAATTCATTGTTCAGTTGGTTTTCTTAAATTTAAAAAAAATCAAGCTGATATTTTTTCAAATATTTATTAAAAACTAAACTAAAAATAATATTTTAGCAAGGAAAATCCATCATATAAAGTCAAAATTCTTTTTGTAGATATTTACTTCCTATTGCTGCTTTTAACAAATTATCACAAATTTAATGGCTTAAAACACACAAATTTGTCTTCCAGATCTGGAGGTAAAAAATTCTAAATGGGTTTCATTGAGCTAAAATCAAGGTGTCAACAGGGCTTTCTAGGAGAGAGTTTACATTCTCGTCTTTTCCAGCTTCTCGGGGCCACCTGTTTTCCTTGGCTCATGGCCCCTCTTCCACCTCAAAGCCAGTGCCTTCAAATATCTCTGATTTAACTTCCATCAACACATCTCCCCTGTAATTCTTTTAAGGAAACTATAATTAGATTGGGCCCACTTGGTAATCAAGGTTAATACCCAAGTATCAAGGTCCTTAATCACATCTTCAAACTCTCTTTTACATATAGAGTAACTTATTCACAGGTCACAGGATGTGAACATCTTTGGGAGGACCATTATTTTGCCTATAACCTTGTCACACTAAAGTTCCCATGGTTCTGAAAATGTTACCTAAAGCTTTCAGGTCCTGGCCTTCTTCCTGAGCAATATTTGAAGTTGCTTTCATTTTTGTTTTATTTTGTTCTATTTTATATTGTGGTGTTATAAGGTCAACAAAATAAGTAAACACCTAATGGAATGTAGTTTACAGAACATTTATATCAAAAAAGTTTTATGGGTGTGTGTGTGTTTGTTTATGTGTGTGTTTATGTGCATAACTCATTCTATGCATCCAGCAACAACCTGCAGTTGATATACAAACATAAATAAGGTATAGTTCTGTGATACATAAAAGGAAGTGGCTAAAGCACATGTTTCTGTGTTAGTTCTGGTCTGAGTTTCCTTTCACCTCCGTGGCTCTCTTCCATCTGACTTCTTCAGGGTTATCTGCTGATTGATGTCATTTCTAAACCAACAACTTCTTTGTATCAGAGCTGAAATACCAGTTGCAAAATTTCCCTTATGTACCTACAATGACTCAAATTTACCTCCCGCAGTTGATTACCTGTACACATTTCAGGAGACAGTATGGAGGAAACAGA
Organism: Mirounga angustirostris; assembly: GCF_029215605.1. Lineage (NCBI taxonomy): Eukaryota > Metazoa > Chordata > Mammalia > Carnivora > Phocidae > Mirounga > Mirounga angustirostris. Next base: position 53,990,346 of record NW_026991712.1, on the reverse strand, counting down.
CTTTGGAGTCAATTCCCTGGCCTGAATCCATGTGACTATGTGTCTTGGAGCAAATTAATCTAGCTCTGCCTCAGTTCTATAGAATCTGTAAAATACAGTAATGAGAATAGTTACCTTCAAGGTTATTGTGAGGATGAAATGAAATGACTACTATTTTGAGCTAATAGCTGCACTCATTAGTTGTTAGCTGACATTTCTTTCCCTATTTGCTACTACCCAGATTCATGTAAATGTGAATGCTTGAGTAGGGGTTGTGAGAGGCACAATACACATTTATAAACATGTGGTTTGGAGTTCAGGAAAGAAGTCAAGAGGTTTTAAAGATGAAAAGATGAAGGTTATGTATTTTTTATGAAGTGTCCCCTTCAGATTACAGTTTATATCTGAAAACTGGCATTTGAAATTTGCAAACTTGACATTGCTTATTACAATTTTATAAGATTCACATAAGTCAAAAACATTATAGTCATGTAGGCAAACAAAATCATTAGGCTATACCACTTCCTAATTCTAAGATGGAGTTAAAAAGATGGCCCAACCAGAATTGGAGAAGTGATATGGTCACAGTGAAGAATCATCCATTACAAACATATTGTATATACAAAAAAATCAGAAAGCAGTCAAAACCCAGCCCAGAACATTGCTGCACAATATAAAGTTTCTCATACTTTTTAGTCCTAATCATCACTAAACCAGCTCATATATGTAGCTTTTGAGTACAAGTTCCTTGGGAAGCCTATTCCAGGAGGCTAAAAAGATGTTAGCTTATTTCAACAAACAGGGGTACTTTAAAAAATTAGATGTCAAGCTAGGTTCTATCCCATTTTACCAAAATGGTGACAAAAGGCAAATGAAGAGGAATAAAAGCATGTCCATATTTGTTAAGGAAATGGAAAGATAAGTCAAAAAAGAATCCTTCTCTTCAATCCCCCTAAAAAAGAGATTAGGAAAAAGTAGAGAAAGAGAATTTTTGTTTGGCTGGCTTCTTCACTGAAATCCAGAGGCATTTTCCCAGTCATTTTATAAGTGAATCTAAAAAGAAATCTAGAAATGAGTTGGATCCATAGGTAACCCTTATATTGGAAAAAGTGCAAACTCAAATCTTGTCAGTCATAAGGTACATGATGTGTATGAGTGAAAGAGCTGGGTATGGGTCTATAAGGACTGATGGAGACTGTATTCTGGAGAACACATGCTCCATCTGAAGGGGGCAACTATTCATTGCTCTTATACTTTGTTATGATACTTTCTGAGTAGCTCTAGATATTCAGTGTTTTAAGAGAAGGTAATCTAGATTTCCATTTAAATTCTCTGACATTTTTTGGGGCGCCTGGGTGGCTCAGTTGGTTAAGCGTCTGCCTTCGGCTCAGGTCATGATCTCCAGGGTCCTGGGATCGAGCCCCACGTTGGGCTCTCTGCTCAGCCGGGAGCCTGCTTCTCCCTCTCCCACTCCTCCTGCTTGTGCTCTCTCTCTCTCTTTCAAATAAATAAATAAAATCTTTAAAATAAATAAATAAATAAATTCTCTGACATTTTTTAATGATGGCAACATTTATATCTTTTTAGAATATTGTAAGGGCCAAGATTCTGGGAGACAAATAAAACATGCTTGCAGACCATGCTTGCAGACCATGACCTATGAGTCATGAGCTCACAGCCTCTGCTGCATGTGCTAAATAACCTCAAAGTTAATTAACATTTACTTATAAAAAATCAGTTATAAAGGACTACTTTCTTTTCTTCTTTGCAAATATAACAGAAATGTTTTTAAAAAAGAAATGTTTATTCTAGAGAAGTTTAAGTACAAAAATTTTCACCAATAAACCAGAGTAAGGAAAAGGTATATAAGAAAGTAAATAAGTAACTAAATAGATTTTCTTTCCAAATAAATAATTTTCAAAATTTGCATGTCACCATATATATCGTTTTTAGCTGTTAGTGAAAATAGCAACTAATCTTTGTGTATGGTTTAAGAAAATGGTCCAGTTTCATTCTTCTACATGTGGCTGTCCAGTTTTCCCAATACTATTTGTTGAAGGGACTGTCCATTTTCCATTAGAAAAATTCAAGAAACAGACAAATGCAAAATAATAGTATGAGATTTCTTTTTTTTTTTTTTTAGATTTTATTTATTTGAGAGAGCGCGAGCATGAGCAGGGGGAGGGGCAGAGGCAGAGGGAGAAGCAGGCTCCCTGCTGAGCAGGGAGTGCGATGTGGGGCTCCATACCAAGACCCTGGGATCATGACCTGAGCCGAAGGCAGATGCTCAACCAACTGAGCCACCCAGGTGCCCCGAGATTTCAACATTTCTGTCTCAATAATTGATGGAAGTAGACAGAATATCAATAAAGAGATAGAAGTCTTGACCAACACTGTCAACCAACTTGACCTAAATAACATTCATAGAACACTCTTAATAACAGAATACATACTTTACAAGTACACACAAAGCATTTACCTATATATACCATACACTGTGACACAAAACATGTTTGAATACACTTCAAAAGGAATTAAATCATACAAAGTATATATCTGATCACAGTAAAATTTCATTTTAAATCAGTAATAGAAATATACCAGAAAAATCCCCAAATATTTGAAACTAAATTGCACATTTCCACATGTACATTTAAAAAGTATCTTGAACTGAATGAAAATAAAAATATAGCATATCAAATTTGTGGGATGCAGCTAAAGCAAAACTGAAAGAGAAAGAGAACTAAAATACCTATATTAGAAAAAAGAAAGATCTCAAATCAACTACTTCATCTTTCATCATAAGAAACTAGAAGAAAAAAAAGGACAAATGAAAATCAAAAGTAAGGGACACCTGGGTGGCTTAGTCGGTTAAGCGGATGCCTTTGGCCCAGGTCATGATCCCAGGATCCTGGGATCGAGTCCCACATCGGGCTCCTTGCTCAGCAGGCAACCTGCTTCTCCCTCTCTCTCCCTCTGCTTGTGCTCTCTCTGTCAAATAAATAAAATCTTAAAAAAAAAAAAAAAGAAAATCAAAAGTAAGCAGAAGAAAGGAAATAATAAAGATCATAGCAGGAATCAATAAAATAGAAACAGAAAAACAATACAAAAATTTTCTTCCAGAAGACTGAAGAAGAAGGAATACTTACCAACTTGGTCTATGATGCCATGACTTTTATACCAAAACATGATGAAGACATTCCAAGAAAATAAAATTACAGACCAATATCCCTTGACAACCTTAAAAATAAAATAGCCAGTTAGTTTACTAGCAAAATGAGTTTATTCAGGAATAGCAGAGAAACTGCAATTCAGAACATGTAAATTATGGCAAACTATAAGCAAGTCCAGAGAACAAAGAAGAGGAGTGTTCTTTTAAGAGGAAATGAAGGAGTTGGAAGGTGCTGTTTTGGAATGAAATATCATTGGAAGAGAGCTAGAGTTTGGAGTTATGGTGACTTCTCATTGGCTGAGTTGTAAGCGTTCTGATTGTCTGGTTCTTATTGTCTTATTGTCTTATTTTCTCCTTGTCCTTCTGGTCAAGGAGAAAAATCTCCTTTCCTCCTGCTGAGGTAGTAAAGTAACCTTTTTCCTATTGGGCAATGGCTGTAAAAAGTAGTACATGCGTGAAAGCTCCCCATTCCAGACTTCGTGACTCCATTTTTTTCTAAAGGTTTTATTTATTTATTTGACAGAGAGAGCACAAGTAGGGGGAGTGGCAGGCAGAGGGAGAGGGAGAAGCAGGGCTCTGGGATCATGACCTGAGCCAAAGGTAGACAGTTTACCGACTGAGCCACCCAGGTGCCCTGTCCTGACTCTTTTGAATGAGGTTTTCCTTTACTCATTTTCACACCCTCTTGAACCTGGATGGTAATTCCTTAACAAAATTTTGTCAAACTGAGTCCATTATTATATAAAAGAAAATGTTATCATGACAGAGGTAGATTTATTCCAGGAATGAAAGTTGTTTTAACATTTAAAAAAATCAATCAATATAGGAACGCCTGGGTGGCTCAGTTGGTTAAGCATCTGCCTTCAGCTCAGGTCATGATCCCAGGGTCCTGGGATCGAATCCCACATCAGGCTCCCTGCTCAGTGGGGAGTTGGCTTGTCCCTCTACCTGCTACTCTCCCTACTTGTGCTCTCTCTCTTTCTGACAAATAAATAAAATCTTTTTAAAAAATCAATAAAATATAATGTATTAACAGATTAAAAAAGAGAAATCATATAACTATCTCAATAGACACGGAAAAATATTTGATGAAATCCAACGTCAGTCCGTGATAAAAAATCTCAACAAACTAAGAATAGAACTTCCTCAAACAAAAATATCTACAAAGCGATTATAGTTCACATCATACATAGTGAAAAAAGACTAAATGCAAAAATGAAGGAAAAGACAAAAATGTCACCTCTCACCACTTCTGTTCAACAATGTGATAGATACTATAATCAGTGCAATTAATCAAAATAAACAAAATGTTTTAATAAAAAAATTAAAACTGTTTATTCACAGGCAGGTACATAAGAAAACTTTTGGGAGAGTAGATATGTTCATTATATTGATTGTGTGATTTCACAAGTAGGTACAAATATCAAAAGTTCTCAAACTATATACCTTAAAGTACAGTTTATTGTATGTTAATTATACCTCAATAACACTATTTTAAAACTTTTGTAGAAAATAAGGTAAATTTATTAACTCACATAATAAGTCCCAAAGTAGAGCATCCATTAAGTCAGCATTTTTGATATCAGAGCAAAACAGACTGCTCTGTTTTGACAACCTTAGCCTTCACCTCTCATTGTATTAGGATGACTATTGTATCTATAGCCATTGTGTTTCTATGTAACAAAATCCAAATGTTAAAAAAAAAAAGACATGTGTTGTCCTAAGTATCTTTTTAAGAGTGGAGATAACCTTCCTAAGAAACTACCCCTCACCTGTGATTAGCCAGAATTTCATGACATGCCCAATCTAGCAAGGGCAATGGAATATATATTGGCTTAAAGTATTTATTTCATTCCCTAAAATATATGGATCCCCCAATTTCTGAATAAAATCAGAGTTCTGATAACAAGAAGATGAGTGTAAATGTCTCTTAGGAGAGCTGTATCAGTGAATGACAATCATTGAGTGGCTACCTAGTTAGGATTATTGCATCAGCTCCTTGGTTGGGCTAAAAGAATTCTTTATTGCTAACAAAAGATACATGCATTTTTGAAACTCTGTTGGGGGCGGGGGATGTTAGAATGGCACAACCCTTGAAAATTCCTCATTTATTCAAAATTATTTTTAGTGGGATATAATGAATTTTAAACAGCTTTTTTTCACACCCCAAAGATGAATCAGATATACTATTTGTATATCCTCCTAATGTCTAATACTAATTGGAATTATGTGATGTCTTAAAAATATAAATATGCATTAACCCGAGATAGGTGAAAATGGAACCAATGAAAATTCACTTTTAGAATATTCTTTTGTGCATCGAATGCATCTGTCAGGCCAAAGGTCATAGCCAGGAAAAATACAAAGAGTCAAAGGAATTTGGTAAGTATGCTTTGGAGGGTATACATAAAATTACAAAAGTTGCCCCATTGAGAAAAATTGAAGAAAAAGACAAAGATATATGTCAGACAAATTTGTAGAAAGCAAATAAATTCCCAAAGTGGAAGGTCTGAGAATTAGTAATAAAATTAATGGATGTGTTGTCAAATACGGGACTATTTCCAGGTTTCAGCACAGATTCTAGATTAGAAACTGGCAAATCTTTAATCCAGCTTCCATCTCTGACATCAACAAAGCAGAAAAATAAGGCTACAAAATCTCTGTGCTAAATCCAGTGGGCAGGGCCAGGCAGTTGGGTTTCTCACCAATTTCTGGAGATAAGGGTCACGCCCATCACATCTCCTTCATTTGCCTTATGGGACAAATAGCTTGGAAGATCCAGAAACCATCAGGTACCAGGAGGATCTAAAACGACCAGTGTCAACACCTTTTCCTGCATTAATGGGTATGAAAACCTCCACAGACCCTCCTGACTCCTTCTCCTCAAAACAATAAACACTAAGTCTCAGAGCCAGAGAACAAAAGAACATACTACACGTCTTGTTTTGACCACAGTAACCCAAACAAGTGAGTTTCTCTTCTTTTGTACTCTTTTACTTCTTCAAATACAAATTGCTCTTTTAATTTCAAAATGAAGCTGTTGATTCGGAATGAATATATCTGGATAACTGCTCTGATTCAGCACTTCTCTTCACTCTGCATTCTTTATGCTATTTGATTGCGTGCCTATCTCTGCAGAGTCCTGTGAATGGCAAGACAGATTAGGCAGCAGGTAGAGGCGGGCAAGTAATAGCACACAGTGTCTATCTTTAGGAAGCTTTAAATAATGAAAAATGATGCTTGAAGTTTCTGCTAATGGAAAGCATCCCACAGAGAGGACAATACCTGACTATCTCTAGTTTAACTTCAGATGACCTTGAATGTGAGTGTGATGAGGGGTTCCATGGCTTTCTTTGTTCAAATAAACATATGTTATTCCTGGGTTTGGTGGTAGAGATTCTTTCTTCAGATTTACAGCTACTTTATCCCCTTCTTTTGAAAAGGAGCTGAAAAGAACCGTACTATATCCAAATTTTAAGAAGTTTGCACTGAGATCCCTGAACAAATATGTCCTTCAAAGTATAAGTACTTTAACTTGCTTTGAAAACACCATACAGGATTCTGAAATCACTGTGTGGACAGGAACCAACAGCTCTTGGCTGGTTAGAGCCTGAAACCATCTGCTTCCCTAGTTCTCCCATGTTGCTATCCTTGACACTTTCTAGCTTTCTGGTCAGAGGGGACAAATTCTTCTTTATATTCCAACATTCCTCCCACGCACTCCGCGTGTTTTCAAAGTGCCTTCTGTCAAATGCAGACATTATTGAAATGACTGATCAAGTGAGGTGAAAAGGGGGGGCTAGTACCCAAACTCTGGTACCTGGCCAATGGGAGTGTGCACATCAGTTCCAACCCCTGTTTAATAATAGACTTCACAATGCCCCTCCCCTCATGCTTAGCCCCCACCCCTTCCATCTTGAGGTCACAGCTTTGGAAGAGAAGTCTACTTCCCTTTCACCCACTCATCCCTCTTCAAATATTTCCCCTCCCTAACATATATGTGTTTGCTACAATGTCTTCAAATCATTCCTTGATTCTTATTCATTTTTTTAAAGGATGTGCCATACAGTAGAATGCATGGATACTTACTACTAAACAATAAGCACTTAAGCAATTCTAAGCATTCTACAAGTCTAAATATAACTTTGTGTAATAAAAATTTAACTTGTAACTTGTTTGGGAACTCACCATTTAATTGGCTGGGAATAACATTCATTCTCCAGATGGCCTCATCCCCACTGGTCACAGCTTATTATAAATGACCATCCGTGGAACTTCTGGTGGAATACTCATCAAGGCAGTTCTGCTCCAGCTGTGTAAAAATCTTAAATAAATAAATAAATGCAAACATTCTCTCTCTTTTGGGAGATTATAAAGAATGGAATGTTCACTGACCCTTACCTCTGAAACTAATAATACATTATTTGTTATTTAATTGAATTTAAATTAAAAAAAAGAATGGAATGTTTCAGTTGCACATATCTTCAGCATTAAATTCATCCCAGAGAAAAGTGTGATGCTATATAAATCAATCCACAGTGGTAATAAACTTCTGACTACTCCTAGAAACCACAAGATTATAACTTTTCTACATTAACTCAATCAAGAGAGCTAGAGTAGGTGAGAACCCACACACTTGCCCACTCACTTGCCCATCAGACAATTTCCCTAAAGTTTTTTACCAGTTTTATAAAAGCACAGGAAAATGAAAAAGCATGCATTAGGAGACAATATACATTTGATGTCATACTATGTATCATGAAGAATGTTTTACATACAATATATATGTTATAATATATTACATTACTTATATTTTACTTATGATTATCTTATTTAATCTCTATAAGAAGCCTGAGAAGTAGATAATATGCACATTTTACAGTTAGGAAACTGGAGCTCAGCAAGCTCAAGTAACCTACCAACGTCACACAACCAGGAGTGATTCTGGTCTACCTATTCCGAAGTCCACATGCTTTCCACTGTATCATGGAAGAGAATATGATCAATGGTGAAATTTATCTAGTGAAGATCAGTTAAACGAGATCTACCGAAGCAATTTCACTGGAATGTTGGCCGAACCTGAGTCGACTCAGACTCGGGGGGTGTTCAAAGACTTTAGCTCCCTGCCAAGGATGGGTGACTTAGAAACAAACAAGCAAACAAAGGAGGAAAAATCCTCAAATATACGGAGTGAATTAACATCCAGCAGCTCCAAGAATAGGTTAACATGACTACACATCAGGCTGTACGACACAAAATACTTACAAAAAGAATTAGCCTAAACTCCAGATAAAAGGAGGAATATTTCCATTACTTGGATGCTCTTAGAAAAGATCCAAGATGGTGTTTTCTTTGCAAAAGAAAAGCTTAGCAACCTCTGCAGTACCCTGGGTGTTTATCCACAATATGTTGGGAGAAGTAGGAGTTTAACTAAATGTAAAGATCCATAAATTATCTTCCCCAAATGACAAGCAGCAAAGCTAATTTGCTCTATTTTTCTGCAGAAGCAGAATGACCACCAACAATAAAATGTCAAGTACTATAGAAAAACTCTGAAAGAAAGATATCGCGGAACATAGTTACTGCTAAAGCCATGAGAAAAGCAATCACAATCAATGCAAAGCGATAATTATAGCATTCTTTCAAATCATCCTTAATGACAGCAAGCACAGCCTAGCCCCATTAGTAAACCACAAGGTGCAGTCCAACTAATGGAACCCACTGGCAATCTCAATAAATATTCCATTTCTCAAAGCCTTTGTAGAGAAAGTGGCTTTAAGGGAGAGGAAGGGGAAAAACAATCAATTTTCTTTAAAGACTCTTGCCGCTTATAAAATTATAAATCAATCTTTCATGTGTTGCTTAAGAGTCTAAGACAATGGAAACAAATGGGAAAAAATATTGTTTCAAAGACACACTTCTATTGTTGACTTAAAACAACAGATCATTAAAGCAATCTGAACCACTGCAATTTTTCTCAAATGCAGAAAAACATCAGAGCTAATCAACTGTCATATTGTCGAGCTCAATCATACACAATCTTATCTGCTTGAGCCGTTTACTTTCTCTCCTGTTATTTCAAACATTTACTTTGAAGTTAAAACAGGGATAAAATCATTTTTGAAGGATGCCGAATGTATGGGCCTTTTAACAGAAGAACATTTGCAAAAGGGAAAAAAGCATGTGGCACGTTGAAGGTGAAATAACTGACTCACAATCTCTTACCAAGTTAGAATTTTTAGAAAAACAAAAGTTTCAAATTAAAGTCACAGTGACATAGTTCAGATTACAAGGGCTTCCATTACATTTCCAGTACATTTCCCTTCTGAATCATCCAAAACCTAGTATAAAGTCATCTTATGTTTTGGTCTTCTTCTGGAAAAGACATAAAGTAAAGCCCTGCAATTAGTTTAAAAAATATGGCAATCTCAATATCATGAAATACAAATAAGAACAGGTGGTGTATGACCAAACAAAAAGCTTCGAAGACAAAAAGTCAGCAGAAGGATAGAAATGTATCTTCTTACATGGTCAGACATTAATTAGTTTTACTGATTTCAACGCCTCTCTGAAAATATCTATGATCTAAGTTGAAATAGACTGTGTTATTTATCCATCAAGAAGAAATGTACATATTATTCTTTTTTTAAAAAAAGATTTTATTTATTTATTCATGAGAGACAGAGAGGCAGAGGGAGAAGCAGGATCCCAAGGAGCAGGGAGCCTGATGCGGGACTCGATCCCAGGACGCTGGGATCATGACCTGAGCCGAAGGCAGACGCTTAACCATCTGAGCCACCCAGGCGCCCAATGTACATATTATTCTTTTTAGGCATCCACTGATTCTGATTTTCACAGGCTTAGTAGATAAAAGGTGATGTAAAAGTATTTTGTCTAATATATAAATTATTCTGAAACGCTCAGTATCCAGCAAGCTAGATAGCTCAGAAATCTGCTCCAGTATTTTGCAAACATAAGACATATGGTCTATGAAGGTTCTTCCACACATTTGGGACCAACACTTTTAAAGAAAGCAGCTTAAATAAATTATCTAAAATAACTTTTTAAGTGATACAGAAATTTGTGAAAAATAACCCAAATGTAGCTGGTTTCAGGTTTCAGAATTAATTTTAAATTGAAGAGTTTGATCAGACATGGAATTATGTCTCGTTAAACTTTTTTTTTTTTTTTAAGATTCTTATTTATTTGACAGAGAGAGACACAGCGAGAGAGGGAACACAAGCAGGGGGAGTGGGAGAGGGAGAAGCAGGCTTCCCGCCGAGCAGGGAGCCCGATGCGGGGCTCGATCCCAGGACCCTGGGATCATGACCTGAGCCGAAGGCAGACGCTTAATGACTGAGTCACCCAGGCGCCCCCTCATTAAACTTTTTAATCCTGATTACAGTTGCCCAGACCTATAGATGTGAAACCAAAAATTTACACTGGGTTTCAAACTAGCTTCAACTTCCATTAGATTTAAAATTCATAGTAAAATTTGTTTAGTAGATGCATTAGTTGCATATCATTTCTGCTATGAAAATGGTTTTGTTCTCTTTCAAATGGAATGCACACTACTCAACCAGGATGAAAAGAAATCAACCTTGGTTAGGTTAGCCTTTCCCTCCCCAGGCCAGCTCAACCTTCGGCTCTAAGGCTGTGCACTTAAAACACCTAGATCTTTTGTTAGTCTGGAACAGATCGGGGAAACCACTGGGAGCCTTAGTCCATCACAGGGTGAAACTGGAATTCAGAACACTCCTATAGATGTAGTCTCTGGGAGGGCAGTTGCCACATCCACAACCCTTCTACATTTGCTGGGTCCATTTTGCTGAATTTCTGACACCTTTCTTAGGGAAGGTTTATGTTTTCCCTTTGAACAAGCTTATTGGTAGGAGTCTCTGACTGCCTGTCTCAGACTCTGCCAGGCCCTCCCATGAGGAACTGGGCCTCCATGTCCTTGGCTGCTGGCCACGTGCTGTTCCCTGCTGGTGGAATAACCAGAACCTCACTTTAAATATCCCCTCTTATCTGGATTTCTGTTACCTCCTTCTTCTTTTGGAATTGAACCTTCAATAAAAATACCAATCAGAATAGCAAAGTAGCCATGATTTATCTAGTGTGTGCCATATGCCAGGTATTCAGACAGATATTTTACATTGACGTCAGGTTTTCAACAACTTTTGAAGGAATTATTATTTCCATTTTACTGATAAAGAGTGCAGCTCAAAGGGATTCTGTGATCTGCACTAGGTCATTGGCCTGGTAAACATCAAAGCTGGGATTAAAACCAAGGTCTAGCTACTCCCAAACCCCATATTCTTTCCCCCTTTAAATAGAGGGGAATATTACATGTTCCTCAAACTAGGTCACTTTTGATACTAAAAGAGAATCCCATTAATAATTATAACTAATAAAAATTATTGCAATTAATAATTATTTTTACAATAATAATAATCAAAATCAATAACATAGACAGAAGCAAAGGCTGTGCCAAGCACATCAAAAGGTAACATTTCTTTAACTTTAGTTGTCACATCCTTCACATCTTAGGGCCTGGTTCTATAGTAAGATGCCTCCTAGTGGCCAATCCAACAATTAAGGTGACTTCCCCCATGTGGATTTCAGCTTTTCCCCCCTCCACACTGATTAGTGATGATGCACAGTTCAGAGCACGCTTCAAGGCTATGCCTACCAAGCAGTTTCCTGTGAGCCTAACAAAAAGACGTGAGTTTGAACTTCCTGGTTGTAAAGCCTGGCAAGTCAATTTCACATTCTTCAATTTGTTGAATGCAATTCCTCTTCCTAATCATTAGCAAGATTTCTCAATTGCGTCTTAGAGACCAAAGAAACTTCAAAGTAACGGAGATTTTCTCATTTAAACCTATATGCCTAGTTCCCAGCACAGTAATAAACACAAAAAAGTTTTCAAAAATGTTTATTGATGATGATAAATACAGATACCTACACAACTATAATATTTTTGAATATGTAGATGAAGATATGTACATGTAGACAGTTTTTTACACAGGCTGTCTCATATCCGGATTCACATGCAGTGTGTCTCTTTCTATATTTCATTTTAAAAATCCTCCATTATTTAATGGAAGCCTCATGAATGGAAGCTATGGTACATACAAAGCTCAGTATGCAGCGAGAACACGATGAAGAATACAAATAAACTGATTTCAACTAACATGATGTCCCAACGTCTGCAGTTTTCTACAAAGCCTTTAATTATACTCCCAATTAATTTTAACTTTCATTTTCATTAAATAATTTTCTAAAAGAATTCTATGGTTCCCTAATCCTTTGAGATTCTCCTCATAAGTGCAATGTAGCCTTATAACTTAGGTAATTCTCATTCAAGTCTTTGCACTTTCAGACTCCTGTGCGGGCAAATACAAATGACTCTGGGATATTTCTTATTGATTTGGCCTTTCCTTCCATAGAGGGCAAGAACATGGTGATCAAATTGTCTTTATAAACTCTGGCATGAATATATAAATTTGCCATACAATTTCCCCACATATTATTGCAGGTAAGTGTTGCTTAAAATTCTCCCATGAAAAGATAAATATTTAAATAAATTTGAGAAACACTATACTTTCCATTTCATCTCTCAATACTTGTTAGCATCTTAAAGATTGTAGTGTGTGGCTTATGTCTCCCACCATGAACAGAAGAGAGCTAAAGACAAAGAAATGCACAGATAAATATATAACTGAAAGATCTCCTCCTAGCTAACCCCTAAGGATGAAGGTTGGACCATAGACTATAGATTGAGTGAGGAGCAAGTTACCATCCTGAAGACTCTTACACTGAAAACTCTTTTATGGTGAGGTATGGGTAATCCCATAAATTAAAGATTTTTTCCTGGGACGTCTGGGTGGCTCAGTTGGTTAAACATCTGCCTTCAGCTCGGGTCATGATCTCAGGGTCCTGGGATCAAGTCCACATTGGGCTCCTTGCTCAGCGGGAGCCTGCTTCTCCCTCTGTCTGTCGCTCCCCCTGCTTGTGCTCTCTCTCTCTCTCTCTCTCTCTGACAAATAAATAAATAAAATCTTAAAAAAAAAAAAAGATATTTTCCTGCTATCCAGGGGACTAGCATCCTCGAGTAGAATACTTTAATATCAATTCCCCATTCTCTGTAAGTAGAGATAGAACCAGAACTTTGCCACTTCTCTAAAAGGAAATCACAAACAATCCAGCAAAATGACTATGGTAATATCAATAGTAAACTTCAGGGTTGGGGCCACATGGAGAAGTCTGTTTTCAGTGTAATACTGAGAGTGCCAACCAGTAGTGATAGTGATGAAGCAAACAGGTTGATAAAAAACCAGTTAACTGGGCCCAGAGCTTCTAGGTATTCATTGACATGGACCTCGCAGGAACCCAGGAAAAACCTCAGCCAGTAAACCCAGCAGCCAAGAGGTGAGCATTCACGAGCCAAAATATGAATAAGAAGTCATCAGAAAGATAGATAAAAAGCTTACAAAAGAAGTTTCTAGGCTTAGCCACAATTTGTCATTTGGTACTGAATCCATTTAGAACAGAATGAAATCAATATTCTTCTCTTTTTTTTTTTTTTTTTATTTTTCCCCAGAATCCACCTTGAGGAGGGACTTAGCAAAACTGTAGACAATAGGATGTGCTTCCAATGTTGGCACTTGAGGCCACTTGTCTACGATTTGAATTGACTTTTCCAAAGTGGCACCACTGCTCACTTAAAAGGGAAAGGCCTGGAGCAGGACTTCGGAATCTCAGCACTTCTGTGCGTTCTATAATGGGTTCTATAGAACACAGTGCAGTTCTATTTTAACCTCTCTCACATGGGAATCCTGATTGCTGACCATAGCAGGACACAGTTAGCCTGCTGTCAGCAGGTGACGTGCTACACATTTGTAGGATCCTATCTGACTTCTCACCTTGAGGGGTTTTGGAGGAGCTGCAGTGAGCTGAACTATCGTGGGAATGCCTGTGTTTGCAGGATGTGAATTCCATTCATCACACTCTCTCTTCGTGTTCTTTTTTTTTTTAAATATTTATTTATTTATTAAAGAGAGAGAGCCCACACATGCAGGGGGAGGAGCAGAGGAAGAGGGAGAGAGAATCCTCAGGCAGACTCCCCACTGAGCACGGAGCCTGACGTGGGGCTCGATCCCAGGACCCTGAGATCATGACCTGAGCCGAAATCAAGAGTCAAGACGCTTAACCAACTGAGCCACCCAGTCACCCTGTTCCTCATATTCTTAAGGAGAACTTGCAAGTTCCCTAGTGCTCTTTCTTGGCCTGTGAGATGTAATGAACTGTCAGGTATTTCAATATTGCAAAGAAGAATTCAAAAGAAATGGAAAACCTCGTGTGTTTCCCTGATTGACTGACTAAATCTGCTAAATGATACTTTATCAGGTTAATTTTGAAAGACAACCCACTTATTGATACCAAAAAAAAAAAAATCTTCTGTCTCCACTGTTTCACTAATTATTGACAAAATTCAAGACGCTTGGGAATGAGAAGTAGATTTGCAAATACTGGAGTCTTTTTCATACAATTAAAAGCACACTTAATGGTACCATGAAAAGAGTCTTCTTCCCCGTGAGCCAAGTGACCACATGATGTGCATTAGGTGAAATTCCAGAGGTTTCATAATTGATTTTTCCCTACAAATTGTGCAAGCAAGTGCAGCAGTAAAAGCAAGAAGTACTTTAAAGTAAGGACTATAATTAACAAAACAAGCTTATGAAAAAATAAAAAAGGTGAAACGAATCCCGTTCACCTTGAGATAAGACCCCGAATAACAAGTTAAGTAACATGTTCAGGAACTTAATACAGTTGCTAAGGAAACATCAATGATTTACGAAAGAGGATTAATGGTAAGAAGGAACCAGACTCACATACCAGCCTGAGCTCATGTTTTCATTATACAGGCAGGATAACAAATCAATGAGGGACCATCAGTTGAATCTGCAATATCCAAGCAGTGCCACACCTAATCATGTAATACATGGAACAGATGTGGATTCCCACTAGGAAAACAAAAACATACCAGATACAGGCAAAGAAATGTACTGGCTTAAATGTACATGAAATGATATGCTAAAATGACCTGGCAAATAAGGCCGCCTACCCAATACGTTTAAAATGGAGATAAATCTAGGGACGCCTGGGTGGCTCAGGCAGTTAAGCATCTGCCTTTGGCTCATGTCATGATCCCAGGGTCTTGAGATCGAGCCCCACATTGGGCTCCCTGCTCAGCAGAGAGTCTGCCTCTCCCTTTCCCTCTACTCTCCCCCCACTTGTGCTTGCTCTCTCTCTCTCTCTCTCAAATAAATAAATAAAATCTTTAAAAAAATAAAATAAAAATGAAAGGAAGCTAAGTCTAAAGTCAACATAAGTTTGCCTAATGAAAGTCTAACATCTCACAGAAATAGTTTTTATTTTTCTAATTTTATCTTATATTTGGGGATATTTAAAATTCTCATTTAGGAATGTCATTTAAGGCTGAACTTACATATAAAAAGAAAAGCTAATGCTTTGTTTAGCCTTCAATCCTTTCAAACAACCAGCAACAAAGATTATGACTTACAGAATCACACTGGCCCATAGAATACCGTAGTCTTTGGCAAAGAGGGTGGAGCATATGAACCCCCTTTTTACCTTGAAGGATAGATCAATGCACATCATCAGTTTGTCTTGGGAGAAGTTTATGAAATGGGCTTTACCACCTGTCTGGTGTTGTTTGCTGGTAACCCAGGAGGAGGTCAGAAGGACAACAAGGAGCCCCTGAACTTGACCTCTGACAGAGGTTTGAATAAGCTCTTAAGGAAGTATCAAGTAAGCATCCTAAAAGAGTATAAAATAAGACCAGGAGTTGTCACCTTTTTTCATTAACTGATTCCCTTGAAACACCCAAAAGCATCAGAAAATGCAGCTTTTCCATCCAGGCCTTTGGAGGACGCCCTGCCCTATGGGAATTCTCTTGTTCCCTAACCTTATCTCCCTGTTCCTTTCCCACAGTGACACTCTGATCCTCTCTTCCCTTGGAAAACTCACCTTTCCTCAGACCCCCCTTCACGTCTAGGAAAATTCTACTTGTCTTGCATGAGAAGTCTATAGATGTCTCTGTCTTCCTGCATACTGCAAACTCTGCCACCTCAGACTTCAGCAAAATTTTAAGAGAAGTTTTCCTTTGCTCAGGCTTTTGCTGGTTCTGAGGAGAACCATGGGCTGTGCGCCCGTGAATAGAAGAAGCCAGTAGAAGCTCTTTACCGATAATGGCTGCAGAACCAACTAAAAAAGGGGAGTATAATCATACAAGAAGAAAGCACATTGTTCCCATGCACAGGGTCTTCCTCCTATCTTTTAAGAAATAAGATGTCGGCATTATTGTATTCAGAAACTACTGCTTCCATCCTGCCTTGCTTTCATAGCAAAGCACTCACCCCTCACATAAAAGAATAATGGCTCTGCCTGAGCCGTGGTCATAGACTGCAATTACTAAATGCATTCTCAGATCCCATTTGCTTCCCCGGTGGTGGGGACGGAGTATTGGTTACTTTTGCCGTGTACACAGATTCCTCCTTCTGGGGTCTAAGATGATGTCTTTAGAAATACAAAAATACCTCCGCAGAACTGCTTGACCTACAGTCATTTTTATTGACTGTGTTTTTGTCTGACCATCATAGGGAGTTATCAGTAAAATTGTTAGACAATTTTATGACAACTGGTAATAAAACAACAGACAACAGATGACAAAAAAAAAAAAAAAGACCAAAATGTTTATAGTTCTATTATTGCCAATAACTCAATTAAGAGAGTAACTGTAGTCTAAACCATTACACCCCCGGATATTTATTCTTTCATTCAACAGATATTTACTGGACACCAGCCACATGTGAAGGGCGGGGTAACAGGGAAGAAAAGCCAACAGACAGAGACATTGCAGCTGATGCCCGGTCGAAGGAGCCTTTCCTCTCCTCTCCCACCACTGCCCAAGCTCTCTCTCCTTCCTCCTCTGTTTTATTGCTCCCTAAAGTGAGAAACTCAGCATGGGAGCTCTAGTCGGTGTGGTGTAGATAAGTGCTGAGTTGGCTTCTTCACACAAAGCTGCAGCCTGGAATCCTGCAGAGCACACACCTCTCCTCCCTCCCTGCCGTCTCCCCAGCGTTCGCCACCCACCGCTCTCAACTAAGCGGTGCTGGAGTTCAGCTTTCTGGAAAGGCACCCACCTTAGACACAAACAAACCGGGGGTGATTTCCTCTTTGAATGCAGGTGGTGTGGAAGGCTCGCCACAGGTCTTCTCCACGTCGGTGGGACCATAACACACCAAATGCCCATTAAGTTCCCAGCAGGAGTGGAAGCCAGTTCCTATGGTGAACACACATGGCCAAGGCCAACTGGATGGGAAACGAGGAGTTTCTCAGAGGACTTTCAGGGGTTTTTTGTTTTGTTTTGTTTTGTTTTCGTTTTTTAACTTGGGTATAGTTGACAAACAATGTTACATTAGTTTCAGCTGTCCAACCTTTGTAATTCAATGTCGCTGCACGTTATGCTCTGCTCACGACCAGCGTAGCTACCATCTGTCACCACGTGACACTATTCCAATACCAGCGACTATGTTCTCTATGTTGTGCTTTTATTCCCGTGACTTATGCTTTCCATAACTGGAAACCTATACCTCCCGCTCCCCTTCACCCGTTTTACCCACCCCCCACCTCCCCCTTCCCTCTGGCCACCATCTGTTTGTTCTCTGTATTTATAGGTCTGCTTCTGCTTTTTGTTTATTCATTTGTTTTGTTTTTTTAGATTCCACATCTGAGTGAAATCATATGGTATTTGTCTCTCTCTGTCTGACTTGTTTTACTTAGCATAATACCCTCTAGGTCCATCCGTGGTGTTCAACAATAAAATGACAGCACCTTGGAGCGGGGAGGGTGGGGCCCCCAAGGACGACAGAATCATTGCGTCTGTCATTACGACAGTGACTTCTGTGGCTCTCAGTATAGACTCGGTGCCCCGGCGCTGCCCTCTGGCTAGTCTGGAAAAGCGTGTCGAAGCTACTGGCAACGCAGACGCAGAGCAGCAGGGACGAGGTCTCCACGCAAGAGCATCTGCCTCGACAAAGCAGAAAAAGCTTCTAAAAATCGAACAGAATTCTCAGCTCCCCAGAGTTTGACATGGTTCCCCAGTGCTCCCATGTCCCCACAAAGCACCTGTATAAGGCATATATTTGACTCAATACAATCATACAAAAAACATATTCCCCCGGGCAGGGGCAATGACGGGCCAGCAAAATGGTGTAACGTTTTCAACCAGAAAATTGTGGCCTCACTTCCACGGTCTGTCTCCCTTCTCACCTGCTAAATTCTTACGTCTTTTCCACCTTTCCTGTATTTTCCCCATTCCTCTCCTCTGTGTGTTTGGTGTTTGTTCACAAAGTTATAAAGACTCTGCAACCTTACCTCTGGAATAACTTGGGCCTCCGAGGAGAAGGTAAGTGGTTTGGGTTGCTGACAGAACTTCTGATACCTTCAGAATTCTGTGAGAAATGGTGTCATCTGAGGGAGAGGGTGTCCTTGGACACATTTCTGGGTGTGATGTTGTCTGCTTTGCCTCTGATTCCAGGGTCAAGCAATGGAGAAAAGAGATAGTGATGAACAAGTTCAGGAAAGATAGAAGTAAACTGGAGGAACAGAAATGCTTCCAGTAGAGGTAACCCAATGTCTTAAGGTAAGAAGGAGAGAAGAGAGAAGACGACTCCCTTCTTCCCTAAACATACCTCATCTCCAAACTTCAATCTCACATAAATATTGAGAAAGCTACTGTGATGAGCACAAACTTTGGGCAAAAAATTTGATGTGAAGAAATGTAATGTTATTTTTTTTTAACTCAGTTTATACTTTGAAGCCTCATTCTCCTGAGGGCGAAGTGCCGTGCCCTTCCTATTCTGAGGTCACACGACAATTCTGGGGTATTTAGCTAGTGCCGAGCTTGGAGGTGTGGCCAGGAGAACAGACATCTGAGTCGGATGGGAGCGTGCTCCTGGCAGCCCACCAGCCAGGTGTCATTTCTGCCTCCCAGGGGTGGGTGCCCTTTGTCCAGCTCGGCCTAAGCTATCTCCAAGTGCTGTGGTTTCCCTGACCAACTAAACCTTCTCTACCTACATCTACATGAAGACATTAATTCCTTCTTTAGAGTTCTGCTATCATCCCAACTCTGAAAATCAAGGCCCAGGCTTGATTGTCTGCTCTCGGTCCTCCAAACATATCTGGGACGTCTATTATCCTCCCAAGGCTGGGGCCTCATAGAAGCACAGGAAATAGGCCCTCATCCACCTTATCAAGAGCCCAGTGCTCTTCTCCCTTCCCTTCTGATGCTCTGTCCTATGGCTCAGAAGACCTTTATCCAATCAGATCATCAGAGGAGACAGATTTGTTTTCTTTATTAGGATCTCCCAAACTTAATGTTCATGGCTTTTCTCCTCAGAAGGCTAGGTTCGATTTTTGAAATTCAAAACCCAGAGGAAAACTGGGTTTTTTCTCTTTCTACTGTGTTATTCCTTCTCCAAGGAGGTCATAAACTTGGAATCGCAGCAGGAGCACTGAGTAAAAGGAAATACTAGGAGAACACACACACACCCATATATATGTGTGTGTAATGTGTGCACTTTTACATATCTTATAATACATATTAGGTGATGGTTGCAGCGTTTTCTTGACACACAGTTTTTACACTAGCACATTCTTCATAGAAGCCTAAATTACCAGACAGGGCAGCCTGGGCGCCTCCCTTGTCCATTGACTCTCTGTCCTAGTGGCAGGCTGGGCAAAGAGCAGCAGTAGGGAGCAGAGAATACATTTTAAAAAACCCAAACCACCTTACATGTCGTTATTTCTTCAAATAAAAGCAAGGAGCCCCTGTGAGACCCTTGAGAGAAAGCTGATTCCAGTTCAGTGCCCCAGGGAAGAAGCACAGGGTTCAGGGTATAATTAAACTGTAAGGGCATCTGAAAGCCTCAGAAAGTGAGTCTTGAGAAATCTGGATAATATTTGAATCAAGGTTTCCAAATGCCTCTTCACAGATAACCTACTGCTCTTCTGGATTTATAGGTCTATCGAATCTTGGTAAATAATTTTTAAAAATCCAATCTGTCTGGTCATTTTATTTAAAGCTAGTGCCCCAAAGTTTCCTTGTCCTGTTTCTCATTGCATCTGCATATTCTAGTAATTCCACATATTTTGTTAAAATCAGACATTTCTCGGGGCGCTTGGGTGACATAGTCGGGTAAGCGTCTGACTCTTGGTTTCGGCTCAGGTTGTGATCTCAGGGTCCTGAGATCGAGTCCTGCATCGGGCTCCATGCTCAGCACAGAGTCTGCTGGAGATTCTCTGCCTCTGCCCCTTCCCTCACTCACACATGTTCTCTCTCTTTCTCTCTAAAATAA
This sequence comes from Mirounga angustirostris, assembly GCF_029215605.1. Classification (NCBI taxonomy): domain Eukaryota; kingdom Metazoa; phylum Chordata; class Mammalia; order Carnivora; family Phocidae; genus Mirounga; species Mirounga angustirostris. The sequence goes on along the minus strand of NW_026991712.1, from coordinate 53,969,751 downwards.
ATAAATGAATAAAATCTTCTTATAAAAAATAAAATAAAATCAGATGTTTCTCTCTAACATTTCAAAAGCTTCTACTGCTTGGCCACCTGACACACAGACTCTGATAGATGCCTCTGCTATATGCTTTCATTCTCTCTGTCTCTATCTATGTATCATCTTTCTAGGTATCAACTATCTATCCACCTACCTGGCTAATTAACTTATCCTTATAAGATTCATGCCTCTCTTTTCATAAGATTCATTGGACAGTCATACTTGTGAAATACCTCCCTCCCCTGAGAGACGGTAAGTTCTATTAGGACATGGATTGTGTCTGTGGTATGGTGCTCACCACTGTTTGCTGGGGTGGGTCTAGCAGAGGAGGTGACGTGGGCAAGGGATGAGTAAATATTTGTTCAATGAGAAAATGGTCCTTTCTGAGAGCAGATACTTGTTGTCATTGGTTATCAATTCCCCAGGATGCTAACTTTATTTTAGTCACCAACTTACCCTCTATCGGTCACCAAGCACGTGCCTCTCCCCGCAGGATCCCATCACAATCCCTCAAGTATTTGCTGTGCAGTGTTGCACATCCCTCTCTCTACAGACCCACCTCAACGCTTATTCTTTCACTCGGGAAATGCACATGAATTTGAGTGCTGGTACTGGGTGAAATGGTTCAGATTTGCTCTATCCTTTAAATCGTTCAAAAAGTGTGTATTGTTACTAAGGGTGTATTTGTATTCACCTCACAGCCCATCATGACCCATCAGCCTGCTGAGGCATAAAAACTGAGAGCAGCTACTCTAGACCCGTGGTGCCGAACTTGACTGTACACACAAATCACCTGGTGTTTTTGTTAAAATGCACGTTCTAACCCAGTAAAGCTGGAGGGGTCCCAAAAGTCAGCATTTCTAAAACATCCCCCCACGACATGCCCCTCCTCTGGTCCGTGGACCACACTTTGAGCAGGAAAGAGATGATTACTGCTCATCAAACCAATTGAAATAAAGCTTAAAAAGTGTCCAGCCAACAAAATGTTTACATATGTCTTAAGGATTTTTTTTTTCTATTTCACACTTTTTTATTATTTATTTTTACCTTCCCATTTCACTCACATCTCCCAATGGAAAGTAAGTTTGGCACAAATACTTTCAACAATAAAAATAACCTAAAACTTAGTAATTTTTATTACTTCCAACAGTGCTGCAATGAAAGGTACCTGTCTCCCTGTGTAAACCAGCAAGATTTTCTCTGGGCTTACCCTCTGAAGTCGAGTCCCTCGTTCACAGCGGAGCTACAGCTCCAACTTTTGCAGTAGGGCCATCTTGCTTTACTCAGTGGTTTACAGAGTTGCAAACCCATGGCGGCATGTGTAGAATTCTCTTTACTCATGAAGTTCCTGCGTGGGTACCTTAAACATAAAATTCATGAGAACCACTCTTTGGGGAGAGAGTGGATGGGATCACAGAAGGGTAGCCAGAAGTCTTAAGTTTCTCTGTAATATCTGATTTAAAGAAAAAAGAAAATAAGTTAAAGTGTTAATATTTGAAAATACTGAGTGGTGCCTGGGGTGCCTGGGTGGCTCAGTCAGTTAAGTGTCTGACTCTTGATTTAAGCTCAGGTCACGATTTCAGGGATCTCAGGGTCATAAGGTCAGGCTCCGTGCTCAGCATAGAGTATGCTTAAGATTCCCTCCCTCTCCCTCTCCACCACTCCCCCCCCGCCCCGCTCCAACCTCAGGCTCTCTGTCTCTGTCTCTCTCTCAAGAAAAAGAAAATAAATTTTAAAAAAATGAAAATACCGGGTGGTGGTTAAGTGTCAGTTTGCTATAATATTATTCTCTGTACTTTTCTACAAGTTTCAAATAGTCCATAATTTTTTAAAGATTATCTATTTGAGAGAGAGAGAGCATGTGCACAACAGAGCATGAGTGGAGGGAGGGGCAGAGGGAGAGAGAGAATCTCAAGCAGACTCTACACTGAATGCAGAGCCTGATGCAGGACTCGATCCCAGGACCCTGAGATCATGACCTGAGCCAAAACCAAGAGTCAGATGCTTAACAGACTGAGCCACCCAGGCACTCCTAAATAGTCCACAATTTTTAACAGGTTTTTGGATGTATAAAAAAACAACGCTTCCATATCTCATGTGCAATTTGATGAGTTTGGGCACATGTAAACATCCAGAAAATCATCACCACAGTCAAGGCAATGGACATATCCATCACCTCCAAAAGTTTCTTTGTGTCTCTTTGTTTTGGTTGTCATTTTATTTGAATAGAACTCTAGAATGTACTCGTCTTGCATAACTGAAATTTTATATCTATTGAACAACAGCTCTCTATTGCTCCCACCCTCCAGCCCTGCAGCCACCATTATACTCTCTGCCTCTATGAGTTTGGCTATTTTAGGTCCCTCGTATAAGTAGAATCATGGAGTGTTCGTCTTTCAATGACTGGCTTATTTTCCTCAACATCATGTCCTCCAGGTTCATCTACATTGTTACAAATGGCAGGATTTCTTTCTTTTTTAAACCTGAATAATATTCTATTGAATATGGAGACCACATTTTCCTTATCCCTTCTTCTGCCAATGGACACTTGCATTGTTTCCATGTCTTGGCTATTGGGAATAATGCTGCACTGAATGTCTGAGTGCAGATACGCCTTCCAGATTCTTGTTTCCCTTGGATTTATACCCAGAAGAGGGGTTGCTGGATCATATAGTAATTCTAGTTTTAACTTTTCAAAGAGCCTCCACGCTGTTTTCCACAGCTGCTGTAATGTTTTTCTGGGATATGACACCCAAAACACAGGTAACAAAAGCAAAACTAGATGAGTGGGACTACATTAAACTAAAAGGCTTCTGCACAGAAGAGAAATCAACAGAATGAAAAATCAGCCTGCAGAATGGGAGAAAATATTTGCAAATCATATATGTAATAAGGAATTAATTTCCAAAACATATAAAGAACTCCAACAACTCAATAATAAATAACTGGATCAAATACTCTATAATTTCTTTCAAAGCCTAACACCATTACTATACTGTATATGAGGTCTTTTAGTTATTTTATTTTTAATTTTTTCATATGCAATTCCCTTGGTGAAATGAGAAAACAAAGGGAAGGAAGAGGTCACAGAAAAGCAGAAAATTTTACAAGCAAAAGAAATTTTATTATCATTCAGATTTTTACATTTACATTCAATATTGGCAGGTAGAAAATATCTCACATATTTTAGATTTTCTGTTCCCTTAGAACTTAAAGTTCTCTAGACTGTAAGAAAAATATCGGAGCGTGGATCCTTTCACAAAGTGCCTTAATCTGGATGTTCTTCCAGAAGGAAATAAAACCAAACACAAAGGAGGAAGGTGTCTCCTGGCAAACCTGTCCTTAGTGCTAAGCTCTAATTATGTCATCACTGCCTTGCCTTGGTACTAAGGGGAGGACTGATTTAGTTCTGACACTCCCGAAGCTCACGAGCAAGTGACTCACGTTTCTTAATTCCTCCTGCGTGTCTCTCCCTTTTTACTTCCTTTCCCCAATCTTAGAAAACTCTGTTTCTTTTAGCCATTTTAAATTCACTGGAGAACAAAATGTGTTCTAGAATAAATTGTTCTAAAGAATGGAACATCTAGAAGTCACACTATATATTCTTGCACCGTACAAAAAAATACGCAAGTGAAAGGAAACTGAAATAGCTCCTCTTTAGAAGCAATGAGTCCCGTTTCCAGTGTTCACTGCTGCACTCAGTACAGGAATACCCTTTCTTCTAGGATAGCTGCTACTTTCCAGTAATCTACGAACGCAGTGTATTTAGCCGAGTCGTAGCTGGGCAACACAGGAAGAATCTTCCTGCTAAATCCACATTATGTCACTTCATCTTCACATTTCTCTTGAACTTAAAATAGTTCATCCACATTTTCCAAGCATTAGAAATCCAATTATGTCTAAGTTTAAACTTTGGGGAATTGTCACCTTGAAGTTTTTAAAAATTTATAATGGTCTGAAGAGTCAAGAAGGTCATCAGTGAGCACCATCGGAATCCATTAAACTATTCATAAACACTTTGATGCAAAATAACTTCAAAAATCACTTAGGAGAATCAAACTAAATGTTCACTTTCCATTTAATCCCAAACTTCCAATGATCTCTCCCTCTTGGTCCAATGTCACACCCTTTTGTTGAGACAAGAAGTTAAACCTCCTGGAGGCACTAGTTTTCTTTGCCTCTCCTGTAATGTATTATTCATCTCCGTCCTGCTTTTCTTTTCTACTCATTTATCCATGTGAAAAATGCGTTGACATAAAGTATTTTATTCTGGAAGAAATATCTTTACATGATTCATTCTTCTCCAGCAGCTATGAAAGGTAAGTGTTCTGTTGTTATACTGCATTGCTCATATTTTCACTCACTGCCTAGGTTGAAACCCCCAAATTCTATTTCTTTATCTGAAGGATCAGAGCCTCTGTTTCCATTAAAAATTCATAAATATGGGCGCCTGGGTGGCTCAGTTGGTTAAGCGACTGCCGTCAGCTCAGGTCATGATCCTGGAGTCCCTGGATCGGGTCCCGCATCGGGCTCCCTGCTCGGCAGGGAGTCTGCTTTGCCCTCTGACCCTATCCCCTCTCATGTGTTCTCTCTCATTCTCTCTCTCTCAAATAAATAAATAAAATCTTTAAAAATAAAAAAATTTAAAAAATTAAAATAAAAAATAAAAATTCATAAATACAGACTGAGTTATAGCACTATTACAGTAGACTTGAGAAAATTATAAATTAGACCATAGAGTCATAAGTTGTCCTTAAAAAAAAAAAAAGTTGCCACTCCCTTTTCTTCTCAATTTGTTTTGGCAGCTATTTCCCTCTCCTCTACAGAATTCTTCCAATTGTCGGGGCGCCTGGGTGGCTCAGATGGTTAGGCGTCTGCCTTCGGCTTAGGCCATGATCCCGGGGTCCTGGGATCGAGCCCCGCATCCGGCTCCCTGCTCTGCGGGAGGCCTGCTTCTCCCTCCTCCACTCCCCCTGCTTGTGTTCCCTCTCTCGCTGTGTCTCTCTCTGTCATATAAAAAAAAAAAAAAAGGATATTAAAAAAAAAAGAATTCTTCCAATTGTCACCAGCGTTCCAGTTGGACCTCAGGAGCCCGAAGTGCTTCCTCTCCCAGCCCAAGAAAGACCTCTCGGCTTTCAATGTCCATCATTGTCTTCCACATGAGTCTAAACCGCTATACTTCTTACCTGTGAAACCCCTCCCCCCGGATTCTTGGCTTCTAAATACTGTATCTAAAACATGCCACGCATCAGGCATTCAGAATAAGAGAACATCACGAAAGCTGCGGGCCTCCGCATGTCTAGGCTGACTCTTTCATTCCTGACTTTCTATCTCTCAGAAAGGGAGAATGTGGTGCAGCAATGAGAGCACCAGTTGGGGGTCTAGGAAGCATCTGGGTTCAAATCCAGCTACACCTAGTTGTTTGACCTTGAGAAAGTCATTTACCTTTTTGGGTCCCACCTGTGTCCTAAAGGTGATTAAATGAGAGGGGATAGGAAAAATACCCAGCATGTACTAGATACATAAGCCACATTCTAATGCCTTGATGCCTTCATAATGTACTTTAGAGGAATGTTTAAATAGTGTTTCCTTTTTTCTCATCACCCACAACCCTCATCGGCTCAGTTGCCCTATTCCCTGAAAGCTATCATTTCGGTTCACTGTGTGAGTGCAGTTTAAGTCCTCTGACATTCCTTTTACCTTGGGTTCTGAATTTACTTCCAGTAAAAATATGTGTCCAAAATAACTGAAATATAAAATAACTGAGACAGAAAAGCAGTCGTGTCTGTGTCTCATTCGTGCTCTTGGGATTCTGATTTATGGAGGTGACTGAGTAACAACACAGAGGCCAAAGTGACTGAAAGAAGAATTTATTACTTACATTCTCTGGAGAAGGAGGCACACCACATCCTGCCAGGCCACATGCAAAGCACCAGGGTTTGGTCGGGAGGCAGAAGCCCGAGCCAGGGGAAAGCTGCAGGCTTTTTTTGGTATTTCCACAGGAAAGACAAGGCAAGGCAGGGAAACAATTTAGACCTGGCTATTTTGAATAATTCTGGAGGTTTTCAGCTGCAGGAGCAGTCTCCAGCTGCCTGGTTCCTGACTGTGGGATGATTTAGGGCAGGGGAAATACTTGGCTTGATGTGTAAGTTAATAGAAGTTGGGTGGGTGAATAAACGCCCGGGTTGGTGGATTTGCATTTGAAAGGTGCACCGCCAGCCAAGCCCTCTGCTATCTCTAAGAATTGGCCAGCCCTGGGAGGGGCAGTCTCTCCCCAGATGGCAAGATTTTTTAAGACGGCAAAACATCTTAAGATAATGAAAATAAAAAATATGATTAATGCAGTAGGGAAAAGAAAAAGTATATCGGTTGTATGACATTAAAGGGAAACATTTCAAAAATGAAAAAATATTAAGGCCACTTTTAATAGAGAAATACATTTTAGCCATGAGGCTTTCTTTTTTTTAGCGTAGTGAAAATGCGAAATATTTTTTTTTAAAGATTTTATTTATTTATTTGAGAGAGAGAATGAGAGAGAGAGAGAGCACATGAGAAGGGGGAGGGTCAGAGGGAGAAGCAGACTCCCTGCTGAGCAGGGAGCCCGATGCGGGACTCGATCCCAGGACTCCAGGATCATGACCTGAGCCGAAGGCAGTCGCTTAACCAACTGAGCCACCCAGGCGCCCGAAAATGCGAAATATTTTTAATGAACATTTCATCGCTGGATCCAAGCAATTTTGTCCACACAGATTCCTTGGCTGTGAATATTTGATATAAATATGAGGATGAATAGAATACCTTGTCCTTTTTTTAGTCACCTTTGCTTCAGTGGGGGTAGTGGGGGATATTCAGTTTCCTAACTCAGGATTGAGTCAGGCTAAGAAGGATAAACCTTTCTTTTCTTCCCACACCTACATCCACATCTTGGCTTCCATATCAGCATTCTCTGCTTCACTTGGGTAACAATCATTCTTTGAGGTCTTAACTTCTGTTAGAAACTCTGCCGTGCCCTAGAACCTTAACATCAGTAAAACCAGGCCACCTTCCTAGGAGCTCAGAGTCACTGAAAGAGGCTAATATGTTACAATGGGTTAAGTAGATCAGTAAAGTTTATTTAAGTAGATAGCAGATTAGCAAAAGGAGATGAGAAGTAAGAAGCTAAGTAAAAGGAGACTCAAGTCTGTGCTATGCAATAAAGTAGCCACTAGCTAGCCCATGTCATTAATGAGCGTTGGAAATAGGGCTAGTCCGAATTGAAGTATTCTGTTAAGTATGAAGTACACACTGGTTTCATAGACTGGGATAAGAAAAAAAGAATGAAAATATCTCATCAATATTGTTATATTCATTAAGTGTTGATATGATCATATTTTTGATTGGAGTTAAAAAATTATTAAAATTAAATTTACATATTTCTTTTTTTTTCAATGTGGCTATTAAATTTTTTATTACACATATTGTTTGCATTTATGACTTTAATTACATTTCTACTGAACGGTGATGATCTAACTCTTAAAAGGTGCCCATTAGATACCAAGCATCAAAAAAACAAAGCAAAATGAAATGAAAAAACACCTGAGGGCTCCGGTTATGCCCAAAGTCTTCAATACTGACCTGTTCATCTCACCTTTCTGTGTTCACAACAATCGACCTAGAGAAAGTTCTGTTACCTCCAACATGAATGAAACAGTAGATCCCAAATGAACTCTCTTTCTCTGTTTATCCAGTTCATGCTCTCCACTGCTTCCTGAGTTGGTTTTTTTAAACAACAACCTTATAACAGCATCCCCCCCATAAGAACACTTGATTCGCCACATAGTAATGTCCAATTTTTTTTTCCTAAACACGAACTCTAATATAAATGTCCAGTGTCCTATCACCACTCAAATCCAGCCAGTTCAGATTACTCATTATCTTGCAGAAACTCTCTTACTGCTATGCTTTTACTCTCTGTTTTCTTTGCTTGGAAAGCCCTCTCTACAAAATTTATCTGTGACCATCCTACTCAGACTATAACATAGCCCTCCAACTCTCCTATCTCCTCCATAATCTCCAGCTCAGAATTAATCTTTCTTACCTTTAGGTCCCTTGAGGACTTTGTTCGCATCTCTTCGATGGCATTTACAACGTGATATCTTGTGGTACAGCTGATTACATATATTTTCTGTCCCTTCCCTAAACTATAAGTATCTTGAAGGCAGGATACATTAAATCTTACATCCAGTAAATGTTTGAAAGTAGAATGTAATCTGAAATTTGCAAGGTATCGGAGAGGGAGAGTCAGTTCCGTGACAAGCCCAGTTTGACCCAGAGCTCCTAGAAATCTAAGATGATTTCCAGGCAACTAGCAGTTCTGTAGCCAACCCACCTGCAGATGATGTGTGGTAACACAGCATTAAGGAACTCATGCAGCAGTCATTTTTCATGTTGGCTTTTCAGTGAAAGCATTCACGGGCTGATCATGAGTGACACAGAAGTGAATCCAGAGATCATGACTGGCAGGGCAATCCCAACATCTCTCAACACCTGCTTGTGTATTAGACTGGACTATAGCACCCTTGAAGAAGTGACCCATTTGATACATACAACAAAGCAAATTAGAGCAATCAATCAATCAATCAATCAATCAACAACAGCTTAGAAAACTAACCCAGAAGAAACATTCTAGAAAAGCTAACTATAAAGAAGGCATCTGCAGGTCATGAGTCACAACTAGTTTTAATCAGAGAGCAAGGATGAATTGAGCATTTTTGCATGCTGTGTCATCAAGCAGACTGTACACTCCAAGAGGCCTGAAGCCATGTCTAACACATCTCTTTGCTTAAGTACCCATCACATCAATGGGTACATAGTAGGGTGTATAATACTTTTGAACAAGGAAATTATATTTCCATCCAGCGGATGCCCATCTGAAATTACTTAAGATGTTACATCCAGGTGGACAGAATAAATTAATTTGAATAAATTTTAGTTGATTTAAGTAAGTTTTTGCCTTAATAGAGTGCGGATAATGAACCACCATAACCCCAGAAACTTTTTTTTTTTTAAGGCAAAGATATTCTTTTCCTTGTTGAGATAGGCAAGCTATGGAGAAGTAGAAAAAATGTAATACGAAAAACAATGAATCGTGGATCACTACATCAAAAACTAATGATGTATTGTATGGTGACTAACATAACATAATAAAATAAAAATAAAATTTTAAAAAATGTAATTATCAAAACAGATTGATTTCTTTTTTCTAATTTTATTTTATTGTGTTATGTTAGTCACCATACATTACATCATTAGGTTTTTTTCTTTTTTTTATTATGTTATGTTAATTACCATACATTACATCATTAGTTTTTCATGTAGTGTTTCATGATTCATTGCGTATAACACCCAGTGCTCCATTCAATACTTGCCCTCTTTAATACCCATCACCAGGCTAACCCATCCTCCACCCCCTCCCCTCTAGAACCCTCAGTTTGTTTCTCAGAGTCCATACTCTCATGGTTCATCTCCCCCTCCAATTTCCCCCCCTTCATTTCTCCCTTCCTACTATCTTCTTCTTTTTTAACATATAATGTATTATTTGTTTCAGAGGTACAGGTCTGTGATTCATCAGTCTTACACAATTCACAGCGCTCACCATAGCACATATCCTCCCCAGGCTCCATCACTTAGCCCCCCCATCCCTCCCATCTCCCACTACTCCATTAACCCTCAGTTTGTTTCCTGAGATTAAGAGTCTCTTATGGTTTTTCTCCCTCTCCAGTTTCATCTTGTTTCATTTTTCCTCCCTTCCCCTATGATCCTCTGTTTTGTTTCTCAAATTCCTCATATCAGTGAGATCATATGATACTTGTCTTTCTCTGACTGACTTATTTCACTTAGCATAATACCCTCTAATTCCATCCACGTCATTGCAAATGGCAAGATTTTAGGTTTTTTGATGGCTGTATAATATTCCAATATATATATTCATATTTATATATGTGTGTGTGTGTGTATATATATATATATATATACCACATCTTCTTTATCCATTCATCTGTTGATGGACATCCTGGCTCTTTCCATAGTTTGGCTATTGTGGACATTGCTGCTATAAACATTGGGGTGCACGTACCCCTTCGGATTACTATATTTGTATCTTTGGGGTAAATACCCAGTAGTGCAATTGCTGGGTTGTAGGGTAGCTCTATTTTCAACTTTTTGAGGAATCTCCATACTGTTTTCCAGAGTGGCTGCACCAGCTTGCATTCCCACCAACAGTGTAGGAGGGTTCCCCTTTCTCCACATCCTCGCCAACATCTGTCATTTCCTGAATTGTTAATTTTAGCCATTCTGACTGGTGTGAGGTGGTATCTCATTGAGGTTTTGATTTGGATTTCCCTGATACCGAGTGATGTTGAACACTTTTTCATGTGTCAAGACAGATTGATTTCTAAAAAGAGAGTCAACTGGTTCAGAGGTGCCTAGGTGACTCAGTCGGTGAAGCGTCCAACTCCTGGTTTTGGCTCAGGTCAGGATCTCTTGGTCATGGAATTGAGCCCCATATGGGGCTCTGTGCTCAGCATGGAGTCTGCTTGAGATTCTTTTCCTCTCCCTCTGCCCCTCCACCTGCCCACGAGTGCACTCTCTCTCTCTAAAAATAAATAAATAAAATATTTTAAAAAGAGAGTCAACAGGTTCAAATTGCAGTCTCCATTGAGTTGATACAGGTTAGTTTATATTTCTGAGAGTCCCAATCTTATGGTGGAGGCATTGCTTCTGATGGGGATGATAGGCAGATGAGAAAAATAGCCTTGATTCTAGGGCAGTTGTGTGTATTTGTCTTTGATGATATAAGCCAGCGGCTTCATACAGAGATCAGTGAGGGGGAAATGGGCTCACCCAGGTATATGGCCTCCACCAAGGATTAGGGGATTTGAGGCAGGCTTCTGTCTTAGCAGAAATTTCAAAACAAACCAGGAATGACACAGAACCTTTTCTTATAACCTCAGTGAAAAAAGTAAGGATTAGAGGAGAAGTATATGCCTGAGTAGGCAGAAAGATAGACAGAGGAAGGACGTGATGAAAGGCTCTCAAAAAGGTATATATTTTTATGGGAACTCACAAAAGATGGAATAATTCTACATGAAAGGATCAGAGAAAGTTTCATGGGAGCAGCACAACAAGTATCTGGTACAGCAAGCTGTCTTAATCCTAGCCCTACACACTAGTCTGAATGGAGCTTGGCACTCATTAGTCAAGGACTAATTCAGGATTTGGGTAAAGTCTTCATAGCCAGGGTAGGCTAGTACTCATGACAGGATTCCTTTTTGACAGAATAATAAATCTGCCCTCACAAATATGTGAGAAGAAGCAAACGACTGACGTTTGTCCTTCAATTCAAGCATTTTGTGGAAATTGCTTTTTCTCTAAATGCAGTCAAGAAAAGAGGCTGAAGTTCTTCCTAGTCAACTAGGTAATACTCATAATGTCTGTCTACCAGGAGTAGCCATTATGAGAAGGGCTTTGAAGGGATTGTTATGTCCCATAGAGCAAAAATACTCTTTCCTAAACAAAAGGCATAAAGATTGGAAAAGAAGAAATACAACTGTCTCTATTTGCAGATGGCATGATTGTCTATGTAAAAAGTACCGATGAATCTACACACACACACACAAAAAGAAAAAATCTCTTAAAACAAAATTTGTCAAGGTTACAGAATGCAAGATCAACACATTCCTATCGATCATATTTCTATATACAAGCCACAAATATGTGGAGACCAAAATTTAAAACACGATGCCATTTACAATCACTCCCCCAAAATGAAATAGATAAGTAAAAACTAAAAAGAGGAAATGAAAAAGTACATACAAGATCTGCATGCTAAAAATTACAATATACTGATGCAAGAAATCAAAGCTCTGAATAGATGGGCAAGTTGTGTGCATAGATTGGAAGATTCAACAGAGTAAAGATGAAAATTCTTCCCAAATTGAGAAATTGAAACATAGGTTTAATGCAAGTTCTCCAAAAATCCCAAGATCTCTGTACATCTAGAAAATCTTACTCTAAAGTTTATATGGATAGGCAAACAATAGAATAACAAACGATTTTTAAAAAGAAGAAGAAAGTTAGAGAAATAATTCTGCAGATGACTTACTACATAGTGGAATAAAGAACCCCAAAATAGAGCCACATAAACATGCCCAGTTGAATTTGGACATAAGAGCTAGAAAATTCAGTGGAGGAAAAATACACTTTTCAGTAACTGGATGTTAGAGGATAAAAAGATAAGCTACAGACTGGGAGAAAATATTTGCAATCCACATATCTGACAAAAAAAATTGTATCTAGAATATATAAAGAACTCTCAAAACTCAACAATTAAAAAAACTTTTCAATTAGAAAATAGGCATAAGACATGAACAGAGATGAATCATCATTAGCCATTAGGGAAATACAAAAATTAAAACCACAATGAGAAATAACTACACCTGGATTAGAAAGACTCCGATGAAAACTGGTGTGGGAGACTTGACATGATCAAGATGCAAGATGACAGATTAGGAATTTCCAGTGCTCCTCTCTTCCCAGAAACATCAGTTGGAACAACTCTTCACTCTTGAAAATAACTTTACAGAAGCTAAGGATTCCAGGTGACAGATTATAGCACCTGGGTAGTACGAGTAAGAAAACTCACTGAAGCAGATAGGCGAGGCAGTTTCACGTTATCCCTGGCACTCCTCCAGCAGCAGCATCCCAGCACCAACAGAGAAACCCTCCCTGTGGGAGAAGGAAAATGAAATGAGGACCCACTTTACCAGCGCTGGCTGGCTCACTGGACCCCACGTGGTTCCTGTGCCCCAAGTTCAGGGCGGGCTCCCACAGACTCTGGCTCTGGGCCCACCCCAGCACCACCAGGCTCCAGGCAGCTCCCCAGGATGGAAGCTCCCAGCCTACCCCAGCACCACGCTGGCCCCTGCAGCCCCAGCCTCCCGGCCAGCAGCCATGAACCCAGATGCCAGGCCCACCTCAGCAGTCCTCAGCACCTGGTCCACTCCCCGAGACCTAGGACCCAAACTTGCCATGTGGACCATTTGGATTTCAGGTAAAAGTTCCACCTATCAATTGACTGTTACGCTGACTTTCTTTGCCAAATATTTCTCTCAGAGACCTTCCCGGGAGGCATTGCTATGTCTGGGATCACGTTCATATATTTTGGGCTTCCCTGGGCATAACACAACCATAATAGCATTGTGATCTCATCCCAGTTCTAATGGAATCACCTGTCTTGTTTAAACAAACCTATGTCAAACTGTTCAAAAGAACAATTGTTAGGTGGAACGTTTACCTGAAATCCTAGAGAAGGGAACTCTGGCAAACTCGGCTGGGCCACAGGGAGCTGCCACTTTTCCTAAGTCATTTGCCTTCAGTGATTCCACCTCCTAAGTATAATTCAAACAATTTCTTGAAATCTGTCTCCCAAATTAGTGTTTCTCCTCCTTGAAAAGGAGCAAGGAAAAGAATAGAATGAGGACTTTGATGATATTCACTCAAGAACCTATAGAATTTTCTATTTGAGATTTCATTTTTAAAAGAAAGGAAAATAATTACTTGAGAAGAATTTACTCTGCATTATGAACTGTCTTCATCTACCCTCTGTTCATCAGTTGTAGCTAACATCCTTTCCTCTCTAACTCTAAGCCTAGTTGTGGTCTGCTTCCTTCTCATCGCTCTTGCTCTGAGTCATTGTTTTGATCTGCCTTCGGGTCCTATGCTGATCTGTGTCCCAAGCTGACCCATGTTGGTTCATTTAAGTGAAATCAGTACTGTTGTGCTTCTTGAAAACAGTTTTTGATTCCTCCCTTCTTGCTCAACTTGCAATCCTTAAATTCCCAGGTCTTGATCTGCATTATTCTAGCTGTGTTGGCTATGATCTAGGCAGTGCTGAAGGGATGAGGCACACCTACATCACTGCATGTGTCCCTCCGGTAATGTGGGCGACAAAACGCCCCTAGATGTGGGAAAGGAAAATTACTTTGGATGGTACTTAGAAAACTTCCCAAAGTCTTTAGATAACAGCTCCCTCCTTCCACCTGACCCATTCTCTGGGTAGAGGCAAGGGAAGAAAATTAACAGGTTTTTTTTTTGGTGGGGGGAGCAATTTTTCATTTGGGACCCTTTTGGTTCTGTGCACTCCTTATGTTGTTAAAGTCTGACTCTACTTTTTCTCGCCTCCACTCTAGAAAGTCTGGGGAGATATGTGCTACTCTCAGAGCATCAGGTAACTCTGGGCACTTCCTCTGTTTCCTCTGGCCCCTGTGGTTGGCTTATGTTTGATAGTCACCGGTAAACTAAGGCTATTATTAGTGATACTGAGAAAAAAGTGAAATCCTGAATCTAACAGGGATAGAGGTCAAATGAAAGGCAAACACACACTATATATAATCAGAGATGAATGACAACTATGGTCTTAATAGGAATTTCAGAAAAGATTTTGTGTGACTCCTGACTCAGTAGAGGGAAAGCAATTTACATTTCATGTCTGAGACAGAACAATCTGTCACTTAGAAATATTTGGGTCAGTAATATTGGCTGAGAATGAAATCATGATGAGAAAAGTTTATAGAAAAGTTCCAAGACCAGAAATCTTCCTTCCTTTTCCTTCAAATTTATATATATATATATACATACATACATACACACATATAATGTGAATTTATATATAAATATATATGTGTGTGTATATATATATATATCCATCCTGCCACTATAAGACTGGCAGATGATACGTGGTTTACAAATTTCATCTGGATTAGAAAATAATTAGATTCTCTGCATCTTTACCCTATGATGGAATTTTACTTACAAACATTCAGAATTGTTAGCAGGAACAACAAAAAAGGAAAAGTGGTTTCTTAATGAAGCATACTGTGATATAGAGAAAAGATAATTTAGGCATATACAGGTATGAAGAAAAAGAGAATAAATGGAAATATTTCATTTTTCAACAAAATGACTACAGATGTGTCTTTCAAAGGATTTTCTATTTAAACCTACATTTTTAAAAATAACATACTTTATAGATCTTTTGGCTCAAAAATAATGGTTGTTGCTATATACAAATATTTTGTGATAAAAAATTAGAATCACATATGTGCAAACATTTAGGGCTGGTTATTGGCTGCAGAACTGTCTCTGTTTACCATAGATCTCAGACTCAAATTCTTCCAAATTCATTTGTGCTAAAAAGGATGTCACACTTCAGTTCACCACATCCTCACAGTGCGGCTAACAGAGATTTTTGCCTATGACCAAAACTCGGCTGCATTGTCTAGGCAATGCTTTATTGTATCCTAAAGCATCCCTTCTACAGAAAAAACCCTGAGCTGCCTCGTTTTTGCCTCTGGAAACTGCTCAGCTGTCCTGCAGTTCTCTATTTGCACTCTGCAGCCTGGGAGGTTGCTAAGCAGCAAGCGGTGCTTCTCTGCTCAAAGACCTGCTATGTTTAAGGGGCTCCTTGCTCTAGATTTTCTGTTTAATGATAAAAAAAAGACTTAATACAGCAATATTGGTCTAGCTTTTACTTAAAATCTGTCCAATGTCCTTGATATAGTGACCATTTTAGTAACAGCACTTCATTTGTGGTGGGATCATAACATGTTAGATTTCCAGTGTTATTGAACAGTTATCATGTCCACATCCCCAGTTTATAGATGAAGAGCCTGAAGCTCAGAGAACTGAAGTGAAATATCTAATTTGTGGGAAAGTAATTTTCTTGTATTCCTCAGAACCCAGACGCCAAGTATAAACCCTACTGTCAGGAAAGTCATCAGGGAGAGTGAGTTGCTGAGAGCAGATCAACATTGGATAAAGGATTCCCTTGGATACAACCAAAAAAAGCCCTTCTAAACAGCCCTTACTTCTTTTGTTGGTCTCAGGTCAAGAAATGGATGAACACCAGATATCCAGAAATATGCACATAACGCATATGCATTTAAATTTATTTAAACTCAGAGTACATGGGTTCTCTGAAGTTCATCTAAAAATACAGTAGGTTAAGAATCCCGATTCTAGGGCACCTGGGTGGCTCAGTTGGTTAAGCGACTGCCTTCAGCTCAGGTCATGATCCTGGAGTCCTGGGATCGAGTCCCGCATCAGGCTCCCTGCTCGGCGGGTAGCCTGCTTCTCCCTCTGACCCTCCTCCCTCTCATGCTCTCTGTCTCTTATTCTCTCTCTCGCAAATAAATAAAATCTTAAAAAAAAAAAAAAGAATCCCGATTCTAAATGGTTTAAATATCAAGAATATTCTAATATATTCTGAACTAATCATTGCCTTGTCCTTCTTAATATTTATTGAGTACTTACTGTGTTCTAGGAGCTTTACATGTATTTAGATATTCAGTCCTCTTAAAAATCCTATAGATTGTTACTATTATAATCTTCAACTTACAGATGAAGAAATTGAAACACAGAAACATTAAGTAATTTGACCAAGGTCACGGAGCCAGTAAGTGTTAGTATCAAGACCAAGATTCAAATTTACATAGTCTGGCTCCAGAGTTGGAACATGCTTTTAACCACTGAGTAATGTAATTGATAAAACATCTATAACATGCCAATCACTTCTGCTGACTGTTTTCAGTTTTCCAAACCTTCCAAAGGAGGTTATCATTATTATTTCCATTTTTTAGATGAGGAAACTAAGGTTTATAGATATGAAGTCCAATGTTGCTAAAGCTAGTAAGTTATAGAACTGAGAAATGGACCCAGACCTCCTAACACACAGTGCAGCATTACTTTGTCTATAGCAACACTGTCCAATAGAACTTTCTACATTGAGGGAAATGTCCGGTATGGTAGACAGTACTTGCATCTTTATTATAATTGTCCATAATAATAATAAAACTGAGGACATATGAACAAAGGACAAGAGTTTGTATGAGAAATTGAAGCATGAATTCCAATCATTAAAATAATGTCAACTGAGCTGTTACCATAAACATCTTTATTCTAAATAAATCAAAGAAAAGACAAAATAAGGTTTAAAAAATAAGGTTAGGTTAAAAAAAAAAGTCAGACCTACTGTTACAATTTCCAAATATAAGAGAAATAAAGTGATGTTCTTTCTTGATTGTATGTACTCTAGACATCTTTTCTTGGAATCTTTTTTTCCCCCTAGTTAGACTTCAGGACAGCCTAGTTGATACTTTCTTTTAGATCCATTGCTCAGGTCTGCTTTCTCAGCACAAATACACTGATTCCATGCTCCTAATTATCAATCTAGTCACATATTAAAGAACCTGAACTGAACTATCAGTAGAGACGTGACAATGTTCTCATGCCATTCATTAAAAAGATGTGCTTTCAATTTCCACACCTATAAAGTAGTAGACAGGCCAGCCCAGTCATACTCAACAAAGTTGGTATAGAAATATGAGTTTATATATGTCATGAAATCCAAATTTTATCTTCCTCTCTCCTGCCCTGCTCCCATTAATAGTTAAGTTCATGGCTCACCAAACTCCATGCTTAGGACTGGCTTGTCTCTAGCTCTGACTTCAGTTCTTATTTTGATTAATATTCACAGGTCAGCTCTCACGGCAGCTCAGCTTTATGATTACCATTGCACAGACTTCTGAAAATTGGCCATGTTATCGATGGAATGTTTGTGTCCCCCACCTTCAACTGAATGTGGAAGCCCTAACCCTCAATGTGCCTGTATTTGGAGATGGAGCCTCCAAGGAAGTGATTAAGGTTAAATGAGGTCATAAGAGTGGGGGCATGATCTGATAGGATTACTGTCCTTATAAGAAGAGACACCAGAAATCTCTTTCTCTCTCTCTCTCAAACACACACACACACCCACACACACAAGCTCAGAGGAAAGATTATGTGAGGACAAAGCAGGCATCTCCTAGCCAGGAAAAGGATCCTCACCAGAAACAGAACCCTGTTAGCACCTTGATCTTGTACTTTCCAGCCTCCAGAACTATGAGAAAATAAATTTCTGTTGTTCAAGCCATGCAGTCTGTAGTATTTTGTTATGGTAGCCAGGTAGAGTGATATAGGTCCCTTTCTATCATGGGCAAAAAGTGGTTGACATGAACTCCCAAGGAACAGAGATCAGGGACCAGTCCTCTTCACAAGTTCAGGAAAAGTAGAAGAAATGGACTGATTGTCAACCAAGCCAATATATAGATAGATGTCACCCACAACTCTGAACCCTGGGAGCAGATGACAAGGAGTGGGCACTCAACATACTGCTCACAAAGTTAATAAGCCTCTGGAAAAGGCTCCACAAGGACCAGCACCTGGTGGAGGAGTAAGAGGCTCCAAGAAGGGTCCATGTCATTGGGGTGAACATGGCACATCTAGAGTAGAAGAAGCTCATTACCATGCATTGATATTTGAATCCAGTTTTAGCTAGGCACAAGCTATCAATATCCCAAGGAGAAATTAAAGAGAATAAGCAATGCTAATTCAATTCCACACATATTTATTGGTACTTACCCTGTACCAGGATAGCTCATAGCTACTGCAATAGCATATATATGCACAGGGAGGAGTATTGGATCACAGAAGACAAACAACTGTGGTAGTCATGGAGGAAGAAGTTGAGATAAAGAGATGCTCTTGAATGAGGTGACATCAGAATTCAAAATGCAAGGGTATGAGAGAGATAGCTAGAAAACAAAGGGAAAGGGCAGGCAGAGATGGCAATGTGAATATAAGTTTGAAAAGGAAAAAGAACATAGCAGACTGGGTGACCTCAGGCAAATTGATATCACTAAAGAGTAAATCATAACATGGAGATTGGTGATATTTATAGCTGGAAATCTTGGTAAAAGTCAGATCATGAAGAGATGCATGTGTCATGCTAAGAAAATTGGACATTATCTTATTGGTAATGGACATCTTTAAAGAGCGTTAAGCAGAAAAGTTACATGTTACATGTAGGTGGTCCCAATGGGTGTATAAAGAAGGGATTGGTTCAGAGACCAATTCAAAAGTTTTTTACCAAACCAGGCAAGAGATAATTCCATATTTTGCCAGAAACACTCTCCAGGTTTTGATCCAACAACCTTCAATTGAAAACCTGCCTCTTGGCAACTAAACCCCAGTCACATTCCCTTTCAGCCCCTGAACTACTAGGTAGAGTCAATACCATTACCCCTGTTTCCAGGGTTTAGAAGCCCTTTGATCTTACCAGCTGAGGCCACTTAGTACTCCTGCAGGACCAGCTCATTACCATTACTGGGAACGTGAAGAACCCTGGAGCAATAGGAGAGCATAAATATCATGTGGCTGCTTACCTGCTCCAGCATTATGCTCACATTGCACTATGTCTTGCTTCTGTGATGGAACCCAACCTAGCATATCAAATCAAAGATTACGATCCCGGACCATTTCCTTTAGAATATTGCTTGAGTCTTCACATTAGCACCCTTCCAGGAGCCTGTTTAATCTAAGTCTAGGCTCCTCCCTTGTGCCCACCGCAGGATTAGGTTTCAGCCTCAGGAAGTTTGGACCAAGAGTTGGAGTAGCCATGAATGTGCTCACGGATCCCTTCCTGTAGAGAGGAAATCCACAGCAAGAGTTGTCCACAAGTATGGGTGTTATGGCCTGGGGGATCTTGAAGCTAACACAAGACCATAGCATATATCAGAGGTCCAAGTTCTCTTCTGCTTCATGAATAATGGGCATGTATATCTCTTTCTATAAATCAAGAGATCAGTAGTGTGCATTCTTACTTTGCTAATGCTCAGTGATCTTTGTCCTTTCTGCAGAGACATCTTTGCCTAAAAAAGGTCTTCAGAAGAAGAATCTATACAAAGTGAAAGTACTAAAAAGTTTTAGATTTTATCCATTATTAATCACAATATCATGGAAGGAAGATTTATGCTTCATGGCCGTAGGCAAATTGCTTAAGAACTCTTTGGCTTGGTTTCCTTAACTTTAATTATAGTAACAATACCTGCCTTAGGTAATTATTCCAATAAGGTTGTTGTAAAGTTAAAGGAATTTATTATTCAACTTCTTTGTGCCTCAGTTTCTTTACCTAAAAAAACAGGAATAATAAAAACACCTACTTCATAGAGTTGTGGTAAAAAAATCACTCAAGTATATAAAATACTGAAATACTTCTCACATGCAAGGATATTTTTCCAAGGAGATAATACAAATGGCCATCAAGCATATGAAAATATGCTCAACATAATGATCAGAGAAAATGCAAATCGAAACCATAATGAGACACCTCTTACCTTTTTTATCAAAAAAAAAAAAAGACAAGTGTCAGCAGTTGGCGAGGATGTAGAGAAATTGTGCACTGTTGGTAGGAATGTAAAATGGTTGAGCCACTGTAGCAAATAGTATGGAGGTTCTTCAAAAATTTAAAAACAGAATTTCTGTATGATCCATCATTCTCGCTTTAGGATATATATCTAAAAGAATTGGAAAAAAAAATCTCAAAGAGGTAGTTGCACAGCTATGTTCATAGTATCATTAATCATAATAAGCAAGAGGTAGAAGAATTTAAATATCCATCAATGGATGGATACAATGGAATATTATTCAACCTTAAGAAAAAGGAAGTCCTGTCATATGCTACAACATGGATGAACCTGGAAGACACTGTGCTAAGTGAAACAGGCCAGTTACAGGACAAATACCACATGATTCCTCTTATATGAGGTATCTAATATAATCAAACAGAAATGGTGTACCAGAGACCAGGCGTAGGGCAGTAGGGGCATTTTTGTTGGGTGGGTGTAGAGCTTCAATCACGCAGGATGGTAGTGGGGTGGTTGGTTTCTGGGCATCTCTTACACAATGTGCATATGGTCCACAATATTGTACTGTACTCTTGGAAATTGCTGGAAGGGTGAATTTTGTGTTATGTGTTTCTTTGCCATACTTTAAAAAGCTGGGAGAAGTAAATTCTGTGGCAGAGACTGACACTTGATTATACCTAAATCTCCGGAGCCAAGCCTGAGATTTGGCAAAGAGCAAAGGTTTAAAACAAATGTTTCTTAAAGGAGGAAAGCCTGAATGAATGAATGCAAGAATGCACCTGAGACTAAAATGTATTCAGCTACTGGATGTTCACTGGGGACACTTGCCTCTCCCAACCTTGGGCTTGGTGTCCATGGTGGTGACTGGAGGATGAATGAATATCCTTGTGATAGTCAAAAAGTGTCATTTTCAGATAAAAAGCTATGTGGGAAAGGTAGAAAATTCCAGATTCACTGACTGCCCTTTTCCTCCAAGAAAGTTTGTCTAAACTGTCCTACTTTCTCAGCTCTTGTTGTCAGCAGGTCTTGCTTCTTCAATCCTTCATTTTTGTTATCTTGGTTTCCTGAAAACTGATGTTTCCCTATACTGAGATAATTTCTTTTCCTATTACACATTTGAGTTTAATTCTTGAATTATAAAGTGATTCTGAATGTAGGTCACCTCTCTCATGTACTGCAGAAGCTAGAAGGATCTGAAGCAAGAGCCGTCAGAAGCTGAGTCATGCAGAGCTGGCTTTTTCAATGCAAGAAGGTCTCCCCAGCAAGTTTGCCCAGTATTCCTGGACCAAGGGTTTCAGGGGGCGGTCTTCTCAGTCCAGTCTAAGGAGGTAGCAAGAAAGCAAAACATATTCATTCATTCAGAAAAATACAAAACACAGCCTCAGCATCAGATACTCAAGTACTAGGATAGGTCAGAGAGACAGAAAAATCCGTGATTAATCTCAGAGGGATAAGCATAGGAATGTGGATACTGGCTGCAGGATAACAGAAGAGTTGCCACTATCTTAGCTAAGAATGGCTGAGAGTGCTCAGTAAACACTTTCCATAAAAGAACTAATCTATAAAAGATGGCCAGGAGTCAGCCAGGCTGAAGGGGTAGGGGGTGCTGGATGGGGACCTTATACATTATAAGGGGAGGCAGCA
This sequence comes from Mirounga angustirostris, assembly GCF_029215605.1. NCBI lineage: Eukaryota > Metazoa > Chordata > Mammalia > Carnivora > Phocidae > Mirounga > Mirounga angustirostris. Next base: position 53,947,795 of record NW_026991712.1, on the reverse strand, counting down.
GTTCACTCATATCATTGTGCTCTAGGAGAATTGCTATGTCTGGAGAAAAGAGTCCAGGTGGAAAAGTTGCAAGAGATAGAAGGCAAGGGCTTAACGCAAAAATAAGACCAAGAAGGTGCTCATGTACTTTCTGGTAGATTTGAAATTTCTCTTGAAGACTATGGGAAGTGAAGTGGCGCAAAGAGAATAGCTCTTCAGAAAGACAACTTAGCAACTGTGTGCAGGGTGGATTAGAGAGAATGAGGTAGAAATGGGAAAGCTAGTTACATGGCTATTGTTACTCCTCAGGAGAGACGTTATTAAAGTCTCAAATAGGGAAAAGGTAGTAGGAATGAAGAAGATAGAAAAGATCCAGAAGCCTTTTGTCACAAGGTGGTAAAAGGATGCATTTAAGATTATATACTCTCAAGTCAGACTTCCTGGACTTACCACTTGCGTGTTTTGTGGAAACATAACTTAATCACTATTTTTTAGTAATTTTATTTTAACTTTGTAATTATTGCTATTCAAAGCATAAAGGGAAAAATACCTACCTGCAAAATACTACCATCCAAAAATGACACACTGCAAATATATCACTGTGTATTTTTTGTGCTTTATATCTTTTTTTACAAAATCAACACCATAATACTCTATTCATTTGTTCTGCAACCTACTTAAAAGCTAATTTCTTTTTAAGAAATCTTAGAACCACAACTAATTTAATGAAAACTTAAACAATCACCTTATACAACCGACAATTGTTTTGTTATATGGGTTCAAGTTTCTTTTTTATAGAACAAAACAAATACATTCAAAGTCCCACTTATTCTGTGATCATAAGTACCACTCTCCCTTTGTAGGCAACCACTATCTTAAACTTAGTATATATATTTCCATTTCCACACCTCTAAAAACATGTATTTTAACTGTGAATAATATATAACAATGCTCTATATGTGTATCTTTAATTGTATAAAATGAACTTTCTATCCCTATATTTCTTAATTTCTACTGTGTGGTCTTTCTGGGATCCTCTGCTTGCTCTGACAAATCTTGTGAAAATGGAGGTCCTGTGTGTTCTGGCTCAAACCCCTGACACAGCCACTGAGTTTCTATTGTTAAAGTATCCTCTCAATTAGCGGAGTTTTTCTTTTTTTCTTTTTTTACAGACCACCAAGTCCCAAAGACTATGTTTACCTATTGGTATGGTCATTATCAGTTATTTTAAAGGCTAATTAACAAACGAAGATGTAAATTGATACACGCTATATGTTGATATGTTTGTTTCATGCTGCATAAGATGAGAGTTATAGAGCTAAGAGAAAAAAGACATGAAAACATAATATGATAAAAATTAATAAAACATGTAGGAGTTTGTAATAATAGCCAAAGGCTCACCTGGGTAGCATATTTCCCAATGAGGGATACAAACTATAATAAAAATTCTTGGCTGTAAACAACTTTAAACTGTACAAGAGAACTTTCTATAATTTTATTTGAGCTTCACAATGAGACTGCCAGATGGAAATCAGGAATTACTGTCAAAGGAATTTTGCAAATGAGGAAATTTCAGCATACAACTTTCAACTCACTTACAAAACTGCACTTGAACTCTTATGCTGTTTCTAAAGCCTGAATGTGATTCCAGTCTGGATAAAGTCCAGACTGCTAACCTGGCTGCCCCCGATGCTGCCGCCATGCCCATTGACTTGCTGTGCTTTTTCAAGCTTTGGGGAACATTATTCTTTATTTCCACCATGTCCTTCCCTCTTTGCTCCCCAATTAAATGCAATAAATATCACCCTTTCTCTGACGCTTTCTTCAAAATTAGTTACACCCTCTTCTAAGCAGAGGCAGCATTTTGTAATACCTTCATTAAACCATGTTTTTGTTGTTTTGTTTTGTTGTTTGGCTTGGGTTTTTTTGTTGCTTTGCCTTGGTTTTGCTTCTTTTTTTATATGTACAATTGCCACAAAAAAATTGCCTTTTTCTCCTCAAAGGAACTTAGTATAGGACTTGGCAAAGAGATGAGCTCAGAGCAATATTTGTTGAATGAATTAATGTTTAAAGACAAATCATGAATGAAAGTTTGTTCAGCCACTGGGTATTTTCTGGAAAAGCCTTGCACTTCAGAATCTGTCTATGTATTCTGTAGAGCTTGGGCCCAGCATCTATGGTGAATGAAGAATTAGTGGCAAAGAAGAAATCCTTTATGAGCACTTGTGCCTGAAACTCTGAGGGTAAAAGGGTGGATTACAGACAATATATCCACATACACCTGGTGATCTTTCATGTTCCTTTCCCTTTCTAGCTGTTTTGAATGGAGCAGCCCTCCACATAACAGGGAGAGCCTGTGCGAGATGGTGGAGCTATAAGAGGGAAGGAGCCTGGATTCCTGAATCATTACTTGGAGGAGAACCACCCATCCAGCAACATCTCCATTATACCATTGTGTGAACAAGAAATTTTACTGTGTTCAGTCCCTAAAATTTGGGGGGTTATCTGTCATTGCCACTCAATTACTTTAACTTAGCACACTAATAACACAATACCACTCATATACATTAAAAACAAGTGCACAAAACCATATGCATTTTTTAAAAAGATTTTATTTATTTATTTGACAGAGAGAGACGCAGAGAGAAAGGGAACACAAGCAGGGGGAGTGGGAGAGGGAGAAGTAGGCTTCCTGCAGAGCAGGGAGCCCGATGCGGGGCTCGATGCGGGGCTCGATCCCAGGACCCTGGGATCATGACCTGAGCCGGAGGCAGATGCTTAACGAATGAGCCACCCAGGTGTCCCAATATGCATTTTATAAAACACATACAAACAAACCAACCAACAAAATAGATGTGTCTTAATAGAATGGTTGCCTTGGAGGAAAGATGAGGGCATGAAAGTAGACCGAGAGCTACAGAGACCAGCAGTGATGAGGCATGCTGTGAGGGAACAGCTAAGGAGTGGAACTCTGTTCCTGAGTTCCAGAGAAAGGGAATACTGTCATTGTGCAAGAAAACTAAAGGAATTTGAAACTTGTGGGCTCAAGCAACTGCCCAGTGGAGGTAGAGGAGCCAGGCCTGGAGTTTGCGTGAGGTGGGGGTGAGATGGAGCATAGCTGAGACCTTCTCTCAGACGGCATGATGGTGAGGAATTGTGGTGCCCTCTGGGACAGAGGTGGGCTGGGTGGTCAAGGGCCAGAGGCCCAGATCACAGCTAGGAACACTAGTGAAAGAGGTAATGATTCTGAGATGCCAGGAAGCAGAGTGTTAATCTTAGCTATCATAAATTTGTGGTGCATTTTTGGGAAATTCACTGTATGATCTATACTTCAGTTTTCTAAGCCATAACATAAGTGTAATTACTACCTTATTTATTCTAGTGGAGTGCATGACACAGCATAAATGAATCTAAAGTGTTCTTGTTCAAGTATGAGCACCTCATAGTGGGTGTGTATCTGTATATGAGGACAGAAAGCAGCCTACAAATCCGCATGGATATGAGGTGCTTAGCAGCTGCAAGAATCTGACCACCTACTGATTTAATTATCTCACCCATGCAACATCTGTTTCTGGAAAGCAAATCTAATGCCCCTCTGCAGAGTTAAACCTAATGGGGAGCCTCGAGTAAGTGCAGTCTAAATAGTTCACGATGTGGGGTGCCTGGGTGGCTCAGTTGGTTAAGCAACTGCCTTCGGCTCAGGTCATGATCCTGGAGTCCCTGGATGGAGTCCCGCATCGGGCTCCCTGCTCGGCAGGGAGTCTGCTTCTCCCTCTGACCCTCCTGACCCTCCCCCCTCTCATGCTCTCTCTCTCTCTCAGTCTCTCTCTCAAATAAATAAATAAAATCTTAAAAAAAAATAGTTCACGATGCTTCTGCTATAGATTACCTAAAGACATGGTGCCCAGGTGACCACAAATGTAAGAGATTCAAGAATATTCAGTGAATGAAAGCAAGCCCAGAACTGACATTTTCAGAACAAGAAGAACTGACCTGGAGAATGTTCCATTAATAGACTCCCTTTCTGGGGCCAGTTACCTAAGTAGGTAATATCTCTAATTTATGGCGTCTAAATATGGGGTCCTTAGATCACTAAAATCCATGAAATGGTAAGCAAATTATGTGTATATGTATTTATGTGCATTTTTCTGGGGAGAAAGTGACTTTCCTCAGATTTTCAAAAATAATTACTGAATTCAAAAAGGCCTGGAATAATGGGGTTTAGTTTCTAGTGTAGAAATTTATACATATAATTGGTATGCCAAACACTGAATGGGAAAAACAAGTCCTCTTGAATCAAGGGCAATACTGGGCAGGAAAAGATGTCAAGGTCGGGCTGGAAGAGTAATTAAGTTAACCTCTGAGTGGCATTTATCATCCTGGATTTGTCTACAAGACTACTTTTCTGTTTAAGGAATGTATTGCTGCCCTGACCCTTCTTTGGCCTTTTGGAGAAAAAGGTTCTTTAAATCTGGAAATCATTGCATTGAATACGAAGTCCATCTTTTTGTCCTTCAAAAACTTGTTGCCAAAATCGACATCTATGAACCCAGCTAAGCAGCCCCTCTGAAAGTGATGGTCAGAGTCTATGTCCATGTAGAATTTTAGGCTTGGCGATCAATTCACTCATTTCTGCCCTCATTCATTTACTCACTCAGGAACAGGTTAAGATTGGGATTTAGGTGAGGGTCAGGAGTAAGGGCAGGTACCATGTTTGGTTATGGATGATATTAAAATTTAAGAGAAGTAATAATCCTCAGAAAGATGGATTATGTTTAAGAATGGGCTAAGTGTTCAGTGTTAGGTGAAACTCTGATGTGTGTCATTGGGGATGTATGTCTGTTGCAATACACTACTTCCTAATATATAAAAGTGAAAGTTTATTAATTAATTTAGGTCAAGAAAAAATATAGGATTGCCCAAATGTCTTGGTTGTTAAACCATCATCCCAATTAAATTGACGGACACCCCATCTGAGGCAGAAGGGGTAGGCAACACTAATACACAGATGCTGAATGACATAAAACAATTGGCCTCATTTTGAGGAGTATTTTACAAGTGAGGGAAAGGATAGATGTGGAGGAGGCCCTTAGGCAGTTAGAAAGAGGATCTATCACAAAGTCTTCAATATTCTAAGATATTTATCTTGAGGATGATGGCAGTGCAGGTTACCAAAACGGGTTCCCCATCTTCCACCTCCAAAAGTCTGCAACTCCTTGGAAACCAAAGTGGGTGATATGGAGGCAGCTGAGCGCTAATGGTCCCAAATACCTGAAGAGACTTGGCAGCATCACAGAGACCCAGTGGCATGTAAGCTTTCTGTCAGCCCCACAGTTGCCTTCAGGAGCATCCTGACTACCAGGAGGCAAATGCCCTGCTGAATCTGCCATGTGAGCCTCTGCAACACTGTTCCTTCAGAGGCAGCTCCTTTCCTAGGTCCCTTTCCAGACTCTGGCACCATGGGAATCCCCCTCCACAGGCTTCTGCCAATAAGCTTAACAAACCCAATTCCTGTATTTGTTCCTTACAGAATTCCAAGAGGAAGGTAGTCACACAAAGCCCTATAAGTGAACTTACCTTCTTTCTGTTTCTTTCAAAGATTTCATTTAATGGAATCAATTCTAAAAGCACCTGAATCTACCTGAATTAGGCAGGTGTGCTCAATGGAGCTAAGAGAACGAGGCCCACAATAGGCATATGAGTGTAGAGGGGAATCGTGTCATTACCAAAGGACTATCTCCTTGGAGTGTAGAGCAGCAAAGTCTCATGGAGCAACTGCAGCTGTACTGAGCCAAGAGGGCAGGAGAAGAAACAAACACCCAGTAGGGAGTATGGAGCAATATGGAGGGTGACCATCAGGTATTTGTACACTATATTTCTGTTCCACTTATTCAACAAATAGACTATATATGGATTTATAGACAATACTATGTTCCAGGAACTGTTCTAGGTCTGAGTCAGTAAACAAAATAGACAAAATCCCTGCTTTCACAGAACTCCAGTTTGTCTTCATAGCAACGGCAGGTACTTTGAGGAGCTATACCTAGAGAAAGACTTGGTTCTTCAAGTGCTCTGATGCTCAAAGCTGACACTTCTATAAGGAAAGAAATTACCTGAAAATTGTTCACGGATGATGCTCCCCTGTGGGCCAGTTACTGAGTGCTGAGTATCTTTCATTTGCCCCTCTAGATCCACTCTCCATACTTCTCTACCCTGCTCTTCTCTGTGAGAGTTTAACCTGTATAGACTCAATCAGTGGGTACCTGTGCCTCACTGACTTCCAGTTGGCTTCAACTGATGGGAAACCAGATGGGAGAGAAGGTAGTGTTGTCAGGATATAATTCCACTGACTCCTTCCTTTCAAATTTGCCTCAAGCTGGTGGTGTTCCTTAAATCTTGGTGGTGGGGAGTGGGGAGGGAGGGAGCACTCTGTTCCTCTCAAGGAGCCTTCTCTCCATGACTCTGTGCTGCCAGGTCCCAGGAATTTCACTTCCTCTTGTCCCTTCAGGCCTAAGGGTTGAAGCAGAGGCTCTACTCATGACCAGTGGTTTCTGGACTACCCCCATGTGGTTCTCCTACTAGACCTTGCCCATTTTGTAAATAGTTCCTTTGTGTAGTAGGCTGAATAATGGCTACCCAAAGATATCCCTGAAACCTCTGAGTGGCATATAAATATTATAAGGAAAAAGTGCCTGCAAATGTGACTAAGTAAAGCATCTTGAGATGAAAAGATCATCCTGCATTATCCAGCTGATGTCCTTAGACAGAAGAAGAGGAGGCAATGTGACCGTGGAGGCAGAGACTGGCGTGATATAGCCACAAGCCAAGGAATGCCAACAGCCACTTTGGAAAGGGCAAGGAACAGATTCTCCCCTAGAGCCTCCAGAAAGTAGCCTTGCCAACACACTGATTTCAGTCCAAAGATATGATTTGGACCTCTGACCTTCAAAACTATGAGAATAAATTCCTCTTGTTTTGATGCACCAAGTTTGTGGTAATTTGTTACATCAGTCACCACAATATAATACACTTTGTTAATAAATTCTCCTAAATGTTCCTGATTATCCTAATGGGTTATTACCCTGTTAATATTTGATGCAGAGTTCTTACCATGATGGCTTGTAGAAAACCAAAGTCCCCAATATTATGTATAAAATTGTGGGCATACCTAGAAAAATCTTTTGCTAAAAAGAGGCTCCCTAATTTTCATCAGACTCTCAAAACAAACTGTGTCTCAATAGGTTAGAAGTCAAATTATTAAGCCAAATGTTAGTAGTTACCCATTGTACCACTGGAAAAGAACCAGAGCCCTGGGATGTTGATAAGACACAGCCCACAGGGGCAGGCTGGAAGAACCAGTTGGTTTTTTAATGACATTTATCACCTTGGATTTTATACAAGACCACTCTTCTGTTTCAGAATTCTTTATTGCTCTGACCTTCACAAGATGTCCTGTTTCAAGGAAACAATCTCTTAGACTCTAGAATATATATATTTTTTAAAGATTTTATTTATTTATTTGACAGAGACAGAGATAGCGAGAGCAGGAACACAAGCAGCGGGAGTGGGAGAGGGAGAAGCAGGCTTCCCCCCAAGGAGGGAGCCCGATGTGGGACTCGATCCCAGGACCCTGGGATCATGACCTGAGCCGAAGGCAATTGCTTAATGACTGAGCCACCCAGGCGCCCGACTCTAGAATATATTTTGTTTAAAGTTCAATCCATATCTTTCCTGCAAAATTTGAGCCAAACTTAATGCATCTAAGCAGGCCAGAAGGGGCAGCTCAGTTACACACAGCCACACGCTCACCTCTAAAACACTTGGGGTATCTTTTCTATAAGTGTTCACACATTTATCTATTTATGTTTGTAATTAGAGAAATAGAAGCAAAGACAAATAAGATATAGTCTTTGTGACAAAATTGTCAGTCTCTCAATATAATAAATAGGCTCTAAAATAGTGGTCCAAAGCAGGCAGTGATAATCTTTGTTATGGGATCAAGGAGTAGGAATATTGCCAGAGGGAGACGCCAAACCAGCATCTCAGAGCGTAAGAGTTTGCCAGTCCATAAGAGCATATCAGGCCAGCTGCAGGAGAAATATCCCAAACTTAAGCTGTCACCTTCGGTTTTGTTTTGACCAAGTCATATAAGTCTGTTTGTTTCTTTGTTTGTTTTAAGTTTTAGGTCATGAAATCACTACTGGGAAATGCATGAATATACTATAATGTGTTTATCTTTTTAGATATTGATGGGCATTGGGGTTGTTTCCACTTTTTGTCTATTACAAAGAAAGCTGTTCTGAATAGTCACGTACAGGCCTTTGAATGAGTATGCGAATTTCTCCCGGGTAAATGCATAGGAGCGGAATGACTGAGTGTATGCTTGACTTGCTAAGAGACTGCCAGCCTGTTTTCTTGGGTGGTTGTGTCATTGTACATGGATGAGAGTTCCAGTTGTTCTACATCCTCCCTAACACTTGCTATAGTCAATCTTTTTAATCTTAGATATTTTAATCATGTGTACTGGGATTTTTTCAAGGTTTTAACTTGCACTTCCCAAATGACTAAATTTGTTGAGCATTTTTAAATGTTTATTTTATATATATCATAGAATTTATATATATACACACCATAGAATATATATTATGTACACCACGTTCATCATATTATGTATATACATGATCATATGTTATTATATATATTATCATATATTATCATATCATGTATCTATCATGTATAGAATATTCTATATATTCTATAGTAAAGTGACTGTTCAAATCTTTTTTGACTATTTATCAAATCCTTTTGTTTATTGGGATGTTTGTCCTATATTAATGAGCGGTTAAGTGTTCTCTGCACGTTCTAGATATAAGTCTGTGTTCTATATATGCTTTGCAAATATTTTTTCCACTGTATTGTTTGACTTTTTATTTTCTTAACAGTGTATTTTGAAAAGAAAAAGTTTTAAATGTTGATGAAATCTAATTTGCATGTGTGTATTCTGTAGAAGTGAGCAGGAAGGAGGCAGGATAAACAATCTCTTCATCAACTCGGGAAAGAAGAGGGCGTAAATGAAAGTAGTTATGTATGGTTGCACGTAGGTATAGGAGGAGAAACTAAAAGACCATGAGTATAGTTCAAATTGTTTCTGTGTAACAGGATATGAAATTATGCTGCTATGTGGAATGGGAGAAGGATGTGGGATAAAATTATAGACATTGCAAGAATAATAATAACTGACATTTTGATATATTTACATATTTTTATATATTTATATATATGTTTATATATATCATCTCCCTTGAAATTATTCCTCTAAGAAAATTGATCATTTGCAATAAATTATCTCTTTATAAGTGGACAAGAAAATTTGTGATGAAAAGTACAAGTTGAGGAATCAGATATATCTAGGTTAAAATCCTAGCCCTGCCGTGGTCTTGAGAATGTAACTTAATACTTCCTTGATTAAAAAAATGGTGAATGGGAGCAACTGAAATAGAGGCCATAAAAAGGGGTTTCTTAGAATTCTTTTTTAAATCAGTTCTATGGATGACTTCCCAATCAAAATTCCAAAAGGACTTTTTTTACAGAAACTGAAGAAATGATTCTAAAATTTATTAGAAAAGCCAGAACAACCTCAAATAATAATTGACAGAGCTACACTGTTTGATTGTAAGGCAGAGATACAAACTTACAGTAATCAAGTCAATATTGTATTTGAATATAAAGACAGACAAATAAATCAATGGAACAGAATAGTGTCCAGAAATAGACTAATACATAGACAGCTATTTGTTTTTGATAACACAGTTTAATGGTACTGGAACAACTGGATAAACAAATGAAGAGAAAAGTGAATTTCTACCACTATTTCAAATAAGTAAATTAATAATTTAAGATGGAGTGTAAATACAAATGTAAAATTAAAATTATAAAGCTTTTAGAACTATGTTGTCCAACATAGTTACTACTAACCGCATGTGGCCATGAAAATTTTAATTTAAATTTATTAAAAAGAAATTTAATTTAAAATCTGATTTCTCAGTCAAACAAGTCATATTTCAAATGCTTACCCACCAATATAGATAGTTAAAGGCTACAATATTGGATAGGACAAATAGAAATTCTATTGGAAAGTACTATCCTGGAAGATAACATGAGCCAATGTCTTCACAGTTTGGGGGACGGCGAAGATTTCTTAAGTAGGACACAGAAATCAGAAAACAAATTTAAAAATCAATAAATTGGACTTTCTCAAAACTAAAACATCTGCCCATCAAAAGACCCTGTCAAGAAAATGAATAGATGAAACACAGACTGAAAGGAAATATTCACAACTCATATATCTGAAGAAGGGTTCTGTATGCAGAATATATAAAGAACCCCTATAATGCTATAAAAAATGGCAAACCAATAAAAATTGAAAAAAGACTTGAACAGATAGTTAATAAAGGAAAATATACAAATGACCAATAAGTACACAAAAAAGTGCTCAACATTATCAGTCATCAGAAAAATGCAAATGAAAACCACAAAGACATCACTGGACACTCTCTACTGTGGCTAAATTTAAAAAGAATGACACATGTCATATTGATGAGGACGTGAAGCATTCAGAACTCCTAAATATTGCTGTCAAAAGTCTGAAATGGTACAATCATTTTGGAAAACTTACAAAAATTATTTTGGCAGTGTTTTATAAAGTTAAACATATATGTTTATGCTATAAAATTGCTATGGCCTGGCAATATCACTTGGATGAAAGAAAAACAAAAGCACATTTCCATACAAATATTGGGACATAAATACTTCTCAGCAACTAGATTTAAGTGTCAGTCCCAAATTGGAAACAACCCAAATGTCCTTCAGTAGAAGAATAAATAATCAAATTTTGGTATATCCATACAATGAAATACTATTCAGCAGCTAAGTGGGATAACTTACTTATACACAGAAAAACATAGATGAATCTCAAACTTTTTGCTGAGATAAAGAAGCCATATCTAAAGAATAAACTCTGCATGATTTCATTTCTATGAAATTCTAGAAGAGGCAAAACTAATCTATGCCTCTGGAAGAAGGACACTTACTGGAAAGGGGCACAAGTGAATTTTCTAGAACAATGGAAATGTTCTATATATTGTTTGAGGTGATGTGTTCATGGGTAGATGCATTTGTCAAAAATCACTGAGCTACATTTATCATATGTACATTTCTTTGTATGTAAATTATCTCTTGATTAAAAAAAAGAAGTAGGGATACTGTGGGAGTGATAAAAAAAAGTCCATGTGTATAAAGATGTATTCTAGATGCGACTTTCTTATCAATATCTGCAGTGACTGCAGCTCTAGATACTTGTGCCTGCTGCCCACCCATACCCAAGTGCCCTCATAAGACATTCATTATGTAATGCTCCCCATTATCAAGTTTCATGGCAGAAATAGAGACCTTGCCTCCTATGGTCTCCAAAGCCTCAGCTAACAGAGCTCAGCCTGTTCTTCATGTTTCTGCCTTTGGTTTATTGAACATAAGTCATCATAGAATCTGATAAACTCAATATGCCATAGACAACTAGAGTTTTTCTTATTCTAGCAGTAACCGACCCAAACTATTAGTCATCTCTGAGATCAAAAATCTACTGTCTCATTCCTGGCTTGTAAACCCAAGCCCAGACCTCTGCAGACATCTTAAAGTCTGCTGTCAATCGATTTTCTTCTTTTATATTCTATAAACTAACAATAAATAAATGATAGTGCTCACATATCCACTTTGCATTTGCTTTATTGATTGCATTTAGGCACATCTTTTGGTTTTCAAGTGACCTGAATATTCTCAAACATACACCGACATGAAGTATGTTGCCATGGGAACTGAATGCAGCTACACATTGAGATTTACAGACAGGTAATTTAAGAAACTCTGGGGCAAGGAATGAGTGCTTGATAGGGTCCTAAACCCTCATACCAAGGCATATCAAAATTAAATAAGACTTTACTATGTCTTGAAGTAAGGGGTGATTATTATATGGGAAACAGTAGCTGAAAGAATAAAGCATTTCCCCCCTAAATATCAGGTTATTAGAATATGCATTATAATATTAGTTTGATGAGGAAAATCAGGTCTAGATTCTCTCTGTGCTTACTATGTCAAAAACCATAATGTTTTAAAAACCATTGAATATATGCTTTATTAACAATATGATTTAACCTCAAAAATGGATTAATAGTTAATATATAAAGAGAGAACCATAGATTTAGAATTAGAAGAATTCTTTTTTTTTAAGATTTTATTTATTTATTTATCAGAGAGAGAGACAGAGAGAGCACAAGCAGGGGGAGCGGCAGGCAGAGGGAGAAGCAGGCTAAGCAGGCTCCCCGCAGAGCAGGGAGCCTGATGTGGGACTCGATCCCAGGACCCTGAGATCATGACCTGAGCTGAAGGCAGACGCTTAACTGACTGAGCCACCCAGGCATCCCTAGAATTAAAAGAATTCTTAAAAGCAACTCACAGATTAGGGTTCAGTGACCCCCTCCCTGATTCCAGAGAAGGGCCCAATCCTGTGTACCACTGAGAGGCCCGGTTTGGAAACTACTGATATTGCTACTCTTCCTAAACAACAAAAATGCATCCATGCCAAATCATGAACAAGTGGTTTTCTGACCTCTTTATAAACACACCTAGTGTCATGAAGCTCACAGCCTCAAAAAAATAATAGTTGCAAAATGTAATTCTTGCAAGAGACCTAAATATTGGGAGGTTTGATCATTTGGTATCTCTTCTTGCAGACCACCAAAATTGAGGGAAAAGTGAATTTTTTCTTCTTTACCTTCCTACTTATTAGCATGGCCATTTTCATAATGTTAGTTTAAAACACTCCCATTGCTAAAATCAAAAATTTTTATAGTGGCATAGTTCCTCATACTCTGGTAAAATGTTATCTATAAGTTGTCTGATTTTTGGACAAAAGAGCATTTGATTGCAAAGTGTGCCATTAAAACCCTGATTCTATGGAAAATTTAATACCTTCTACAAGTAAATCCATGATTACCTAACATACAAGAAAGAACACAAGATATAGAGCCAGAAGAATTCACTTTGAGTCTTGAGTTTGCTACATACCAACTGTGTGATATTGGACAAGACATTTAATTTCTCTAAATCTAAATTTCTTTCTTGTAAAGTGGTGATGATAATCATGCCTAGCTGCCAAAGTTCATGATTAGATTCAAATGATAATGCAGATAAAAGCATTTTAAAATCATAAAATAATAGACAGTTATAATATTTGATATTTTGAGGCTGAAAATTAGCACTTCCCACTATTTCTTCTCTGACAATGGAAAGTAAGCTTAGATAACATAATAGTAATACGGTATTATAACGATAAAGATCACAATTCAGTGATGAAAGAAGGTTGCACAGTCAACACAACTCATAATAATAATGGTTATCATTTATTGAATGCCAATCAAATGCCAAGAAGTCTATCACTCTATCACTCAATCCTGCTAACAACACTATGAGACAGTTCTTAGCTTCGTTCTAGACATATTAAAACTAGGTGTTGTGAGCATATTGTTTTTATCCACCAGCATCACATCCTTGAGGGAACCAATCGTCCCCATTCCATGATGTCCTAGAGAAGCTTTCCATTGCATCTTCCTGGCTTACCCTAGCCATAGGAATGGAAATATGCAAAATGAGACTAGTAAGTCATCTCTGTGGATATCTATATGAACTTTGGGAGGAAATGTCCCTTTCTGAGTTGTTAAGAGGACTAGAGTCTGAAGGTCTAGTCTGGTGGTCATCTTGCCTACTGTGTGCCACGAACCTCTATGCAGAATAAAGTTGAGCAGAGACAAGTGGTACTAAGGGAGATGAAGCCTTGGTAGCATCTGATCTAGTCAAACACAAGCCTGGATGGAAATTTCTCTCAGACCCAAGTTATAATAGCAATGAATTCCTTTTTGGTTAAGCTTATTTGAGTTATTGTGAAAGGGCCCTGGAAGGAAATAGAATTTCCTGTGGCATAATAACAGTTCTCATGCCTGACACTCTGCACAATTCATGAAGTAACCATTGATCTTTGCTATTTAATACTTCACTAGCCTTGGTGATGTCCTATCATTCTGGCTTCATCTTTGAGATGACACTATGAGTCTGCTGACTCACCACGACAGTAGATAACACCAACCAGTCATACCTCTCTTCACCACATCAAGGAAGCAACATTGTATCATTCAATTCCACACTTCTTTCAGAGTGAACTAAGTCCCCAAATAGTTTGGTATTGTTTGGGGACAAAAAAAGGAATCTAAATGCAATATGGTCAGAAGGAACGTTGAAAAAGCACAGGGAACATGAGAATAAAATGAGAAATATAATTATTGAAGGCTCAAACTAAAAGCTGTGCTATGAAAATGATTTGAGTTTAAGATTACTAACGTATAGCTTTGAAGTAAAGGATGCCATTTTTGAGCTGATGTATTACAAGGTAGACTTACAGACAGGTCTAGGCTCTATGTCTTCACAGAAATGCAGTGTGGCCACAGTCATTCTTTTAATTCATACAACAGATGGTTATTGAGCCCCTATTATGAGCTAGGCACTGATTTTCCTGCCTGGGTACAAATCAACCTCATCCTACCAAGGATGACTTTTATCATGTTAGACCTACAAAAAACAGGGTCACTTTTGAAAGAGGGTTGCTGATAAAATGTCAAGGATCTAGGATGTAATGATTTTAAATGACTCTAAATTATTTCTCAAATTTGGTACAAGACATGATTCATGAATTTTGCAAGCAATTCTGACAATAGGCCATGATTTGTCCTTATGCGACAACATGCACTTAGAAAGAATCGAAATAGAAATCCCATTGGAAAACCAGATTATGCAAATGTGGGACACTTCAAGAGTTCTAGCAAAGACTTTCTGAAAAAAGGTAGTAGATATTTAAAGAGATTAGAACTAAGGGTAATCTGAGTGCCTGTGGGCAGAATCCATGAAAAAACTTCAGAGAATGAGCAGGAACTTGGTGGGGGGAGGGGGCGAAAGCAATAATTATTAATATGTGTAAGGTTGTTCCAGTTCAAAAGACATTTTGATCCTCAAATCTATGTAAATTCAGTATGTACTTAGCTTTATTTTACAGAAAGGAAAATTTGTATTAGATACATTGAAATTTTCTTTTCAGCAGTTCAATAAAATGTTTTTCCTTCCCTTTAATGTTTATCAGCACTAACATGGGTAAAAGTCACTGAACTACAAAAGGCTGGGTTTCAAACATCAAATATTTCGTATCCTAATTTTGTTCACACATTTTTTGCCCTAATTTCTAAGTTTAGTTGAGAAATTTACTCTAATTGTCTCTGTTCTCCTATCTGTTATTGTCAGCCCCACACTACTTTACAGTGTGAAATTGGTAATGAGAAGAAAGCCGATGAAATATGTGGGAATAGAGGTTGAAATCAAACTCAAGATGTTGAACTATTTTTTGCAAGTAAAATAATATAAATTTTTAAGGAGTTTGGATTTATCTTATTTTTAAGATTTTTTAAAAATTAATTTCTATTAAAAAATTAATTTCTATTCATGCTAAAACCAAAACATAGAATGAAATCAAGGTAACCAAATCAAAGTTGAACTAACAAGTATTGTAATTCTCTGAGTATCAATAAATAAAACGTCTTTCTGCCCCTACCTGGTATACGAGGGCAGACTGTGCCTAGAATGGCCTAGAAAGATGTGCTCTTTTACACAAATTTGAAACAAAATCGTCTAGACTACTTGACCCAAAAAGAAGCATCATCTTTACACCAAGTTGTGATTTCTCATTGGGCACAATTTTTTCAGCTTTTATCTAAATCCGGACCTTGGACACTGATGAAGCAAGGGCTGGATTCTGCCTCTGGCGCACATGATAAAAACCTCTCTTAGAAGAGGAGACAGTTAATGTAAATTTATTCTGAGGTCCTCCAGTCTGCCACAGTAAACAATCCAAATATGTGCATGGCAGGATCATTTTTGTATTATTAACATCTCTTTCCAAGTATATTCCCCTATTTGACCTTCAAACTTGCCCACACCGCACATGCTCTCAGGCAGTTAGACTACTTCTGCATGATTTGTCTTAGTCCATCCAGGCTGCCATAAAGAATGCCATAGCCTGAAAGGCTTATAAACAACAGAAATCTGTTTTTCACAGCTCTGGAGGCTAGGAAGCCCAAGATGAAGGCACAAGATCCAATGTCTGGGGAGAGCCTGCTTCCTGGTTCACAGATGGCCAGCTTTTCAGCATGACCTCACGTGGTAGAAGGGGGTAAGGGAGCTCTCAGGGCTCTCTTTTATAAAGGACTAATCCCTTTCATGGGAGCTCCACCTTCATGATCTAATCATCTCCCTAAGGCCCCACTTCCTAACACCATCACATTGGGGGGCTAGAATTTCAACATATGTACTTTGGGGGACCGATGCATAGAGTCCATTGCAATGATTGTCTCAGAAGAGAAATGTCAAGGCAAAAAGTCTGAATGTCAGCAGACTTTTTGGTTTTGACTTCCAAAAGGAAAATGGAAAGAACTGGGACTGAGGCTAAACCTTTGAAAGAAGTGAAGATTAGAGAGAGTGAGATTTACCTTTGAGCCTTCACAATGTTCTCCCAGAACGCAAAGGGAATTTGGGGAAAGCAACGGGAAGAGAGGTAATGAAAATGAATATATTGGAGAAATTGGAGGATGGAAGAATTGCTCAAATAAAAGGCTACTCAGAAAGGCATATTCAAGCAACCAGAAGCTGTGCAAGTTAATTGTCATATCCATGCTTCCAGTGGTTACTCAAGTGAGTGGGAATGTAACAGATAACTTTCTCATGGGTTTTCTAATGGGACTTCCTTCTGGCAACAGCCAGTACTTCCTTTAGAAGATCACCAGCAGGAAGATCACCTCCAGTGTCCTGAGAATTTGCTCACTTCCTATCTAATTTACTCCATATGAACCATGTGTTTGCTTTGCTATAATACCAGAACAGTCAGTCAGAGAGAAGGAAGGAGAGTCTGTCCCAGATGCAGAGTGACCTGGTGAAGGGAGGTTATGGAAAGTACCACGAGATACTCAGCTGGTAGAAGCAGGGTCTAGAAAGAATAAGTTCCCTTCTCCCCAAACTAGGATCCCGACCAAAACTACTCCTCCTCTCCAGTCACTCCCAACCCTCCTCCCCTCCCTGCCCTTGCTTACCTGTGCCAAGAAAAAACGTACAACAGCAAACACTTATCATGCTTTATAGTGTACAAAAGGCTCTCTCACACATAACTTCATTTATCTTCACAACTCTATGAGATAGGCAGGTCAATTCTCATTGTTCTCTCCAATTTACAGGCGAGTGAAACTAAGGCTTTGAGAGGTTATGTCATTTACCCAAGAGCACACAGGCCCTAGAACATGATGGAACTAGGACTCACCTGGTCTCAGTGTGTCCATTCTTTATGGGTGAATTGTTCCTTCACTACTGCTTTGGCTCTGCTCCAGAGTGAAGCAGGCTTTCCTTATGTTTTTTGTTTTATTTTTGTGGTTTTTTTAAGATTTTACTTATTTATTTGAGAGAGAGAGAGCACAAGAGAAAGCAGAGAGCACAAGCCAGAGGGAGGGGAGCAGGGAGAGGGGCAGAGGGAAAGGAAAAAGCAAACTCCCCATTAAGCAGGATCCCTGACTCGGGACTCAATCCCAGGGCCCTGGGATCATGACCTGAGCTGAAGGCAGATGCTTAACCAACTGAGCCACCCTGGCACCTCTGTCCCTATGGTTTAAGAGGCACTGAAAAGCCGTCTCTCTCAAATGTTTCTTCCCAAACTTTCTTCAGTCCCAGAATTCCTGGCCTTAGAGACATTCCTCTAAGTATAGGCAAAGTTTCCAGGAGCCCCTTGGTAAAATGAAACAATACATTAACCCATTCATTCAACCCAGGCTCCCTTACCTGAGACTTCTATGGGACAGAGTGCTGCTTAAGAAAGTTAAATGAAAGCACCAAGCAATGGTGTAGTATGGAGTAGATGCTCAATAAATATTGGGGAATGTTTTTCTAGTTAAAAAAATTTCAGGAATTTTTTGACCCCATGAGATAATCCCTATGCTTTCCCCCAAAATACATAAACAACACAGCCATGGATAATATAACTTCTTGTAACTCTAATAGGAAAATAAAACCTCAGAAAAAGAAATTGAATCTCAACAAATCCAAGTCTCTCTGAACATAATGAGCATGTGAAATCAGAAACCTAAAGGAAAACAGTTAGTTTACCTTAACTCTGCTATCAGTAGTAAAATACTAAAAATTGTTTTCACTAAAATTACTGAATTTATCAGGTCCCCTAGCTCTGTGGCATAGAAACCTAAAGAATAATGCACCCTGGGAATATGTAAAAACCTAGATTAATATTGAATGAACAGCAAAGGATAAACAGGACTTTCTGCTCTGCTCTCACTGAAGATAAACACAAACAGTAAGCTGAGAAGCGAGCATGAATCAAAGAGGAATGCATGCATCGGTTACTGCAATCCAACAGGGCTTTTAAATGTCAAAAGAAAAGTATACTTTAATAAAAATACATAAAAACTGTGCTGAAAAATTAATGTAACACACTGTGTGCAAATAAACCCCTACATGAATAGAAAGTTGAGATTAACTTCAGGCATCAGTGAAGTTAAGGTGATAAATCACTGATGGCAATTTCTCTCCCGATTAGAGGTGTTTTGGGATAGTTGTTACAAAACGGTGGTGGAAAATTTTAATGCACACAACTTGGATATGCAGAGCAAATGTTTTGTTGTTGTTGTTTATGGTTTTCCACATGAGCCCCCATCATCTGGCTAGGGGGCAATTTTTAAATACATCTCTAACCCATTTTAAGTCTGGTCTAATTTGATTATTTTAATAGTCTCTTAAGACAATAGTCTCCCTAGGAGTGGGAGGGAAGCTCAGTCTCTCAGATCTCCTCTGCCTTACCCTGCTCAGCTCCGAAGGAAGGCAGTTGGGTGTATGGGAAGGGAGGGAGAGGAGGCAAGGAGAGAAGTGTGAAACGGAGAATCACGGAGACCTTGAGAACATGGTGCTCTTGTCTTGTCCATCTGGCTGCTGTCTGTCTTGCCATCCATGGCTAGAGTCTATAACTGGTCTTGTCTTCCCAGTTTAGTTATAGCCAGTTTACTCTCTGGCCAATCCGGTCTCACTTTGGCACCTGCTGGCTCCAAACCCGGGGGTTCCCAGCCAGTCTCTGCTGTTAAGACTTCCCCATGCTTCCGCAGACTCCAGGCCAACTCCAAGGTCAGACACCAATCACCTTGGGAAGCCCAGGAAAGCAAACCCTCGGGCTCCGGCTCCCCACAAGCTCCACATGACTAGAGGAATAAAGGGTATGTGTAGTGCAGGAAGAGTTGAAAGATTGGGTCTTTGTGAGGCTCAGAAGAGAGTCAGGACCCACAGCCTCCTTCCTTTCCCTCCCTCACAACTGGAGTCCTGCATCTACCCTGCAGGCCCGAGAAGGGGAAGTACGGAGGCACACATCTGACCAACGTGCTCCTTCCTTCTCTTCCTCTCTGTCCCCTTCCCATTATCCTCCTCCAGGCCTGGGAAAGAGATGGACTTTGCTTTTCGTTCTTCTACACTCTATCCCTGTCGAGAACACGGCTTTGGGGTCATGGGATGGAAGAGACTTTTTCTGCTGTGGGATCTTCTGGGTTTAGTACCTGGTATGTTAAGAGGAAAAAAGCAAAGGCATTTGGGAAATCATCTCTCAGGGTCATAGTCTGGTTATTAATGCTTTTATTTTGCCATATCCCTGCTTTTCATGCCAGGAATTATATATTATTCTGTTTTTCTCTTCATCATTTTTTATAATAAATTATCTTCCTCTGTCAGGCAGGTGGCTGTCTCAGGTTGACCAGGCCAAAGGTCATGAACTCTAAAAGGTAATGTCCAAAATCATACCACTCACCCCCATGTCCATATATATATAGAGAGAGAGAGAGAGAGTCAGCTCTTCCTATATGTCACCATTCCATGTTTAAGACAACACAAATGGATGTGCAAAGCTATCACTTCATATGAACATTTTGTTACATAACATTTATTACAACATATCTCTTCTGTTGTAGTTTGTTTTTAACCTATGACATCTATTGGAGATGATTTTGATGACTCATTTCTGTGGCATTACTGTGAAGAAAGACAAGTTCCTAACTTTATGGCAAATGTGATTATGTGTTTAAAAAAGGCAAACATCTGTTTTACAAGTGATTGGAATGAATGGAAATATTTATCCTGATAAGGAAATTTTGGAGTGTGGGAAGAGTGTACGGAGGACAATGCGGCTTCCTTCAAATGCGTAAGGGGTCTAGAAGTGAAGAAACCAACTTTGTTCCACAGGAACCCAAGAGACAAATTAAAGATTAAAGAAGAAGGAAATAGGTAATACAGTCTGGTTTGGCTTTCTAATAATCAAAGCTGTCTAAATATGGATTGGGTTGAAGCCTTGAGATTCAATTATTATACCATGACTAGGATTTCTCAAGCTGAGCCAGGTGACCACTTAGGGAGAATGTCATGTCAATTATTTAAGAATGTTAAGCTTGTTTCCAACACCTGAGCTTCTATACTTCCTAGAATCTTCAAAGCTGAGAGCTACAGAAGGTAAAATCCCCAATAAAAGATAGAGTCATGGGACGCCTGGGTGGCTCAGTCGGTTAAGTGTCTGCCTTCGGCTCAGGTCATGATCCCAGGGTCCTGGGATCGAGTCCCGCATCGGGCTCCCTGCTCCGCGGGGAGCCTGCTTCTCCCTCTGCCTCTGTCTCTCTCTCTCTCTCTCTCTCTGTATCTCATGAATAAATAAATAAAATCTTTAAAAAAAAAAAAGATAGAGTCATAAGAACATGAATGGCACTGGCAGAAAAATTGACCATGGCCATTCTTTGACAATAATCACTCAGCTATTAAATAAGAAAAAGTCCAAATTACCTATTTAAAACAGAATCAGAGTTTAAATTACAGATTATGACAAAATTGGTGAAAGTAAGGCCATAGGAGAAAACTCAGGAAGTTTTGGCAATGGATATTTCAAAGAATTAGATGAGATTGACTACAACTGATTTCCTGGTTTGGTGAAACAAGAGAGAAAAGCATCATTAATAGGGATTCTATAAATAGAGAAAGAAAGGGTATAAGGTACAAAGCTAAAATGGTGTTGTTGTTAAATTTCAGATGATACCATTTTTGAAGACTTAACTTGTTTTAGTGAGTCCCAAGAAACCACAGCTTATGTCTTTATTGATTCTTTCCTTTCCTCCTTTAGTGTTTCTGCTAACAGTGTTAACAGTGGACAGGATAGATGTGTAACTGATAATTGTTAACAGGAAGTTAACCAATACCAGGTAGACAGGTATTGGGAAGAAGTGTGGAAGGACAGGACAATTTGAAGGATGTGGATAGGAGGCTGCATCACTGGTCATCCTTGTCATAATGTCATGACCCACAAGCCCACAGTCATCAGGGAGAAGGCTGGGAAAGGAAGAGAGTCAAACTGGCCAGAAACAGGTCTCCAGTGCCTGGAAAGGCAGGGAGCGTGGCCAGTGCGGGCAGAAGCAGACATATCTCTGGGAGTGGACATCAGGACAAAGGAAGTATATAAGCTTTGAGCATGTGCTAGGGACCAGCCACTGTGATAAACACTGTATACTGTTAACTTATGAATTCTTCACTTTTATCCTAATAGGAAAGTATTAATATTCTCTTTTTATATTTAATAAAACTGAGGCCCAAAGAGCTTCCACAGCTAGTAACTAGTCACTGGGATTTCAAATCCCAAAGCTCATGGTCTTTCCACTACATCAGGCTAGCAAAATGTGCTTAGGCATGAGCAGATAAAGATAAGTGACAAGTGATGCCAGAGATGGGAGCCAGGTGGCAAAAATAAATCAAGCCGGAATGAATCAAAACAATAAGGCCCCAGGAGGTAGGAGCGCGGGGAGGGCTGGGGTGTCTACAATTCACAGCCCGATGGTCCATTTGAACTAAGCCAGAATTCTACCCAAGGAGCCAGAAAGATACCAAACATGGAAGACAGTGAGGGGTTGAAAAAGCAAAGGTGTTTTTAAAAAGGAGCCCCATACAAAATAGTCTGAAACATTCAGGTGCTGTTACTATAGTCTTGTCTTTTATTAATTCTTCATTCTTCTTTATTAGGGGTTCCCATCTGCTGAACTGAGGGGAAGAAAGAACTTCTGGCTTCCTGATGTCATTCTTCATTCTTCCTTGATCAGCACTACACCCTGTGATTATGAGCTATCCAAGGTCAAGCTGCATCAAGAGGTAACAACTGATGGAAAGATTCCAGAGAGATTTCAGGAAGGCGTCACTACACTGTTCCCCTGTTCTCAAATTTTTGGGGATTCATTTTCCCATAAAATCTATGAATTTCCTCACAGTGACTGGTTCACGAGTCATCAGTATCATCTGAACAACAATAAAGAGGAACAGAAGGCAAAATGAGCGAGGGGAGTAAGCCTGCCCTCATACAGACCGTAGCTTACATGGTCGGATTTCGTAATTTTGATCAACTAGAAGCCTTTTTGCATTTGGACAAAAGCCCTAGTTTAATCATTTTCCAAGAGGAAGCATGAAAAAGAATGTCTTAAAACTAAACAAGTTGAAAGATATACTATGCAAGATGCTCTCAAAGAATGCAGTAATTACCACAAATATAATTATGTTCTCAGAAACAGGTCTATTCAAAGAAGTCAATCAAATATGTGATTATGCATGGCAGTTAAATGAAGGTAGCATTAGCAAGGGTTGTCAATATGCAAATGCTATTGCTCTCATGCCATTCTGATATCATTTATCAAATGGAATGAAACATCCGAAAGGAAGCAGATTTCTCTTATTTCCCTAACACACAGCAAACATCTCTATTTCCATACACATGAAATAGTCTCTTCATTTATGGCAACACATTGCTAATAATTAGACTCATTTTCTTCAGATTTTCTTTTTAAGGGTGAAATATTTCATGGTCTCTATATTTTATTACAATCTAGATGCAACTCATATAAAAGTTTTGTATTTCTGGGAAAGTAATATTACTGGAAATTGCTTTGCTGGCCCAGGGAGTTAAAATGTGGTATCTTCGCAGACATGCCAATACCTAATTCACTCCTGTGAAAACATCTAGGTGCACACATACAGAAAAATACACACATATACATACACCCACACACCTTCTCCCTCTCCCCCTCCTTCAGAGGAAATCCAGAACATCTTTGGCTAGCTACCCATTATAATTTAGGGCGTGTGATTGAAATATAAATTTGCCATTGTCTAAGATCTCCTACAGACATTATTCTAAGCTTCAGGCTAAGGGCCCTGTGGCATATTTGTACAGATGTTACCTTCCCTGGCTTTTCACAGATGGCTCCATCAAAGCCTAACATGTGACTTCCATAATTGAATGTTATTTACATCACAATGAAAAGGGGCTGTGTATCCATAACAGTGCTGAGGTCCATGATTTTTGCACTACTGACTAAAGAAAAACCTTCTGTTTCCAAGACAGTCATCTCCTGGTTAGTCCTGCATTTGATTAGCGATCTCACTCATGGGAAGGCAGAACCAGAGAGCATTCCATGTGCCCAAGCACAGGCAGCACTTAAAAGCAAGGGAAAGAAAGAAGTCTGGAGCTTGGGCCTTGGAAACATCCACATGCCCCTCCCACAGAGAGGCAGGGGCCGCACTGCAGATGGGGATGATTGCACAGGTCCAGGAATAGGAGAATAGAATCTTTGAAATCGTGTGGCATCATATAGTGACTGCTTCTAAATGAACACAAAAGAAAATTTTATATCTAGGCCATAGAATCCCCCTCCCAGATTTCCAGACTCAATGTGAGGAGCATACAGGGCCACAGAAGAGGAAAGCCAAAGATAAAACCAAACAAAACCTGAGGAATCTTAAAGGAACAACTCCCACAAGCTCCCAGGGGGCCCGGCACCTTCTAGAGGGAACCCAGTGTGCCCAGAAGTTGGGGTATTTTCAAAGACAGGAGCTACAGCTTCCTGGTATCCATGAGTCAGCCACAGCCAACTGAAGTGTGCTTGCTTTAGAGCCTTGTGGGAGCAACTTCCTATGCATTACCCAAATATATTCCTGTCTCCGTCTGCCCCTCAGTTTGATTCAACAAGTATTTGTAGAACACCTATGACATCCATGCCTCTGTACTAGGTATTATGAGAACAGCCCTGGTAAATAAAACCTAGTCTCTGGCTCCAGAGAGTAGACTGCCTGGTAAGAGAGACAATCCTGTAGGGAACCAGTCTAATCCAGTCTGGTAAAGGAGAGATGGATTTTTATAACTGCTTCTAGTGCAATAAGAAGTAGCTTCATTGCTTGGGAGAGGAAACATTTAAAGTAAAGGACACCAAAGGGAAAGGGAGGGAAAAATGAAACAAGCTGAAACCAGAGAGGGAGACGATTAGAGACTCTTAATCTCAGGAAACAAACTGAGGGTTGCTGGAGTGGTGGGGGGTGGGAGGGATGGGGTGGCTGGGTGATAGACATTGGGGAGTGTATGTGCTATGGTGAGCACTGTGAATTGTGTAAGACTGTTGAATCACAGACCTGTACCCCTGAAACAAATAATACACTATATGTTAATTAAAATAAAATAAAAAATGAAATAAAAATAAAGTAAAGGACATCAAATCCCTGGTTCCATCATGGCTCAATCCCTGATGTGTTTTTTAGGGAAAATCACTAATATCTGTTTCCTTTTTTTTTCCAAAGATACAAATGTAGGGACCCGAAGGGGTACGTGCACCCCAATGTTTATAGCAGCAATGTCCACAGTAGCCAAACTAATATCTGTTTCTTTTTCTCTAAAATGGAAATGATCATACCACCTTCCCTTTCCCAGCATGGTCTTTGGGATCAAAGGAAATGTATCGATAGAGCTTTTAGAGACTGGATGGTGAGTCACAGGCCTAATAGCTAGTAAGAGTTAATATTAATTAAGTCTTCTCTGCCATGCACTATGTTAAGTAATTTAAATATTTTCTGTTTTAATCTTCATAACAACCCCAGAGGCTTAGGGAACATGCTTGAGACCACACACTGACTCTTAACCACACTGTTACACTGTTAATTCTCTGCCACTTGTAAGCGCAATGACTTTGGACAAGTCCCTTAACACCTTTAATCCTCAAATTTTTTTCATTAGTAAAATAAAAGTGGTCTCAATGAAATTGGCTTTTTTTCCACTGTGGTGATATATATAACATGAGATCTATGCTCTTAACAAATGTTTAAGGACACAATACAGTAATATTCACTACAGGTACGGTGTTGTACAGGAGATCTTTAGAATTTACTCTTCTTTCCTAACTGAAATTTTATGTCCTTTGAACTGCAACTTGCCATTTCCCCCTTCCCCAGGCCCTGGCAATCACCATTCTACTTTCTGTCTCTATGGCTTTCATCATTTTAGAGACCTCTCATAGGTGGAATCATGCCATCTTTGTCCTTCTGTGACTGGTTTATTCCACTCAGCATAATGTCCTCCAGGCTCATCCATGTTGTCACATGTGGCTTATGGTTGTTGCATATTTCTTTTTTTTTTTTTTTTGAGGCTGAATAATATTCCATTGTATGCATATAGCACGTTTTCAATGACTTTTCTTAGACCAAATAATATCACATGCTACAATAGAAATATAAACTGTTTGGGGAGCACAGAGAAGTCCCTATTAGTCAGGAGTTTGTTGGTGTGGTGTTAACCCCAACTTTTGGTGCACCTGCTTTGTTAGATCAGCCTTTTGTGGTTTTATTGATACTCTGAGTCCTACTGGCAACTGAGCCTTATTCATTGTGATCATCTTCCTGAGACCCTGACAGATGTTCGTTGAAAAGATTGGATGAATAAGTGGGTAGCTGGATCTTACCTGATAACCTCGGTCAATTTTGGTCTTCATTATCTTTTTTTTTTTTTTTTTTTGAGAGAGAGAGAGAGATAAAGCAGGGGAGGGGAGACAGAGGAAGGAAAGAGAAAGAAAATCTTAAATAGGCTCCACAGCCTAGCTTGGAACCCAACACAGGGCTCGATCTAATGACCCCAAGATCATGACCTGAGCCATAATGAAAGAGTCAGATGCTTAACTGACTGAGCCACCCAGGTGCCCCTTCATTATCTCTCTTTTTCTGATCCCTTCTTTACCTTCCTAAACTTCTTCAGGTGAAGTTCCCTTGCTCTGTATCACCATTAACTTTCCGAACATTATTACAATTGCCTATGGATGTCTGCCTTCTCCACCAGATTCTAAGTTTACTGAGATGAATACCATCTGTCATGTTTACCGCTGTGTCTCCAATGCCTAGCTCATAGCGGGTAATCATTAAATATTTAAAAAGCAGTGAACGACTGAATGAATTTTCTAAAGCCTATCTTTTTCAGTGACCTAGTTTTTGGACACCCAAAAATAAATTTTGCTCTTAAAAAACCTTGCTGACCTCGTATTGCTGCTCTACTTAAGATAAAATACTCAGTGCACTTGATTTCATATTTGTAAGTATCAAAAGACGAGATATATTTTTTAAGATATATTTTCACACAATAACAGACACTTGTCCACACAAACACACACATATACACAAGGCTGATAAAAGGATGGTTTTTAAAATCTGCCTCAAAGTTGGAAACTGAAGATGAATTATATTTAGTCCAACTATCTATAGATTCTATTTTAATATCTAGGTCCTAGATACCCTGAGACACACTACAAGAATCTAAAGCATCAAAAAGAGTAAATAAAATTCAGTGTTATTTACTAATGCAGGAGAAAAGAAAGAGACATTTCAGAAGGACTTTTAAAGATTTTAGCGTTTTCTAGTTACCCTTGGGTTAAGCAGAATGAATCTGAACATACCACAGTATTTCTTAAGCTCCCCGTTTTCACTAGGAAAAGCTAATTGACATGAAATATTTGAATCATACAACCAAACTTCCCTTTATCTTATTCCCTGCCTATTGTGGCAGTCAAGGTCAAACCAGGAAAACAGAAGACAATACAAGGTATTCAAAACACAAGGATATTTAATGCAGGGAATTGGTTGCACAGGTGTTAGAATTGCTGAGAAGTCCAGTAGGAGTTGGGGAGGCAAACCCAGGAATTGGCAATAGCAGGAAGCTACAAACACTGCTGGGCTAGCGGGACAAAGAGAAGAGGGCCTGTTACTGGAGCCTGAGGGCCAGGATACTTGATGGAAACTGGAACCAGGCAGGAGACTCAGCCACTGCAAAAGAAGCCACCTAAGGCAGGGATGGATGAGAAAACATACCTTCACTTTTTTTTTTTTCCTCCTATTCTCTGATCTGAAGAATACAGATAGTAATTTTTTTTTTAATTTTTTAAATTTTATTATGTTAGTCACCATACAATACATCATTAGTTTTTAATGTGGTTATCCATGATCCATTGTTTTCATATAACACCCAGTGCTCCATGCAGTACGTGCCCTCCTTAATACCCATCACCGGGCTAACCAATCCCCCCTCCCCCGTCCCCTCTAAAACCCTGTTTGTTTCTCAGAGTCCATAGTCTCTCAAGGTTCATCTCTCCCTCCGATTCCCCCCCCTTTCATTTTTCCCTTCCTTCTCCTAATGTCCTCCATGCTATTCCTTATGTTCCACAAATAAGTGAAACCATATGATAATTGACTTTCTCTGCTTGACTTATTTCACTTAGCATAATCTCCTCCCGTCCCATCCATGTTGATGGAAAAGTTGGGTATTCATCCTTTCTGATGGCTGAGTAATATTCCATTGTATATATGGACCACATCTTCTTTATCCATTCATCTGTTGAAGGGCATCTTGGCTCTTTCCACAGTTTGGCTCTTGCGGACATTGCTGCTATGAACATTGGGGTGCATATGGCCCTTCTTTTCACTACATCTGTGTCTTTGGGGTAAATACCCAAGAGTGCAATTGTTGGGTCATAGGGTAGCTCTATTTTTAATTTTTTGAGGAACCTCCACAAAAGTGTCTCCAAAGTGTCTGTACCAACTTGCATTCCCACCAACAGTGTAAGAGGGTTCTCCTTTCTCCACAACCTCTCCAACATTTGTTGTTTCTTTCCCTGTCCATTTTTGCCATTCTAACTGGTGTAAGGTGGTATTTCAATGTGGTTTTGATTTGAATTTCCCTGATAGCTAATGATGATGAACATTTTTTCATGTGTCTGTTAGCCATTTGTATGTCTTCTTCAGAGAAATGTCTTTTCATGTCTTCTGCCCATTTTTTGACTTGATTATTTGTTTTTTGGGTGTTGAGTTTGAGAAGTTCTTTATGGATCTTGGATACCAGCCCTTTATCTGTAGTGTCATTTGCAAATATCTTCTCCCATTCTGTGGGTTGCCTCTTTGTTTTGTTGACTATTTCCTTTGCTGTGCAGAAGCTTTTTATCTTGATGAAATCCCAAAGTTCATTTTTGCTTTTGTTTCACTAGCTTTTGGAGATGTATCTTGAAAGAAGTTGCTGTGGGCGATGTCAAAGAGGTTACTGCCTATGTTCTCCTCTAGGATTTTGATGGATTCCTGTCTCACATTGAGGTCTTTCATCCATTTGAGTTTATCTTTGTGTATGGTGTTAGAGAATGGTCAAGTTTCATTCTTCTGCATGTGGCTGTCCAATTTTCCCAGCACCATTTATTGAAGAGACTGTCTTTTTTCCATTGCATGTTTTTTCCTGCTTTGTCGAAGATTATTTGACCATAGAGTTGAGGGTCCATATCTGGGTTCTCTATTCTGTTCCATCGGTCTATATGTCTGTTTTTGTGCCAGTACCATGCTATCTTGGTGATCACAGCTTTGTAATATAGCTTGAAATCAGGCAATGTGATGCCCCCAAGTTTGTTTTCCCTTGGCAATTCGGGGTCTTTTCTGATTCCGTACAAATTTTAAAATTTCCTTGGCAATTCGGGGTCTTTTCTGATTCCATACAAATTTTAGGATTGTTTGTTCCAGCACTTTGAAAAATGTCATTGTAATTTTGATCAAGATGGCATTGAAGGTATAGATTGCTCTGGGTAGCATAGACATTTTAACAATGTTTATTCTTCTGATCCATGAACATGGAATATTTTTCCATCTTTTTGTGTCTTCTTCAATTTCTTTCATGAGTGTTCTGTAGTTCCTAGAGTATAGATCCTTTACCTCTTTGGTTAGGTTTATTCCGAGGTATCTTATGGTTTTTGGTGCCTTTGTAAATGGAATCATTTCTCTAATTTCTCTTTCTACAGTTGCATTGTTAGTGTATAAGAAAGCAACGGATTTCTGTGCATTGATTTTGTATCCTGCCACATTACTGAATTGCTGTATGAGTTCTAGTAATTTGGGGGTGGAGTCTTTTGGGTTTTCCACATAAAGTATCATGTCATCTGCGAAAAGAGAGAGTTTGACCTCTTCTTTGCCAATTTGAATACCCTTTATTTCTTTTTGTTGTCTGATTGCTGTTGCTAGGACTTCTAGTACTATGTTGAACAATAGTGGCGAGAGTGGGCATCCTTGACGTGTTCCTAATCTTAAGGGAAAGGCTCTCAGCTTTTCCCCATTGAGGATGATATTCGCTGTGGGTTTTTCATAGATGGATTTTATGAACTTGAGGAATGTTCCCTCTATCCCTATACTCTAAAGAGTTTTAATCAGGAAAGGATGCTATATTTTGTCAAATGCTTTTTCTGCATCAATTGAGAGGACCATATGGTTCTTCTCCCTCCTCTTATTAATGTGTTCTATCACATTGATTGATTTGCAAATTCTACCAAACATTCAAAGAAGAAATAATACCTATTCTACTGAAGCTGTTTCAAAAAATAGAAACAGAAGGAAAACTTCCAAACTCATTCTATGAGGCCAGCATTACCTTAATCCCCAAACCAGGCAAAGACCCCATCAAAAAGGAGAATTTCAGGCCGATATCCCTGATGAATATGGATTCCAAAATTCTTAACAAAATCCTAGCTAATAGGATCCAACAATACATTAAAAGGATCATCCACCAGGACCAAGTGGGATTTAACCGCAGGATGCAAGGGTGGTTCAACATTCGCTGATCTGAGGAATACAGATTGTAGGAGTCAGCTCCTCTGTGAGACAGAGAAGAAAAAGGGAAGGCCAAGGAACCTGTGTGAGGGCACACAGGCCTAGAACCAGAGCTCCAGGCTACTGGTGATCTGCTTCTCTAGTTTCAGGGTCCCTGAAACAAAGATCTGCCTGTTCAACAGCCATTTCCCATGAATATTAATAAACTGACATTCTGATTTAAAGTATTTTATTATTGCAAAAAAAAAAACTTTTCTAAAGGTGTTTTTCTTAAGTTCTATTCTTTTATATTCATTTCACATTTAAAGTTGTTGTTTCAAAAGATAACACTAACCCGCACATTATTATTATGTAAAGGACATATTACCAGAAAAACAAACAAACAAACAAAAAAACACTTTTCAATGTTAAGAATTATTCATGAAAAGTACAAGTAGAGGAAACTTGCCAGTTTGCTTCTTCAAAGTGGAAAGTGTAGTTAAAACTAAGTTATAAGGGAAGAATAAATAAGGAGAGGCATAATAGCATTCAAAGGGTGAGGATACTAAAAAACACTTATGACAAATATCTGATGTCAAGTAAGAATCATTTTGGAAAACAGAATCTTTTTTAAAGTATGCTTAAAGTCACCGTTGTCAAAAAGTTCTTATAGAAATTTAAGTCATTTGATTCTTCAGAAAAACAGATCTTGGAATATACAACATGCACAAGACTTGCCCAGCTCATATGAAATATCCATTTTGACTGGCTAGCTCAGTCTCTCCACTAGAAAGCCCTGACTTGCTCACCGCCCTATTTCTTTGGTCCATGACCCCATCAGCTTGTACAAGCCAAATAACTGCCAAGAGTCGCCATCATTGTTTGGATAGAGCCCTTCCTACCTGTGGTAAATCATGGTACAGGGAATTGATTCTAAAGTGTGTATAAGACAACCAGATGTGGTGTTAGAGCTTCATCATTCCTCACTACAGCTGACTCTTCCGATCTCAAGGGCCATTTTCTTTTCGAAACATCACAGGGTGGGTGTCGTCATCAAAATCAAAGGGCAGCTTGGGCATGTCCAGTCCAGACTCTACTGAGGCAAGCTCAGTCTTGTGAGGCATGAGAAATTCAGAAATCTAAACCACTGGTGCTCATTAAGGATTTTCTGGCAATTTTCATATGAGTAGGAGTGGCCAAACTGCAACTGGGGAAATTACATTCTCACTGCCTCCAGCCCTCCTGTGGTTTTCAATACATGAGATCTCTTCTGCTTTTCCTGCTTTAAAAAGGTAAATTAAGTACTGCAGTTGTGCACTGCAAACCAGCTACTGTATTCCTTCCCAGGAGGGCAGCGTTAAGGGGAAAGAGTCTCATTAATTCAGCACAATCCGCAGACATTACCTGTCCCTAACACAACAACCAAGGAACACTGTTTACCTCCTGAGATCTCTTTAACCCACTTCTCTCAGAAAGTTTGAATACTGAGAAGAGGTCAAGGACAAATCAATTTTTTTTCTGAAATGTCCCAAAATGCCTCAACAATATAATCTCATTATTTAATACACTTTTAAACAGAAGCAAAGGTAAGAAATGGACACCATGGGATAAGAAAGTACTCAGATAGGTCAACATAGAGACCAGTTTTTTGTTTTTTTTTTTTAAGATTCTATTTATTTATTTGACACTCAGAGAGAGAGAGAGAGAGAGAGCACAAGCAGGGGGAGCAGCGGAAGGAGAGGGAAAAGTAGACTCCCTGCTGAGCAAGGAGCCTGACACTGGGCTCAATCCGAGAGTTCTGGGATCATGACCTGAGCCAAAGGTAGACACTTAACTGACTGAGCCACCCAGGCATCCCTAGAGACCAGTTTTTAAATCAGGCCAGATGATGATGCCTAGCAGCACATCCTCTTTCCCATACTGACGGCACAGCTCCTGAAATGGCTCAAGAGTCCCTGAGCTCCACATGGCGTCAAGTGCCATGGGAGCCCAAATAATTTCACCAGCTCCATTTTGATACAAGATTATCCCTCAAACCTCCAAATATACCACCCTAGAGCTGCAGTATACTGCCATCATTTCACTTTTGAATGGCTGAAATAGAAGAACTTGCAAATGTCCAAAACTTGTCTTCTAAGATGACCTCCAATTCGAGCCAATACTCCAGAAACTTCAGGATTCCAGATGAAAGAACACAAAAGAAAATTCAGTATAGAGGTCCTAAAATTTATCTCCTTCCCTAAAATTAAGAGCAGCTTTAAAAAAATCTTTTAAAAGTGAACTGCCTAACTTTGATGCAGAGACACAAAGAGATTTGGCTTTTCCATCTTTGTGGTCTTTATGAAACCAAAATATCCTGGTAGGAAATGAACTAATTATTTAATTATTCATATACTGGAACAGAGTTTTTGGATTTTTTCCCCAAATATCCAGAATTCTGTTATCCTAGGAAAGGAAAAATCTTTTAAATGGTTTATTTTTACTTTAAGAAGAAAAAGGATTTACTGTCCCTTTAAAAGCAACTTCAGGCTATTGTAGGTACAGTCCTGTAGCCGTGTATCTTCTTAGTAAGTTGCCCCACGTTTTTTTTGTTTTTGTTTGGTTTTTTTAAGATTTTATTTATTCATCATCAGAGAGAGAGAGAGAGACAGAGGCAGGCAGAGGGAGAAGCAGGCTCCCCGCCGAGCAAGGAGCCCAATGTGGGACTCGATCCCAGGACCCTGGGATCATGACCCGAGCCGAAGGCAGAGGCCCAACCGACTGAGCCACCCACGTGTCCCTGCCCCACGTTTTAAAGCATCTTCCTGTAGGATGTACCATACACTGTGGTTTGGTTTTCTGATCGTTTGTCATAGTGATAACTCTCTCCTCCACTGCTTCCAAATGTGGTCCCCTGCATGGCTAAAATAACAATGTGGTTCAAATAATCTGTCAGATGCAGGAGCCCATTTTGAAAACTTAGCAATATGTCTAAGTTTTAGTTTAAATGAAAATGATTTCAATACTGAAATGTTTTTCTTCTTACTATTTGAGGATCCAACTAGACTAGACTACAAAATGATTAGGGAACAAAATGCTAGAGGAAGCATACGTTTTCTGTGAGGGAGAAAGACGGAGAGATGGAATTACTCATACGGACAGGATAAGGAAGGATGACAAGTAGTGGGAGATGAGTAGGCAGTCCCTGTTCCAGCTTTCCAAACAAATCCTTGTAACAGAAAAGGTGTTCAATTAAAAATTCAAGTAACAGCCACTGAAGGAAACATAAGACATGGTATCTATACCCCCAAAGTGGAAGGAAGAATATGAAAGAATATTAAATGAAAATGATTTGACAGCGGCAGGGATCAAGAAATGGTACTTTCGTCAGTCCAGAATATTTGAATTATTCATCTTCTTCTTTAAAATGTGTCAAGCTTTTGATGGGACACTATACTGAGAATAAAAAGTACAATAATATCCTTTAAACAAAAGTCTTTTTAGAAGAACAGAAACTAGATATTGAAATTAACAAATCCAACATCTTTCACAATTTAGGCACCAATATATCTAAGGATTATCAATCTATCAGTTTCTTAATAAAACATGGAAGTAAACATGCTGTGTAATAACAAACTAATAAGAAGCTAAGTGGAAAAGCATAGACTGGACTGCAAACAAATAGCGTAAGTTTCAAAATGTCCCCCTGTAAACTTCAAAAGCTGGGCAAAACATCTGTTTGGCTGGCTGGCAGCCATCTTAAGCAATGATCCATGCCTTTTACTTCCTGGAAAAATAATTAAGCAGTAAATCCAACAGCTTCTTCCAGCTCTCCCAAGAACTGAAAGTGCCAATGACTCAGAAGTTTATTATAAAGAAAATTTTAACTGGGACCTTGAGTAGGCAGGCTGCTCGGGACCAGAAACAAGGCAGAGATGTAGGCATGGTGCAGAGCCCTGCCCAGCAACTTAGGGCTCCTGGTTTTTGGTGTTTTGGTTGTCACAAAGCCACCCCAAGTCCTGCATGAATGACCTACCATCACAAGCTTCTCTCCAGTCTCTCGATCCCTCCTCCCCTCCAAAGGGACCCAGATGAAGCAGGGACCTCATCTCCTCTATGAAAACAAAACACGTGGGGGCACTTGAGTGGCTCAGTTGGTTAAGTGACTGCCTTCAGCTCAGGTCATGATCCCAGAGTCCTGGGATCAAGTCCCACGTTGGGCTCCCAGCTTAGTGGGGAGCCTGCTTCTCCCTCTAACCCTCTCCCCTCTCCTGCTGTTTCTCACTCTCTCTCTGTCTCTCTCAAATTAATAAAATCTTTAAAAAAAAAAAACAAACACATGTCCACAGGAGCTGAAGAAGTAAGATGAGCAAATGCATCGGCTTTTGCTTTGGTTATTCTAATCAGCAAGACAAAACACACATACCTAGTTCCAGCTCATAAGTAAGAAAGAAGGGTACTTAATAAAGTTTTCAGTGGATAAAGTAGGGAAAGTGTCCTATACGTGCTAGGTGCTAATACATTAGGGATGTTGCTCCACTAATGCATAATGTAAAAGAGAATTAAATTTGGTAAAAGAAGGATTTATTCTACATCATCATTTAATCACCACAGGTCTCTATATTCAATTATAGTACTATCATTTCATTAGGCAAAGGCACTGAGATTTTCTAATTAAAACCCTCCCAGTAACCTGATGCTTCAGTAGATTTGATTAGCATTTATCTTTCTTTTTCCTCATTGAAAGTAAAATAACCTATCTTTGTATGTAAATCAAAAATAGCAGCCTTCTCCCTGGGTCTCTTGTGCATAGACACTATTCACCACAATTTCATGCAGGTTGCCTCTGGGGACAATTTCACCTTGCACAGTTCTATTAGAGGTTGCTATGGCTTTGTATGGAACGGAATACTGTGTCTCCCTGCACCAGCATAGTTTAAAAATTCACAGGCTTTGGAGTCAGCTCCACCACTAACTAGTTACACTGCTTGCAAATGACTTGATTTCTGCAACAATTCCACATTTGCCAACTGAGGACTGTTATGAGGAACAAACAACAAAATATGTGAAGCATTTAGCTCAGCATCTACACATAGTAAGTGGTAATTTTTACTGTTGCTACTGTCATTTTTGTTGTTATTGTCATCAAGATACAGATAAGGAAAATATTCAGAGACTTCAATTATGGTATATGTTCTCAGACAACTTAGTTTCTGAAAGTCTAGGTTATAAGCTTCTTGCTCCATAGACTGATTGACATCCATTCACTTAATATTAAGGTGTGAACAAGTTATTTGTTCTGGTTATTCTCTGATTACACCACCCATTCAATTCTCTGCCCCCCTGGCTCTGTTTTTCGTATCTCTTGGGACTGACCCACACAGTCCCCATCACCTGAATTCTTCTGCCCTCTGACTTCTGGTTGGATCCAGCCAATATGAGGCACCAACAGGAAGATCAGGAATATCTTCCTTCACTGCCACCCTGCTTTGGAGCCATAGTTTAGCAGGGGTCACCTTCTTTTGCAGCTATCACTGGAGGTCCCTCCAGTTCTCCAGCTTTCACTGGACTCTGTTAGCAACCTTCCTCCCCTGTTCCTTCGGGACCATGGTGGTGTTAGCTTCTTCTCTTATTAGTACCTGGGTTCAAAACACCCCTCACTGGTTTATTTATACTTTGTAAATAGTCTTCTCATTAAATTTTCATTAGAATTTTCATCCAAGTATGTCCCTGTTTCCCGTTGGAACCATAAATGATATGGCCCTTAACATATTTTCCTATAGCCAACAAGATTAAGGTTCATTTTAAAACATTCTATTAAGCCCTTACTATGTACTAAGCACTTGGCTAAGTACAAAGTGCAAGGGAACAATAATATATCTATATCTTTAAGTGTGTGTGTGTGCGCGCGCCCGTCCTTCTCTTCAAAGACTTCAGTCTTCACAAGGAGCTAGATCTATACCATAAATCATAACCCAGTGTGACAAATGTGGCATGTATATGTACAGAGTACATGTATGAGAACATAAAGATTTATATTCTAATTTATTTGTGGAGGGCAGTCAGGAAGGAAAGTAGAGAAAAATACAGAAAATCTTTTAGTTTGACTTAAAGAAGAGCAATTTAAGGGGCAAAATTATAAGAAGGTGGTATTTCAGGCATAGAAGAGAATGTTTAAAAGTCATAATGACCTGAAGATATACAGCATGTTTAGTGAATAGCAAAGTCATTCAGGGTGAGCAGAACACAGTGCTAAGATTGGAAATGCAGCAAGGTAGGTGGAAGTCATCATGAAGTGTAGTGAAGTGGCTGGAGATTTGCCAGGTTTTGAAGGACATTACTGGAACTGGTGCAAAAGAGTTCAGGCTGTGGAATGATTTGACCCCAACTAAAATTTAAATTGATAATTTTGAAGACAATGAAAATAGGGTGAACAGTTCAGTGGGTTGTAATAATACAGATGAAAGGTAAGAGTCTAAAACAATAGCCACTGGAGTTGAAAAGCAGAAGACATATTGAACAAATATTTCAGAGGAATTAGCAAGATTTCAAGACCTTTGAATTTGGGGATAAGCTGTAGGTTCCATCTGAGACGTCTTGTTTAGACCATGTCATAAATGGTGGCTCTGTTAACTGGAATAAGAAAGAGAGGAAAGGGAGCAGATTGGGCAGGGGTAGATGAGTTCCTTTTGAAAGAAAAAGTATCACCTGCTGGTGTTACAATAATTGGTCTAAAAAAGAGATGAGTGTCACTTTGAGAAAAAAGAAATAATCTCACAATTAAATAAATAAAAGTCACACTAGAACAGCACCAGGTGATTAAAGTTAACTATGCCTCTTAAGTGTAAGGAATTTTAAAAGTAAATGTTTCAAGTCCGACATTCACTCTACTTTGAGCTCCTCCCTACATCCCCAAGCACAGCCAGCCTCCGCCTATGCTGCAAGTCTGCTGCATCACCACACTGTGCTCTCGCTTGTTACCTGTCTCTCCCTCTCTCCAGAGCTTACTTTGACATACAGCCATAGTGACCTATGCAGTGCTTGGCACATGGTAAGGGCACTTAATAATCAGTTTCTAGGAGTGCCTGGGTGGCTCAGTCAGTAGAACCTGTGACTCTTGATCTTGGGGTTGTGAGTTTGAGCCCCGCATTGGGCATGGAGACTACTTTGTTTTTTAAAAAAATAATTTATTTATTTATTATAGAAAAAGAGAGAGCGTCAGTGGGGGAAGAGGCAGAGGGAAAGCAAGAGAGAGAATCTCAAGCAGACTCCACGCTGAGTGTAGAGCCTGACACAGGGCTCCTTCTGACAATCGTGAGATCACGACCTGAGCCAAAACCAAGAGTCAGAAGCTTAACCAACTGAGCCACTCAGGCATCCCAGAACCTACTTTAAAAAACAAAACAAAACAAAAAATAATCACTTTTTAGTATCATAAAGACTTTGGTAAATGCCAAAATTATGATACCCTTCTGTATTTCAACATTAAATTTCAAAATAATAGAAGATGTATTTTTTTTCTCATCAAGTGTTCTAGTCATTGGTAATTTTTTAAACTACAAGGATGCTTCCTCCCACTTATTACAAAAATAGTTATATCAATCAGCTCTTCTACTGAAGTACAATTAAGCTTTTGAAAACAGGATCACCCATGACAGGAAATCTCAATCTGAAAAACCCAATATTTTCCTCAAATAGTTCCCTCAGCAAATTCCTTTTCAGCTAAAACTGTCAGGCTTTCAGATCTACACACATTATAATTATTGTTTTCTCCTTTTGCATTACCATGTTAAGAACTGGATTTTTGAAACTGACAATATAAACATTGAACCCCACTGTATTCTAGTGAAGAATGCGCACACACACACACACACACCAGTACATACAAATACCAATATAGCAACCATGTCACCATGCCTTGGATCTTATACAGAAACACCCAGGGCTTTACCACCAGGTATTAGAAGTGTGTTATCATCAATAAGTATTAATTCTTTAAGTGTTTTCAAACACAAGGCATCTCTCTCTGTATTCTATCAGAGCTAATTAAGTGATCCATAGGATGGAAATGTTGATTGCTAAATTAGGATAATTCATCACTTCTCCAAGGGGACCTATAGAAGGGGGAAAAAGGTTACATGAACTGATTACGCTTGGTTCTTCTTATCCTTTTAATTAAAACAAAAACTAAAAAGGAAATTATACTTGACCCTGTTTTGCCATCAAATTCATTCACAATCTTACTTTCTTATTTTCCTTTCTAGAAGAATCTAAACATTCTGGTTTTGTGACATCTACTTAAAGGAAGTAGAATCTAATGAAAAAACCTAAGATCTAGGTTCACTTGAAAAGGAAGAGCAATAGTGAGGAAAGGGAGTTGCTAACCCAACCAGATATAAACATATTCTAAGGCCTCTATAATTAAAACAGTGTGCTCTTGGCATGTGACTAGCCAGATAAATCAGCACAAAAAGAATGAAGAATCCAGAAATATACACAATTGTTTGTAGTATTCAATGAAAATTGAGTCACAAATCAAGTGGGAAACATGGGTATTTTAATAAGTGGTGCAAAAATAACTGGACAGTAATAGGAAAAATAATAAAAATGGAATTTATTTCTTACACCCCAAACTGATGAAAATTCAAAAAAATAGAAATTTAAGTGTAAAAAAATGAAATTACACAAGTACAAACATTTGTGAATTTCTCTATAACCTAGAAGTGAAGAAAAGTCTCCTCGGACTCAAAATCTTAAAGCAAGAAGGAAAATAATAAATTTGACTACGTAGGGTTAAAAATGCATGATAAATATAACTTCATAAGCAAAATTAGAAGGTCTACAATGCTATTAAAAAAAGTCTAGGGATATGAACAGATAGTTTCTAGAAAAGAAAATACAGTGGTCCTCATATGTTTAGGACTCTCAAATATATGAGGCTCATAATTAAGAGAATAGCTCAGAGTTAGAGAAATGCAAATTAACATCACATAGATATATTTATCTTATTTATCAAGTTGACAGAAAAGCAAGAGCTTGCCCACATACTCAGTTGGAAAGGCTAAGGGGAAATAAATACATATGCATTACTAAAAAGAATGCAAAATGTTACAAATGCTGTGGAAGCCAATTTGGCACTATTTAGCAAAATTACATATTACTTATGTTTACCTCTTCTCTGGGAATCTATCTCATATATAAAATAATAAAATGTGAAAAGATGTATGTATATACATGGCTATTTATTGTAAAATTTAAAATGGTAAAAAGCCAGAAACAACCTAAATTTTCATCAGTACAAGATGAATTGGATTAACTCTGAGATACTTAAAATGGAGCACTACAGAACTGTAAGAAAAAATTATTACTTTCTCATATGCAATTTCCTGGATACACTGTTAAATTAAAACAGCAAGCTGTAGAAGCAATATGTACATATACACTGTATTATCATTTATCTAGGAAAGGGAGGATATGGGTGTATACATATGTGCACATGTACACACAATGGGAGATTAAGCTACAATTACATAAAATTATCACACATGATAGGAGAAAACATAGAACAGACAGGTATAAAAGTCAGGAGCGGGCACCTGGGTGGCTCAGTAGTTAAGAGTCTGCCTTCGGCTCAGGTCATGGTCCCAGGGTCCTGGGATCGAGCCCCGCATCGGGCTCCCTGCTCCGTGGGGAGCCTGCTTCTCCCTCTCCCACTCCCCCTGCTTGTGTTCCCTCTCTCACTGTGTCTCTCTCTGTCAAATAAATAAATAAAATCTTTACATAAATAAATATAAATTTTAAAAAAGTCAGGAGCAGGAAATTTGTAAAATGAATCTGAATATTTTGCCATTCCAAAAGGCAAGGAATTTATCAAAAATTATTGGAAAAACGTCAATAGAACTCATGAACCGTCTTGAATTAGCTCCCACTGTTCAAAGATGAGTCATTGGCAGCACCAATAAGAGGAATAATATCAGTGGATTTAAATGAAACAAATATGTTAAAAATCCAGGAATTTGCAATTATCATTTTGAAAAAATTGATCACCTTTGGAGAATGGTGGGAAAACCAACTCATTATTCTAAACACTAGTAAATAAAGGGGAAGATTCATAGAGATAATTTATTTTTCCGGTCAAAACTGCACCTCAGTGTATTCAAAAAGTTGATGAGAAAGAAATTCTGTCTACAGAAGTAGTCCAGCTAG
This sequence comes from Mirounga angustirostris, assembly GCF_029215605.1. Classification (NCBI taxonomy): domain Eukaryota; kingdom Metazoa; phylum Chordata; class Mammalia; order Carnivora; family Phocidae; genus Mirounga; species Mirounga angustirostris. The sequence goes on along the minus strand of NW_026991712.1, from coordinate 53,907,517 downwards.
CATATAAAGATGTAATAAAATGACTGGAATATTACCATTTTGCAAACCCCTAAGTAAACTCTGAATCTGGGAAAAATGATTCTTAATGGCAGCTAACATCACAGCAGAAGACAACTGGACATTATGCATCTCCTGATGGAAATTTACAACACCACTGAAGAAGTAGTCTTGCCAAAAAAAATAGCCTAAATATGATCAAGACTTTTGATCTAACCAGGAAAGTGAGAGAGGAAACACAAGCAGGGGGAGTGGGAGAGGGAGAAGCAGGCTTCCCGCGGAACAGGGAGCCCGATGCAGGGCTCGATCCCAGACCCTAGGACCATGACCTGAGCCAAAGGCAGACGCTTAACGACTGAGCCACCCAGGCACCCCGATGGTTTTCAATTTTTAAATGAGAATGCAATCAGCAATATCCAGAAAGTAATTCCTTACTTTCTGGATAATTACTCAATTTATTCAACAAATCAATTTCAACTAAATATTTAAAAATAAAAGTTAAGGTAACCTATGAAATGAAAAATCTTTAAGAGACCTCCCAATAGAACGCAGTGTGTGCAGCCTGTTGGAATGTCAATTCAAACAAACCAGCAACACAGGATCTTTAAACAAACCAATAAAACATGTATGAGAAAAATACTGACTGGATATTGGGTGATATAAAGACATTACTAGAATTTTTTATGTACGAACATGGCACTATGACTATGGTCTTTAACAAAAGTTCTTTTTTGTTAGAGACATATACTCAAATATTTATGGATGAAATCTGATGTCTGGGAACAAGTTTCAAGAGAATTCTGGGATCACTAATTTGTATCTTAGGGGTAAATACCCAGTAGTGCAATTGCTGGGTCATATGAGGAAGAAAAAAAAAAGAGAGAGAGAGAGAGAGAATTCTGGGGGCAGAAACAGTAAAGGTGGTGCAAATGAATGCAAACATGGCTGTGAGCCAGTGAGTGTTAAATCTGAATAATGGGTACATGCAGGCACACTGTACCTTTCTCTCCACAATGTGTGTTTAAAATTATCCATAATACACAATTGGTGAGAATGTAATATGATGCAGCTGCTATGGAAAACATCATGAAGTTCCCCCCAAAATTAAAAATAGAATTACCATCTAATCAGCAATCCCACTTCTGGGTATTTATCCAAGAGAATTGAAATCAGGATCTCAAAGAGATATGTGCACGCCCATGTTCACTATAGCATTATTCAAGAGTCAAAACATGGAAATGACCTAAATGTCCATTGACGGATGTATGGATAAAAAAAACCATGGTATACACAACCAATAGAACACATTCAACTTTAAAAAAAAAAGAAATCCTACCATATGTTATGATATAGATGAACTTGGAGGACATTATGCTGGTGAAACAAACCAGTCACAGAAGGACAAATACTGCATGATTCCACTTACATGAAGTATCTAGAATAGTCAAATTCATGGAAATGGAGAGTAGAATGGTGATTACAAGGGAAAGAAGGAAGTGGGAATGGGGAGTTACTGTTCAATGGGTATAAAATTTCAATTATACAAGATGAATAAGATCTAGAGATCTGCTGTACATTGCTGTGCCTGTAGTTAACAATACTGTAGACTTGTTTCGGCAGCATATAGACTAAAATCGCAACAATACAGAGATTAGCGTGGCCTCTGCACAAGGATGACACACAAATTCATGAAGCATTCCATATTTTAAAAAAATGATACGTATTGTGCTCTTTAAAAATCTGTTAAGAAGGTAGACTCATGTTAAATGTTTTTTAAAAAAGAAGAGGAAAACAAGTATCCATGATTAAAGTGTTAAAAAAAGACCTATGTACAAAACCTGGATCCACCATTTGTTGTCTATTTAATACTAACCAGGTCACTTAAACATTCTGAGTTACCATTTTATTCATATGTAAGGAAGTCTAAAATAAAAACAGTTTATAGATTGGTTTGTCATCTCTACTTCTGGAGCTTAATAATTGTTAATTGAAAAAAAGAAGAGGTTTGGGAATCAGAGGTGATCCCCCATTTAAATATCTGTCATTATTCTATGACATTAGGCCAGTACTTAGCTTCTCTGAGCCTTAGTTTCTTTCTTGTAAAGTGGGGATCATACCGGCATCATATCATTTTTCTGAGGACTATGTAAGGTTGGCACTGTATAAATAGGACCTTTTCTCCTCTACAAACCCATTTTGATTCCCAGTTGGAAATACTCTCCTGAAAGTTATACTTTGATTATTATTGTACCAATAATCTCCCTTGAATTATTATTTAATACTTTTTTAGATAAGACTCTGGGCCCCTTGAAAACAAAGATCATTCATATCCTCCATCTCATGGAAGGTATATTGCACATAGTTGGAGATCAATACATTTTGATGAATTGAATCCCTTAAGGAGATTAGATGTTACCTTCACAAACTGATTTATCTCCAGAAACTACCGACACTAAATGCTGTTGACATATATCACTTAAATATTGTAAAATGTACATAAGATCCTTGGGAAGGTGTCAGATTGTTTCCTGGACAGACCATAAACGTGACAGGTAGAAAAGGGAGTAGGATTTGTAATCCAGGATTATCAACACAGTGACCTGGGTAATTTATTGACAGGTGACAACCTATGGGATGACCGTTAGCTCCAGGTTTGGCAGTTCCTACGTGTAACACAAACATGTCACAGATTCTTCAGTAGGAAATTGTCTGTAGCATGAAGTGTCACGCGTCGTTCCAAAAATTGTGTAGCTATGAAGAACCACCTCACACATATCCCTGTTGTGCTGATGAGCAGCGGTAATGAAGTAGCGGTTTTTTCTACAGGTGCCATTCACCTTAAATCAGGTCAATAACGAGCATGGGAAAATGAACAGTCTCCAAAACACAATGGACTCCAAAAGAACCTATTTGAGGTGACAAACCAACCAACCTAAACTCTAGTTTCTAACAACATGGTGACAACATGGTTTTTACTTCTGAGAATTGTAAGGCCCTTTTCTCATAAAACCTGAAGAAAGCCAAAAGCAGTTCAATTAAAATGTCTAAATGTGATCGTCTGTTATCTATAGCTCAGTGGGACAGCTCAGCTCAAGAGAGGCCTATAGAGTTAAGCCACACACTCTTCCCAGAATATTCCCTAAAGATTCTTTGAAGCTATTAATTGTGCAGGTCACTGTAGCAAAACTCACTCCTCAGTGCTCTCCCTTGATGTTCACAAGCAAACACTAGAGTGCAGTGTAGATAAAGGGAGGCTTTCCCTCTAATTAAAAGAAAGATCATGATCTATAATTTCAAAGTCCATCAAACATAATCCTATAAAAGTATATGAGCTATGCATGAAGTTATAGGGTCTAGATCCCCCTCCAAAAAAGATACTAAAATTAAATCAAGCTCAGCTTATACCTTACAAAGTAAGACATTTGAAAGGAAATCATTGCAACATCATTAGTTCACCATAAAGTGAGGTGTTCATATTTTGCAAGACTAGGACAGCACTAAAATTATTGAAGTCTCCACACAATTGTGTCAAAGCATATTTGATGCCATAACTCACAGTTCTATTGACATTCTTGGTTTACATTAAATATGTTATGTATTGTGATGTGGGAATTTTATTTCATTTCCTGGAAAATTTTATGCTTAAGAAGGGATGCGAAGCAATGGCAATATATTCCATAGAGTTTTCTTCAATTTACATTATTACATTCTGAAGCGAGTTGAAATATGGCAAGGCTTTATGTAACTGAAATTTTCTATTATTTTCATGGATTGAAATGGGAAAGGGAGTGGAAAATAAATGTGGAAGAGAACAAAACAAATCCATTGTGGTCATATGTTGCCATAATCAGGAAAACCCTGTAGAATTGTTTTAGAGAGAATTTGAACAAATGACTCCATACATTTAGCAGAGGCTGCACTCACTACAATAAACTAGAGTTTAATTTCACCTTTAAAAACATCTGTTAAAAGTCAAAATAAGATTCATTATCCATGAAATAGAAATCATAATTCCAACATACATATCACAGAAAATTTTTGTGACATTAAAAAATGAGCTGGTGTACACGGGAGATCGAGAAGCTCTATAAAAAGCAAAGGAGCATAAACATATAAGTGATAACCAAGAGGATGATCATTCTCTATTTATCAGACAAAAATAGATAACATTACACCCGGCATGTAACAAAGTACTAAGCACAGAGTAACCGTCTATTATACTTCTGAACTGAAATATTAATTGGTGTTGGACAGGCACACTGCTTTAAGCAAAATTAAGCACAAAATGAATCTGGAGCATCTTCTAATGCCGGAATGTAAGGATATATTCCAAAAACAAAAATGAGAACAAAAACAAAAAAACCACCCCACAATGACATGACGTAACATGTCAAAGGAACTCAAGAACCAGATGAAAGAACTCCCAATGGCCAAAGCTGCAACAATCTGAGCGTCAAAATAAATAAAATAGAATTGGATTAGAATCCAAAATATAGAATAAAGATCTATGGGTCTGTAGTGTATTCAACAAATTTAAAAATGAATGGGGGAGAAGAAACAAACCTCCTGTGCAGAAAAATTCCAAATAACTTATGTAGATATTTCATCCTCAAGGAGAGGAGCCTAACTCCCCACCCATTAAGTCTGGGCTGTGGATAGTGAGCTCCTTTCAAAGAGTATGGGTGGGAAACAAAAGGGGGGAAAAGGAGTAACTTTATAGTGGAGAAATCTGACACCACCACCCCAGCAGGTGATCAACCTCAACAGTGATAAGTCATGTTGATGGTGTATACCTTTGATATGATGTGATGAGAATGGCATTTTTACCTCTGTGGTTTTCCACCCCAAAATCCATAACCCCAGCCTAACCGTGAGATAAACATCAAACAAATCCCAATTAAGGGACGTTATACAAAACATCTAAACTGTACCCCTCAAAACTGTCAAAATCATCAAAAACAAGGAAAATCTGAGAAATTGTCACTATCAAGAGAAGCCTAAGGAGACATGACAATGAAAGCTAATGTGTTATGCTTGATGGGACCCTGGAACAGAAAAATGGCATTAAGTTAAAATTAAGGAACTCTGAATAAATTATGGACTTTAGTTAATAATAATGTATCAATATTGGTTCATTAATTGTAACAAATGTACTAGAGTAATGCAAGATATTAATAATAGGGAAACTAGATGTGGAGGGTGGAGTTTAAGGGAATTTTCTGTATTATCTATTCATGGCTTCTATAAATCTAAAACTAAATCTAAAACTTTAATTTAAAAAGAAAGAGGCCTATCAGGTGCCTGGGTGGCTCAGTCGGTTAAGTGTCTGACTCTTGATTTTGGCTCTGGTCATGATCTCGTGTTATGGGATCAAGCCCCACAATGAGCTCCGTGCTCAGCAGGGAATGTGCTTGAGATTCTCTCTCTCCCTTTCCTTCTACCCCTCCAACCACTCATGCTCTCTCTCTCTCTAAAATAAAAATAAAATCTTTTTTTTTTAAAAAGAAAGAGGCCTATCAAATATGCCTTTTTCTTTTCTTTATAAGTGGCACAAGAAATAGCAGCAACTTGTCCTCCAACTTGGAGAGAATATCTCTATGTGTTCCTGAACATTGGATTTCTAGAAACTTCACTAAGATGACAGTCTCCTGAAAGATTGGGGGGTTTATCACCCACCTTCTGGCTCACATATGTCTTCCTAAGGCATAAAAAGTACTTTACTAACAAAAATACTAATCCAAAAAGATATATTCACCCCTATGTTTATTGCAGCATTATTTACAATACTTAAGATATGGAAGCAACCCAGCTGTCCATCAATAGACAAATGGATAAGGAAGATGTTGTGTGTATATACACACACACATATATACATACACTGTTGTGTATACACACACACACACACACACACACACACACATATATATATATATATATATATACAGAGGAATATTACACAGCCATAAAAAAGGATGAGATCATGCCATTTGTGACAACATGGATAGACCTAGAGGGGATTATGTTTAAGTGAAATAAGTCAGATTGAGAAAAACAAATACCATATGATTTTACTCATAAGTGGAATAAAAAAAAAAAAGAACAAATGAATAAACAAAAAAAGCAGAATCAGACCTATATATACAGAGAACAAACTGATGGTTGCCAGAGGAGGGGGGGTTGAAGATTAGGAAAATGGGAGATACAGGCTTCCAGTTATGGCATGAATAAGTCATGGAATAAAAGGCACAGCATAGGGAATATAGTCAGTGATATTGTAACAGTGTTATATGGTGACAGATAGGAGCTACACTTGTGGCAAACATAGCATACTGTATAAACGTCTTGAATTACTGTGTTGTACACCTGAAATTAATGTAACGTTGTATGTCAACTATACTCACATTTTTAAAAATGGCCGAATCAGACCTGTAGCTACAGAGAACAAACTGATAGTTGCCAGAGGGGAAAGGGGTGGGGAGATGGGCAAAATGGGTGAAGGGCAGTGGAAGGGGGGGGAAAGGGTACTTTACTACATGTTGCACATTATATCCAGTCAGCGTGATGTCCCCAATGTAGGGGTCTACAGTGACATTTTGTCAAATATCAAAGCAATCTTGACCTCTGAAAACTATATCGTAGCAGAGAGCAGGCACGTTGACACAGTGAGGCAAAACAGTGAAGGGGTAAAGCAAATACCTTTGGCGGTCCTTACAATATGGAGAAAAAAACACTGACCAGGTCAATAATTGCATATCAGGTGCCAGAATCTATGCTAATTTTCTTTAGTAAAGATATCTTGAATAACAACTGTAGTCTCCACCTAATAAAATTCACAATAATCCACAGTCATTCTCCAAAATCTATCCAACTCCTGCATAAGCCAAACAGGCAAGCTAAAAAAGAGTGTGCTAGGTATTACCCCCTCTCATTTTTTTGTCTTTGATCCTACAGAGATTTGGTATTGCTTCCGGTTTACTATCGTGATGAGCAGAAAAGTTCTGAAGTTTCCATGAGCCCTTCCTACCATGATGGCCCTAACCCCATGGGTCAAAGGCCAATGTGAGGATTCTTCCAAGTGTCAAGTATTTCTAATCCAATTATGAATTCAGAAACTAGTGACAGGACAGTGAAGTGAGCCTATGAACTAGCTGGGTATACTGTGAATCACACCTAGGTTGGCTCCATGTATCACCTGATCACAGCTGCAGTGGTGTCTGGGGTCACCAAGAATTAGCAACAATTTAGAACCAATGTTTAGCAATTCCCAAAGGTCTGGGTACTTTTCCCTAATGCGGAGACACTCTAGTAAATTTACGCAGGCTTGAAGCTACATTCCCAGTTTATACCTATGGCAACGTTGCAGGATTCTTTCCTCAAGAGAAACTGACTTTCCCTTCGGTCAAAAAGCTCTGGGTCTGTGAACAGGTTTAGGTCTGGAAACCTAGTGAAAGGCCATGACCCTCCTCAAGCATTTAATTGCTAGTCCTTGAGGGTTTTCTGTTATAATCAAGCAATGTCCTCATAGACTTCCCATCTATTCCATTCCTAGGAAATGTGATCAATTTTCTATAGGTTCTGATTATTGTTATGTCCCTGCTGACCTTTCTAATGAATGTGCCTACTTGTCTTTCTTCAACTGGTCACTTGGCTTCTGATACTCTAACATCCCATCATCTCTACTAAAATCAAGGAATCTGTATCAATGATGACATTACCTAGAATAATGCTTGGCTACAAAGGAGAGCAACCCCAGATCTTTTCAAGAATGCAGGTGATCCCCTCCTTGTTGTATATGTCATCATCTTGGTGGGCCTTTTAATTCTTAATACCATGCCATGCAAGCACTGGTATCTCAGCCTCATTAAGCACAGGCCAGCACTGAATTTAGGGTTTGGTCAACCAACCAAAGAAATTGTTAGAGTCACTTCCAACTCCCTGAGCTAGCACAGTCAATGCAGAATTTCAGTAATTGCACCCATATCAATGTCTTTAGTCCCACACTTCTAGTATTGTTTCAATCTTCCTTGGTCTAACACCCTTAGAATCTACTTCCACATACATTCCCTAGATTACGGATTATAATCAGCAAACTTGGCAATTCTATTTCTTCTCGAATCATACTCTGTACCTGACTCCAGAAGCATACTGAGATTTGGCCCAGTTATGGGTCAAATGATGACAAGGGGTGGATATGGGAAAGCATGAACATCCCCCTTGCAAGACCTGTACCCAAGGTAAGTTTGTCGTGGGTCTTCAAGCAAAGAAATTCTCATACCCTTAGACACAGCTGAGAAAGCTATTTTCACTGGCAAGAAAGACTCAGAGTGACTTGGGGAGTTGAAGACTGTTTTATCTGATTCCAACCAGATGTCCTCATTTTAGTTTTCAGAGTTCCAGTCTTTCCTAGTTAATTCCCTAACTTTCAGATGAGAAAATTTTAAGGCTATTGATTCAACTGATGTTGTAGTTCTGCAATGCTTACATTAAATTTTGTGTTTAGTTTTCAGCCATGAAATTTCTCCAATTCCAAGATCATGATGTAAGGAAAGATCTGAGATTATCATTTTTTTCTTTCTGCAAGCACTCCAATTTCTTTTAGACAAATGTCTTAGCTCTCATAGTCATCACTTTTGCCCTAACAGTCAAGTACACCAGCCATTTGGACTCCCAAGGCATTTGGTTCACATTGGTACTTCATCACAATGACAGATGATGGATAGCTTCATTAATTGTGATGTTACTGTATGCCATGGATTATCTTCCCATTTCCTACTGACAAAAAGTGCAGCACTGCACCAAAGCCCAAGGACATGATCAGACCAGTCTCCAAAATCTTATCTTTAAAGGTTTTTCTCCTAGGACCATTCCCACCACCAATTCTATAGCTGCTCATGTCCAAACAAGAACCAGAAGCCACACAGTAATTAGAACATGGAAATTCTAGTACAAAGAATTATCAACCAGTAAAAGGTGGTTAACTACTAAAAGGAGGAAAGAGGACTGTAAGGGGTTCAGAAGTAGCAAATGCAGAAAGCAATAGGAACATGCAGCCTAACAATGGCCAGAGGCCAGGTGCTTGAGCTGGTCTACAGAAACAATACACCCAGTTCTGAAGAAGCTTGCCTGAGGGTGCAGGTAAGCCAGAGGACTGATGGCTATTTTTTTAAAATATTTATTTATTTATTTGAGGGAAAGAGAGAGAGAGACCCCGCGCAAGCACATGTACGGGGGGGCGGGGGGGACAAAGGGAGAAGGAGAGAGAAACTAAGTAGATTCCGTGCTGAACGCTGAGCACAGAGCCCAACACCGGGCTGGATCTCATGACCCTGAGATCATGACCTGAGCCTAAACCAAGTGTTGGACGCTTAACCAACTGCACCACCCAGGCACCCCTGATGGCTATTTTTAAAGTGTGAGCTATGTAGACAAGAAGGCCAAGAACTAAACAGGTGCATGAATTTGGGCAGCTATTACACTGTGGTGTCTGGGAAGCAGTCACTAGATGGACCTAGAAGTGCACACACACTGAGAGCAAAACCTGTGAAAGATGCAGGAAAACTGGAGCAAGGTAGGCAGAGAAGGGCCTCAGACCATGATCCAGGTCTGGCGCAGGTGACAGGTAAAATAAAGGGGAAGAAAAGGAGGATTGGCAGGAAAGACTCAGACTGTAGTGTAACTCTATGAAAGTCTCACTTAGCCCAATGGTTGTCCATAGAGGAGTCCCTCACAGGCCGGAAATAGCCCTTTTATCACCACCATGGTCAGTCATTAGTTGAGGGTTGCCTTGAAAGGCAACCTCACTCAAAGCAGCAGAAGATCCTGAAGACACCCACAGTCAGGAATTTTCAGCTAACTGCACTCCCCACGGTGAGTTCTCTCTTGATGGGAAATCTGAGCACATTCCTCCATGGCTGCCACCAAAGTTAGATCCAGTTGCTAACAAGGAGATAAGTGTGGCCATAGTAGATAGGGTATTAATAGGTTGGGACTAGAGAGAGAGAAGTGAGACACCCAGGGTGCAAAATTCAAAGAGGCACTTGCTCTCAGGTGCCCACAATGCACTTGCACGCGTCTAAAGTGAGTGCCTCCAATTTTGCAATCTGTGTGCCTCACTTGCCTCTCCTGAGTCCCATCCCTGCCCAAATCCACTATTCAGGTACTGCAATTAACTTTATTATATTTGCTTTTTCACATTTTTATTCACCCAACAATCCACCTTAATTTTTTATGTATTTTGAAATATACCTCATCTCTGAATATATCTCCTTTTTTATTAATTAGAGTTTACCATTTTTTATAGTTCCATTTTTTAGATAAAATTATATACAGTAAAGTATATCTTCACTGGATATTTAGTGAGTTATAAAAAATGCATACATCTATTTAACACAAACCTCTGTCAAGATATATAACAAGACAGTTCCCACATGCCCCTTCCCAGTGAGTGTCCAACCCCTACCCTAGAGACAACCACAGTTACAAGTTTTTTTATTATCAGAGACTCATTTTGCCTCTCCTAGAAATTCATATAATGGCGTCCTATAGCATAACTATGATGTGTAAAGAAGATACATTTGTGTTTCTGTACAGTTAGAGTTTTCCAAACAAATTTTGCTGAAACTTGGCACCTGGGTTAAGAGTTAGTCATTATAAAGTAATTTATACCAGTTCACCTGGAAAGATTGGCCCGACCCCAGAGGTATGTGTCTACTTTTCACAAAGGATGAAGCCCAGACCTATAGAGTCACTGGATTCTGTTATTTTCCTCAAAAGAACAATGGTTGGTTGGTTGTTTGGGTGGTTGGTCTGTGTCAGCAAACAGCTTAGCTGGACTAAAATCCCCAAAATCTGTCTTCCCTTTGATGAGTGGAAGCTGAAATCTGTGTTAAGTGTTTGTTTGTTTTTAAATCCTTAGCTGGATTGCTTATCCTCCACCCATATATACATAGTTCAGAGGTCAGCCAGAGAATTGATAAGAGTTTATATGCAGAATGTAAGTCTTCAGCTCTCTGACTCTCCTCTTCCTGAGACTGACATCTCTTCTACTTTCAGTCTGCTGTGGTCATCCAAACCCTATCCTCTGGTTTTTCAAGCCAGTAAGACTGCACATTTCTACCAGGGTTTCAGTTATCCTATATGATGCTGACAGGGGTCTGCATTCAGGCAAAGGATCAACCAGTGTCATTTCCTTCTTCAAATAGTTGTTTTTTTACAGTTTTAAGAGTGTTTATAACTGTTATCTGTAGGATACAAAACTTTCTTCACATTGAGCTTTTTTAAAGGCTCAGAAAAAAATAGCATATGTCAAATCTATTTTTCATATCATTTGGGTAGCATATTGTGTTTTCCTAAATGACTGCAACATTACCTCCCCCAGTCCTCTTTTAGTTTCCAAAGTGACTTTAGCAGTCCTCCCACCAAGAGCCGTCATCTGTGTACCCCGTCCTCTTGAATCTGGGTGGGGGCTTGTGCCCATTCTGACCACTAGAGTACAGTGGAAGTGAGGCCTTATGACTTCAAGTCTAGGTCTTTACAAGGATATGCATCCACATGGCTTTCTCCTGAGATGTTAGCTCTGGGGGGCTGAACCAGCGAAAAGCCTTTATTTACCACCAAGTAAGTGAGTGAATGAGCCTTCAGATTATGCCAGATTCCAGCCTTTGAGTCTTCCAACTGACCCTAGACATCACGGAACGGAAACAAGCTGGTCACATTCTGTTCTCGCCAAACTACTGACCCATAAAATTCACGGTTGGTTTTTACCAGTAAGTTTTGGGGTGATTTATTACAGAACAATAAATGACCACAATGACTTAGATGTTAGGATAATCCAGCTCTGACATCTGTAACAACAATGATTTCCAGTTTTATTTGGGTTGATGTGGAGGCATAAAGAGATGCCCCCTTTCTCTCTCACGATTCCCTCCTAAAGTTGCAAGTTAAGAAAATGAAGTCAAATTTCCCAGATAGATGAGGACTGTTGTTGACTGAAATGTATTCCTTCATTAGGACCTCCTGCCCCTTGGAAATTTTAAGTAACTTGAACCTGAATTCTCTGTCTCTAAGAATCAATAATTTAATATTTATCTGGAGTATTTATGAGTTAATTATAACACTTCCTGGAATATCATATATGCAAGATTAATCTTTTACTAAAGAGTCAGCATTATTTGAATTCTAAATAGGACATGAATGCTTTTAGAACAAATTCAATAAAGAAAGAGTTTAACAAATTCTATCCTTTGTCAAAGAATAAACTGTGTATTAGTAAACAAGTAATAATAATAATAATAATAATAAAGTATAAGTGCATAGCTCCATACCCAGGGGGGGGAAATCTAAGTTATAGTGATAAACTCCTTTTTGGAGGAGAAAATTTGAGAATGGATTCAACATCAAGGGGAATTATGTAAAATCTGTTGTAAAAAAGTGGATTAATGTTTTGAAAGATAAAACTTCCATGCTACATTTCTTTTAAGTTGTTCATATTTTCTTCAAAAGTTATTGATATACATGAACTAAAATTCATCTAAAATCTATCACATACAATGACAGAAGAAAACAAGAGAGGTAGGTAAAGATAATGGGATATTAATGCTAGTGTGGTTAAAGTCAAACTCATTTATCACTAATGGCAATGTAAATTGGTACAATGTTTTTGGAGAGCCATTTGGCAATGCCTATCAAGAGGAATAAAAATGTTCATATCTGATGAGTCAGGGATCCCACTGCTGGGATATGAAAGCATTAAGTATGAAGCTTTTTATTACATAAATTTTTTAGACTCAAAAAAATAACAACAATCTAAATGTTGAACAACTAGGGAATGGTTTTAAAAAGCCAATGGACTTTTACACGGTTATTAAAAATAATAATTTTAAAGGCTATGTAGTACCATGGAAAATATGCTAGTTTTTGTGAAAAAGCATTAATTGATAATAGAATAATACAAATAGAAAACATTACCATACCAAATTTAAAAAATAAATATAAATGTGGGCAAGTACTAGAGGGGAACACATAAAAATAAAAATGTGTTGATTTTTAGGAGTTGTGACATCTTCATCAATTAATTTTACCTTTTAAAATTCTGGTATCCTTTAATTTGGCAACAATACTGATTGTACAATAAATTATAATAGACTCATACTCCTTAAAACACTGTTGGCTATTTATTTAGATCTCTGTCATCTCTGACAGCATTAATAAAACATTATGCTAACCATTTTAATAGGTGGTTATCTCATTGTGGTTTTGATTTCAATTTCCCTGATAACTTGTGATATTAAACATCTTTTCATGTACCTGTTGGCCATTTGTATATATTCTTTGGAAAAATGTCTATTCAGTTCCTCAGCTCATTTTTTAATTTGATTGTTTGGGGTTTTTGTTAATGAGTCATATAAGTTCTTTATATATTTTGAATATTAACCCCTTATCAGATGTATGATATGCAAATATTTTCTCCCATTCTGTAAGTTTCTTTCTCATTTTGTTGATTGTTTCTTTTGCTTCACAAAAGCTTTTTCATTTAATGTACTCCCTTGTTAGAATGACTATCATCAAAAAGACAAGCGATAACAAGTGTTGATAATGATATAAAGAAAAGGGAACACTGCACTGCTGGTGGGAATGTAAACTGGTACAGCCATGATGGAAACAAGGATGGAGATTCCTCAAAAAATTAAAAATAGGACTATTGTATGATCCAGAAATCCCATTCCTGGACATATATCTAAATGAAATAAAAAGAGGATATCAAAAAGATATTTGTACTCCCATGTTTATTGCAGTATTATTCACAAAAACCAAGATGTGGAAACTTAAGTGTCTATCAGTGAGTGAAGTTATGATGTGATATATGTGTGTGTGTGTGTGTGTGCGTGCGTGCACATATATATACAATGGAATATTATTCAGTCATGAGAAAGAAGGAAATCCTCCCATTTGGGACAACATGCATGGATCTTGAGGAAATTACACTAAGTGAAATAAGTCAGAGAAAGACAAATACCATATGATATCATTTTTATGTGGAATCTAAAAAGACCGAATTCATAGAAATAGAGTAGAATGGTGGTTACCAGGGGCTGGGGCTGGGGATAGGAGAAGTGAAGAGATTTTCATTAAAGGAACAAACTTTCAGTTAGAAAATGAATAAGCTCTGGGAATCTAAGGCACAGCATTGTGATTTTAGTTAACAATAGTGTATTGTATACTTGAAAAGTGCTAAGAGAGTAAATCTTAAAAATTCTCACCATAAAAAATAAATGGTAATTATATGACGTGTTGGAGGTGTAGCTAATGCTATGGCAGTAATCTTATTGTAATATACAAGTGTATCAAATCAATACATTGTACATCTTAAATTTGCACAATGTTATAGGTTAATTACATATCAATAAAACTGGAAAAAATTATGCAGCAACTCATATATAGCTGCTAAGGGAGTGAACTGTTTAATGAGTGGAAATTTCCTAAAGCTAAAAGTTTTCAGCTTAAATAGATAATACATATACACGTGGCAGACCTTTGCTTCTTGGAAGCCCTATGATTTGAGTAGACTATCCTAATAAACGAAAAATATTTTGTCTAACAGTCCTGAGTCTGCTCCAAATTTTACAAGCTTTTTGCAATTTTTTTCAAAATCTGCATTTTGTTTTAACATAGCATTAATGCGTACTATCCTCTTTTGACAATGGATCTTATAAGGAAAGGTAAAAACAGAAGGGGTTTGGAGTTACAGGTATAAGACACAGTTAAGCAAGTATTTAATAAAAAGGAGACTAAGTTTCACCTACGTGATGATTTTGTTTGAGATGAACCTATTAATGGTCCCATAGTACAGGAGTTCTTAAACTGTACTATACTTTAGAAAACTTGAGGTTTGGAGTTTTAAAAATATAACTTGCACACCCAGTCCATATGTGTAAGGATGATGCTTCAGTATATCTCACCTGTGGCCCAGATCTACATTGTAACAAAGGTCAAAAGTGATTCTGATACAGGTGGTCCAAAGACCATGCCTGGGAAAATTTGATATAAAATTTAAATGAATATGCCTGGCTTCTCTTTCCAGATAGTCCTCATCTGGTCAAAAAGGGGAAGAAAAAAATATATATATACATATATATATATATCACCTCCATGATATTCTTCATTGTTTAATTTCATTGCTTTACCCCAACTGAAAGAGAACATGGGAAAACAAAAACCATTTTAAGACAGAAAGACAGGGCGCCTGGGTGGCTCAGTTGGTTAAGCGACTGCCTTCGGCTCAGGTCATGATCCTGGAGTCCCTAGATTGAGTCCCGCATCGGGCTCCCTGCTCGGCGGGGAGTCTGCTTCTCCCTCTGACCCTCTTCCCTCTCATTCTCTCTCTCAAATAAATAAATAAAATCTTTAAAAAAAAAGAGAGAGAAAGATATTCAATTGGATGTTACGATTTGCAAAATGTTCTATATGACAATACATACTAAATTTACAATACATACTAAATACATACTAAAATTATCTATAGAAAACAGTGGGAATTTACCTGGTAAGCCCGGGTGAGGGCAGGGTGATCAATAGGCTACTGCTCAGACTTTCTCTCTGTCCTCGGTTCTGTTCAGACTCCCATCTGGTCAGAGTTAAGGCAGCAGTACTGCCACCAGCTCCCCATCTCAATCCCTCACCGCCTCTGACTGTGCTTTCCATTCAAGGGTGATTGCCTTGATACATACCAAGCTTGGTACGTACAGAAATAGGCCTTAAAAAGGAAAAAAAAAATAACTAAGGATTCTGGCCCTCCATAAATAAATAAATAAATAAATAAATAAATAAATAAATAAATAAAATTGGAGCAAAAGAAACCTATTTTAAAAATTCCATAATCATCAAGCAAAACCAACCAAATTAGTAGAAGTTGTAAACATGAATGTTTTTCCTGCTCTCCCACTTCCCATGGGTCTTTAATGTTGGAAATTTGGAACATTCTCACTTTCTAAAGAAAATTTTAAAAACCTTAAAATGCATGATGGGTTTAGCATTTCCATGTTTTGGCCTTCACTCTTTCTGTACCTGGAGCCATTGGAAGCCTAGTGCATGCAAAGTGTCTAAAAAAGAAAAAGAAAAATATTTAGAACTAACTGATGGCAAAAGGATCACTGAAGATGTGATGTGTCTAGTATCCAAGATCCATAAAGAACTTATCAAACTCAACACCCAAAAAACAAAGAATCCAGTTAAGAAATGGGCAGAATACATGAACAGACATTTCTCCAAAGAAGACATACAAATGGCCAACAGACGCATGAAAAAATGCTCCACATCAACTCGGCATCAGGGAAATACAAATCAAAACTACAATGAGATACCACCTCACATCAGTCAGAATGGCTAAAATTAACAAGAGAGAAAACAACAAATGTTGGGGAGAATGCAGAGAAAGGCGAACCCTCTTACACTGTTGGTGGGAATGCAAGCTTGTCCAGCCACTCTGGAAAATAGTATGGAGGTTCCTCAAGAAGTTAAAAATAGAGCTACCCTATGACCCAGCAATTGCACTACTAGGTAGTTACCCCAAAGATACAGAGGTAGTGAAAAGAAGGGACACCTGCACCCCAATGTTTACAGCAGCAATGTCCACAATAGCCAAACTATGGAAGGAGCTGAGATGTCCATTGATAGATGAATGGATAGAGAAGATGTGGTGTATATATATACAATGGAATGTTACTCAGCCATTAGAAAAGATGAATACTTAGCATTTTCATCCATGTGGATGGAACTGGAGGGTATTATGCTGAGCAAAATAAGTCAATCAGAGAAAGGCAATTATCATATGGTTTCACTCATATGTGGAATATAAGAAACTGCATAGAGGATCATAGGGGAATGGAAGGAAAACTGAATGGGAAGTCATCAGAGAGGAAGAAAACCATGAGAGACTCTTAACTATATGAAACAATACAAAGGTGCTGGAGGGGAGGTGGGTGGGGGGAATGGGGTAACTGGGTGATGGGCATTAAGGAGGGCACGTGATGTGATAAGCCCTGGATGTTACATGCAACTGATGAATTATTAACTCTTCATCTGAAACTAATGATGTAGGCTATGTTGGCTAATGGAATTTAAATTTAAAAAAGAATAACTCATGGCATAAAGGTTACTGAAAATGTGATATGTTCCAGATTGACTAGAAAGATCTATAAATGTCAAACTGTGTTGGCACCAAAACCCTGAACTGAACTGCGGGGTAGGGGATTGAGAAGAGTTAAGAAGAGAAATTAACAGAGCAAGGGAAAGGGAGAGAGGGAAGAGCAACAGAAATGGAAAAGGAAAGGTCATGGACACTTATAGGAACAATGGGAAAGTCTGCTGTGGATACAAAAAACAATCAGGCAAAATAAAAGACATGTTTTAAAAGAGAGAAAGCTACCAAATAGAACGTGACCATCTGAGAACATTCAGGGAAGAGCAAGTGGCATGAACTCACCTCAACAGCCCCTGAGAACTGGTATTATTCCATCTTCAGGAAGAAACCCTATGTAAGAAACATGGTGCCAGTTCCAGCAATGGAGAAATCTGTATTAAAAGACTATTCTAACCCTTTTGCAGAGAAATCCTGGAAGAAATATAAAAAGATTGGTGTCACCTTAAAAGACAATGGAGATCTACCTGCACCTTGCAACCTAAAATAGGAAAACTTTGAAAGAAAAATAAAATATCAATTCAAGCATTTTATATGACATCGGGAGTCATAAAGGAGGTGTTATATTCTTTGTAGATTCTGAGGCAAAAAGGTTCATCAGCAGCCCTATCATGAAGTCAAACTAGTTCAAAATATTGTCTTTGTTTGGTCTCAGTAAAAAGATCAGTCTGTCCAGCTTTGTCCCAAATGTGCAAAATCTGTGTTGCAGATGATATTTATGATGGCAACAAAGTGTGGTATATATTGGAGTAAAAAATATTCTGACATTTAAATTACACCTTCCACATTCCTGAAGTGTCACTTGGAGAATCAAAGAAATAGGTCAAGATGGCGAAGTATAAAGAATTCAAGAGGAGCTCCTTTAAAGGATAATTACCTTTGCTGACTCTCAGGAACAGATTTCAAGGGATTAATCTCTGTGTTTTGGGTTTTGTTTTTAAAATATGTGGAAAGATAAGAAAAAGCATGAAAATGGAGTCACCAGCAAAGCACTTTGCATTCAGAATTCTTCACAAATGTTTATAGCGTTCATGTGGCTCTCTGGCATGCTGCTGGAGCATATTATAGATTGCAGCTGAGAAAAAGACTTAAAAAGGTAAATGAATTTTTAACATCAGGGTTTTATCAAATTGCCTCAATTTTTGTTGAATTGCTGGACCCTAAGTGCCATGAGGATGTCTGTAATTAGCGAAGTTGTAAAATATCCCAAAAGCTAGCAGGAGGTTGAGTGAATGAAAGTTCCATGTCCCTCCTGACTTATGACAACATGGCTATCCTAAAAATGCCAACTTTGGCTGTGGTGTTTTTGGGGTTGTCTGAAGCTAAGTATTGAAAACATAGGCCAATGGGTTCAACATTGGAATAGGCTGACCAAGTTTTAAATACGCTATCAGGCTTGCCAGGCATGTTTTCACCTTTATATAAGAAATACTTTTTTTACCTAATGCAATTGACTTCTCAACTGCAACTGTTCAAATACACCCCAATTCTCAAAATTCTCTATCACTAATTCCTCTAGTCTTCATATCCACTGTTTTGCAATCAATATGTTGGGACGTTCAGTTAAAAAAGCAGACCTCAATGGCATGTGTGTATACACAAGGGTTACATTTAAAGAACAGCACAAGGGACCCCTGGGTGGTTCACTCGGTTAAGCGGCCGACTCTTGATTTTGGCTCAGGTCATAATCTCAGGGTTTCTGAGATGGAGCCCTGTGTCTGGTTCCACACTCAGCGAGGAGTCTGTTGGTGAATCTCCTTCTCCCCCTCTCCCTCTGCCCCTCCCCTCCTCCACCCCATGCTCGGTCCCACTCTCTCTCTCTCTCTCAAACAAATAAATTAATCTTTAAAAATAAAAATAAATAAATAAATAAAGAGCAGGACAAATGGGCCAGTCTTATCAGCAGGTTAGTGTATACCACAAAAGGAGCTCTTCCAGCCTCCTGGAAGGTCCTAGGTGTTGAAGTCCACAGACTTAGATCTAACCCATCCTGATAGGTACTAGATGAGTGGTCTTGATTAAGCTACTTAATTTCTTTGTGCCTCAAGTTTCTCGTGAATAAAATAGAGCTATATCACATAAGGTTGCTGTGAGGATTTAATGAGCTAATACGTGCACAAAACTTAGCCCAGGGACTAGCACCTGGCAAAGTCTCAATAGATATTAGATAGTAATTTCAATATTTTAACTAGATCGTTGTAAGTTATTTGGGTCCCTTGGGACTACTGTGGTCTAACTGAGCCTTAACTACTAGACAGAACTTCAACCTACAAAAAAATATTAGCCCAATATTAAAAATGCTCTAACAGAAAGAAATGTAAATTGAATAGTAGGGGAAGTGATGTGAATTTATGTAGGATTCAATGATGAATGGTAGAGGGGGGGAAACATTTCAAATTGATATAATTTCCAGATTAGGATTTCAGGCTAAAAAGACAACCGACAGAATGGGAGAAGATATTTGCAAATGACATATCAGATAAAGGGCTAGTATCCAAAATCTATAAAGAACTCATCAAACTCAACACCCAAAGAACAAAGAATCCAATCAAGAAATGGACAGAAGACATGAACAGACATTTTTCCAAAGAAGACATCCAAATGGCCAACAGACACATGAAAAAGTGCTCAATATCGCTCGGCATCAGGGAAATCCAAATCAAAACCTCAATGAGATACCACCTCACACCAGTCAGAATGGCTCAAATTAACAAGTCAGGAAACGACAGATGTTGGCGGGGATGCAGAGAAAGGGGAACCCTCCTACACTGTTGGTGGGAATGCAAGCTGGTGCAGCCACTTTGGAAAACAGTATGGAGGTTCCTCAAAAAGTTGAAAATAGAGCTACCATATGATCCAGCAATTGCACTACTGGGTATTTACCCCAAAGATACAAAAGTAGGGATCCGAAGGGCTACGTGCACCCCGATGTTTATAGCAGCAATGTCCACAGTAGCCAAACTGTGGAAAGAGCCAAGATGTCCATCGACAGATGAATGGATAAAGAAGAAGTGGTATATATATACAATGGAATATTATGCAGCCATCAAAAGGAATGAGATCTTGCCATTTGCAACGACGTGGATGGAACTGGAGGGTATTACGTTGAGTGAAATAAGTCAAACAGAGAAAGACATGTATCATATGATCTCACTGATATGAGGAATTCTTAATCGCAGGAAACAAACTGAGTGTTGTTGGAGTGGGGGTGGGGTGGGAGGGATGGGGTGACTGGGTGATGGACACTGGGGAGGGTGTGTGCTCTGGTAAGTGCTGTGAATTGTGCAAGACTGTTGAATCTCAGATCTGTACCTCTGAAACAAATAATGCAATATATGTTAAGAAAAAAAAAAAGAAGAAGAAGAAGGTAGCGGGAGGGGAAGAATGAAGCGGGGGAAATCGGAGGGGTAGACGAACCATGAGAGACGATAGACTCTGAAAAACAAACTGAGGGTTCTAGAGGGGAGGGGGGTGGGAGGATGGGTTAGCCTGATGGTGGGTATTGAGGAGGGCACATTCTGTATGGAGCACTGGGTGTTGTGCACAAACAATGAATCATGGAACACTTCATCTAAAACTAATGATGTAATGTATGGGGATTAACATAAGAATAAAAAAAAATGCTCAGACAGGATTTCAGGCTAAACAATTAAGACCTCTATCTAGAGGGGTATTTTGTTGCTTGTTTTAATCCCCAAAAGCTTTCTGAACCAAAAACCTTATAAAGGCATATGTATATTACTTACTTTTTAACTCTCCAAACAATTTTCTCAGAGTTTGAGTAATTATATTAATTTGGCCTTATATAAATTCTTCCTCCACAATTTTTAAGCACCTCAAGATATTAAAATAAAAATTAGAAAGCAATTTAAAAACATAAAGTAAGCCACTTACAAAGATTCAGATGCTACCTTTGGCAGTAAGCGCTTGGCCGGTAATTTGTAATTCTGCTTTCTCAACGCATTAGCGTCTTTAATATTCTGAGCAGTGGTGTATAAATGTACCTTGCTGAGCCTCAGGGTTCCTCAGGGGTGACTCAAAGGCAGCACCATGGGTGGGGAGAATGGGTGGGCTTTCCACTTTCCCACGCCAGCTCTAGTTCCATTTTGCCTATTTTATATGTGACGATAATTCTCCTTAATGGAAAAAAAAAATGGTTTTACTCCTATTAAATAGTTTGACAGCTCTAAATACTGCCATGAAATTCTAAATAAAAAATATTTTAATGCAGGAACTGCACTTCTGGAACTCCTCTTGTCTATTCCTCTTTCTGAGTCTTGCCCTTCCAAATGAAAGTATTTTTTCCAAATTTAGAAAATTATAAGTTTCAAAGTTTTAAGCCTAACTCATGCTTAAAGACATTCTTAAAATCTCTAGGCCAACTTGTACTCTTCCTTCTCTGATCTGCTAAAGAAGTGATTGTCCACAGCTCTCCTAGGGCCCCAGTACTGTCCACACCACTCCTCCAAGGACAGTGTTGGTCTTCAGTTCCTTCTCTCCTGGGTTCATGTTTTTTTCCTCCAATGAGACCATACATCCTCTGGTATCAAGACTTTGTGTTAGAATTTTTTAGTAGAGGGGCGTCTGGGTGACTCAGTCAGTTAAGCGTCTGCCTTCCGTTCAGGTCATGATCCCAGGGTCCTGGGATGGAGTCCCCGCACTGGGCTCCATGCTCCACAAGGAGTCTGCTTCTCCCTCTGCCCCTCACCCCCCTTGTGCTCTCTCTCGCTCTCTCTCGCTCTCTCTCTCAAATAAATAAATAAAATCTTTTTTAAAAAAAAGAATTCTTTAGATTTTACCTTCTCTGCTCATTAAGCATGAAGAAGCCAAAAAAATATTGGCTGTACTAAATAAAGGAATTAGCTATAAGTTTTCAGAAAATCTTCAGTAGGAAAAAGGCAGAATTCAGTTCTAGTGCTTAAACAGACACCCCTGAAAAAAAATAGCCAAAATATAAAAGCATGAAATAAGTGGGGGCTTTAAATGTTCTTGAAAGACAACATAGTAGCAAATGTAAATCAAACATCAGTCTCTCTGTAGCGGGGTAAGGTGCCGATCTTTTTTTAAATTTCTAATAAACACACCTGTTTTTTGTTTTTTGTTTTTTGTTTTTTTATCAGACTGTATTAACCAAAAGATTGACTAAGGCACCCAAGAAGCCTAATAATTCATGGGGTGAAATGGCAATGCAAGTGTGGTCTTCCCAATTATTTCTATGATTAATGATGACCACCATAGAAATCTCCTAGCAAACTAACCCTAAAACTCTGAGAAACAAAGACAGTGACTCAAAAAAATACAAATAATGAAACAAACAGCTTGGGGATGCATTAGTAAATCATTTAATACAAAAAAAAAAAAACGGTGTCTAATTAGAGTCGAACAAGAGATTTGTTTTTTATTACCTTGTAATTATTCCAGGGTACAAAGTAAAGCTCAACAAAAGCAAAATTTTTCTGCTAGGAATCCCCCCAGACCCTCTATTTAGGTGAGAACAGAACCTCTTTTCTAGTAAAAAAGATGCACTTGAATCCATCTGTCATCCAATTTCCTGTGGATATATATGTATAAATGTTTGTGTGCATATTCATAGTAACAAAGTTATGAATCAGAATGTGCTTACATTTTTCTTGAGAATAATAATAAATGTTTACAAAAGTAAGACTGTATGTCCTGTAATGATCCTTTAAATTGATGTTGAGCTTTCCAGTTTATAAAGTGGTATTCCTTATTTTCTCCCAGTTACTCTGTAAATAGATGCAACACAGTTACAGGCATATTCACTGTGTAGATGAAGATGCTGAGGCTGGGAGAGCTTGAGTGATCTGCCCAGTTACGCAGGGGCATGTAGGCAGGCAACTCAGCACAAAGTTAGTGGGGGGGGAAAAAATAGAGACACACAAGGGAAAGCCAGGTCTCCTGAGTATAGCTCTATTGCTCCTCCCCCATGGACTCTTTAGCTGCCATTATTTTCAAATATATTCTGAATCTATATAGCTGATATGACACACCAAACAAAATTTTCAAATATAGCATCCTTCAAGGATATTAGAACTATAGGAATAGACCACTGATTAGAATCGGTAAAGCAGGGCGCCTGGGTGGCTCAGTTGGTTAAGCGACTGCCTTCGGCTCAGGTCATGATCCTGGAGTCCCGGGATCGAGTCCCATATCGGGATCCTTGCTCAGCAGGGGGTCTGCTACTCCCTCTGACCCTCCCCCCTCTCATGTGCTCTCTCTCTCTCATTCTCTCTCAAATAAATAAATAAAATCTTTGAAAAAAAAAGAATCGGTAAAGCAAATAAAACAATCATGAATTTCATTTATCTTCCCTGTTGCAGTCTTAACTTTGTATATATATGACATCTTTATAAAATCTATAAATTTGCTTTCTTTCATTCATCCAATTCACTCAGCAGATGTTTACTGAGTCTTCTGTTTTCCAAGCTATGTTCTTGGGGTACAGAGCTGAACAAAACAAAGCCCCCCCATTGTCAGGGTACTGAGAGTCTGCTTACAGATGCAGACATTAGGCAACAAACACATGCAGAAATTATAAGAATAGTACAAAGGAAAGAAACAAAATGGTGTTAGATAAGGTAGTGAGGGTCTAATTTAGATTGGAAGACAGGCAGCCTTCTCTGAGGATGTAACATTTAAGCTGCTGCCTGAACCGGTTTTCTGTTTCTTTAACAAAATTCCCTGCATACGTTCACCCAGCCAGCCTGAGTTCCCGATGGTGAAGTCACACAAATGTCATGATATACAAGGATAAGCGGGACAGCTCTCAGGGAACTCTGTGCAAGGGCAACACTGGAGCCAAACTTGATTTGGAGCTTGGAAAAAAAAAAAAAAAACATATTTAGCTATTGAGCTCAAAATAATTAACACAGCAATTTTTTGCTGGATGCATTATTTTAAAACCTAAAATCAGACCTAAGTCGCTCATCCTGAAAGAATTAGCAGATCTTCACCTTTCAGTATCATCCTTCAAAGAAATGATTTTGTCCCAGAGGAGTCTGATCCAAGGATAGTATTATCTTGAGAATGTTAGGATCAAGTCTGCAATAAACTGAGATCACAAGAGATGCCACCATCTTACTACCCTCACTTAATTCTTTTTTATTTGTAAATGTAATGTCTTAATTTTTTATACTTCTCTGACATAATTTTATATTTTCCTGTGAACTTAATATTTACCTAAATGGGATTAATTAAAATTAGCTGTCCTATAAATATTCATAAATCCGTCCACACAATTGAAGAATATTATTTTAAGTATGTTGACAATTTTAAGTATTGAATCATGATAATAGTAAATCTTAAAATATATTGCAAACTATGATCATCTATTTTATTTCCATAATTTATTTTCTCCCTTTAGCCTGTCTTTATTACTTACTTACTCAAGAATAATGTCTCTTACTTATGGAATCTAAATATCAGAAAAGAGATATATATCCCTGAAGTTATTATGAGAATTGAAGTATAAAACAATCATTATGTGTGGCAATGCTAGGCTTTCTTGCTCTAACTGTTAAAGTTTACCTAAGCTTCTATTTCCAGTCAAGAATCTTATTCTCCTAAGGAAATGCACACATACAAAAATAAAGAATAAAAAATTGGTTTTTTGATCCAAGCTCCAAAAACTTTCTCTTTATATGGCTTGTCTAGAAGAATTAATATAGAGTTTTTTTAGTAATCAACACTCAGTCTTCAAAAAACATAGTCAGAACACAAGTCATAAGCTAAGGTGTTAAAGATATTTTGTGTGTTAAAAAAATCAAATATGTTGAAACAAAAGAACTTAAAAAAATCCCGTCAAGTTTTCATTGCCCAACTAGCTTTATGTCCCATCTTTCACCATGTACAATGAAAACTGGCATCTATTTCAGTTTGACTAGAAGCCAATCTTGCCTCTTGGTTCTCAAATACCATGCTTCAAATTTATATTTCAGTCTCACACACTCAATGACAGTATTTAATTGAAAACTTCAATCCTCTTTTTCTTAGTTTTTATAAGTATTGATTAGTTTTATAAACCATTGAAAATGTGATCCAGAAGTATGTTGCTTTTCACAATAGGTGGCATATTTGATTCCATGAAATGTATTATGTACTATACACCCTGACACTTAAAAATAATGTAATGTAAATTGAGAGCAAAAGGAGAAAGCAGATTGGAGTTAGAATAGATATACTAGTTTCTTCATCTTAACTACTAGAACTCAAAAGATGTTATTAAAGCCTTCAACTGAAATAACAAAAGTATAAATATTTATTATTATAAAGGAAAGTAGTAAGAATGAAAAAATTAATTAAAATGGAGTGGTAAAGGAAAGGAGAAAGGAACAGAAATACACTAATTTTATGATTGTTCATAGCAGGGAAGTAAAAGATAATGTCTGAAGTATTAGAGAATAAGGAAATTATACAACATAGTAGTTATAAAGTTAACTACTAGAACAAAAATTCAAACCTTCTTAAATATAGGAATTATCTCCTAAATATAAAGAATTAATAACAAAAGTGAAGAATATGGACTGTAATGATTTTTGAAAGCAGTAAAAACAAAGTATAATTAATTTCAAAGAACTAGATTCAAATATACCTGTCATATCAATAAATACAAATGGATTAAATTCATATCTTTAAGAAGGGAAGAAAAGAATGGACAAAGTTATCTAAGGCAAATGTGGAAAGAGAAGGAAGGAGGGATGAGGAGGAAGAGAAAAGGGAACGAGGTAAAAGAGGGAAGATGGGGAGAGGAGAGAGAAAAGAGAGAAAGGAAAGAAGGGAGGAAAGAAAGAATAGGTTGTAACCTTAATATTAGCTTGTTTTAATTCATGTCATAAAACATAAATAAAAGGTCACTATATAATGTTAAAAGGAGATATTCACAGTAAAGATTTTAAATAGTCAAGACTGTCAGTGCACCAAAATATATAGCATCAACATTCACAAAACAAAAATATAGGTGTTATCATGAAAAACACAAAAGCAGTAGAATTTTAGTCACCTCTTTTAGTCTTTGACAGATCAGGAAGAAAAAAAATTAAGGAATATTACAGAAGACCTAAATGACATAAAGTAGGACTAAA
The DNA here is from genome assembly GCF_029215605.1 of Mirounga angustirostris. Lineage (NCBI taxonomy): Eukaryota > Metazoa > Chordata > Mammalia > Carnivora > Phocidae > Mirounga > Mirounga angustirostris. The sequence goes on along the minus strand of NW_026991712.1, from coordinate 53,881,225 downwards.
TAAATATAGATCAAACTCTGTTCCCTAAAATAAAACCTACAACCTAAATTTACATAGAACCATCATAAAATGACCATTAAGCCCAATAAAAACTATAACTAATTCCAAAATGTTAAAATAATACAAGAACATTCTCTGATCACAATGCAATAAAACTAGAATTTAATAAACCAGAAATAAAAGTATACTTATTAATTATGTGACTTTGTACAAGTTATTTATCTTTCAGAGTCTTACATCAACTACAAATGAAAATAATACTGAAATTATAGGGTAATTTTTGAAAATCTTTTCAATTATAAGACATTATGCAAGTAAAACACTATCCAAGAAAAATCATTTTCCTCTTCATACTTGAGAAGTGACTCATTTGGCAGCTCCAAAGATTTGAGCAACTTGGTCTATACTGTCCACTTATGGCTATTTAAATAAATTAAATTAAAATTTTAGGGTTTCAACACTAGCTTCATTTACAGAACTCATTAAAAACATTATGCCAAGTGAAAGAAGCCAGTCACAAAAGACCACATATTGTATAATTCCATTGATATGAAATGTTCAGAATAGACAAGTCTATAGAGACAGAAACTAGATTAGAGGTTGCCCAGCACTGGGTAGGGGTGGGAAAGAATAGAGAGTGACAGCTAATGAGTACAAATTTTCTTTCTAGAGTGATGGAAATGTTCTAAAATTAGATTATGGAGATGGATGCACAAATCTGTATACTGAAACCATCAAGTTATACACTTTAAGCAGGTGAATTTTATGGTATATAAATAATATCTCAATAAAACTGGGCTTTTTTAATTGTGAAAAAGAGAGCTCATTAGCTACATGTGGCTAGTGGCTACCATTTTGGACATCAGAATATTTCCATCATTGCAAACAGTTCTATTTAATAGTACTGACTTAGCTGATACTGAACAAATCAAACAAATATCTAGAAGTTCATAAGAATTATTTAAGCTTTACTTCAGCAAATTAACAAGGTCTTTCTAGTGAGAGTCTCAGATGAATTTTTTTTTCTCACTTCACTTACTAATTATACTAAAAGATCATCCTCTCCCTTAATATAATCCAAATACATTAAGGTGCTAATTGAATATGCTGAATAAGCTGTGCATACTAATTGTCACTAATAAGTTTAATGCTGATTGCTTAAGTTTATAACAGCTACTCACCTACATAGTGGTTCAAGTCAACTTGATATCCCTCACTCTTCATTAGGAAAATGTGTTTCATTAAGCTGATGTCATTATATGTGAGCCCAGAGATTTACACCATGGGTAGTCCTTTTAATGTTAAAAAGTATACCAAATGTGAATCCTGAGCAAGTTGCTCAGGCAGCTGAAGGTGACTCTTACACATCCCCAGTTTTCCAGTGATGCTTAGAGCATTCCATTATGGTAAGCTTTGAATCAATAAGTACTTCTATGTCTACTACATTTCTTTACTCATTCAGTATATTTTTAAATACCTAGTATTAATTGTAATCTTGTAATCCTGGACAGTTCACTTATCTTCTCTGGGCTTCAGATTCTCAAAATTAAAGTGAGGAGGGGAAGGAGAGAGAAATTGGCAGCCTAATTACAGGTTTATGTACCCTTTTCCCTCCCAGTTAAGGGAACTCTACTTAAAAAAATACTGGAGATTAGATCTTAATTGTTCCCACCACAAAAAAAGAAATGATAATTATATAACATGATAAAGGTGTTAACTAACATGACAGTGGTAATCATATTGCAATATATACATGTATCAAATCAGCACATACATCTTTTACTTACACAATGTTATCTTTTAATTATATATCACTAAAAAAAAAATAGTAGGGCTTACTTGGGGAGCTTGCAGAGGTTACAAATATATCTAAGAATTTATTTTTTTTTTTTAAAGCAGACATAGATACCATTGTGAACAATGTCAGGGAGAGGAAAGGAAGACCAGCTGTTCTCTCCTTGTTACAGTCCCAGGTAAAGACTGTAGGTCCTGTGGCAGCCTGAGACAGTCCAATAAGCTGAACATGGATCTTTCTGCAAATGCAGAAGAACTCTCTCAAAAGTCAAATAAGAGAGGTTGGATGACTCTGCATGGGCTGCAGTGCTGAAGGAAAATGACCATCTTGGGCTAATTTAAGAAGCATGGAACAAGACCATGACAATCTGATTGTTCCTTTCCCCTTACAGCTGTAGATACCCCAGAAGAGAGCAGATTTTCCATCCCTACCTTGATACAGAGATCCAGCTTGTCTGTCCTTCTGAGGTTGGCTGGACAACTGGAAAATAAATTTCTGTCTTACTTTTCGCCATCTACTAATCCACATCTATTTCACCTTTCCAGGAACAAAAAACGACCAGATCTACCAGAAGAAATAGGAGAAAAGGCCAGGTGAGAGGAATCAGGGATCCCAAAAGAGAGAAGTTAACCAAGCCAATCTATACACATGTCCCCACTGGGCCAAAGCTAATGGAAGAAACAGAAAAGACCACTAATGAAGTCTTCAATAAGAGGATATATGATCAAAACAATGAGACCCTAAAACAGACAAACAAAAAGCTAATATCTGAAAATTAAAATATAATAGAATTAGAATTAGCAAAAAAAAAAAAAATACATTGGCCAAAAAGAAGAGGAAGAAAGAGGAGAAGGAAGAGAAAGAGAAGGAGGAAAGAAAAATTGTGTCCTGGAAAATCAAGTGAAGAAGTTGTTTCATGACACATAGGAAAATAATTAAAGAAAATCATGAATAAAAAATTTAGAGATGCCTCTATACACTCTGTACATTATAATGGCCAAAATCCAGGACACTGACGACATCAGATGCTGTGAGGATGTGGAGCAACAGGAACTCTCATTCATTGCTGACAGGAATGCAAAATGGTACAGCCACTTTGGAAGACAGTTTGGCAGTTTATTATAAAATTAAATGTATTCTTACCATATAATCCAGCAATAGTGCTTCCTGGTATTTATGCAAATGAATTGAAATCTTATGTCTACACAGAAAACTGCACATATGGATGTTTATAACCATAATTGCCAAAAATTGGAAGCAACCAAGATGGCTTTAAGTGGGTGAATAGGTAAATAAACTGTGGTACATCCAAAGAATGGAATATTATTCAACACTAAAAGGAAATGAGTTATCAAGCCATGAAAAGACATGGAGGAAACTTAAATGTATATTATGAAGTGAGAGAAACCAATCTGAAAAGTTTACATACTATATGATTCCAACTATGTGACATCCTGGAAAAGACAAAACTATAGAGACCAAAAAAAAAAAAAAAATCAGTGGTTGCCAGGGGCTAGAGGGGAGAAAGGGATAAATAGGTAAAGCACAGAGGATTTCTAGAGCAGTGAAAATACTCTGTATGATACTATAATGGTAAATACATGTCATTATAAATGTACAACACCAAGAGTTAACTCTAATGGAGGCTATGGACTTCGGCTAATAATGATGTGTCAGTGTAGTTTCATCAATTATGACAAATGTACTGCTCTGATAGGAGATGTTGATAATGAGGGAGACTACGCTTATGTGGGGGGCAGCAGGTATGTGGAAAATCTCTGTACCTACTGCTCAATTTTGCTATGAACCCAAAACTGCACTAAAAAATAAAATCTCTTAAAAAATATGTTTAGAGACATATGAAGAAAACAACTCCTGGAAAGACAATATGAAAGAGATGGGGCGCTTGGGTGGCTCAGTCGTTAAGCATCTGCCTTCAGCTCAGGTCATGATCCCAGGGTCCTGGGATGGAGCCCCGCATCAGGCTCCCTGTTCGGCGGGAAGCCTGCTTCTCCCTCTCCCACTCCCCCTGCTTGTGTTCCCTCTCTCGCTGTGTCTCCCTCTGTCAAATAAGTAAAATCTTTAAAAAAAAAAAAAAGAAAAGAAAGAGATAACAAGCAATTAAAGAAATAATAGTACATTTTACTGAATTGAAGAAAAACTTGAATTCAGAGTATATAGGAATCTCCAAGTGCTAGGCAAGTCTAAAGAGAAAAAAGGATCTATATCTAAATATACCCTTGTGACATGTCTGAGATTTAACAGTAAAGAGAAAATTATATGACCAGTCCAAAATAAAATGTGGTTTTTTCTTTTTTTTTTTTTTTAGGAAACTTCTATTTTTTAATTTCTTAAACATACTTTTTCTTTTTTAATTTAATTTAATTTTATTATGTTATGTTAGTCACCACACAATACATCATTAGTTTTTGATGTAGTGATCCATGATTCATTGTTTTCGTATAACACCCAGTGCTCCATGCAGTACGTGCCCTCCTTAATACCCACCACAGGACTAACCCATGCCCCCACCCTCCTCCCCTCTAAAACCCTCAGTTTGTTTCTTGGAGTCCATAGTCTCTCATGGTTCGTCTAGCACCAGACTTCTCACTGCAACTTTGGATGTTAGAAGACAGAGAAATATAATCTAAAAGAGAAAAGAATATCTAGGAATCTTATTTCCAGGCAAGAGAATGTTTTCAAACAAAACAATGATATTTTCAGTAATGGTAAGTAATATACCAAAAACAAAAAGAAAATAAATGGTTGAACATAAAAGAATATTCAAAGTATATCAAGGACATGCAAAAATAATATATAGATAGAATAATAGAATATAAAGTGAAATATGAGAGCAAAATAGTATTTTATGCTTTAAAAACTATAATCTCTGATGAATATGTAAAAACTGCGTATTTACAGAATAAAAATAAAAGTAAAATATATAAAATAAGAAATATTAAAATGGGACACTGATATATTATGAGAGGATTTTTATAAATCTAAGTATTTGAGATCATATAGATGAAAACTATCTAAAAATATGTAGGATTTGAATAATATAATCCTCAAGGTCGGACTAATAAACACACAATTAAAGAGAATATTTTCCCCTATGAGACAATAAATAATCTTCCTTCATTACTAGAAATATTTGCAAAAATGTGATCATTTATTGGGTCAGGGAGAACAACCTTATTTCACTCAAGAAAAAAAAAGGGGGGGGAGGTTATTTCTTGGACATTACGCGATAAAACTAAAAATCATGAATAAAAAAGGTAACCTATGAGAAAGTTCTATAATCCTAATTATAGGAAATATGTAACTATATGTAACTCCATGTGGAGTTTTATATTTAAAAATGAAAGACTGATTATAAACTATAAACTGACTTAAAAAGCTAGAAAAATAGTAAAAAAAAAAAAAAAGAAGGAAATTAATACAGATAAAAGTTAAAATTGATAACATGGGATTGGAGAAACAGTCCACATACCCACTCTGAAGCCAAACGGCTGAGGTCTGCAGGGGAGGCAGAATTCTTCCCCTACCATTCAAGGTCTTCCAGCTGGACTAAGAATTCAATTACATGAGACAGCTGTACAGGAGGAAAACCCAGAGTTTTATCACACGTGCATGGAGGCTCAATAATGAAATTATGACCCTAAAGAAATGACCAAGACAAATTTACACATTTTAGACAAAAAGATGATAAATTTGTGAGGAATTTACAGGATAAGGAAAACAGATGTTTAGGAGCTTTAATTACTAAGGAATACTAAGTGGAATTTGGGCTGAGGTAGTAGATAGTACAAAGTAACAAGGTTCATTTCTATAGCTTTCTTGACTTTAACGTCCCCATCTCTGGTGATGAGGATGCCTTTTTACTTCTTAGTACAAGGAGGGTATTTTTCATATGGGAGATTTGTTTCCTGCTTTCAGGGAGGCAGAGGAGGGTCTGAGTGTCCTTGCACTGGCTGTTACTAAATAGCTTCACTTCAGAATAATCAATATGCCATTGGGGTACATTTTGGGGTGGGCTGCTCTGGGCCCCTACAAATCTAATTCCAGCTGCGCCAGCTTTTGCTGAGTAACTTGGGCAATAGTTTTATTCTCCCTGTGCCTCATTTCCCTCATCTATGAAGTGGGAACAAAATAATACCTAATATATAGGGCTATTAAGAGAATTAAATGAACTCATGGTTGTAAAGATTTTGTACAATGCCTAATGAGTGTGTTATATACCAGTCATTAAATAAAATCACAAAATAAAATAAAGGTAGCAAATATGATAAATCAAGCACATTCATATTTTAAAATATTTAAAAATAAGTATATTTGATATGTATTGATATTTTAAAATAAAATAATATAATAGGCAAATTCCTTACAGACTGGTTAGATCTCCTTCTTTTACAGGGCAAAAGTGAGAGCTGTGTTTTAAGACTCAGGACCAACAAGAGTACTTGATTACAAACAGAGCAAGCTTGAGAACTAATAGGCAATTTAATGCTGGGAAAACCAGATGGCCAGAACCAAGAGACCCTGGAAGCCACAGAACCTCCAGCTCCAGGGAGGGTGAGTTTGAGCACAGCCCCTCCCGACCTAGTCCCAGCTGGCTCTGGAGTCATGGGACAATCTAATTTATCACTCTCCCAACATCTACCTCCCCTTCAATGAGGGAGTAATTCCTGTGTGTCTCAAGTTATTCCTGCACACAAAGAAGGACAGAAATCTTGCTAATTCATTCACTGAAGGAAGCATAGCTTGCTAAAAGTACATTGAAAAAAAAAGAAAACTATAGGTCAATTTCACTTCTGAATATAAAATGTTATAAAATGTTAGATTAAATATTAACAAATTTATTCAAACCATATATTTTAAGAAATAACACATGGTGACTATGCAGAGTTTGCCTTATGACTGAATAGATGAGGAAATATTAGTTGATCTATCAAAATATTTCAATTATATTAAAAAATGAAGGAAGAAAAATGTTATATAAAAAGATGCTGAAAACAGTCAAATCCATCAGCTATTCCTCAAAAATTATTAAGTAGCAAAGGAATAAAAGAAATTGCACTATACAAGATGCAAGTATTTATCAGACACTATCATTAAAATTATCTACATTGTGAAGTATTAAGACTAATTCTCCTAGAATCAGGAATTAGATAGAGATGTCTTATGTGATTTCTAGTATTCAACATTTTTAAAGATCTAATGAAAAAGAAAATAGAATTATTTTTACAAACGAAATGCTTACATACATAGAAATCCAAGGAACTCAATACCAAACAATTAGCACTGAAGAGGATATTTAATAGAAAAATGAAGCAAGGAAACCCTAATTCACAGCAACAGAAGTTCTAATATACCCAATGATAATAAAAATCAAAATAACCTCTATTTTTAAAAACCACAATAGTTTATCGAAGAATAGAATGTAAAACCTGAATAAATAAGGCAAAATAAAAATAATAATTCTTCCCAAATTAACACAGAAAATGTAGCGCAATTATAAACAAAATTCCATAGCTTTTTTTACCTACACAAAATATGTCTAACATTTACATGGAAACATAAAAGCATGAAGTCTGTCAAGAAATTTTTGATAATGAAGATTAGTGACCAGGGGATACCCTACATATTATTAAAACTTACTGTGAAACTAAGGTGTGGTATGAACATAGGAATTGACAAATACATCAGTGAAAATTCAAAAGTCAGGAAACAGATCCAAGTGTATGAAAGAACTTCATTTATGATAAAGGTGGCATGTGAATTTATTGGAAAAAATGAATTATTCAATAAACAGCACTGGAAAAATCAGTGTGGAAGAAAAAAATCATAACTAACACCATAAATAATCTTTAACACCAGAATGTTTACATATATAAATATAAGAGTGAAATAAAATATAAAAGAAAATACTGGATAAAAGTTTTATAATATTGTGATATAGATGGCTATCTAAAACAATATAAGAAATGCATAGCTATAAAAGAAAAAATGACAGATTTTATTATATAAATATTAAAAAGCTTCAGTATTGAAGGGGAAAAAAACCTAACAAAGTCAAAAGATAATATTAATTATAATGGGATCAGAGCCTATATGCTATTAAGAAAAGGACAAACTACCTAGTTTTTAAGTAGATAAATTATATAAATAAGCAAAGAGAAAATATGGAAAACAATATATTAAAATAATGTTAAATGTAACTAAAAGTCAGAGAACAATAACATAACATTTCCACCATCATTTAACAAGATTTAAAATGACTGATAACATCCAGAGTGTTAAGAACATAGTTTAAAAAATACTTGCTTACATTGCTTATAAAATTAATATTTTAATGTATACACACTTTGACCCAGCAATCCTACTTCTGTGAATGTATACTACAGAAATAAAAGCATTAATACATAATACAACATTGATTCATAACAACAATTTAAATGTTAGTCATCCAGGTGTCCAGGTGATGATATATATATTATATATATATATGAACATAAAAAGGAAAAGGTATGAAAGAATTCATATAAACTCATATAAAAGTTATTGACAATTGTTCTCTGACCTGGAAATAAAGAGAGTGCATGGTAGGACATTAGGATTAGGTTAGAGAGAACAAGAATCAATCTATTATTTCTTAATTCAAACATGTGTTTTAATTTTGTACTTAAAAATAAGATTAAGAAAGAACAAAACCTCAGTCTCCTAGAAAAATAAAATCAGTGGTTTCAATTATCTCAAAAGACCCCACTAACTCAAAAATATTCCCAACTGCTCTATGTTCAGAAAATCAGAGCAGGATTTATGAAAAGCCACCTAAGAAAAACCTAGCTCCTGATTTTCAGTCAAATTGAAAAGCCAGAGATGAAACAAGAATTGCACAAAGCTATATAGGAATAACTGCAAATATAGTGAAATAAAAATGGGTTCACAAATTACTGCTGGAAGATAAAGGAATATAATACCCACTAGGACTGAAATTACCCAGGAAATTTCCTTGAAGAAATGAGTGGTTTGCGTAACTTTCCTCATATCCCTTCACCTCATCTTTCTAAGACTAGGCTGTATGTGGAAACCTAACCTGAACCATACTGATGATCTATCTTTCCTCAGCAAGTGCTTGGCACATCAACCTCACTCTGACATCAAAATTCTTGTATTGTAGTCTTGTGTTTTAATTGCCTCTAAATATGATGAACTAGTTCAAAAGCTCTCAGAAGGCCAAAATCTCCAGAGCAGTTGGTATACTTGCTTACCTGATAATTTAGATACATTTGGAATTAACATTCTCTCATCTCTGAAGTCCCGCTATGGTCATTTGCTTGTCACCCATTCTCTCCCATGTCTTCGGCACTTCACTCTCACTTAATGCCAAAGTTCTTATATGTATTCCTGCCATCTTGCATCATGTATGATCCACACAAGCTCTTATTCCTCCATGAACCCTTTACAGATCACCCTAGTCAAGTGGGAAAAATATTTATTTTTTTCCCGCTTTCCTGCTATTTATCTCCTAAAGGTTGTCATTTAAACCACTCTTCTAAGGCTTGTATATGCTTTTCTTCCATAGAAATTGTCACACTGAGAATGGGCACAAGGTAAGAGTTGTTGAGTGTAAGAAGAAAGAAGGGGGGAGAGGAATGGAGGGAGACAGGGAAAAAGGGAGGGAGACGCTAACACAGAAATCAACACAAAACAGAATCCATCGTAAATGTTATTATTACGGAGCTTTCTTCATGCTTCTTTAAGGAATTAGATAATGCATCAAATGTAGAAGACATAAATTCCCTGGATTCAAAAGAAAAGTCATCCTGTGCCCTTCTAGCACGTTTGCAATAAATTGATACAGAGAATTAGGGCCCTGAGATTCCTAGTCCACCTGCTGACTGTTGCAGACACGGGGTTTCTGACTGGGACAATATGGCGAGAAGAGAAGCCATGACCGCACTCTACAACAAACGGGTCCCCCTCTTCTCCACGTACAATGCTAGGTCTCCTCCATGTCACTCGGACGTGAAGTTTTAGCCCTGGACTCTGGTTCTCAGTCCCCAGCAAAGGTCACACTCCAAGCACAGAGCCCCTCTTATCCACACAGGAGGGGAGTGTGGTCAAGTTTCCTCAGCTACTGGCCGCAAGTGGAGGATGGCTCGCTCATGGAGCCCTTTCCCCTGCAGCTTTAGTTTGCTCCAAACAGTAGAGAATCAGGAGCAGGTCCAGGTTTTGAGGCTTAAAGCTTAAATAATTTGGGATGCTCCAGTTATGAAAACAATACAAAATTCCAAATGCAAAATTAAGTACAAGAGCAAATCCTGATTTAAGTTCTCCTTTTCCTTTTCAGTATCTATTTTGGGGGTTGTCGTGATTTTTTCCCCTTAATCTTCATAATTTTAACCATGAGACATTTTGTTTTCTTTATAATGCTATAGAAGAGTTTTTGGCATCTTGAAGTTTCTGCCAGATTTATTTTAGTTTGTATTTCCACAATATTTTTCCATCATAGTTGAATTTTGGTAGGGCTAATAATTCCAGAAAAAAAAATTAATTCAAATCTGGGCATTCACAAGAGCAACTCATATTAAATTTAAAATCACCATTATGTTATATTAAACTACAAAATGTGATTAAATATTTCTGTAAAAAATATATTGCTTTACTGAGGGATACACATAGGTATTTTGTCACTGGAACACTTGTTTCTCTAGGCCATTCTGCTGAGTGTGGCTTTGTCTGGAACTGCCAGATCAGGAAAAGATGCACTAAAAATAATAATAATAAATGAATAAATAATAAAAAATTTAAAAAGGAAAAGATACACTGATAAACTTAAGACACAGTCCAATGCATCATACATAAAACATGCAACTTTATACACAGCATTACCCACTCTTTGTAGTAGTCCAAATTTGTGCCCTAGAAAGAAGAATTCTGGTAAATTCTACTTCACATGATACTCAATTTAAAAAAAAATTAAGAAACAAAAGATATTTTCTACAAACATTATAAATTCCTGACAAGAGTGAACTTCTGTTTTACCTCGGCATATCTGGACAACAAATCCTCCCTTTTTAATTATATACATCTGATGATTGGAATACTTTCCCTGACTAGCTTCTAGCCCCATACATTTCATACCTTATATCTCCTCCATATATCCCATAACCAGACACAATAGAACATGACAGATCATGATGCAGCATCTGGTCTTGCCATTTCTGAAGATCTAGGTGAGTTGGCCAAAAAGGTGTTAAGAGAGTTCATGGAAGTCACACCACACCTGAACACGAATGGATAACCTGTTATTCCACTAAATCCAATGAAATCTAGGCCCCACTGAAGTTCTCATCAGTCAGATCCCAAAAATGCTCTGGCCAGTCCACTGCCACCAACATAAGGGTAGGTGTGACTGCAGGAAAGTTACAGTGGAACTAGACAGCAGCTCTGATTATAATTAAAATATCTTACTTTTGCAAATTAAAAAAAAAAAAAAAAACATATAATTATATAACACATTGCTTGCAAACCCTTCCAGGATTTTGGAAGAAGCCTAGCCAGGTGAGAGTCTTAAAGATGGAGCTTCACACGTGTCACAATGAATCTGCCTCTGGGGAGAAGATAGCATATTTTCACATTGACAAACTTGCCCATTCATAAAATCTGCTTATTAGGGTGCCTGGATGGCTTAGTTGGTTAAGCATCTGACTCTTGATTTCGGCTCAGGTCATGATCTCAGGGTCATGAGATCAAGCCCCGAATCAGGCTCTGTGCTGGGTGTGGAGCCTGTTTAAGATTCTCTCTCTCTTCTTCTCTCTCTGCCCCTATCTTGTGTGCGCTCTCCCCACCCCAAAAAAAGGATTTAATAAAATCTCTTACTATTCATTCTTCTATCCTTAAATTTTGTCCCATTATTACCATCCATTACCAATCAGCAGTACACCAACTACCACTTTCATTCTTTCTGAAAGGAAACCAAACACTTTCGAGTTTGATTTCATTTTGTGTTTTTTATTTCCAAGAGGCAAAGGCTCATTCAAAAACGAAGCATCTGGCTCCATTCAACTAAGGGCAGGGTAGCCTAGTCTGAGGCCTGATGGTAGAAGGGACAGAGGGGACAACTGTGTGGGGACACGGACAAAGTGATGTGTGATGATGATAGGTCACCCATGAGCCAGGGAGGACGAAGGTGGCCTCTGAGTTTAAGCAGAGTTGGAGGCTCTGGAGGGAGAAAAGCAGTTGCCTGTGCAGTTGGTCTCTCTCTCAGTGAGATGGAAATGCCGAGGCAGTGGAGAGCAGAGCGGGTGTGTCTGGCTCCCAGGGGAGGCCCCTCCCCAGGCCACTCCAGGCCTCATGCCCTAACCAGGGCCCCATCTGAGTCCAGGTGACCAGAGCATCCCTGGAACAAAAGGCTGAGTGGTCTGTAATTGGAATACCCCACCCATTCTTAGTCACTCTGGGTGTCCCTTCCCTCCTAGGAAGACCCTAAGGCAAAAAGGGGACCTGGGGGAGACCAAAACTCACCCACCTGCCAGGGGGCCCAGGGCAGTGAGATGCCTTTGCAAGGCGTTCTCAATGGTCTGGAGGAAACTGAAGGAATGGTCTTCATAAGAACCATGAGTAGCATGTGGGCCTGCTTCATTTTTTTTTTAAGATTTTATTTATTTATTTGACAAAGATAAAGAGAGAACACAAGTAGGCAGAGCAGCAAGCAGAGTGAGAGGGAGAAGCAGGCTCCCTGCTGAGGAAGGAGCCTGAAGCAGGGCTCAATCCCAGGACCCTGGGATCATGACCTGAGCCAAAGGCAGCCACTTAACCGACTGAGCTACCCAGGTGCCCCATGGGCCTGCTTCATATCTCCATGGGGAAACCACAGCCACAATTGTACCAGAGTATATGCTATACTCAGGTAGGCACCAATACTTGAGAGTAACTTTATCCAGATCAACAAAAAAGATCAATGTACACAACCATGCGTGAATGGTAACTCTGGGTGTCATATGCACCTGCCTCCCCTCCCACTCCCCAAGGTCAAGCTGCTGTCCTCACCAGCTCCACACTGGGAATAGAGCATGCTAAAATGGTGGGGACCACCCAAGGCAAAAGCTTTAAACCTAAGAAAACCTTAGAGCTAACCAGGCTGCTCCTCTGGAAGTGTGTAAAGATACCCATTCCTGACCATGAAAAGCAGCTCGACCTGAAGCTTGCCCATTTTACTCCTCTAACTTAAGCTGTGTGTCCCTTCAGATATAAGAGATCTTTTTATTTATAGGAAAAAACTTGTTCACCTCCTAAAACCAGCAGCAAAGGGTTATGCCAATACTCAGGCCATTTCATCTGGGGACACAGTGGACAGTACTGGTGTAAAAAAAGAACAAGCCCAGGGGCGCCTGGGCGGCTCAGTTGGTTGAGTATCTGACTTGACTCTTGGTTTCAACTCAGGTCATGATCTCATGGGTCATGAGATCGAACCCCCACTCCCCCACCTCAGGCTCCATGCTTAGCAGGACTGTGTTAGATTCTTTTCCTCTGCCTCTCCCCGCACTCACACATGCCCTCTCTCTCTCTAATAGATAATTCAATCTTAAAAAAAAAAAAAAGAAGAGGAAGCCCCAAATGGAATCATTTGCCCCCCATGACAACAAACCAAAATTTAATTACAGTTTCAATTTATCCCAGGAGGATGTGACTTTTAACAGTCAATCTGAAATTTCCTGACCAACACTAGTGAGGTAATCTGCATAATAAAAACCTCCTCCATTCTCTTCCCCCAAAAAAGATGTTCTGGTCTGAAACAATCCCTTCTTTTCTTTTGCTAAGAACCTTCTTGGCCCACCTTCCTGCCTATAAAAACCTTCTGTTTTGTATGACTCATTGGAGCATCTCTCTATTTGCTAGATGAAATGCTGCCCAATTCATGAATCACTTGATAAAGCCAATTAGATCTCCAAATATACTCAATTGAATTTTGTTTCATAACTCTGTGTTTGAGGCACAAAGGAGCCTAGAAGTTATCTCAAAAATTGGGCAGGATCCACTCTATGACTAGTTCAGGATCTTCCAAGAGTCCAAGAAGAACTGTCATTTGTTGAAGAACATCTAGAGTCCATTTGACCACAGTGACTCCAAGTTCTATAAATAAGACACCCAGCAGGATTGGTTCTTTGTTAAAGAACCTCAAAGCCTACCTTGCTTCACATGGTTCAAAAGTGAACATCACATCTAAGACTGTGGTGGAGAGCAGCATGGCAGAAATCCCTGGTACCATCTGATACCAAGGAGACAGGAAACTTAGAAGCCCATCAGAAGGAGCAAAAGCATAGGAACCTAGCTATTTCCAGCACAGCTTCCTTAGTTTTAAATAAATAAATAAATGAATAAATGTTATCTTTTTTTTTTAAGTAGGCTCCACACCCAGCACATGGAGCCCAACATGGGGTTTGAACTCACAACCCTGAAATCAAGACCTGAAGAGAGATCAAGAGTTGGACGCTTAACCAACTGAGCCACCCAGGCACTCCTGAAATGCTATCATTTCAAGTTTACATAGTCCATAGCATAATGGAGACCTCATAGTGGATCCCATGACATCAACTGTGCTGCAGCCTGATGCTCCAATTTTCTAGTAGAGCAGAGCCCTATCGCACACCCATATCAACAGAGTCAAAGGAATGCTCTATCTGCCGCAACCATTATCTTCTTCTGGTTCCCCCATTTTGTGGGCTGAGAAGCCCGACCACCTCCCTCTCCTATTCTTCTTTTTCCCTCTGCAGGTCCCTGAACATAAAATTAAATACAGTCTACTAATAAAATAAGAACAGGATTTGTGTCCCCTCCAGATATTTAGGGAAGAGAGGAGGCAAACGATAGTATTTGTTGGCATTCAGATTAAGACCACCTTCTACACTTAGCAATTCCACTTTTGGAATATATACCCTGGAGAAACTCTCACACATTTATCTTAGAAGACAACTATGAAAATGTTTTTAGCAAAATAATTTAAAAGAGCAAAACATTGGAAATAGCTCCAATTGTCCATCATCTAGAAAATAAGATACTATACAATAATGGCAACTACACTGGAATGGATGAATCTCACTGTTGAGTATTAAAAGCAAGTCACATTAGAACACATGTGTTATGGTTCTATTTACAGAATAGTTCAAAAACAAGACCATTGAGAGTGTGTACTTGGCAAAATTAGAGGAACACAGTAATCTGTAGGGTGGAAAGGAGGGAGATGTCATCAGAGTTGTATATGCAAGAGTTTCAACAGTGTTGGGAATTGTTTTCCCTCATAAACAATGTGGTGGGTACTCAAATATTTTAATATTTTCACATTTTGACATTTCTGAATTCAGGAGGATCTCAAAAGATGTACTTGTTATTGTCATAGAAATCTTAACCAATTTCTGTGTTCACAGTATGTGATATTAAACAGAAGCCTGAGAAACATTTGTAATAAGTACAAAATAGAAATTCAAAGGGACAAGAGAAGATGTATCCATGGTCTTAGGTCTTAGGTCATGGTCTTAGACTTACATTTCAACAGAAACATCTGCATTTATTCTACTGATTCTCACATCAAAGGGGCTACCAAAAGTATTTCCCAAGTTGTTTACATCCTTGGGTAGAAGCTTAAGAGTAATTTTCAAAGACATTTTTGAGTGTTTTTTTGGCATAAGTAGATAAATAAGCAGTTGAAATATTGCTCACAGTTCTGTGAGATTTGCTAAAAGTCTAAGTTTAATAAAAGAATTTTGAGTATAGCGATCAAGTATTTAGTAGAAAAATGTAAACCCAGTGACACCCAGCTGAAGGTCACTTTTTTTTCAGAGCTTCACATACTGCCCAGCAGGGGTAAATGAATCTTTTTGTGTTTCTGAGAACCTTTAGTTCCCTGGCCACTGTCCCAGTATTACAGTAGAGTTCATAAAATATGAATAAAACAATTCTATTCAAGGGTTGCTCTGCACACCAGGGTTAAGGAAAAAGAAAAAGAAGTCTTTTTTTGTCCTTTAGCTCTAAGCCAATATGTTGCTTAATGTCTATAAGATAAGCTAAAATCTCATTCCATTTCATATCAATTCAAGTATAAAGACTCACTCCCTGGTATTTATAGGTCCACTTTCCATTTGTGGGAAACATCCTGGAATAGTAGAAAGCAATTCTTTGTACATTATAAGAAAAGATAAAGAGAGGTGTAGAATTGGTGAAAAGGGATACAACTGGGAAAATAAAAGTGAAAGAAAAGATAAAGATTTTCTTTGTCCACAGATGCACAAGAAAACAAATGCACCAGAAGCAAAACATATTGAAAGCTCACATAGAAGGACTCCTGGCTGGCTCAGTGGATGGAGAATGTAACTCTTGATCTCGGGGTTGTGAGTTCAAGCCCCACGTAGCTTACTTTAAAAAAACAAAAAACAAAAAACAAAAAACTCAGTTGAACTGCTAAAATAAACAAAAGAGTTACTTTTGATTTTTGTAGAAAATTTTTTATTTCCATTCAAAGAAACCTGCTCAGTCCTTAAGCGTCTGCCTTCTGCTCAGGT
The DNA here is from genome assembly GCF_029215605.1 of Mirounga angustirostris. Lineage (NCBI taxonomy): Eukaryota > Metazoa > Chordata > Mammalia > Carnivora > Phocidae > Mirounga > Mirounga angustirostris. The sequence goes on along the minus strand of NW_026991712.1, from coordinate 53,864,866 downwards.
CATGATCCCGGGGTCCTGGGATCGAGCCCCGCGTCGGGCTCCCAGCTCGGCGGGAAGCCTGCTTCTCCCTCTCCCTCACTTGTGTTCCCTCTCTTGCTGTGTCTCTCTCTGTCAAATAAATAAATAAAATCTTAAAAAAAAAAAAAAAGGAAGAAGTTGTTACCAGAAACTTAAAAAAAAAAAAAAAAAACTTGGGGCACCTGGGTGGCTCAGTCGTTAAGCGTCTGCCTTTGGCTCAGGTCATGATCCCAGGGTCCTGGGATCGAGCCCCGCATCGGGCTCCCTGCTCCGCGGGGAGCCTGCCTCTCCCTCTGCCCCTCCCCCTGCTTGTGTTCCCTCTCTCGCTGTGTCTCTCTCTGTCAAATAAATAAATAAAATCTTTAAAAAAAAAAAACAAAACTGGACATAAATCTGGTACCTTCATTCACATGAACCACATCCCTACCTTCCCTAAATATGCTTATAATAAGTAAATATGAAGGTAACCTGCTAAACGTCAAAACCAATCTGTTTTCAAAGCCATAGGGAGGATAATTGTTTTAAAAAAAAAATTGTTAAGCCTTGTTTATAAAAAGCAATGTATTCACCTGCAGGAAGAGGTAACATCACATGGAAATAAGGCAGACAGAAATGCTAGCCACATGACCAGCCATATGTTAACCAAGAAAAATCTGACCACCAGATTTTATAGAAAGAACTAAAACCCAATGTAGGAAGTGGAGAGTCACTCAGAAATCAACACAGCTTCAGCAAAAGGGTTATCCCATCCCTAAGCAGAAAGTATTTACTGATCTTTCTCCTTGGGTTCTGCCTTTAACAAGGCCAACTGTCTCACCTGTTGCTGATACTGTGTGCTTCTGCCCATTCTCTCTTTTTAACTCCACCACAGTTTCTACTTGGACCTCTCATCTGATTTTGTGCTGTTTTCTTCTCAGACATCAAGCCACACTATAAAACTGCTACCAAATCACCAACTGCCTTTCTGTATAAATATTGAGCTTCCATTGGCCAAAGATTCACACCAGAACAACTTAAAGGCTTCTGGTCAGGCTGTGGACTAGGTACCTTTGCATCAAATGCCCTCTCTTGGTCAAATCAGCTCCAGACAGGGTCAATGGTACGTGATGGACCCTATCAGTTCCATGTATACGGAAGTTTTCAGAGGAGAGTTGTGCATGAGGCTCGGCTTCTTCAATGGAGAAGATACAGTATAAAGAGCAACCTCCATCACACAATTTTACATTCTGATATTTTCTGGGGCTCATAATAAAAAACTTCAATTTGCTTTTAAGACTCAATTCTAGATTGGATTTTTCTTCTTTTAATATTTTAACCCAGATCTATTGAATTTCTATGGTAAAGAAAGTAATGTACTAGGCATTGGTCATGAAGGATGGGAAATAAAACATTCTAGCAAAAGAGATATTACAGAAAAAAAAAAAAAAGAAAGAAAGAAAGAAAGAGAGGGAAAAGGACCAGGAGGTGCAGCATAGTGATCAAGAAGAGGTCACATGTTAGGGTCAGGCAGACCTGGGTTCAAATTCCAGCTTTGCTGAACTTTAGTATCTTTTCTATAAAGCAAATATAATAGGACCTACTGCAGGAATTCCCCAGGATCTGTTTTTAAATGCTTAGGTAAATGCATGCACACACACGCACACACACACACACAGACACGAGTCCACGTACGCATGTGCACACAAACATCAGCTTGGCAATTACCATTATGAGATCCTGGGATATCACATTCACTCAGAATTTTTTTTTTTAAGAATTTATTTATTTACTTGAGAGAGAGAAAGCAGGAGTGGTGGGGAGGGACAGAGGGAGAGGGAGAAGCAGATTTCTTTTGACAATATTTATTCTTTACCATCTATATCTTATGCCCACTTGTGATCCAATCAGTGAGCGAGTGTTACAGCCAAACCCCACCCTTCTGTACAGCATGAAGTTCATCCGGGGAGTGATTTCACCAATCTCTCCTTGTTACCAACAATTGCAAATCACTGGGAACAAATGCTTAGACCTATCATCAGTAAGTATGTAGGACCCATCTGGAGTGTGTCCTAGAGAAGGCAGTGCTAAGTATTCCATTTTCTCCTCTACATTTCCTGACCCTTTCATAGTTAGGTAAGAACATGTTCTAGTTCTGGAGAATTAAATGTGAACAAAAGTGACACGTATCACTTCTGGGCTGAAGTAGTAAAAGGTTCACACGCTTTTCTCTACCTTGCTGACTGGCAAAAATCCAGGGGGAATAAATCTTTGTTGGGCTGAGCCCAGCAATTTCAGGCTTAATTTGTTACTGAAGAATAGTCTGGCTTCTACTGACTAATACAGAGCTGGTTTCAGTACTATGGAAAATTATTACACTGATCCAAATAAAGATGCTCTTTGAATTCTAGGAGGCAGAGATTGGAAATCTCCTCACCCAAAAGCACCAGGCTCAATTCCCTTTCTTAGTTGCTACAATTCCAGGTGCTGCAGGGGCTGGACCACAGATGACAATGCAGCAATGCCAAGAGGACAGAAGACGGGGTGTCATGTCTTCCACAAACCATCAAGTTTAATAATGCACAGAATATTCTTTTTATGCCAGGTTCTTTTGTAGACACAGTAAATGTCCATTATTCAGGTGACCATTGTTCTCAACAGCTAATAATTTTAGAGCACTCATGGTTCTAAGTACCCTGCATCCAATGACTCCTTTAACACTTACTAAAGTCTTGTCCCCATTTTCGAGATCAAGAAACTGAGGCACTGTGATCTCTCATGGTTTGGAGGAGACAAATGGTTCACGGTGAAGTCAGAAGCTAATTATTTAGTGGGCAAACAGATTCACTTACTTCACAATGTGGTTGGGATATTAAACTGCATAGCATATGTGAAACACTTTGCAAAGAACCTCATCCCCAGTAAACACCCAACACGTATCTGCTCTGATCATGATTCTACTGATGCCGATGGCTGAGAATGGAACCAGTCATCCTTGAGCTTCCCACCGAGAAAGGTGTTCTACTGCCCCTGGGGCACTGCGGTCTGTGCTCTACTGATATGAATAGATACAGTTCCAAAGACAAGAACTAAACCTCCAGTTGAGCTGAAAGAAAAGGCATCCAAGTAAGACTAAAAGTGCCCATAAGTCCTGTGCTGTGTAGCATTTAAGCAGTTGTTGGTTAATGTATCTCCCATGTTCCTGTCACTAACATAAACAATTTACTCTGATAATCACTGTAATGGCGTTGTTATTATCAAAATGACAGACACCCATATGGATGCAAGAAGCATTTCCTGTAAAGGGCTGCCTGGTGTCCTGGGCAATGCATACTTGGATATCAGTTCAAAAGTGATGACACATGAAGTTAGGTTTTAATTATTTCACTCAGTTACTGGAACATACAACTTGTCAATCTTAAGGAATATGAATCCCTTGTCAATAAACAGAAGAGAAGGCATAAAATTGAGGGAGGACTGTAGGAAATTTTACAGAACAAATGAACTCATACCTTCAACAAATAATGCAAGTGGAAAAAAAGATATGGATGAAAATATAGATTAAAAGGCACTTAAGAGAGGGATGGCTGGGTGGCTCAGTCGGTTAAGCGTCTGCCTTCGGCTCGGGTCATGATCCCAGGGTCCTGGGATCGAGTCCCACATTGGGTTCCTTGCTCGGCATGGAGCCTGCTTCTCCCTCTTCTGTCTGCCGCTCCCCCTGCTTGTGCTCTCTCCCTCTCTCTCTCTCTCTCTCACACACACACAAATAAATAAAGAAAATCTTTTTTTAAAAAAAAAGGTGCTTAAGAGATATATCAAATGATTGCAATGCATTAGATTCATTTAGAACCGATTCAAACAAATTGTATGTTAAAATAACTTATGAGACAGGGAAATCTGAACACAATTACAATTAATCGTAAAAATAAAATTCACTTTTAAGTGTTACAATGGTACTGTAATTATTTTTAAAGCGTTCATACCTTTTAGAGAGAAAGAGATTTTTAAATTATACATATAGAATTTACTTCAAAATAATCTGGGGAATTGGTGAGGATAGAGATAAAATATGATTGGCTATGAGCTGGTGATTGTTGGAGCCGGGTGCATAGTATATGAAGGTTCGTTATGCTATTCCATCCATGTTTGTGTATTTCATCATTTTTCATAGTACACAGTTGAAAACCATCTCCCTTTCAAATTTGAAAATTCAGGTGAAATCAGGCTGATCATAAAAATGTGATGGTGATCTTGAACTTCAAATCAATTGCCTAAAAAATGATGAATTCTTATTATTTTCCATTGGAAATCATAAACAAGCCCAATTTTGTTTCTATTTCTGTTACACCATATGGTTTGCAGGTTTGTAGGGAAGGAATTTTTCTCATCCAAATTCAATTTCAAGGAATGTCTTTGATCCATTTGTCTGTAAATTCAAGCAAGAATTTGAAAATTAAAGAAAATATATGTAGTACAACAGGTGGATGGGGGAAGGTTGTTGTGATAATAGTGATAATCCTTGCTTACCATCACAAAGGAGATATATATGGTGTTTGCCTACTCCTGATGAAATAATAAATTTACCTTGATGCAGATAATGTGCTATTTCATGTACGTAGAGGGAATTTAGATGAGACACAGCCCTGCAGCCTTAGTGGCAATAAAGAAATACAGTTGGATTTTCACTGACAAACAGAAAACATTTATTTAATTGAAAAATCAACAAGTTTCTTACACTTACTGCTCACTATATCTTTTTAGGCAATAATTTTCTATATAAAGCTTCACAGGTATTGTTTGTCCTTTGATTCACTGGAAATAAAATAATAATGTTAATCATACTTGTCTCTGTTATTTCAAAATTATATCACCTCAATAATTATAATTCCACATGTTTGAATTTTGAAAGTTTGGACTGTAGGTAAGCTGCATTTTACCTATGTCTAAAAATCTTTCTTCAAAAATCTTTATTTCATTGGCTTGTTCATGAAAACAATGAACTAGACATCATGTTAGATGTATATTAGTGAATAATAAATAGTCTGTGCTTCTTTGAGTTTATGGTATAGCTAGAGAGATAAATAACAGAGTAAGCAAATTATAAATGCACAATTTTAAATTAGGGTAAAAGCTTTGAAAGAAACACTCAGGGTTAAGTGATATATATATATTCACTCACTATATATATATAAGTATATATATAGTGAGTGAATATATATATAAATATATATATATATAGTGAGTGAATCCACTAACATTTATTCATTTAAAAATGTTCATTGGAACTTCTGTTTCTTGTCAAGATTGAGTAACAGGGACCAGATTTTTCCTCCCACCTGGGAAAAAATAAAAAGATATATATATACATATAAAAACAGTGATGTTCCAATATTGGACATCAAGAATTCAGAACAGTCCTTTTGGGAAAAAAGGAACCAAATGATGTGAACCTTCTGATTATTTCAGCTGACTGCCCAGAGATTTTCAGGCAGTGACAGAGGAAGCTGGAACACAAATGGATTCCAGGACTCTCCCTGGGTTGAGGAGTCAGATCTGGGAACCAAGGAGGCCAAAGTAACTAGGGTTCACAGGGCAGAGGGCCACAGAGATTGAGACCTGCAATGAGAGAGAGCTCCTGAGATCTGCAAATGGTACCCCTGGAGTCTTCAGTTAGTACTAATCAGTATATCTGAATAAAGTCTATGGATTGTACCCAAGGCAGGAGAAAAAAAACAAGAGGAGCGGAAGGAAGAAACCTTGGGACTCACCCAAGGCTGAGGATGCTCTATGTTCTCACTAGCTAGGGTAGAAAACTTCATGGTACATGATGCATCAGGTTTGGTAGTCAGAGGTAATTGTCCCAATACTGGAAAAAAATTAGACACACAATAAAAGCTGCATCATCCCATCTAAAAAAAAAAAATTAAAAGCAAGCTTTCAAAGGATCAAACTGTTTCTAAGGAACTTAATTGTGTCCCAGAAAGCTCAAGAGAGTTTATAGACCACAAAAACATCTAGCACACAACGAAGTAAAATTCACATTCTATAAAAGGCACATTCTGGCATTCCATATAAAAGTTACAGGCATGCAAAGAAGCTAGACAATATGACTTTTCAATTGCAATAGACCTAGAAATAACACAGATAATAAAATTAATGGGCAAGGTCTCTAAAACAGTCATTATAACTGTATTCCATACATTAAAAAGACTAGAGAAATTATTGATCACATAAATAAGGAAATAGAAGATCTAATAATGACCCATATCAAACATAAAGATGAAAAATATGATGTTTGAAATTACAATTACAGGGGATGGGATTAACAGCATATTAAGAAAAGATTAATAAACTTGAAGACATAACAATAAAAATTCAGAATGAAACACAGAGAGAAAAAAGACTGAAATTTTAAAAATAAACTAAGCTCCAGAGATGTGGACAACTACAAGTGATATAATATACATAAAAGAGAAAAGAGAGGGGGGAGGAAAAAAAAGTTTGAAGAAATAATGACTGATAATTTTTTTAAGATTTATTTCTTTATTTTAGAGAGAGAACACGTGGGAGGAGAGGCAGAGGGATAGGGAGAGAGAAACTTAAGCAGTCCCCATGTTGAGTGGGGGTGTAAAACTAGCAAAATATTAATCAGGTATATGGATTGTATTAATGTCAAGTTCCTGATTTTAATATTGTACTATAATATGCAAGATGTTACCTTTGGGAGAAACTGAGTGCAGGGTGTAAGGAACCTCTCTACTATTCTTTGCAAGTTTCTGCAATCTATATTTATACAGAATAAAAATGTTTTAAAAATAAGACAACATACAAAAACTAAAAGAATTCAAAATTAATAGAAATACATTATAAGAAAAAGGCAAAGGAAATCATTTTAACAAAAGAAAAGGATACCAGATGGAAATATAAAAGAAGTGAATAGCCCCAGAAATAGAATATGTGGGTCAATTTTAATTTCATTTCTTATATTTGCATATCTTTAAATAATAATGGTCTGCTTTAAGAAAAAATAATAATCTACTGTGAGATATGTGACATGAATTGGATATAAAATGTACATAAAAGAACCCCAAAGACCAGGAGGGGGAAATGGAAGTGTATTGCTATAAATTTCTTATTGCACACATGACATAATACAATATTACTCCAAGACAGCTGGTGATATAGAAGTACATTGTAAAATATACAATATTAATTTTTTTAAAAAGAAAGGTCATAGATATTTGTGGAACATAAGGAATAGCATGGAGGACATTAGGAGAAGGAAGGGAAAAATGAAAGGCAGGAAATTGGAGGGAGAGATGAACCATGAGAGACTATGGACTCCAAGAAACAAACTGAGGGTTTTGGGGGTGGGGATGGGTTAGCCCGGTGATGGGTATTAAGGAGGGCACGTATTGCATGGAGCACTGGGTGTTATATACAAACAATGAATCATGGAACACAACATCAAAAACTAATGATGTACTGTATGGTGACTAACATAACATAATAAAATAAAATTTAAAAAAAAGAAAGGTCATAGAAAATATGCCAAAAGGAAAATAAAAGTACTTAGTCCAAAAGAAGGCAAAAAGAAAAGGGGGAGGAAGAACAGATAGGACAAACAGAAGGGTGTCAGATTTTAAACTCCAAAATAATAACATTAGCATTAAACCTACATAGAAAAATACACCTGTTATAAGTTGAATTGTGTCTCTCTAAAAGACATATTGAAGTTCTAACCCCCAGTAGCTCAGAATGTGAGCTTATCCAGAAATATGATCATTGCTAATGCAATTCGTTAAGATGAGGTCATACTGAAGTAGAGGGAGTTCTTAATCTAATATGACTGATATTCCTATAAAATGAGAAGAGATGATATGAAGACACAGACACACAAGAAGAATACCATGTCAAGACAGAGGCAGAGACTGGAGTTATGTGGTCACAAGCTAAGGGACACAGGGGGCTACCAGTAGCTAGAGGTGGCAAAGAAGGACCCTCCCCTAGGGGCAGCAGAAGGATCATAGCCCTTATAATATCTTGGTTGGGATTTCTAGTCTCCAGACTGTGAGAAAATACATTTCTATTGTTTTATACCACAAATATTGTGCCATATTGTTACAGCATCCCTAGAAAACTAAGACAATATCCAGATTATAAAGCAGAGAATGCCAGATTGATTGACAAGCAAGTGCCAATACACTCTGCCTACAAGAGACCCACTTTAAATATAAAAACAGAAATTTAAGGGGCGCCTGGGTGGCTCACTCGGTTGGACGTCCAACTCTTGATTTCAGCTGGGGTCATGATCTTGGGTTGCGGGATCAAACCCCTGTGGTAGGCTCTGTGCTCGGTGGCGAGTCCACTTGGGATTCTCACTCTCCCCCTCCCCTGGCTCTCTCTCTATCTCAAATAAATAAATCTTATAAAAAAGTAACAGAAATTTAAACACAGAATTATCTCAAAAAGTTAAATATAGAATTACCTCCAAAAACTAAACATAGAATTACCCATGTGACCCAACAATTCCCCTTTTAGGTATATATCTAAAATTATTCAAAGCAGGGACTCAAATACATACCAGTGTTTACCCAGCAATATTCACAATAGCAAAAAAGGTGGAAACAACCCACGTGTCTAACAACAGAAAAATGGATACACTAATTATGCTTCTAAGGGTTTCATCAAAGACATAGGATGACAAATAAGCATATGAAAGTGGCTCAACACTTTTCATCATTAGGAAAATAAAGATTTAATTACAATGAGATGAAACTTCCTAAGCTATTAAAATGGCTAAAATAAGCTTGAAAGTGACAATACCAAGTGCAGATGAGAATGCAGAACAATGGGAATTCTCATAGAGTGCTGATTGGAATGTAAAATGCAACTGTTGCTTTAGAAAACTGTTTGGCATTTCTAAAAAAGTTACATGAATGCCAGGAAAGGATCTGTTCCACGTGTCTCTCTCGTAGCTTCTAGGCTTGTGGCCGCATAACTTAAATCTTCACATGGTGTTCTCTGTGTTCAAAATTTCCCCTATTTGTAAGGACATTAGCATACTGGATGAGGGGCGCATCTGACCCCAGTATGACCTCAGCTTAACGAATTACATCTGTAGCAACCCTATTTCCAGATAAGGTCACATTGCGAGGTACTGGGGGTTAGGACTTTGTGAGGGGAAACAATTCGACCCATAACAGCACTTATTAGAATGGCCAAAATCTTCTGTTCTCCTGTTCTATATTTAACTTTTTGAGATAATTCTGTGTTTAAATTTCTGTTACTTTTTTATAAGATTTATTTATTTGAGATAGAGATTTGTTTATTTTTCAATTAACCAAGAGTGAAAGACCTTTTCTGACATTTTTGCTTGGGGTGTTGGATTTAAAAGTATGTCATTTATGTTTGATACATTTAATTAATTAAATGTTTGACATGAGTTTATAAGGAACTTCTATTTATTTTAGTCAGTTCAGACTGCAATAGATCATTTAAAATTCCATTAGAGATTATTATTGACATTATTATTTTTAAAAAGTACATCTGATAGGATAAAGCCTCTCTGTTGCCAAATTTTTTACTCTTCTTTGGTATTTTTTTTTAATTTGGTAATTGTGTTAATCTCATCTTCTCTTAGTAATTTCTGATGTTGTAGTTAATGACTCAAATAATGCTATTTAATCAGTGGGTCAGACTAACACACTCAAGCTCACACTCGCCTAAATAAAATCAATAAAATTTAAAAACAAGAATGGACAAAATAAAAAAGACTGACCATACCAGGTATGTGAGAATGTAAATGGTACAACCACTTTGGAAAACAGTTTAGAAGTTTCTTTAAAAGTTATACATATTCCTACCATATGAGCAGCTTATTCTACCACTAGATAGTTCCCTAAAAGACATGAGAGTACACATCCATGCAAAGATTGTACAAAAGTGTTCACAGTAGCTTTAGTTATGCTTTCCAAAACCCGGAAACAATCCTTATCCATCAACAGGTGAATGGATAGGTACATCCATACAATGGAATAGTACTACTCAGCAACAGTAGGGAACATACAGCTGGTACACAACTTGATCATGCTGAGTAAAAGAAGCCAGGCAAAAAAATAGTTCATAATAGTTCATATGATCCCATTTGTGTGCAATCCTAGAAAATGCAAACTAGTCTATAGGGGGAAAAAACTGAATCACAGGCTGACTGGGGACAGGAGGAAGAGGGGCAGAAGAGGGGATTAAAAAAGTGCACAAGGACATTTTCAACGACGTGGATGGAACTGAAGGGTATTATGCTGAGTGAAATAAGTCAAACAGAGAAAGACATGTATCATATGACCTCACTGATATGAGGAATTCTTAATCTCAGGAAACAAACTGAGGGTTGCTGGAGTGGGGGGTGGGGTGGGAGGGATGGGGTGACTGGGTGATAGACACTGGGGAGGGTATGTGCTCTGGTAAGCGCTGTGAATTGTGCAAGACTTGAATCTCAGATCTGTACCTCTGAAACAAATAATGCAATATGTGTTAAGAAAAAAAAAAAGAAGAAGACAGCAGGAGGGGAAGAATGAAGGGGGGGGAATCGGAGGGGGAGACGAACTATGAGAGACGATGGACTCTGAAAAACAAACTGAGGGTTCTAGAGGGGAGGGGGTGGGAGGATGGGTTAGTCTGGTGATGGGTATTAAAGAGGGCACGTATTGAATGGAGCACTGGGTGTTATGCACAAACAGTGAATCATGAAACACTACATCTAAAAGTAATGTTGTAATGTGTGGTGATTAACATAACAATAAAAAATTTTTTAAAAAATGCACAAGGAAACTTTTGAAGGTGATGAACCAGTTCATTATCTTGATTGCGATGACAGTTTCACAGGTATATATATATATATGTATATATATTTTTTATGTATATAAACTTATCAAATTGAACACTTTAAAGATGTTCAGTCTACTTCAGGTCACCCATAACGCAATAAAGCTGTAAAAAAAAAAATCCTCTGACTCACTTACAAGGGTATTATACTTATCATATATCTACAAAGTACCTAATAAAAAGCCAGATACACAGAAAATGCTCACTGTAAATTTGATGCCTGAAAAGAATACTAATTAAAAACTGTGACTATATTTTAAACTACCTTCAAAAAGTATACATTTAGTAAGTATTTACTAGTCTGTGTAGGCACACAGCATAAACAAAAGTATAAGACAATATAACATCAGTTTCTAAAAGCACAAATTACACCAAAATGACCTGTTAAATATAGTTCATTTTCATCTGTGTACTAAAATAGTTTCTCTAAAGATTCCTACCAGGTGACACTGCTAATATGACTTATTTAACATTTAAAAAATAAATCTCTCTATATAAATATATCTCTATAAATAACCTGAATTATATGTTTAGTTGCTTTATTACTACTATTACAATTATTATTCATTGAGGCTAGCTGGGTTTTCTCCCTATTCCTTGTCTGAGGAAATCAAAATTAGTATAGTACTTTTTCTGTCAAATGAATGTTTAACAGGTCAGTTTCTAAAATTTTTACTTCTTTTTTTATTTTAAGATTTTTATTCATTTATTTTCCAGAGAGAGAGAGAACACAAGCAGGGGTAGGGAGAGAGAGAAGCAGGCTCCTCACTGAACAAGGATCCCGATGCGGGACTCAATCCCAGGACCCTGGGATCATGACCTGAGCCAAAGGCAGACGCTTAACGACTGAGCCACCCAGGCGTCCCTAAAATTTTTACTTCTTGCACTTACTCTACTTACTTGAAATGAGTACTTTCTTCTCTCCCACATTCCACCTATCCCCAGGCCCCATTCAAGTATTTCTTTAGCGTATACGTTAGCAACACAGTGCCAATTTTAGTTGGTCATCTTAAAATCCTTCTAAATGTGCAGTGAAACTTCAGTCTTTATTTTATTCTAATAGCCTATAATTTTTTAAAAATTAAAGCTATATTCCTGTCCCAGAGCATCTATTAATAAGCCAAAAGATTTTATAAATCAGTTAGTGTCCATATACTAGCTGTCATCTTATTACAGTTATTCTTATTCAAGCCTAGTTTCTTTATTAAAAAATAATCTTAGTAAGTTCCATCTTGGGTCTTCCCATTTGATTTATGTGGTAGATTTTAAGATGGCAACTTTACCAAATCTCAACTTACAAAATCTCTGGAATGTGATATAGTATAATAAAACTTTGACTGGAGATGTTAACTAGGTGATAAAATGCTACATAAGATTCATTTGTAAGGTGTAAACTGCTAGTTCTAACTTAAGGCCCTGTAATTAGAGAGAAATATAGAACTCATGCCTATGCCTTGAAGAAAGAAAAGGCAGAAGAACCAAGAAAGTTGTCTTTTCATTATTCCAGCAAGGTAAGTGTGATGACATAGGATGGTGATCTGCTGAGTAAAAAATCAACATAAAGCCATCACTCCTCCTGGGAAACAGGATTCCCTACGCCTCTGTCAGGGCCCCATGATCCAGGGCAAGGACAAAAGATTCCAACAGCTCGATCTATATCAAATCTGGATCTGACACAAAAGATAAGTTTTCCATCTGTCACTGTCTCTTTCCTTGCCAAACCACTCTTGTCCAGGCCCCATTTGCAGCCCCTTTTAAAGCACGTTAGTCTATTGTGCCCCTGACTTGACCTCTTCTCTTACATACCGGCAGCAGCCGCAGCTTCCTTGAAGAGACAGACTCCAAAGAGCACACTGCTTAGCTTAAAGAAAAGTGAAAGGATGCAGGTTTTGTGTTCAATATTCCATTCTTTTCTTAGAATGAGACGCTGTCTTAGGGAGGATATTTATATCATTAGACCTCTGAGGCGCCGCTCACCAGGAAGAATTTACACCCCACTGGAATCCCTACTCTTTCTCCTTAAGCAAACTTGTAGCTGAATCCCAGTCTTTGCTTTATTTTATGAGCCTGGAAAATCTCTCTTTCCCATTCATTCAATATTTGCGCCATACTTCAGTATCTGCACCGTGTAGTGAACAGGAGTAATGCTCAAAAATAAGAACTAGACTCCGAGTTATATTCTTCCATATATGAATTATCTTGAAATGAGTCATTCACCAATGTGGTAAGACAGAATATTTGATAACTTGGTTTCACTGAAAATATCAAGATGCTCTGTAGATAACTGGACTGAATCTCTCATTTATTTGCTTGCTAACACAGATGAATATAGTTCATGAAATAAGGTTCTAATGTTGTCCTTCAGCAAAAGCTCCACTCAGAGAAAACCTACACTTCTAAAAAGCTCGGACTCTGTGCTTTTATTTCATTATCTGTAAATGGGTACTAGAACCCCCAGATGATCTTCCATAGGTATCAGAAAGAATGACCTATTATAAATTAAGGAGTGAGGGAGATACGGGGCAAGAAACACCAACATGCATCCAGGAACTCCAACCAATCTGTCTATCTCAAAACCAAATTCTCTAAGATCTCTTCTCTCAGGGTCAATTCAATTCAAAGTGTAACTAGGACTTTTCCACAGGCTTATTGAATTGAATGAACTACACGTTTTTAAGGAGAGAAAGCATTCAAAAAATCATCATAAACAAAATTGAAAGACAAGAGATGAACAAATTCACAATACATGTGACTGAGAAAGGCTTACTATCCATACTGCATAGAGAGTACAGAGACAAAAGGTAAGTAAAAGATAAACACTTCCATATTAAAATAGGCAATGTATATTGCTTTTCAATATACATACCAACCTGAAAAGATAAATACTCAAGATATTTAAAAAATTGGTCACAGTAATAATCAGAGGATTGAAAATTGAAATGATAATAATAATATACTTTTCTCACTTGTCAAGTGGAAAATATTTTTACAATGATAGTGCCCAGTGTTGGCAAGGGCTTAGAAGCAAGGCATCCACTTATGTTGCTGATCACAATGCAGATTGCTCTTAGAAGGCAATGCATATTTATAGGATACGTATATTAATTTATATATATTTGCAAATGTATGCACATTGTAAAGGCATATATATTATATATTTTAAAGGCAAACATATACTTACATGATATGTATTAATTTATATTATGTATTCATTATGTATTTTAAAACATAATATTAAACACATATTTATTATTATATGTGTGTATAAATATATGGATTTATATATTACATGGCTATTTTTAAAGGCATATTTCTATTTTGCTACTATTTCCTAACAAACTAATTGAAAATATGCTGATTTAAGATTCCAGCTCTCCTAAAGTGGATGACTTTCATGGCACATAGACAAAGACTCCTTTGGGCTTCTTCTCAGAATCTTTGATGCCATGTATACTAATGGAGAATGAAGAATGGACATCATTCTTCAACAAACCAACAAAAGCAGATGTATTGTCAAGCATTACAGACACTCCCTCTACAGGGAGAGTAGATGGAATTTTCTTCCAATCGAATTCTTTCTTAACAAGGTAACTAACCATTTAGAAGAAGTCAATTTCACAATTTCCAAAAAAGGCCCACACAGTGATGTCAGCACATGTATAATATGTGAAAATCCAAAAATGAGATCACTAAGACATCTGTAGTTTCACCCAGTTGCATGTTGAGGGAAAATGGAGTAGCTTCCAAGTCCTTCATTACCCACTTCAAATTACTAGAATAAATGTCAGCAATTCCAGAGTATATGACATCATTTAAAAAGACTGATTCTGTTCTCATTCTGCTCCAAGTTACAAATAAGCACCACCATTTCCAGTGCAAATGGATTAACCAAAGTCACTCATTATGTAAGACTTCTTTTATTTGACATTATAAAAAAGCAATTTCCTAGACAGGATCAAAAAGAATATGGATTGGAGAAAACCTTAGTCTTGGTAAAATTCCAGGCTTTAAATTGAAGCTTCTTCAGATCACATTTTTTTAATCTGTGTTTTTGATTGACTGATGTAAGGGGCTCATTGGTTCCGAGGGCTTTATGTTTCCATTGTATGAGTCTTTCCATAAAGAAGGAGATTTTGTGGCCCATCACATTTAATGATAAAATTAAAACCAATGAATGCATCAACTGAATTATACATTCCTTTGCTTTGACATTTTCAACATCACCTTAAGTCCAATACAAGTACAGATTGGTCTCCATAATGTGATCTCCAAGTTACACTTTTAAAAAGAGTACCAGTGGGAAGCAATCACAGACATCATAACTTAACAAAGTATTGACTGATGGTTCTTGATCATGTACTGAAGAACTCAATAACATATTTGTATAAAGTTAAACTACAACTTAAATAAGGTAATACCTCATTAAAGATAACTTAACAAAAGAAATATCAAAAAATCAAGAAGGGAATAGGAAAATTTTTTCACCTAGCTCACTTGTGTATCTGAGCTTATCCTGGGAACCAATAAAAACTGATAAAGCCCATGGACTGAGGTCCAAACTCATCATTTTATAACAACCCACATCATCAAATCTTTACTGAATACTTACAGAGATGCCCCGTGTCATCTCTGTAGTTATGAAATTGAATGATATTGCCCTTACCCCTGAAAAGTTTATAGTCCAGTAGGAGAAACAAGTACCTAAGGAGATAATTTTTTTTAAAGATTTTATTTATTTATTTGACAGAGAGCACAAGTACGCAGAGAGGCAGGCAGAGGGAGAGGGAAAAGCAGGCTCCCCTCGGAGCAGGGAGCCTGATGCAGGGCTCGATCCTAGGACCGTGGGATCATGACCCGAGCCGAAGGCAGCCGATTCACCGACTGAGCCACCCAGGCGCCCCCCTAAGGAGATAATTTTAATATAATATGGTAACCACTAGAATAAAGGCAAGTGAAAACATAAAAGCTTAGAAAAGGAACATTTATCCCTCAAGGAAGATCTCCTTGAAGAGATGATGCCTCAGCTAAGTCTTAAAAATGAAAAGACTTCTTTTATCTCTCATTGCTCTGACCAAACAAATGACCTCATGTCTTCTTTGATGGATAAGAAATTCAGATAATCAGTTTATTAGGCATGTAATTTAAAACCATGCAATGATAGAGGCTAAGCAGTGCCTTTAATATTTGGGCCCAGGATAGAGTGGGCTGTCGTCACAAGGCATGGCTCTGGAGAAAAGTCCAATTTGAAAGAAATGTGCAGGACAAACTGAGTAAGAACCCGAACTAAGGCACATAAAATTTTGTAATGGGAAAAATATAAGATGGAATAGGATTTGGTAAGTAATTGGGTGTAAAAAAACTGAAAAACAAAGGACACAAATTTGTCTCTATGAGTTACCTGGAAAGAGACAGTGATGATATACCATTAATTAAAAACAGAGGTCTCATGATGTGAAGGTAACCACCTTTGGGGAAAGCTGCTAAGTCCAGTTAAAACATCTAAATCTAATTCATGAGATCAGTTGGCCTGAATGAAGAGGGACAGTGATACTGGGAGTTTGAGGAGAGAGAGATGTCAGCTCAGGGAGAATCATCTATGAAACGAACAAGAGAAGAAAGAAGTAGTGGTAAAAAGCCCAACTAAAAATTAGAGATCATCAATCTACAGTGTAATAAATTATTTCACCAATGAATGACTTTCTTCTGAAACATTCCATGAGCTAGAAGCAAAAGCAGATGGAACAAATGTTGCACTGAGAAATGGTACCACAGAAAAGCAAAGCAGTAAATAAATGCATGTGCCCAAGCGTTTGCCAAATAGTAGCTCATTTAGTACTCACCAAAGACTAGGTAGTAAGCCTAGTCAGACCTGCACTTGTCAGACCTCCTACAACTTTTTCACCAGTGCCCACACACGGCATCATTTTATTGTTGCAAGATGACCGGGCATGCTTGATGACTACTAATTATGATACTTCATTTAAAATGTTTCTTTTGTTTTTTCAGCAGCAAATAAGAACTTCTATAAGATTTATATGTTCAATAATCCTCACCAGGACTTCAACTCCAGTGCTTTGAGAATTCACTTCATCTTGTGAAATAGCTTTTTATTTTGTTTCCATTGCAGAAAACAGTAAGTTGAGACCCAAAGCAGTGAGCTAGGGTCATTCAGCCACCATGTGGTGGAGGAAGATTGAGGCTCAGACTTTGAGTCTTACTCTTTCTACTGCACTGAAGTAGAAATGCAAAGTAGGGGCAAAGACAGAGAAAGAGCCTGTTAATGAAGAAGGTAAGAATAAGATTTAGCAGATGTAAAGAAACATCAGGTAAGTGTCAGCTAAAAACAAGTTAGCTGTCTGTGACCAGGAGCAGGGTTGATAATGGCAAAATCCAGGATATGAGAGTAATAATCAGCAGTATTAGGGAAGTGGAAGGTAAGGTTGCTGGCAGTATACTGAGCAACAAACTTTGATTCCACGTCTCATACTCAACGTGGATATTAAGGTTGCTAAGTACTGAGTGGGAGATAAGAAGAAATATGAAAGAGTAATGTGAGCAGTAGCATGAACACAATGTCCAAGTGAAGCAATGGCAGGATATAACTGAAATGGGAAGGTTTTGAAATGCAGAGAACAGGCTGAGCCTTTCTGAGTTTACAAGAATAACAAAAGAAGGCAACTATATACATACATATATATGTATAGTTATATAGTTACAGTTATAGTTAGAGCTCTTTATACTTATATACATGATATTTCATATAGTTAGACATATAGAGATATAGATATATATAGTTATATATAGTCTTACTTAAAGAAGCCACATTTCCACTGAAGGAGTAAAGAAAGTCTGAAGATGACAAAGTTTCTAGCAGTGAAGTAAAGGTTACATTAAAAAAAAAAAAAGCCATTGGGTGAAGGACGGGCATGAGTAGCCCATAAATGAAATTAATGGATAAGCTGAACTTGAATGAGTTTGTGTGGAGGAATCAGGAAAGAGGAAGACAAACCAAAGAGGGGCGCCTAGGTGACTCAGTCAGTTAAACATCGGCCTTTGGCTCAGGTCATGATCCAGGGTCCTTGCTCAGTGGAGAGCCTGCTTCTCCCTCTCCCTCTGCTGCTCCCCCTGCTTGTGTGCTCAAGCTCTCTCTCTCTCAAATAAATAAATAAAATCTTTAAAAAAAAAAAAAAGACAAACCAAAGAGACAGCAGTGACTGATGTCAGAGCTTGGGAAGTAGAGAGGAAGAAAGGAGTCTTTTTGTAGGAGTTTAATTCCAAAGTAAGTACACCATCACAAGAATAATTAGGCAGAGATTCTCATAAAATTTCACATAAGGTGTTTTCTGACTTTAATGAGCTCTCTTTGGTCATGTACTTTGTACTTTATAGCAAGATCAAGCATTTTCCCTGCCTGTTTTGTTCTTAAATATACCTCAAATTAGAAGCAAGGTGTGTGCTTACCAGAAACATAGGATACATCAAACTCTAGTCTATGAATTTTTTATAGGCAGAGAAGAATTAAAAGATCAGATTAAATTCAGAGCAATAACTGAAACCCTGCTCGGAATTAATGTGCATTACTTGAGTGAAGCTTTCGAGAGTAAATACTGCTCATTTTGCAGTCAGAGCACTGAACTGGTGACATGCTTCTAGTTTGCTCAAGCAATTCACTCATACTTTAATATGATATTTCATAATTATGATAAAATATTCTAGGATGGAAATTATGTTTGGCCATTTATGCAAACTTTCATTTTGTGCAAGTTAATACAATTCATGACCTGGTATGCTTCAGGGCTTAAATATTTAAATGATGTTTAACATAATCTCTCCCAATGGATAAAACCATTTTGGGAAGGGGGGGGGAAGCAAGATTTGAATGATATTAAGAAAATGTTTACTTAAACTTGTATTTGCAAGATGCTTAAAAGAAACGCTTCAGTTCATTTTATAATCTACTCTGTTCCTCTGTGCTATTCTTTATTCTTAGGATATTTGTCATCTGAATTTCTCTGTGTTTTAAGTAACCATATATCAATTTTTACCAACTGTGGTAGGTCATTTGCAAAGATGACCTCTCATATACATGCACACTTGCAATGTGACCTTGCTTCTCCTCCTATCACGAAGTGAAGTTTTTTCTCGACCCTTTGAATCTGGGCTTGGCCATTTGACTTTTTGGCCAATGGCATATTAGCAAGCATGAGATGAACAAAGACTTAAAAGTACTTACACATTAGGGATTGCTCTCTTTTGATCCCATCTGGAACCTTAAAACCACAGTGTGGATAATCCTGAACTAGCCTACTGGATAGATCGTTTGGAGGGGAGCAGAGCACCCCAACTTGACAGACTGCTAACCACCTCTCTATGAGTGAGCCCATCTTTGACAATTGAGTCCTAGTTAAGCCACCAGAAGACCACAGCCAAGTGATTGGCCCGGGAAAGATCATCAGCCCCGCTGAGCTTAAAAACTGCCCAAACTGATGACTCACAGAATCATAAGCAACTGAAATTATTTTAAGCCAATAAATTATTTTTACAATTTGTCATACAGCAATGCATAACTAATACACGAATACACTTTTATCTTCTGATAATAGGTAGCAATTGTTCATTTGAAGAGGAGTGGTAAAGAAGAGAGGTGGTAAACAAAGCAATGCTTTAACTGGAAGAAAATGAGGAAATAAAAGTATGAGTGTTATGTTAATTCTCAGTCTCACCCAATTGCAATTTATACCACCACTGACCCTCTAGCAAATGCTTAGTCTTCGAAATTAGCTTGTATTTGAAAACTCTAGAAATATGTTACTTCCACATGGTTTCCATTCAAGCTATCCTATTATTCTAGTAATCCATTTATTAAACCCTATTTCCTGATTTGTTACTAGTGGAATGCTGGGAAGCGGCCTCAATGCCAGATTAGTTCATTCCTGTGTGTCGAAATTGATCACCAGATACGTGTCTCATGGTCATTCACTTTCTAGCACACATAGGAAAGGCTGCTGGGGGAGATGGCTCCACCAAGAGTTAGACTGAGGTCAGGCCGAGATTGCACTAAGCCCTTTACCACAAGATAAGGGAAAAATTACTGGTCAGGATCTGTGATGACGGTTTTCAACCAGGGATGGGCATAATAATCACCAGTGGACCTTTTTATTTTTTATTTATTTAATTTTTGTACTTTTTATTATTAACATATAATGTATTATTTGTTTCAGGGGTACAGGTCTGTGATTCAATAGTCTTTCACAGTTCACAGCACTCACCATAGCACATACCCTCCCCAGTGTCCATCACCCAGCCACCCCATCCCTCCCACCCCCTCCACTCCAGCAACCCTGTTTGTTTTCTGAGATTAAGAATCTGTTATGTTTTGTTTCCCTCTCTGGTTTCTTCTTTTTTTTTTTTTTTAAGATTTTATTTATTTATTTGAGAGAGAGAGAATGAGAGAGAGAGACAGCATGAGAGGGAGGAGGGTCAGAGGGAGAAGCAGACTCCCTGCCGAGCAGGGAGCCCGATGCGGGACTCGATCCAGGGACTCCAGGATCATGACCTGAGCCGAAGGCAGTCGCTTAACCAACTGAGCCACCCAGGCGCCCTCTGGTTTCTTCTTTCATTTTTTCCTCTTACCATTTGCAACCACGTGGATAGAACTAGAGGGTATTATGCTAAGAGATGTAAGTCAATCAGATTAAGACAATTATCATATGATCTCACTGATATGTGGAATTTGAGAAACAAGGCAGAGGATCATAGGGGAAGAGAGGAAAAAAACAGTGGACTTTTTTAAACCACTGATTTTTCCCCATCTACTGGAAATTTTAATTCATTTAGTCTGAGATGAGGTGCTAACATCTGCTTTATTTTAATGTCACAGGTCATTGCCATGCACACTGCTAAATAGGAATCACTAGTAAGAGCAAAAGAGGGTGTTAGCAATGTGATATGATTTGAGGGGTAACAAGAGGATTTTTTAATAATATAACCCCCTCTACCTGAGTGGCTCAGTCGGTTGAGCGGCCAACTCTTGATTTCAACTCAGGTCATGATCTCAGGGTGCTGAGATTGGGCCGCACGCAGGTCGGGCTCGGAGCTCAGCGGAGAGTCTGCTTAAGGATTCTCTCTCTGCCCCTCCCCCTACTCACGCACGTGTGCACACTCTCTCTCTCCCAGATAAATAAATAAATCTTTAAAAAATAATGATAATAATAAGATAACCCCCTCTGGCCTAATATCGTGCCTGACATTACACTGGCTCTTCTCTGGCTAAAAATAGATTATCCATGGGCAGGCCAGTTACGTTATATAGGAAAAGTCTTGAACCAAAAACCCTGGATTCTCTCATAACTACTTACCTAACCTTGGTGGAGTCATTTAACCTCTCAGTTTCTTCCTCTGTAAAATAGGGAAAGAAATATCTGCTTTCTAGGTTACTGAGAATGTCAAATGAGATACACGGGAAAGTATTTTGCAAAGTCTAAAACGTCATCTGAAATAAGGAATTACCATCTTTCAGGAGGAAAAAGCCATTTACTTCTCAGAACAACCTCACTTATTTGAATCGCTAGCCTATTACCTAAAAAATGATGAGGAAATGAGACTAGGCACAGGTAACTTTGGACTGGAAGGGAAGAGACCCCTGAAGTGGGATTATATCCACGAAGGAGGAGCGTTTCACCTCAATGGGGGGTCCTCCCCAATGGCAGGAGGACAATACAGATTAATGGAACGGAATAAGGTAGTTAAAAAAAAAAATGCTGGGCACAAGCGTCACCTACTTCTTGATTTACCTCAGATCAGCTCAACAAATGGCTCCAAAGCAAAATGGTTCAGTGGCTTCATTTTATTCTTAAATGATGGGACAGATAGGGAGGTAAAGAATAAAATAAGATATACCTCAGAATAATGCACTTGACTGGATATACTTGATTTTTTTAGGCAGCTTTTCTCTTCATCTTTTTCCATTTGAAAATCAGGTTATACCCATTTTTCATATTTGGAAGCACAGTCAGAGGAGGAATTTTGCAGATACAGTAAAAATAAAAGTGAATTGCTCTTCTGATTGCCTTGCAGACTTAGCTTATATGAATAATTATTCCTGGTCTTTTTTGATGCTGTAATAAGTTTTTTTTTCTTTTGATGGCAATAAAATAGGTTCATTTATTGAGGCTCTAACAATCAAAATGAAAACTTGAAAAGTGATGGCTCGTGCACTAGAGAAAAAAAGAGTTTGAATGTTTAAAATACTAAACCGTAAAAAAGTGAAGCTTTTCTCACTTCAAGCTTTCAGAAATGTTAGATGATGGTGAATCCTGGGCACTTGGTTTATTTTTTTTTAATGTTAACACATTTTATCTAACCCCTTATATTCAAAATATTATTTCAATATACAATCAATATTAAAAAATTATTAATGAGATATTTTACAGTCTTTTTCACAGTGAAATTCAGTGTGTATACACTTGCCGTATATTTCAAATTCGATTAGCCACACTGCAAGTGCTCAGTAGCCACCAGGATGCTAGCAAACTGGAAGAATCGCACAGATTAAGAATATAAGAATATTCTTAGGAGGACAATTTAGCAAAGAAATTCAGTCAATTTACATAATAAAGAGCTCAGAGGCGTAGGGCAAGTAGATTAGGGACAAATGCCTCTAGACTTGAACTTGACAGAGGGGTGCTGAGCTCTAAGTGAATAAGGTGCTGTTCAGTCCCGCTGAGTTGAGCAGTCAACAGGAGATAAAAAGGAGGATTTTATGGATTAAGGGTCTATGGGTCCTTTCCAAGGGGTTAAAAAAAAAAACTAAAGATTTTGTTATTTTAAAATATTTAAGTTTGCATGGACCTCATTCTTTGTCAAGAGCACTGCTGTAAATTATAACCACAGGGTTAAAACTTCAAAACATTAAAAACTATTTTAAAGGAGGAGGGCTTTTAGTCAAAGGGTGGAGTTGGGGTGGAGGGTTTAAATCCCTAATCCACCCCTCTTTTCATTTTCATAGAATGTGGCAGAGAACACTTCCCATTGCCTTCTCTATAATTAGCCATTGGAAGAGAAGCAGCTAATCTGGTGCGTTGGGGGCCTGACCCTCCCCAGGGCTTTCATTTCTGGGGAAAGGGCCCAGATGTTCACAGCCACTGGCCCAGCTCTCTTCCTGGGTGCTGTCAGCTGCTTAAGGGCTCTCCCTTTGCACTCCTCCCACTTCTTGCTCAGCCTCTCTCAGGTGGTAAGAGACATATAATCCCAGTACAGCAGAGTAACTGCTTTACTGGAGGCCTTAAATTCAAAGTAGCATAAGAGCAGAAAGGAAGGAGGGGGTCAGGGGTTTGGAGGTCATTCTTCACACCAGAAGGCCTTCTTTTCTACTCACACACCTTCTATAATGCCATTTTGTCATTCCACATTACTATGGAAATGTTATTTTCTCCCAGCTTTATTTATTTTTTTTAAAGGGGCAGAAGGGGGAGGGAGAGAGATGGAGAGAGAGAGCCTAAGCAGGCTCCACACCCAACACAGAGCCTGACGCGGGGCTCGATCTCATGACCCTGAGATCATGACCTGAGCCGAAATCAAGGGTCAACACTTTGACTGGGCCACCCAGGCGTCCTCTCCCAGGGTTACTGAGATATGATTGACATCTAATATTGTATAAGTTTAAAGTCTACAACATAATGATTTGATACGTGTATATGTTGCAAAATAATTACCACAAAAAAGATCAGTTAACAGTTCTATCACCTCACATAGTTACAAATTTTGTATGTGTGGTGAAAACTTTTTAGATCTCTCTCAGCAACTTTCAAATATACAAGACACTATTGTTAACTATAGTCACCATGCCATACATGACATCCCCAGAATTAGTCATCTTCACCTGGAAGTTTGTACCTCTGACCACATTCACCCATTTCCCCCGCCTCTCACACCCTGCTCCTGGCAATCACCATTCTACTCTCCGTTTCTGTGAGCTTGGCGTTTTTAGATTCCACATATAAGTGAATTCTTACTGTATTTGTCTTTCTCCATCTGACTTGTTTCACTTAACATAATGTTCTCAAGTTTCATCGACATTGTTGCAAATGGCAGGATTTCCTTCATTTTTATGGCTGAATAATATTCCATTGCATATATAACCATTTTTTCTTTATGAATAAAGAAAAGTGTGTCAATGGGCACAAGTTATTTCCATGTCTTGGCTATTGTGAAAAACACTGCAATGAACATGGGGGTGCAGAGATCTCTTCAAGATAGTGATTTCATTTCTTTGGGATATGTATTCCAGTGGAATTGCTAAATTATAAGGCAGTTCTATTTCTAATTTTTTGAGGAACTTCCACACTGTTTTCCATAGTGGGTGCACCAAAGTTTACCTTCTCACCACCAGTGTAAAAGGGTTCCCTTTTTCCCCACATCCTCCCAAACACTCATTACGTCTTGGCTTTTCAATAATAGCTATCTTAACAGATACAGCTCTGATTGCTGTAAGCCCTGCCCATCTTCTCCATTTCTGTCTGATTCTCAGTGGTCAAGGTCCTGCCAATTTCCCCAGTGATTCCTATGAGGTGATGTCCAAGTGGGCATCTTAGAAAGGACCTGACAATGATGGGGAAGCTGGATTTTCACCTTGGGTTCTTTGCCCCCCCCTGGAGAGACCATAAGCCCAGAAGTGCCCCCTTGGTGCAGTGCTATGCAGTCCTGGGAAAGGGGCAATAAAGTCAGAGTGTAGCTTCTCCTGTTACCCTTCCAATGTGGATCTCTGTGATCGGAGGGCAGGGGTGGGGGCAGGGAGGGGTGTTGCTTCAGCCCACCCCTGAGTTTCTGGGATTTTTACAACAGTGTCCTATCTCTGGTCTTCTTGTGAGGAGAACTGACGTTGGGAACAGCCTATGTCACCATGTTGGTCTGTGCACTTGGTTTAAATTGAAAGAATGACATGCTGATTTGGGGAAAACACGGCAATTCTTTTATATTTTCTAATATAAAAAGGAAAAGTCACATTCCTTTCTTTGAAAAGAAGTGCATGGCAATGCCGAACATTTTTCAAATCAATAAAAAATTATTCACTAATCTTGTGAAGATGTATTTTTCCTCCATACATTTCCTTATCCTATAAACTACCAAAATTTGCCTTTTTACCTTCTCTCTCCATTCCTACAAATGGATGCAATGGCACATATTCCCTTTTTCACGGGATATAGTTAAGGGCAATAGTAAAAGACACCTGACAATACTGTCCAGCTATTCTGAGTTGGACAAAGACTGAAACTTTGAGATATTACCTGGCCAAGTGGCTTTCTTCGCTTCTGGAGATGTTCTACAGATATGTATGTTTTTTATGTCTTGACTCTCTGCCTAGGCATTTGTAATAACCTGGGGTCTTCAAACCAAGCATAATTAACAGACAAGTGAACAATCAATAACAATATAGTCCGGTAGATACTGTAATAAAAGTAATATCAAAGTACAGCAATATTACAATACCTCATGGGGCAGTCGGGGACTTGTCTGTGCACTAATGTCCATGGAAGGCGGTGCTATTAGTTTTCTGCTGCTGTAAAATAAATTACCACAAGCTTAGCAGCTTAAAACAACACGTATTGATTATCTCACAGTTTCTAGGGGCCAAATTCCTGGCTCAGCTTAGCCGGGTCCTGTACTCGGTGTCTTATGGGACTGAAATCCAGCGGTCGGCTCACCTGCATTCTCACCTGGAGATCCTCCAAGGCAGAAATCAGGTCGTTGCAGCTGTAGGACGGAGGTCCCTGTTTTCTTGCCGGCTGTCAGGCTGTCAGTCCGGGGCTGCTCTTGTTTCCTAGGGGTCGCCCACAGGCCTTTGCCACACAGCGCTCTCCCCAGCCTTCTCAGACGGAGCACTGGGGAACCAGATAAAGGAGACCTTATTCAAAATGGAGTCAGAAGCCCTGAAGGGGGAGCTTTCACGCACCTACCACTCATTGCAGCCTGCTTAACCTGTGGGAAGAAGGAAGATAAGAATAATTTTGACAAGGGAGAACATTTTTCACATAGGAATTTTCTCTCCTGCTTTTAGAGAAAAGAGGGGAAATCCCTCCCTGCCCAGCAACAATGCATGAACCCCAGCTTGCTGTCACTGAGAAACCACCACAATCTCCAACCCTCATTCTTCTCAGTGAACTTTGGTTCACATCAACTCTCCCCCACTTTCCCCTTAAAGCCTAAGAAAAGCTGACCTTCCCTTCGTTTCTTCGGACTTCCCTGTGGCTCACTGTAGCTTGCTTGTCCCAAATTGCAATTCCTCTGCTATTCCAGAATAAACTCATTTTTTTTACCTAAATAAAATGCTTTTTGCTCTATTCAAAGTTACTAACAGTTTACTTCTTCAAGGCCAGCAGGAGAATCTCCTCTCCCATTGGCTAAGGCAAGGTCTTATATAACTTAAGGTAACCACAAGAGTAAATATCCCCTTTTCTCTGCCATATTTTATTGGCCAGAAGGGAGCCACAAGTTTTGCCTGCACTTCAGAGGAGAGAATGACACAAAAGTATGACTCATTTGGAGGTCTTTTTAGCATGTGTCTGCCACAAGATGACATGAAAATTTCATAAAAAGGAGGTCTGAGATGAGTTTTGTAGGTTGCCTATGATGGGAAAGAGATGAGGAAAAGACAGCCCAAGCAGGTTGAGAAGCCTTAGCAACAACAGAGCAGAGGAGGGAAGGTACAAAACACATTCTGAAATAGTAATTAGTCCTTAGAATGGAATAAAAGGACCTCTGTTCTTTCCACTTTGTGTGAACTTTTAGGAATTCCCAGAAAGAAGGCAGAGTTTCTGCCACCCCAGGTGATGTCTTTGTGTGAATTAGATAAAGACACCCCTTCTCCCAGTGTGTACACACCACACCATAGACAGCTCAGTGGCTGGGTGGCTGCAGGCTGACCTCATCCCCCACCCACTCTCCTCAGTCAACAGGCTACACCACTGTCTGTGGCGGCCTCGGAGGAAGAACTGTAGAGGAATTTGGGAAGTGGGTAACCTGGTGCTCGTGGGTAACCATCTCATGTACGTTCTGCCCCAGCTGCCTGGCCACAGAGCCCTGTGGCACTTTAACATGCCTCCTTCCAAGGCTTTCCATTATCACCCATGGGCTGACCCTGGGGCACATTTCAAAACTGGCAGATCTGAGTAGGGAGAGGCATGGCAGTGGGGATACAGAGCATGGACACCAGAAGAAGGAAAGTGAATTTAAAATTAAAGAATGGAAAATTAGGGGCGCCTGGGTGGCTCAGTCAGTTAAGTGTCTGCCTTCGGCTCAGGTCATGATCTCAGAGTCCTGGGATCGAGCCCTGCGTTGGGCTCCCAGCTCAGCCGAGTCTTCTTTTCCCTTTGCCCCTCCCCCTGCTCATGCTCTCTCTGTCTCTCTCTCTGTTTCTATCTCTCTCTCTCTCAAACAAATAAATAAAATCTTTAAAAAAAGAATGGAAAGTTAAAGTTCTGGAGATTATTTTGCTTTTTTAATAAAGTGGCAATTTTCTCCAGACCTTCTAAGTTCTAAACACTATTGTTTCAAACCAAGTTAGGTATATTTCAATATTCATTAACTAAAATGATTTTAGATCTAACTCTCTACATGGTATTAAGGACCAAATACCATTTTTAGTTTTCAAAAAAAAAAACACAAAACACTATTTATCAAGTACCTATCATATGCTAGGCATGAAACTTTATAAACAGTGGTTCAATTAATCCTTACAAACCTGAAAAATAATTATTAATGTACATACCATTATAGATAAGGAAATTGAGATGCCAGGATATGAGGTCCAACTCAGGGGTTCCATTCCCATGTATTTTGTGTGAATCATGCCTCTCAGGAGTTGTACAAGCTGGTCAGGTCAAGATACCCACTTAACTGGAAAAGGAAACCCTGGTCCTTCAGCTCATCCTTAGTACTGCATCAAAAAGTAAACTTCCATTGCTTCGGAATTTCAGGGAATTTTACTTTTCAGATTTGAGCGGTGGTTCTCTGGAGTTGAGTAGTTATTAGGTATTTATTGAGCCCTTACCATATGTCAAACACAGTATTTGGTGTTCTACATGTTATTTCATCTAATCTTTGTCGTTTTCTGATACAATCAAGCCCCCATTTCACAAACAGGGAAACTGAGATGACAAGTTAATCAACCTGCCCATGAGAGTCAGGCAGTAATTGGTGGGTTCAAGATTGAACCCAGGTATCCTCGATCCATTGCGCAAAACTAATCTGAGAAATTATGGGGGACATCACACTCTCCTCAGGCTGACTTCCCCACAAGAGTTAATCTGAAAGTATCTTCCCATTTATCTCTTTCCTATTTAAACTGTCATGCTACTTTGCAATGATTTATCATCACACATCAGATTTTATAGTCACCTCCATGCAAATCTGTGGCTGATTAATTAACTAAAATTGGAAGACATTTTGATGATGAAAAGTGCTAAGCATTGCCATGAATAATAATTAGTGTGCTACTCCAACTAAATTATGTATGTCAGTATTGGGAATCAATCAGTAGAGGGAGGGTCACACCTCAGATGGCCAGACTAGATAAGATGGATTAGTCAGAGCAACACAAATGATTCAAACAGATATTAACAGGAAAAACAAGAATAAAAAACCACAACAACAAAGCCTCACTGACCACCTAGTATATGCTATGCACCATTCAGGATCCTGGAGACACAATGTTGAACATGACAAATGATGACTGCCTTTGGGCGTCTTGCAGTCCAGAACATGGCAGACATGACAGGAGGCCCCCCACACGGTGTCCCTGCAGTGAGCCAGCAGACCAGGAGAAAACAGGTAAATGGCCAAGGTGGCTGTGATTCACAGCCTGCTCTCCAGTCCCTAAGAGGGTTGAGATGAAGTGAGGTGAGGTTGCAGTCTTAGAAGAGAACCGGGATTGGGGCACCTGGGTGGCTCAGTTAGCTAAGCGTCTGCCTTTGGCTCAGGTCATGATCTCAGGGTGCTGGGATCGAGTCCCACCTTGGGCTCTCTGCTCAGTGGGGAGTCGGCTTTTCCCTCTTACTCTGCCTCTGTGCTCTCCTCTCTCTCTCAAATATAAAATAAAATAAAAAAATAAAATAAAATAAAATAATAAAATAAAATAAAATAATAAAATAAAATAAAATAAAATAAAATAAAATAAAATAAAATAAAATAAAAAAGGCTTGAAGAAGAAGAGGAGGAGAACCAGGACAGGCAAGGCTATGACAGGATTCAGCTCCTGAAATAGGGAGTGACCGGCCCACAGGAAGTAGGCAAGAGCTTGGTTACCGGAAACAAATCAGGGCCTGATCAGCGGGAAGGGTAAAGTCAGGTTCGTCTTCAGGCCTAGAATTTTATAAAGCCCCGTGCAGCCTGTTAGAAACGGCAGTGCCCCCAGAGGCTGAGGTACACACGAGCCTAGGCTCTCGTGTGCAGTTGCGGCTGCTGTGGGAACCAGAGAGCCATGAAGGGAGGAAGCCCGATAAGCCACCCCACGCTCTCCTACTTTGTTTTCTTTCTAAGATGGCTCGCAACAGTTCCGTGGATGTAATGAGA
The DNA here is from genome assembly GCF_029215605.1 of Mirounga angustirostris. Classification (NCBI taxonomy): domain Eukaryota; kingdom Metazoa; phylum Chordata; class Mammalia; order Carnivora; family Phocidae; genus Mirounga; species Mirounga angustirostris. The sequence continues at coordinate 53,835,421 of NW_026991712.1, read as the reverse complement.
CACCCTGCCCCCGGAAGTCCCAAACCGGAAGTTACCCAAATGATAGTCACACACGGGGCTTTCCCTTTCCCTACCAAAGATACCGTTTTCTGAGCAGGAATTAGATGTGTCACGAGTTTTCTTGCCCAGTTATTCTGCTTGGGAGTAAGTGCCGCCTTCATTTCCGGAAGCTGGGCTCCCAGTCCTCGCTCTAAGGGGTGAGTTCGCTTTAAAAAGGGAAGCAGCCCTGAGGCAGGAGCACAGGCGGATGTGTGCTGTCTTGGACTGCAGGAGGCCCCTGCGACCCACTCAGTTCTCAGACTTTAATTCTTGTCGGGGAGTCAATTTCTTCAACGATGCCATTTCATTCCTTTCTAATTCTGTGACTGATCCCTTTCTATACTGCAGAAGGCGACCGCATTTCTTTGCCTTTGCCTTACTCTCTCGTTGGTTTTTCAGGTGTGATCAAGGAGTCCTTTTCCTTCGCTGATGCTGTGCGTATGCCTGTAGGCTATGATCCCCAGTGGCGACTGGCACAACTTGCATTCATTTGATCAAACAAATCAGAATAACTGTCTTTCAAGAAGCAGTATTTTCCCGGAGAATGCGATTTTAAAACAGGTTGTTTCAAGTGTTATTTACTCCATTTTCTTTAAAGACATTTCTCCTCAAGAGCGTAGTTACAAACAATAAACTCATTCGCGTCTAAGCTTGGACCGAGGCATTGCCAAAGCTGTCAAATATTTTACAAGTATTTGTAAATGTTTCCATATAAGATATGTATAAAAAGGCTAAGTAAAGGGGTGCCTGGGTGGCTCAGTCAGTTAGGCGTCTGCCTTTGGCTCAGGTCATGATCCCAGGGTCGTGGGATCTAGTCCCATGTCGGGCTCCCTGCTCGGCGGGAAATCTGCTTCTCCATCTTCCTCTGCTGTTCCCCCTGCTTGTGCTCTCTCTCTCTCTCTGTAAAAAAAAAAAAAAAAAAAAAAAGGCAAAGTGACTCTTTTGTGGGCATGTGGTAAATATTCAAGAATCAAATATTCTACACACTCCTGATGACCAAGAACTTCACAAGATTCTTTCATACGTTTCAAATTATTTTATCCACAAAACAGATCAGAGTTATGATGCCCATTTGGCCATGACATGTTCATCTTTATACACATGGACCCTGACCACAGCCCCGATCTCCTGACCTTGAGTTCATTTTCCTTTCTGAAGTGTACATGCTCCAAAACTGTTATCGAAAACACAAAGAGAGACACCTGGGTGGCTTAGTCGGTTAAGTGTCTGCCTTCAGCTCAGGTTGTGATCCCAGGATTCTGGGATCCAGTCATCATCTGGCTCCTTGCTCAGTGGGGGGTCTGCTTCTCCCTCTCCCCTGCTCATGCTCTCTCTCTTGCTCTGTATCTCTCGAATGGATAGATAAAATGTAAAAAAAAAAAAAAAAAAAAAAAAAACCCACAAAGATGTGGGTCAGGGAAAAGTTAAATATGTGATGGGGATTAAACAGTGCACTTGTTGTGGTGAGCACTGGGTGATGTATGGAAGTGTTCAATATTGTACACCTGAAACTCGTATTACACTGCATGTTAACTAACTGGAATTTTTTTTTCCAAGATTTTATTTAAATTCAAGTTAGGTTTTTTTTTTAAGATTTTATTTATTTATTTGACAGAGAGAGAGACAGCAAGAGAGGGAACACAAGCAGGGGGAGTGGGAGAGGGAGAAGCAGGCTCCCCACTGAGCAGAGAGCCCAATGCGGAGCTCAATCCCAGGACCCGGGGATCATGACCTGAGCCGAAGGCAGAGGCTTAACGACTGAGCCACCCAGGCGCCTCTAAATTCAAGCTAGTTAACATAGAGTATAGTATTTGTTTCAGGGGTAGAATTTAGTGATTCATCACTTGCATATAATACCCAGTGCTCATTACAGTAAGTGCCCTCCTTAATGCCCATCACCCATTTACCCCATCCTCCTACCTACCACCCCTCCAGCAACCCTCAGTTTGTTCTCTATAGTTAAAAGTCTCTTACGGTTTGCCTCCCTCTCTGTTTTTATCTTATTTTATTTTTCCTTCCCTTCCCCTATGTTCATGGGTTTGTTTCTTAAATTACACATATGAGTGAAATCAAATGGTATTTGTCTCTCTCTGACTTATTTCACTTAGCTTAATACCCTCTAGTTCCAACCACGTTGTTGCAAATGGCAAGATTTTGCTCATTTTGATGGCTGAGTAATATTCCATTGTGTGTGTGTATACACACACACACACACATACACACACATACCACATCTTTATCTATTCAACAGTCTATGGACATTTGGGCTCTTTCCATTTTTTGGCTATTGTGGATAGTGCTGCTATAAACATTGGGGTTCATGTACCCCTTTGAATCACTATTTTTGTATCCTTTGAATAAATACCTAGTAGTGCAATTGCTGGGTCATAGGGTTGTTCTATTTTTAACGTTTTGAGGAACTTCCATACTATTTTGCAGAATGGCTGCACCAGTTTGCATTCCCATCAGTAGCCTAGGAGCATTCCCCTTTCTCCACATCCTCACCAACATCTGTTGTTTCCTGAGTTGTTAATTTTAGCCATTCTGACCAGTGTGAGGTGGTATCTCATTGTGGATTTGAATAAAAACCTTAAAAAAAATAAAATAAAATACAAAGGATTTCCAATTAAAACAAAACTGTTATCTGCTTTATTTTTCAATATGTTCCTGTCTTATAAGGAAACTATGTTATATTCTGAATTTTTAAAAATCTTTTTTTATGGAAGGTTTATTCAGAAAAGAAAAACTGACTTTCGAGTGGTAGCTTGGTTATCACTTTTAATGATGTGTTTACATTAAAGACAATGCGTAGTCTGAATTAGTCTGTTTGGACAGCTGTAACAGAATAACACAGACTAGGTGGCTTATAAACAACAGAAAATTATTTCTTATAGTTCTAGAGGCTAGAAGTCCAAAATCAAGGTGCCAGCATGGTCACGTTCTAGAGAGAGCCCTCTTCCTGGTTCATACACCGTGCCTTCTTGCTGTGACCCCACATGGTGGAAGGGATGAGGTAATCTCTCTGGAGCCCCTTTTATAGGAGCACTGATTCCATTCATAAAAGCTCTGCCCTTATGACATCACTTCCCAAAGATCCCATCTCTTAATACTGTCACCGTTGGGGGTTAGGATTCAACATATGAATTTTGGGGGACACATTCAGACTATAGCATAGTCCTTTGGAATCTTCTTACTAGGTATTTTTACATTTTTCATATGTGGATCTCCTTATTATCATAAAAGAATTACAGAGAAATCCAGACTTATAGACATGGATAAAAATGCAAAGCAGCACAAGAAGTTGCCTATATTAAAATAGAAAAAACTCATGGCAGTGAGATAAATTGCTGTTATCCTTAGAGTGGCTAAGAGGGGTGAGGTTCTCTTTTGGTAAAAATTCATCCTGAAGTGACTGGGTTCTTTCCAAGAATGCTCAGATGGCTACCTCTTTATTGAGTTGGAAAATTTTATATCAAAATAGACCCTTAAGGAGACTCAAAAGTAGGCTAAAACTCTTGATTTTCTTCCTCATCCATGTAATCTTCCTGAGGTTTCAAACTGGGAAGGCTCATCACCAAGGACTCCTTGCAACAGAAGACTCCTTGCCACAGACTCCTTGACCAGAAGAATACAAAGCTGCCCAGCTCTTAATCACTATGCAATCCTGCTTCTCGTTATACTGTGTAAGTAAACACACACAAAGACACCCACACACAAGGTGATTTTCACACGCCAGTCACTGCAATCAGGATGTTTGCATACTATTTTCTTGTGTCACCATTATAAGTGAGGCAGAACTTCATTATATTTTGTTCTATTTTTATATCAAAATTTCCTAATTTCAGAAATACAAATTTGAGCTCTGTTAAACTCCCTCTTTCCTAATACATGAGATGGGTTATATAATTGGGTAAAAAATTAGGCCTTTTAAAAGAATTAAAGATGAAATTGCCCAAAGGAATAAAAATCGATGAGACTAAAGACCTCCCAAGGAAGAAACTTGTACGTCCAAAGTCAGTAGGTGAGAGTAATTGAAGGCACTGCAAAGATGAAGCTACGGAGGCAGTTTCTAACAAGATTAAGGAATAAATAGCACTGCAAAAGGCTTTGCTGTAAACTTCAGAGAAAATAAATCTATAAATAATTTCATTTTCATGCTTGAAAGTGTATTTGGAAGAACAAGGTTGCCAAATTTCTATTAAAAGTCAGATATAGACAACCTCCGATGATGAGTGATCGTAAAGCTCAGCTTTGTAGTTCTGAACAGTGATTGTAAAAAGCCATTATCCTCTCTCCCTCTCTCTCTCACCCACACACACATATAAACACACACACTCATGCACACAGACTTACACACTGACACACAAAATGCAATTTGCATTTTTATTCATAACTTAATCACTGATCAAATGCCTGTCCCATCATGTTTTGTGCTTTCTTTCTATCCCCTTCTTCATTCACAGGGGCATGGGGTCTTGCAACCATGAAAGTTAGGTAAGTTATCAACTTTAATATGTTTCAACATAAATATATCAAAAATTTCCTTTTAAGGGGCGCCTGGGTGGCTCAGTCGTTAAGCGTCTGCCTTCGGCTCAGGTCATGATCCCAGGGTCTGGGGATCGAGCCCCACATCAGGCTCTCTTCTCCGCAGGAAGCCTGCTTCTCCCTCTCCCACTCCCCTTGCTTGTGTTCCCTCTCTTGCTGTGTCTCTCTCTGTCAAATAAATAAATAAAATCTTTTAAAAAAAAATTTCCCTTTAAGAGATGCCAATATGCCATACTCACACAAAATATATACACAGTGGGAAATATTAATATGTGAGATTTACTGAAGGCCTACTATGTGCCAGGCCCTTTATAATTCTACGTGTAACACTATGTCTGCACTTTAATTTGAGGAAACCAAGACAGAGAGACGTTAAAAGGTATGCACAAGTTCCTAGAAATAGAAGTGATGAAGTTAGGATTTAAACCCTTTCTGCCTGACCCCAAGAGACCACCAATCTGTCCTGTAAGTACATTAGACTCAGCAAAAGGGAGCCCACAATCTCTAGGAATCTTTGTGACTAGAAAAAGTCACATAAAATGTTTAAGAATATCAAAACAAACAGAGCTGGGGAGAGAAGAAAGGTAAAAATCGTAGACTACCCAAGACATATTCATCTATGAAGTAATTGCTTTTCTTTAAACAGAAGTCACAAAAAAGTTACATTAGGATATTATTGAACACACATAAATATTATTTAATATTATTTGAACACACATAAAGAGCAATCTTTAAAATGTCTACACAGACTTTGAAAAATGCTAAATTGTGTGGGCATCTTTTGAGACAACCAATGACTTCCTACTATGCAAGTGGATATGGGCAAGGCACTAAGGGCAGCGCATGGCTTATAGTAAATGCTATACAAGTGTTTGTTGCTGTTGTTGTTGTCTCTGATGATCTCCTCCTTCCCTCATCTTTCTCCTCCCCCTCTCCTCTAAAAATTGCCTTACTGCCATCTTTGGTAATGGACTGTTGCAGCCATCACCTTTCCTCCTCCTTGGCCACAGATGGTTGAATCAGTAGTAGAAATCTGACTCAAACCATTCAGATTTCCTCTCCCAGGGATTTATTTGGTGATTACACATCATCTCTGTTAGCATCAAGCTGAGTGGACAGTTAGGGGTCAGGGAAGGCCATTTTATAGTACACAAAAGTAAGTCAACCTGCTAAGAGAGAGGAAAATGAAGAAGCCGAGAGAGAAAAACAGCAGAGATACCTTGTGGACCCAGAGGGAGGAAGACAGAGAGAGTGAGGATGCAGTGGATTGGAATGGCTTTCCATTTCTGGCTCCAGCTCTTTGTGAGCTCTGACTTCACTTCCTCTCACTAGGTTGGTGTTTTCTTTCAACATATTCCCATTTTTGCTTAAGTTAATTTGAATGGATTTTGGTAAATGGTAAAAGTGATTGCTGAACAAACAATGAATCATGGAACACTTCATCTAAAATTAATGATGTAATGTATGGGGATTAACATAAGAATAAAAAAAAGGAAAAGAAAGTGATTGCTGATTATAACAAAAATGCAGTCCAAAATAAAAGGTGACTAAGAAAATTCAAGGAAAAAACTCAAGATCCACATTCTGATTTACTTGTTTTAGGGGAAAACACAAGGGTGACTTCAGATTGAAGTTGTTCTTATAATGGTCTTGATAGGAATGATTCTACTTTGAAATCCATTGAGTATACTCTAGCATTTTGAGAGTTAGACCTGTATACTTCTTTAATGGCTTTCTGGAACGTTTTCCTGTAAGCAGTACTACTACAATGCACAAAATTGTATCTTGGTGGACTGAAAGGATTAAAGAGATTCTTTTATTAACCAACTTTCTACTAAGAAATGACTTGGGTATTGGCCAGAAGAGAGGATTCTAACAAAGACTGCAATACCTGGATACTGTTGACGCAACAGTGGGAAGTATTAATATAAGTTTTAGAGCAATCAGGTCTTCAGGGAAGCATATGTAAACTGGAAAAGAAATAAAATATCTTCTACTTCTTCCAGAGTTACTAATATTTTTTTGGTGTCAATACTGATCATTCAAAAAGAAATGTGAGCCTACCTCCAAGCACGTCCATGTAGGTATTCCATTTCGTTGGACTTTATTTCCCTCACAAGCCATTATTTGCTTATATGGAGCTCTTCTCAAGAAATATGCCTGAATCAAAAATGGACTAAGAGCTCTGTTTCCCCCAGTTTTATGTTAAATGCAATTGTCTGACTCACAAATCCTGTGAGTCTGGTGTAGCTGAAATTCTTGTCTCTTGAGAATTGCTTCTTATGACTGGTTTGGGATTTGAAGTATGAAACCATGTTCTTGTGCTATGGCTATAAAATGGTGAGACTGATTTCTATGATGAGTCTACAATAAAAATCATCTTTTCCCATTTTACGCACACATGCACACACACCATCCTGATTTACACACAATTCTTGCATCCTGAGAGCCAGGCTGGGGAAGTTCTTCTTTCCACCTCACCGTTAGTAAAGATTTTCTGCCCTCCCTTCCTTCCATATCTGTACACCTGTCCTGACATTCCACTACCACCTCCTGTGCCTCTTCAAGATCCCCTTCCTGGAATCTCTACTCCCAACCTCTGGGGTGATCTTGTCAGCCCTTCATCCAGGCCTGCTAGAGACCACTTCCCAAATTGTGGAAGCTGAATTAGTGACCCGATGAAAGGTCTCCACTCATACTTCTGTGTATTCAGGAAAGGAGAGAGGAAAGATAAGTTACAGATAACCCCAGTTAGAATTCTGAATGTATCCTCAAGTGTAAGCAATAATATAAATAACATTATATCTTTAATGTAATTGGTATTATTCTTCAGTTCTTTTTATTCATTTATTCATTTACTTATTCAATGAAATATTTTTTGTTGTTGTCTACTATATTTCAGGCACCATTTATGAGTCTGGGAAAATGGCCATAACAAACAGATAAAATTATGGGTTTTTTTATGGATTGGTCTTAATACATAAATATGACAAATAATTAGCATTGATCCTATAGGAAATTGTTCATAATTCATAATAATCTTACAGACCACAATAATCCCATCAATCAGTTGAAGAATTCCTATATATGTCTATATCTATACATGTATAAATACTAATTTCTTAGTCAAAATCTTAAAAGTTTATTTATTAATTCAGAGACACATAGCTAAATAAATTGACATACTTAGTATCCACATACTATACCCCAGGAATTGGTATCCAGCCCTCAAATCACTGGTAGTGACCTCTTCTCATTATTCCCCAAAATATCACATCAAATCTCTAACATATATTTTAAGTCTAAAATAAAGTTTCAATTCCAAAACATTGTTTAGGTTTCCACATAGGTAAAGCATAGTTGCTAAGGACATGTGCTTTGGAATCAGACAGACCTACGTCCAAATCTTAGTAGTTTTGTCACTTTGTGCAAGTTATTAAACTCCCTTAGCCCTCAGATTTCAGAGCTATAATGAAGATAATAGTACATATCATATAAGGCTGACATGAGGATTAAATTAAATTAAGTACTGTATATTTTAAGCCCACCATGCCTAGTACAAGATAAGTACTCAAAAACTTATACTTATTGATATGAAATGGTTATACTTCATCTATTTGATAAGCCAAACATCAAAAAGAATTATTTGACTTGGAAGCTCTTGAGAAACAATAGACTACTATGTCCTCTTTTGATGAGTCTATTTGGAAGGTGGAAGTACACAAATCCTATTTTGTAGCCATGTGGCCAATTTTATTTTTCTTTCCATCTCTGATTCTTATTATTTTATCATGCCTCATGATATGTGTTCCAATATTCCCCTCAACCACGCTTTAAAGAAGCAAATATAGTAATTCCATGAATACAAATACCACCTCAACCTGCAAAGTCATATGAACACTCCAACCAAACTCCAAAAGAACAGCTGAAGGTGATTTTTTAAAATTACATCTCTGAATCCATCTGACCAAACCTAGGGGGCATATATGGATCAAAATGATGTATAAACAGGCAGGTAACCATTCCCCATAAATAATTTCCTTGCAGGACTTAGAAATGACAGTGATTGAGAAATGACACGCTATTTCTCGCATGAGCTATTAGCTCAGACATCTCTTTAACATCCCTTTATCTGCCTCTCTCCCCAGGGCAGCATTTCGATATACAATGCTAGTCTGGAATGGACATTTGCTCTGCAGGAGAAATACATTTATAATTAGCTCTTCCTGAACAGCTTCTCCGGTGAGGCAACATCTCACATGCCTTTGTCCCAGGCTTCCATCCTCCAGTTAGTTTCCTCAGCGTCTGACCAATGAGAAGTTCTTCCAATCATGCCAACGCTAGGCAGGAAGGAAGAATATTTATCTTTAATTGGCCTTCTTAGTGGAGAATTTGAACTACCCTTTTCCCAGTAATAAAAATCCTTCCAAAACCCAAGGGGCAGGGGTGTCAATTAAAAGTTTAAAACTTCAGGCAGAAAGCAAGTCCCCATGACCACATGGTTGAAAAATATGCCATCCAAACAAGCATTGCAGCCCCCAGGGATGAGGAGTCACCCAAGGGAGGAAACCTCTGCCCATGTGGGAAAATTCGCAGATATGAAATAGAGAGAGAATTCAAAGTTTCTCTGTTTCCATAAAATACCATAGCCTAAAACATCAAATGCAGAATTCCTTCTTCACCAGAACCTAAAGAATCCATTATCTGCATGCTCTGCCTTTCACACAAGTGATTTTCTTTCCTTATTTGCATTTACTCAACTGAATGTGCAGGTCTCCTAGCATGACTTTGAAAATAAAAATTAAAACAAAGAAGACTAATAATAATCAAGGAATAGACATAAAATAAATATAATTGTTTTATCTTGCCTTTTTTTTTTTTTACATCTTATTTTTGAAGAATCCAAGTCCACATATATATCTTTGCAAATGCTGTGCATCGGTCAGTAACCTTTACATTGAAAATATATTGAAATGGTCTCTGTGTACCTGTCTCTCAGACTATAAGTTCCTAGTTACAGAATCTACGCCTTATAGATTTTTGTAGTATGGCATAGGATAGTGTCTTGGAAATTTTGCCTCTATTTTTAACTTGTTTACATTTAGATAAGACCTAAAATGAAATCTCTATAACCAAATTCAAGGATGAGTTTGAGTTGACATTATTTGAAATGAAGGCAGTTTGTGTCTGTCAAATACTAAAGAGAGCATCTGGCTCTGGTACCAGAAATAATTGTATGAACTTTTGAGCTTTAAAAATATATTCTTTTATACGACAAAGACAGCACTGTAAATTAGTGAGGAAAAGATGGACATTTTTAAATGACATTGGAATAAAGGATAGCCATTTGGAAAAAAAAAAGTGAATTTTCATTTCACACTGACTCCAAGGAGATCTGAGAGCTAAAATATAAAAATTAAATTAAATTAAGGAAATTATACAATAGAGAAATAAAATAAGGGTAAATTTCTTTATAACTTGGAAGTTGGAAAAATATCCCTGATTCACAATTTAAAAACAATAAAAAGAATAGTAAGTTTGACTAAACTAAAATTTTTTAAAAACTTGTATAAGAAAAAATATCATAAACAAAGACAAAGGACAAACTAAGAAAAGATATTTATAACTAATACCGTAGACAAAAGAATGATATTTTTATGACATGAAGATATCCTAAAAATTGAGGCAAAAAACCAACAACAACCAGATAGAAACATGGGCAACCAGTGAATAAATAATAAACAGAAGAATGAACCATATGACAAGATGCTCAACCTCAATGATACATGAAAATTTTATTAAGATATCACTTCCAATTGGCAAACATCCAAAATTTTGACAATATATATTTTATTTTGTTGGAACAACCCCATGGCAGGTAAGAATACAAAGAGTTAACAGAGATAAAGGAAGATGTGACAGTAACTAAAAGAACTTCTTATGCATTTTCTTTTTAACTCAACAATTCCACTTCTAAGTATCTGTCAAGAAATGGCAAAATTATGAAATATTTTATGTACAAAGTTACTCATTGCAAAATTATTTTTTAAAACCAGGGCGCCTGGGTGACTCAGTCAGGTAAGCACCTGGCTCTTGGTTTTGGCTCAGGGCATGATCTCAGAATCCTGGGATCCAGCCTGGAGGAGCTCCATGCTCAACGGAGAGTCTGCTTGAGATTCTCCCCTCTCCATCTGCACCTCCCCCCCTCTCTAAAATAAGTAAATAAGTCTTTAAAACAGTTATTTTTAAAACCAAAAAGTGGTAACAACTCAAATGCTGGTTAAATTAATTATGGTAAGTTAACTAGTATATAATCATAAAAAGGACTGAAGAAGAGTGCTATACACTGATATAAAATGATCTCCAAAATATATAAAGTGGAAAAAATGCAAAAGAGCATATATATTATGCTATCTTTTGTATAAGAAAAGAATTTGCATTTATTTGGCAAATTACATTTGTAAAAAGAATTTTTTGTGCTAAACTTGTACTAATCACAACTTGTTACAAAAAAATGGGTAGCTATAGAAAAAAAGACGGAAGAGGATGGAATGCATTGGAATGAAGCAGGAGCCCTAAAATATGAAAACAGAAAGAAAAAATAAACTTAATTGTATATCCAGTTAGAGACATAAGTACACAAACACAAAATACTGTTTTTCCACATAGTGTTTTAACTTTTCGTACTTAGTGGAATGGGATATATTTCATAGACAAATAGAATTCAAAAGAAATCTTAGCAGTCGTCTATTTGTTGGTAGTAATATTGGTAAGTTTATTTTGACATTTTATATATATATGCAAATATGTAATTAAGTTTAATATTATTATATAGTAAAATACTCCATGTAAGAGAAAAGTACAAAATCAAAAATTTGACTTAAATATTTTAATGTTAAATATGAATTTGAAATATTATAAATTCATGATTTTTTTCTCCTTTGAAAAAATACAAGTGCCCTAGTTCTGTCCACTGAAGAGACCAAGAAGTCATGATAACCAAATAGTACTGAGCACAACTAGCATTATGGTTTCCAAATGCCATTTCCTTCTAAAAGGATTCAGGAACTTCAGAGGAAGACCTGATTCTAAATATGGATATGTAAATATACAAGATGAATATTTTGCTGTGTCAAGGAGGAAGGAAATTGTCAAAGTCAAAGTGTCATTTCCAAAGGTCACAGAAACCAACATGAAGGGGTGCCTATTGGCCAAACTTGAAATGATTTGAGTGTCAAATACAATAATGAATGTAATTGTCTAAAACATTTAATATAGATGTATTTTAAATGAGTAAATAATAATAAGAAAGAAAGCAAAAAAATCTATTTAACAGACAACATTTTAAAAATCCTTACTTCAAAAAACATCAATTAAAATGATGAAATTGAGGGGCGCCTGGGTGGCTCAGATGGTTAAGCATCTGCCTTCGGCTCAGGTCATGATCCCAGGGTCCTGGGATCGAGTCCCACATCGGGCTCCCGGCTTGGCAGGGAGCCTGCTTCTCCCTCTGACCCTCTCCCCTCTCATGCTGTTTCTCTCTCGCTTGCTCTCTAAAAAATAAATAAAATCTTTAAAAAAAAATGATGAAATTGAATGTCCATCTGCCTTTACTAACTATATTTCAGAGATCCAACATCATTCTTCTTAGTAAGAGAAAGTTCTTAATAAGAGAATGGTGTGAATGAATTTATGGGATTGTAACATAGAATTCTTAAAAACCCATTTTATAACCTGAAATGAAATAATTGATTCAAACCTCATCAATAGATGCAATCATTACATGACAGGGGCCTTTACAATGGAGGGAGGGATCAGGCTGTCCCCACCCAAAACCCCCTGATAATTCGTGGCATCACAAAAATTTAGACAATGCATGTACCTTAATGTGTTGTAATATAAGGTACCCTGTGCCACCTGTGAGAGATTCTTACCAAAGAGTTTAAGGGAATTACGATGAAGAGAATAAGTCACACCTACCTTAACTAAGAGGGAGACACCGAAAGCATTACCAGTAGCCATTACCCAGAAATTTACATACCACACACATTCCACAGTCATAAGGGGTTTTTGAAAATAGCTGAAAATGCCCTCCTCCCCAATTACTGTCAGTCAGCTCCAGGACAGGTAGCTCTCTCTGAGATCTGCAGGCAGAAGGAAGGAAATAATAAGAAAAAAAGTACAAATCAATGAAATATGAAACAAAGTACAATAGAAAAAAAATCAATGAAACCAACAGTCAGAATGATCCAGAAAAAAAGAGCAAAGATACAAATTATCAATGTCAGGAATGAAAAAGAACACTTAAATAGAAATCTGAATAGACATTACAAAAATAATAGGGAATTAATGAACATTTGCATTACTTGAAAAACAAAGAACTCTATTTGTATGATGCTTGTACAAACACACTAAAGAGGGGATGCAAATGGAATGGGATTCATAGCTTCTGGCATGTCTGAAGATTTAGTACCTCCCAAGAAATCTGAACTTTTCTGGGTGCCTGACTTTTTCTCCTTTCTTCAGAAAAGAAATAAGAATCTCATAGAAATACACAAAATGAGCCAAATCAAGATGTAAAAAGAGCTTTTCATGCGAAAAACAAAATATTAATAAAATTTCAAATTGGGCCCATAGCTTGACTTGGAGAAGTCCTACTGAAAAGATACTACTGAAAATAGCACATGATAAAGAAGGAAGGAGAGCCTGGGTAGCTAGGTGGTTAAGCAACCAACTCTTGGCTTCCACTGACCATGTCAGGGTGGTGAGAATAAGCCCCATGTCTGGATCACTGGGGAGTCCACTTGAAGATTCTCTCCCTCTGTCTCTCCCTCTACTCACCCTTGCACACACACACTCTCTCTCTCTAAAGTAAATAAATCTTTAAATAAATAAATAAACAAAACAAAACAAACCCAGAACCTTCATTGATCTATTAGCCTAAAAGCCCTGAAGAGGTAAATTGAATTAATAATATTTTTAACTTTTTACATTTTTATTTTTAAAAATCCAATTTAGGGATGCCTGGGTAGCTCAGTGGATTGGGCTCTCATTCTTGATTTCGACTCAGGTCATGATCTCAGGGTTTGAGATGGAGCCCTTCATCGGGCTCCACATTCAATGGGGAGTCTGCTAGAGATTCTCTCTCTCTCCTTCCCCATGTCCCCATGTCCTTCCCCCCAACCCACTCACTTGCACTTTCTATCAATAAATCTTTAAAAATAATAATAATAAATAAATAAAAATCCATATTTACAGGAAAGTCCCAAGAATTGTTAACTCCTCTATGCCCTTCACCTACATTCACTAATTGTTAATGTTTTGCACATTTGCTTTATATCACCCTCCTTTCTCTCTCTCTTTATATATATTATACATATTCATAAAATAATAAAATAATTATTATTAATTATGCTATGCCATTTGAAAGTTGGTTACAGATATTATGACCCTTTATTTTTATTTTTTTTATTTTTGACCCTTTATTTTTAAATACTCCCATGTTTATCTTTCAAGAATATATTCTCTTACATACCTCAGTACAGTCATCAAATTCACAAAAATCAGTATTGATATAATGTCACAATATAATATACTATAATACTATCACATACATCCTTTATATAATTTTGTTCTTGATCTAGAATCCATTCCAGAATCATCCATTGCAATTAGTTGTCATGTCTTTTTAGCAGTTACTCATCTGTCTTTGCCTTTATGACATTGATATTTTTTAAGAATACCAGTGAGTTGAGTTGCAGACTCCCCATCAATATGGGCTTTTTGATGTTTTGTCACAATTAATTTTTGTATGTTTGGCAGGAATGCCAAGTAACTGATGTTATGTCCTCAGTGTACCACATCTAGAGGCACATAATGTTTCTTTATCACATTACTAGTGATGTTAACTTCAATTGCTTGGCTCAGTGGGCTTCCACAAGGTTTTGAGGTTCCATGTAAAATCATCAGTATTTCCTCTGTAATTAAAAAGTAATCTGTGAGGAAATACTCTGAGACAGTTTAATTATCCCTGTCAAACGTTCACCTAGTAGTTTTAGCATTTATTAATGATTCTTGCCTAAGTCAGTGATCACTATGGCAGTTGCAGAATGGTGATTTTTTTCCAACTCTATCTTTCCTTCTACATTTATTGTACAAAATTCCATGATAAAGAAGAGCTTTTCCTTCTCACCATTTATTTATTTATCATCAGTAGAGACCCAGGAATTCTATTTTATCTAATGAATTCTTAGCCATTGCTGCTATATTTGTATCAATACTTAGATTATCCCAGATTTGGCCATTAAGATTCCTTCAAGCCGGCTCCTGTGCCCTTTTTATAATATTCATTAGTTTTTTTGTTTGTTTGTTTGTTTGTTTGTTTGGTGTTTTTGTTGTTGTTGTTGTTTTTATTTATTTATTTATTTATTTATTTATTCTTATGTTAATCCCCATACATTACATCATTAGTTTTAGATGAAGTGTTCCATGATTCATTGTTTGTGCATAACACCCAGTCCTCCATGCAGAATGTGCCCTCCTCAATACCCACCACCAGGCTAACCCATCCTCCCACCCCCCTCCCCTCTAGAACCCTGTTTGTTTTTCAGAATCCATCGTCTCTCATGGTTCCATTAGTTTTTAAAACTTCCTTCCTTTTTGACTCAATAAGGTGCTTCAGACTCATCTTGAATTTTCTCTGTCCCAGCCCAGGAATCAGCCAAGTCTCTAAGCTATTCAGAAACAATTACATGGTTTGTTTAATTCTATCTAGAGTGTTTGTTCTCATATCAATAAGTTTATGTCTCCTCAATATACACTCTCAAAGAATCCTTTTCCTATGTAATTAGATGGCTTTCTCATGCTGACTACATAAAAATGTGGTATATACTTTGACAAGATCATCTTGCCCTAGCTCCTTTTAGTGGAGAATGGTATTTCAAAACCAAACTCTGGGTGCTATCTGTTCTCATTATACCCATGTATAATTGCTTCTAAGTGCATTGAGTAGATAAAACTAAGAAGCACAGACTTTTATTATACATATGGTGTATTTAAAATAATGAATTAAGAAATGCATATATATTTTTATACTGTGAATTTTTATGTGTTTAATTCTAATCTAATACCACAATATTCTTTTCCACCTTTCCAAATTCCTTATTTGTATCTCTCTCCTGCCACAGAGGCCTGCCGTCTGGCTCCCAGCAGTAAAATTACATTGATTCAGTTTCTCATTCATAGGATGTATATACAAAATGATTCCAGAATTTCCACACCCATACTATACAAACAAGAAACAATTAAGAAACGTTCAAGGTTCAAGATTTTGTTTTTTGAGTTTGGGGGTAGTTGTTTTGAATTTGGAGTGAGCATTTGCAATTTTGTTGTCTTTAAACTGAGGGTATAGAATCAAAGCACTGTGTTTAAAAGTTATGAACTAATGGTATTTAAAATGAGAACAGTTAATATTTATGGAAGAATTTAATCCTCCTTATCTTAAAGTTCTACCCTAACCTTAATTATGATATAATATACATTACAAAATCCCCATAAATTCTCATTTTCTTACTGACCAAGATTATCCTTACCACATTCTGATCTTATCAGGTGTTTTCAAAACCTAGTATCATATACAATCATATCCAACAGGTGCAAACTTTATTTCCTAAAGAGATACCAGTGAACACACCCCTATAAAATACATAACCAGGGCGCCTGGGTGGCTCAGTTGGTTAAGCGACTGCCTTCGGCTCAGGTCATGATCCTGGAGTCCCTGGATCGAGTCCCACATCAGGCTCCCTGCTCGGCAGGGAGTCTGCTTCTCCCTCTGACCCTCCTCCCTCTCATGCTCTCTGTCTCTCATTCTCGCGGTCTTAAATAAATAAATAAAATTTAAAAAAAAAAAAAAAAAAATACATAACCAACAGACTGGTTATATAGGAAAAGACACCAATGAAAGTCCGTTTTAGAACTGTATTGAAAACAGGGTCATTTCAAGTGTTTCAAACCACTAGTGCTGTTCTTAAATTCCAGAACATATAATCCATGGATTTATACCCCCCAATGCAAATGTACTAAAGATTTTACAATCTAGATATTAATTTCCACTGGAGATCTAATTCAGGAGCAGGAAATTTACAGAAATAAAACGACAACTGCAACAGACAATTGCCATAGCTACTAACATTGCCATTTGTGGAATTTCTTATCTGGTCCTGATCCTCTAAAAAGTATTAACTCAAACACATCTAATGCATATGTTTCAATTGAACTCTAGGCCTCCCACAATTACTGCTGTTACATATGTATCAAAGGCCTTGTGATCACCCATAGAATGTCAAAAATGGAAAGGGACAGGTCACTAGTCATGCAAATTATAATTCAACTACTTTGTCATAAATCAATTCAGACCATCACATCATTTGTTTAAAACTACCAAAAATGTTCTTTGCAATTAGACCAATTACAATTAGGAAGCAATTGGTACCAGCTGATTATCTTTATGCCCTCTCAATACACACCCATGGGACTATTTTTCCTATATAATTAGATGGGCCTTCCATGCTAATGACCTCAAAATATGACTTACACTTTGAGAAGATCATACTGCCTTTCTGAGGATTCAAGACAAATCCCTCTGCATCTCATATTTTTGGTGAGAAACCTGACTAGGTAACTTATCAGAAAAGATCTAAGACACCAGATACCATGAAAATGTCATTCTCGGACTAAAATGTGTTATCCCCAATTTACAACTGACTATAACTACATGACAAATAAAAGAGCTTACACTTTAGAAGTCCACTCAACGCGCGAAAATTTGTTGGCTGGAATAGTTCCCGCTAATAAAATTGTCCCTGACTATTTACAGGCCAACCAAATCCTGAGGCAATACAATAACTAATGCTGGAGAAACACTTCAGGAAAAGTGGAATCGTTTATTTGGCAGGGCGGGGGGTGGGGATGAAGGGTAGAAAAACGGACGTAGTTTTTAAGGTTAGCCAAATTGATCTATGAGACTTACACTCCTGGTTGGTTCTAGGCAAATTAAAAATTAGATACAAAGTGGGATTGCAAATATTTCTTTTAACATTATGATCATCCCCATTCATCTTGCCTTTTCTACTGAATCATATGCTTAAAAATTACCCCACCACCACTCTGCTAGCAGGACGCTTGCTGATGTTACCAACCTCGAAACAACTGAAGCCATGACAGCTCACTTAGCCCACTTTGACCAAAAGGAGGACAGTATAAGAGAGAAATGGTACAGTCAGTCTGACTAAGGAGGAGCATTCAGCAAAGTCCAGCCAAGAGTTCAGCAATAGCCATACCCAGAAACAAAACACATCATTTTCAGTCACAGGAGTTGTCAGAATACTCATAAATAACTACGATTGCCTTCCTTGATAAATGCCCGTTTGCTTCAAGGCATATTTTCCCCCTGGTAAGTTTTAACTAATAATTAAATACATGATGCTTGAGCTCAAGGCTAATGTTACTGCCAAATTGAATTGTTGATGAAATAGCTTTTTAAAAATCCTACCTACATCTATTAATTCAATTCCATTTGATAATAAAGCAGAGCAGGGGTGAGGGAAGTTCAGAGAGTCAGAGAATGAGTTAATAAATGGTTAATGGAAAAATATCCCTGGAAGGCAGTATAATAAAACGCTTTTGCTTTTTCCTTCCCTAATTCCTCCTCCTCCTCCTCCTGGTTGTGATTTAAAAAAAAAAAAAAAAAGTTCTTAGGCAACTACTGTTAACAGTATGTATAGTGCACTGCTCATAGTGGGACTTCTGTTTAAAAAATAAAATAAAATGGGACTTATGGGATAAATAGAGTGAGTCATACTTCGCCTAGATTTCTCCTCCAAGCACTTCAGTATTGTCTCCATTTTGTTCCCACTCAAGTGTTGTAAGCTAAAATGCTGAGTGGAATCCCAAGGGGAATCAACTTCTCAGCTTCAGTGGTGTCCAACTAATGTCCTCCTTGGACTCAAGCTGTAAATCAATTCACAGAGAGAAGGAGAGAGTCATGGTAGTTGTTGCCAAGATAGCAAACAGTTTTTCAACATACCAATTTAATGTAAAGATTCAACTTATTAAATTTATATTAAGTCCTTCTTATGATTAGAGCAAATTCATTTTCAGAAAAGTTCAATTATAGAACCATCAACAGGACTTACTAATTTCAATAGGTCATTTTTCTTCCAGATAAATTATACTAATTACTAATGTAGAAGTCCCATTTGAACATAAAGAAAACCCTAGGTACAAAAAAAAATGCTTTAACTAAGCATTCTTCATCTTTAAATAACTGATCTAAGAAGAAATAACATGTTCATTCACCATTGCAGAAAACAACTCTACCACGTTGGAAAATTCCTGAACAATATAGATTTCATTATTAATAAGGAACACTAACTCTCCCTCCTCAGAATGATTTTCCTTTTAAATAAACCATATTAGACAATGCTATCAGAGGACATTT
The DNA here is from genome assembly GCF_029215605.1 of Mirounga angustirostris. NCBI lineage: Eukaryota > Metazoa > Chordata > Mammalia > Carnivora > Phocidae > Mirounga > Mirounga angustirostris. Next base: position 53,816,340 of record NW_026991712.1, on the reverse strand, counting down.
GATTCTTTTTACTTTTCACTAATCTATAAGGGTTTAAATATAGCAACATAGTCAAAATGTTAGTCAATTAACTATTTTTTCATCTTACTATTTTAGATGCATTTCTAGATATCTTCAGCTATAACTGCATTCCCAACCACCTAAAAAAAAAAAATTCTATGGCCTTTTTTTTCCCCCACAAACTTCCTTTGTAATCAACTGAGGTCAGACCAAAACAATTAATTCAACTCTAGCAATATTTTTCATATCTTACTAACTTTTAATAATTACTTTAGGATTCTTTCCCAGACACTTGATTATTAATAGCAGAAAATCATATGACTACATTAGATTACATTAGCTAATCCTCCAAAGCAACTGTTCCTCCCCAGTTTGGAAAGAAATCAACACTTCAGGCCTCGTCACAGAGATAATACACAATACACTGTAACCCACAGTAATTAAAATCTGTTAGCACATCTTTGACTTCCACAACTTCCTCTTACTGCTGTTAAAGATTTTAAAAAGTTGGGGCACCTGGGTGGCTCAGTTGGTTAAGCGACTGCCTTCGGCTCAGGTCATGATCCTGGAGTCCCGGGATCGAGTCCCGCATCGGGCTCCCTGCTCGGCAGGGAGTCTGCTTCTCCCTCTGACCCTCCTCCCTCTCATGCTCGCTGTCTCTCATTGTCTCTCTCACAAATAAATAAATAAAATCTTAAAAAAAAAATTTAAAGATTTTAAAAAGTTAACAAGAGTCTACTCATGTGAGTTCTATCCACCTATGTCTTTTAGGGAATGAGCAGCATATAAATAAACAGTAGTAAACAGCTTATTCACTGCTCCCAACATGAGCTAAGCAAAGAAAGGTGGTTGAAAGTACCACTATGGTTTCACCAGGTTCATTCCTTTTGAATTATGTTCAACAGTGTTTTATTATTGTTGTTATTAGTTCACAAGCATTTATTGACTTACAACCATGTGAATCATGAAGCCAAGCAACAAAAAGGATATAAAGATATACACTACTCAGGCCCTACCCGTAAAAACTTTAAATGTATTGGAAACCATAAATATAGTATCTATAATTTATTAAGTATCCCAAGTTTTTTAGGCAGTTTATACATTATAACCCTTCAGTCTACCCCAAATCCTAGAAGATAGGTAACTGTTGGCCTTATTTTACTTTTTACAGACCTAGTACCTATTCTTTAATTTGGGTATCCACCCATCCTTATTAAAACCACTTGCTTCAAGGAAAGCTGATTCTTATCTCCAGACTGCTGGGGCCTACTCTACTTCTCTGTAGTTAGATAAATAAAAAGAAAAAAAAAAACACCTTTTATTATCAGAGCCAGTTTGGTTGTTTTTTTTATACTTTGCAACCAAAACACTCTGATACACAGGATAATATTTGTCCTCCAAAATTAATAGCATTTTCTTAAAGAAGTGGGGGTTACATTTTCTTTCACTGTGTATTTTTTAGACATTAGGGAGAAGGTTGGCTGATTTCATACTATAAAAGCCCAAAATTTCACTAAATAAATATTTGTTGGGTGAATGAATTAGCTGAACAAATGATGAATAAACTATTGAATATAAGATAATTCTCTGTTCCTGTTTGCCCCTATCCTCCCAGGCCAAGGTCCATGATTGAAATTGTTATGTTAAAAGAAAAGAAAGAACAATAATTGATTATAAGTCAGCTCTTTGAATTTATTTAGTTTTTCTTCACCACTTGATGACAGCCTGCTATCTCTATATTCTATAGTAAAACATACTAACAACCTACCCTCTCCCCTGCTTGACATTACTTGAAAATCACGCATAGCTGAAGTTAGGTGACTAGTGCCCAGAAAGTCAGAAATAGAAAAGAGACACACATCTGACACTTGCCCCATGGATACTGACCTCCTTCTCATATTCCTATCCATTAGTAAGGCATGTTCACCATAGGATAAGAGATTAGACAGTAGAATGTGTGTTTTGTTTAATTAAAAGTGCAAAAGATCTTACTCAACTGCTAGTGATAATTGTTAAAGACATTAATGCCATGACTTAGGGATCTTGTTCTCCAAGGAAGTTAAAGAATATGTAAAGATGATACATAGCCTAAGGGGAAAGGGGGTGGTGGGGAGAAGAGGAATACTCTAAAGATATGAGTCACACAGAATGCTGAAGATCCTTCTTCTCATACTCGTAACTACTCCACTGAGAAGGAATTAGCTCTCACATTTAAAGTGGGAAATGACCATAGAAAGGTAGAAAATGGTTATTTATTTCCAGACCTTGCCAACTTCCATACTGCTCTATTGCTGTGTCATAGTCACAGACCTGAACAGTGACAGGAAAAATAATTTCTAAATCTTCCTGTTCAAGAAGTAATTTTATTGATCCCCACTTTATCTTTTATTTTTCCTATGATTCAGCAGGTTAGAATTGCTCTAGTTCCAGTACTTTCTATCACTCAGCAAGATGTCCATGGGGTGTAAATGTCTTACAAGTTAATAGGAGGTGAAGAAATTTATTTCAGGGGCGCCTAGGTGGCTCAGTCGTTAAGCATCTGCCTTCGGCTCAGGTCATGATCCCAGCATACTGGGATCGAGCCCCGCATCGGGCTCTCTGCTCGGCGGCAAGCCTGCTTCTCCCTCTCCCACTCCCCCTGCTTGTGTTCCCTCTTTCGCTGCGTCTCTCTCTGTCAAATAAATAAATAAAATCTTTAAAAAAAAAAAAAAAAGAAAGAAATTTATTTCAGCACCAAGGAGAGTGCCTGTTATTTTCAGATGGTTTATGTGTTCAAAACTGCATATTATTCATGAGGCTAGAAAGAAATTTTGAAATGTCATTTAATAGAAAGCTGCTAAGAATTTATTTCATCCATTAGAATAATCCCAATCATTTCTATAAAATTTAAAAATTGCCAAGATTTTGTATATGTTCATGATTTCAACAATGTGCTATTCTTTTAGCTTTCAAACACAAGGAATTAGCAATCCTTTGCCTTTTTTTTCAAATGTCAAAAACCACAATTTCTGAATGGATCTAGAATGGAGGAAGGCTCAGTGAAACCACAGAAGTGTTAAATTAACAGAGATTAAAATCTACATGAGAACAAGGTCTAAAATCTTTTTCACCATTGTGTCCTCAAAGCTTGGCACATGATAAATGCTCAATGAATATTTATGTGAGTCTTCTGAGAAAGAATGAATTAATGAATGATGTTCATTAAGTCAACCAGAATTAATTAGTGAATATCTTCTCTCTAATGAAAGGTCACTTTTTTGCACCTGATCTGGAGATCCTCACACACCACATTGCTCTCAGCCTGAAACCTGAAAACGTCTTTCTTTGGCTATTATAAATGGAGTCTCTGGATCTCTGAAAAATCATGCTCCAGATCACACCTTTCATCTCCATGAAGCTTTCAGTATAAAGGTTTCTCCTTTGAGACTTGCAAAAGTCACTGATGTTTCAATCCATGTAATCCTACATCTCCAAGGCAGAATGGCATTATCCACCTATGGTTCCTCCAATGCTCAAACCAATGGTTCTGCCCTGTAACCAGATGGACAAGACACAGACACAGGAAGCTGACTCTCATCCTCCTCCATGAGGTCCCCAGGTAGACCATAACCATTTGTCCCTATTCTCAACAGCCCAGACAGCCCCTTCCTTCTGTGCCAAGAGTAGAAAACACCAGGCCTCACTCTGTTGAGAGACCTTCAAGAGTCCAAGACATCTGAGTCCAACTGTGCTGAGAGACAAAGGGCAATAATGCATTTCTGTTTCAAGCTACCACCATAGCCAGACATGGGGTCACCCTGGGAGACCAGAATCTACCAAAACAGGGCCAAAGGTGAAAGAGAAAACATGAACAAGTAAAACCACAATGTTTAAACAGATGTTTCCAATTGTCAGCAAGTTGTGAAGACTTCTCAAAGCTCTAAATCCTTTTTCCTTTTTATGTCTATTTGTGCAATAAAACATGTGTGAACAAAGTCAATCCTGGCTCCCAGGTAGACACAGTCCAGTTCTTAGCTCTTAGGAGGCTTCTGGGCTAAGGCTCCACTCTACTTGGACTGTACTATCAGGCCCCCAAAACGGGGGGGAGCTGCCAGGGAAGGACTGATTTCCATTTCAAACTGCATTCTGGTACTTTGTACTCCAGCACCATTGGCCGATCAATATTTAATGCTTGGAGATTCTGACTCTGCGGGAGTCATGTCAGGGGACCTTGGGAGCCAATCTGCTTGAGCTTCTGAGTGATAATTATTCATGGGCTCCTGCCTCTTGCTCTTTCTCTCGCACGGTCCCACTCTGCAGACTCAGTGCCTTATTCAGTCTTCTCTCTCGCTCTCTCCGCTGCTGTAGCTGGACCCTTCGCCTTCGCCACCGCTCAGCATCTGCACATCCCTACAATGGCTAAAACAGCAATGGGTAAGGCATCGCGCCTCCTTCTCCCTCGGCTCGACCTGGAGCCCACCTCTCACCTTCTGTCTTAGAGCTTTGAAGGCATTCGGAAATATTTTATAAAGAAAAAGACGTAATGATAAAACAGAAACCGGGAAGGACGAAGGCAGTTCTGGGGGTTTGGGAAGGGCAAAGAGTGGGTCCCTGGAAATCTAAAACTAAAATTTTCTTTTGAAAGGTAGAAGCAGGTAAGTTGCCCTCCCAAGAGAAGAGAATTTGTTCAGTTTCCATGTTTAAAATTAGGGCTCAATTGTTGGGGGAGGGAGCTACCTCTACTGTTTGCCTTAAATGGGGTTAAGGGACATTTTGGAAAGTGCTTTGTAACATCCTTTATTTCTTCTCTAGTTAAAAAAAAAGAAAATGGGGAAGAGGAGAGGGAGGTGGCGGAAAGGAAAAAGAAAAATGCGAAGTCAAATCGGTCCCTTCTAGGTTGTTTGAAAGATGGGTGGAGACGGCGGGTGGGGTGGTGGCGGGTGGAGAACGGGGCAAATTTTATGGTATTGTCTCGTCGGAAAAACCGCTAGTCCTGGGGCGCGGTGCGGGGAGGTTAGGGCGGGGGATGGGGTGCTACGCTCCTTTGTTTTAGGGAAAGGGAGGGGAAGGAGAAAGGAAGTCGGGGAGGGCATGGAGGGCGCGGGTGGGCAGCTGCAGGGGCGGGGAAGCGCGCGGTGGGGAGGGGTGGAGGGACAGCGGTTTCGCAGGCGCTGGGGTGGGGTTTCTTTGTGTGAGGACGAGCGGTCCCAGGGGGAGGCACCTGCAGCGCTGGGCGCACAATGCGGACGGCCCCACCCTGTGTGAAGCCGCGCCGGCGCCCTCACTCCTCCCCCCTGCGGGGTGCAGCAGCTTCAGCCGAAAGAGGGCCGGGTGGGGAGCGCAGCGCGACACCCAGGAGCCCAGCCCTGGGGCCGGGGGGGAACAGCAGCGCCACGCCCCGCGCTTGTCGCTCCTGACTCCGACTCGGCTTCCGAATGAGACCTGACCATAGCCCCTGCCTTCCCCACCCTGGCCTCATTGTTCTGTTTTACGGAGAGAAGGAAAAAAGTGGATTAGCCTTTTTCTTTTTCAAAATCACATTGCATAGGGTGACTAGACATTGACGCGGATAAAGGCTTCTTTGAGCCCATTGATCGTTTTGGGTAAAAGCTTTGGGAACCTAGATAAGTGTAGATATAATAGTACAGATACAAAAGAGGCCAACTTCTTAAATTGAGCCACGTGAAATACCCGTCTTCTAGGTCAAACAGGGCCAAATAATGGCAATTTTCATAGGCTCAACCTATATATCAGGGAAACAGTTGAGACACAGAGATCCCCAGCTGGTTGTGCGCCTCTAAGTGCCCCACGGTTCCAGCTCTCGGTGGCCCCCGGGGTGGACAGGCAGGGAGGGACCCGAGGTCTGGTGACTGCTGGAAACACCACCTCCCCCGGGACCCGGTGCGGGATGCGGAGAAGGGAAAAAGCGATGGACAGGGCTCGCTCTGCACAGCTCCGCCCTGCCCCACCCTTTCCGCGGTGCGGGGAAGACCTCGGGCTCCGAGGCGTGGGGAAGAAACGGACTTGGGGAGGGGCGTTTGAACGGTCTGCAGTCCTAGAGCCCCTTTTTTTTCAGCCCTGCAGTCCAGAACAGCCCAGACACCCCCTCGCTTGGCGCAGACACCCGGTGTTGCTCTGCGAGCTGGCGCCGAGCCCCTCCCAGCCAAGAGGGTGTCTCTGCAGAAAAGCTGGCTCGAGCCCCGCCCGGCCATACAAAGGCGCGGCCCCACCCCAGCCGGCGGCGAGACCGCAGAGGTGACCCCTTCCCAGTGGTGCGGGGAGGGTTTTTCTTTTCTTGCTCTCCCACAGCCCGCGGAGTTCAGGCTACTTTCCCCCCGCTGAAGCCCTCGGCCCAAGCCGGGTTCTCTATCATTTCCCGGGAGTAGACCCTTTGGATAGTCTCTCCAGAAGGGACCCTCGCTAATCTAGCAAGGCGCGGCTCGGCCCCACCCCTCCCAGCGGCGGCCGGGACCAGTCAGCCGCTGGCCGGGTGGGGGCGCACTTGGCGAGGCGGCGCGTGGAGCGCTGCCAGCCCTGCAGAGCCCAGCGCCGCGCCCTGTGCTCCCCTCCCCCGAGCTGGGCGCTCGCCCCCGCGGGTGCAGCCCGGGAGACGGGTTTCTGCGCAGTGTCCTGAGCTACCCCGCTTTTCACAGTTCGCGATTCACCCGCAAGTCCAGAAAGGTTCTCAGAATGAGGGATGGGGCGGTCTCGCTCTGCGTTCTGCACCCCCATCGAGAGGTTTCTGCTGCAGAAGGGCGGCTACAAACTCATCATTATCAGTATTATTTCAAATCATTATAATTATTATTATTACTTCATGACTCAATGGCCTTATTTGTTCAAAAGGTTTGAATGATTGAATTTGGTTAAGGATTATTAACCCTTGTTGCCCTCACTTTTCTTCCTTCTACTCTTCCCTTCCTTCTCCCCCACCCCTTAAGAAAAGAATTTTTTGTCCTGTTGTTCATTTTACATTATAAAGCGAATGTATTTTCAATTCCTGTCTGGATTACATATGTTCTTGTGGGTCGGATATTATGTGCAGGTGCTTCCTAAGGGTAGGGTTTGTGTGCCAAAAATTGCTGGAAAATTCTCCGCAGATAATTGTTTGTGACTGCAATGGGTAAAATTATGCATATATAATTGAGATGTTATGATCTTCACTGTGTATTCCATAAGGTCATATCTATCAATCAATATATATAGGTTATGCACAAATTTTTAACTGTTTCTTTTTTTTTTTTTTTTGAAACTGTTCTTGCAATTGCTGATTCTTGATACAGTCTCAATCCTGCACAGAAACCTGGATCGTGAAATGGTAGCCACCATCCCATTAATAAAAATCCCACCCAAAATATGACAAATGCAAGGGTCCTTTCTGCCATGAGTAAGCTGTATTTGCAAATCATGAAGAGAAGTACAACCTCTACAATCCTAAATTAATGGATTTTGAAATCGTTTCAGTTGCAAAGCATAATCAATTAATCACCAGGGCGGGTGCTTTTTCCTGATTCATTAAACAATTATTCAGCATGATTGTACTAGGTGCATATAGTATTCCCCATTATCTATTCTAATGAAGTGGGCACCTTCTAAATGGATATATCAATAACCTGAAGTGGAAAAATGAAAATTTGGTCAGGATTGCAAGATCAAACTGAAAGAGAAATAGCAGTAGCTTATCAATTAATTATATATATGGTTAATACCAGCTGAGTAAGCTGAGCCTGCAATAAGCACTATGTGACCCAATGTAGCCCAAATACATTTATACATGATGGTATAAATTAGTAAACCTGGTGGTGTTTATCTACATGTTAAAATTCTCTGAAAGTATATTTTAAAATAATAAATAAGATTGAATGGTTTTTAACATTAAAGTCTGGAATTTTTTTTCAGTCACAATTCGCAATGGTTTTGTGAAGTGACCTACAAATTTATAGTAAATTATTCTATCCTAAGGGGGAGGGGATTATTTTTATTGTGAGAAAATTGCCTCTGCTCTTAGTCATTAACATTTTTAGCAGGATTTTATTTGTTGCACTAAAAACACATTTACTTACTTTGGGGATTTTTTAAATTATTAATGGATAGATTGTGGAATAAGCATTCGGCCATTTGGGCCAAGCTTGTTCTCTGTGATGAAAAGGCTGCAAGAGGCTACATTTTGCCACATTCCTGAGTGCCCGTCAGTCCTTTCAGAGTGCATGGAGCTGATTCACGCAATAAAATAGTTTTCCACCCTACAATGTAGGATCAAAATAGTTACTTAATTCTGTGAATATCTAGTAATTGCTTTCATCCAGAATTTCAAGTTAAATCTGTACAGTTAAAAATGAAATGGGAGATGAATCAATCACATATTTAATTGAGCATTTTTGTTATTAATGAATCCAGACCATCTTAAGGAAAATTCCTGATTTATCAGTCACCACTGTTTTTTACTCCAACTGAACAGGGCTGACTATATGCCGCATTCCACCTCAGGAGCTCTTTGCTAACAAGGATGGATGACACTGGCCCTGAGCACGTGGCTACCTGCTGTGGGTGTGGCCACTCCCAAGCTGCTGAAACCTCATTCCAGCTCACACCAATTTCCTATTTGTTTCTTGGAGAAACACACACTATACTGTTGTCACAGGATCTGTGACCTTATATGAAAAATGCAAGAAATTTGCCACATAAGAAGAAAATACCAAATTAGCTGATGACCCAGATGTTTCCAGAACTGAGGCTGGTTCTCTTTCCTGGTTCTCTCAGTTGGAAAACCTTAGAGTCCACATTAGCTTTCACCCCACTAGAGGGCAATCTAGTTCTCTAAAGAAATAGGTGATTGATTTTTTTTTTTTAACCCAGTTTCAAATACTATTTAATAAAAAAATGTTTTTAATCTGCAACATTCAATTGCTTATTCAATAAATTAATGCCATACTTTACCCTACTGGATGAAAAGGGTTTGTGCACTTTTTCAAGGAGACTGATAAAATGAGTGGAAATGGGTGTTAACCCTGGTTAGTCATTCTCTTACGATTTTACTTTCTAGTTTTATTACATAGCTATTATAACATTATTTATGTTACTTTGGGGAGTTTTTAGTGCATGAATGGTAGAAAATGGCCAGTAGTAATAGCAAAATTATTTAGGAACAGAATGTTTTAATGTTTAAATAAAGGAATAAATTAAACAAAAACATAGTTTACTTATTCATTTATTTAAAATGTGCTGAAGATGTTGGGGACATACCCGAATGTCAGTGTCCACCTTCAGGGAGCTTGCAGGCTAGCAGTTAAAACGTAGATACAAAGTGATACTGAGGAGGTGGTACCAAAAACAAGCATAAGCTAATTTTTAGGATCATCAAAAGTAGATTTTTTCTATGTTTGCATTGGCAGAGATTTTTTTCTCTTATGTTTCGCATAACTATAATCCATCTGTAAAATATTTAATAGTTTCATATTACTGTGCTCCTCAAACTTTAATGTGCATATGAATTTTCTGTGATTTACATTAAAATGCAAATTCTGATACAGTAGGTCTGGTTGAGGCCAGACATTCTGCATTCCTAACAAAATCCCAGATGATGCTGATTCTAACCACAGAACATGTCAGTTTTAGAAAGAGAGAATTGTGATAGACGTGTTCCTCCCATAATAAGCTTTGGTATTAGGTCTTAATATTTTCAAATGCATGGCAATCTTTACAAAATATTTCACTTCCCCCTTCGTACTCTTAGGGATTTTATTCCTCTGGGAGTTATTTGTTCTCTGCCATCACTCTTTTCTTAATTGGATTTTTAAAAATATATTCATATTGTAGGACTCAGCAGAAGACCTTCAAGAGAAATGTGGAAAATGAGAATTTGGCTGTGTGTGTGTGTGTGTGTGTATGTTAGAAAAATGAATATGGCTTGTGGTACAGTCGAGAAAGATGATAAATCAATATTGCTAGCTTACTGTTATTTACAAAACAATGTGCAGAACAAAGAGTTCAACTCACAACCTTTTAGTCATGGGATAATCTAAAATTTGCCTAATTTCATGTGCCATATAGTTAATCCCATTTGCCATATAGATAATTCGCTACAGATACTCCACATACTGCAGAAACTAAAACAAATTGAAGAGCACTAAAATTGCCTTTCAACATAGCCCATACTTGTTACTTACCAAATTATTCTAACAGAGAATTTCTTCCACATGAGAAAATTATTGATAATTTATTGAGTATGACTGCATAATTGAAAACAGATTATGTATGTGTTTTCTCCTTACTTAAGCCAATAAAGGACCTCCATTATTCCATACTAACTTTTTAAGAAAGTCAACCTAAAGGAAAAAAAAAAATACTGGTCTTCAAAGAATAGCACCAAAAATACCATATGTCAGTGCTCTCATGCAGTGGGGTGAATTACCACATTTCTGGAAATGCTATCCTACAAAATTATACTATACATAAAATAATCTCAAATTAGAAATGCATATCCCAAATAGGGCACTAAAATCATAGTCCCAAATAAAACTGGCCGTAGAGTTGTAGGATATATTATTATGCAATGTAAGGTTGAATTAAGCCTCAAGGTTATCCATTCCTTTGTTGTTGTTATTGTCAATCAATGGTTTTCCTCTGCCACTGTTCTCTTTCAAGATTCATTTTTCCAGCATAGACATAAATTTTAGAGTATCTCTATAAGAAATGATTTTTACTGATTGATTTAATTCTTATATAGCATATATAACATGCTAGGCACTAAGCACTTTACACATTATTAGTTACATTAATCATCCAATAATCCTAAAAAGTAAGTACTTTTACAGATGAGGAAACAGAGGCACAGAGGGGTGAAGTGACTTTTACCTAAGATCACACAGTTGGATATGGAACTTGAGTCCAGGCCATCTGGTTCCAGAATCTGTCCCTTTAACCAGTCCCGGCTACTCTTATAAATGCTCCATGTCAGAGGTGTTCCCACCATGGCAGTCAAACCTGTGAGACTGCCATTTTGTCTAACAAGGCTGAGATGGTCTTATCCTTTCTTAGCACAGACTCACTTTAAAAAGGAGATACCTTCATGGGCGCCTGGGTGGCTCAGTTGGTTAAGCAACTGCCTTCAGCTCAGGTCATGATCCTGGAGTCTCTGGATCGAGTCCCGCATTGGGCTCCCTGCTCAGCAGGGAGTCTGCTTCTCCCTCTGACCCTCCCCCCTTTCATGCTCTCTCTCTCTCAGTCTCTCTCTCTCAAATAAATATATAAAATCTTTAAAAAAAAAAAAAAGGAGATACCTTCAAACTGATGACTACTTTTAATTGCTAACCTGGGGCTTATTAAAATAATTGCCTTGATTTAGGCTTTTGGGGGAACAAGAGCTATGAGACCTTGGGGGTTGTAATGTATGGCACACATGGCTGTCTGAAGGCTCAGCTAAGAGAGTAGCAGGGACTTCTGATGTGGACACACCATGATGACCAGTTCTGGAAAGAAAAAAAAAAAAATCTTGACTTAATCTAATCAATGTCATCATGGTTATCACATTTTAAAAGGGACCCTTACCTCCTTCCATAGACACTAGATATTTAACTTTAATATTTTGTTTTATGAAATAAATCTAGAACTAAAAGAGATATACTACCCAGGCATCCACATTTAGTATAATCATTCGGTATTACTTCAAGACTCTTCCCCTTATTACCGCAAAAGCAAGCAGACAGGAGGAAGGCTCTGAATCCCTTGTGAAACATTTTTAATTATCTTTTAATAAAGGAATCAGGTCCTGTCATTTGTCAAGGAGACATTTGCAGTAGTAAAACCTGTGTTTATACAACCCATTTTTATTAGCCATGATTAAAGATAACATTTTGTGTACATTTGTTCTCATAAAACACTTTTATGTGAATATAAAGGTTAATTAATGCATTTCGGCAGTCATTTTGCTAGTCATCTGGAAATATAGCTTCTCTAGCAATTGTACTTAAAAGAAGCAGCTATACATTATACAAAACCGTAACAAAAATTTTAAGATTTTTCTCATTTGTAATTTTGTTGACCTCCAGTTTAAAATATTTAATACTTGGAAAAATTACAAAATTCAAAAAATTTGACCAGAAATAGATAATTAACAGTTTTTGTATAGTACATTAAAAATAACATTGCCTGGGACTGATTTTTTTTTCCAAAGATTTTATTTATTTATTTGAGAGAGAGAGAATGAGAGACAGAGAGCATGAGAGGGAGGAGGGTCAGAGGGAGAAGCAGACTCCCTGCCAAGCAGGGAGCCCGATGCGGGACTCGATCCCAGGACTCCAGGATCATGACCTGAGCCGAAGGCAGTCGCTTAACCGACTGAGCCACCCAGGCGCCCTGATTTTTTTTTTTTTTTTAAGCAAAATCATAAAGCAATGCCTGTATGAGTGCTTATTTAGCAGTTATTCTTTTGGAATAATTGTACTTTTGATGTCAGAGTTTGTACACCATCCACAGAACAAGTAACTAGTGTAACAATAGATCATCAGAGTATCAATCTTTCCACCTTTCAAGTTGCAGGTCTTTATATCAGGATAAAAAGAAAAGGATGAACTCTATCTAAACCTAGTTCCACAAATACTTGCATGAAAGAGCATTTTAAGCTTTAATTTTTTGTTAGCACTCTATTCCCTCTTTTGGAAGATTTTTTTCAACACCCACCCCCTCACCCCACCCCCACTCCTCCACCCCACCCCTGTGCACCACAGCCCCAGTTCGATTTCCATTCAATAACACCACTCAAAGTGAACCTAATGATAATCTTTCAGTTCCAGTATCCTAGTAGACAGAAGCTTAACTCGTGACAAAGCTCAACCTACAATAAACTGACTATTGCAAAACGGACACCAGGAAATCTCATCAAGATGTTCCTTGTTACCACTTCCAGACTCCCATGGGAAGGGAGCCTCAGTTGAGCTGACACGAGAGTTATCGTAGGCTCCCTTGAAACCTTGCTCTGGAACATACTGTCCTTATGACTGCAAAGTTCTTTGTTATTCCCAACACTAATATCTGTTGTTGTAATTTAAGTCTTACAGCTTTATCTGAGAAGCGCCAGTTAGCATCCTTCTCATCCTTCTCATTATCACCATTCAAACACATGAAAAATTACCAGAGTCAATTCTAGTCTTTTGATGCACAGATTACATGATCCAAAACTCCCGTCATTTTAAAACTTTTTCATTCTACTTCAGACTTACCTTTTCCTTTTATATCAAAAAGAGAGCAGACAAACATAGAAGATTGAAAATTTCAAAAGAAATTTAGATAGCATGATCTATCTATACTGGACCTTGTAGTTCTTAGAAAATATTCACTTCCTCTAGCCTTTTTAATCTTCACATAGTCCCTATGAAATGGGCATAGTATACATGTTGCTCTGTTTAAAATGAGTCAATTTAGGCTCAAAGAATTTACCCAGTCAAGTTCATATGTGGTAAGCTTCAGGGCCAGGGCCAGAATATGTGTCTAATAAAGACATATATATACATATATATATAATATGTATTAGATATAAACTCTATATGAATATAATGGTCTAAAGTATATATGTAATAAAAAATAAAACTAATAAAATTTAGCATTTACTCCTGTAAGTCCTATAAGCAAATATGCACACATGAGGGAGGTCGTACACAAAACATATTTGCCTTTAGTCCAAAGTCATTAGTAGTTAATGACAAGACTTACCAAATAGATACAAGCACCAATTCTCTTCTGAAGCTAAGTATCATGAGAATATAAATAAACATGATTCTCTTGCTTGGGGGAATTTAGTCTTTTGTAGAAGACAAGATTCTGTACATATAAAAAAGTTGAATGCCAATCGTAGTAGCTTATAACCATAACTGGAAGTCTCCACCATTTTAAAAACTTTATTGTACTACCCTACAGTATTACAAGACAGTGCATAATGCTACACAAAGAATATCAGTTAGGAAGTACTACAATCCACCCAGAGGATACACACTTGAAATATCTAACTAGTCTCCTCTATCAACCAATCTAGCCAGGGAATCCCTTAGTTAAAACGTTTCTCAAACTTTACTGAGCATCCGTAGCACTCAGCTCCCACCCCCATAGGTTCTGATTCACATTCTGTGGCTCTGAGGTGGGTCTCATTAATTTGCATTTCTAACAAGCTTCTAGGGGATGCTGACGCTGCTGGTCCAGAACCACACTTGGATCAAACCTAATGCTGGTGACCGTTGGGGTCCCTGGCACAGTGTGGGGAGCAGCATGGCCCTCTAGTGTGATTTCCCTCCTTTGACCAGCTCTGCAACTCTGGACTCAAGAGAATAGAGGACTTAAGCCCTAACAGCTCCGCCCCTCTCCATATGCCACCAGGGCTGCATTGCTGGAAGAGCCCAGGAGCAGGATCCTGAAGCTCTGAGCCCTAGTCTTGACTCTCTCAGCTAGCCAGCCTTAGTCAGGTCCCTTTTTCTCTCTGTGCCTCTGTTGTAACATCTGTAAAGTGGTGAGATATTGCCTTGTCTGTTTCAGAGGGTCCTTTTCAGAACCAAGGAAACAAATGTGAAAATGATTAGTATCTGTCAAATACTATATAAATGGAACCCCTTACATTATGTGTCACTAGATAGAATGCCTGGATATTTTACCCATGTACTGATGCACATTTAGTGAATGAATAATGAGGGAACAAGGAGCACAGAAACTGAGTCATTTGGGGTTTTTGGTTTTTTTTTTTTTTTTTTTGAAAAACACTTCCTAAATAATAAATTGAAATAAAATGTTGAGTGAATTGCTTGGGCAACAGTATTTGATATTTTGAAGGACTTGTGCTTAGGTCCCACCCAAGATTCTTCTTTAAAATTCTTAAATAGGGCGCCTGGGTGGCTCAGTCGTTAAGCATCTGCCTTCGGCTCAGGTCATGATCCCAGGGTCCTGGGATCGAGGCCCACATCGGGCTCCCTGCTCAGCAGGAAGCTTGCTTCTCCCTCTCCCACTCCCCCTGCTTGTGTTCCTGCTCTCACTATCTCTCTCTGTCAAATAAATAAATAAAAATCTTAAAAAAAAAAATAAATAAATAAATAAATAATAAAATTCTTAAATAAATGCCGACTGAGAAGAAGCACTTACTCATCCAAAGTTTAATCTCTTGCAGTCAGTCCCCACTCATTTTTTTCCCCAACCCAACCTTCTTTAAGGGAAGGGTGGGGAATAGTGGCCCAAGATGGTAGCCATCAAGCTAAGAGAATTGCTGAGCAAGGCAGGGGTGCCCCTGCAAATAGAAATACAAAATATGAGAGGGTTGAAAAGGAAAAGGTAAAATTCAGTACCAATTGTTCTGCGGAGTCCATGTTTGCCCCTTACCAGCACCACCTTGACGTTCTCTACCCCCTGAGTCTGCCCCATCGAGCAACCGTACAAGCCCACCTTAGACAAAGCAACCCAAGCCCAAATGTTGGCTTAAAGCTGCTTCCAAAAGTTAAAAACAAAAGGGGAGCGCTTTGTATAATAGAAAAAAAGCAACTCGTCATGGAGCTCAAAAGAATGCAAAAATGTTATGAAAATTAAAAACAGTACTATAAATTCCCCACCCCCCCAAAAAAAGCTCAGGTCAGGAACATTCCTATTACATGAAAGAGAGCTCTCTGGCAGATTAGATGTAGGTTGATATTAGATGGACATAGTTTTGAAGCCTGCCCCACTACTCACTATCAGATAATCCTTGAGCAAATGATCATTTCTATACCACAATTTTCTCAAACATGAAATGGGGAAAATAATGCCACCTAAATGCCACCTAACGTGGTTGTTATGAGGCTTAATTAAACAGTTGAATGTTAAGCACTTTGTAATAAAAAAATTAATCTCCTTCCAAGACCCCCTAAATAGATGATGAAAACACTAAATAGAAGTAATCATTTAAAATAAATATCTAGGGGCACCTGGGTAGCTCAATCATTAAGCATCTGCCTTCGACTCAGGTCATGATCCCAGAGTCCTTGGCTCCCTGCTCCGTGGGAAGCCTGCTTTTCCCTCTCCCACTCCCCCTGCTTGTGTTCCCTCTCTTGCTGTCAAATAAATAAATAAAATCTTTAAAAAAATAAAATAAACATCTAAATTCTCGTGATTTGGGAATTTCCACATGTAGTAATAAATCTACTAGAAATTACTTGGAATTTAAGAAATGATCACTATTCAATTCTTTGTGATAAAGGGAGAGCTGATATTATATTTATGATGCAGCTACCAATATAGTGTATCTCCAAGACAAATCCACCCTGGGCAATGCCAAAATTAAAAGTACACTTTTCTTGCATTTATTTCTCATTTTGTTTTTCACCGTCAAATATTTTGTATCTCATCCTACTTCAAATATATATAAAACTCCAATAAAATTGGGGCGCCTGGGTGGCTCAGTTGGTTAAGCGACTGCCTTCGGCTCGGGTCATGATCCCGGAGTCCTGGGATCGAGTCCCACATCGGGCTCCCGGCTCGGCGGGGAGCCTGCTTCTCCCTCTGACCCTATCCCCTCTCATGCTGTTTCTCTCTCTCTCTCTCAAATAAATAAATAAATAAAATCTTAAAAAAAAAAAAAAAAAACTCCAATAAAATTGACCGTTCTTGTCTGCCCAGTAAGGCTCATCTACATAAAATGTCACATTCAGTAGAAATAATAAGAAACATTAAGATGTGAAAGTCTACACTAAGTTCTCTTAAAGAGCAGGAAGAAAGGCACCTGGGTGGCTCAGTGGGTTAAGTCTCTGACTTTTTATTTCTGCTCAGGTCATGATCTCAGGGTTGTGAGATCTGCCCAAGCCCCTTGGCAGGTTCTCATGCATTGGGCATGGAACCTGTTGGGATTCTCTCTCTCTCCCTCTCCCTCTGCCTCCCTCCCTCTCTTAAAGAAAAACAAGAGAGCAGGAAAGGGGGGATTATATCATGTAGCACACACACACACACACACACACAGTCTCTTCTCCTTACAATCTTTTTTTTTTTTAGATTTTATTTATTTATTTGAGAGAGTACAAGTGGGGAGGAGAGGGAGAAGCAGGCTCCCCACAGACCAAGGAGCCTGATGCAGGAGTCGATCCCAGGACCCCGGGATCATGACCTGAGCCAAAGGCAGACGTTTAACCAACTGAGCCACCCAGGCACCCTTCTCCTTACAATCTTATTAACCCATCAGTTTCATGGGATCTCCACGGCACTTGGCTATTGTGAAATCCCTCCCCCTTGCTTCCTCAGACTCTTCCCTACCTGGCACTCTCCTGCTGTCCTTCCATTTCCAACACCCTTCCTCCAGTTAGATCTTTTCTTTCAGAGATAACTCCAGGTACCTGCTTATCTGGATCAATTTAGCCTTCTTCCTCTCCATCCATTAGTAGATGGTGCACAACAAAGACAATAGGGCCAAACAGTACGAATGTAATATTCCTTAGATGACTGTGGTGGGAAAAGACTATGGATACGTAGAGTTTCATATTATTCCTCAGTCATTCATGACAGTTACACCTTTTCAATCAATAGTGTTTCAGGTACCAGTCAATATAAATCTGGAAGATGTTAGCAGAATGTAATCATTAGAATAATAAAGATATCCTGAGAAATCAAATTAGCATTCATCTGGCATCTGACTTTACAACACCTGAAGGGAGGATAATTGACTACCAATAGAAAAGAGCATTTTAAATATTTTGCCTCCAAAATTTCATATAAATGTATGGTACATAAACTAGGAATTATATTTATGACATAACTGCAGACATATTAATATGTGCTTACATTTACAAGGGTTGTACAGGCCTTTTTCAAATTAGATACTGTTGATGATAGCAATCTCCATATAAAAATACTCAATATTTTTTCATTTGAAGGCCATAAAATACAGGTAATGATATACTCCTACTTTCTCATAAACATAGAATAATGACAAAGGAGCAACTTTATATGAAAGCATTAAAACAATGTAAATCCTCACAAGTTCATAATACATTGCACCTGGTAGGAAAGTTCAGCTTTAAAGAAAATGTAGACATTTCCTCATTTAAGAAAATCTAGCAAGGTTCTGAAATACCTAGCCAAACACAAAGTAAAGAGAAAAGAACTACATCTCTCTATCAACCAAAAACTTGGCTTAAAAAAAGAAAAAAGTCTAGGAGTAGAAAAAAGAAAAGAAAATGAAACTCAGTATTTAGGATGAAAATTTTTTTTTCTAAGTTCAGGGCTAACATGGAAGAAATTAAATTAAGTAGCTTTGAAAGAATTGGATTTCGCTCACTGAAATATTTCTTAAAATGAAATCTTAAAAGAGTGTTCACAGTTGCAGTCTGTATTGGTTACAAATTGCGAGGAGCTATGTTACAATGTACCCAAGAGAAGAAATGCGGAAAAATGTAACCTGCAGAGAACACAGGACTTTGTGTCCTGCTTGCCTGGTGGAAAGAAAGCTTATGCATCTAAATTA
This sequence comes from Mirounga angustirostris, assembly GCF_029215605.1. Taxonomy (NCBI): domain Eukaryota; kingdom Metazoa; phylum Chordata; class Mammalia; order Carnivora; family Phocidae; genus Mirounga; species Mirounga angustirostris. The sequence continues at coordinate 53,797,907 of NW_026991712.1, read as the reverse complement.
ATTGCAAGGGGAAACCGTCACTCCTGACAAATAACAAATAGCCCTGAAGTTTTTCTGTCCAGAAAACTACACGTTTTATCACTTCTGCTAAATTTTAGAAGTGACTGGGGAATACGTAGTGTCGTCAGCTAAGAATTGCTTCTGAGAAAGGATTTGCTCTCCTTGAAGCAAATAAGTAGTAGCTTCCCCAAGTCAAGCTTTCCTTGATCTTTCCTTCCTATGAACTCTTATAGCAGATTTACTGTCTCCCAGTAAATGTGGGAATTGGCCATATATCATCAAATAGCACCTTTTGCTAACATCTTCCTGGTCATTTATTGCTTCCCTACTACACATGAGCCATCTACATGTCTCATGTCCTCCCTAGGCTCTTTTTCCCCACTTAATTTTTATGGCAACCCCCAAACAGGTTTCATTATCCCCACCTGACAAGAAAGGAAAGCGGAAGCCAAGGGAAGTTAAATGACTTGCTCTGGGGCACAAATGTTCGGGGCAGAGCTAGGTTTCAAATCTAGTGCTCACTTCCCTGCACTCCAGCTTCCTCATGCGCTGTTCTTACTTCCTGTTTTGCTACAGACATTTCTCTGTCTTCGATCCAACCATGCTGAGGGGTTTTAGATAGAACCACGTTCCACTTACTTTGTCTCCCCTGTAGCACCTCTGTGGCTGGCAATAACCCTACTACTATAGGCTAACATGTATTGAGTACTTAACTCTGCGGGGATCTGTGACTATGCCAAACACTTGCAAGGGGTATTATCATCCCCGTTTTCACAGGTGAGAAAGGGAGAGAGGAAAAGTCACACACAGGATTTAAGACAAATCAGTCAAATCCCAGAGTTCACCTGGTTAACCACTGTGTCTCTCTTGGACATCGTAGGAGCTCTGACTGTGTTCGTTGACTCGATGAGGTAAGGATGAACTAAGAGAAGCTGGCAGAATTGTACAAACAATGTTCCACAACATTTCACTATAGCGAAGCCCGGTAAAACTTCAAAAGGTCACTCAAGAATATAGATCAACTGATAGAAGAAGAACCTTCACTAACAATTTCTTATATCAGTACAGCATTTCAGCTTCCCAGCACACACCTAATTCAATCCTTACAACAATTTTGTGGATAAATAAACTCCTGTTCAGGTTTAATAAATTGTTTAAAGTTGAAAAAGTCCTGAGCGAGAGCATAAGTCTTCAGCTCCTATTCATATTCTTTCCATTAGGGGGAAAAAGAAAACAACATTGCATATAAATGTAGAGGACACATTCCCTTGGCTCCTTCTTCTCCTTGAGTAGAGAGAGTTGATTACCTGCTGTTGTGAAGAATAAAGGTGGTAGGGCTTTCTTTAATTTTTCCAGGGAACCACACAATCATAGTTGTGGCATTAACTAGTGCCATTTGAAACTATCCACACAGCTACAGCGAGGGGGTAAGTGCTAAGTGAGAGAAGCAAACAACTTCAAGTATGCAGAAATACCAGTCTGTAGCATAAAACGAAGCTAGGACATTTAGTGGAGAGAAAAGTTGAACTCGGGGTGTCTAGGTGGCTCAGTCGTTAAGCCTCTGCCTTCGGCTCAGGTCATGATCCCCGGGCTCAGGTCATGATCCCCGGGCTCAGGTCATGATCCCCGGGTCCTGGGATTGAGCTCCGCATCGGGCTCCCTGCTCTGCGGGGAGCCTGCTTCTCCCTCTGCCTACAGCTTCCGTTGCTTGGACTCTTGCTCTCTCTGTCAAATAAATAAATAAAATCTTAAAAAAAAAAAAAGAAAAGTTGAACTCAATCTGGCTCCAACATCTGGGCTCTTGACTCTCACTCCATACCTACTTTTTTTTTTTTTAAGATTTTGATATTGAAGAAAGACATTGATTTATTAAAAGCCTACCATCACTTTCATTTAGGACGCCCCTTTCCCACTTCTGTTTTCCATTCTGTCCCTGCCACCAGCAGCACCCCACCACCGATCACCCCCTAAGGGAGCCTTCAAAGCAATAAAGGTTATTAATCTGATTTCTTCATCTATAAAATAAGAGTAATAGATGATTTCAAGTGTTCCTTCCAAGTCTAAAATGCTGTGGCTAGTGAGTCCAGTTGCCTTAGACTAAGTTGTCTTTTATATTTGTAAGCGATGACACCAGCTGACTAGAATGCAGAGCTTTCAAGAGTGTTACATACTCGCTTTGTATGTTGCTTTACATTCCCTGCAGAAAACTATACTAATTCAAGTTCCAGTGTATGATCTGATTAATCCTATTTCAGAAAATGAGTTTTTACCTGGCAGATCTGGAGGAAGTAGCATTTAATTTCCATAACAAAAAAGCAATTTCTGTCCTCTAGCTGGATTAACCTGAGGGGTTTCTTTCATGCCTCGAGAACAAGAATGGACGCTGAAGATCCCACTGCAGACACGGTAACATTAAGGTGCTTCATGCTCACCTCCAAGGCTCTGTTACTTCCTCATCCTCCCAGAGCTACTCAAGAATAACATTACTACAGTAATTTTTTTAAGTATCAGGTAGTTCTAAACCTTAACAATATTTATATTTCCTATTTTTTAAAAGATGTATTTGTTCACTTTATTCTCCATAACATAGGGTGACTGGCACATTAAGTGTGACTAGCAAAGTCACGATTTATTTTCAGTCAGAGGGAAAAACTAACTGATTATTCAGTTTTCATTCACTATACCAATTACAGAAGCATGTAATGTGTGGTTTTTGAATGGAAGGCTGAAATAAAACTCTACTGAATGTGATTTAAAAATCTGACTTTTTAGGGTGCTATTAAGTAAATGTTACATACTGTGCATTTTACAAAGTTTCATTAAATGAGATCCTGGAATTCTCATTAGGTTTTTGGAAGCAAGCAAAATGCTTGCCCTTCTATGAGGTTTTTGTGGCCGTTGTCTGAAATAGTTATTTTCTATTAATTATTTATGTACTATTTATTTCCTAAGAAAACATTTAGGGAGACCAGTATGAGTGCAGTTTGTATACTAACCAGATAAAGATTCTATCTGGTAGAACTTTAAGAAATATTTGGCAGTAACACCAAGGTAAAATACTTTTATTTACGATTGATGCTAGTAACTAAGTAGCATGTATTTTGTAGAACACACTCAGAACTAAAACAATAATATGGAGCTTTTTGAGGGCACCTGGGTGGCTCAGTCAGTTAGGCGTCTGCCTTCAGCTCAGGTCATGATCCCAGAGTCCTGGGATCAAGCCCCACATCGGGCTCCCTGCTCCGCGGGAAGCCTGCTTCTCCCTCTCCCACTCCCCCTGCTTGTGTTCCCTCTCTCGCTGTCTCTCTCTCTCTCTCTGTCAAATGAATAAATAAAATCTTAAAAAAAAAAATATGGAGCTTTTTGAATGCATAGAAACTTCACACCATTCCAAGGAAGTAGAAATTTACATAGAAACTCTTCAAGAAATATGCTTTCAACTTTTAGTGAGTTTTCAGACTGATAGAGGAATTCAATCAAGATTAACGTCTAGGGCTTGTCACACAAATTGCTGTGGGGTCTCTGCTTAATCCTACTGTTTCTTCACAGTGTTTTCTATAAATTAGTGTGTTCCATTATATGAAGACAGCCAGCCCCATCTTGTAATTGACAGATAGGATTTTCTCTGGATTCATTTTCTGTATCCTTAGTATCTAAATCACTGTCCATTCAGGGAAAAAGTCAACTGGCCCATTAACTAAGATAAAGTCATCCGAATCTTATATGACAGGTTTTTTTTTATTTTGCGCTTGTGATAAAAGTCTTGCATTTTCCATTTCTGAAAGTTCTTGCTTTCACTGAGAACATAGTAGGTAATTTACTGTATTTGTAGTTTCATACCATTTTATGCAATGCAAAGACACAAGACACAAACTTAATTCTAAAATTCATATGAAGTAGAAACCAGGTCTTATTTTCTGGAGAAAAGCCACACATGTGCTACAACAAAGTGAGAAAGGAAACCGGGGTCATTATCATTGATAACCACAATAATTTTGATTCTAGAAATTGAGCCCACAAATGCACTAATTAGTCTGGATAGGAAGTGTGAGTTTTGGCTGAATTAAGAATGGATGGAAAGTATTTTTCCAGTCTTCACCCCCCAAAAATTAAAAAGTAATGGGAAGAAAAAAAAAATTAACAGCGAGTGATTTAAATTACTTAGATGCCAGAGGAAGCCATTTTGCAGACATAATTCAGAGAACATCATGGCAGCCTCAGATGACAGTTGCTTCCAGCTCAGGAGGCTACAGGGAACGGAAGAGTCATTCCTGTGTGAGAACTCTACTCAGCCAGATGAACAGACTCTCCTGAGTGTCTGAGACGCCGCTGTCTCACTTAAGTCCCAACCATCTAGCTATCATTTTAGGTTATCATTTTATTCATACTACCTGGTAGTGTTGAGGGCCTAAGAAAAGATATCCTTTAATACTCAAAATTAGGTGGGCAATGAAGTCTTGAAATATAAACAGAATAAAGTGCTTTCATTACTCCTGTAAACCAGTGTAGTTTAATCTTCACGTAGGACTGTAAGAATGTCTTTCACTAGAGGGAAAGAAAAAAAGGACAAAACCCTGCATGATATAGTGGGATTCTCATTAAACTCGGCAGGAGCTTTAACTGGAAGCAAGGGTAAGGTGAGGTCTCAGATTGGTACAATTTACTGCTCTTATAACAGTTTTTACCACAAGGATTGATTCAAGTCATCCAATTTCTTTTCCTTGTCACAGTTGCTTTGCCAAGAATCAATCAAATTGAAATTTAAGAGCCTCATATGTTTCTGTGCAACCCAGTGATGGGTTGTATAGCTTTGACCTTCTTAAATGTCCCTTAATTTGATTTGATATCTATTCCTGCAGGAAAAGTATGCTGTTTCATCTATTCAAACATCAGTCTTTCAAACCCTCCCTGGTCATTATATCTTAGGAAACCATAATTTTGGTGGGGGAGAGCTGGGTAGAATGAATGTAGACTGAATCCATTTTTGTACTAAGCCAATTAACATTACATCATCGTAGCAGAAATATCTAGAACATTACCTCATATCAGTGATCTTCTGGGATGTTAAAATAGATCTTCAAAAATGTGAGATTTATTTTTCATGTAAATGTTGAATCTTCAATTACATATTCATCAACTATATTCATCAACCATTTTTAAGGTCCAAATTCAAGCTAATATAGTATACAAGTGTTTTAAATAAAATCCTTTTCATCTATTTCCTCTTTCAAGAAGAAAATCACAGTGATAGAGCACCCAAAAGTATTTCTAAATAGGATGATAGATTTGACTTTTAGAAAATAATCTGACCTCAGGCTCTAGGACCCCAAAGCAGTCAAACTACCAAACGTAATACACACATACACACACACACACACACACACACACACGGGCCAAAATCAAGTTAAAAGAAGGATAGGGAGCTTAATTTATGACACGGAAAAAGAAGGTGCCAAAGAAAGAGCTGTAAGTTCACTGATTCTGATCTATGTGGAGACTACATATTTAGAAGAGTAGGAAAATAATTATATATGTGTTTGTCTATTTCATATTTTACTAAGTGCAATTAACCTCTCTGCTGCTTTAGTCTAATCTAATCGAAGATCTAATCTGACTATTAAATCTCTAGTATCAATTGTACTGTTCTCCTTGGTGCTCTTCGTTCTTCAAAGAAGAAAATACTGCTCAGATTCACACACACACAAACACAAAGGAAAAAGAAAAAAATGAGAAAATTCAGGTAATTGCCAGACAAAATATACCACTCTTAAAATATCCAAATAACTGGGCGCCTGGGTGGCTCAGTCGGTTAAGCGACTGCCTTCCTCTCAGGTCATGATCCTGGAGTCCCGGGATCGAGTCCCGCATCGGGCTCCCTGCTCAGCAGGGAGTCCGCTTCTCCCTCTGACCCTCCTCCCTCTCATGCTCTCTCTATCTCATTCTCTCTCTCAAATAAATGAATAAAATCTTTAAAAAAAAATCCAAATAACTGATGCAAAGGGGTTTTTTCCCGTAAAATACCTAGATAATTGCCACTTTCTCCACTTACCCCATTAGCTGTGATATGAATGTATAAGGATATATTCAGTCATATAAGAATATATATACTCACAGTTCCTTTTGAGAAACTGTCCCTGAGTTTTCTAGCCATCTCTGCACCAATATTTACTATCCAAGTAAAACATACAAGTAAAAAAACAAAACAAAACCTTTCTTTCTGTAAATCTCTGGACTTAACCTACAGTTGGGTAGTCAGTAAGTCACATGTGGTAATTAATTAAAGAACAAATGCCAAAGAAAAATGGAAAGAGAAAAAAGTCTTGGATTCTTTATTTTCAAAGGCAGTAGTAACATACATCACTTTCTTGTTAAAAACAATATGTAGATGGTGACGATGTGTGCAATGCATCTGAACAGATTGTTGGAGGAAGTGAATGGCATTACAAACAAGGCACATAGAGTCAGACAGAGCTATATTCAAACTGAACTCCACACTTTATGGTCTGTTGGATATTGGGCAAACTACTCCATGTCCCTGCATCTTTTTCTTTCATCTGTAAATCTAGTCTAATTATAGTATCTTCCTCCCAGCATTGTTGAGAGGATTAAATGAGAAATGCATGCAAATATCTGAACTCAGTGCCTGATACGTTCTTTGTGCTCCAAACCCAAATAGCAACTGCTACCATGGTTCATAGTTCACGGTAGCCATTTGGAAGACTGGAAAAATAATTAGCATTCATAGATCATTAGGTTACATGGGTATTGCTATAGAATCATTATACATCATATGGGTTGAATTTTAAATGAGTTCACTAGAGAAATACACTAACTTGCAAACATTAATAGTTAATAGCAAATGCAACCAACTATGAGAAAGATTATATGGAATTACCTGTTACTTCCCACATCCTCACAAACATGCACAGAACTCTACTTGGTGTTGGGGTGTAATGAAAAAAATAATATATGCCAACTTCCCAAAACCAATGAACGGGATTGTCAATTCAAAGTATGAAATATCAATAGTGAAATCTTATTAGCACATTTCTAACAGCCTTCACATTAGCTTGGGATTTTTCATTGTTGATTTAAAAAAAAGTTTATCCTGGGGTGCCTGGGTGGCTCAGTCGTTAAGCATCTGCCTTCGGCTCAGGTCATGATCCCGGGGTCCTGGGATCGAGCCCCACATCAGGCTCCCTGCTCGGCGGGAAGCCTGCTTCTCCCTCTCCCACTCCCCCTGCTTGGGTTCCCTCCCTCACTGTGTCTCTCTCTGTCAAATAAATAAATAAAATCTTTAAAAAAAATGTTTATCCAAATTCCATATATTTCAACCCACACTCTATTTTCTGCTAGGCCAACCTATCCTGCTGGACTCAGCTTTAGTGACACTTTGTCTGGAAAGTTTCCTTAACCACCCATCTATAAGGATCTCTTGCCCTCTTCCCTCTGCCTTTGACTCCAAATACAGTTATTGTTTACTATCTATTCTTCTTTCATAAGGTCTCTTGTATCTATCTTCCCTTTCTTTTCCCTTTGCTATTCCCTACTATTTTCTTAAGCCATACCACATTACTTGCTGAACTTCATTCAGTTGTGTCTTAAGTGTATCTCCTGTAACGGGTCCTTCTTGCATAATAAAATGACTAGATAAATCTTTCTAAGAAGAGCCTTTCATCAGGTAACCCCCCTTTTCAAAATGTTCAGAGGCTGCCTCTTGCTAAGATAATTGTAATGGCCAAATTCTGATAGTGAATGAGGATATTATTAATGGGCTTCAATCAGAACTATGCAAGCAAACAGGACTTCTAGCTAACTCACTCATTCTCACCTCTGTGCTTCTCATATTTTCCCATGGAAATATTCCTGAGAGTGGACTCAAAACAGAACACTCAAGCTTAAATTTATTTTAAGTAACATGTGGAAAATTCATGATATTCTGACATTCTGGTAAAAAATATATATATATACCTATGGTTGTCTTAATGTAAACACAATATCTTAAGTCATAACCTTTTCACATGAACAAAAATTCAAAACATCTTACCCAACATCTTAGAGCAAAACTGACCTCCAGGAAGTCTTTCTATCAGGGCACAACTCCTGAAAACCTCATTGTCGTGTAGTCCATGAAAATGAAGTGAATGATGCTCCCTATAGTTGAGTTATCATTTCTTGCATGAACTCAACTCACTGCCCACCCATAAAAGCCTTCCAGATAGCTCCTTCAGAACCCCATTTCCATGTCAACAATAATAAACCTACCTTCTCCCTTCCTTGTTTTCCTTAACACTATTCAGTCTTTACCATCCAGGTTCATTTGCTCTGGTTGCTGTATAAAATACAAGTCACCCAATTAAGTTTGAATTTCAGAAAAGCAAGGAATGATTCTTTAGTATGTCCCATGCAATTTTTGGATTAAAACTTAAGTAGGCATCTTGTATTTTGCTTGCTAAATCTGGCAATCCTTACTGTAAAGCCATTCCTGACCCCTCTCCCCATAGCATCAAGGCTTTGAGGTCCTTCTGAATTTCCAGCACAAATCACCTGTACCTCCATTTGACACCCTATTTTGCACGAGTTTCTATCCATATACTCCATATTTTTATATCCATATACTCCACTTCCCAGGTTTGAAAGCTTCTTGAGAATGAGGATAACTATTATATTTCTTTGTAATTCCATAGTGCCTCACAGAAACTCCTGCCCATCAGTGGTGCTCATAAATACTTGTTAATTGAGAGATTGACTTAAAATCAATGAGCAAGCTAGCCAACAATGATTTATTAAGCAATAACCTCCTTTTCCACCCAGACCTGTGCTGTGATTTTTTTCATAGATGAGTAAGATGTAGCATTTGCCTTCAAAGAGCCTACAGTTTTATAAACAAAGATTACACATCAAAACCCAGTAGTGACTGATCTTAGACAGTATAGAATCACATATAACAGTATATAATCAAGATTGTGTAGTACAGCCAACTAAGGGCAATGGGAGATCAATGTGGGCAGCACTGCTAAGAAACAGAAACCCTGAGGAGGGAGGATCTGAATTGGGATTGAAATTTTGGCAAGAATTTAGATGAGAGGAGGGGATTAGGAAAGGCAATGCCATGTGGGGAAAGTTTGGGCAGCTGTACCAAGTGAACAGGAAACCCTTCTTCACTGGAGAGCGTGCCTTTGTTGTAGGAAAAGAGTCAAGATGTGCTTGGACTTTGGTTGCAAGTGGTTTTAAGGAGCTCCCTAGGATTCAGAGCAACTGTATGAGTGAGAATCTATGCAATGGCTGCTACTGGGTATATTCATGCCATGGAGAGTCATGGGCCTCAATAAAAACAATGTAAGGATTCTCTTAAGTAATCACCCACAGAGGCCAATTGAGTTTTGTCCCCAAACCACCTAGAAGAGGAAAGAACAAACGTTTTATCAGTCATGGTTATACATTACACATAGGGGTCTAAAGTGTTGGTCCTTGACAACCTTTACATCTTCTGCCTTCATTAACCTATCAAGTATAATAGAGCAGTGGCCTTACTAAAAATTATTGAATTTCATTTCCAAGAAACTGAAGACAGATGTTGAGGAGTGTTCTTTTCAGTAGAAATTCATGTTCTTCTACAGTGCTATTTTAATCTGTTACTGCTCTATGAGATAGAGAATCTTATTTTATTTTTATTTTTGGGTTGGCCCTCCCTAATAAAGTTGGTGTCTCTAACGTGCTCCTAATATGTGCTTAATTTTTCAAAATATTTTGGATACCATATTGCTTTCTCTTATAAAAAAAAAAAAGGCACCCGCCTACAAAACCTAGCTGTTTTGAATTTTATTCTTCATGGAATTAAATGTATTAAACCACCAAATGCTTCTCTCTGACAGAAACTGTGATTCACACTAAGCATCCATGTAAAGACCTGCTTAGACCTTTATAAGTGACACAATTTATTAACTAAATAAACAAATAAGACAAAGAAATATGGTTTCAGCCTTCTAAAATTCCAAAGGCATCCAATGAAATCTCTCAAAGTAGGTGTTAGCAGGACTGTTATGCAAAAGGCAAATTGTGTTGCTTATTTTAAAGGAAATAAGCTAAACAGGGAGAAAAATTCTCTTAGAGTGACCCTCTGGATGTGTTAGTTTGAACCATATACAATATGGCAATATTTGATCTTTGCATGTGGTTCATTGATATGCAAGTATGTCCAACCTTGACACACTGAACCTCATCCTAAAAGTAGAAATAGAAAAAGACCTCTTGGCAATCTTGATATTGATTGATTTACTGCATTTTTATCTGGAGGCCACATGTGACTTTAGCCTCTGGGTGCCAGTTTCATTTGCATAATTGGTGGTGTGGTGGGTGGACGCTTAGCTAAATGATCTTTTAGGACCCTCTGAATCTAGCATTCTGTAGCTCTAAAACATATGGGTGTTAAATCTGTTTCCTGTTAGCCAACAAAAGATGGATTTGTCAACAATGCCTCAAATTAATCTTCTGGGAATTCCTGTCTTCCCAAGGTACTCACCCTTCCTTGGGTTACCATAATGATCAGAAGCCCCTGCCAAAAGAGAACCATTACCTGTGAGATTCAACATGTTAGGGCATCGCCATTTGTTTATATTTTTACGCAAGTTAGTGCACAGTACACCTATCATTTCTCTTCCATTTTTCTTAATTTATTGATAATCAACAATGGTGAGAAGATTTCACTTCCTTATCTCCATCTGGTCCTCTCTTGTCCTGGTGACAACCAGCACTGATGAGATGCCTTCCCAAGTTACCTGGGCGGGAGGCCTCTTGACAGAGACAGGGAAAAATGAAATAGGGAGGGGGAGTGAAGGATGAGGGAGATCACTCACTGAACTCCTACAGTTCCTTGGCAAGGTGGGCACCCAAACCGGGTTCCGCAGAGGAAACAAGAGCCTTGTAAGATCTCAGATCTAGCTTTATGGTGTGTGGAAAGAAGTTGCAACAAGAAAGTGCACTCGGGGATAAAGAGGAAGCAGAAACATAGATTCTTGGAGGATGCATCCACTTGAGAATATCCTGATGGTTCTCTGCTTGTCCCTGACTGAATCCATGGCCACTCAGGCCAAAGCAGCAAAGGGCACCTCCTGAATCATACTTATGTCCAGTAGACTTACATACGCATGTACTCGGATGGACCTATCTCTCTGCTAATTTTGTCTGGTTTTGCTTCTTCCATGTCCTTTCTGTCTCTCCTCCCTGTCCTGCTGGATCTCAATTCTTCTGACTTTCCTTTCTTTCTCTCACTACCTTTCTCTCACTTTTTATCTAACCTGCTATAATGTGTCATTTATGTCCTCTGTAATAAGGAATATGCTCTTGAGAGTCCTGTTTCAATCTCTCTTTCACTTATATTTTGCAAAGCCGTGTCCCTGGCAATATTCATTCGGAAAGAGTCTGTAACTGTTACTTAGATGAAAAGAAGCATTAAGAGGAAACTCAGAAAATGAAAGATACTAATCACAAGTCTTTTATTTTAGCCTACAAGGAAAAAATGAAGGAGCTGTCCATGCTGTCACTGATCTGCTCTTGTTTTTACCCGGAACCTCGCAACATCAACATCTATACTTATGATGGTGAGTTGCCTACAATAGAAATGCTCCTGCTAACATCATTTGGAAAAGCTTAGATACACTTGTTTCTCTCTCACAGCTCCTGATAGAATTAAATCAATATTTTGTAGATCTCACTACTGACTTGCTGTGTCTAGCTGTTTGGTCTTATTGATTGCCTATGCTCAAAACAGTTTGAGGGTTTCTTGTTTTGTTTTGTTTTGTTTTGTTTAAGTAAACTCTAACCCCAACATCAGGCTCAAACTCACAACCCTGAGATCAAGAGTCACACATTTGGAGCGCCTGGGTGGCTCAGTCGGTTAAGCGCCAGACTCTTGATTTTGGCTCAGGTCATGATCTCAGGGTCGTGAGATCCAGCCCCATGTCGGTCTCCACACTCAGCAGGGAGTCCGCTTGAGAGTCTCTCTCTCTCCCCCTCTCCCTCTGCCCTTTGCCCCCCATGTGCTCTCTCTCTCTCTAAAATAATAAATAAATAAATCTTTTTAAAAGAAAGAGCCACATGTCCAACAACTGAGCAAGTCAGGTGCCCCTAAAACAGTTTGAGTTTGATGCTAACAAAAGCACATTAATATCTCTTAAGAAACAGAGCTAGATGGTTGTTAGAAGCCACATCCAGCATATCAACATTGACAACATGTCTAAAGCTTTTCTTTGCAAATAATATAATATGCTAAGCTTTAGTTAGACCAAACAGTAATTTGCAAGAAAATGCTTTATACTTAGGAAACTCAAAAGAAAAAAATCAACAGCCATCATTGTTTCCCCCTTATTATAGTCTTCATAAAGTTCCCATATTTTGAGTATGCATGTCAACAAGCTAACAAGTTCCCATGATAAAAGTGACTTATGACTGAGGCCCCAGATAAAGAGAACTAAAAAAAAAAAAAAAAAAAAACGCCTAAAGAATTGGCATGACTATGAACTTCACTGTAGTGCAACACTTTCCGTTGGATTTATCCAAGTTCATTCTACTTAGTTTGCTTTTCTTCCTGGCTCTGCCACTATCTGCCTGACCTCAGGCAAGTAACTTAGATTTTCTGAGGCTTATTTAACTCTCGTATCTTCCTCGCACAGTTGGTATAGGGTTTAAATGGTCTAACACAAGTCAAATGCTTAGCACCAAGCCTGACCGCTTGTAAGCCCTCAAAAATGCTAGCTATCATTGCCAATGATCTCACCCTCACTTAATCCAGTCAGTGTAATTAAAATGTTTGAAAGAGTTCTGTGTGTAGCAGTCAGAGCTGAGGTATATTTTGCTTATAGACTATCAGCTTATCATGTTTTTTTTTCCATATGTGTAAAGACATACATTAAAGACCAGCTGAAGGCGTCTGTGGCACTTAACCCCTTCGGTGCCTTTCAAGCCCAGCCCAGGGCTCAGAGGCTCTTTCCTTCCCAAGCTCTGCTAACACAACACAAGTGTCATAAACGCTAATTAACCCTTTCACAAGGCAATGTCTTTCAGGGGAAAGGGTTTCAGTTGCCAACCAGAACTTTCATTAGAATGCAGGCTCAGTGCCCACTTTGTGTAGGTTCATTCAGTCAACGGATAAACCGGACAGATGCTTCCTCGGCTAGATACAGCTGTGACCAGCAAGCCAGCCACGTTCCTCCTGGAATTCTAATACCTTGCTATGTGTTGTCACAGAGGCTCCAAAGATAAACACAGAACAGGCCTCTCCTTGGAGGAACTTAGAGCCGACAAGAAGAAACATACATACAATGTACAAATAATCAGTAAGCAAACCGCAGTGTGATTAAGGGCTAAACTCGAGGTGACACAAAATGTATTAGGAAGACAGGGAAAACAGTGACAGGTTCTACAGCTTTAGGGATTGAAGACAAGGGAAAAAGGAAGTCAGAATTTATGGATAAGCTGAGTCTTAGATAATAGATAAATTCAACATTGCTCGTGCACTGCTTCCTAGAAGAATTGGTAGAGCATGTCAAATTTCCAATAAACCTTTGTTATTTTTTCTTCCCCATTTAGCCCAAAAATGCCTCCAGCCATGGTAATTTTCAAAAGATAAATCTAAGTCTGTGCTACTTTATTTTCATGTGAAGCTCATGTTTATTCAAAAGGAAAATACAGTTCAGTTTAAAATCAATTCAGGCTCTTTTTTCCTAAGTAGGCTCGCCATTATTCGACTCCCTATGGACATTGTTGAATCTCCCAACACTGTAAATATTTATTCTGTTGGAATATATCTGTAACGATACTAAAGAAAGAGGTCTTGTATGTTCAAAACCATGTAGGACAATAATCACAGGCAGCATTTATTCCTATTGGCCAGAATAACAAGGCTACTTGCAATTGCCAGAATTCAAATTATTTAAATACACCCCTGCTTCACTGCTCTGTATGCTTAACATTCTCAAATATTCATTACTCAGATATGGAAGTGAAGCAAATCAACAAACGTGCTTCTGGCCAGGCTTTTGAGCTGATCCTGAAGCCACCATCTCCCATCTCAGAAGCCCCACGAACTTTAGCTTCTCCGAAGAAGAAAGACCTGTCTCTGGAGGAGATCCAGAAAAAACTGGAGGCTGCAGAAGAAAGAAGAAAGGTAACTTCTCCATAGGTTTTTTAATTCTCTCTTTTCTCCGTCTCTTCCCTTCCTTCCTCTTCTCTCTTCCTCCCTCTCCTCCCTCCATGCCCCACATATTCTAGCAGAGGTTCCAGGGGACAACTGCGTGTGAACCTGCAACATCCCAGCACGTGTAGGTCTTCAGTAGACATGGAGCCAGGCTAGTTCAAGTAAAAATTGCTGCTTTTAGGCTACTTAAAACCAAAGATTTGCACTAAAGAGCACTAAAAGAGCTTCAATACCTTAGTGCTCTTCTCCCTCTCTTGGATCCCCTATCACAAAAATTTCCCCGCCTTAGTCCACGGTGCGTATCCAGGAAAACAGCCTTAGGTAACTTAACTCCACGGTTTGGAGGTGGGGAGGGGTGCAGGACTGGTGATTCCTCCTTCTCAGGGCCTGTGTCTCATCTCCAGTGTAGTGCATGGTTTTCCTTGAAACTGTAGACCACCAGATCCTCCCCCTGAAATATCTCTGTCCAGATGCTGCTGATCTCAGGGTAAGGGCCCTAAGCTTGCCTCTGTCCTCAAGGCCTCACTTCTTGCCCTTGAAGTTGGTCAAAATCTCAACCTATTAGTATCCTCCTCTACCCAGTTCTAAGCCTTGATGGCATTTTTGTCTCTCTTTTCCATTGGTCCCTGTTTGTATTAGAGCACTTTTCTTTTGCCAAATCTCTAATTTTTCACAATTAGATGACTAAGAAGCCATGGGTATTAAAAATGGAGGGCACTCAGGAATCCCAAGGACTCTACACATAGAGATAAAAGTTATGTCTGAATATATCTGTACCAACCATGTGATTGTTAAAGTCCATCCCACCAAAATGCTCTTGACCAACCCAAATGGAATTATTTTTAGGTAATTCATTCCTATATTGTATTTTCCACTGACTTTATCACAAAATCTTTTTAGAAGCACGTAGTCACTAAGAATATGCTCCATGCACAGTATTAATGGAAATGAAACTCTGCATTTATAGTAATTTTTTATTTTATTAATATATTGCCTATAAAAAGTTAGCCAATGCATTCAACACCTCTATGCTGGGTAGTTACAAAGAAAACAAAGATAGTCTTTTTCACTGAATTCTCTAACGGTCAAAATGTGCCGAAGCCAAATGTGTATGTGCGAGTATATGTGTGTATAATGTGTGTACATATATGAACACACACATATATGTACTAGCAGATAACGAGAAAGACTCAAAGATTAGAAGACCTCAGATTAAATTTTCTGAGGTAGAAAATACTTTTTGTTTTGATCTTTGTAGTTGAAAAATCTTCCTATGTCGGAAAAACATACGAAATACAATTTCAGTTTTCATTGAAGAGTGAGGTTCTCCAAACATCTGAGAAGTATTTCTTTACATGTATGTTTATTATATTGGATCAACTACTGTTATCATAGATGTGGATTTTAAAAGGAGGAAACTGAGCTACTAACCCAAGTCTATGTACAGGAAGTTGCCTAAAAAAATGTTTAGCAGGGTTTTTTTTGTTGTTATTTATAGCTTTCTTCTTATAGTAAAGCTAAATTAACTAGCAGTTACAGTCCATCAAGACTGCTACCCACAGATATAAGTAACTAACTACAACAGTGAGGGTGTGTTACATTCAAAGCAGTTCAAGTTCTCTTATAGGTACAGGTCCTAGGTTGTCATATAGAGATGCTGTGACTTGCTTAGAGTAGAAAGTCAGTGACTGAGCTGAGATTGAAACTTAAAGATGAAAATTCAACATCATGGTTCAGAATGTTGCTGGTGTTTCCAGGTAACGTATTTAATTTGAAGGATATTGTTAAAAGGAAAGAACAACACAGAGATTATCAAAATTAACTGGGTATTCTCATAAAACTCCCTGAGTTAGCTAATTACTAATTCTGGTAAGATTCCTACACTCTGATGATGATAAATTATCAACAATTACACATTTATACAATTGAATTGAACTAGAAATTGGTCTCATGGCTAAAAGACATTTACAAATATAATCATCCAGCATCATGACAACAGGAAAAATCTTCTTTGAAAGCCTTTAAAATCAGTATTCCTTCACATGTCTGGTATTACTTCTTACAATTTTCAAGGCAAAAATCATATAGATTATGTCCTGGTAGGGTTTTAATTAGAAGAGATATAACTGATTAACAGAAATTACCAACTTAGAAAAATCATTAATTGATTTTATTCTATTGGCTTGTGCCAACTTAATTAGTGCTCGTTAGAAGACTTGTTAATTCTCCTCGAAGAACCTCCAGCCAGTGCGTATGTGTCAATGATTACCTTAATGAGGACGTGCATATAACCAAAACTCAATTCAACTAGCTAAAACACAAAGTGGGTATGTGATTAAAATATCTAGGAAAGGTTACAGCTTCAAAAACACCTGGATCCAGATCAAGCAGTACGGTCAGATAAACCTTTTTAGATCTATCATCGATCTCTTCCTGCCTCTAATTGGTTTCAAGACCAAGAAAGTTTAGTTTCCAACAGTCGCTCCCAATTTATTTTCCTCACAAATTAGCCACTGGAGCAGAAAGAGTGCTTTTCTTTCCCAGTAGTTCTAACAAAAGTCCTGGGATTGAGCCTCCGTGTCCTGTCCTGGGTCACACGCCCGACCCTGAGCCCATCCTTGTGGAGGAGGGGATGCTGTACTTTGATTGGCTAGCCTGGATCACATAACCTGCAGAGGCATTGAGATAAGAATCCTGCAGAGAAATGTGGAGGAGTAGAGCCCTAAAGGAAAACTGAGGTGTTGTTATCTAAAAAGGGGGAAATGGAATTTAGACAAGCAGAATGAGAGATAGCCACAATTTTTATCTGTAGAGGTTTAGCGTTAGTATAATAATTACAATAACTACTTAGCTCTCACACTATTCAGTTGGTAATTCTCCTAGCCTTGCCAACGTAAAAAAAGCAATCTCTGCAGCTATATAGACTAGAGCTATCCAACAGAAATATAATGTGAGCCACACATATATTTTAAATTTTTCTAGCAGTCACATTTTAAGAAATAACATGAAACAGACCTAGGTGGCTAGTAGCTACTGAGTTGGACATACAAATCATTAGACCAGAAAGATTTTAATGAACCACGGAGGAATTTTAGGCCTAACTTTTTCAAATTGGTACCAGGTAATTATTCAGTTCAACTTTACTATTTTTTTACATATTTTCTAAGAATTACATTGATATAGAAACTCAGAAAGTTAAAAAGAAACTGCCATGCTATGATTTCAATCTTTACATTATCAGAACAAACCCAGGTGAAGTTTAGGACCTACTGGAAGTAATAGGATCTTCTAAATTTCACACTTTCTTCTTTGGCTCCCTCAGCTCTGTGTTAACTTGTCCAGTCCTCACTGTGGGGAGGGAACTTCCCTGGGCCCAATGTTCACCCGCTGGTCTCTCTCCTGGTGTTCAAGTTTATTATTATTATTTTTTTTGGTAGCACTTAGCACAATTAGTAAGCATATATTTAGCCCTAATACTCTCCCCTATTAGATTATAAACGCCATGAAGGCATGGATTGTGTCTTTTGTTATTAGTCCCTAGGAATAATTAGTACTACAAATATTTTTAAATGAATAAGTAAATGATAATTTTTAGAGCCAAATGTTAAAGTGGCAATATATCACTTGTTTTGACTTTTTATTTCATCTTCACATCCTAAAATGAAATTATAGTCAATACACTTCCAAAGGATATCTTCTGAAAGTGCACTAAATAAATTATACAATCCAAAGAATTCTTAGTCTGGGAAAAATCACTTGATCAACAGATATATTAAGAACCTACTATTTGACAGGTACTGTTCTAGCTAATAGAGATGCCTCATCAACCTCATTCCAATTGGGAAGAAATAGCTAATAAATAAGTATATAATACATCAATCACTTCTCGGCCTTTTGGCTAAGATCAAGTGAAGTATATAATACATCAGATGACACTGAATAAAGCAGGGCAAAGGTAATTGATAGTGCTGGAGTGGAAGGCACTATTCATATAGTGTGATCAAAAAAGGTCTCTTAAATATGAGAATACTTGGGGGGGGGGGAAGCATGAAGGAAAGTAGTAAGCCTTAAACTCTTCTCTGGGGGTAGAACTCTTCTCTGGGGGTAAAGAGATTAGCAAGTGCAAAGGCCCTGAGGTAGGAGTGTGCTAGGACAGTTTAAGAACACAAAGTTCAGTGTGGATGAAGCAGAAGGAGCAAGGAGGGACTAGTAGGAATTGAGGTCAGAAGGTAGCATTTTTTTTAAAGATTTATTTATTTATTTGAGAGAGCGAGAATGAGAGAGAGTACACGAGAGGGGGGAGGGTCAGAGGGAGAAGCAGGCTCCTCGCTGAGCAGGGAGCCCAATGCGGGACTCGAGCCCGGGACTCCAGGATCATGACCTGAGCTGAAGGCAGTTGCCCAACCAACTGAGCCACCCAGGTGCCCAGAAGGTAGCATTTTAATGACTTTGACTTTGACTTCAATTGAAATGGGAGATCACTGAGGAAAATAAAACCATTTCACTATTTGATGTGAATCACAGCATCTTTTCAGAAAAATATCTGCTTAAAAAAGCTGGGTGACTAGAAAAAAAATAGTGTTAGATAACTAGAGAAGACATGGAAGCGTTCTAGACTAAGAGAATGGTTCTGAACTAAAGATACTCAGAGGTGAGAATGCATAATGTGTGTTTTCAGGGCAGTGGGTAGACCAGTGTTACTAGTGGACTTGGTTTGGGAGTTGGAGACTAGTGAGGTGAGATTGTGAAGGGCCTTGAATCCCAGGTTAGGTCCTCAAACTGTATTACAGAAAACATAAAAAAAAATCACCAAAGGCTTTCAAAAATGAACAGATGTCCAACCTAGCCCAGGGGTCAGCAACATTTTGCCCTGGGTCCAATTCCTTTCTCATAGTTACAAGTTATTAAAGATTCTGCCTATCAAACATACTATTAATAGTAGTATAATATTAATATAATAATATTAGTAAATTAATATAATAGTATCAATATATTCCTTTTGCCATGGTTATAATCAAAGGAATCTATAACTGTCAATTAATATTTTTGATTATCATAAAAAATAAGCATTTTCTCACTAGATTGACTTAATTCTAACTCAGTGTGAATATGAAAACAGGCATAGACATAAAGGTGAAATATGATTTCTGATAGGACTTCTAAAACATAAAAAAAAGCTTCTGAGCCCCTTTCCCCTCCATTGGTATCATCCAAAGGCCTGTTTCTGGGAGTTTAGGGAGTTTAGGGACCACATCTGGGACCCAGTGACCTGGGCTATGTTGCAGAGGCCTTCTGGGTTGATAGTTAGAGGGCTGCCAGAGTCATGTCCACACGGGCTCAAACTCCCTTCGAGATCAACGTTTTGGCAGTGTCCCCAGTTCCTCACACCATCTGCTGACACTATTGCAGCATAGGCCATCTGGTTACTAGGTTGGACAGTCCCCCTCCAGGCTCCTTTGAGTCAGAATTAATGCCCCATTGATTGGTTCACAGAAGAAATTGGTTGCACAAGAAACAAGCCTTTTTCCTGCTTTTCCTCCTCTCTTTGATTATCTCTGGGAATCCGCCTTTGCCTCCATAAGACCAAATTATCTCATGAGGTCAGCTTGAAGCTCATATTTTGAAATCAAAGTTTCCATACTGCAACTGACCCACCTGGGTGAAACACTTTAGTCATCCATCCTTTCAGCCAGCCAGCCATTTATTCATTCAACAAATGTTTAACAAGAAACAACAGAGTGAAGCTAACCATATCCCAGTTGGCCCAGGACAACTCCAGCTTAGTCCTGTTTTTTTTTTTGTTTTTTTTTTTGATATCAGTATTATCATTTCAATTTCATAAGTGCCCCAGTTTGGACAACAAATTATATGGTCATCATAAGCCAACCATAGTGTTTAAGAGAGTCTTTAAAAAGCACAGTGGGTAAGAACATATGTTTAAGACAATACCTGCGATCAAAGTCTGGTTCTACCACATAATAGCTGTGTGACCTTGGACAAGTCACTAACCTGTCTATGTCTTATTTTACCCATCTGTAAAATGAGACGAATAATAGGACTTCTGTCGTGGAGTTAATGTGAGAACCAGAAGACCTATCCTACATGAAGACACATGACAAGCACTGTGGGACAATTTGCTATTATTATGCAAAAACACATCTGGTTCCTGTCCATAGAGGCTATATAGTCCAGCAAACTCACAATTTTTTAAAGTTTATTTTATTTAAATTCAATTAAACATATAGTGTATGATTAGTTTCAGAGGTAGAGTTCAGGGATTCATCAGTTGCATGTAACCCCCAGTGCTCATTACATCAAGTGCCCTCCTTAATGTCCATCACCCAGTTACCCCATCCCCCTCCCCTCCAGCACCCTTCAGTTTGTTTCCTATAGGTAAGAGTCTCTTATGGTTTGTGTCCCTCTCTGTTTTCAAAAATTCACAATTTTATAAAGAAAAGAAGTTTCTTATTAACAAAGATACTGAAATGTTACCATACATTTCATAAATATTTTCAAATATTATAAAATTTATTTATCAAGTTACAAAGAAGGAGAAACAGTTTGATAGGTAGTGGGTATATAAATAGGTCTGCCCAGCTACCAGTGGCCTGAAGAAAATTAGTATTAGGAAAAAATGATGAAAATTTAAGAATTCTAATGACATGGATAAAATCTCACCCTAAAATAGATTGAATTAAAAAGAGCACTACTCAAACCAGTTCAGTGAGATACCCATACTGACAATATTGGTGCCTGTCAACCCCAAAGTCCCCGAATCTCTGAAAGAAAGATGCATTGCTTATTTTTAACAAAATGGAATAAAGTAGACCATGAGTCACCAAACTTGATAGACTTACCTTTTCTGTTTGTTGGCATCTCATAGATGGCAATTAAAGTTGCATCCAGGAAAAGAGGGGGGTGGTTTGTACAGCAATGGATTATGAGCTAAAGTGCTAGATTATTTGTAATTCAACATTCAGGAAGCATCTGCTGCGTGGAGAATTTGACACCTGGTCCACAGAACCCTCCTGTGTGTTGTCCCCTCAGTGAAGATCACCCCCACCACCCTCCCCCCGTAGTTCTTTTCCTAGGAGTTCACTACAGTAAACTCAGTGCAGGCTTTAGCAGAAGAGCTCACTCTAAAGGTCTTTGGGTTTTAATCATTTTAAAATTTTTCTTATGCTTCTCACTCTTCATCACAAAGTGAATAGGGCACCCTTTTGTTTTACACAATTATATTCAATTATCATATCTTAACAAGACATTATTTATGATTCCAACTGGGTTACTAATGTTTTTTTCATTGTTAACAGTAAAGCCAAAAATTAGAGACACGTCCTCTAACTTAACATTGTAAAGACACTCATACTAGGAGATCTAGTTGGTGGCAAGTAATATATCCAAATGATGAAAGGAGACATAAAATAAAGGGCTAGAAGTGTGTTCACTTCCTAAGTAAGTGGGACACTAGCACTATCTAAAATATAGTCTTAAATCTCTTATGTGTACATAAAATAAAGTGAGTTTTATATACCACTTAACTCAAATTTATCTTCCATTTCATTTGTATAGTAATTACATTCATACTCAGTGATACAAGGAATGGTAATGAACCTCTTTGGAAAATGTTAAAGTGTTCCTAAATGTACAATAACTCCTCTCCCTGTCTCATTATTTTTCCCTTCACGTACGTCTCATGTAATCATTTCAGTGATACTGAGTTCATTGTGGGGAGGTTTATGCCTAGAAAAGGTTTTCACCAATTCTGTGCCTCCATTATTACAGTAGCAAGGTGGAGAAGGTTCCCTGATCTCCCAGAATGTCGTGTTGGATGTCTCGGTTCTATAAATAGTTTGCCTTGACATTTGCATTATATCAGCTGATGATTATCATGCCCTAATTTCCATTTCAGTGTGTCAGTGATCTTCTATATTAGGTACATGCTATTCAGAGATGGTCCTCCATGGTCAGATCCTTTTCCCTTAAACAATTTATTTTTTTTTATTTTTTTTTTAAGATTTATTTTATTTTATTTATTTGAGAGAGCGAGAATGAGAGAGAGTACATGAGAGGGGGGAGGGTCAGAGGGAGAAGCAGGCTCCCTGCTGAGCAGGGAGCCCGATGCGGGACTCGAGCCCGGGACTCCAGGATCATGACCTGAGCCGAAGGCAGTCGCTTAACCAACTGAGCCACCCAGGCGCCCTAAACAATTTATTTTTAACAACTTTTAGCAAATCCTACCTTTCAAGCCTCCCAGTCGGGGTTCTTTTCTGCTAATCTGCCCAAGCAAGGAATAAAATAAAAACACCTCTTCCACCATGCAGTGAGAACTTTACTTCTGCCAAAGTGAAGGGAAATATTTCCACATTTGTCTAGTACATATTTTTATTCTACATCCTCACACACACCTTATATTTTAAGGCAGTTTTCTGAACTAAGTGCTTTATTTGCTCACTGATAGAAATATTAGAATCATAACCAGTTTTCTTCCTTGAGGCTGTGACTGGGAGATTAAGGTGTACTTTTTTTTAAGATTTATTTATTTATTTATTTGAGAGAGAGAGAGCACAAGCGGGAGAAGGAGACAGAATCTCAAGCTGATTCCCCACTAAGCGTGGAGCCTGATGAGGGGCTCATCTCACCACCCTGAGATCACAACCTGAGCCAAAACCAAGAGTTGGAGGCCTAACCCACTGAGCCCCCAGGTGCCCTTGGGAGATTAAGGTGTATATATGAGAGAATCAATGTTTTCCTAAGAATAAAGTCAGAGAAGTTGTAGGCAATGATATCTGGGTGCTAGGCTGCAAAAGAAAGAAAAAGGAGTATGACTGTCTCAGCAGTGGAATTATGGAGACCTTAGGAACTGAGGTAAAGGCCCCAAGACTATTAGCTCTGCATAAGAATGTGTTTAAGAGTTGAGTACTTGTGAGGAGAAGCCAAAAGAGGGCGCCATCGTAAGTATTTTTTCAGTGTGGAATTCTTTCCATAATCAACTTCATGTCATATTTTTTTTTTTAATGGATGTGAGCTTTAAATATTTGAAACACGGGTAATCATTAGATCCTAAAAATGAGTTAGTCGAGACGATGGTGAATATAACCTTCCCTCTGTATAAGAAAAGACCCGACAGGGAGGAGCAGGCCTGAAGTGGTGCGGTTTGGCCCGTCTTCGTCATTTAGCAGTGGCCTCATGTGAGAATGCTCTGGACTGCCTTCTGTTTCTGTTTCACCCCATTAATTGTGCTAAAGAAATACACTTGGCATCGACGCTGGGTAGTCTCATTTAGCCCCAGTGGCTGCCAAAGGACTAAGGCCATTAACTGAGGCAGCTCAAACGGAGCCGAACGCTCCACCAGTAAGGCAACAGGCTGCCCTCCATCACTGACGATGGGGCCTGTGGGAGTGTTTGTTCATGCAGACCAAATGTGCCCCACCAAGGCGAGACATTTGAAAAGGTACGGGCTGCGATACTGTCCTTTGAATCCCCAGGGCTTCCCTTCTCAATTCTATTCCCCTGCCGTCTCCTGACTGTCTTGAGGTCTTTCACAAAAGAAAATGAAGAATGCAAATACAAACTGTAAGTTAGAACACAATTTTAAAAGTGCCACAGTAAATTTGAGCACCTGAAATTAGAAGTTACTCAGTTACCCCTTGGTAATGATAACTCTCTGGTAACTGTCTCTGTGAGCTGATACAGTGAAGAACAGCAAGCACATGATCCCTTGCCCTGGAGTCCATCAGAGAGAAACTTTACACACACACACACATCTGTAGTTAGTGTGTTTCTGTCACAATTCAGTAGTCCTGGTAGCAGTAAAGAAGCAAAATCAATGTAGGATGCTTTACCTATAGTCCCACCTAGAGGCAGGAGGACGAACCAGCTAGAAAATATTTTTTCATGTTTCTTCCCAAAAGGCTCCATTTGATTTTGATTTTATTCTGTGTTAACACTTTCTCGTTATTTCTCATACCGGGTTTTTTGTAAACTACAACAAAGCAAGAATGTGTTGAGTCTACTGAAGATGTCAGTGAAACCGTTTGGGGGTTAAAAGAAGACACAGGGCTAGTTCCCAAAATGTTCTAATCTCCAGTGAGTCACTAGACCTCTTCCTGATGAACTTCAGAATAAACACATCAGCAAAGAGTCTTAAGGCTGCCTGATTTTACCATTCCTGTAGAACTGTACCTGAAGAGAAGTTTCTTCCCCTGTCAAACTTCACAGTGTTTACATACCAAGATCTCTCCTGTAAGGCCCCATGACCACTGTTAGCTAAAATGGTTTCCTATTAATGCTTTTAATAGTATCAATATTTGACAAGCTGTGAAATATTTTTTTTTGATGTGCCATTTACAATTACTCCTCTGAAGGCTCACCTCAGAGCACCAGCCAGTGCTAGGCATTACCCAGGAACAATGAGTGTGCAATAATTTAGTCTTAAACCTGGATAGCTCAGGGCACCTGGGTGGCTCAGTTGGTTAAGCAACTGCCTTCGGCTCAGGTCATGATCCTGGAGTCCCAGGGTCAAGTCCCTCATGGGGCTCCCTGCTCAATGGGAAGCCTGCTTCTCCCTCTGACCCTCCCCGCTCTCATGCTCTCTCTCTCTCTCATTCTCTCTCAAATGAATAAATAAAATCTTAAAAAAAAAAAGAACCCGGATAGCTCAGTATTGAGTATGACTTCTTTTAGCTGCATTTTATGGAGGTAAAAATCAAGTTAAATAGTACATCTAGGTCACCAATACAGGCTTGACGCCATAGACCATGCCAGTGCATTTTCCAGAAGGTATTCTGTGGATGACCTGCATTAGAATCACCAGGGAAGCTTATCGAAAATATAGATTCCTGGATCTTAGGAAAGAACCACAGAATTAGGGGAGGGGGTAGATACCAGGCCTCTGCATTTTTATCAAGCACCTCAGTGATTGTTAACCTACACTGTATAGAGTTGAACAGCCTCCTGATGCTGCAGGAGAATTACAGGGCACAAAATGTGAAGGGATGCTGGGTGGGGTGCATCTGGCTCTGACATTTCTGTTCTAATCACTAAGTAACCACAGGGTTTCAAAGATTACCCAGGTGACCTCAGCATGTTCAAGAGGAGGCCAGAACAAGAGCTTAATATTTTCTATGGCCAAGTGGACATTAACTTTGCACTGTTCACAAGTCTCCAAAGAAAATTTGGCTAATGAAAGAAAAACAAGCAGATTGGAGGTGGGGTGGGGGTGGGGGGGCATTGGAATGTTGGAATAAAATGAGAAAATGAATTTGGCGATTTGATTGGCTGGAGTTGAAAAGCTTACTGCAGGACTCAGCCTATTGCTGATCAAAAAGTGGGGCAAGGAAAAAGCTGGAACTTTCCCCAATCTTCCCATATTTTCCTTAGGCTTTGATGGATGCTGCTATCCAGTGATTAATTGCAGCATCCCCAGTTACATAAATGCTTAGCAGCAACTTCTTCTTCTTCTTTTTTAATTCTTTTTTTTAATTTTATTATGTTATGTTAATCACCATACATTACATCATTAGTTTTTGATGTAGTGTTCCATGATTCATTGTTGGCGTATAACACCCAGTGCTCCATGCAGAACGTGCCCTCTTTAATACCCATCACCAGGCTAACCCATCCCCCCGTCACCCTCCCCTCTTATTCTAACAAACAAAAACTCCTCAATCTGGGTTAAATGCTTCTCCTAAGACAGTGCATCCAGAAAATTCACAGCTGAAATTTCAGCTAACCACATTCTATAGAGAACTCTCAGCCATTCAGGTGAGTACTGAATGATAACAGTGCTCAAGGCTAGAAGTAGCGTTCATCTGAAAAGAACACTCTCGAATCAGTGGACCATTGTTCCGCCAGGTTTGCATGTGGGTGACTCTGAGATGGATATGTTTTTCTTCCCCAGTCTCAGGAGGCCCAGGTGCTGAAACAACTGGCAGAGAAGAGGGAACATGAGCGAGAAGTCCTTCAGAAGGCTTTGGAGGAGAACAACAACTTCAGCAAAATGGCGGAGGAAAAGCTGATCCTGAAAATGGAACAAATTAAAGAAAACCGTGAGGCTAATCTAGCTGCTATTATTGAACGTCTGCAGGAAAAGGTAATCCTGGCAAAGTTCTGGGCATAAGCATGCGTTCATATGCAACACAGCTGGGTGAGCTCTCAAATGCCCTGGCACCCGAGACTTAGTCAAAACTTGCTTCAAGTGAAAAGACAGCCAACCCCTTGGGCAGGTTCTCCCATGGTAGCATTGACTTCATGGGCACTGCACCGTGGTAGAGGAATAGGAACCCAACAATGAAGCTAGAACTGGGTCAGATTTTTTTAGCGGTGAATGAATTCAGGGAGGCTGATCCATGCTTTTCAAGTATAGAAAAGACTTCTGTACAAACTTGAAGAACCAGCCTACTAGAAAAATATTAAATTGGAAATATGAAATATGCCATATAAGTAATAATTAGTAAGTAACAATAATATATAATAAAATAATACATTTGATATTTACTTCACTAAAATGTAATGCTAAATATATAAATAATAATTTGGAAAAATACATTTGTCAGAAAATGACAGAATACCTATAAAAAAACGAGAAGCCCATAATCTCCATGTAGGAAAATCTACGTGGAAAACTAGGGTATAATAACATTGCATGAAACCAAAGCAAAGGGGAGCTAGTAAGGGATGTTCATTTCCCAAAGTTCTCATATCCTGGTGCCTTTCTTCTCAGCAACTCTTCAATCGGGTTGAGCAGTGCTGGAGATTCTCTGGAAAGTGTTCTCTCTTTCCTTTTTGTGGGCTCTATTGCTATCTATCCACCACCACCCAGAAAACTTTCCTTTGAAGATGTATAGCTATAAATAGTTTAGCTTTTCCATCTCCAGAAATTGGATGAAGCATTGAGAAATATGATTTTTTGAGAAACAATGCCTCAGTCCTTTCCTGAGCAATTGCCCCCAGCACCAGTACTGAGTGCTATGACATGTTGGCACTGGAGAGAAAAGTTGGACTCTCCCTGTCATCAGAGCATTAAGAATCTAGACAGGATCAGCCTCCTGTTTTCCGAGTATTTCTTAGGAAAACTCATCTCGTCTACTAGAATTGGCCCATCTCATCTAAGAATCAGGCAACCCTATTCTGATGTTCTCATCTATTCTGATGACTCTGTCTTCACTCCCATTCTCCGATTACAAATGTCAGGCCAGAACCAAAAGAAATCAGGCATAAAACCTAAAAATATAAACATTTAATTCCATGGAGACTTTGGTGGGTATCTGTGCTCTTGAGGAATTTTTGAAAGCATTGCTGGGGAAGCGTGTGTGGGCTGACACAGCAGGAGGACACCGAGGCTCTCCGAGGTGTAGAGAGAAAGCACTGGGTGACCTGGGCAGGAGCGGAGAGCCACTGAATGCCTTGGTCAGAACCTTAAAGTTACTTATATAAGCTAGTGCTTCCAACACTCTCAGAACAATGTCGTTGTGCTTCGCCTAAGTGCATCAGGTCAGAATTTGAAGGGGCACTTCGGCTCTCTGCGTGTTACACGTGGTGGTACCATAGCAAGTGCTTTGCTGAGATGCAGGAGAGCAAAGTTCCAGTGGATGAAACTTATGCCCCTCACCTTGAACCATTTGGTCTTCTTCCATTTATCCTCCGCTCACACGTTTATGCACAACCAAGGAGATTCTTGCTGACTGGAGCTGGTACCATGGACAGCAAAAGACCACCATGTATTCTGCTCTGAATAATTATGAGTCAACTCTCTCATATCCTAGGCCCGAAAAAAAAAATCAAGTGGAGTTGCTAGGAATGGGACATGCTGGTCATATTCCAGGATTTTCCATTAGACCTTAGTATCCAGTGCAAGATTTATATCATCAACCACCAAGACCATTATTGTTTTTGAAATTACACATATATAAATATGCAGCATGTCCCTCTTGATTTCAATTATAAAATGGTACGTGAAATTTCCATGTTTTAACTAGTATTTCCAGAAGTGTTCAATTTTAATAGGCAGTTTCTTTTTCTCTGTGTGTTTCTCTTCACTCACTCCCTGCCCAGCACCTTTTTTCACTCTTCCCCATTCTCACCCAGATTTAGTCTCTACCCTCTTTCAGACACACATGCATACAGACGTGCAATTTGTCCTGGAAATAATCAACCTGTGGACAGCTTAACATTCCTGATATGAAGCTGCAGAATCTCCAGGGGTGAGACCCAGGCATCTATATTTTTTTAAAACTCTCCAGATGACTCCAATATTCAGCCAGGTTTGAGAACTAGTGGTTTATATATTCTGATTTAAATCTCAGCTGACAATATTCTATCCCATGCTGAATGATACAGTGCAGATCATTTGTAAGACCACATTTCCCCTGGCATTTCATAGCCACAGAGATGCTTTTCAAATCTAATGAGATCTTTGGCCAGGGTTAGCCAAGATCTATTATCTTCTCCATAAAGTGGAGAGACTCCTTATGGAATACCAAATTTACTTCCTTTTGATGTATTTTAAATATGTTTTCTTT
This sequence comes from Mirounga angustirostris, assembly GCF_029215605.1. Classification (NCBI taxonomy): domain Eukaryota; kingdom Metazoa; phylum Chordata; class Mammalia; order Carnivora; family Phocidae; genus Mirounga; species Mirounga angustirostris. Next base: position 53,769,191 of record NW_026991712.1, on the reverse strand, counting down.
TTCCTAAAATAAGACAAAGTAAGTTTTTTATTATTACCTATGTCTAGCCTTTTGTTTGAATGAAATTACTGCACTGAGATTAAAATTAAAAAAAGAATCAGTAATAATAGTAATGCTGAAAATGCATGAAACTGCTAACATACATAAGCTGTTCTGGAATCTGATGCCTCAAAAGATGATTACACTGAAAATGAGACCTATTAATGAGTTAGCCATTCAATGAGTATTTATGGAGTACTGACCATGTGCTTAGAAACCTGGAAGGGGATGTAATATCAAAGAGCATTTACTAACCATCTCTTTCCCCATGCAGGCAATATAAAACCCAGCAATAAATAACCTAGCAGCAAAAATTAGAGAATAAGTCAACATATCATATGAACCAATAGAGATAGTAAATACAAAAGCACTGGGAAAATGTGAGTAAAAATAAATCCACATCAAGGCTAACACACTAAATTCCCACCATTTTGACAGGCCTCACTGACCCTATCAATTAGCCAGGAGACGTGATACAATTCCACGTGAGCTTTTGCCAGCACTCTGCCTCCCCCTCACCCTGCCCTTCACCCCTCAAGTAAGAGAACAGAGCATCCGAGCAGAGCATGTCTTCCCGTGGTGTCCATGGTTTCTTGGGTGTCATTCACTGATAACGTCCCACAAACTTCTTGGACTCAGCCATGTTAGGCTCAGAGTCTTTAGCTAAAACTGAAAGCCTAAAGCAAAAGCCATCTCAATTGCACTTTAGAATCCACTGAAGTACTCTTTAAACTAAGAGATTTCGATGTAATTGTCTGGGAAGGGACCCCGAGTTCAGTATTACTTTTAAAATTTGCCAGTCGGCGCTAATATTTAGCAGGAGTTGAGAACTACTGAGCTAAAGACTTCTTAAATATGCTTTGTTATGTTGTCATAAATTATATTTAAATATTCTTTAATCTGTGTTCCATAAAACTGTTCTTTTTTCCTTCAAAAAAGAATTTTACACTTTTTTTTTTCAATTTCTGTTTTCATAACACCTCACCTCAACACTCCAGCTTATTATATAGAAAGGAATCAAATGTGGAGAAAAGTGTGGATGAAGGAGGGGCTATGCCACAAAGAGCTACACTAGGCTGATCTGTTTCTGTCACTCAAATCGAAATTACACATACCCAACAGTCTTCAAGTTGAGTGACATAAATAGTCATCCCCAGGACTCAAGTGTAGTCTGTGGATTATGAGTGACACTCTGGTGAAGTTTAAAATGTTCTTATTCTTGGGATAGAATAATAGAAAGAGACACAGAGACAGAGACCGAGATGGAGACAGAAAGAAAAGCACCTGTTCCTGCCACACAGAAAGGATTAAAGAGACACTTTCTTCCTCCCCTAACATGTCCTTCCTCCCCTAACGCTCAACAGTATCCTGCAGAAAATGCGCTGCCTGGCCCACCAGGAACCCTGAGTAGCAACAGCTCTCTCATCAGACCCGAACAGGATCTGTAGTGGCTAATTTTGAAAAATCAGTTAAAGTGAAAAATAATACATACATTCATTAAACACGTAAATTTAACATCAAACATTTAAATGTACAGCCAATTACCAATCTTTTGATGTAGGCCAGGACCTTTGTGAGAAGTGGATCAGTTAATAGGGGTCCCATGTCCTTTTTTCCCCCCATTTTCCACCTATACCCTATTAGCCGTGTCTTACAGTTTCTGTTTCTTTAAAATTGAGTGAGGACTAAAGACATCTGCAAAATAATATGGATATATAGGATCTATACCACTTTTCTTTTTTTACAGTTTCTCCTCGCTTTTATAGTTGATCCAATATCTGATCATAATTCCCTTCCTCGAGTATTTCCAAAGCTTACCTTCCACCCTCACAATTTTCTATTACTGTAATATTTAATTGAGTCATATAATTAAATTTTCAACCAGCTAGCAGAACAGGCTGGAAATATCAATGACTGCAAGCAAGCATGTAACTCAACCAGTGAGAGGAAAAGTATGTGGAAATAATAGGGAAGAGCCTCCCAGCCTCACAAGCAACCCAACATTTAGGAGATACCAGGATGATGGAGGGGATGGAGAATGCTGGTTAACCTAGCAGGTCAACTGAAAGGACTTCCACTGAACCTTGTTGAATTCTCCACTTACTTCAAATGGTGTCACATTCTCTTGCTTTTATAGCACAACCCCACCACTCACTAGCCACTGCCAAGACTGCCCAGATCATAATATTGTGACAGAGACCAAAGGAATTTTCCATGGTGTTCAGGAGTGAGAGAAACAAAAAAAGGAGATGCCTTGACAGCTACTTTACCTAGCCAACCACAAAGGACAGTACTTAGGAAATAAGAGTTGTTTTAGTATAATTGATAATTTCACCTCTAACAATATAGAAAAGTTGAAGTGAAAACATTATAGCCATTATTTCAGGGACAATCACATCACATAATATGATATAGCTTAAAATAATAAAAATAGTTTGAGGGAATAAGATTCTGTGATTCTTTTCCTAAAGGATGATTTTGATGCTATATAACTCTTTAGATCGAGATTTCAGCCATTATTAGTTTTCATCTATGGTCAATTTTTATTCTTCTCATCTGACTTTGTTTTTTGGGGGGGGTTCATTCTTATTCACAAGTGCCATTTATGTATTTACTATTGAACATATCAGATGAATGAATAATGAAAGGAAAAGAGGAGTTAAAACTAGCTGTTACCAATTGGTCCCTGTAGGCCAGCCATTTTGCATGTACTATTGCATGTAATCCAAACAACAACCCTGAAAGGAGATACTGTTATTGTTCCTGTTGCACATCTAAGGAACTTTGTCCTTAGAAAGATTACGCCATTTGGTCAAGATCACAAAGCTAAGTAGACCACAGAGTCTAGATTTGAACCCATGTCTTTTTGATTCCCAACATCTATACTAAGCTAGAGCTGCAATTCTTTGTCAATCATCAAACACTGCTCAGTAAGCAGGCTTGGCAGTACCATTGGAAGTTTACACTCTGGTAACCACTGTCATCTTGATATATATGAAAACATGCCTTCCTGGCACTCACAGCTCACTCCTGACCCCTCTTTTGTTTTGCAAGTGCATGGTCATTTGTCAAAAAGAATTCTTGATGATATTGATTGACCTCATTTTGCATTTAAATAGACTCAGATAACAGAATTTCATAGATGGAACTGATACTCTGGGTCATCTAATTCAAATCCCTGGTTTGTATTTGATACCTAGTGAGGCAAAGGAGACATTAAAAGGTAAAGAGAAAAAAAGGAAGACCTCATATTTCTTGACTTCCAGCACAGAAATCTCTCTAATCACATTTTCTTAAGGAATTGGAATTTTTCCTAACTTTTCCTTTCATACATATTTGCGTATCAAGGGAATAGTTGCATACAATGCTAAAAGATGATTTATTACACTTCCCTTATATTGATGGGAGGAAGGAGGGAAATCGCAGAGAACTTTGTAAATGTAGATCTGCTTCAGTCTGTCTTACCAAGCGAATGACAGCACCCGCCGAATAGTGGAAGCTCAATAATGAGGTGCATCTTGTCAAAGAATAGCCTTGACTTTTTTATGAGCTTTCTCAGAGCATCACAACTACCTTAGTAACTTCTAACAATTGTGGTTTCCTGATTTAAAAAATAAAAATAAAAAATAAAAAAGACTATGTTGAAAACCTCCCGCATGTCTGCCCTTTGATTCTCCCACATTCTGATAGAAAGTCAAATTACAGTTTCATGGGTGTATATTTGGGGATTTGAATACAAAGTTTGCAAATAATATATTTACTAAACTACCTGAAAATAAACAATATTTTTCCTAGAAACTCAGAAATAATTTATTTTCCCCTTTTTAATGTTTCTCTCCAGCTCACAGATCTGTTTGTTCTTTCCTGTAGCAGAACCCATTTCCTTACAACTAATTTTGAGTTTCATAAGAAGTGTGTTCCAGGGAGGCCCAGGAATACTAATTATAATGCTCCCTGTTAGAAATTTGAGTTTGTATCAATCCTTAGGCGTGGGTCTCTGTTATTTTGCCCTAGTATACTAGTGGTCTGGGCTTTTTCTCAGTTTTTGTCAGAGCTCAGCTCTCACTAATTACCTTCTTGCTGCGTGAGAAAGATTTTGCTGCATGTTTTTCCTCATGATGGCGGGACAAAAAGAAGGAAGGGTCAGCTGTATCTCTGCTCCTTCCTCTGTGACATTTCTAAATGGGACAGACATGACTTCCTCATATAAGCTTTTTCCCCCTTCTCGTCACGGCTTTTCAACATACACAAAAAGCTCATTTAAACCAATTAAATAAAATTGTGTTTCAACTCACTGCAGTCAACTTCCTCCTTAGTCCAATTCTATCTTTGAAGGAAGTGTAAGATGTTATACGCCTTTTTCTCCCAGCACCCACATTTGAAAAGATACATGTTGCCGCACAACTATTAAATCTTTTCCCTCCGCTAACAGTGAGGTTGTGGAGTGGTAGTTAACAGAGTGGGCTGTAGAGCCGGGCTTCCCGACGTGGAGTCCCAGCTCTGCCGCTTGTTAGTTCTGTGATCTTGGGCAAGTGGCATAGGCTTTCCGTGCCTCAGTTTCTTCGTCTGTTAAATGGGAACCAGAATAATGCCTCTACCGTGGGATTGTTGTGAGGAGGAACAGGGAACTTAACAGGTAAAAATTTGTATTTATGCAGAACTGCTTACCTATTAAGTGCTTAATAAGTGCTCAGTATTGTAAAGAACACAGCAAGCAGGGACTCATTGAGATTAATCGAGTTTAATGATAAGATTTACTTTACAGCTGGTCAAGGTCTTTGCCCCTGAACTAAGGGAATCCATAGAGCCAGAAGAAATTTCTGGAGCTCCAGGGGGAAAAAATAGCAATATAAATAATACTCTAAGTAGAAAAAGAAATAATACTAATAATTTTTAGCATTTTAAAATTTCAATTCAACAAGCAATTATTTAGTACCTATGATATGCAAGACAAGGGGTTTATAGTCATTCAGTATAGAACTGTGTACTGAAAAATACCTGATCCACCCTTCCCCTCAGTTCCCTCCACAGAAAGTTCAGTTCCCAAACCAAACTTAGCGCCTCAGTTCCTCATGTAAATAAACAATCACGGGCTTAGTGCGGAACACTCTGCTATGCCCAGCAAGTGTAACAGAAGTGAGAAAATACAGTCCTGGCCTTCAGTGAGCTTATATACAAGCTTCTACTTAATATAGAAGATGAGACAAGAACAGGAATGCCCATCCTAGAAGTTAAAATAAAATGGCTGCCACTTATAAGCAAAGGTTTATGCAGGTGTTCAAAAGAAAAGTAAGATTAATTTTATTTTGTGGTCTCCTGAAAATCTTCGTGGAGGAAGACATAACTGCCACAGGTTTTAAAGAGTAGGTTTTTGATCCTGACCAAATAGAGACAGAAGACTAGGAATCTCAAGCATTAAAAATGGCATGAAAAGACAACTCCATTATATAAAAACATCAAGTATGTGTATGTAGGAGAAGAGTGGAGGGTAAGGCTGGAAAGGTCATTTGGACTCAAGCTTTGAAAGGCCCTGACAAACAGGGTAAACATTTAGGAAGCATACAAAAAGGCTTCTTCCGGTTCCATGGTGTAGTGGTTAGCACATCTGCCTTACAAAAAGGCTTCTTCCTGCAACTAATCCTCTCGAAGTGTCCACTGGCAATTATAAGGCCCTTAACAGATTCAGGAAGAGGGAAAAAAAGAAACCATTACAAATGACAGGGTAAGCAACAATGTGATGTTTTATTGCTACTTCCTGGATTTAGACAGTAGTCATCATATTCAAAATTCTCTTAATCATAGGACCTTTCGATCATAGTTTTGATCAAATACAGCATTAAGGTTTTTTAAGACGCTGTAAGTCTTATAAGATCCTCCATAATATGACACTTCCTGGGTCTCCTGTGGTCATGTCCCGTGAAATGAGAAAATTTCCTAAAGATAGACACCAAACAACTGGGTGACTTTCAGTGAGACACGTACCCTGTAAAGGAGTAGGCAGGCCTTCCCGGGTCTCCGTGGAGCAGAGAGCCGGGCTCTGTGACGTTGCTTCTCCCTTTGGTGTTTTCCAGGAGAGGCATGCTGCCGAGGTGCGCAGGAACAAGGAGCTCCAGGTTGAACTTTCCGGCTGAAGCGATGGAGGGTATGGCACGCCCCACCATTAGTAAATCCCCCTGCCTATATTATAATGGATCATGCGATATCAGTATGGGAAATGTATGACATGGTTTAAAAAGAACTCATTATAAAAAACAAAAAACAGAATCAAAAATTAAAAAAAAAAAATTCAATGCGGTCTCTTTGCAGAATGTTTTGCTTGATGTTTAAAAAAATACCTTGGATCTTATTTTGTAAATACTTACATTTTTGTTAAAAAATACAAGTATTGCATTATGCAAGTTATTTCATAATCTTACGTGTCCTGTAACAGGCTTTTGATGTTGTGTCTTTCCACTCAAATGAATTTGCTAGGTCTGTTCTTTTTGAACCCTTCATGTTGAACTCCATTCCCTGCCCTTTTCATCCCAACAGAAAAATGAGGTCAGTAGACAGTCCACGGTGCTAGAAACCCACCATTGCCTAATGACCTAGACGGCTGTGTAATCTCTGAACTTGACTAAGACCATACCTAGGTTACAGGTATCATGATTCCACGCAAACCTCCACATTTGTTCACTCATAATCTACTAACTGCCTAGAAACTACAAAACCAGGCTGAGAAAAAAAAAAACAAACAAACAAACACCATTCATAGCATTTACTTCTGCTTCTACTGGATTATGTGCTACAAATGTGCTTTGGCTTTAGAAAGGGATGGATGAGAAGACAGATCTGAGATCAGTCTGGGTAGAAGCAAAAAGTTGAACCTCTTAAAACTGCTGAACACGGATCCAAATCCAAATGGTTCAAGCAGCCATGAAATCGCTCTTCATGAAGTGGGCTTAATTCTCTAGTTTAAGTTCTTTTGATGGAATGAATTACTTAATGTGTCAGGTGGCTTATTTGTGGATGCCATGATTGATGATGTTCATTTTAAGCTCTTACCTATAGTACAAGTACATGATGCTACTGAGTATTTTTCCACTTGGAAACTGTGAGCTGGTTGTTGCATTAAAACACACACACGAACAAGATCAAAAACACTGCGGACTTTCACTCAAGCTGGTCTTTCTTCCCCAGTGTGAGGCAATCCTGCCTATTAAAATAAAAAGAAACTTACTCCATCCGTGAGGGCTGATACAGCTAAGGGGGCTAGGCAGGGCATTTGTGCCAACTAAGAATCACCGGACACCCACCATAAGTACCTATCGCAGTTTTGAAGTCGTTTCTCCCCCAAATCCCAACTCCTGAAGGTTGCTGCCTGCCTATTTACTCTTCATTAGTGCTATTTTCCTGTATGTCGTTGTGAGCAAGCTGTGATTAATAAAGAATTGGAGTTCTGTGAACTAACAAAGGTTCGGTCTGGTCTCTTGCCCCTTCACGTATCTGACCCTGGAGTTCAGATTTTGAAAGGGTGGCCATCGGATTAGACAATCCCCTAAGCAGCGAGACAATAATTAGAGTTTGAAGGAAACCTGTGCCCTGCTGACTCACTTCCGTCCTAGGGCAGCCGGCAGCCTCTCTTTTCTCTTTCACTCTGACAGGCCGGCCCAGCAGGCGAGGTCTTCAATCTGTTCCCCTTCAAAAAAAACACTCAGGACCGAAGGAGATAACCATAGGTTCAGACGGAACATTCTGAGAAAGAGACCCCCTTTCAAAGCACTTGGAAGGTTCCTGGCACACCTCGCGTTCTCCCATGTGGGCCCAGACCACCTTTGCCAGTCTGTGAGATGTGATTTCCCTGCCGTGCTGCTGAATTTCGCACTGCCAAGGAGCACACTGCACACATGGACACAGCAGGGTCCTGTCAGTGACCCAGATGGGTCCTCCAGGACCAAAGGAACCACATCCAGCTTTAGCAGAAAATCACAAATGATTGAAACCACACAGACTCATGAATAAGTAAACTGGGCTATCGTCCATAGGAGCACGAACAAGCCAAGTCTGGGAGGGGGGAGGCCACCTGGCCCCCTATCTTGAATATCCTTGATTTATAGGAATCTAACGTCACAGCCATCAATACGCATGCTTACAAACATGAGCTCCATTATCTTCCTTTGGGAAGTCGATCACAGCTTCTGATTAGCATAAAATAATCTGTATTTTCACATTGCTTTTTATATAACTTAGTTTGTAATTTTTTTTTAAAGATTTTATTTATTTATTTGAGAGAGAGAATGAGATAGAGAGAGCATGAGAGGGAGGAGGGTCAGAGGGAGAAGCAGACTCCCTGCCGAGTGGAGAGCCCGATGCGGGACTCGATCCCGGGACTCCAGGATCATGACCTGAGCCGAAGGCAGTCGCTTAACCGACTGAGCCACCCAGGCGCCCTGTAATTTTTTTTATATACCATTATTCGAAGGGTTCCCATTGGGCCAGACCCTGTGATTAAGCCCTGGAAACATGAAAATGAGTGACCACAAGAAGCTCACAATTTACTTGCTTAGGTTTGGCTCAGAACGAGCAAGTAGGATATTTTGGTCTTTCCTTGCAGCATATTGAGGGGAAACATAAAATTTCTGTGAAGGTTTCTGAAATATTAGAATTGGTTGACAAACCTCTCACACTACTTTGTGGGTCCCTAAACTGGAAATGCTGACCAGTCCAACTGCCTAATCCCAAAAGTGAAGAAGCTAAGGCACAGAGAGACAGAGAAGGATAAGTGATTTTGCTCTAGCTCACGAGGCCCACTTAGCGTGATTGCTCTCCTTATTAGTAGCTCATCAGCAGACCATCCTCAAATCTTACCACACCAGTGAGGATGTATTATGTCTTTGAAACTCCCCTAGACTAGACTACTGGTTCCCGAATTTTGGCACGCTTCAGAGTCATTTGGAGGGCTTGTTAAAAATAGATTGCTGAGCTCCAACCGCAGAATTTCTGATCCTGAGGTCTGTGTGGCAGCCTGAGAATGTGCATTTCTATCATGTTCCCAAGTGGTACTAACCTCACTTGAGAGACCCCACTACAAAATGGCATTGATACAGATGTGTGGACTCTTGCTGATGGTCACAATGGTGATATTGTGTCAGTCAGGGCAAGTTCCACTGGGGTGGGCCGTGAAAAAGAACTCACTCAATCGTACTCAAAAAAGTATAAGTGGAACCCAAAGGAATCCAAGAAGAAGAAAAATGAACAACTACACCTTCCAGGTTAATAAAACAATAGAAAGAAAGCATCTAAGAGACAGATGAGGTCGAGGAACCAATAGTCTTGCATCTCTGACACAATGTATTATTTTAGTACGGCTTAAAACATCTCCTCCTGACCCTTTAAGAGTTGAACTAAGAGCTCTTTGCAGGGATGATGTCATTCTGTGAATTATCCACAGATTGTTAGTCTTATTCCACTTAGAATTTTTTTACAGAGTCTAGTTTCCTCAGAAATATGTTTAAATTGCATATATGACTTTGAAATGCACTCTGAAGAAAATTCACATAATCTCATTGGTTTAAAGATTTACCCTCCTCTCCTATTTCTTCTATACTCAAAAATATATGGAACAACTGAGGGTTGAAAAATGTTGTTTTCTCTGGAGGCAAGCACCGGCCTTTACAACATTTCTGAGGAGAAAACATAGGCAAAAATGTACTGATGGCCATCCACCACATCCACCCCCATCCCACTGAGGGAGAGAACAAGAAGGAAGAGATATGACACCCTTGACTTTAGCAACCAAATAATCACCTTTTGTGTTCCCAGCCCTGAACAAGCAATGATCCTTGACTTCTAATCAGACAATTTGCTGAAAATTCCTAAGGCAAACACACAGCCCAAAGCAAAACTAAGATTCCCAAGCTCCTCCCCCATATTACTGTGGAGTCATCTTGGATCCCTCACTGTCCCCACCACCCACCTCCAGTTGATCATCAAGTAGCATCAATTTGACCTCAAAACTGTCCCTCATTTCTTGCTTCTTTTCTATTACCATAATCAGTGCCCTAGTTTGGGTTGTATTAGCCTCTTACAAAAAAACATGTCTCCTTCACTCCACTCTGCTGGAGCTGAATGAAATCTGCGCTCTTCTGCATGGCATTAAAGTGCCTCACTATCCCCCTCATTTCTCAAGAACATTACTCCCCTTGGACACCAAACTATTCACTCTGACAAGAAACTTCTGGTCTCTATGCACATGCTGTACTCTGCCTAGAATTACCTTCACTACAAATTAGCCAGGAGATGCTAGATCAGGCTGTGATAAAACCTACAAAATCTCAGGGAGGCTAGTAAATCACAGAGGCTTCTTTCCTACTCCTGATCCATGTCCAGCATGGGTCACTGTGGACTCTGTGTCACTCCTCACTCTGCACTAAAGGCCACGGAGCTGCCTTTCTCTGAGACACTGCTGGTCACCGTAGAAGGGTGAAAGTGAAAGCAGGCAAATCGTGCACTGGCTCTCCTAAGCTTCTCCCCAGAAACAGCGCACATCACATTTCATTGGCCAAAGCAAGTGATATGTCCACGTTTCACTCCAAATGGGCAGGAAAGTGCAATCCCAACATAAGCTCAGAAGGAAGAAAGCCAGGAATATTTAATGAACAGCACCAGTGACTACCACCCTACTGGTCACCAAACATTCAGTCACTCTCCTTCCCACACGTAAAGCACACTCACACTGTCCTTGTAATAAAATCCCCAGGTCCATTTGACCATAGCAGCAAGCTCAAGGTCCAGGGTCTCTGGGTGATGATGAACATTACTCTCTCTGACAGATGTGGACATGAGTTCTCTTGAGCAGAGATAAATTAATTAGGAAGACAAATGATTTTCCCCAACATATTTAATATACAACGATGAAATGGGGATAAGATGATCACAATAAACACACTTGTTCTAAAGGGAAATAATAGAAGATACATAGCATTCACTGACAATAGAAATTCTGGTGAGACACTGTGAGGGCCCTCTATCCTTGGGATAAAGAGGGAACATTCCTTATTCCTGTCTCTATTCTGATAGCCAGGGAGGAGGTCTCCCATCCATGGTTCTTGGTTCTTGGCTCTTGGCTCTAAGTAGGTCTGCCTGTTCCTTCATTCTCCTTGGCCACATCTACAGGGGCACTGGAGAATGTGCCTTCCTTGGAATCCGAGCAGTTCCCTCAGCCAGCTTGCTGCCCACCATATGGATCCAAGAGTTGCTGAGTTTTTACTGATCATCATATTGGTCCAGATCCTGGCAAGAAACCAATGATACATCACTAGAAATGGGTAGATGAAGAGAAATTAATGATGATTCTATTGCAATAGAATGGTATGGACAGATGAAAAGAAACCAACTAAGGATGGCAAAGCACCAAGGGGGTACCAACAGAGAGAAGCCATTTCCACCCACAGCCTGAAGACCCAGGACACAGCTGTACCTGTAGGTTGCCCAACCTGAGGTTATGACCTTCTGGAGAGGAACTCAGCCTCTAACAAACACAGCCTGGCAAGGAGGGATTGGGGAATAAATGTCCTACCATCCTTCTACTCTCACCCTTCAATCTCTAGCCAAGGCTTCACATTGGCCAAATCCCCAACCAGAAACCAGAGGGCAAGGGAGCCCAGTTGACGAAGCACATAGAAGTCAGCCTCTGGGGGTGGGCAAGAAGAAGAAAGGTAGAGAAAGACCCTGGAGAGACAAACAGAGAATGTGGCCAGCTGCAGCACAGACCACAGACTGATTCAGTGGACAGCATTAATGACAACTATGATGTCTTCTCCCTTATTTGTCATTAGTACTGCCCATTAATTATTCCTGGCATCTTTCCTTTCAGGATTATACTTTCCTGACACGTGGTGTTAGGTAAGGTTGTGTGACCTACTTTGGTCACTGAGATGTGAGCAGAAATAACAGGTGCCACTGAAAGTGGAAGTTTTAAGAGCAAATTCGTGATTCACCACCCTGTTTTCCCTCCACTACTGTGGCCTGGAATAAAGATGAAGACGAGCACAGCCTGCATCTGTGAGAGACATGTAGCATGAGTGAGAGGAACTCTTTTTGTTTTTAGCCTCTGCATTCTGGAGTTGTTTGTTATTCATTAATAAGAATTAGTGGAGTGAAACTCTTTTCACCATCATACAGGTCCTTAGCTAGCCATATCATCTTCAGTTCGAAATTGAATGTTTCAACATCTTTTGAGTGGCTTCTATATCCTCAATTCATCTGAACCCTAAATGCCAAGGAAACCAATTAAAGCCATGATATTGGGAGGGAGGCCGAATCTAACCACCTGAACTATTTGTTTCAGATACGAAAAGGCAAATTGAATGTTTTCATTGGTTTATTATGATGGTAACTATAGTCACCTGCATTGTTTTAAAGGGAAAGAGAACGAAGAGGTAAAAAAAGAAAACTCTGGCATACAAGAGCTTCACATGCACACTTCTATCAACTACCTCTAAAAGTTATAATTTCCTAACACACCAATTCCAGTGACTGAGATTTCAAGAGGCCCTTTTGTGTATTAAAGGGAGATGCAAGGTGTACTAACATTTCCTTTAAATCAGTGGGTACTTGGGGAAATTTTTTGCACACCTGCTTGTAATAAATATGTTACCTCCCACCTGAATACCAGTTAAATAAATGTATCAGTTCAGTTCTGTAAGCTATATGATGGATGCTAGGCTAGACCACATGTTAGTAGGCAGCGGCACATGCAATCATGGAAATTAACTCCTCTCCCTCTTCTTAGAGTCACATCCAAATCTTCTTTCTTCCTTACCCCCCAACAATTCATCTTATACCAAAGGGCAAGGATGTGGTGGATATTTTAGAGGCTAAATCCAAATCCAATGGTGCCTTTCTACTAACTTTCAGGTTAGCATTAAGCACTCAGGTCTTTGAAGAAAAAAAAAATTGCTACCTTCTAGACTCTTCCAATCCTATTTTCCCTATTCATCTCAGTCAAGCTTCCAGAAGCTGTTTCTCTCCCTTCACTTCCCATGTAACCCCTAACCTACGGCCATCTGCCTTCTGTTCTCACCTTTCCAGTTAAACCACCTCTACCACTATATCAATGGCCTCTTTGGTGCTAAACCAAATAAAAACTCTTATACTAAGGTCATCCCCAGGTCTTACCTCCCCTAAGGGCCTTCCTTGTACCTTCACACCCCAGTAGACTGGCCAAACACGACACCCGCCCCCCTCCCCCGCCGTGTTCCCAAAGTACCTGTGCAAAATAGTGTAGTGGTCAAGGGCATGGTCACTGATGGTCACTGGGGCTTAAGGTTCCTGGGCAAGTTGCTTATTTTCTTTAAATTTCTCACCTGTAAGCTGGGGATGATATAATACTAAATGCCTATGGCTGATCGAATCACTGTCCTCAATTTGTTACTCTCTCCATATGTCCTTGCCATTTGTCATGTGACTTGTAGGACCTCCCACTAAAGGAGGCGGAGTATATTTTCCTACCCCGCTTATGTTGAGTTTGACCATGTGTCATACTTTGGCCAATTGAATAATAATAAATCTGACATGAGTAAATTCTGTACATGTACAGAGGCTGGCTACCTTACACTCCCATAGTCTGTCATGAAAATACATCACAGAGGAACTGCTGTAACAACAGGAATGTGGAGACACATGAGCAGACTTAAGTCCAATCAAAAGGCTGGAGCCAAGGCCAGCTGACTGACAGCCTGAAACAGAAAAAAAAAAGCAAGAAAAGTAAATGTTTGTTGTCATGAGCCACCCTCTCTCCCCTGAGTATACTTCTTCTTCTGCAGGTCTCAAGGAGACATACTAAGTACCAACCTTGCTCCTGTTTGCCACTTCTAGATCATTCTACTTCCTCCCTAAAACACCCAGTCTTGAAGTTCATGTCACCCTACTAGTCAACCTCTTTCTCTTCACTGTTGGCATTCACTAGCAACCTCCAGGTGATGTTCCCTCATTTTTCTACGATTTTTAGTTCCTGGATCACTGTAACTCTCTTCAAATCTACTTCTGTTCTAATGATTGGCAATTTTAATATTCACACAATTGAAGCTTCCACGTTCTGCTTTGGGTTGCTTGGCCTCTCCTCCTCAAGGGATCTTGCTCCCCCACTTTTCTTCAGTCGCTCAGCCTTGTGGTTATTCCTAGACCTTCTCATTATCAGTAATCCAAATCCCACCATTATCTCCATTCCTTGCATCTCTTTGACCATCACCTCCTGTCTTTCCAGTTGAATTTCTTTAATACCTTGACTCCTCCCCTTCAACCACACTGGGACTCCAGTCCCTTGATAGTAACTCTTCATGTTCCTTTCCTTCCTCAGTCATCACTTCCCCCCCCACACACACACTTACCAGCTTGTTTTCCCTGGGCAATCATTGCCATCTCTCTCTTATATATCCTTACAACTTCCTCCCTTAATGAGTTGTGCTTAGTTGGCCAAACCCGTAACCCCAGATAAATTAACTCTCCATATGGCCCATGCTTGTATCCATGCTGATGAACATAGCTGCAGAAATCACACAGCTATTCTGACTGATTTCTCTTTAAATTCATGGATATGAGCTTCAGTGGAGCCCTCAGTTTTTCCTGACAATCACACTTTATTTCTCTGGTTTTATCCGTATGTTTTCTCACACCTCCTCAAACTTCCAACATCTTCTCACCTCTGTTCACACTTAGCTGATGACTCTGCTGCCTACTTCACTGAACAAATGAAGTAACTAGAATAGAATATCCATCAACTCCCACCAACACATCTATCCACCTACCACACTTACTTTCTGCTTTTCTGGACGTGACTGCAGATGAGCTCTCCAAAGCTGGGCCTTTCATTTGTGCACTAGAGCCCATCTCCTCTAACCAACTCAGATCTATTGCTCCAGGAAGTCTCTCCTCTCCCTCCTATTTCATCTTTTTTTTTTTTTTCTTTCTACAATGTCAGCGTACAAACCTGCTACTATCTCTTCCATCTTAAAAAAAATTTTCTACTCCATTTTCCATCAGCTACTGACTTATTTCTCTGCTTCACTTCGTAGCAAAACTCCTAAAGCATCTTCTACACTTGCCATCATTTTTCACCCTTTCTTCTCTCACAGGCCCTCTCCAAGAAGGCTTTTACCCCCATTCTACTGTCCCTACACTGTTCTTGTCAGAGCCAACTAAGTGCTGAACAGGGTGAGTGACAAAAGGCTAGACCCATACAAATGCTGAAATTTTGAAACGTCTTATCCTTTATATTATCAA
Organism: Mirounga angustirostris; assembly: GCF_029215605.1. Classification (NCBI taxonomy): domain Eukaryota; kingdom Metazoa; phylum Chordata; class Mammalia; order Carnivora; family Phocidae; genus Mirounga; species Mirounga angustirostris. The sequence continues at coordinate 53,753,891 of NW_026991712.1, read as the reverse complement.
GGGAGATAGTTTACCTACAAAGGAATAAAAATCATATTGCCTCTGACCTCCTCCTGTTGGCAACTCTGAATGCTAAAAGCTAATGGAATGATCTTTTTAAAGTCTTGAGGAAATAATATAGGATTCTATATTCATCAAATGATCAATCAAACATGAAGGCAAAATAAAGATATTTTCAGACATACAAAAACTCGTAAGAGTCATAGCCCATTTCTGAAAAAATTACTCAGGGATATATTCTGCCAATACAAGAAACCAGGAGGATGTATAGATGGTCTCATTATTGTCGGTGAATATGCTAAATATCATCTAACGTCATTCAGCGTCATTCTCGTTCCCTCTGCACCATCCCCAGAGACTAGCAACCTGTGAACCACATTTCCTTTGCCAGCAGAGTTCTTGATATTCTATAGATCCTGTCAATGATAAGCGCTTACATCAGATTTGGAAGGTGGAAGAGAAGAAGGCATTCTTTCCCCTCTGGAATTAGCAGTGGATGTGTGGGCTTCAGTAAACATGATCTTTTGTAGCAGTCACATATCCCTGACAAGGACCCACCTCAGGACAACTGTGACCATGGACAGTGGCCTTTCCTGCCTTCTCCTGGCTCCTGGTGGCCGCAGCAAGTTTCTGACTTTCTGGACGACACAGCTAAGGGCCTTTTGACTTGCATTCTCGCAGGACTTCCAAAGTTCTGGTAAACACTGAATTCCCTTAAATCTCTTCCCATTTGACATAACCACACTGGTTTCTGACTGAATTTTGACCAATAATGGCCCTTTTTAAAAGTAATAACAATTTGGAACTTTAAAAAAAATGTTATCCAGAAAAGTATCATTCATAAAGTGAAATCGTCTGGAGTTCAAGTTCAAATCGGGTTTCTTCTCAAGCCTCTGATCGGGCTCCTCGCATGCTGTCTTAGCACTTAAGAATTCAGCAAATTTGGGGCGCCTGGGTGGCTCAGTCGGTTAAGCATCTGCCTTCAGCTTAGGTCATGATCTCAGAGTCCTGGGATGGAGCCTCATGTTGGGCTCTCTGCCCAGCCGGAAGTCTGCTTCTCCCTTTCCCTCTGCAGCTCCCCCTGCTTGTGCTCTCTCCCTTGCTGTCTTTTTCTCAAATAAATAAAGTCTTTAAAAAAAAAAAAAGAATTCAGCAAATTTAAGAACACAGGAAACCTCAGGAAAAATAGATTATTTCTTAAAATTTCACAAAATCTAGAACACTTACAAAGTGTTGGTGCTAGACTTTTAAATTCTCATGTCCTCCAGAAACTGCAATAAATTCTAGGAAGGTTTTGCCATGCAGTGAAACTCCAAGGGTAATAGAGTAATATATTTATTGAAAGACCCATGAATCTCAGCCTCTGCAAAGAGAAAAACATGTAAAGAAAACTACTGCAAAATGGATATTGCTGTATCTAGAAATCTAAGGCCAATTCCTATTCTATGAACCACTGGGAAGCTAATTTTCATGGCAGCACACTGGCAACAAGGCTTATACACTTTGAATTAGGGGTGAAATTTTAGGAGTGATACCCAGATTTCAGGGTTTCTTTCCTCAATCATTTTAGAGTTGGAATGTTATAAAATGTAGGTTAAAAATTTAAGCACATCCATGGTCTCAGTCTGTACGTGGCACAGACTGAGAAATGCAACACCAAACAGAACAAAAGTAGGGCTTGATGAATGCAGCTGATGAACACTGAAGAAACCACAGAATCTGTAGGATTTCAATGCAACAACTTCTGCTCATTCTCTCTCTGGCAACTAGCCCTAAGATTCATTGATTCATTCAGCAAACATTCATGGAGGATCTATCGTGCAGTTTACACAAGCCGAGAAAAAAACGCCACATTCATTCTCAGTCCTTTGCTCTCCCTTCTACACACAAATATATGTCCACTCTCTTCACTTCTCTTCTGCTTGCATCAACTACCCTCAGGAATGCTCTATTTGACTTCCATTCTTACTGAGTCGTATTTGCATTTGACTCTTGCTGAGTCCCTCCTGCATACCAGGCTCAGTGTGTAAGAGAACCTGATCCTCAGCTCTGGGGCCATCCAGACGGTGATCTGCTTAAAAGACACACGTAGCTAGCTCGTGCTCTTGCAGTGGCTGCCAATTGCCCACTGGATAGTCTTAGTCATGGCTCCTTCTGACACTGCTGAACTGATCAGTGCAGCCCATACATTCCATGCTCCTTCCCAGGCCAGTGGTTTTGGTCATGCTGTTCTCCCTGCTTGCTGGTCTACCTCCCTGTGCAGCTCTGGCATCCCATGACTCCTTTAAGGAGGCTGTCTTGAACACGCCTCCCTCCCCCCCCCCCAAATTGGCTGGCTCTCCCCTCTGCTTCTATAACCCTGTGTTTGCTTCTTTCAACAATCATCACATTACAACTGAAATGATTTAACTTATCCATTCACTCCACAAATGTTACTGAGGGACTATTAAGTGCCAAATACGGGGCTAGGTGCTAAATATACAATAGTGAGAAGAGATCAACAACAGTTAAGTATAAACATCCACACCCACACGTTCACACAACTTAGGAAAATGATGAGCTGCGTGCTCTGTTAGAATAAAGGGATAGATAAAATAAAGTTGTCCAAAATTTTTTGGTGGTAGCAAATGCCTGGCACAGAGTAGGCGGTCAATATATGTTTCTTCGACTATCAAACTGAGCAAATAAGACTACACTAGAATTTTAAAGTGTACATGGCAGTTATGGTGCTTTAAATAACACGGTGGAGAAGAAAGAACAGTAAGGAAAGAAAGGGTGTGTGTGTGTGAGAGAGAGAGAGAGAGAGAGAGAGGTCCTCAGGCACCGTAGCCTAGGACGTGTTGCGTTCCCATTTTCCCTTTCTGGAGGAAATACGGGATCCCTTTGGGCCACCAGGGGGCAATGTCTGACCACATGTGAGGACAATTCCTGACCCAGGCAATCCTTTTGTTTAGGAGGCACTCCGGTCTGCTCCGTCTGTTAAGAAACAGAGGACTTGGACATAAAATACTATTTTTTTTTTTTACATTACTAATGAAATACACATTCCTCGAAGATAACAAATACTCATTAGATTAAAATGTATTAAAATGGAAGAAAAAAGAGGCATTTCATATTCATAATTCTATAATTATCCTTATCTAACGGAACAAACCCCACTTCCTAATCATTTATAATTTTCATCACTCAACTATAGGTCACAGCAGGTATTAATATTGGGTGAGAAGGAGTTTTCCGGTTTCTCCTCAGCATTGATGCTGTTCGAGCACTTCCAACCGCTGCTTCCTTCATGTTGAATAATCTTGTTTAGCCTCATCATAACTCATCGAGATAGATGAGAGGCAATTATCATTTTTGCTTGGCACATAAGGAAACACAGAGGAGTTCTCGGCTGGTTGGGGCAGAATTGAAAATAGCCACCCAAGTTTGACAGGCTGCCCAGAATTCACTCAGCTCACTGCCAGCCAGAATGAACAGGCCCTGGAACACTGCCATTTCCTGGCAAAAGTCAATGACCAGGTGCTCTCAAGAGTGTGTTATTTGAGACACCTAGAGATGTTATTCCTGTCAGAGCACATCAGGACGTGTATAAAGAGCTTAGAGCCCTTGCTTGGCCCAAAGTAGGTTATTCCCAGAGGCCTAGGCAACATCTTCACTAGGAACCATTAATGGGAGAGGCCAGATACTGTTCCAGGAAATAAAAAGCCATAAAAGTTGGAAGGAAATAATCCAGGCTTTGCTACCTGGTTATCCAATCAATGGACATTCATGAAACAGCACTGGAAGGGTCACTGTGGGGTTAGCAATGCATAAAGTATTGTCCTCACCCTAAAGGAACTTAAATCTAATTATGTGAGCATGGCAAAAATGCATAAAAACATTTGTTAATAATAATATAAAACAGACTCTACTCCCATGTGGCCGAGCTCAACAGAGATTGTCAATAAATATTTGTTAATTGCCTACTAAGTTCCAAATATGACTGAGACGCAAGAGCGTATATAAAAGGCACTGTACTTGCCTTTGCCTTTGCACACTTTACCCTCTACTTGTAAAGTGTATGAGTTATTCTGTTTGTTAATTTATTCAATAAATATTAATGGACTACCTATAACATATGAAGCATCATGCTAAACAAGAGGTATATGAGTAACCCACAATCCCACCCACAAGGAACTCACTCTAGAAAGAGAGGCAGACCTGTAAACAAACAAATAATTTACTTTCAATGTAGTGTGTGTATATAACTATAGATTATATATATGGATAATAGATATTATATATAATCTATATATATAATTATTTTATATTTTATTTTATAATTTATAACATATACATAGATTTTTATGTTTATATAACTTTTAAGTTATATTTAAATTTTACTTTATTATTTTATAATATATTATAATCTAGGAAGATTGAATTATTTATAGATAGCTGATAGAGATAGATAGAAAGATACTGCTTAAGATGAGCATAAGAACAAAAAAAAAATCACAAAAAGGTGACATTTAAAGAGAGTTTTGAAGGTGTTTTCCAAGTAGACTCCTGAGTGAAAAGTCTTCCAGGTAGAAGGAACTAAACACACAAAAGCACAGAGTCAGGAAATGGTATGATGATGATTTATTAATGGCTGAAACTCAGAGTAAAAGTTGAGCAATGATGACAGATAAGAATAGTAGAGGGGCAGAGACCAGATGGCAAAAAGGAAAGGGATTTTATCTTTCCACAGTGGAAAGCCTTTACAATATCAAAAGGGGAGACTAGGACAATTTGATTTGTGTATTAGAAAAATTATTATAATTGCTGCATGGAAGATGGTTTAGAGTAGAACAAGATTAGAGTCAAGGAAATAATTAGGAGTTGATTTCAGTAATCAAGACAAAAGGTAATGAGAAGGATGGAATAGAGAACGATTCAGGATGTAGAACCAAGACAACATGGTAACCAATCGATATTTGGAATAAGGGATGAGACGTGTCAGTGATGATGTGTTGCTACTGGTGTTCTTAATTTCTATTGGGTGTTCTCAACTCACATGCTGGCAGGCAGCAATAGGAGAGAAATTGTAAGAAAGTGAGTGGGAAGAATCAGGGATAAATAGCTCAAATCTAAATATGTTGAGTCAAAGGCACATGTGAAACAGTGAAAGGTAAGGTAGTCATCAAATATGTCCTAGAAACATTTGCATTAATCTAGTCCTAGGATAGGTAGCATTTGTGGAGTGGAGGTAGAAGGGAGAGAAAGAGTTGGGAACGAAGGACATACCAGGTGAGGGAGACTTCCTAATGAAGTCAAAGAGGTGGGAACAAGGGTAGTAGATGAGACCAACCTAAACAAAGCAAAGGGTAAGAAAAAAAAAAAGGCAATGTTTCACAGACAGAACGGATCCAAGTTCATGGTGGAAGTGAGCTGAGGAAGACTATTCTGGGGGTGAGATGCAAATGGTATCTGGACCAGGATGGCAAACGGAGCTGAGTAATTTTTCAGGGCATGAAGAATAGGAGAGATTGCCCTTTTCTTCAACAAAGTACAATACAGAAACTCCCAATTTTAGTTCCTATAAAGTAGTTTCCTGGTGATAAGCAGAGATTGATATACTATTTCTTATATGCCAGGCACTGCTTTAAGCACTTTACATATATTAATATATTTAATTTCCTAGCAACCATATTGAGTAGGTGTCGTTATTACTGTCATTTTACGGCTGAGGTAACGGAGACACAGAAGGGTCCAGCAACTTGATAAAGGTCATACCACCAGTAAGTGGGGCAACAGGAGTCCGGCTATGCAGCCACATCCTCAATCACTTCAGCACTTTGCCTCCCAAGTCCTGTGGCTGCTCTGACTCGGCTCCTTCCCTTTGAGTCTACCCCCCACCCCCACCATGCTGATTCCAGGAGAAGTCTGCTCTGTCCGTTTGCAGCACTGACACAAGCCAAAACTTGTAAAAGTTTTCACTAAATCACAAAGGGGAACAAAGTAGAAGCACAGGAAGGGTACTCAGAAAACCGATCTGACTTATGGAACACACGTCTCTAATCATTTTTATAGCTAGCTTGCCCTGTTTTTCATGATCTCCCCAGAACACCACACTACCCCAAAGGCTGATATGCCTGCACGTCTCTTGCCTAGGACCCTCACTTTCTAGCCTGTTCCATATGGCTAAACCATCTTTAAAACATATGATACGGAGCAACCTCCTAGACTTCTAACTTAAAGAAGATCTTTGTTAGTGGAACTCTTTCTTCATTTCCACAGATTTACCTGCAGGGACCACCTGTTTCTCAAGGGATCGACATTACTCATGACTTCATTCTACCAGTGAGATGTCCCGTCCATCACCCCCATGTCCACAGCTTTCCCCCTGAAGTGTGTCTCCACCCTCTGAAGCACAAGAGCATTTCCTAATATACTACATCCTTGCATCCTCATGGGAGGAACTACACATCCATAAAAATGGGAGTATTTCCTTACAAAGTGACAGGTGTTAGACTAGGAAGGGACCATCAGGCATAGAGAGGAAAGGATTAGACTTGACAAAACTTGGATGAGTGTCTTGATATCAGGGTTGTAGGTGAACCCAAACTTTCAAGTCCAGGTAACAGACAACTGATGTATTGAGAATGTCAGGAAAGTTAGCAGGAAGAACTGGTCTGGGGAGTTAAAACAAAGAATGTGTTCTTACCCAAGTTGTCCATGAGGCGAAGAAGCCAGATCCAAGTGCAGATGACTGATGGCCAACCGGACATCTGAGGCTATAGGTTGGCGCCGGAGATATCGATCAGGGCATCATCAGCATAAAGGTGAGAAATGAAAAAGAACTGATAAATGTTCCAAGATTTTAAGAAGGGAACAAAAAGACTAAGTGGGAAGGACTCATAGCTATAGGGCAAAATGAAGAGATAGAAGAGGAAACAAGGAGATAAATGGAAAAAGAATCATTCAGGGAAGAAGGGGAAAACCAGGGATTATGCAGGAGCACAGAAAACAAGAGAAAGATTTCTAAAAAGAGAGTGAATTACTTAAGAATTCTATGTGACAAGAGATGCCATGAAGAAGAGCAGAAAGCAAAGAATAGACTAGGAGAACCCGTCTGAACTACATATGGCAAATGAATTAATATTAACATGAAAAGAATTTACCATAGAAAAAAGGGCAAAGAATATGAACAGGAATTTCACAGAAATAGAACTAAAAATGGCCAATTTAAACATGAAAAAGTATTCATATTCATCAATAATCAAGGAAACACAAATTAAAACAGATCAGAAAGGGCGCCTGGGTGGCTCAGTTGGTTAAGCGACTGCCTTCGGCTCAGGTCATGATCCTGGAGTCCCGGGATCGAGTCCCGCATCGGGCTCCCTGCTCGGCGGGAAGCTTGCTTCTCCCTCTCCCACTCCCCCTCCTTGTGTTCCCTCTCTCGCTGTGTCTTTCTCTGTCAAATAAATAAATAAAATCTTAAAAAAAAAAAAACAGATCAGAAATGTTGATGGCATCCCTGGGGGCCAGGATGTGGGGAGTCAGGCTTTTTCATATATAACAGGTGGAAGCATGAATTGCCGTAAGTTTTTTGACAACAATCTGACATTTGATAAATGTCAAAATGCACATTCTCTTTGACCCAATGACATCTTTTTTGAAAATCTATCACACAGCAATAAAAGCACCAATATGTTTTAAAAATACTTGTATTTGACTATTGCAGCTTTCTCTGGTAGCAGGGAGAGGAATATTTGAAAAATTGAATCAAGATAAATAAGACAATAATTGAAGAAATGATGACATATCCGTACTATGAAATACGGTGCATCCGTTAAAAAGAATATGTGTGTTTTAACCTGAAGGAATATGTTACATTTTTTTTAAAAGATTTTATTTATTATTTGAGAGAGAGGATGAGTGCATGAGAGCTACCAGGGGGGATGGAGATGGACAAGCAGACTCCACACTGAGCGTGGAGCCCAACACGGGGCTTAAACCAGAACCCTGAGATCATGACCTTAGCTGAAGTAAAGAGTCGGACTCTTAACCAACTGAGCCACCCAGGCACCCCAGGAATATATTTTAAAGCAAAATGCAACTTGCAAACTATTTATATTATATATAAATAAATATATAAATATGATATATATCATATTTAATGTATGATCCCCTTTCTGTAGAGGATAAAATAGAGGAGATGAACACATATTCATGTCAGATGTGTTTGCATAAGCACGGAGAAAGAAGAGGTAGCATGCACATTGGTTAACTCCGGCTAGTGCAGTGGGATAAGACTGGAGGGAAGGGAAATGGATCGACTTTTACTTCACATACTCTGGATGTCATCTGATCCACTCCTGCATCCATAGATGCTGTGATATTTTTAATTTAAATTCAATTGGCCAACATATAGTACATCATTAGTTTTTGATGCAGTGTTTAGTGATTCATTAGTTGCATATAACACCCAGTGCTCATCATATCATGTGCCCTCCTTAATGCCCATCACCCTGTTACCTCATCCCTCCACCCCCTTCCTTCTGTAACCCTCAGTTTGGTTCCCAGAGTCAAGTCTCTCATGGTTTATCTACCTCTCTGATTTCTCCCCATTCAGTTTTCCCTCCCTTCCCCTATGATCCTGTGCGCTATTTCTTATATTCCACATATGAGTGAAACCATATAACTGTCTTTCAAATCTGCTTGACTTATTTGTTGTGATTTTTTTAATCCAAATAAATGATTGTAATCAAGAAAACTTGAAAAGTATCAGAAGCCATACTCTTCTAAAAGAATGAACATGAAAAAAAAGCCTCTGGAGATGACAATAAGGAGGACAAAGCTCTTCAGGAAAACAATTTAGGAAAGGGAGGGTCAGTGGGTGAGGTAGACAGCTGGAAGAATCCCAATTTTAAGAAATGCAAAAGGAAGTGAGTAGTAGATAAACAGATTCTTAGAGAATGTTAATATTTGATATGTGTATGTTTCAAGTTGCATAAAGTTTTTAATTTACAAAAATAAACACCTGCGATTTTTTTTTTTTTAATTAAAACACTTGCTGGTGCATTAGGACCTCACGGAACCCTGCCCTGTCATCAGGATTGCCTTCCCATTTTACACATAAGGAAATGGAATCTGATACTAAAATGACTTTCCCAAGACCACACGGCTACCACGAGACCCCACTGGCCTGGCAATCAGCTCTTCCAGAACAAAGCCCTATGTCTTGTTCAGCAAAAGCCCCAAAGTGCGAAGGTTCTTTCTGGACTGCAGGGGTGGCAGGCTGGCATAAGAAGAGCTCCCGCCCGTTGTCAGATAAAGAATCGATCAGAACCCACTCAGGATCAAATTCAGCCTTACCATTCCCAAGCTGAAGGCAGGAAGCTGGACCAAGAAGGCAGACTGCTGGAAGTTTCCAGTCCTGTCTGTTGCAAGCTCCCCATGACCTCAAGAAAGTAACCTCACCCCTGTGTCTTAGTTTCCCTCCCTTCAAATAGGATACCCTACCTTGCCCCCCGCCTCAAAAAATGTGCTGCGATCAATTGGGCTTTGTTTACAATAGTTTTGAACTTGCTGGTAGAAAGTACTACACAGGTTGCTATGATCTCGCTCCCTTAGAGGCGGCTCCCCGAGAACGTGTTCGGGAAGATGATTTACAGTGTGGCCATCCCGCCCTCCCTCACCTCGAGGTGAGGATAAGCCTGCGAAGAGTGTCTAAGAGACTACCTACACATGGAAACCACACCTGCTGAGCTGTTAGGAAAGACTTGATATCTTCAGTAGTCACTGTGTGTGCGAAAGGATGTGACGAACCTCAGGCAAGGCCAAAGGGGACCCATGTAACCAAAGAAACCATGAGTGTGTGTGTGTGTGTGAATAAAATACAGCCATGCAGACGGGAGCCTGTAGATAACAGTTCTGTTGGGAGAAACTCAGTTTATCTTTCAGGGCTTCAGGGAAACGCATTCTAACAGCCTCAAAACAGCTTCTTTGGAGTCACTGAAGAGCTAAGGAGTAAACACGTGGGTTTGCATGCATTTTCTCTTTATTGAGCAAGATGGTAAGTTCCTGAAGCCAAAAGAACCTGACCTGTGATTGTCTTTTTGCTGTCTGCTCTTCGTCCTGCCCTGCTCCCTCCTCGAATGCAGGCTCTGCACACAGAGGCTCACGCAGTGCTGGTGTTCACACGCTAGTTATTCACAGCTGAAAGACTTCTGGAGAATTCCATGGGGAAAAGCCAATAAGCAGCAGCGACTGAGTTCTACAACATGGGGTTATAATTGAACCCCAGCTAATGGCACACATTTGGATGGTCATAGCAAGAGCTATACTATCTTGGGGTCCTTTCATTCCTTTTTTAAGATGATCACAGGATAAACAGACTCCCCTAACTCTGGGCCCCTTCGATTACTATACAATCTTAAAGGCAACCCAGGAGCTGCTTACACACTGAAAAAACAAACACTCTCATCACTTACTGAGTGTAAATCATGTACTGTAGTTTAGTTATTGTGCTTTATAATATCTGGATGGGACCTGAAGTTTTTTTAACTTTTTTTTTAAATTTATTTGAGAGAGAGAGAGAAAACTTGAGCAGGGGGGAGGGTCAGAGAGAGAGAGAGAGAAGCAGGCTCCCCACTGAGCGGGAAGCCCAGACTCGGGGCTCTATCCCAGGACCTGGAGATCAGGACCTGAGCCCAAGGCAGACGCTCAACCTAACTGAGCCCCCCAGGCGCCCCTTGACTTTTTTTTTAAGTCATGGTACCTTCCTTCCAGAAGGTCACAGTAGAGTGAGGGAAGGGCAGTTCAGACTTACATCTTCCGTTTCCACAGTCAGAGCTGAGTGGACATCCACTCTGTGGGAGACACTAGGCCACACGTGACGGGACATGAAAGTGCATGAAGCAAGGCCCCTTCTGGCAAGTTCACGATGAAGAATCCCCTCAAGTGGTTCAATTGAGTTTTAAATGCCTGGTACATCACCTCCTGTCCAGGTTCTCTTTCTTGTCTATTAATGTGGAAACCAAGGCAGTAGATGGCATAACTATGAAATGAATAAACATACAAGGCAATTTTTCCTAATGCCTGCACCCATAATCCTTGATAGGCATCGTAAAATAGCAATGTGGTTATGAATAGAGCACCCAGGGCATCATAAATTGTGATGGTTCATTCGTGCACATCCTTTACTTCTCAACAAAGAAATAACTATCTTTGGATTCTTTATATTAGGGAATATTGGCAAGAGAGGAAAAAAAGCAAGAAGGGAGGGAGGGAGGAAGAGGGAAGAGGGAAGAAAACAATGAAGGAAGAAGAAAGAAAGGAAAAGAAACAAACAAAAAATCTTTTTATTGTTTTGCAAACTGGATCCATTCTTTAAAAAAAAAATTTTTTTTTATTGATTCCCAGGAGAATTAAAGTCACTGGATCATCCTTCTGCTTCTTGTGGAGCGACAGTGTTTCAGTTCCAAGAAACATAAGCTCCTTGCTTACCTTAGAGGAGCCCCCAGGCGTCAAACTCATTATTATTCCTCTCAGTCCCTGAATTTCTGCCACTGAAGCGGCTTCCATCCCTAACCATTGCCTCTCTAGTCCCTGTGCCACAGAATCAGTGCCAAGTTTCAGCTTGGAAACCTGGTTAAAATCAGAGGCTGTATGCAACATTAATCCAGTTAGAAACGGACCCACTTCACAACTAAAAATGAAACAAGAAACTAGTCTTATCTAGGAAGGAAGAGGGAGAGGTTGGTAAAAGGGTACAAACTTTCAGCTCTAAGATGAATAAGGTCTGAGGCTCTAGTGTAAAACACGGGGACTATAGGAAGGAAGGAAGGAAGAGAAGGAGGGAGGGAAGGAGGGAAGAAAACTAGATCCTTCGTTGAATGGGGGAGCCATAGGGCCTTCTGTAGGGCCAGAGATAAAACAGAAGCTGGGGAAAAACTGGCACTTCCTTGGCACATTTCTGCCAGGTGTGAGAGGCAGAATGTGCCCTTGCATTCAGACTTTGAAGAACCATAGCTGGGCCTAAAGAACAATCTGGACATGAGCACAGCAGGCTCTTCAAACAGTTTTTGTTAAAGTGTGGCTGTCACAGAGCTAGGTCACAGGGCCAAGTCCCAGCTCTGGCAGCAGACAGGCTATCCATCAGCGCTTAGCTCTGCCCCTGGGAGCCCTGACACTTCGCACGTCCCCTCCTTCCCCCCTCCCCAGTTGGGACAGGGCTCAGTATTCCTAAAATTACAGTTCCATGTCAAGCTGAGTCCGAAGAAAAAAGAGAGGCAGAAGAAGGGATAAAAAAGCAGGACTCAGGCATAGGACTGAGATCACTGGGGAAAACACTGCAGACCCCAAGAAGATTTTATTCCCCATGTTCAAGCCATGAAACAGCGTTTTCCTGAAATATACAAGCACCCCAGAAGGAAAAACACCAGGAGATGGAAACACTTTTATTGCCAAAATTGAATCCCTTACCATTCCAACGCCCTCAGAGTACTAAGGTTTGCAATTCTCCACCTGAAGCCTAGGAAGATACCAAAGCTTTGACGCATAACCAAAGATCACACCTTAGTCTCTGGTGACAGTTCCACTGGTGGTCAGAGAGTCACAGAGCCCTAAAAGTCAATGAATATTTTTTGGTTTCTTTGGAGATACTGACCTCTAATGAGTAGTGGTCCTAATGGCAGAGGGGAAAAAAATTCCAATGTGTGTTCGGCACCTGGGAAGTTGTTTCCAAAAGAATTTAAGCGTCTGCCTTCGGCTCAGGTCATGATCCCGGGGTCCTGGGATCAGGCTCCCTGCTCCGCGGGGCGCCTGCTTCTCTCTCTCCCACTCCCCCTGCTTGTGTTCCTGCTCTCCCTGTGTCTCTCTCTGTCAAATAAATAAAATCTTTAAAAAACAAAGCAAAACAAAAGAATTTAAGTAGCCAGTGGTGTTCTCACCGGGCTCCTTGCTTCGCAGCACTCGGCAGGAGGCGCTGTTGTCGCTCTCCGATCACACTTCCACCCCTGCTGCATGACCTAGTCCTGTCCCTATGCAGTGCATCCCTTCAGTCGTTTAGCAATCTCATAGGTTTGTTCAATCACTCTCTCGTTTTTCAGAAATTTATTTCAAACTCTTATGAAAGTGTGGGACAAATACCACCTCGTATTAATTTCTCTGCATCTCTGCAAAAGAATATCCCAGGTTCTAATGATAAGAAGGAACCGCAACCCTATATGGTCAGTTTATTTCGCCGCCGCTAGGAGACTGGAGTGAAAATATCCGAGGATGGAAACAGGATTTAAATTCTTACCCCACGTCCTCCTCCTGGGCATTGCATACCACACGTGCCCAATCTTCTTCCATCCCTGAAATCGCTCTTCAGGGTCTCCTCCACGATGTAATATCTGGTGGACAGTGGCGAATTAAACATTCCTAGGGGGTTTGCAAACATTCACCCAGAGGAACCCAGAGCTTCCCTGAGGAAGGGAAGTGGGCTTCAGGCACCATCCTTGATCTGCCTTTCATCATACCTCAAACTGGATGACACAAACGCTCCAGGACTTGCACTCATCCTTGTCGTCATCTTAGGAATGTTCCCAGACTGTTGGGCAGAAGCACTCCATCACAGAGTTGGGTATAATAGCTTTGTTTAAAGTATACTCTGAGTTCTTCAGGAAGTTTCCAGGCAGAAGGATGTCAAGAGGGACCTAAGGAGATGGAAGAGCTGCTAGTAATGAGAGGGCTTATAAGAGACTCTCTGTTACTTGCTTTCTCCCCTTCATTACCATTATTAAGATATCATCCGAGTCAACTTTCCTGTAACAGTCTAGTAATTCACAGGCCACAAAAGTCATAAAGTGGAAGAGATGGCAACAGCGCATTTATCTAATGTTCCAGCTCATGGCACAGTAATCTAACTCTTCTTAAGGAAGAAAGCATAGAAGGGAAGGAGAAAAAGAAGAAGAAATGGTGACTTTTTAATAAAATGTCTGCAGTTGGGTATATTCTTTTTTTTTTAAGATTTTATTTATTTATTTGAGAGCAAGAATGAGAGAGAGAGAGAGCATGAGAGGGGGGAGGGTCAGAGGGAGAAGCAGGCTCCCCGCCGAGCAGGGAGCCCAATGCGGGACTCGATCCCGGGACTCCAGGATCATGACCTGAGCCGAAAGCAGTCACTTAACCAACTGAGCCACCCAGGCGCCCAGTTGGGTATATTCTAATCTAAAAATGTATAAACTCTAAGGGTTAGAAAGATCATAAAGATATTTCCTCCAGGAATATCTCCCTTGTACCAATATCTCCTCTACCATATTTCTGCCAAGAGTTCTGTATCCTACGTGTGATTACTACTGAATAAAAAAACACCCACAGAAGGTGCCCATTCTGTCCATGCTAATGCTGCCCAATGTCTCAGAAGGGCACAAGCCCGAGGACCAATCTGGACTGTCCCACTCTCATTACAATGCTGTTTTCAGCATGCAGCCTGAGTTCCTTTTCGGAGGTACATTTCTTTTCTCCATGTTCTAAGTCAAATACCAGTGACCATGGTTTGTTCTTAACTAATTGCAGTGTATTCTAGAGTCAACAACTCTGACTTCTTTCTTGATCCTTCTCAACTGAGCTATGCACAAGGCTCCCCTTACATTTCTAATCACAGATCAATACCTGGTTCCTTAAAGTAGTAGTAGCCACCTCATGGGCTTATTATAAGCCCTAAATTAAGTACAAATATGAAGTGACTAGAGCGGGGTCCAACACATAAACACACGCTGGCTATTATTAACCATTTCTATTTCTGTGCATTTCTCTTTTTATTCCACGTACATGGGCCTCTTTTGAGGATGGAGCACATAAGTCTGAAAACTAGCGTTCTGAATGCACCGGCACCTAGAAGATTCTTAGAGAAGGACTGGCCCTCCCTTCTTCATGAGGCATTCCATCCCAAACAGCCCACTGGGAGATCACATTGCACACATGTGTCTCATTAGCTTCCCATTATTACCGTGACTACTTTGACATTCCTGTTCTTGTCATTGCTCCTAGAGCTTAATATGCACTTTGAATTATTTTTCTTGAAAGTAAACAAAAACCATCTTCACGTAGGTTTTTTATGGTTCGAGTCCTTCACTAGTGTTTGCTGCTCCTTTAATATCACCTACAAGTTGTGATATACTGATTATATTTCTTTTTTAGGTTAAAAAGGTGCTAATCGGGGTAAATAGATGTGAAGGCATATGTAGAAATGTTTAATTAAAACACATCAATCAGTGGGCAGTTGATTGAGTGCCCACTGACTTCAGAGCACTGTTTTTGGAAAACATGACTAATACTTAACAAATATTGATTGATTCCTACCACATGCAAGTTACTGTGGCAGGTTTTCTTATGCGGAAAAAAATGTAATTTTATGGGAAATGATAGTTTTTAATTGAAAATAAATATGCATAGAATGTGTAAGATGCATAACAGATCCCTGCTCTTAAGAATCACCTGAGGTATTTCTGCATCAATCCCCATTGATGACAGATAACCTGGCATCCCCCATCTTGAGCTCAGCCAAGATGAAGCCCTGGAATCCTCCTCAACACTGCTCCTTAGGCAATCTATGTCAACCTATCAGAATTTATCTAGGCATTCACTTAGTCAACAGCTATTTATTGAACACCTACCCTGTGCCAGGCATTGGAATAGGTGCTGGGTTATAACAGCAAACAAAACAGAATGTGGATTTGTCCTCCTGCAGGGTTAGTGTGATGAGGTTGGCATTCAATACAAAAGATATTTCCATCCCTGGCCTTAGACTGTTCCTTGTGCCATGACATCGTCTCCCTTAGAAGATTTAAGATGAGAGACTCTTCCTGTCTATTAATTTGAGGTCACCCAGACTTGAACTTCTGAGTAGACCAACTGGCAATAAAAGAGTATTCTAGATTACACACTAGAAAGAGGATGTGTCAGTCAAGATGTCTTTGGCTACAAGTTAACGGAAAATCCAATATAAACTCATCTTAAATGGTAAAGAAGTTTATTGCCTCACTGTGTCAAAGACTGAGTTGTCCCCTAATATCCCATAG
Organism: Mirounga angustirostris; assembly: GCF_029215605.1. Classification (NCBI taxonomy): domain Eukaryota; kingdom Metazoa; phylum Chordata; class Mammalia; order Carnivora; family Phocidae; genus Mirounga; species Mirounga angustirostris. Next base: position 53,737,854 of record NW_026991712.1, on the reverse strand, counting down.
TCATATATCCCCTATTATTACCAAAGAGTTTGGCTACCCAGAATAAAAACTACTTTCCCAGCCTCCTTCACACTAAGTTTTAGCCAAAAAGATAGAAGCAGAAGTGTAGCTGGCAACATCTAAGAATCTTCCCTAGGAGACAGATGGTACATAACACTCTGTCTTCTTCTTCCTTATGCCTTCCTCCCTAGAGGCGCCTGGAAAACAGATGCCATTATCTTGAACCTTAACGATAAGGGTCCTATCCTGGAGATAGTGGGCTGATGATCTGGAGGAATCCTGGGTCCCTGACTCCTTCATAGAATGTGGTCACCACACTGGCCCTGACCTGCATTCCTACAGACTTTTACATGAAAAAGAGTTAAGCCTCTATCCTGTTTAAATCATTGTTACTTTAGGAATGCATGACTCTCAGCAAAACCTGACCTTAATGATACACTCATGTATTGGGAAGTTCTGTGGTTGGGTGGGCTTCAGGAACGGTATAGTCCAGTGTCTCTGGCTCCGTTCCTCCGTGATTCTTTTGGCCTCTGCTTTTCTTGGCGAGGGAGACTCATCTCAGGCTAGTAATCATATTGGTATAATGGTTCTGGACCTCATGTCTGCACATAACAAAAATCTAAAAAGAGAGGGAAAAAGTAGCTTCCAGAAGTTTTCCCAGAAAAGAGAAAAGAACCAAACCAAGAAATCCTCAACAAACCTCTCCTCTTGTACTTGGGCCTGAATTGAATCCTGAAACAATCACTTACAAGTGGACAGGAATCCCCTTAGCCCAAACAGAGCCACCCGCAGAACTGGGGATGGGGCCAGCTCCCTCTAAATCGGGCACACAAGCTGGTGGGAAAGGGCTAGAGAGCTGAACAACACTGAAATTGTGTTAAGAAGGAGGAAGAGTAATGCTCTGGTTGCTTATTATCATAGCAAACCACCCAAAACCTGGTGGCCTAAAAACGATCTTGATAACCATCTTCTTTAGGTTACAAGTCTGCAGTTTGGGCAAGACTCAGCGGGGACAACTCATCTCTGCTGCATATGGCATCAGCTGGAGGAGGGGCTCCTTGAAGATCGCCAGGGGGCTCGGCAGCATCTCTGTTTATCTCTGTCAGGCCTCTGCATCATCTCTCCAGCATGCAGCTTGTAAGTCGCTGGATTTCCTATACAGCAACTCAGGGCTCTGGAGGTACATGTCCTAAGATAGAGTCAGGGGGATGCTTTGTAGCCTTTTCTAACTTCGCCTCACTTTTGTCACATCTGTTTGTGCAGCAAGTCACAAAGACCCACCCAGGTGCAAGGGAAGGGAACATAAACTCCACATTTGATGGTTCCATGGCAAGATTCTGGAAGAATATAGGAGACTGGAATTATTGCTGCAACTTCTTTTTGGAAAATACAGTCTGTTACAAGGTGAGTGGGAGGTTGATAGGTCACCAATAACATCCACCACCAGGAGATAAGACCTATCTACAGACAACCACCTGCTTGCCGGGCGGAGTGACAGATGCTTTAAGACCTGGGCTGCAAAGCTCAGAAATGCACGAGATTCTCTTTCTGATGGCAGGACTGTGCCAAGAAGACAGCACTGGTAGTGGGCTGTGAAGAATGGGAAAGGTACGGAAACAGGGAAATGTGGATAAGGGGATTCCCGTGAGACACCAGATAAGTAAATCCTGCGATGCAAGAAGTGCACACATAAGGGAATTCCAGAATATGAGACTGGGTAAATAAATCCAGAGGAGCAGGAACCTAAACAACCACTCATTAATGTCTTCTACTTATTAAAGATTAATAATAATATTTTCCAAGGACTCCCTTTTTAAAAACCGTTGGGAACATAATATAAATAAGTAAATTGAATGACAGGTAGGCAGGCAGGCAGACAGTCGGGACACAGACAGATGAGGGAGAGAGGGAGGGAGGGAGAGAGAAATGAAACACACACATAGCAGGTGCTGTATGTTGGAAGCTGCCAGTTTACAGGGTTGGCCCAAAGGTCGGCTTACATTGACTGCTGGTGGCTACATGGCACTCGTGCCAACTTTCTGTAAATGGGAGAATTGATTTTAAACCACCAGGTGCCCTCAGCCTGTGTCACATGGAAAATGGTCCTGTTCCTCAGCAACCTAGGGGAGGAGGTTTGAGGCCGCAGGTAACACCGCCCTGCCAAGTAGCTCTGGTCATGCTAAGGATTGAGAGCATCTATATCCCATCACACCTGTGACCTGGTTTCAATTTTATAAGTTGGCCTTAGAGAGCACGGCTCACTCTTATACCAGTGGGCCCTAGCCTTGATTGCACAATGGGATCCCCTAGAGAACTTTTGCAGAGTTACCGATGCTGAGGTCTCCCCAGAGACTCTGATTTAATTGACCTGGGGTGCAGCCTGGTAAAATGGGAAGACCTCTGAGCTGGAAGGGACAAAGCTATATAGCTTTATTCTTATGGCTATATTCTGCTAAACTTCCAACTATACAGAAGTAACTGGATGATTTTTTTTTTTTTAATTTCTAATCCAGATGTGTAAGGCTCCCGGGGAAATCTCTCTGCAGTCTGGCATTCCTATTGGGAAGAGACATCTTTGTTAGCAGATATTGAGGAATTTGAGTGTAAATAAACCCAGGCTGGGAGTGCACTTTGAGCATCAAATCTACTTTTCCCCAAATTCATTTCTGCCTGTGACAAAGCACCTTTGACATATGATTTTTCACCAGGTCCACAGTACACTTTCTGATTGTTAACTGAGAAGTTGGCATGACTTAAGTCATCTTAGTAGCATAAGCACAGGGGAACATTCCTAGTCCGTTGGGTACAATCATATCGAGAGTTAAGAAATGCTTTCTAGGGCCACATGAGCCACCAATCAATTGTGAATCTTCCACAGCTATTTCAGAGATGCCCAAGTCAGCACTGAGGGAGTCAGAAAGAAGGCTCAGATCTGTGGGTCCTAAGTCCTACTTTGGTGATTGGAAGACCTACAGAAACTGGTCGGCATGAGAACGTACCTAAACGTCAGCTTAGCAATGAGGCAGGAATCAAGAAGTACAGGCAGAAAACAGAGCTCACCCTGACCCTCGGCTGGACCTAATTCCTAATGGATGTTGTCAATTCTTGACCCACCTGGGCTGGTGTGAGCACGTGACAGACACTTTCCACCACAGACTGTCAGCTCTGTGGCCAGTGGTAACGGTCAACAGTGCTGCGAGAACCAGACTTGGTATCACCCAGGGGCGCCCGTCTCCCACAGACATTGACTCTGACCGTCTGACCGCACAGTCTCGCCCTTCCCCTCACAGGTAGCGGCTGGACTCCAGAACCTCTTCTCCCTGGAGACTCCTTTCCCTTCCAGACGGCCGTCCTACCGCCTCCCCGACCTCAGAATTGCCAGTGTCTAGAAGTTGCGCCTCCCGTGGTGATTGCCATGCCTCTGCCCTGCCCCTCTTGTCCCCGGTTCACACTTTGCATGTGCCCCAGCGCAGGTATTATTCCATCCCTCACCTCAGCTCTGGTTCTTTCATTTGGGTTTTTGTTGTTGTTGCTGTTGTTGCTTGTCCTTTTGTTTGGTTTGTGTGTGTGTGTTTTGCTTCTTGCTTCTTGTTTTTTGTGTTCGCCACGCTGTCGCGATTGTCTTCCCAGCTCTCCCACGTTTCCAATAGTTGGGTGCTTGGGTCACATGAGCTGCAAAACCTTGGGCATTTTTCACTCTCCACAGTGCCTGTGCCCTGGGCAGGAACTGCCCCCAAGCCCGCCTGTTCCAGAGAGGAGGCCGGGATCCCCGTGGCGGCAGCCAGATGCTCAGATGCTGGGGTTAGCAGCAACAGCTCACTGATGCAGAGCAGGGAAACCGAGAAGCACAGGAACAGGGAGCCATGCCAAGAAAATAGGTTTAAAACGAAAAGCTCCCTCGGTGGGAAGCATGGACTAACCGCCGATTCATACCCCGTCCTGATTGCACATCCTGCACAGAACCGCAAAGCCCAGTGCGTTCCTCAAGTGCACCCCGGACACTGGACTGCCCTCCCGCCTGCGGGCCTCGTGCCTGCCTCCTGCTCGGCTGGGCGGCAGAACAGTGAGTCCCAACCTCATGCGCTGAGCCTCCGTGACTTGCCCGCAACTAGTTAATGAGCCCGTGATCAGTTGCTGTTTTATATGAAATGAACAAAACAACAAATTCAAAAAGCAATCAATTTGGGTTCCCATATTAAGCCTGTCTAAAGGGCAGTACACCGAGAGCCGAGAGTATGGCCTTCTGAGGCCTCAGAAGAGATAGCACAGGTAGGCAGAGTGGCAGGCAGAGGGAAAGGGAGAAGCAGGCTCTCTGCTGAGCAGGGAGCCCGATGCGGGGCTCCATCCCAGGACCTTCGAGCGGCCTTCAAGTGGGAGCTCATCACTGCAGCCCTGCCCTGTGACGTGAGGGGCTCAGAAGAAATGCCCAGCTGGGAAGTTAGCGGTGAGTCAGGTGCAGGGATATGAGGAAAACATCTTGGGCTTCCGAACGGAGCAGGCTTGCATTCCAAAACTGGGACTTCTCTCACGGCAGACGGGCCGTCGTTCTCTAACTGATAGGACCTCCTTCAAAACTAGTCTTACTCTCCCATGCTCCACACATGCATTCCTTGCAATATTCCCAAAGCCCTGGTGAACCAGCCAATGGGCAAGTGAGGCAGAGCGGGGAGCTGAGTGACCCCCCTCAAGCCCCCCACCCCCAGGGACACGGCAGCACTGACTTAGCAGCTTCTGGTGCCCCGCCTGTCAAAACAGCACCGTCTCATCCCCCTCAGAACAAATACAAAGGTATCGGCCCCGGCCAGAATCTACAAGCACAGATAGCGCCCTGCCTCTCCTCGGGGTCCAGGGAGCTCCGCCATGTGCCACTCAGATCCCCGCCCCCTGCCCCAGCAGGTTCCAGCTTTCCCAGATGACGCTCAGCCAGCTAGGTGCCCTTGGCATTCTAGTCAGGTGAACAGCTATATGTATCTCTGCTTTTATCACCTGAAGTTCAAAAGGGATCATGTCCTTGGGGGTGGTGATGTGGGCTGCTGGCTGTTGATGGAGACACCAGCTCTGGAGTGACACGGTGGTGAGGCCCGGGGGGAAGTGGGGCCGTCTGCAGTCCATAACCTGATTGTAAGATGTTGTAAGGCATTTGAAGTCAGAATCCCTGGGTGCAGATCCCAGCCTAGCCATTTACTAGATATATGTTGGGCCAGTCACTAAAACTTTCTCAACTCCAATCTCTTCGTCTGCAAGGTGTGGTTTTATCATTAAGTTTTACCAAAAATTCACAGTTAATTTAAAAAAAAAAACTGCAATTAGAGCATTTTGGTTTTAATATTAAGATAATCTAAGGGCTAGGGGCGCCTGGGTGGCTCAGTCGGTTAAGCGTCTGCCTTCGGCTCAGGTCATGATCCCAGGGTCCTGGGATCAAGCCCCGCATCGGGCTCCCTGCTCAGCAGAGAGCCTGCTTCTCCCTTTCCCTCTGCCTGCCACTCTGCCTACCTGTGCTATCTCTCTGCCAAATAAATAAATTAAAAAAAAAAATCTTTAAAAAAAGTAAAAATTTAAAAAAAAAAGATAATCTAAGGGCTAGTATGCAATAGAGCAAAGCATATGAGCTTTTGAGTTAAAGGTAAAGATAAGGCTCTTAACCACTCTGAGCTTCTGTTTCCTCCTCTATAAAATGGGTCATGGCGGGTCAAGGAGTAGGGACATAGACAGTGCTTGCACTTAGTGGTAATGGCCTTGGGCAAGTCACTCAACCTCACTGTCCTTTAGTTTCCCTCACCGTTCAGTGGAACTAATGATATCTATTTTTGCATGTAATTATGATTTTTATTTTTAAGATTTATTTATTTATTTGCAAGAGAGAGAGAGAGTGTGTGTGTGTGAGGAGTGCGGGGGTGGGGAGCAGAGGGAGAAGGAGAGAGAATCTGAAGCAGACCGCACTGAGCGTGCAGCCTGACTCAGGGCTCGATCTCAGGACCCTGGGATCACGACCTGAGCCGAAACCAAGAGTCGGTCGCTTAACCTACTGCGCCACCCAGGCGCCCCAGTACTTATGCTGTTTAAATGAAATAATGAATGCATGTAAAAAATCTTCTTGAGAGATGCCTAGCATATGAAAGACACTTAATAAAAAGACTAAAATGGAAACTATTATTATCATTATATGTGAATATGCCTTGTAATTACGTGAAGTGTTATACATATATCAGTTATTATTAACACCCCCCCGCCCCGCAAAGCTGAAGGATAAAAACACAGTGGAGTGCCTAAAATTATTACCTTAGAAAGGTAAATAAATTGAGCTGTGGTCAAAACACAATAATTCAAATAAAGATTTTTTTTTAAGATTTTATTTATTTATTTTAGAGAGAGAGAGAGATCAGGTACGTGCATGGTGGGAAGGCAGAGAGAGAAGGAGAGAGAAAATCCCAAGCAGGCTCCACACTCAGCACAGAGCCTGGCATGGGGCTCAGTTCCACAACCCCAACATCATGACCCAGGTCGAATTCAAGAGTCAGTCACTTAACCGACTGAGCCACCCAGGTGCCCCTCAAATAAACATATTACAAAATAAATATGCAACCATTATTAATGTGAACGATGCCCCACAGTCCTGTGCAGTACACAGCCTTAACAACCATACCTGGGAACCGTGTATAACTGAATGTAAAAAATGTGTGTACATGAGTGTGTATGTGTGTGTGTGTGTGTGTACCAAAGCATACATTTTATTAGTAATGGAATTTAAAAAACAAGTAAAAAGGGAAGGTCAGGGAGAGAGCAGAGGGAGACTGTGCAGAAAGTGACATTTAAACTGGGCCTTGAGTGATGAGTAGAAATCTGCCAGGTGGAACTGAGGGCTAAAAGGGGAGAATGAAAAAGGAAATCGAAGCAGAGAAAACAAAATAAGTGAAGTTCAGAAGCACAAACACAACTGGGAAGTTTGAGAACTACTGTTGCAAGTAGCAGGGAGTCATCCCGAGTTCTGAAATGGAGGAAGACTCCAGAACAAGGTAGTTGAACTTGGCACTTCTCTCTCAATAAATGAAAAGGAAACTTTACATGACAGAAGGTGGCCCAGTGGGCTCAGTGAGTACTACTTGGCATCATGGGGACAATGCATGGACCCCGGTAGCCCAAGGGTAGGAAGAATTGGCAAATTCCAGGAGGTGGGAAAGTAAAAGGAAACTGGAAACAACATCCCTGTTCACTAAGGGCAGAAGGGCTGAGTGAACTATTGTGTGTATGCCAAACCAAGGAATATACACAGGTATTAAAAGGAATAGTATGTATATAAAAGACCTCCCAGAAATAGTGTTGACTGAAAAAAGCAAGTGACTAACAAAACACATAGTATGATCTTCCTTTCTGTAAAGCAAACACATATATACACACACAAAACCATGTCCCTTAACCCATACATATGCATATACACGTATGTGAATATACAGGAAATATTCTCAGATAGATCCTCAATGCCCTGATAATAACGGTGACCTCTGGGAATGAGTTAGCTTGAAAAGAGTGGTCAAGGGAAACTCAGACTCATCATATCATTCCATTTTTATAAGGAGAACGTATTCATGTATCACGGTGTAATTAAAAATTAATTTCGAGAAATCACAGATTAAAATGGAGTTGGCTTTGCAGACAAACGTGTCCCTCTTCCCAGTTTTGCTCCCAAGGTGACATTAAGCAAGCACCCCCATATGAGTCTTCACCCATCAAATCAGAGATAGAGACCAGACAGGACTAACCCAAGGCCTTCTGCCTCACAATAAACCAGAACAGGCTGAAGCTACTAATCTCAATAAACACATGAAATAGAGGATTCTTCAGAGTACCATCTCATTCCACAAGGGATTGTCTTTGTAACAGTGTGAAATAGTCCTCATTTACTACGGTTTAGCTGTTGCTGGGCAACCTGGCAGGAAGGATTTTCATTGCAGCAAAAGCTTTACAGCTTTGAAAAAAAGAGTGCGTGACCATATCACCAAGGTAATAAAGAGTGAAAAGCCCAAATGTGCTTTTTTCCCCCCTCTCATATGTTTTAAGTTCTCTCTCTAGTATCATGGAACTGGAAGGATATTCTGCTAGGAATTGTTCGTGGAGAAGTAGGTCTTCCGTTGGGATTTGTACTAAGGGATATAGCAGCATAAATAGGAAGGTAACACTTAATTTTCTGTGCACAACCATCATTAATTCATGTGATACTCCTTACAAATGCTCTTAGTCAACCTAAGAAAACCTGTTGAAGTCACACACAAGAAACCGCCTAGAAGCCAAACCTTGTTGTTAAATTGAATTAAGTGTTTTATGTGTCACTTTTTGAAAAATAAACTGCGTGACACATTTACCAGACCAGAAACTGCAGAAATACTTTAGGTTTTGCTCTTCCGCAATTGAGACTAGTATATGTCTTGATTCTATAGGTTTTCCATAGAGGGATTACAAAATGGAATACTTAAGGTAACTCTGGGTTACTATAAAATGGGTCAACAGATGCTGTTGGTCAGTTTTCCAGGGATACTCAGGGCAGAGCAGTTATAGCCAATAAGCTCCTAGAGGTGAATCATTACTTTGCAAATTCTATTCTCTGCGGTGACTCAGCGTGTCACTCAGTGCTCTAACATTGCCAGCAACTGTTGCTTCTTCCTCTTTCTCCTCTGCATGTTACTTACAACAGAGCAGAACAGAATAACCCTTTATACAAGAAGGTATTTTGTGTTTTCCTTTTAAGTTACCTTAGTCCGTAGTTACTATGGATTTTATAAATAAATACCAAGTTTTTTCAATACCCATAAAACACGACACAATACATACAAGCACGCAAAGACATTTTACCAGATAATACACTAGTAATCAAAAAAGGCAACAATTAAAATTTAAATATTCAGGGGTTGAGTTCAGATGCAGAAGAGTTGAGCTCTTGAAAGGCAAGAGCCAGTTAGCTGATGAGATTGTGTACTTTATCCTCGGTAAAAGTTTTGAACCAACACTTGAATAATATATGAAGAAACTCCAGGTCAGTTTTGGCCACTGGATACGAAGATGTTTGCCAACGGGGCTCTTGAGAGTTAAGGTAGGCTTCTCCATTCAAGAATCCATGGGAAGTTGTGATCTTCTTTTCAAAAGGCAGTTCTTCAGTAAATTAGCTGTTAAGGACAGGGGGTGTGGTTAAAGAGATAGGAGATACAGAGGTATCCTCTACTCTTACTTTTACTTTAGAGCCCTTTCCTCTAGGGGATGATTTTAAGCAACCAGCAACAGTATTTGCCACAGACAAGTAGGTACTAGTCAGGAAAAAAGTGTGATTGGGTATTCCAGGCAAAGAAAGTAAGGTGTGCAAAGATCTGCAAATGGCAGAGGACCACATAACCTGGGAAATAAAAATATTACAAGGCAGGGCGCCTGGGTGGCTCAGTTGGTTAAGCTACTGCCTTCGGCTCAGGTCATGATCCTGGAGTCCCTGGATCGAGTCCCGCATCGGGCTCCCTGCTTGGCAGGGAGTCTGCTTCTCCCTCTGACCCTCCCCCCTCTCATGTGCTCTCTCTCATTCTCTCTCTCTCTCAAATAAATAAATAAAATCTTTAAAAAAAAATATTACAAGGCAGTGAGGGGCACCTGGGTTGTCCAGTGGTTAGGCGACCAACTCTTGTTGGTTTCAGCTCCGGTCCTAATCTCAGGGTCATGAGATTGAGCCTGTGACAGGCTGCATGCTCAGCGGGGAATCTGCTTGGATTCTCTCTCTCCCTCTGCCCCTCCTGCTTGTGTTCTCTCTCACTCTCTATAAAATAAATAAATAAATCTTAAATATATATATATATTTCAAGGCAGTGAAATGTAAGGCTCAAGCAGAGGTTGGGATGGGACTAGATATTCTAGACTTTATCTTGAGAACAATGGAGAGACATTAAAGAGTTTTAAATCAATAAAAGCTATAATTAGGGTTTTCTTTAAGTGTATTATTCAGCAAGTATTTATTTTAAAATTCAAACTGGCTTAACAAATAACATACATGTATTGATTCACGTAAAAATCCAGAGATAGAACAGAATTAGGCACAGCTCTCTCATGGGTCAAACTCAATTTCTGTGATTCTCCTGGTTGTTCCACAGTCCATATTGACTTCATCTCACGGTAAACTGCTTCCGTGATCAGAATGGCGGCCAGGAGCAACCACAACTACTTGCAAGCTCACTCAAATGTGGGAGAAAGAGGCAACTATTGATTTTCATAGCCAGATTTGAGTTTTGTTCTGATCAGATCAACCCAAACCAGTCCTTATGGCCATGCTCATGGCCATGGCCTAAGTATAGCCACACTCAGAATCATTCATTGAGGCAACGGGATAAAATACTGCTGACTGACCCACAACAGAGTCTAACCTTGGAGCATACCCAAATTCCATAACTACTGCACAGTGAGGAAGGTGTCCAAAGAAGTAGATCCCTAAAGGAAAATCCACAGAAAGCAAGATGGGAACCAGACAGACCAATCTGATGTTATAATGTGGCAGACATTGTTGATGTCTAATCCATTAGGCATTTTCGCCTCTTTTCTTGCTATTACAACTCTACTTTGTTCAGGAATTATGTGATCTTTTGCTTCATGGGCCCCTCTCTCATTCTTTTTGCAAAGACTGGTTTGGGCATGGACACGTGACCCAGCCTTAGCCAATGGGAACTGAGAGAGAATATGCTTTGGGGTCTTTTCCTTGCTAATAAAAAGATACTTAGTGAAGCAAACAACACTTTTCTTCCTCCTTTTGTGCTGTCCTGTCTGTGCATGATTCCTGCATCCACTGCAGTCTTGCAGCCACAAGAGGAGATAACACTGAAAGGCTGAGGACGGCAGAGCAAAGGGCTGGAAAGCACCTTTGGTGACATCATTCTGTTAACTAAACCAACCCTAGAACTGCTCTGGCTCCAGACTTCCTGCCATGTGAGATAACAACCTTCTTACTGTGTACGCCACTCTTGTTGGGTAATCTCACTTGCAGTTCAAAATGTCTTAACTGAAAAAATGTTGGCTCCATTTCTTCTTTCTCTCTCCTCCTCGTCCTCCTCCTTGTCCTCCTCCTCCTCCTCCTCCTCCTCCTCCTCCCTCTCTTTCTCCGCCTCCCCTGCTTCCGTCTTTATTCAGAGCGTGGACAGCTTAATTTCTCAAACTCTGTTTGGGAAAGCAGATCAAAGCTCTTACAGTCCAAACATCTGGAGAAGTGTAGGGGGATCCCTTTTGGTTTATCCATGCCAAATCACAACACAAGATGCCACTATGATCCCTTCTAAGCTGTGGTGATTTAACAGATAATATATAAAGATAGGCAACCAGAAAATACTTACGAGGCATTTTCTATGTCCAAGACACAATGTGGAAGGCAAACAAAGAATAAATCCAGAATCCATTACTATCTGAGCAGGGTAAATTTGGTTGGGTAATTCTTACAGACGTTTTCAATTTCAGATCTTTGGCTATTGTGGTAGTCCTTCTGGTTCCACTTCAATCTGCTCCAGACAGGTTTCAAACACATAGGATGCCATGGTTTTTACAGATGACCCCACCTGACCACAGCCTGGTGAGCAGCTCTGAGGACCAGTGGCCTACTCAGTGGCCCGGTTTAGAGCTCTACCACATCAACAGGATTAGATCTGGCCAACCCAATGTGTTCCTCTATTAATGGGAATTTTAACATGACCAATACAAAAGGAATCAGCAGACCACTGAGTAAAGTTTTAGGAGAGGAAGCAATGGTGTCAGAATTTGACTGACATAGAAGAAATTGTTCATGTAATTTTTTTTCTTAAATGGGTCATAATTTCGTTGGATTATACTCCATTGGAGTCATTCAAATGAGTGATATTTATAAGCAATATTTAAAAATACCAGTAACTAAATCTTTGGCAACTATTTAAAATGATAATGAAAAATGTTAGATCCTTATTTTTTAATGTTCAAAATTCAGTTAGAGTATACGCAAGCAAAATCTTGAAGACTGGTGCTCAAATTGAAAAGCTACGATCTGAGAGACAAAAAGGGAGTTTATTGCAATATAGAGAAGCTGATAAGCAGAACACCCATCAACTAACAATAGAAATCAAAGTGACCTTTATTAGTGCAAAATGGTCACAGCAAAGTCACAGAAGGTGAAGAAGGGCTTCTAGAAAGGCATCAAAGACCTTCCAATGCACTGTATTCTCAGTCATAGCAAAATTTCTAGGCATCCAACAGTTTGCATCCGTCATCCCCTATTTCTCCATGAATGACTGTCCTCACTCAAGGTTCCCAAGACATTAGTTCTTAGCCTATCACCTTAATAAGTTTCTCCTGGTATGTTGCCACCGACATGATTACTTATTATTGTCTCAAAAATCAACTCATTTTTTAAATTTTAAATTTTACACTAAGGAGTCAGATCCCTAAAATAGCAGATTTAATGTGTTGATTGCACTTTTCCTAATACATAATAACATAATAAAATTTTAAAAATAACAAGTCCCCCATTGCACCAACTAAACACATCCCATGCGCCCACTGGTAAAACTACCAGGAAGCATCATTTTGACTGGAACTGCCAGTGGGCTAAGGCTTTGATCTCCCAAACACTGGTGGACATAACTGTCTTATTACTCAGGAAGGACTTGAGGCTGTTTCAGCAGCCTCAAGGATTTAAATCTGTCTCCAGGCTCAGAGAATGTGTTTGGTTAAAGGAAAGGGCCAATAGTGACCAAGGTGGTCATTTTCTCTTCCTCAACAAAGACATAAAACTATATTGTTCTCTAGCTTCACATAATGTGTTTCATTTGCTACTTTGCCTGGGAAAACAATGTGTTATAAAACTGTTGGACTTCTTATAACCAAAGTTGGCTGAATTTCAATGACACCAGAATAAAGAATGGGAAAAGCTCCCAAACACTTCTTTAGCAATATTTGAGTTTGAGTCAATGAATTAAAAAAGAAAACTAGGGACGCCTGGGTGGCTCAGTCAGCTGAGCATCTGACTCTTGGTTTCAGCTCAAGCTCCACATAGGGCCCCACACTAAGCATGGAGCCTACTTAAAATAAATAATAGCAATAATAATTTCCATGTAGCCAAAAGTGTGGCAGTAGCTTTAGGCTTTTACAAGTTAAAAAAAAAAAAAAAGGAGGTGGGAGAAAGAGAGAAAGGTAGCAAAGAAATGGGAAACATGCTAGATTTCAGGACTCTGTGGAAAACTATTAACAATTATTGGGTCTAGATTGTCATTTATTTATATAGATAGTTCCTTCCCATTTGCTATTACATTCCCTAAATATCTTGCAAAAAAAAATCTTAAGACAATCCATCATATATATAGTAATACAAAGAATATAATAATGTTACAATAGGGAAATAGGGAAGTAAGAGTAGTGAAAATAAAAGGAAGACAGAATTTAATTCAACACACTTCATCAGACCGTGTACACTGGCTAGAAATAGGCTAAGAATTTGGGTTTAGCAACCTAGCAGCGAATATAGAAGAAACTTGATCCAAGAAGCCTTATCAACACCATGGAAGACCTCGCAATCAGAGAAACCTACATCTGATTCCCAGCTCTAATCAGCTGTATGGCCTTGAGGGCAAGTCACTGAACCTTCTAGGTCTCAGTTTCCTCCTTTATAAAATGAGAATGATGATAGGTATCCCTTAGTTACAAACTACACAAGTCAAGTACAGGCATACCTCAAAGATATTCCGCTCCAGACCACCGCCATAAAGCAAGTCACATGAATTTTTTTTGGATTCCCAGTACATATAAAAGTTATGTTTACAGTACCTGTAGTCTATTAAGTATGCAAGAGCATTATGTCTAAAAAAGCAATGTAGATACCTTAATTAAAAAATACTTGATTGCTAAAAAATGTTAACCATCATCTGAACTTTCAGCAAGTTGCAATCTTTTTGCCCGTGGAGGGTCTTGCCCTGATGTTGATGGCTGCTGACCAATCAGGGTGGTGGATGCTGAAGGTTGAGGTGGCTGTGACAACTTCTTAAAATAAGACAACAATGAAGTTTGCTGCATCAACTGACTCTTCCTTTCACAAACGATGTTTCTGTAGCAATGCTGTGTGATAGCTTTTTACCTATGGTACAACTTCCTTCAAAATTGGAGTCAATCTTCTCAAACTTTACCGCTGCTTTTATCAAGTTTATGTGATATTCTAAATCCTTTATTTCAACAATCTTCACAGCATCTTCACCAGGAGCAGATTCCATCTCAAGAAACCACTTTCTTTGCTCATCCACAAGAAGCAACTCCTCACCCATTAAATTTTTAGCCTAAAATTGCAGCAATTCAGTCCCATCTTCAGGCTCCACTTCTAATCCTACTTCTCTCATTTCTACCACATCTGTGGTTATTTTCATCACTGAAGTCTTGAACCCCTCAAAATCATCCATGAGGGCTGTGATCAACTGCTTTCAAATTCCTGTTAATGTTGATATTTTGACCTCTTTCCATGAATCATGGACATTCTTAATGGTGGGTGTCTAGAATGGTGAATCCTTTCCAGAAAATTTTCCATTGACTGTGCCCAGATTCATCAGAGGAATCACTACCTTACCTTACAAAATGTATTTTTAAAACAATAAGATCTGGAAAAAAGTTGGAATTACTCTTGGATCCATGAGCTGCAGAATGCATGCTGCATTAACAGGCATGAAAATAGCATTAACCTTGTTGTCCATCTCCATCAGAGCTCTTGGGTGACCTGGTGCATTGTCGATGAGCAGTCATATTTTGAAAGGAATTTTTTTTTTCTGAGCAGTAGGTCTCAAGGATGGGCTTAGAATATTCAGTAAACCATGTTATAAACAGATGTGCCATCATCCAGGGTTTGATGTTCCCTTTTTAGAGCACAGGCAGAGTAGATTCAGCATTTTGGGACCTAGGATTTTTGGAATGGTCAAGGAGCATTGGCTTCAACTTCAAGTCACCAGCTGCATTAACCCCTAACAAGAGAGTCAGCCTGTCCTTTGAAGCTTTGAAGCCAGGCACTGACTTCTCCTCTCTAGCTATGAGAGTCCTAGATGGCATCTTCTTCCAATAGAAGGCTGTTCCATCTCCATTGTTTAGTGTAGTTACTTCCATTAATGGTCTTAGCTGGATCTTCTAGAGAACTTGCTGCAGCTTCTACATCAGCACTTGCTGCCTCAACTTGCACTTTTATGTTATGGAGATGGCTTCTTTCCTTAAACCTCATGAACCAGCCTTTGCTAACTTCACACTTTTCTTCTACAGCTTCCTCGCCTCTCTCAGCCTCCACAGAATTGAAGAGATTTAGGGCCTTGCTCTGGATTTGGCTTGATGGACTGTTGTGGCTTGTTTGATCTTCTATCCAGACCTCTCCAACTTTCTCCATATCGGCAATAGGCTGTTTTGCTTTCTGACCATTCCTGTGTTCACTGGAGTAGCACTTTTAAATCCCTTCAAGAATTTTTCCTGGGCATTCACAACTTGGCTAACTGTTCTGCACAAGAAGTTTGGCTTTCGACCTATCTCAGCTTTTGACATGCCTCCCTCACTGAGCTTACCCATCTCTAGCTCTTGATGTAAAGTAAGAGACATGTGACCTTTCTTTTCACTGGAACACTTAGAGGCCATTGTAGGGTTATTAATTGGCCCAACTTCACTATTGTTGTGTCTCAGGGCATAGGGAGGCCCAAGGAAAGGGAGAGAGATGGAGAACAGCCAGTCTGTGTGGCAGTGAGAACACACACAACAAGTATTGATTAAGTCCGCTATCTTATATGGGCACGGTTCATTGCACATCAAACAACTACAAAAGTAACATCACAGATCACCATAACAAATACAATAATAATTTTAAAAGTCTGAAATATTGTGAGAATTTTCAAATTGTCACTGTAACATAGAGACACCAAGTGAGCAAATACTGTTGGAAAAATGGCACCAATAGACTTGATCGATGCAGGGTTGCCACAAACCTTCAATTTGTAAAAAAAAAAAAAATAACATCTGCAAAGCTCAATTTTTTAAAAAATGCAGCCTAATAAAATGAGGTATGCCTGTATCTACAAGGACACTTGGCATTCAGCAAATGTTTAATATGAGTAATCAATTAAATAGCTCATATGATGCATAGAATAAAAAAATAAAACCAGTTGCTCAGGACCAGCTAGCAAAGAGCTAACGAACAGCTAACCCTCTAACACCAGCAGAACGTCAGTGGAACTCAAGTAAAGAGAGAATGAAGAGCCCACCCAATTTCTTTAGCAACACTTGAGTTTTGAACGGATCATTGTAAAAAGTAAAATAATTGACCCATGACCAGAAGTTTGCCAGTGGTTTCAGGCTTCATCATAAGGCATTTGGGTTTGGTTGCGTGTGTGTGTGTGTGTGTGTGTGTGTGTGTGTGTTATGCTATCACTTTAGTTTAGTAGTCCCTTGACAAAAAGTATTTCATCCCTTCACAGATTTGCACAGGTGGCTTCAGCATTGACCTTCCTTTTTCTATTTCTTTCAGAAATAAGCTGGACTTCCCCCTCTGCTTTCCTCTCCCAGCATCACTGAAGACTGTGAGCTTTCTCTGGCTGAGAAGCCAAGTGAGTCCATTGAACCAGATTAACATCATTTTAATGGATCAACCAGTGACAAGTGCTAGACTCACTAACTAGGTGGCAGACTTCCCTGCCCAATCTCCGGGGAGGACTTCAGATTTCACGCACACCCAGCCCATTTGGCTCATCACGTCTTTCGGCTCCAGATCTTCTGGGATTCCAGTCAGCAGGCCTGCATGTCTCGTTCTACCCCCGAAACCCCCAGCCACTGGGCCATGATGATTTTTCCACACTTCACCCTGGGGCATGTCAGCACGCAAAGCCAAAGCATTTGAACTCTTCCGAACTCGTTAAAATACATGTACAACTGGGGTCTGCTAACTCAGCCCCCACCACTCTGGCTCCCCACACCCCACCGTCCCCCCACACTCACAACCCCAGTAGATCCCATTAATAAAGACATGTGTAACTGTCTCTGGTGGTCTGGAAACAATACTTAATTCCCACATGTGCCTGACTATATTTTCCGTAGAGCATTAGCCCAGGCAGCCTCCCACATTAGCATCCCTCTGAGGCCATAAAAGAGGTGACTGGAGGCCAAAGTCACACTTTCCCATAGGGGCCAAAATTGCCATATTTCTCAGAAAGCTGTATATTTTAATCCAGAACTGATTTGAAATGCTTGGAGAAAGAAATTTTTTAAAGTATGATCAGAAAAGTAGAAGCAAAAACAACGAAGTGTCCTTTACTTGGTAACAGTACTTCTTGGGAAAAAGATACAGTTGGTGGGAAAAAAAAATCTCTGGGCCTCAGAAGACAGCAGCATGAAAGGAATACATTTTTATTATCAGAGAAGTTAGAGGGCGATGGATGAAACACTATTAGCCAAGCTTCCGACAAAGAAACACATCACGTCAATCAACCACAAGATTTGAAGGTAGGCCAAGCGCTGCTCATGATTAGACAAGCAAAACAGCATCAGGCTCAAGAGCTTGAGTTTTGGACTAGATGCGGGGGGTCATTTTCTGGGTTCCTGCCGTGGGTTGTTAATCTGGCTCTCCCACATGCTAACTGTGGGACTTGGGCCTCAGTCTCTTCCTCTGTAAAATGGGCTAATTAATTATATCTCTTCCAGAGGGCTGCAGTGAGCTGAACTGACAGCTTAATATCACACACAGAATAGGGTAGGGCAAGGAACATTTATAAGTGCCCATTATGGGATGGACGGTTGTAAAAGAAATGGTCACTGCCCTCGAGGAGCACACAATCTAGTGAAGAAGAAGAGTGCAAATGTCTAATTATAATAGAAGACAACACTGGCCTTGGCTGAGGTTGGACATGCTCGTCCAAGAGCACAGAACAAGGGACAACTTCCTGGTGGAGCCAGGACGCACTTGCTGGCTGTCTCATCCCAGGGCCTTTGCTCTTCCTCGTCACATCCTACGGGAGACATCCGGGAGCAAAGGTATGGCGTGATGATCAGTCTGACTCCCCACATCGCATTCAACATGAGACTATTCCACATACAGTTGGCCACTTTCTTTGACCCCACTGGGCCCACTGAAACCAGTCATACCTGTGCCTTTTTCAAAGTCTGGAAGACTCTCATAAAATGGATTCTTCCTCAAAGGACCTCAGTCACTTCATTTATTTTCTTGAGGACTTTTGAGTCACACAGCCATTCAGCTGTACAGAATGTCTTCCATCAGAATCTTCCCATGAGAGTGGAAATGTCAAATTCAATTTCCTGGAGAAGAAACAAAAATGGCCCTTTTTTCCCCTCAAATTGTCTTGATAGCAAAATTTATGAGAATTGAAACATGTCCTGAGGGATCAGCTGGAAGGCTCATTTGAAGGGCCATTTTCATCTGGACCAGGAAAAGCCCTGGAGAAGAAACTCCACTGGGCCCCAGAGGACAGACTGTATGTCGAAATTTTTCCTCATTCTGAACAGCTACCATTCTTTTGCAAAGGCTAGCAGGTTGGCAAGGTGTTTTGCACAGGAAAACTGAACAAGCTGGAGTCAGAGAGCCTGGCATGACATATTGCCTACAGCCTGGCGATGGGTGAGGTATGTCCAGGTGCCAAAGATATTTAGAAAGGCCCAGAGCCCTGGTAAGCTATCTGGAGCTTCAACTACAAGGAGTGCTAAGATCTTACTGGAATATATCTGAAAGTATGGCCCATTGTAACTCCAGTCACCACCCAGGGCTCATTACAGAACGGTCAAACGTGAACTGGTTCCTTTGCCACAAAAGGAAACAAGGTTCTGAAGTAAAAATTAGAAACTCTTCTTTGCCACACTGTCCTTGTCCCCACTAAATAAGTGTTGAACAGAATTTAAAGATTGTCAGCTTGAAGGGATGCCAAACCTCTATCCTTCTGGTGGTCCCCAATGCCGCCCCACCCAGTTGGTCCAGAACCACAGGCCACTGTTACTGAGTCTCAAGATGGAAAGACTGAGCACACGGTGGGGATAGTTCAGGCAGATCCCCAGGACTGATAAACAGGAGTGATCAGAACAATGATCCCACAGCTGATCTGGGGGCAGAGCCCAAAAATGGGAAGCCAGGGCCCCTCACAGCCAAAGCCCTGGGAGCCAGACCAGTGTGAGGCCATGTGCGAGGGCAGTCAGGGCTCGGGTTTAGGCAAATGGTAAGGTAAGTCCCATTCAGAAAGAGCGACTCTAGAATTACAGTTTAAAAAGGACGTAGAGGCAGCAGTGTTGTTGGAAGAAGACTAGAAAAGCTGAATGTAGACAGCACTTTCCATGAGATAGAGAAAATGTCAGTTCCCTATATCAAAATGTGGAAGTGCTACGGAGATTTGGAAGGAGAGCTAAAGCCTCCCAAACCACACACTGCAAGCCACGCTCTGACCCTGCAGAATCCCGAAGTTCCTTGGCCTCAGAATTCTCTAAGGTCACTGCTCTAAGGTCCCCAGCAGAATGGCAGACTTAGAAACCAGGACCCTCAGTGGAGGACAGACTCAGGCTGCAAAGGTCAGCCACTGCTGTCCTGCACCAGCAGACAGGAGGCAGGGGGACAGGGATGCCAGGAGACAGTTCAGCAGTCAGCGGAGGGACCTGCATCCTTGGTTAGCCGAGGGGGCGGGTGGCGAGCACTGGGGGCTGCTTCATTGTTTCCTGCCTACGGCCCAGCCTGGTCTGGGAAGCAGGCAGGGCCCAGTGGGAGCTGCGGGTGGGAGGTGGGAGCAGCCAGCTGTGAAGAAGCCGGAGGAGGCTGGCTCTGGGGAAACGTGCGGGGAGGGCGCGGGGAGGGGGCAGGACGCACTGACACGAATCCTTGAGCGGTCTGAGGAAGAAGACAGGCCATTCAGTGTGGGGAAGGAACTTCCATCCTTCGTTCTTTATTTTCCTTCTTCTGTCTTTCTTCACAGGCAACCAGCTAGAGGCAGGATGAGCTGTCTCAAGGAGAAGACATAAAAACAGCTTTTAAATGGCTGGAGGTCATGTCCTGCTGGAAACGAGAAGACAAGAGAACAGCTCCTCCCTCTGCCGCAGAGGCCCGCTGCCAGGCTCCCCAGCCAGGGGGATTCGGAGATCAGCTAGTAGACTCTTCATAGGCCGGGGCTGAGGCGGGAACCCGCAAATCACCCTTCCACACTCCTGTAGAGAAACTGCCTCCCACTTGCATAACAGCCACTAAAGCACATGTTTCTTTTACTCTGATGATTCTGCAAGGTTTTCCTTTGAGAACTGAGTACAGATACAATAACCCAAGAGGTAGTGTCTGGGGCTCCCTTATCCCTACCCCATGGCCCCGCACATTTGGCCCAGAACAAACAGAGGAGACCCCCTGTTACAACAGAACAGCCAGTGAGTGAGCAATGGTATCATAGCTCCCCTTTCCAACTCACAGAGTTTAGAATTCACTAACATCCTAAGAGATAGCGTTTTTTTACATTTTCAGGTGAAACATAACTGTCTTCAGAGTATAAGTCTTCTGAAGGCTGCCCTTCTGCAATCCAGTCTTCCAGCTGGTGGGGTACAGTTGGTAAACACCCCATGCTCTCCGTAGGGACGCAGGAGGCGGCAGATGCAAAAGAAGGCTGTTGTCCGTACTTAGAAGCAGCAATAAGCCACACCCAAGAAACTTCTAGAACAACGAGGTAAGATACACCTCGAGACACAAAATATAAAACCAGTACCTGGAAAAATAGGCCAATACCTTCATGAGTCAGAAGAGCTCCCTGAATATGTCGATCATTTGCAGTGCCAGGTAGAGAAGCCGTGGGGATGGTCAACCAGCCACAGGACTATGGCAACGTCTGACCAGGGAGAGGGTGGCCTGTAGTCAGCCCTGGCTTATGTGATCCAATACCACACAGAGCTCCATGGGAAGGCAGGTGCACCAGGCTGACTGGAGCCCAAGGCAGGAAGCATGCTGTTCCTTTAACTCACCAAGCAACCTCTGCTGATCATCAGGATCCCCCTGGAGGCCCGTGGTGAGAGAGCGTGCCAGTTGAGGGTCAAGAACACTGCTCTAGTTCCTTCAGCGGTTCTGGTTCTTAATTTTAATGGACTTGATTACTTAATTTACAAATAATCTTGGTTACTATAAATCTGCCTTTAAGACATTGGGTCTGCTGAAGAATTTACTGCCTATGGTAAACTCAGTCCACATTCATGGAGTGAGAAAATGAATAAAATTAGGCTTCTTTACCTGCAAGACTGAAGGTTTGTCACTGAGCCATGGAAATCCCTGTAGGCAATGCCTGTCTGTGAGTAGCTGGAGAGATATCCTGCTGTCCTCTCCAGCGCTATGGACAAGCCCGCCATATTTGCTCCTTGATCAAACATGCAACTAACATGTTTCTCACATAGACCAATGCAAATAAAACCAGCTCTTTGGCCCCGGGGGCGGTGGAGGGGAACGGTGGGGAGGGGGCCCTGGGGAACTTTCCTATTCGGAGAATAACATCAAGCAACCAATAACTAGATTGCAGGGTTCATGAGCAGGGAAGTGTGAACAGCTGACACTGGGCTTTGGTTGGGTTAGTAGGTTTACAGGGATGGAGGATTGGCCCAAGGTATCCCAGAAAGGGATGGAAATATATGGAACTAGGAAGAAGGCAGGGCACTTAGAGCAGAAAGTCTAGGTCTTGAAGGGCTGGATATGGTGTTGGAGACGAAAGGCCTGAACAGATCTCGCAGTGTCTCAGATACCAGGCTGCCAAAGGTTCATGAAGCAGAAACAGGCCTCAGAACACTGATCTGGTAACAGTGCGTTGGCTGTGTCCCCAGAGGAAGGCACTGGAACTGAGAGAACGACTCATATATTGAAGTCTGGCGGAAAGGGTGATTGAGTCTATTTTGGGGACACCATCTCTCCCTTCAACTCTCTAAAATTGTTCTCCTATGCTCTATTATATTAACTCAA
Organism: Mirounga angustirostris; assembly: GCF_029215605.1. NCBI lineage: Eukaryota > Metazoa > Chordata > Mammalia > Carnivora > Phocidae > Mirounga > Mirounga angustirostris. Next base: position 53,715,911 of record NW_026991712.1, on the reverse strand, counting down.
ACCACTATAGTTTACTGGCTTCTGCTGTACACATATTATCTCATTTAATTGTCTAACAGATGTGAGTCACTTACTCTTCCCCAATTTGTAGGTGAAGAACAGAGGCTACTTGCAAGTTAAGTAAGTTGCCCAGGGTCATGCGGCTGATGGCAAATAGTCAATCAGAGGCATAGCCCTGAATTCAAACTCAGGTCTGCTGAGCTGACGGCCAACCATCATCGTGTGTGTGTGTGTGTGTGTGTGTGTGTGTGTGTGTGTGAACAGTTTTCCTGCTATTTCTAGGGAAATTAGACAGTATGAGTGCAGAGGCTTTAAAAGTCAGGTTCTCTATTCGGCACCTGGGTTTTTAAAGTTCTTTTATATCAACATCACATTTAGTCCAGAAAGCATGTGCTTTCAACAAGCATTAATTACACATTAGATAAGTGAAATTCTCCAATATATTCTATCCTCAATCATATGACCAGGTCCAGCACTAATTAACACAGTAAAGCAAATAGGATTGGTGGCTCAAACCAGATAAGAGCTTATTTTCTTTTACAGGAAGGAAGTCCAGGAATAAGCAGTTTACAGTGGTAACAGGGGCACCACGGGATCATCAAAGACCCACACTCCTAGCTCCCTGCTCCACCATTCCTAACATAGCAGCTTCTATCTTTAAGGTCACCTCGAGATCCAATATGGTTGCCCAAGCTCTAGCCATCAAGTCCATGATCCAGGTAGGCATCTGAGGAAGTAAGGATGGGCAAGGAAAAATGCCCTGCCTCCATCTGTCCCTGTCATAAGGGGCACTTTCTAGAAGTCCCTCTCAACAAATTCCCCTTGGAACTACTTGGCCATTGCAAGCCACAAGGGAATCTGGAAATGTGGCTTATTCTAGGCAGCAATGTGCTCAACTAGAAATCTGTCACTCAGGAAGAAGGCGAGAACAGATACTGAGTAGGCAACTAACAGTCTGTGCCACTCAGATAACCTGAATCAGCAAGGAAGCCAAAAATTAATTTAAATTCAGGCCATGTTCTAGGATTCCATTTGCATGTGAATAATGGAGATTTAAACCTCTTACAGAACTTTTCTGCAGGCCAAAAACTGAAAACGTATTTGAGGGTCTTTAAAAGTTTGTTTTTAATTTTTTTCATGACTTTTGCTGTTTTAATGGAAGAGGTGTTCCTGTCAAGTAAGCTTAATTTCCTGAGACCTATCAACATTTTCTCTTATTATATTTCCAATGTATGCTCTTAGGAGAATAAGGACAATATATGAAATGTGAGAAATACAAGGATGCCTGGGTGGCTCAGTCAGTTAAGTGTCTGCCTCCAGCTGAGGTCATGATCCCAGGGTCCTGAGATCGAGTCCTGCTTCGGGCTCCTTGCTCATTAGGGAGCCTGCTTCTCCCTCTGCCTGCCGCTCCCCCTGCTTGTGCTTTCTCTGTCTCTCTCTGAAAAATAAATAAATAAAATCTTTGAAAGAAAGAAAGAGAGAGAGAAAGAAAGGAAGAAAGAAAGAAAGGAAGGAAGAAAAAGAAAGAAAAGAAGAAAGGAAGAAAGGAAGAGAAAGAAAGAAAGAAAGAAAGAAAGAAAGAAAGAAAGAAAGAAAGAAAGAAAGAAAGAAAGAAAGAAAGAAAGGAGGAAAGGAGGAAAGGAGGAAAGAAGGAAAGAGTGAGAAATACAGCTATAGCGGTTGGGAAGGTTGATGCCAGGTCTAGGGAGTGTTAAACGGTGAAAAGACATGGCTATCACACAAATAATCAGCCACCTGAGGTCTTCCCTGAGAACTCAGCTTATCCACAGAACTATGTTTTATCTTGAGATTTGCAGGGTGAAAATTGTGTAATATTTTTAAAACCAACCCCAAAGAGGGTTATCTTGATTGCCTAGGGCCCCCAGAAATGGCCTCTTCTTGGTAAAGAAGGCTCCTCTGCACCTTTTATCTTACCAATGGGCCAATATGGTTTAGGATTAAGGTGGCATGGGACACTTTTCAAGGTGAGCCATTATCCTTGCAAATTCGACTTAGAGAACACATGAGAACAAGACCAGCTATATCCATGATTCCCCAGAATTGGCCAATTTAGAGTAAATACATGAAAACACTCCTTGACTGCTTCCAAATTTTCTCATTAGAAAATAAAATCCGCAGAATTTCAAAGACCTTCCATTTTTGACACTTTGAAAATAATCTAAGGCCATTCTGCCACCTACACTAACTTGGGAAATGCATTGTCAGACAGTGCTGAGTTTGGGTAAACAGTTCCATTTCACCTCCAAGGAAAATAGTGACCTATTTTTAGAGACCAGGGGTTTCAGTGTTTTACCATTCTAGAAATAAACACCATCACCATTCCTTCTCTTTCAATGAGCACAGCTGTCCGGGTGGGGATGTAAACATCCGCTGGCCGCGTTGGGAATCCAAACCAATGATGTCAGGCTGGTGTGTGAGAACCAGGGAATGAGGCTGACTCCAAATGGCACAGGAACTGCTCTGTTCTCGTGAGCAAACCTAAATGAAATGAGACCTGCAAGATGCACAATATACTTGGGCCTCTTTTAGAAATTAACCTTTTTGTCAATCCAGGCTTCTCCTTGAATTGATGCAACCCTATATTAATCTTTTTTTAAAATTTTCTATATTTTATGATGTTTTGACATCTTGAGGGGCCTGGTTGGCCAGGGGGAGATTGCCCCTCCCTGGGCCGGTTAATTCCTAAGATACTAACTTACCTGTGAACACAACTTTCATATGCCAACTACCCAACCCTGAGTCCACACCCCCCAACCACCCCCTTTATCTAAGTCAATAATATTCCCCTGCCCCAAATCACACCTGGGCCAGGTACCAGACAACCAAGGACAACTCAGACACCCCAAAGCCTTCCAGAATGACTCGAACAAGGCAGTCCTAAGCTGTTTCCCCTGTCTTGCCTTGCCTTTCCCACAGAAAACACAGTAAAGGCTCTGGCCTCTCCTTTCTGTCTCCTTTCTGTCTCCTGACCAACAGTGGTACTTCCCTGGGTGGCCCTGCGTGGCGTGGCATGTCCCCTCCTCTTGGGACATGTAAGTAATAAAAATCTCCTTCCAATGGTGTTAGTCTGTCTGTGCTGTCACTCAGTCACTTCTCTAAAGGACAATCCCATGGGCACCATGAGGACACAGGATCCCCTTCACCAGCGTTTCAAACACGGCACTAAATGTAGATATGCAAAGTCCCAGTTCTGTCCATGCCCATCACCCGGTCCGTTGGCTCAGCCTGGGTGCAGCTGGGTAAGTATGACATCTGACAAGAGAAAAATATTTTCTCAACTGTGTAAGGATATCAGGAAAATCTCATCTCATAAGGATCCAATACAATTTTGCCCCAGCTCTTCTCCTATGCTGAGAAGAAGAAGGAGGTTCCTTAGAGACGGCAAGTATAGCTGTCTCCTCACCAGGATGTAGGACGCAGCCTCAGACCCTCCTCACTCCCGGCCCGGACCACGGTGGCCTCCCAGACTCATCTAGCACTAACCAGCGGTGGCCTGGGGGGCAAGTGTGGCCCACAAATGTGTCTTATTTGGCCATCACCAATCATATGTTTAAATATATTTAAATCAACATGTTAAAATCATGAAATTTCACACACAAGTCTAGATTTCCAGCTTCTTATTAAATTTGAAAACTAACCTGTTCTCCTACATGGCGACCACCAGCCAGACAAGCGAGAGCTGAGGAGAGGGTGCCCCTTAGCTGGGACGTGTCCTCTCCAGCCCACCACAGGCCCCCATGCCCTAACGGTTAGAGACAGCCTCTCTCAACTCCCCAGTGGGGTAGTGGGAGGTGAGTCATGGAAGGTGGGAGGGGCAGGCTGTTGGGAATCAGAGGAAAGGAAAGTGTAACACATTGAAGATTGGGGTACATTCAAGTGATTGCCAGAACTGAAAGGAATTTTCATCGACTTCAGGACCAATAAGACTGGAAACCGAAACATGAATCCTGGCACACAAATGCAAGGCCCCTTGAAACAGTAAAGCTGCCCACCTGGAAGAAGGTGGGAAGATTTTAACCCTCTCACCCTCTAACACATGGTCATAAGTGCAAATTCTGAGAAAATAGAACAAAAGTAACAACATAAAAAGAAAGGAACAACCGGGGAAGAAATTAAGAAAGCTATCAATAAAATAACACTCCATTCCCCCCAAAAGTGCAAAAGCAAAGACATTAGAAAGTTGAAATTGTTGAGATTATGGATTGCTTTTCCCCTCTAGTGCTGATTTGTAAGCTTCTCATTTTTCTAGGACCGCTTTTGTAATAATAAAAAAGTAGATATCGTTACTTACTCTTAAGGTTTTTTAAAATACAAAATAAAATGACATTAGATATCGTATTCCCCATTACAACAGTGGGTTAGACCTTTTAACTCTCAATTATCCGTATAGTTAACATTTATTAAGTACTGACTGGGTATTGAATAATATGCTAAATTATTTATTACCACCTCAATTTGTCTTCTTGCCATCCCATTGTCATTTGAGAAACTGAGGTTCATCAAAATCAAATACCTTATCTCAAGCCCCACAGCGAGGATATGATAGAGACCAGGCCCACCCAGACCCCTCAGGTTCCATAGCTTCTGCTTGGACCACCAGGTATGCAGCCTCCTGAAGCCCAGTCCTGCAGGGGGCGCTAGGAGACATGGGTGTCTGTTGTGGAGGGAAGTGTAAACCCGGACAATCTTCCTAGAAAGCAATTGTGCAATACATGTTAAGGACTTTAAAAATGTTCCCATTCTTTGCAAGTAATATCTCCAGGAATACATGCTGAGAAAATAAGATTTGTGAAAAAATTTGGGAACAGGATGCTCACAGTATCATTATATATTATAGTGAGAAAATGGAAACTCTATGTCAAAGAAAGGAAATGGTTACATAAATCATACTGTTTCAATTTAAAATTGTTTTCCATTACTTCAGTGACATGGCAAAATCTTAAATAGAAAAGCATGATATGAAAGCATATTTCATGTAATTCTGTTGTATAAATATAAAAAACCTATTTACATACACATGCACAGAAAAATGACTGGGAGAAAAATCACACAGTTGCTATTTATTGTGATAAGATTATAGATTTTTTTAAGTCTGCGCTTTCCATATTTATTATTATGAATACATTCATGTTCATATACATGAATTTTCTTCTACAAGATTCATTCTTTAAAAGCCTGGTTTATACTCAACTTTCTGGATTGCGCCCGTAGCCTCAAAAACACTTTTATTTAAAAGGAATTTTTCAGATTTTCAGAATATATCGAATACATAACTAGACTTTAAGCATTCCATATGGACAACATTATGCTAATAATGTAACATAATAAATTTAACTCACATGGAGTCCAAAAAATTAAAATATGATCATTATTAGAAATAAAATTAGAAATTGTTTTATTTGCAGCAAAAGTCTGTTTATCCGGGATGCAGTCTGCTAGAAAACTAAGATAAACATAATTAGTCCATGCTGTACAATCGAAGGGTAATTACTGCTCATAATGACCACTCTGAGGCATTGCAAGACGCCGAAATACTTCCTAAGTCACCAAAGAAAGATTGCATTACATTTAGAATAGCTTCATTGTTAAGGCTGTTTCATTGTGCTGAATTCTCTGAAAATTGCCTAACCGACATTTGGCAAGTGAAGTCACTTTCAGGAAGCTAAAATTGTTTGTTCATCAGGATACCCTATTCCCTGATAATTTGGAATAAACTGGAGTGCACTATATATTCACTGAAAATTGTTTAGAAAGCAGAGAGCATGAACTGCCTCTGGGCTCTTTACGCTAAGCTTACCCTTATGACGTGGGGGCTGAGAGTTACTAAAACATAGAATTCATGGAGCCGGTAAAAAGAGAAAGAAAGCCTGCAAGGTGGCTCAAGAGAACCTGGGAATGGCCCTCTCTACAGATAATGCGATGTTGGGACAGTCAGTTTCCATTAGCAAAGGGATGTGAAGGGAAACTTCAATACAACTTCTAAAAAGAGGTTAGAAGCCAGAAGCATTTTGGCAAGCGCTGAGCCTGGAGTGAGTCCTGCCGTGGGAACTGCAGGATGCTCTCAGCAGACAGGGGCAGCAGGAACTATTCTTCTCCGGGTTGCCTGATAGAAACGCAATGCACCACCATCCTGAGAAAGGGAAAACAGGGCTGCAGGGCCTTCAAGTTTGGGCAGCCGCCCGAGCAGGGATCACCCATGTTGTCCTTCTGAGGAGCGTCCTTAGGTTTCCTGAAATCACAGGCTTGCTGCCTGGGACCGGACAAGGAGTAAAGGGTTGTGCTGACCAAGCCAGAGAAGCTGCAGACTGAGGGGCAGCGCCCAGGGTCGGTGGTGTTTACCTCCCCTGGGAGTCCCAGAGCCCCGGAGAGAATGGCAGGATAACCAGCAACACAGCCGCCTTGTGGCCTTCTAGATTTACTCACAGGCCACCCAAATTGAGCAATTAGGGGAGTACTTGTCTCCAGAAATAATACTCTAGTACAGGAAATCCAGGAAGCCAGTGGCTTCACTCTTTCCATCTAGAGCTGCCCTGTCCAATATGGCAGCCACCAGCCACATGCAGCTACTGCGTCAGAAGTTCAAATAAAGGACATTTCCATCAACGCAGAAAATTCTATTAAACTTATATCAAAACCAGCATTGATATATAAATGGAGCAGAATACAAGAGTCTTATGATTTTTTTTTTTTTAGATTTTATTTATTTATTTGAGACAGAGAGAATGAGAGACAGAGAGCATGAGAGGGAGGAGGGTCAGAGGGAGAAGCAGACTCCCCGCCGAGCAGGGAGCCCGATGCGGGACTCCATCCTGGGACTCCAGGATCATGACCTGAGCCGAAGGCAGTCGCTTAACCAACTGAGCCACCCAGGCGCCCCAAGAGTCTTATGAATTTTTAAGACAAGATACAAGAACTCAGTGAACGTTTATGCTTGCCCCCGGCTGCTTTGAGTTCAGTCTCCAGGGCCTCGAGGCAGACCAATTCATCGTCTTCTTGCTGGAAGCGATTCAGCAGGAAAGTTTGAGAAGCATTCTGATCAAGTGGTCAGCACATGGAACATTGCATCGGGAATCCATTATATACTGCTTACCCATTTCATGAACCAGAGGAAAAGCCAGATTTTGAAATAAAGACTATTCTCTCGGGCTTCTTCTGCTTCTAAGCAGCTCCCTACCCACGGGGAATAATCAGCTACTTTCAGAAGCAGAAAAGTAAGTCTGACATTTTTTTCTACTGCAGGTCTTCAGGACCCCGTCATCCCTGCCCTCTGATCATTCAGCTGAGCTCAATGAACTGGCAGAGAATTACAGGCAGGCTTACCCAGTTCCCTCCAGCTTGAAGATAGTTCAACTCTGTTCAGAAAAAAAAGGGGCAAATGTGTGTGACTCAAGGGTTCTTTCCAGAATAATTTTAGCATTTATTAGTCATTGTGTGCTCTAGAATACTCGGGTGTCTCTAAGGACCTCCTGCTTCCTGCACCCGACGTTTTAACCTCCACCCCACCTTGGTGAGGTTCATGCAGCTCAAGAAGAATGTGCTCTAGTCCAACAATTGACTGTATCTTGAGCACAATAAGTCAATCTTTAAAAAAAAAAAAAAATGGGGTTGAAAGTCAAACCTTGTAAAATAATTCAGACATTTTATAGTGTTGTTCTGATTACATACAATTCCCACAAGAAGGGAAGTACCTTTAAAATAAGGACTATTCAATACTAGTACAGGATTTCCTCTTGTTGTTGATAATTTCCTCCTAACAGAAGACACGACGTAGTCCAAAGCAAATTCAAAGGAGGTGTCCAGAGACAACGCGGCATCTACATTCGGCAGGGAACATTGTTCGATCTAATTGATGTTTTCCTTGCAAGGCAATAGAGTGAGTGGGGCTATTTTTACCCAGAACAGAATGGGTTCCCCCTAAACTTAGGATTCCTGTGTCCCCCACCCCCAACGAGTTTTGTGTATAATCAGAATCACAACGTGTACCTTTCCAAAGTCAAACATTTCCATGAAATTAGTTATAAACAATAGGCAAACTTAAATGCCAAACTATGTTCTCATTCAGCAGGCAAAACTTTACCAGCCATCGAGTTTTGAATTATGGAAATTCAGGCTCAACCATTCTATCTTCAGTGGATTCATTCTATCTTCTCGGCAGGTATGGTGCCTAGAAAAGGACCCTCCAGCTTCATGAAGTCGAATATCTTCCTTTTTGCTAGAACAAGGGCACATATATCTACTTACCAGTTTAAGTTACCTGCAGAGGCCAAGGCCTTTAGTTATATATGGTCAGTCTCTCGAAGCAGACAATAAACCTTGACTCTTGTACATGCAACAGCAGTAAATCAGTAAGCGCGTTTTGGCAGGACATTTTTCCAATTTCCTCCCTTCAGTCAGAGAGACACAATTCAACCTTCACAATCTGGCCTGACTTTCTACAAATAAATGGAGGTTAGCCTTTTGTCCAACTACGTAAACATACCTCATGAAGAAGGTGGTCCTTACTTGAGCTTGAATTAGATAAAAGCTATGATTATGAGAAATATACCTGCCTAGAAGGGGGGAAATGCAGCAAAATATTAATAGGAAACATTTCACAGTCTATTGTCACACACACTTTCTAGAATTTTAACATGGGAATGGCATAAAGTAGAAGGACACCAGTCAGGATAGCCCAGAGCTCGAGTATAGGCATTCAAGAAATGTTTTTGAATGAATAAATGAAGAAGGAATGTGTAATCAGATTAATTTTTGCAGTAATATTATGTTCTCCAGGTCACACCAGCAATCCAGCGGTTAAAATAAACTCACAGTAAGAGCAGAAAAACACTACTGCTTTGGCTTCATTTGCCCCCACTACCATGTAGGTAAAATTTAAGAAGCTGGGCTCAAAATGCGGACAGACCAATGCTTACTTGCAGTGTGCTAGTCCTGGGCAAGTTACTACCTTCTCTGGAGACTCAGCTTCCTCATCTGGAACCTACTCTACTGGGCTGCGAACATTAAAGGAAAGAAGGGTGTGGAGAGCTCAACCAGATGCCTGGTCCATTGTAATCCCATCCTATTAGAAACTGTTACATTATTATAAATTTTATTATATCTTATTAAACTATTGTCATCATCATTGCTATGTTGTTGCCGCTGTTGTTGTTGTTTTGTGCTGTTTGTGGGCACTACCCCCTGGCTAGTTTGTTTTAGTGGCCCAGGGAGGGCTCACGCGTTCTGTCGGCCTCAAGATGACATTGTTCTATCCTATTTAACAGCTGCTACCAAAGTTGTCCATGTCACCTCAGAGCTGCCAAGACCACAGGAGCATCCTGTCTTCCCGGCATCCCTTCCAGATGCTTTGTGCTCAGAATGCTCCCCTCGTGGGGGCAGGGGCTGTTCCATTCTCCATCGGGCTTTGACCTGTGAAGAAAATATTTTTCATCCCAAATCATGTTGGGTGGTAGTTCAGCCTGGGGTTCTCAAAGCCATACAATCATTTTGGTGAAGTGCCTTTTAAATTTTCTGGACCGCCCCCCCCCCCTTTTTTTTAAGAGAGAGAAAGAGAGACAGAGGCAGAGGGATAGGAAGAGAATCTTAAGCAGGCTCTACTCCGAGCATGGAGCCATACACGAGGCTCAATCTCTCGACCCTGAGATCATGACCCGAACAGAAATCAAGGGTCAGACGCTTAACTGACAGAGCCACCCAGGCACCCCTCTGGACCCTCTTTATTGCAGACCCTGCATGGATCCTTGAGGATGGATCTGGAAGAAAATCTAGATGGCAGACACCACATTGTGTTCAAAACAACCCCTTGCTCTTCCAAGGCTGTTGTCCTTGTTTTTCTACTTCCTCTTCCCTTGAGTTCTGCCCAGAAGTCACCTGAGTCCTTCCTGTAAATCGGCTACTCTCCCCCAGACCGGCACCCCTTGGACTGCAGAACCAGCCTGAGGACCCTGATTGAGGCCTAGCACCCCGATCCAACCCTGAAGCCAAAGTGAAGAGCAATTCTTCAAGCCAGGAATTATTTGGTCAAAATATCATTAAATACTACAAAATACCAAAGTGCTAGCCCAGATTCCTGCATAGGCCGCAGAAGGGTTTAGCAAGTAGAAGTGCCCATTCGGGCACTACTCCTATGCAAGGGGACCCCTGACCCCAACTCATCAGGGCCGCCCCAAGTTACAGCTCTTTAATCATCTCCCTCCTGAAATAACACCTCTGGCCCCCGGGACTTGCAGCCCGGGCTATGTGCTGGGCATATAGGCCACCGTCATCCTTGTCATCCTGAGCGCTGAAGGGGGTTCTCGTCAGTCAGAAAGGACTTGTAGTGGAAGCCTTAATAAAGCCCACTCAGGACAGAGCCCTGAAGCTCCGCATACATCCACGTCTGACTCCGCGCGTGGTCCTTGCTACCCGCCTGTACTTGGGGCCAACCCCCGGTAAACACAAACAGAAACGCGCAGTCCTTTGATTGTTTTAAAGCTGGAGACAGCCTTGTAAGTAGTTGGAGAGGGGGGTGCCCCCCATCATTAACTCTGGTGGCCGAAGGGAAGCTGACCACAAACACACCCAAAGGTAACATTCTCATGTCATTTAACTTGATCTGGCCCAACCTTCCTAATTGTCTTTTCTTTTTGTTTGTTAGTTTAAATTTAATTTCTCTGCTGTTACATGTGCTGAGAAATGATCTTTTTTATCTTCGTGCCCTGAGCATCTTACAGCCCCCCCCGCCACCCCAGAGGGGAGGAGTGCCGTATTGTTTTGTTTTGTTTTGTTCCTAAACTCTACAAATAATAGAAGAAATGATATTGTTTGTATTGGGTGCACCTGCTTCCCTAAACCAGGGTGAGGTGTTTTGTTTTTGTTTTTTTTTCCTCTCCACCCCCACTGTCCTTTTATCTCGGCTACTCGGGCTTTGTTGTTTGGTGGGAATTTAGTGGCTCCTGCTTTCTTAGGGAACTTCCTATCCCAGGGAATTCAGAGATTCTCCCCAGGGGCCCCCAGAGACTGTATTGTTTTATTGCCCCCACCTTACCTCACCCCCCATTCCACATAAACCACATAAACAGGCACCCAAACACACAAGATGTTTTTAAAGGGGTAAAAGAAATACAATTCTGGAAAGTTTCCTGCGTGTGCGTGTGTGTGTGTGTGTGTTTACATATATGTGTGAATGTTACAAAAAGAGAAAACTAAGTCTGTGTGGTTTTCTCTGTGCATTCTCTGTAGTCTTCAATACAGCCAAAGTAAATCTGATCATTTCTTCTTTTGCTACTTTTGCTTTTCTCCAAGTGACAAGACAGCCCCAGATGCTCAGCAACTTGTCCCTCCCTCTTCTTTGTCCCATGCACTTCTGTCCCCAGGGCCAGTCTCAGCCCCTGGTTTGGAGTCTCTAGACAGCACCTAACACAAAGCCAACCACCTAGACGTGGCTGGATGTACAACACAGGAGAAAGGCAGCGGCTCCCTCTAACTCCACTTTGTGACTCATGCCAGAATCATACTCGGCTTCATCTCTGTGCTCCCAGCTGCTGGCAAAGAGCCTCACACGTAGGACCTGCTCGATATGTATTTGTAGAATGAATGTTGAATGATGTGACTTTGGCGCCAGCCACTTCACGGCCCTGGTTCTGATTTTCCTCCTGATAAATAAGGCAAATGATTCCTTGAAATATTTTTTAAAGATTCATTTATTTATTTGAGAGAGGGAGGGGGAGAGCACGTGGGGGAGGGGCAGAGGGGGAGAATCTTCAAGCAGACTCCCAGTTGAGCACAGAGCCTGACTCAGGGCTCGATCTCATGTCCCATGAGATCGGGACCTGCTCCAAAAACAAGAGTCAGGTACTGCACCAACTGAGCCACCCAGGTACCCCTGATTCTATGAATTTTTGTCTAACACTATTATGATGCTCTTTGTCTAAAATGGATTTGGATTTACCTCTTTATATCAGTTGGGATTAGATGCATGTAGCAGAAAAAAAATAAAATAGTATCTCAGATAAGATGAAATTCCCTCTCCTGTAAAATATGCCCAAAAGTGGGCCATTCAGAGTTCCAAGGTGTCATCAGGGACACAGGCCACCATCTTTCTGCATTGCCGTCCTCAGTCTAAGAGAGACACTATAGTTCACAGCCACCATGTCTTCCTACTAGATCAGTAGGAAGAGAATGTGAAAGAAGTCAAGAGGGCCCCCTTTGCAGCTGAGCCCCAATGAAGCACCCTCTTGAAAATGCCACCCGACATTCTGCATTATATCTCATTGACCAACATGTAATCACATGGCCAACTTTACCTGCAAGGACCTATATATGTTCTTTCAGCTGAGCACAGTATTACCTCAAATAAAAACCAGGGTCGTATGACTAAGGAAGAAAGGTTGAATGGATATTGGTGTCACAAAGGACTCTTGCCATGCCTGTTCATCACTCTTTGGCCTGATTTGCATCCTGAGGCAGCTTTTCCACTTTCTAACTAGCTACCCCTTCTTTAAGATCTTAAATAAAGGTGGGGTGCCTGGGTGGCTCAGTCGGTTAAGCGGCTGCCTACGGCTCAGGTCATGATCCCAGGGTCCTGGGATTGAGTCCCACGTCGGGCTCCCTGCTCAGCAGGGAGCCTGCTTCTCCCTCTCCCTCTGCCTGCCCCTCCCCCTGCTTGTGCTCTCTGTCAAATAAATAAAATATTTTTTAAAAAATCTTAAATAAAGGTTTCTCAAATCCTGATGACATTTTGCCAGTCCTTGAAAAACATGAGCAAGAGGGGGAGAAATGCATTGTACTTTTAAAATACTAAGTTTATAATTAAATTTATTTGGCTTAAAAGACTGCCCTTTAGTTTGTGATTATATCATCTTTTCTCTCATATGAACATTTGTTTTTTCATCAAATGTTGTTCAGGGCAGATGATAGTTTTTTTTTATTAATGCCCTTACTGTGAAAAATAAAAAATTGTGAACTCTATGTCAGTCACCCGATTTTTTTTTTTAACCGGATCCTTCAAATTCAGAAGTCTAGGATCATTGTCTTAGATCATTTCCTTATTTCTCTCTCCTACCTCCCTCCTCTGAGGAAGGAGGATTGAGGAAGGTAGATTAGAAAAGTCTCTACCCCATCAATAATAATAGAGAAATAGAGAACAGAGTTGTGGTTCATTACAGAGGAACTTAAACCTTCTCAGCCCTTGATATCAAGGGAACTGCGTTAAGAGGCGCGTCCTCAGTATATAGGAATGAGGGCCCGGCTCCTGAATTCTGCCTACCGAAGATCAACTGCTATCCCAGAACATACCAGCTGAGTGATATTAAGCAAGTTACCTAACTTCCTTAAGCCTAATTTAAATCTGTGAAATGGGGCTAATAGTAGAATCTCTCAAATGATTTTTATGAGGCTTAAATTAGAAAATATATAAACAGTTTAGCTTGGTGCCTGCCACGTGGGATATAGTCAATACATGTCATGTATTTGGATTTGAGTCAGCTGTGAAAAACCAAAAAGCCAAAATTATCAATGGCTTAAGTACATAAATGTTTACTGTCTTCTCCTATGATGTAGGCCCAGAGCATGACTGGATTAGCAGTTACTGGGACACCGGAGACCCCAGTCCTTCTCTCTTCCTGTTCAACCGCCCTTAGCTCCTTGCGTCATGAGCCAACGAGGCTCCGGAGCTCCGGCCAACACATCCACGTGCAAGAAGCAGAAATGGAGTAAGAAGTTTGCACCTCTACCTTTACTTTCAAAAGCTCTGCACAGCACTTCTGATTTTAGCACACTGAGCAGAATGAGCCTCATGATCACACCACACCTAGAGGCTTAAAAGACTAGGCGTATTGCTGTGCTGTAAAAAAAAACTGAGATTCTGTTAATAAAAAAAAGAGAGAGAGACAATGAATGGTGTCACAGGCCTAGAGTCATCTTTGCCACCGATATAAGTGTTGATGTTGTTATTACAAAAGACAGGACTCTGGGAAAGGGGAGTGGGTGGGAGCCAGAGATTCTGCGAGTCACCCCTGATAAGGAAGATTATGGGGGCCAGAGAGTCCCGAAGGAGTGATAGGATCAGACATCCCAGAATCATCTAGGACTGAACACACAGCCCTCCAGGTTTCAAACAACTCCTCCCTCCCCCCACCCAATTCTATTTCGGTAGATCTGGGCACAGCCATGAGCATTTCTGTTTTTTTAACAAGCACCACCGTGGCTGATGCAACAGGCCCATGAGCCGGTCTGGCTCAGGTGTAGGTTGCTTCTCTCCTGCAAGTTCTGGCAGGATTTCTGCTTCAGCTCCAGAACAGTGTTAGGCCTGAGCCCGGGCCACGGGAAGGGGAAGGGAGTGATTATAGAAGACTCTAAGGACATTTTCACCCCCCTCAAAATTCACTTAGAGATCCAACTTTTAATCAAATTAGAAAGAATATACATATGTACTGTGTTATTTAATTCCAAAATAATGAATCTAATTACGTTAAATTGCTCAGTGTCTGATACAAAATATCGAGAGTATAGAAATAGCTTTATTAACATAAAAATATTTATATACAAATAAATATTTATTTATATACAAATAAAGAAAAACCACAATAGACTTCGCTCAAGCACCAAATACCAGTCACAGTCCCTGAGATGGCAGGGTTGACTAGTCCGGTGTTTGACCCCACGGTACAGAGCAACTTGCCTTTGAAGAGATGTCTGGGAAAGCAGGGATGGTGGCCCACTTATGAACTACTCCCGAGCTCTCAGGGCAGCTCCTCATCATCTTATTAACTTCCTCACCTCCAGATCCCCAGAGATACCAACCCACAACCCGTGAAGGTGCTGGGCCCTGCTGTCGGGCCCCATGGCCTGACCACCGCCAGACGCCCCGCCTCACATCGGAGAACTGCAGCTCATAGGCTTAGTGCTGAAGCTTCTCCTCAGTCCGTGCGCCCCTGCTCCTGGCAGCCCTGGTTTCTAACGTCTCTTCTCCGTCTCCCATTTCTCACCTCCTTTGGCCCTTGTCCTTCATACCCCGGCATGCTTGCTCAGGTAGCACATTGGCTCTTGCTTAATTAATAAGCTTCCAATCCTTCTGTGAGGCTTCCCTAGTTGAAACCAACTCTGTCCTCTCCCCATCTCAATGCCACCATGCTTTGTGCAATGTATTTGCCCAGGTCAACCCACCCCAAGGCAAGAAGGAGGTGCTTTGATAGTGATGCAAGAGGAAGAGTGGGCATAAATTTGGACAGAAAATATTCCCCAAGGCACCACTGCTCCTTTTTTTTTTTTTTCTGTACACAGTTTTCATTGGTGCTCTATGAATAGTACTGTCCTCATCACAGAGATACGCACTGGAAGGAAGGAAGGAGAAGAGAGAGGGAGGAGAGTAAACAGAAGAAGGAGAGAAAGAATATTTACCAATAGATAGATGTCATTCTCTTTGGAGGTCTTGCAAACCCCAAGCTCCCAGAAAGTTAATCTTGTAGCCCAGTGATGAAACAAAGCATGTTCACTTGAAGTGACCAGTTAACCAAGTCACACATTCCTGTATCCAGCTAAGTGACCACGAGAATGCTCTGGACACTGTTATCAGAGCTGAGAGAGAGGGAAGTAGCGGGCTGGAGGAGACAAGAAAGGAGGCAAATCTTCTAGGCCGGATTATGAAGAACTCAGCATAGTTGGGACCTTTTATTAAGAGTTGGACTAATCCTGTCTGACTCCTTTGTTGGCTGTTTACCACTTGGCCCCACCTTCTTATTCTGACAGCCTGTCTCTCCAGGGAGTGCTTAGCTACACACAGTGGACTTCTCTGTCATGTTTCTTGAGAGGGTAGCTGTTGACTTCCCCCCAGGAGGATGTGTCTACAAGTCACACAGCTGGAGCTGGGTAAGAGGGGCATTTCCACAGCTCCTGCTCAACAGCCAGAGTTCACTGTCTTTGGAAGGGAGTGAACCTCCAAATTGACAGAGAAAGGAAAGTTAGGTCAGCTCAAGGGCAATAGCAGTGAAAGTCCATGTTGACAGTGAGGACCACGGTTTATCTCCCACCCACTCTCTTTGATTGCTGGACCAAGTCCGCCGCTCTTTTACAAGTGTCTGGGGTGAAAGCCCCAAATCCTCAGTCTGCCTGGTGTACTTGTGATCACCTTCACCGGCAACCTGCCTCTCAGCAACCGGCCTCTCCCTTGTTGCCTGAAGAGTTTGCCCCAAGCCCCACACCACTCCCCTTCCATTTTCCTAAAGTGGCAAGTAACAACCGTGGCTGCACATTTTTTCTTACCACCTGAATGATTTGTACGGATATCAGTGCCACCTCTAGAGCATCTGATTTAGTTCGTCTGGGTGCGGACTGGCCACCAGGATTTTCCCAACCTCCCCAGGTGATCTGACATGCAGGCAAGTTGAGGTCCACTGTCCTCAAGCATCGCTAACAGGAAGTCATTATTTTTCAGATTCTAGCTAAAGTTTGGGGGTTATGAAGACATAATTATGGCACAAGATGAAAAACAATTTTGAAATCAATTTTAAGGGGTGCCTGCGTGTCTCAGTGGGTTGGGTGTCTGCCTTTGGCTCAGGTCATGATCTCCAGGTCCTGGGATCAAGCCCCACATTGGGCTCTCTGCTAAGTGGGGAGTCTGCTTCTCTCTCTCACTCTCTCTCTCTCTCTCCCTCTGCCCCTCCCCACTGCTCGTTCTCTCTCTCTCTCTCTCTCTCTCAAATAAATAAATAAAATCTGTAAAAAAAAAATCAATTTTAAGTTCTTATGTCCTTAAAAAAAAGTCCCTCAGTCTGTCCTCTCCCTTAGGAAGTTCGTCCTGGCTGGAGAGAGATGAGATCCAGCAGTCACTTGAATCCACCTCCGCAGGCCCCTCTCTGCCCCACAAGTGCCCTTTCCTCCCCACTCAAGCATCCTGCCTCCAATTCTGGCATTTTCGCACACAGATCTCAGCCAAAATAGGATACGTGGTGCCCCCAAAACTGCAGGAGCAAGAGACTGTGAGCTTAATGAAGGGACCGCTTGAACCCCTGCAGTTGGCCAGGGAATCTGGAAATCTGGGAATCAGGCCATGGACCTTCCAAAGACATTCCACCTGCTGGTGGCTTAATGGTCCAGCTACCATATCCATAGGGATAATTCTGATGCTCTGGCCGGCTAGGACTTCCAGGACAACACAAGGATTATAGGATCTCTGGGTAGCTGACAGTTCTTTTTTCCACCTAATCTGGAGAGATTGAAACCCTCGCCTCCCAACATTCCAGAATGAGGTGCCCACCCTTCCCTGATCTGTTGTCCCTGCTCTCGTGTCACCTATCCCTCTATTTCCCTCCTCGCTATTTCCCTACCCCCTCACCCCAGCCCCAACCACACCACGGAGGCTGAGAACTTTTGGTGGCCCAGGCAAAGAGGAGAGGTGAGCCGCAGAGAAGGGGCATTGGTGACAGGGCTTTGTTATGAAGAGCACATTGAAACCGCACACACAGGGACACACACCCACTACTGTGTCCTACACACCAAACATCGCCTTTTCCAGTGTGGAATTTGGTGTTCCTTGGAGGCCATCCTGATCAAACTCAACTTATTAAGCATTTTTCTTCCTGACACCCCTATGATATGCCGGCCACGTTCTAAGCATTTTAGACACATCATCCCTATTCATCCTCACAGCTACCCCAACCCCATGAGGAAGGTTCTGTAGATACCCCACTTCTCAGATGACGATTAAAGCTTGAAAAGTGTAAGTAACTCACCCAGTGTTTTAGCTGGTAATCTGGATTTGAGCCAAATTTAATTCCAGACATTTCTCTATAATAAAGAGTTTCAGGCTTAAGACCATCTAGGTCAGTGGTATTGAAGTTTTTTGGATTGTGAGATGGTTTATATGTTTATAATAAGATATACAGATATCTTGTTATATCTGGCAGAGCTCCTAAAACCCTTGGAATTCCCTAAGTGATAAATGCAATAAACATGTCTTTTGATATCCATAACAAGTCCTTTTCAATCACACCTGCATTTAGGTTAGTAAGATGACTTTTGGAAAAAGCACCTCAGGATGGAGGCTGGTTGCCAGAACCAACCATGTGATTAGACGGTGAAAACTTTCAATCCCATCCCCAAACCTCCAAAGAGAGGAGAGGGCCTGGAGATTGAGTTTAGTCACGAATGGCCAATGATTTAATCTTAATGAAGCCTTCGTAGAAACCCAAAAGGGCAGGTTTCAGAAACCGTCCATGTTGGTGAACTCATCCACGTGCTGTAAGGGTGATGCTGTCCAGTTCCGTGGGGACAGCCGCTCCTGCACTCGGGATCCTTCTGTAGCTTTTCTTTAAAAAAAAAAAAAAAAGATTGTATCTATTTATTTATTTGAGAGAGGGGGGAGTGGGGGAGGAGCAGAGGGAGAGGGAGAAGCAGACTCTGTGCTGAGCACAGAGCCTGACATGGGGCTTGATCTCACAACCCTGAGATCATGCCCTGAGCCGAAATCAAGAGTCAGACATTTAACCACTGAGCCACCCAGGCGCCCCCTTTCTTTACCTTTTCATCTGGCTATTTATCTGTATCCTTGATAATTTCCTTTAAACTGGTAAACATAAGTAAATGTTTCTCTGAGTTCTGTGAGCCACTCTAACAAATTAATGGAACCAGAGAAGGAGGAGGTCAGTAGAAACTCTGATCAATAGCCATTGGTCAGAAGCAAGGTGACGACCTGGACTCGTGATTGTCATCTGAAGCGGGGCAGGGGACTGCAATCTCTTTTGGGAATCAGCCCTTAACCTGTGGGATCTGACACTATCTACCTGTCAGAATTGAGTTAAATTATAGGACACCCAGGCAGTGCCCTTAAGAAGTGGAGAAGTGCTTGGTGGTATGGAAAACACACACACACATACACACTGGAGATTACATACTCTGCAGAATAATTTTGATAAATTATCTCTACCACGTTTTAAAACTGATACCTAAAATTTTTCCTAAATTCAAACAGTGGCAAATTTTGCCATTTTTATGGTATAATGTTGATGTCTAATGATATGTTAAAGTCCGTTAGCAAAAGCAACATACTATAATGACTTGATACCAGCCATTGCCTTTGTTGGAAATACGAGAACAAGTTCCTCTTGGACAGTGGGAAATTCCACATCATTCCTCTTTCTCTTTGAATTCCAATTGCCATTTCACTTCCCCACAGAATTTTATTTTAGTAACATTTTTGTGTTTGAAAGTATTTTCTTGATCTGTTATCATAGTTCTCTCCAATAGGGATATGCACACAAATTCTTTTTAGTTTTTATTTCTTGTGACCATAAAGCTCTAAATTATGGAAAGAAGAAAGGAAGGAAGGAAGGAAAGGAATGAGGGAGGGAGGAATAGAGGTCAGGAAGAAAGGAAACAAGGAAGGAAAACTCTGGATTGAGTTATTAATACTATACAATTAATCAAATAATATTTTGATAACTTCATTATTAAAAGTAAAATGATATTGAGAGTGCCTCTCTTCATCATAAAATTAATAAGGCTTTTTCCCCCAAAGTAGTTCATGTATAAATGAATGAATATTGCCAAAAGCCTCAGTCTGATGATTCATCATCAAAATTATTAGTAATGTTCCACCAACCGACAATTTAGGTCCTTCATTTTAACAAAAGCAAAGAATTGTAAAGTACCTAATTTTTAAAAATATTTGTTACACAGTCAATAGTCAGTCTCTTTCCTAATTTCTGGGAAATATATGAAAAAGATTTACCAAGTCTTATCAAGGGAACTATTAATTACCCCAGTTTCTCTTCTACCTAGGGGAAACTAAGGGAAGAGTGTTGAGAATAAGTGGAAAGAACTAATTGAGTTTAACTCTGGGAGGGGAGAAAGAAAGGCTTCTACCAGTCACATTTCTTACTGAGGCTCTCTTTGCTTTGCTCTTACCTGACTCCAGAGAGGGTGCAATCTCGAACAGCATGTTGAGGATGGAAGTGGTAAGGTCATTAATCATTCCCTTCATACCCATCACCTCCCTCCATATTTCTAAATTCAGAACATTTGAGCATGAACAAAAACACCCTATTTTATAGCTCTTTAAAAAAAAAGATTTATTTATTTGAGAGAGTGGGGTGGGGGAGAAGAGAGAGAGAGAAAAAATCCTCACTCCCCACTGAGTTCGGAGCCCAGGACCCTAAAATCATGACCTGACCTGAAACCAAGAGTCGGATGCTCAACCAATTGAGCCACCCAGGCACCCTTATAGCTCATGTTTTGCCCATAACAAAAATATGTGTGAGATAGGCAAAAATAGGAAGCAGAAGGTAAGTTTATAGTTCCCCAGTTATCATTAAGGAAGACTTCCCTGAAACCAAGTTTTAGAAATGTCCCTTTATTTGGTGTCCTGTAAGTTTCTGTGTCCCTAGATCTGGGATGGGTAAGAGGCATGGCTTTCTTTTGTAATATAGGGGGAAACCTGCCGAGAGCACGAAGGTGAGAAAGTTGCAAGTCAAGAATTGCATACATGTGGTGGTTTAGCATTTGGGGATCATGCTTCTAAAACATGTATACATGTATCCATTGCCATTCTAAAGTCTTAGAAGCCCTTGTCTATTTCCCACCTGAAGCTCTTTTCCAACATCCAGGGTGGACCACCCTCTGCTTCACTGCCCTCTGTCCGGGGAGCTCATCCTCTCCCAAAGGGGTTTGTTCCATTTTCAGGTTACTGAAGTCATGAGAGAGTGTCACCGGAGACCCCCTACCAAGTTGGAATCAATCAACTGATGACCTGGGTTTGTGGGTTTAAACAACAACACAAACTTCTGATCTGCCGGTTTGAATCCTGGCTTTGCCTCTTAACATATGATTTCGGACAAGTGTCTTCATCTTGCAAACTCTCATAATCAGATCATAACGCTGACCTTTCAGAATAACCACTGTGAAAGATCGAAGATGATGTATGCAAATCCCCTAGCCCCGTGTCTGGCATATTGCAAGCATTAAATAAAGAACTGTTGTCTTTGAACAGATTACTGAGCCTTCTAACTGCTCCATCATCCAGCTCACATTTCTGTGACTGTTCCGGAAGATAGTGAGACACTTCATGAAGCGAGTCGCTGCGGCGCAGAAACATTATTCTGCAGTATGCCCCAGTGGCCCGGCAGCGGAAGCCTTTTCAAAAGGAATGGAGATGTGCAAGGCACAAGAGCAAGTGTTTTTCTTTACTTCTTGTAAGTGCACCAGGTGACAATGTGAATCGTTTGTCTTAAAATTTCGCCCTGTAGTAACATTAAACTCAGTGATTTGCAGTATAGAAAATCCATCTTCTTAAAATGATGCAGGCTCCTAGAATCTCCTCCTGAAAGAGGAAAGGCTTCACCTTGCCCAAAATCCCCAGCCCTGGTATGGCAATCTCATGCATAAGCTCCTTCCATGTACTGGGGTCTCGTTTTTTTAACTATGTGTGCACTTCTCCACTAAGTAAGGAACAATTAATAAATACTTGCGGGGGCAGGGGTTGTTTGTGTTTTGCAGTAACTGCCTTCAATCATATTCTGACAAATCTCCAGGTTCTTTTAATGACATCTTAGACTAAAGTTGTTTCTTGTCTCTTTCCCTAAAGGAGGTCAGTCCGTTGTGAAATGCCAATCTCCTTTCTCATCTGGAACTTGTCCCCCATCCCATCATCAGCTCACATGTGGAGAGGGGCCCTTGGACTGGGATGGGAGGCCCTGTCTGCCCTTTAGCCTCTTCTCCCCCTCCAGCACCTTAGGGGGTAGGAGAAGGCAGTCCACATTCCAGGCCAGCTATGGTTCTCGTATTCTTCCACCCCTTACCTTGCCCAGATTGACCCCTCTGGTGTCAAGGGAGAGAGAAGAGAGAAGACATCTTCTCATACGAGCTGGGGCGAGGGGCTCGCATCCCCTTCTCTCTCTGACTCTATTGCTTTCCCTCCAATACCAGAGGCCTCTGCTGATGCGATGCTTTCCAAATAGATGCATGGTATGTGGGGGGGAGACATTTAGCTTTGGCCTAATGCCCTTCATTTTTAAGAACCACTCCCCGTAGAGGAGGTAGCTCTCCCTGCCTTCAGCCCTGACAGTGGTCCAAGCCTCAAACTCACTTTCTGTGACTCCCATACCCTCATTTAGCCACTACCATTCCTCATGAAACCTTCCAACCTGCCTACTCCGCACAGGGAGGGGAGAGAAACCCCCCCCCCCAAGTCAGATCCACACCCCGGCAATCGTTTCCTTTCTCATCTCCTCCCCGAGTCCTGTTATGAAGCTGGTATGGGGGATCAGTTGCGGGGCTGTCGTGGAACATGGCAGGGATAGTGTGGCCTCCGATTAAAAATCGTGAAGGGTATTGGGTCCCAAGTGGGCTTTGGTTCTTCAGAATGTGAGGTCCTTCCTGCTCTGTGCCCTCAGCAGAAGAAGCTGCCCTCAAAATCCCGCCACAAACCCATTACTGCTTGATGGTCAGAACCAAGGTCAAGAATGAAGTCCCCTTCCCCATCACAACCCTACACTGTTCTGTTCTCCATGAGAACGTGGGTCTCCACCTGAGAACCATTGGCCTCTACTTCTCTAAGGCTCGCTCTTTGCACACTTAAAGCAATAATTATGCATCGGTTCTTCAGCCTCCAACTTATTCCAGACTGTACTTCCTTTAAACTTGTCACATTATGCCTAAATATTTCCTCTGGGTTGCTCTCCTGTGAACCCTGGATGGCTGTAGTCTGTCTGCATAGTAGAACTTTATTTATTTATTTACTTACTTATTTATTTGAGAGAGAGAGAGAATGAGCATGAGCAGGAGGGGCAGAGGGAGAGTCAAGCAGACTCCGCGCTGAGAGCAGAGCCCCACGCCGGGATAGATCCTACGACTCTGGGATCAGGACCTGAGCTGAAACCAAGAGTCAGACGCTCAACCGACTGTGCCACCCAGGCACCTCCATAGTAGAACTTCTGTTCTCTCCATTTCTATAAATGCAGATGCTGTGCTCCGCCATTCCCACCCCAACCAGTTAGACTAAAATGTGACAAGATCAAAAATGTTGAAACCGCCTAACTGGTGAGAAGGTGGAGATGATGATGAGTTAAGAATTGAAGGTCTGGGGCACCTGGGTGGCTCAGTCGCTAAGCGTCTGCCTTCGGCTCAGGTCATGATCCCAGGGTCCTGGGATCAAGCCCCACATCGGGCTCCGTGCTTGGCAGGAGGCCTGCTTCTCCTTCTCCTGCTCCCCCTGCTTGTGTTCCCTTTCTCGCTGTGTTTCTCTCTGTCAAATAAATAAATAAAAATCTAAAAAAAAAAAAAAAAAGAATTGAAGGTCTTCAGTGGAGAGTAGGATCTTTTGTGGGGAATATAAAAAAGTGACCATGAGACGCATGGGTGACTCAGTTGATTAAGCAACCCACTCTTGGTTTCAGTTCAGGTGATGATCTTAGGGTCCTGGGATGGAGACCTGCATCCTGGGGAGCTGGCTGGTCTCTCTCTCTCTGCCCCTCCCTCTCCCCCTTAGCGCTCTCTCTCTAAAATAAATAAATTTTATTTATTTATTTTTTTAAAAGATTTATTTGACAGAGACACAGAGAGAGAGGGAACACAAGCAGGGGGAGTGGGAGAGGGAGAAGCAGGCCTCCCGCTGAGCAGGGACCCGGATGTGATGTGGGGCTCGATCCTAGGACCCTGGGACCATGACCCGAGCCGAAGGCAGACACTCGACGACTGAGCCACCCAGGCGCCCCTAAAATAAATAAATCTTTAAAAAGTGACCAATGTCCCTCAATCCCCACTAAGCATACACAGAAAAGGAAATAGACTTGAAGTATGGTAGTCAAGTTGAATTTCTTCTAAAGCAGAATTTCATAGTAGTGAGGAGAAAATACTGAAGTGCAACATGAAATTGCCTTCCCTGGTGGTTTTTAAAATACAAGATTGGGGGAAGGGTGGATAGAGACCTATCTGTTTGAATCTGCTTTGCGCTGCTTCTTAGTGGTAACAAAGGAGCGGATTGGATTCACGAATTCATCCAACAAATACGTAACCTCTTCTATGTTAGGCGCTGTTGAAGTGACGGAGCCCTAGAGGTGAGCAGACCAGGCAAAACAAGAGAGTAAACAAGTAATTGATGACTATTCTGTCGGATAATGCTAGCTAAGCCCTCCGGAGGCAAAAGAGGAAAGGGGGTGGGGCGTGGTGGGAGGGGGCAGAGGGCTCGGCGGTGGGGGGGGGGGGGTGACTGCTTTAAGTAGACCGGGAGGGAGACTGCAGGGGAAGGCGGCTGTGCGAAGAGCTCCGAGTGGCTTCCAGATGACAGCTAGCTTAGGCGACAGCGGGGCAGGGACGGTGCAGGCGGAGGGGAAGCTAGTGCGCAGGTCTGGAGGTGAGCGCCTACTCGGCGCGCTCCTGCACCTGCGAACCGCGAGCCTGGCTTGAGCAGAGGCGTAGAACGGCGAGTGGTAGGAAACCGAGTCGAGGCAGATGATTAAAGGCTCAGATAGGTCATTCTTTAATTTTATGATTCGGTTCCGCATTCATGAACATTTCAACGCACCAGAAACAAAACCATGCCCCAGGGGAGATAGGAAAAAACAAAACAAAACAAAACACTAAAAGTAACTACAGAAAATTCTCAGTAATTAACTCTTTCAGGGGTAACCTTTGTCTCTCTTTCGGCCTAATCCGATGTTTTTAAGTTACTTCTGCCATAGTCCACCCTAACAACTGCCTGGGAATCATTACGTTTTAAATTTAGGTGCGGTCTTTTAACTTGAGTATATGTCAAAACCCAACACAAAGCACTTAACGAAAAATGCTAATGTAAGAGTAAATATCATGGGAAATTTTACAACATGACTCTGACGAAGCGTAATAGTACAGCCTATTCACACAAAATCCAGAAACCTGACCAGATTCCGCAGACCCATCTCAGGACCACTGTGTACCCCGGATTTCCCTGGCACTCGTGGGCCTGGCCAACAATTCTGCTACAAATGCACGTCAATACCTACAGACAGCTCAAAAAGAGAGGCCTAAGTTTCTTTTTCGTTTGCTTCCTTCTCCCCTCTCCCCGCACCCCCCCCCCCGCCCCCCGCAGAACACTAAAGCATCTGAGTGAAAAGCCCTGCAGTTCATCAAGATGAAGGAAGGCATCATGTTTCAAGTTGAGGTTCAAAACAGCTTGCTCTTTGCTGAGACTTCTTACTTCCTGAAATCAGATAGCGCCTTTTAGGACTTGGGTGTGCTGAGTCATGGCAAGCCACACACTCACTCTTTCATTTAAGGCCACCAGACTGAGAACCCATCTTCCCCCTTGGTAGGAAGGGAACAGAAGGACCCTGCCACATGCCCCTTCAGAAGTGGTTCCTGTGAAGTGACCAGACTTAGAACAAGAAGCATGATTTTACCTTCTCTCTCCTTGAGGAAATTTGACAACTCAGAATAAATAAGAAAAACTCTGCCTCTTTATCTCTACATAATACTCTTTAGAGGAAACCACCTTCAAGCTGCCTAAGTACTGCATTGTTTATGTTAGGTGGGTGTTTATCCATTAAGCGTATTCATAGGCCAGGCATGACAAAGATACTAGAAAATTCTAGCCCTCAGAGAGCCATTCTGATTAGAGCCCTAGAAGCTGAGGCCCAGTCTAACCTGCCCAGTCTTACTTGCAGACAGGCTTTGGTGAGTTAGTTTACCAACCCATATAAATTGGCCTGTTTCACAAAAAAATCGAAAATCGGACATGTTCTCAAAAACTTGAAAGATCTAGCAACACTGGACCAAAATTCCAGTGTAGAAACCACTGGTGTGGCCCTTCAGACAGACTGTCAGATAGAAGATGCCGAAAACACGTGTTCCCTGGGTTGGCACCCACCAGCCTGCTGCCCTGGCATCCTTCCCCACTAGTGCTTGTCCCTGTATGTGCCCAGGACCCCCATCTAGTCCAACCACTTTATCTGACAGATGAGGAAAGCGGGGTCCAGAGAATTTTACCTTTTAAATGTAAAGGTCGCTTAATTAGGTAAAAGCGGAGCAGGAAGCCGAATTTACGTCCTCTTTCCAAGACGTCCCCATCCCCCAGAGCCCTGGTTGTAAAAGAAATTGGGCCACATTTGAGGCAGTGTCTCAGATGATACTAGCTCTGAAGTTATTTTAATTATAAATCATCACTGGAAACTAATGAAGGCATCAAAGCTGCGATACTGGTTTAGACCAGAAGGGCTGGGGAAAGTGTAACTAGGAGGTAGAACATTTCCTGGGGGATTTTAAATACAAGGAATCTATATCTAAAATATCATGATTTTAGTGGGTAACAGAACAGGGAGGGGAAACTGAATAAAAATCACATCCTAATTTAACTATACTGAATAAATTAGAAATGACGCTTCTAGGTTTTTCTTTAAAAGAGTTTTTTTTTTTAAGATTTTTTATTTATTTATTTGAGAGAGAGAGAGAGAGCACAAGATGGGGGAGCGGGAGAGTGAGAAGCAGACTCCCTGCTGAGCAGGGAGCCCGATGCGGGACTCGATCCAGGGACTCCAGGATCATGACCTGAGCCGGAGGCAGTCGCTTAACCAACTGAGCCATCCAGGTGCCCTAAAAGAGTTTTTAATGCAAGAATTCTGCCCATCTCTCATTTGATGTTATTAATCCATGGTAATACATATAATGAAAATAAGTGAGTAATTATTGAGACCTTTCAAGATTCTTTGTGATGAACGATATTATTTTCTTCATAAGGGAATTTTATGGGCCATATAAAAAGTTTTTGTTTACAGGGGTAGAAATATTATGGATGTATGTACTATTTTCATTCTTTCTCTTACTGCATCAATTCAGAATAGAAATGAGTTTTTTTACATTCATTTTTCTGCATACCACTGGCTTATCATTATAATTCCATCCTGTTTCCCAGGAAGATCCCATTCCACCTGCACTATCCCCAGAAACCTGTCACCTTGAAGGGGTTTAAAAAGAAAACCAAAACATTTCTTTGGAAGACTATGTAATCTTGAAAATGACCCCCCCCACCAGGCCCCTCCAAACAAAAAGAAATAATTACTAGCCAGATGAGGATACAGGGATCACTGATGTGACGAGCAGATCCTGCCACACGTCTCACCGGTCCCCAGCGCTCTCTGTAGAGCCAGCAACAGGACGACGGGCTTTACTTTTGACCACATTAGCAACCCTCTAGGTTCCTAGGTACGAGGAAGAGAATCTAAGGCAGTCTGAGCACAATGCTGTTCAATAATGCTCTGATGCCATTTGAAATCACGGTTGCTAAAATTAAACTGACACTTGGCAGAAATTACCATGACACTTTCCATCACAGCATTAAGACAGGCAGGAAGTGTCTGCACGGAACAGGCGGTGCTCAGAATGGAGCCGTGCATCCCGGGAGGGACCAACATGGGAGGCTGCATAGAGAAAGTCTGAGTGGGAGCTGAAGTTTGAGACCCACACTCCCAAAAATGCTGCAGCTTCCATTCCCCTTGGAGAGACCCAGAAGTCGCTGCTCAAGTTCAAAGTCCAAACTTCTCTCTGCCTTCCTGTCTTCGTTTTTTAATCAGAGCAATGAGGAGGAGCTCGGCGGTTAGGCAACGAAAAGGCTTTATTTTGTCATCTGCTAGAGTGGGTTTTCTCCCTCTCCTCCCCACCAACCTCAGGATCAAGGCAAACTTCGTCCAAGCCAGGAGACAGCACTCCCTAACTGGCAGGACTACTTTTCAGGCATTGGGAAGGCACCGTTCTCCCCCCTGGGGCCCACATTACTGCCTCTGTTCTGGCAGCGTTTTGTTCTAACCTAAAGCATATGTCAGCTTCCTCACTGCACAGCTCAGGAGTCAACTGCAACTAAAGGGTTAAGCAAATTCCTTGAAACAAGACAAGGAAAGCCTCCTGGAGCTGTGCAGGTGCAGAATTATGGCCTGCCACTGCTCATCATGCCCGATTCCCAAGCCCCTGCACAGGGTTTCAGAGATAGCAACGCTTCACTTTTCTTGTTTTGCAGAAGAAAGGAAAGAAGAAAAGAAGAAAGAAAGAAAAGAAAGAAAGAAAGAAAGAAAGAAAGAAAGAAAGAAAGAAAGAAAGAAAGAAAGAAAGAAAGAAAGAAAGAAAGAAAGAAAGAAAGAGAGAGAGAGAGAAAGAAAGAAAAAGAAAGAAAGAAAGAAAGAAAGAAAGATGAAATAAATTTTCTGTTCTCTCAGCACAGAACTATGCACACAGTAGATGCTCTCAGAAAAAAAAAAAAAAATTTTGTTGAGTGGTCAACATGGTTTTAAAAGATTTCATCAGAGTTTTTTCCCACCCTGCATGTCCCAGTGTG
The DNA here is from genome assembly GCF_029215605.1 of Mirounga angustirostris. Classification (NCBI taxonomy): domain Eukaryota; kingdom Metazoa; phylum Chordata; class Mammalia; order Carnivora; family Phocidae; genus Mirounga; species Mirounga angustirostris. The sequence goes on along the minus strand of NW_026991712.1, from coordinate 53,687,626 downwards.
ACTTGAGGCTTCCTAGCCCCCACATGGCCGGCTCAGGGCAGATCGCCTAACGGAACAGTCAAAGGGCTGTGTCTCCTGGTGGGAGTCAGGCCAAAACTCTGCACCGTAATGCAGTCACCTTCTTCAACAGCAAAGTCACACAGTTTAGAATTACAAAAATAACGAAGTCATTCAACCTAAGAAAACTGGTGGCCAGGCAAAATGAAAATGAGAGAAAATTTATCTCTTCTGAGCCAATAAAGGGAAAGGCCAAGGCTTGTAAGACATATACAGCAGAACAGTTTGTTCTTCCTTTTTTATTTAGTCACAACACATCAGTACAACAGAGGCCAAACCCAGTTCAGTGGAGATCGTTTACATTACACCTGCTAAAAGAATAAACCTGTAAAATGATACTTTTCTAGCCTGAACCAAATTAAACCAAAAGAAGGCCGCAAAGCCCTTTTGAATATCTCAACAACCACATTTCCATGCACCGAAAAGGAAAACACAACATAAAAATATCCAGTTAAAAGAAAACCTAGCAGTTCCGGGAAGAAGTAGGCTATGCATTTAACAGGTTCCACTGGACTGTTCCATTGACCGCTTGCCCCCTGAGATCACTTATCCATGTCAACACTTGTGAATTTGAGATCCGTGAGATTGCAACTTCACTGCATTGCTTGGGGCTGGTAAATGCAGGCATATTCTATGCAATTACCTTCTATCTCCTCCCCACCAACTCCAAATGGGGATCTGGCCTTCAAGTGGCTCTCTCCTACCTAAGCCAGAACTGACAAATCCTGGCAGATGACAGCAGTTGGTCGTATGGACTCAGAGCCCCTGATGGTTTATACACTCACCTGACTGCTGCAGGAGGCAGAGAATTAACTCATTTTCTTTCTTGGATAAAGCTGATCATCTGATTTGTCAACGCTTTGTTCAGAAATATAAAATTCAACATAGATCCTCCCCCACCCCCACAAAAGAATATTATTTATACAACACCTTAACTGTCAAAATATTAACAAATAGCATCATGTTAACATTGAACTTAGTGGTTTGGAAAATTAATTCTAAAAACAGACTTCAACTATACAAGAAGAAAAACAGACCAAAATACTAAATGTTAAAATTCCCCAAACTTTGAGGCGAAAATGGGATCATTCTCAGACAGAGAGGTTTACAAAGTAATGAGGCATAGAACAAACCTATTACCAAGTGTTGATTTATACTCACTATTTCAGTTTAATGTTTGGAACAAAATTTAACAACTAGTTTTTTAAAACTGCTAATACATGACGTGATAAAAAAATATTAAAAAAAAAGAAAAAGTAAACCAACAAACCTTTAGTCTTTCAACAAAATTTATCTGAAAGTGTACCTTTTTCCTTTTTACTTTTACTGACGACTTTAAGGTGATGTTGGCAACAGCCCAGCTCAGCTGGGATTGTTAAGTGTTCCCTTCCCTCAATTCTACAGCATCAGTTCTTTAAAAAGCTCCAATCTCCGTCCCCCAAGGTCTATAGGGCTTGCCAAGGTTTGCTGCCTGCGTGGGTGCCGAAGGGCTCAGTGCATTGGGAGACAGTAAGTGAAAGGAGCCAAAGGAGAAGGGGAAGGCCGACAAGGAAGCCACCGAGGAGAGCAGGGGCGGCGAGAGTTTGGAGGCAGAGGTGACCACAGGGAGCACCGGTCCGAGGCCGCCGCTAGGGGGCGCCCGCAGAGCGGGCGCCTCCGGATGTGCCGAAGCCAACCTGCCCTGGTGGTGTGGTTCCGTGGGCGAGGCCGTGGTGCCAGTGTTCCCGTGGCCGTTCTGGGGCAGCAGCAGGGGGTGCGCGACGTGCGGGTGATGTCCGAAGGCGCTCCCCCAGGGAATGTGTCCAAGGCCTGCATGGGCGCCACTGGCCGCCTCCCGCTGGGAGGCGTAGTTGTTAAGATGTGAGACCAGTCGAACTCGAAGGGGGTCAGAGGCATCTAGTCCTTCAATGATGCTCAGATAACGGGCAACTTCTGCCAGGCACTCCCGAAACCCCAAACTCCGATAGTCCATAGCAAGGGCGTGTGCGTCAAAATAGCCTGAGGGAAAGAACAAAAGAAAAACCTCAAGGCTTTGCTCATTTCCCGCATGTCTTCAATACCAAAAGGCAGCTCTCTTCCTGGCAGAGAAATACCTACAACCTTAAAAACGGCACATACGGGTTCTTATGAAGGTCCAAATACTCTGGAGTCGACCAAAGTCTTTGCATTAATCAACAGAAGTATGTCTTTGCTAATGCAAGTTCAAAGCCCAATTAGAAGCTGCTGAGCAGAAAGTGGAATTATACCCTACCAGCAGATGAAACTATGTTCATTCCTTTAATGTTTTCCCCCAACAACAACAAAAAATACATCAAGGACAGAAAAACCACAGAGCAGTGAAATGCATTAGACACACAGATGTAAGTTATCATCATGGAGCTTTTAGGCACTTGGTCCTGAGTATTTTCCGGCTGGAGACAGACACACAGACCCTGGTCTCCTATCTTCTGTTAGGGTTTCTCTAATTAACCACAACAGGTTTCTTTCCTCAAGAGTCATGTAGGAGCTTTCTTTTTTTTTTTAATGCTGTCAATAAAATTATAACCATATACTTAAAAAAATAAGTCTTTTTCTCAAGATGTCAATAAACAAATGTGGTGAGAGCTACCTGATTTTAATCAGGACTGTCACAACTTTAGGGCACCTCACACATAAAAGGTATTCTCCAAGAGAAGGTGCATTAGCTTACTCTGAAGAGGACTGGGGTGATGAATTCACTGGAGAAAATCCTCTGTGCATTTGAAAATGCCCTGACAGGCAACTGTACACGCCACACCATTCTCTCCCCACCCCCAAAGCACACAGCAAAAAATAAGGCAGCGACTGCACCAACGCTGGCCTGCTGCAGCTGCTCATTCTACCCAGAACACTCAGGGCCGCCAGGAGACTAGTGAGATGTACCTTTCCCTCCTGCAGTGTGCAGCATTTTCAGGTGATCCACGGTCATCTGCAAGATTTCGGCTTTTTCTAGCTTAGCAGATCCCTAGAGAAAAGCATGGCAAAAAAATAAAAATAAAAATAAAAAAATGATTGGGCACCAAGTGCCTTTGGGGAATAGCTTAAAATAGATATGCATGTATATGCTCTGCAAATCATAAAAGTACAAACTAAAGCAAAATGGGTTGTCTTCGCAAAATATGTTGGAATCTGTATATGATTCATCTCTGGCAAGCAATATGGTTATTTTTCGAGACACAGATAAGGTTGAGATTAACGAGGGGAAGGATTCCGAAGGTGTGGACAGCTACGCTGAGAGCTCTACCCACTTTCTCCATTACCTGTTTCTCAAAAGCACTGGGTACCAGCCGCCTCAGCTCAGACAAACTGTTATTAATCCGGTCCCGTCGGCGCTTCTCAATGATCTGTAGAAAGCGGACAAAACAAAGGAGGATATTTCCATCAAGACTGTAAATTTCAAAATGAAGCAAGGTAGTTCTTTCCATTAATTAATAACAAAACAAAACAAGAAGCACTGGAAAGAGACTCACGCCTCTTCGTCGTTTCCTGGCCAAGATCTGTGAAGATGTAGTTGGGGACATGGAACCTAAAGCCGAACTCAAGTTTCTGCATGAGGGGGAAAAAACAAGAATCGCTGTTAAGCGAGGGGATGTGATACGAGGGGTCTCCCGCACGCCCTCCCCGCACTCAGACTGTTTTGCTAACTTGGGTTTGGAAGCGCTGGGGGGTCCCTCACGCCCGACGGTGGCCGGACCGAGATGCGCAGAGGTCAGTGGAGGGCACCGACGTGCCCCGGGCCTTCGCCCGCTGTCACCGCGGCCAGCCTCCTGCCCGGGTTCCGCGCTGCCGCGGCCAACTCACCCATTCTCATCCGCACTCTCCTTTTCCACTTCGATGGTCTCGTCCAGCTCGCTATCCGAGGAGCTGTACTCGGGGTGGGCTCGCTTCATGCTGGCTGCGCGGGGGCTCCGGGGGAGGGTCGGCGCGGCGGGCAGGGAGGAGTTAACAGCAGCGGCGCCTCTCCGCGCTCGGGGGCTCGCGTTCAGCACACACTGATCGCGCTCACGCTCTGCCTCCGGTTAAAATTCAACCATCCCTTTCCCACGCTGCGCCCCTACTCAGCTCCCGGGGGAGGGCAGGAGGGGTGGAGGAGGCGGGCGAGGGGGCGGAGAGGCGGGGCGGCGGCGCCTGGGCAACAGCCTCCCCTCCGCCAACCCGGCTTCTCGCTCCGTTGATTGGCAGCCGCTCCGGGGAGGGACCAGAGCGAGGCTCGGGGCGAGGGCGAACCCGCCCCCGCCCTCCACGCCGGCCCCTGCCCGGCGGCGGTGCGTCGGCTCCGCGGGGGCTCCGCTGGGTCTCCGCTGGTGGGGGGGCGGGGATGGTGGGGAAGAGGAGGCGCGGCGGCTGTGGGCCGGCGGCGGGCAGGCGGGGGAGGCCGGGCCGGGACGCAAGCCCGCCGACGGCCGCGGCCCCGCCCCGCCCCGCGCGCCCCGATTGGCCTGGCCGCACGCCAGGGCCGCGCCTGCAGCGCCGCCGGTGAGCCGCACGCGCCGCGGGCCGTGGGAAAGTGCCGGCGCCACGGCCGCCAGCCAATCCGGGCGGCCGGCGGCGGCGACGGCGGCCGCGCTGGCGGCGGCGGCGGCGGCGCTGGGCGTCCGCATGAATGGAGAAGAATGGGCAGACGGGGGAGCGGGGCCGCGCGAGGGCGCGCCGGCGGGGGCTGGGCGGCCGCGGGCCGGGCCCCCCGTGTGAACCTGTAATCGGAGCCCGGGCGCCGGGCGGCCCCGGAAACCGCCGCCCTGAGCCGCGGTAAATCTCGGCTGCGGGGCCACCCGTGCCCGGCGGCGGGAGGCGCGCGCCGCTGGCGGAGCCGGGCCCGATGCACCTGGCCGGGTGGCGCGCCGGCCGCCCGGCGGGGGCCGCAGGGCGCCGGGAGAGCGGAGCCCGTGCGCCGCCACAGTGGCCACCAGCAAGACGTGGCTTCTGGGGATGTCCTTTTTCGTTTTGGGGGAACCGTGTCCCCACATGCAGCCAGTCTCGCTTCTGCAGCGCTTCCCATCCTCCAGAGTGGAATGAGTACCCTGTGCATCTAATTTCCGGGCAAGTGGAACGCTTGTTTTCTCGGCTGACTAGGTGGAAAAAAAAAAAAAAAAAAAAAAAAGACCCCTGGGGATATCCATTATGGGTTTTTGTTTTGTTTTGTTTTTTGTTTCCAGGCTTTGGCGGCCAGATCCTCTCAGCGGGCGACAGGGTGGCGGGGCTGGGCATTTGCGTCTGAGGCCGCCCTCGCTGCGGGAATGCACGTCTCTGACCCTTACACACACGCGCGCATACACACACACACACACAGCACATCTCCGGCTTGAGTTCTTGGCGTGTACTCGGAGCTCTACAAAGTTACCGAAGTCCTCCAGAAGATACTTGGGGTAAAAAATTGTGTATCTCTGGCCTGATGCCCTATTCGAGGATTTGTAGAAGCAGCCGGATGGGTGTTTTGAATTTGGAAATCCATGGTTCTCTATCCCTTACAAAGGAGCAGAGCAATTGGTATTCCTCCGGGGTCCATTCTCTGGCTGCTGACCTTGCAGTCCTGTCAGTGAGGGAGCACTTGATAGATATTGAGGATAAGAAATATTTTCTCACTTTTACAAATAGCCTCTCCGTTTCTATCCCTCCTTAATTCGTGATCCCAATGCCATCTTAACACATTTTAGGCGCCACACCCTCTGAATGGCCTGAGCCTAATATGTGTGTTCGATTTTAACCCCTCACCTCCACATACATATTATTCCACCTCCTGACTCCCACTGAACTCTTACTTCACCTTCACCTCCAGCCCCTCAGCCCTTCCTTCTGGCCTCCTCTGCTTCCCTCTCTAGGCTGGGTCCCTCCATCATGCCATGTTGGATTTTTTTCTTGCTGGCACACCAAACACCCTTGCTGCCTGATATCCCCCTGCATGCCACTTGCCAGTTGTCCACCCAAGACCAATCCCATTATCTGCTTACTCTGCCCATACTCACAGGTAAGAGTTCTTTGGGGGTTGCTAGAGGTGCAGCCTCCCAAGCTCCTTTCCAACCTCCACAGTCTTCAGCCAATCATATTGCTCACTGCCACCTGCCTCTTCCCCCACCCCTGGAACCTAATGGTCCCCAGGCATAGGAAACCCTCCACCACTCCCCTCTGCCTTCCAGAAGTCCCTCTGGCATTCAGTTTCTTCCCCCAACGTGACAGGCCACCTACCCCAGAAATTAGCGTGTCCACTTGCCCTCTGTGATTCCGTGGTCCCCAGACTCTGGAATCTACAGTGAGTGAGCCTTTCCTGCTTTGGCCCATTCTTGCTGCCTTGCAGGGGCATGGGCAGGCTGCCGATAAGGCCTGAGAATGTTGTGGTGACCCAAGAGTGGTATGGCCCCCACCCTCCTGGAACTCACATCCTCGGAGCTGGAGGGGGGGGTGGAGAGTTAGATAATGCTCAGGTGAAATTGCTGTAGATATGCTAATGCTTGGAAACACCTTTTGCTAGGGAAAAACAAGGGGGTGAAGATACTTCATGAGGTCTGGAAAGGACTTTTCTGAGCTTGGGAAGGCACTTAAGAACTAGGCAGTTCTATTAGAGCCACAAAAGAAAGGGCTGAGGCCCTGCCATGGGTAGAGAGTTGGACTGAGAGTATGAGGCCCGGTTTTCCACCACTTGCAGAGTAGAGGGGATTTATCCCAGGAGGCCTGGAGTAAAGAACTGCTGTAAACTTCTTAGCAGTCCCCAGAGAGCAAGACACACCCTGCAAAAGCAAACCCCTCTCCAACCGAAGTGGGGCTGTGTAGACCTGGCCCCTCAGGAAAGGGCCTTTTCCCAACATCGGTAGGGAGGGAGTGTTTTTCATAATTCACCCGTCCTGTGGTACCAGCCTTTTCAGATTTGCACACAGGCCCCTTTCCCTGCCCGTCTGTGGAACCTGGGTGCTGCAGACGCCCTGGAAGACAGATACTCCATATTTTGGAATTCACTCACAGGGCCAGGCCAGGGTGGGGCCTTCCCACAGGTGAACCAGTGAGACCTCCAGAGGGAAAGAGCCCACTCTCAAACTCAGTTCCAGCATTTCTGTATGAAAGAAGATTAAGGGTGGCCAACTGGCTGGAAAGGACAAAAACAGTGGCTGGGTAGGGAACCACCCAGGAAAAAGCCCTGAGTCTTCAATTGTCCATTCCTCAGAGGTTTGGCTACTGTCAGGGTCCCCACTTGGGTGTCCTGGATGAGGCCCTTTCTCTGTCAGTTTGTTAGTGAGTGCAGGCGATCATGACTGTAAATGCTAGAAATGGTATGCAGGAAGGCCGAGACTATACCAGCGCCCCCCAAAAAGAGAGGGGCTGCCTCACTCTGGTCTTTTAGGCAAGTTGCTTTATCCAATCTGAAGCAAAATACCTTTGTTAAACTCACTTTTTCGTGAAGTCAGCCAGTGTTTGAGGCATCTGAGTCTTGCTTGTTTATGTAGTCACTTGACACACATGTATAAAGCCCCTACTATGTGCTGGGCACTGGGCCAGGCCTGGAGCAATGAGCAGAAAAGCCACAGTCTTGATCAAGCTGCTCACAAGAGTGTTTGGTAAAGATGCAGTCAGATCAGCCTTGGATGCACGACAGCGGGCAAGTTACTCAACCTCTTTAAACCCTGATTCTCATATCTGTAAAATGGGGATATTAATAATGATTTTCCGATGCCACAGATTACATAAGATCAGTTCTATCAAGCGTTTTAATGGTGCTGGGCCAAGAGCAGCTGTCGTTATGAGCTATTAATATACCTGATTTACCAATGAGTAAACTGAGCACTGGGTTACCCCTCAGTTTTCTTCTGATAACTCTGTTACACATCTAATGAGGTTGAAAGGAGGACAAAATAATTCTCTACTAATTGGATATATTAAAAACAGCCTCGGGCGCCTGGGTGGCTCAGTTGGATAGGCGACCGCCTTCGGCTCAGGTCATGATCCCAGGGTCCTGGGATCGAGTCCCACATCGGGCTCCCTGCTTCTCCTTCTGACCCTCTCTCCCCTCATGTTCTCTCTCTCACTCTCTCTCTCTCAAATAAATAAATAAAAATCTTAAAAAAAAAAACAGTCTCTAGAAAGTAATATCCTTTAGAGATGACGAGAAAGAACTAGTGCTTTTTGCTAAGAGCACTAGATTATTTTGAGTAGAGCTTAAAAATAAGCATCTGCTATTCATTATTAGTGAAAGTTGTGCTTTTTGAGTTTCTTATTAAGGAACATCCCCTGAGCATGCGGTGCTATAAACTTGTGTATAAATAAGTTGCATAGTTATGGCGTTCAGAGATGGCTCCTTTAGGAGAACACCCCAAATCAGAACCCACAAGACGGAGTCGCCCAAAACCGTCATACCAAAATTTTGACCGAATGCCAGTTTCCCTCTGTGCCTCATGCTTGCTGCCCTTTGTGGATGCTGCCTCGCGCGCCAGATTGCCTTGTGGCCTGTCATGCCACGCAAAAGTGCATTTCCACTATCAACTCCCCTAATTGAGGTCAGATGTAAGACGCCTTGGTGCTCGCCCCGGGGGGATTGCTTAATTGGAAAGCCGGCAGGCAGCGGTGTGGTGCTGGGGAGGAGGAGAGCATTCCAAGCTGCCTGCTGGGTTTGGGGGACCCTTTCCTAGCTGTGCATACCTCTGTCCTCCCAGCCTGCTTCCTCATCTAGAAATAAAAATAATCCTTCAGCTTTTGCTTTTTTTTTTTTTGAAAGGGAAAATGAGACAAAGCATTTTGTAAAATACTGCACACATGTTACGTCTTATTGCTTGAGTTATGATGATGGTGGTGGTCATAACACGGGCTGCTCATCCTGAGCTTTGTTGGGCCACCTAAGAGGATGCTTCTGTAAGTCTTGCTCCTGCCAGAGAATTCCTTCAGGATGAGCCACTCCATCTTTCAAAAGCGGCGGCGGTGGGGGGGGTGGGGGGGGTGGGGGGAGGTGGTATTTAAAATGCTAAAGTGAATTTCACAGACCATTAATCTCTCAAGACTCTGTAAATAAAAGACCATTAATCTCTCAAGACTGTTTTCAAATACATTTGGGAAGTTCTTGGAGATATCAGGACACAGGAGAGCATGAATGGGTCTGAGAAGTCCTTAGTAAGGAATCCTCATTGGCATGTGTCTAACTCAGCAACTCAGCGCTTCCCAAACTTTTGACCCATAAGAAAATTAAGCATAAGTGAAAAGGAACTTAATAAAAAGTATTGTTGAGTTCTGGTAATAATATAACTTCTGCTTTGAAAGTTCTTTGCTAACTAATCTGTGAGACCAATTCCTTCGAGAAATTTATAAATACTTTTTTGTTTCAATATGGGACACTTGACGAATTTTGTGTTGTTACCCTTGTGCTGGGGCCATGCTAATCTTCTCTGCATAAATTCTTTTTAATAACAAACATTTTTATGGCACTTACCGTATGCCAGGCACAGTTTTAAAAACTTTATATATGATTAATTGAATCCTCACACTAAACCAGGAAGGAGGAATTATTATCTTTCTTAGTTTTCAAAAAGGAAGACCAGGCAGAGAAAAGTAGGAAATTCGCCCAAAATCATATCTGACTCCCTGCTAGTGGTTTGATTCCATGACGCCCTCTTTTCCTCAAAGAGTAATTTCCAGAGCATTATTTTCTCAATGAAAATGATGCAAATAGTAATTTACAACATACTGTTTGCTCAAAGTAATTCAAATACTAATTTGTAGTGTATTCTTTTCACGATTTAAATGATTCAGCTACTTTTTATTTCCAGACTTTCAAGACCGCTCTGGATACAATTGAGATAAATCTTAAGATGTCACAAAAGCAAGTTTGTGAATGACTCCTCTGAACTTGGGCCCAGTTGCCTTCAGAGGAAGAGAAGGCCCGTGTTCCTAGTCGCCTAGGTGCCCATACAACACTGCCCCAGTGAGGCCTACAACTTCACTAGATCCTGTTTCTAAGTATTTCGTAATTTAGCACTTTTGTGTTCATAGATACTTATAAATAAATCTTAAATGATTTTAAATTATTAAAATGCAGAGTGTGGCAGGAGGTTCCAGGTGAAGTCCAAACCAGAACTCACAGACTCTGTCTTTGAAAATAGCAGGTGTTGGACGCCTGGGTGGCTCAGTTGGTTAAGCGGCTGCCTTCGGCTCAGGTCATGATCCTGGAGTCCTGGGATCGAGTCCCGCATTGGGCTCCCTGCTCGGCAGGGAGTCTGCTTCTCCCTCTGACCTTCCCCCCTCTCATGCTCTCTCTCTCTATCTCATTCTCTCTCTCAAATAAATAAACAAAATCTTTAAAAAAAAAAATAGCAGGTGCGATCCACCTAGCTTGTCTGTGTCCCTGAATTGATAGTCACTGGAGCTTTGGTTTTAGATGGAAAGGAATGTTGTTGGGTTTTTGTTTGTTTTGTTACATTTCAATTTAGGGGCCCCAGGCAGAGATGAGGAAGAAAAGAAGAATTGAGGGGATCAATTTTGAGTCTCAGTAGAGAGAAGGATTAGGACCAGGAGCTGAAGGAGCTGTTTACGTGATTATTCTGGTGAAAAAATAATGCTGACAAGCACCCCAGTAACAACATGATTCAGGGTTGGGAAGGGGTCATTCTGCAACCCGCACCCCACCCCTCCATGCACACTTACCACCAAATGGCACTGTGAGGGTGCAGGGTAATGCACCAAGGGGGGAGGCTGGGGGGCTTGGCAGAGCAGCAGGCTTAAGGGGGACCTGGTACTGATGAACTCAGTCCTGAACATCGATGGGGCACTGCCCAGGTAGGGCTGAGAACTTAGGGGTCAAAAAGAAGGGTTCAATTGTAATCTGGGTATTAATGTGACATTGTTTATACCCAAAGGCTAATGGGGCCAGGCAACATTCCAATTACAAGAGGGAAAATGAAGTGAAAGGTGTTTGGATATGATCCCTGCTATGTACTGAATTGTGTCCCCCTGAAACTCATATATTGAAGCCTTAACCCCCAATGTGATGGTATTTGGAGATGGGGCCTTTAGGAAGTAGTTAGGTTTTTTGTTTGTTTGTTTGGTTTTGTTGGCAGGGAAGAGGGGCAGAGAGACTCTTAAGCAGGCTCCATGCCTAGTGCAGAGCCCGACACAGGGCTAGATCTCACGACCGTAAGATCATGACCTGAACATAAATCAAGAGTTGGATGCTTAACTGATCTGAGCCACCCAGGTGACACAGAAGTAGGTAGGTTTAAATGAGGTCATAGAGTGGAGCCCTCATGATGGGATTAGTGCCCTTATAAGAAGAGACACCAGAGACCTTGCTCTCTCTCTCTCTGCTATGTGAGGACATATTGAGAAGACAGCCTTCTGCAATCCAGGAAAAGTGAAAAAATAAATTTGTGCTGTTTAAGCCACCTTATCTATGGTATTTTGCTATGGCAACCCAAACTGAGAAAATTCCTATTTCAAAACTTATAGAACGTCAATATATCTCTGTGAGTAGGCATTTCTGTTATAGATGTGTTCTATTTCACAGCTTTTAGAATATGTTTTCCTTTTCAGTAATTGAAAGAGCTAAACACAAGGTTTTTACAAATGTTTCCCACTTAAAAGGCCCCATTTTTATAACATCAAAGATATTTTTCTATTTTTCAGTGACTTTTCTTTTTAAAATATCTTATTAATTATAATTTAATGAGATCAGATAAGTGTTTTTTCCCCCAAATGGCAAAGGGCTTAGTTTTTCTAGTTAGTATCACCATTTTTTTAAAGATTTTATTTATTTATTTGACAGAGAGAGAGAGAGAGGGAGAGAACACAAGCTGGGGGAGCGGCAGAGGGAGAAGCAGACTACCCGCTGAGCAGAGAGCCCGATGTGGGGCTCGATCCCAGGACCCTGGGACCATGACCTGAGCCGAAGGCAGACGCCCAACCGACTGAGCCACCCAGGCGCCCCTGTATCACCATTTAACTAGAGCTTGGCTTTTCTGTCTGGAATCTTCCTTCCTGCCTCTCTCCTTTTTGAGATACTCGACAATGAAATGAAGAGATGATTCATCTCTGCTGCAAGTTCACAATGTAGGGAACCGACCCTACTGAGCCTCTCACTGATACACAGGAACCCAGGACCCCCTCTCTAGGCCTTCTATCTCATCTCCCCGCCGTACAAAATCCCCAGAAGTGGTCCTGAGGTTTCCTTTGGCCAGTCTTGCAACTGTGGCCATCCCTCTGTGAACGACCTTCAGGACTGCAGCAGGCAGATCGTTCACCTTCCTTGAAAGTACGCTCTGGAGGACACAACTCACTTCCTCAGATTTTCATAAAATGTACAACTGAATAAATTTTTCTTTTACCATCTAGAGACACTATAAAATATTTAACTATTTTGGCTCTTTGGGGTTTATATTTGTTACACTGTATTCAGTAATTATAACACATAGTATATAGAGTAAAATTAATGTATTTCTTCCACTTGGGAAAAAAACATGAAATAGAAGAATGAGTGGGCAGAATTTTTCATAGGGTTTAACACATGCCATAATTTTTGAAAAGCAGGATGTATTTGGCTCTTAAGGAGCTTGATTTGTCTTTGATTTTATGTGCTGTCACCCATCACTGCCTCAGTCCATATGCCGTTATCATAATAAATACTGAAGCGCTTCTTAAAACTTTAATCAAAAGTACACTTATCTAGGAATCCACAGCTCTAAGTTTTTGTCCTCTGTAAAATACATGACTCAGTAAATTTCCACACCCAGTTTTAAGAGTTCATTCAATATTTTGCTGGTGTTAGCAAAGCAAACCCAAAAACGTTAAGAAATTTCAAGTATTCCTTAAATTGGTGACCCAAACCAAAACGTCTGCTACCAGCCCATCTTAAATTTTTTTAGTACTTAACTCATACCACCTTAGTGTCTAAAATTTCTATTCAAAACATAGACTTAAAATACACACACACACACACACACAAAATCATACTCTCCTGGTACCATTTATGGCTGATTTGCAACATTTATTGAGTTTTTCTTCTTGAAATTTGACTAGAAGAATTAGCTTTTAAATCAATGTTATCTAATTGATAAATATTACTTTCGTTTATTCTTTCCCCAAAACTCAGTCCTTATTGACAAGCTCCAAAGCACTTTTATAGTATAGCATATCCCTTTTACATCCTACAGAGTTCCTGCTGGGACACACTGCTGGTAAGTACGTCGTAGACATACATGCCTAATAAGCTGAGGGACAGAGAAGGGAACGAGAGAATCTGGAAAGAGAAGTTTCACTAACAGTTCTTTGGATTTTATCATTATGAACTTAGATCCCCTTCTCACACACACACACACACACACATACACACACACACACGATTTTGCTTTACAATTGTTAATCATTAAGAGTCTTCTTTATTGGGACACCTGAGTGGCTCAGTCGGTTAAGCGTCTGCCTTCGGCTCAGATCATGATCCCAGGGTCTTGGGATCGAGTCCCGCATCGGGCTCCCTGCTCTGCAGGGAGCCTGCTTCTCCCTCTGCCTCTGTCTCTCTCTCTCTGTCTCTCATGAATAAATAAATAAAATCTTTTTAAAATAAATAAAAAATTTTAAAAAAGAGTCTTCTTTATTTTTAAGATTTTATTTATCAGAGAGAGAGAGAGATCACAAGCGTGGTGGGGGGGCAAAAGGGAGAAGCAGGCTCCCCGCTGAGAAGGGAGCCCAATATGGGACTCAATCCCAGGATCCTGGAATCATAACCCAAGCTGAAGGCAGATGCTTAACCGACTGAGCCACCCAGGCGCCCCACATTAAGAGTTTTCTACACAAGGAGCGCCTGGGTGGCTCAGTCGGTTAAGGACCAACTCTTGATCTCAAGGTTGTGAGATGGAGACCCAAGTCAGGCTCCATGCTGGGCATGGAGACTGCTTAAGATTCTCTTTCTCTCCTACTCCCTCTGCTCCTCCCCCCTTCTCTCTCCCTTTCTAAAAAAAAAAAAAAATTTTTCTACACAAGTCACCATGTATAGACTATAAATATTTTTCTTTCTTCATTTGGACAGTCTGGCCCACAACACTAAACTGTGTGAACACACCAAAAATCTTAAAGAAGATTGAGCAAGAACACATCATAGTATCGTTTTTCTTAACATTTTCTCTCACTTTTTTGGGAACAAGACTGACAGGTAAGGAACCCACAAGGCCATCCATATTGTTCTCTAGGAGGAATTTTCATATTGCTTCTTCCATGTGTTTATTCATGAAATCTGGGTCTCTAGGACCCACATGTTTAAGTGCCAGCCAGGGAGTAAGAATATGTGGATCGGGAATAAAGAAAGAATTGTGTCAGAGTAGACACTTCAATGCAATGGGTCAACAGCAATTGGCTGCCTTTATTCTGCTTGTGGCATTTATATGGAGTTAGGAGAGAAAACAGGAGAGGGTGTGGTGGTCTGTGCCTAAGTGGGGCAAGGAGGGCCTCAAGTGTAAGGAAACAGGGCAGCGGAGGGAGAGAGCAGGGAAAAGCGATTAACATGCCCAGGAGGACAAAGAAAATGAAACGGGATAGGACAATCCAGTTGGGTTCAGAAACAAAAGGGGGAAGGTGGAATCCCCATCACACATAGCTGAGGTGACACAGAAAGACATATACACATAGGAGAAAGAAGGCCTAGAGTTGGAGAATCCATTAGGAAGGAACCTGGATTCAAGCTATGGTTTCAGGGAGGGAATGAAAGAGGGGAAGGAATTCTGAAATAACACGGAGCAATCCTTGGCATGCCATTAGATGGAGATGATAGTGCCCTGCAGGGAGCGAATCAAGAACCATTCCCAGATTTCTTGCTCCACCATGGTGGTTCTCAACTTCTAGCATGCATCACAGGTACCTGGGGGGCAAGGTACCACTGCTGCTGTTCCAAGGACCGCACTTTGAGAACCACTGATCTAGAAGCCGTTTGTCTTTGCTAATAAAGAAACTTGGCTCCAACGGAGGACAGTGGAGGAGAAAAGCTGCTTGTTGTCCAGTCTATCAAAAGATCATGGTGGGATACACAGTATTCAGTGATGCATCTCTGAAGTCAGCCAGGCTCTTTCAAATGATAAGAACTTTATACTTTTCCAATTAATTCAGGATGTATGTTAAACTCTTCCACTGAGCTATTTGGATTTGATGGTTTTGTTGTTGGGAATGGTTTGATATTTTAAGGAAGTCACTGCCTACTTGAAAAACCATGGTCTCTCAAAATAAATTTCCCATGGGAAGAGCCCCATAGAGAAGAAAGGGAGCTCTTGTCCCCCCTGCCCCCAACTGAAATGTGCAGGCATCTGAAACCCAAATAAATGAGCAAATAAAAGATGAAAGCATACAGGAGATCATCCTTCAAATCCACAAAGGTGAAATAATTAAAAACTAGGTGAAGGGCGCCTGGGTGGCTCAGGTGGTTAAGCGACTGCCTTCAGCTCAGGTCATGATCTTGGAGTCCCTGGATCGAGTCCTGCATCGGGCTCCCTGCTCAGCAGAGAGTCTGCTTCTCCCTCTGACCCTCCCCCCCCATCTCATGTGCTTGATCTCTCTCATTCTCTCTCAAATAAATAAAATTTATTTTTTAATTAAAAAAAAACTAGGTGAACATTACAGTGGTAATAATAAAACTTAATAATATGTATTAATTATATAAACAAAGAAACCATGTTCCTCCAGGGTCTACTCCATCATTTGGTATTGAATTATGATTCACCCAAAATATATATATATATATATATATATATATATATTCCAACTTCAGATCTATGTTTAGATCAGTGGTTCTCAAACTTTAGCAAGCCTCAGAATCACAAGGAGGGCTTACTAAAACACAGATGCTTGGGCCCCACCCACACTGTGTCTGGTTCAGCAGATTTAGAGTGCGCTCAAGAATTTGTATTTCAAGTAAGTTTTCAGGCAAAACTGATGCTGATGGTTCAGAACCATACTTTAAGAATTGCTGGTTTCGATCCATTGTTCACAACTTAGCCATATATTAGAATTATCTGGGGAGCTATTTCTAAAAATTCCAATTCTTGGGCTCCTGGGTGGCTCAGATGGTTAAGTGTCTGCCTTCAGCTCAGGTCATGATCCCAGACTCCTGGGATCGAGTCCCGCATCGGGCTCCCTGCTCAGCGGGGAGCCTGCTTCTCTCTCTCTCTCTCTGTCTCTCATGAATAAATAAATAAAATCTTTTAAAAATAAATAAATAAATAAAAATTCCAATTCTTATACCACATCTCAAAACCATCCCAATCAGAATCTCTGGGGATAGAGCCCAGTCATCAATATTTTTCTTCCCTAAGTTCTCAGGAGATTCCAATGTGCAGCTGAAGTAGAGAATTTCTAGTTAGATCAGTAGTTCTCAAACTTTGGCACATGTCAGAATCACCCAGAGGACTTGTTAAATCCCAGAGAACTGGCCCTTCTTGTAGAGTTTCTGATTCAGTAAGTCTGGGTTGCGCCCAAGATTAAGCATTTCAGTCAAGTTCCCAGGTGATGATGCTATTGATCCTGGAACCACACTTTGAGAACCATGGGTTAGACCGTGGGTTAAACTTGGCTGCACTTGGAATCTATCGGGGGATCTGGTATAAAATACTGAAGTTAGCCTCCCCTCTGGCCCCCCCAAAAACAACAAAAACTGGGCACTGGGATTTAATTCTTTTTTTAAAAAAAGATTTTTATTTATTTGAGAGCAAGAGAGAGAGCATGAGTGGAGGCGGGGAGGGGCAGAGGGAGAGGGAGAAGCAGGCTCCCTGCCAAGCAGGGAGCCCGACGCAGGGCTCGATCCCAGGATCCCAGGATCCCAGGACCATGATCTGAGCTGAAAGCAGACGCCCAACCCCATGAGCCACCCAGGCATCCCTGGATTTAATTCTTCTGGGATGGTGTCTGGCATAAGTGTGCTGTCCATGCTCCCCAGGTGATTCTCTTGTGCAGCCAAGACTGAGACTCACTGCTAAACCAAGCAAAGGTGATGATGCGATCCATGCATGTGTCTGTCAGTTGCAACTCTTGCTGCTCATCTAGTTAAATATGACCTCTCCCAACTAAAACATATTCCTGCTTTAATCACTATATGCAACATATATCTTTGCTTAAGAAAAATACTACATTGAAATAAATGGGAGATTATGACAGTCATTTCTGAATTTGAGAAATAACTAGGTTAAGCCAGGAGGGGATTCTCCCCCCTTTGGTTGCTATAAATACAACTTACTGTCTGAATTTTTTTTTAATGTAACATGGTAACCCACCCCTTTGGTAATCTGTAGCTAGTCATGTAAACAGAAACATTATAACTGTTATTATAAAAGCAGTTTCCTATAAATGAGAATTTATGCTTATATCTAAATAAACTTGAAATCTGATCAAACACCCTGGCTCCAGGGAAATAACTTTGGGTTTGGACAACACAAACCAGAGTAACGTTTTACTGCCAGTTGAAGTTTTTGAATATACAGGGTCATTTTTAATCATATAGTATGAGAATAGTTTGTCTGTTACAGACAGTAGAAGCTAAGATTTGTAAATGGGGTGGGGGTGTGGATGGGGAAGTAGCAAATGGAGTCAACTCTTAACTGAGAACTTTCTTGGCCAGCTCTATGATATCAGATACATGTTTGTAAATAATTACCTTCTACTTCAGTTTTCACTGGAAACAGTAATACCATTGTGTGTTAGCAGCTAATTCACTAAGTTACCATTCATGACCCTTCTAGGATATACTATGCAAGGTCCAGATCTAATACCCAGAAAGACTTTAGAAATTTAGGACTGGAAAGGCTGAGAAACCACTTTTCACCCATCAGAGTGGCTGTAATAAAAAAGACAAAGCAAGTACTGGGGACAATCTGCAGAAAGTGAAACCCTCATACATTGCTGGTTGGGAATTTACCACCAATTTGGAAGCTGTCATTATCCTTAAAAGTTAAACACAAATTGGGACGCCTGGGTGGCTCAGTCTGTTGAGCTTCTGTCGTGATCCCCGGGTCCTGGATGGAGCCTGCATCCGGCTCCTTGCTCAGCGGGGAGCCTGCTTCTCCTTCTGCTTCCCACTCCCCCTCTTTGTGCACTCTCTCCCTCTGACAAATAAATAAATTAAATCTTTTTTTAAAAAGTTAAACACAAATTGACCACACAGCTGAGCAATTCTGCTCCTAGGTATTCACCCAAGAGAAATGAAAGCATGTTCACACAAAAACTTGCATGTGAATGTCTATAGCAGCATTATTCATAATGGCTAAAAGGTGGAAACAATTCATGTGCATCAACCAAATGAATGGATAAACAAAATGTGATTATAGCCCATGCGACATTACTCAGCAATAAAAAGGAAGTCTTGATATATATTACAGCATGGATGAACCTTAAAAACATGCTAAGTGAAAGAAACCAGTCACAAAAGATGATATATGATTCCATTTAGATGAACTCTCTAGCATAGGGAAATCTATAGGAGACAGAAAGTACATTAGTGGTTGCTTAGAACTGGGGAGTAGGGGAGGGAGAGATACAGAGGGAGTGAAAGCTAAAGGACCCAGGGGTTTTGTTTTTGTTTTTTAAGAGGATGAAAATGTTTCTTCTTTTCTTTCTTTTTTTTTTTTTCCAAAGAGAGAGAGAGAGAGATAGAAAGGAAGAGAGATAGAAAGGGAGAGAGAACACCAGTGGGGGAGGACAGAGGGAGAAGCAGACTCCCCGGTGAGCAGGAAGCCAGAGGGGGGCTTGACCCCAGGACCCTGAGATCATGACCTGAGCCAGGACAGACGTTTAGCCAACTGAGCCACCCAGGTGCCCTGAAAATATTTTCAAATGGATTCTGGTGAATATACTAAAAACCACTGAATTGTCCACTTTAAATGAGTGAATTGTATGGTATGTGAATTATATCTCAATAAAGCTAACATACGTGGAATGCAACGTACTGGGTAAGGTCAGAAGCATAGTTCCATCAACCCATCTCTGAAATCACTTGGACCAAGACCTCTGGGTACAAGCGGGCAGAGCTGCTGACCGCTAGTTATGGTGAGCCGGTAAGCCGGGTTTGGAGGTGCGGGCTCTCTCCCTCCTGGCGCCCTTGCTTGCTGTCGCTGCACCCAGCCCCTGGCACAGCCCTTTTGCAACAGCACGCGGTAAAGGCCAGGGTCACGTGTGCACACAGAATATAACCCAAGTGCATTCCTCCCCGAGCCTGCAGCTCCCACCCCCACCCCCCACCCCCGCAGATGTCAGTGGGGTGCCCGGCCCTCAGCGCGCGGCCTGCGCTCCTAAACTGGAGGGTCCCTAAGCTGCCGCAAGGAGGCTATCTGATGACCGTCTTTCTTCCCTCTCTCTTCCCCAACAAAGGGTAACTGACCTGCCCCGTGACCTGGCAAGACCTGCGATTCCCTAAACACGCTTTCCCCCTATTGTGTGCGGACGCTCCCAGAAGCAGAGGAGCGGCGGGACCCACTGGAGGGACGCTGGGGACAGGGAGGCCCCGGGCGCCGGGATCCCGCCGGCCCTCTGCCCAGGCGGACAGCGCGTCGCCCGCCGCTCCGGGCGGGGCGGGGCGGGGGGCGGCGGGTAGTGGAGGAGGGGAGCTGTAATTGCGCCGCAGTCCTGGTTCCCACGCTCCTATTGTTGGCGACTTTGTTTCCAATTCCCATCACGTGTGCTAATTAGTTAGAGCTGCTGGCTGGCTGGGAGGCGTGTGGCTGGCCTAAGAGCAGAAAGATCACTTCCTGTAGGGAGCCGGGCAGGCTGAATAGTACTGGGGTTCTTTCTCTCTCCTTCTCGTACGGGCCTCCTTCCCTGCCTCCCAGGACGGTGGGAGTGGGAAGGCAAGGGGAAGAAATGCTGATTGTGGAGCAAATGCCACTGAATTGCAATAGCAACCAAAAGGGTTGGGGGGGGGCGGAGCTAAGGGCGCGGATATGGGGCGAAGCAGGATTAAAGGAGAAATTCTCGTTAGACTTCTAACCTGATTAAGAAATGCTTTTACAGGGGCGCCTGGGTGGCTCAGTCGTTGGGCGTCTGCCTTCGGCTCAGGTCATGATCCCAGGGTCCTGGGATGGAGCCTCATATCGGGCTCCCTGCTCAGTGGGAGGCCTGCTTCTCCCTCTCCCACTCCCCCTGATAAATAAATAAATAAATAAATAAATAAATAAATAAATAAATAAATAAATAAATAAATAAATAAATAAATAAAACCTTTAAAAAAATGCTTTACAAAATTACTTTCTCAGTTTTCTTCAGGGAGTCTTTTCCAGAATGGGGTAATAGACGAAAGGTATTTCAGTGTATTCATTTAAAAAAAAAAGTTTCCACACTGAATAAAACCAGCACATGCATCAGTGTACAATAGGAAAGGAGGGTGAAATACAGTTGAGTCATGACTTTGGACTCCATGACCTGTCCTTAGACTCATACTTCTGGGCTTTTTGCACTTTGGTACTAAGCTTTTAGAAGGGGTGCAGGGAGGTGTTAGAGACCACTGACAGAGGACAGTAGTATGCTGGACAAAATACATGGGCTCTGTTAAAAGAAAAGTACTTTCTATGTTTCTTGGCTTTTCATGGGGTCACAAGATTTAGTAATGCTTTGATTCTCACATGGAAGTCTCCACTTTGAAAATACAGTATTATCCATACTTCTTCCCTATAAATGAGAGGAAGGCTGGCTTTTATAAGGACTCATTGTATAACCTTATATATGCTGTAGCAACAGGGAGAAGGTTCTGTCCTTTCCTTGGAAAGCAGCAGCGTGGTGGAGGAATAAGATCAAGGGTGACTTCATTCAATATGCATTCAGTAAGGATATTTTTTAGCATCTCATATGTGCCAGGCATTGGGCTAGGGCTGGAGATGGAGATATGAAACATCCAAAACCTGTCTTTAAGTAGCTTACAAATCTAGTTGAGGAGACAGATAAGTATGTAAGGCAGTAATTAAGGATGACTCAAAAGTGGAGGTCTGTATTAGGGACTGTGAGGGCCAGAGGAGGGGCACCAGATCCAGGCTGGGGAATTTGGGAGGGCTTCCTGGAGAAGGGATGACTCATCTGACACTTAAATGGCTGAATAACACATGGCCAAGAGGGGAAGGCAGAAAAAGGCATTCCAAAAAGAGGTAACAGCATGTGCAAAAGGCCTAGGGGTCTTGACAGAGTATGAGGTGCTCTGCAAACAGGTGTGCACAGCTGCAGCACCGGGCTGGAGGGGAAGGCGTGGATGAGCTGGGGAGGGGGGGGGCGGATCATGAAAAGTCTCCTTGAGGACTTTGGACTTTACCCTAAAGACCATGAAAGATTTTAAGCAAGAAAGTAAGATCATCAGATTTGTCCTTTAAGAAGATAACTTGGGCAGTAGTTTGGAGTATGGACTGAAGGGAGTCAGGCTAGAAGCAGGGAGAAGTTGGGGACTAACCCAGTAAGAGACTGAAATGAAGAACAGGCAGAAGGAGATGGGTCAGGTTCAAGAGATATTTAGAAGGTAGAATTGGCAGAAGGGCTGGAGACCCGTGTTACTTTGCCATAAGCAACTAGGAAGAGTCAGGACAGCTCCAGGTTTCTATCTTGTACGCCCGGATGGATGATGGCGGGATTCCGCCAGGACAGGCAACTCGGAGGACAAAGAGCAGGCTTGAAATGGAATGAGGTGATGAGTTTGGTCTTGGCCATGTTGTGTGAGAAGTGACTGTGGGGTATCCAAGTAGTGACATCTGAAAGGCAGATGGTTATAAGACTATGGAGCTCCAAGGGGATAGGCTGGGGCTGGGGTGGACAATGTAGCGATAAGGGAGAGGAAGGTAGCATGGTCTACCTGTCTCTCACCTCTCACTCACGGAAGTCACACTCACTGACAGTTTCTCTGCAAGTAGTTTCTAGATACACTATTCCAAAAGGGACTTGGGAGGACTGTATGATCCCACTTACATGAGGTATCTAAAGTATCAAATTCATAGAAATAGAAAATAGGCAATGGTTACTGGAGGTTAGTAGGGGGGTGGGACAGAGGGAGAAAAGGGGAGTTGTTGTTTAGTGAGTATAGAGTTTCAGATTTGCAAGATGAAAAGTTCTAGAGATCTGTTTCATAACGTTATGAATATACTCACCAAGACTGAGCTGTATGCTTAAAAATGACTAAGGTGATAAATTTTATTGTGTTTTTAAATCACAATAATTTTTAAAAAGGAACTCAGGAGGAAAGGAAATAGCAACCCTACCAGCTTCCTTTGGACAGCACTGGGATAAAATCCTTTTACCTTCTGCTAGTGCACTCTCTCCCATTGTTGGTGGGAAGGTTAAGTTGGAATAGACATTTTAGAATAGACAATATGAATCAAGAGCCTTAAAAATGCTTATGCCCTATGACCTACATATTCTACTGCCTGAAATCAGTTATAAATAAGAAACCAAAAATACTGGAAGAAAATATGAAAATAGTAGATATAATTTTTAAATGAAGTGTTCAGTAATAGAAAAGCAAACATAGTGAAATACCATACAACTGTTATAAATTTTTACTAAGAATTTATAGCCACGTGGGAAATATTTATAAAACAAAATTTGGGACACAAAATTGTATTTGGGCTTTGATCACAACTACGTCAAACACAATCTATACACAGAATAAAAGCCTGGAGGAAAATATACTAAAATGTTTATAGTACCTATTTCTGGTTGGGACCATTGGTGATTTTTTCCCATATACTTTTCTATATTTTCCAAATGTCCATATTAAGCATATATTCTTTTATAATGGGAAACTAACCTATATAAATTCCATCTCCTTAATTTTTTTCTGCAAATTTTCTGATTCCTTCGACTTTAAAAGAGGTGATTTGCATTTAGTTCAAAGCTGCAATAGATTATTACATAACCGATTTATAAATGTGTCAAAAGCCAAAGGGAAGGAGAAATAATCATCCAGTAAAAATTTAGAAACACTTGGAAAACGCCTCCATTTGAATATCCTTTTCTTTTTGCTGCTCTTGTGTGGGAAAGAGGAAGCAGGAGATCTTAGCATCAGGAAGTGATGTCGAATATTTTAGCTGATTATAAGTGCTAGAAAGGCAAATTAAGTCCTTCCCTCTAATTGGCTGTAATCAGTTAAACAAGGTAATAGACCACCTGTGGCCGAGATGGAGCCAAGTCTTGAGGAACCCCTGAGACCACAGCTTTGGCATCGAGCTGCCCTAAGGTCAGCTGGGATGGGCTTTTGATTCCATATCAAGTTACTCAGACTATGCCACAAAGAAACATTCAATCAAACCCTGAATGTACGATTTGGTTTAGAATTTATTCATAAAAGGAAGAAAAGTATACAATTAAAAATTTTTAAAGAATTTATTTAAAAAATATAATCAAGAACCAAGCAAATAAAGAGCATTTCCTATATGCCAAAGTCTTCTCTATGCATTTCACATATAATTGACTTATTAACAAGCCTGTGGGGTAGATTCTGTTAGTATCATCATAATCATCCTCAGTTTGCAGATGAGGAAACTGAAGCACAGAGTAAGAATGTTTGGGTCACACATCTTGTAGTGGTGTAGCTGGGACTTGAACCCAGACAGTCTGACTTCATCATCTATATTCCTAACCACTATACTATGCTACTTCTCAAGATCTCATTCGAGTTATGCTTTACTAGTTACTTGTGAATTCCAAACACACCATAGGCTAGACCTTGCATTTGGAGCAACTGTCTGCAGTACAACCCTTCTTCCTCATGGTAGCATAATACTTGCAGAAGCAGCACTTGGGAAGTGAAAAAGCCCATTAAAGATTAATCAGCAGACCTAAAATTACCAGGTACTCATGCACCATCTCATTTGAGCTTTGAACATGACGCTGAGATGAGTTAGTGAGGAGCAATGAAGCGAGCACCCCTTTGGAAGCAGAAAAATGTTCACACATGGTTTGGCCAGTGTGGTAAGACCACCTCTACCAGAGCTAGGATGGAGTCTGGGCTGGCAATGGAAGAAGGCTCCTTAAAGAGGGTATAGCTTCTCGGGCCCATACTCTTCTTGATTAAGGATGTGTCCTCAGAAATTCTCCAGTGACCTAAGCATCCTTTGGACTCCTCTATGACATGAAAACAAACATGAGGATGCAAATCTAAAAATAAGTCCATTATCTTCTCGCCAAACCAATTCTTCCTCCCATTAATCAGTAGATGGTACTACCATTACCTAGTGGCCTCGGCAACCTCATGGTTGCCCCCCCACCATCCATTCCACCTGATCTCACCCACCCCACCCTCAAGTCCACTGTGGAACTCTCATCCCCCATGCTAGTGATTGATTGGTTTGTGGGTGGGCAGGTCTAAGTCAATCTAGACCAAAGAAACAGAAGAGGCTTGTTTCAGACTTCTCAGAAAGAGAAGCCAATTTTTTTCTCCCATCCCATATGAACAAAAACCTGTCACTGGGCGTGGCCATCTGTTGATGTGATAGGAAGCCCATGCTGTGAGTGGCAGAGTGGAAAGGCAAGGAATGTTGGGCTGCTGAACTCACCCTACAGTGGGTCCTAACCTTAAGTCTTCTGTCGAGAGAATACATTTCCTTTGTTTTTCCCAGCATGAGAACGGGTGTCAATTATTTGTGATGGAATCATCCCCACTGATCTATTTTGCACATCCAAACAATCATCAAGTCCAATCTGTTCTCCTTCCTCAATATTTCAAAACCCACATACAACCCCATCCCCATTTCTAATAATGATCCTGTTCAGGCCACCGCTGGCATCTCATCTGAATTACTGCAAAGCCTCCTTTTACCAAAATTCCTTGGTTCATCTGAATAGGCCAAAAGGCAAAGTAAGAAAAAGAATGTGAAAGGTTGAGGCTATGTCAGGCACAGCAAGAATTTCCCCCTCTGGTCGTAGGGGGATCTTTGAAGGCTGCCATACCGCAGCCCAACCCAAAAGGCCCAAAAGGAAGCAACCCTCCATTCTGGGGTCCTCTGACCTTGTGGGCCTTGTGCTGAGTGCATGTCAAGATCACCTACCTGTGGTCCTGTCACTTCACTAATATCCTTATCTGTGGTATATTCTGTCCATGGTTTGTCTGCTGCTTTGGCAATAACCCCAAATGGCACAACCTCAGCCAGTCCAAGTTATGGTTCTTGCCCGCCTTTGGACCTGGACCAGCTGTTATGGTCAGGCTTCACTTGGATTTTCACTCGTAAACACCGGGGCCACCAAGCCAGGAAACATAGTTATTTCTGTCCGTCCTAATTTCAGTTCAACTCTACAAACACTTCTTGAGTGCCGTCTCCATGCTGGGCACATGCTAGGTCTTAAAAGGGCAGAGACGGAGCATGTCCTGCTTTTTGTACCCTACTATTTGACACAGAGTGGTGCTAAAAAATATTTAAGTGAATCAAAGAAAGATAAAATGGTAAATATGTTTTAGTCTGCACTCCAGCAGCTCACAATCAATTGGAGAGATAAACCCAAAGTCAGGCTATCACAAGGCTCACTGGTATATAAAATGCAAAAATGAAAATAATAACCCATGCTGATGAGTCCAGCAAGACTCAGCCAATGTTCTAAGAGCTGACATGTATTCACTTATTTAATCTGCACAGCAACTCTTGACATAGACATTCGTGTTATCCACACTTTACATAGGAAGAAACGGAAGCTCACACAGGTCAGGAAAGTTGCCCAGAATCACACAGCTGGTACCATGAAGAAGATGAATTGGAGAAGAGAGAAGGGAAATATTAATTTGGCTATGACTCTGAAAAAGCACCCATGGAAAAATGGCTTTTGAGCTAGCTCTTCGGGGATGAGTAGTTCTTCAACATACTGGTGTGCGGGGCTGTATATTCTAGATTACAGAACAGCATGAGTAAAGACTTGGAGGTGGAGATTACAGGGGCTATTCCAAGAACAACAAATAGTCCCACATGGCTGAGTACAGGGGATGCAAAGGAGGTAGCTATGAACTACCTGAGATGGATTAGATGGTTGGTAACTCAATTGTGGAGGGTCTCTAGTGGCACACCCAGCATTCGGTCCTTCCTGTTTCAGTCCCTCATTTGTTCTGGAATCTCCCAACCCTATTCAACCCAAGTACTTCAGGTGAGGTTTACCCAATACCCATGTGCAGGGTAGTCCCTAATTTACTTAAGCCAACCAACACTCACCATTCCTCTGGCCACAAAGATGGGTTCAGTTTGGGCAGGTGACCTAAGCCTATCCAATCGAGTGAATCTCGGGATTCTCGCCCGGCATCCTGAGACAGCACTGTCTCTTTGAAAGTAGTCAGGGAAGTTTGCAGTCCTACAAGCTGCCGGCTTCCTCCTGCAAGCCCGGGGCCAGCCCACACCAGTACAGAATGAAGCTGGCATCACCATGGGAGGCCAGAGGGAGACACAAAGATACTCGGTCTTGAATCACATCGCTGAGCCTCAGGATTAAACCATCCCATAGCCAGTCCTCCCATCTCTGGACCTTCCCGTGACAGTAACCTAAAAGGTAAATTTTTTAATGTAAGCAGCTTGAGTCAGGTTTTTTATTATTTGCAATAGAAAGAGGGCTAACTCATAAAGTCTTCATGTTAGGTCATGTGGTTTTACAGTATTATTCTGGGAAGTGGTTTAGAAAGGTCACGTTGTGGCCATGTGGAGGGTACAGTGGTTAGAGAATCTCGAGGAAGAGAGATGGCTAGTGGCCCAATGAGACTTAATGGAGCAAGAATTACAGTACTGACAGTGGACATAGGGAAAGATGTGAAAGAAGAGGCATTTATGCAAAGTTTATTTAAAAGAGGATAGGAAATTCATCTGGGATTGAAATCTTCATTTGTTCTATTTCATTCTACAGCAATCAGTGGATGCCTGTGTTGGAAAAATAACTTTTAAATTCATCAGGGTGCCAAAGTCTGTGTATTCCTCTCCTCTCTACAGAAAGAAGACGAAGGAAAAGAGAGTTCTTAGTTATCGTTCCATTATCCAACTTATCCGACTTCGTACTGTTCATTCCTTCATCATAGTCTGTGCTAACTAGCTCATCATGTCAAGCATTTCCATCCTTCAAAAATGTACAGCCTGATATCACATCCCTCGTAATCATCAAGTAGCCCAGTTCCATGTATTTAGTTCCTGTAAATCTTCCTTCGTATTTCAGTACTTTTAACTCCTCTGCCTAGAAGGAGCCAGACTCACAGTTCCCTCCACTGCCTTTCACAGCTCATGAGCGGCTGTTGTGTATATTCTGCTGATGTGTGCAGTCTCAGCAGGGAGTGGGGCCTGGGGGGATGTGCAGTACAGCTCTGCTCGTCCAACAGGAGGCTTGGAGGGATGCAATTCTCACCCTGCTTCTAGCTCTGCCCCAATGCATGATGTAGGACAAGCTACTGAACCTTCTGAGTCTGAGTATGATCAGCTATCATACAGGAAGGATTATCATCCCGTAAGGAGGCTCTTGGCTACCATATTCTCTTCCTTTATCCCTTCCCGCCTATTCTCCAAGGAAGAAGAGGGCAAATATGGGCAAAGCAAGGTCTCGTCCCTGGGCTGAGTGTTGAGCGGCAAGGTCTCACTCTCTAAAGAGTACCGATCTTTAAATTGCAAATCCCTCAGGGCCAGAGACTTAGGACAGTTCCCAGGCCACGGAAGCTACTGGGCACTGTCCTGCTCTGATGAGGTGAAACAGGCCAGTCCTGCTCTAGGCTTTAAAGGAGTCTCCTTTTCTTCTCCTTCACTTGTCTCCCATTTTCTTGGACCATTCTCTCCTCAGACTCAGAGCAGGAAAACAGAGAGCTGAGAATTAAGTGCAGCTTGCTTGTCAAACACTTGTCACATGGTTGCTTCTGCCTGGTCACAAGGAGCCCGCCAAGCAGTCCAGCCTGGCTCCCTGGGGGATGCACTGGCATTGGGGGCAAAAGCCTTGTGCTAACAAAGGCTTTGAATTAGCCCTCACTTGGCTTCAGCATATATATCTCTCTAGGAACAGAGGCAGGACAGTGTTGAGATTCTAGCTTCTCTCAACCTTTTGCTACCTCAACAGAACTACTCATAGTTAATAGGAGCACCATCTTCTAGGATTGTTATGATGATTAAATGAGATGGCACAAGAGGAAATGTTTTGAACTGTCCAAAAATGTAAGGTAATCATCTTGAATTCTAAACTCTTCCTATTCTAGGTTGCTCATTAAAGCTACTCATGAAGCTTTGAGGGATGGTGAGATGAAAAACGGGTGAAAAAATGGCAAACCGTAGCCATAGCCAGGGGAAAACTTCCCTTTAACTTTATAGTTAACAGTTCAGTACTGAAATCCTTTATAAAGTTAATACACTGTTAAAACTCATCTAGGTCTGATGCCTTATTACTGATTTTCTAAATCTGCAGAAAACAGGAAAAACAGGAAAACTCATTTGGTGTGTTCTCCCATTGAGGCAATATAATTGTTTTTCCCTGTTTCATTTCAGATTCCTTGTAATTACATCATTTCTAGCAGTAAATGAGCCTCTTCTGCATCATAGTGACCCCACCCCCTTAGCGAGATGACTCAGTCTATCCTGCTGTTCACGTCTGCTTTGTTGAGTACACTTGCTAACCCTCGTGTAGTTCACAAGTAGAAGCGTGGCCCTGACCCCCAGGAGCTTTTACTTCAGGCGGCTGCCACTGATCTTATGAAACAAGGACAAAGAAGTCTCAGCCGATCCTAGATATGTTGCAAACATCGTGTCTCCACCAACATAAACAACTAACCATGTTGAGGTTTTAAATAAAGTCTAATTTTCTGAAAGCATAGCCCGCATTTTAGGGGGGAAAAGAACCCCAGCAGGAATGGAAATGCTATAAAAGAAATTCCAGCAGTTATTCTATCCTTAAGGCAATCGATGAATAGGTGCCTGGAGGTCCTTGGAGCCGACCAGAAGTAAAAACCGACCAAATAACCGTACAGCCGAGAGCCGATCTCTTTGGGATTTCTCCAAAATCTCATCATTATCACAACCTAGGTGCTATGCACCCTGCTTTCCTTCCCAAGGGGTGTCTTTGCTGGATGCTGTGCCATCCAGGGCTGAGTCTTTCTCTCCTGTCTTCTGTGCCTCTAGTAGGAGGTCTCCAGGGGATTCCATGCCGGGATCCACACCAGAGCCCGAAAGAAAGGGGCAGAGCACATGGCCACCCCTTTCCCTGGCCCCCAGTCCCAGCGGGGCCCCCCGCCTGCCACATGGCACAGAAGTGCACATACAAAGCTGGTGACCGAGGAACTGACACCACGTCTGAGGAGAATCACAGTACAAGAGGACAATGGACTTGCTGGCTCTTGTCAACTGCCCTGCTGCCAAATACAGAAAAAACTTCAAGGCACACAGGCCTCCCAGGAAGAGGTCCCCTCCAGCATGTCCCTTGTCGTTTGCTTGTCCCACAACTACATTTTAAGCCTCTACCATGGGCCAGGCCCTTGTGGGCTCTAGACAGGTATCGGTGATTACAAAGACCTCATGCCTGGCCCGGTCTCAGAGCCTCAGTGAGAGGACCCATCCCACTTGAGGTTCAGCTTCCTCACCAGTGAGGCGTCCAGAACTCCTCTTTCCTCATTCATGAAACTTCAGGGCATCTCCCACTCAAGAACACTAACATCCAACAGTAAAAACATTCATTTTTCTCAGCATAACACTCTCTAATAACATGCTGACAATACAGTATTTTTCCATTTAGCAGGACTCCAGGCCTGCCCTTCCGCACAAGGAGGTGCAAGAAGCTCCTTCCCGTTAGCCTGAGGCCAAGTGTCACCTCTCTCAATAACCAAGAAAATGGCACTCCAATGAAATCCTTTTGATTCAGATTATCTGTCTGACAAAAGGGAGCTAAGAGTAAGCAGTTGGGGTGGGGTGACTTCTGTCAGCATTTTAACATATAATGGAAAGATACTGACATTTTCTGGGCAGGACTCAAAAAAACATCACTTGATTAAATTCACATTTCTCAGATGAGCAATTGTAGTCACCCCTAACTAAATTATAACAAATTCCATTCTGTCACAGGGTCTGAATCAATGAGCTTTGCCGAATTTCTGTTTTGTAGGTGGGGACGCCAGAGGCTCATAAGGCTGAGAGACTTGCAGGGGGTGACCACTCACCCCATCTCCTGACGCCTCAGCCCGCGTAGTTTGGGAGCACAGGGTTAGCAGGCTGACCTGGCCTGGAGCAGCGCAGAGACAGGCATCCACACTCTCGGCAAGACCTAGGCCCTGCCGTGTTCCTGCAGCCTGCACAGCACGAGGCGCTTTCCACCCCGGTCCACCGCAGAACTCCCTCAGTCCAAAGCTACCTGGGGCCATGGTGTCAAAATTAATGGCCAAAGCCACAGAACTTCATAGGTTCACCAGCATTTTTTAAAAAGAAAAAGAATATAGTGGACGATACCAGAGTGCATTGCACATAGTAAGCTAAGTATTGTTTTGTAAAACTTTTGTCTCAGGTAGGTAGATAGGTAGGTAGGTAGGTAGGTAGGTGATTCATCATTATTGTGGGCTGAGTCATAATGTAGAATGCATTTCAACTGAGAATCCTGGTCAAAGTAGACAGAGGATGGGCAAGGTGCTGCCCGTTACGATTTTTGAATTAAGATATAATTGGCATAGAACATCATCTTAGTTTCAGGTTTACAACATAATGATTCAGTATTTGCATGCATTGCATAATGATCACCACAATAAGTATAGCTAACATGCATCACCACACATAGTTACGAAGATTTTTTGCTTATGATGAGAACTTTCAAGATCTACTCTCTTAGCAGTTTTTGAATATACAGTAGAGTATTATTAACTACAGTCCCCTTGCTGTGCATCATACCCCCCAGGACTTGTTTGTTTTATTACTGGAAGTTTGTACTTTTTAACCCCTTTTGCCCACTCTCCCCTAACCTCTCATCTCTGGAAACCACCAATCTGTTCTCCGGATCCGTATCTCTTTACTATTTAGTCCTCCCTTTTTCCACTTTGCTATTTTTTTTTAAAGATTTTATTTATTTACTTGTTAGAGAAAGACAGCACAAACAGGGGGAGTGGCAGAGGGAGAAGCAGGCTCCCCGCTGAGCCTGATGCGGGGACTCGATCCCAGGACCCTGGCATCATGACCTGAGCTGAAGGCAGATGCTTAACCAACTGAGCCACCCAGGCGTCCCTCCACTTTGCTATTTTTTAAATGTTTTTTCAGTGTTGCTGAATAAACAGTGTGCTTCACTTCTCATTCTCTTGCATTCATATTCCCCAAAACTGTCAAACAATCTCTGCCTACCTGGCCAGGATTTTACCTGCCCTAAAGAGGTGATTCTAAGGGGCGCCTGGGTGGCTCAGTTGGTTAAGCGACTGCCTTCGGCTCAGGTCATGATCCTGGAGTCCCGGGATCGAGTCCCGCATCGAGTCCCGCATCGAGTCCCGCATCGAGTCCCGCATCGAGTCCCGCATCGAGTCCCGCATCGAGTCCCACATCAGGCTCCCTGCTCGGCAGGGAGTCTGCTTCTCCCTCTGACCCTCCTCCCTCTCATGCTCTCTGTCTCTCATTCTCTCTGTCTCAAATAAATAAATAAAATCTTTAAAAAAAAAAAAAAAGAGGTGATTCTAAGACATTGTGCAGAACTTAACAAACTTATTACACACACATACACACACACTCACACATTTTTTTTCTTTTTCTGGTCAAGGCAGCAAATGGTAGAATGTTTTTAGGATTTGGCCTGAGATTCATGAGTCCCACGCATTGTGGCTCCCACTGTTTTTAGACTTCTAGAACTCTACATATTTGCAAGGGCCCTCTGTGGCCATAGCTGGACTGACCCTCCAGCCTCCGGCATGTGCTGTGGATGAAACAGATCCACTTGCAGTAACTTTGCTGCAGCCAATGGGTTAATCCTCCCTGAGCTGAAGCCTGACATGGTGCAAACCACACGCTCCCCCCACAGCTGTTTGAGCATTTCATGAGCCTGACAAGAAGCATTTATGTCTGACCTAAAGCTCACCTGTTGCAACGTGACTCCCCTTCATTCATTCACTCTGTCACACGGTCAACAGAGAGTTTTCAAGCCCCCGCAATGAGCTCACCCTTGCATGAGGCTCTCCGGAAGCCGGGGCGCAGGCGCTTACAGCCCCGCCACAGAGATGTCACGCTCATAAATCCCAAGGCCAGGCTGTCACTTGTGTGAGGAAGGCAATGGGACTTTTGGTGCATAGGAAAGGGATAAAAAGGGTTGGCCCCTGGAGGTCTGTTTTGGCTCGTGGTGATGCTGGTTATGACCTGCTGGAGGTGGAGATGGAGAATAGTTGGTGTCTTCCCCCTAAGAGTAATTTTCCCTAAACTTCTCTTTTGAGTCCAGTCCAATATTCTAAATTAATCTTTCTTTTTATATCCAACATTTAGCCCTTCCATCAGTTCCATCTCCATCTCTCCCTCTACAAGGAAATACGCTCTATGAAAGCAGGGACTTGATCTATTTTGTTTCCTTGCTCTTCAATGTCTAGTACAGTACCTGGCAGTCAATATTGGTTCAATAAATGTATGAGGCCCATTTTCCCAGGGCTTTGTTAGGCTGAAGTGGGGGCTGGGACTAACATTTAAAGTGAGTTTCTGAAACAAAATAAAATGAAATACACAATAAAATAAAATAAAATGAGTTCTTCTCACGAATAATGAAACAGATAGCTCACTCCTACCCACCATTGCAATATCTCTATCCCCACCGACTCTCTCCTGCTTGTTTCTGAGCATTCTTGAAGTTGTCTTTAGTGTGCTTAGGAATAAGTCGCTGTAGGTGTGGCCACCACATTAGACACCTCAACAAGCTGGGGGGGGGGGGGGGTCTGTGTTCTCTGGTGTCCTCCATGCACCAGGGCCTGGCTGTGAGCCATGAAGAAGGGGAAGGAACACCTCTTCTTCCCCTGGTTAACCTCTTTTACATACACACCAAAGCAATGTAGCTTTGTGCTGTATAGTTGGAGGATTTGTAAAAAAAAAATTTTTATTCCCATATCTTCCTACAGCTCCTTATTTCCCCTGGATTCAGACATGAATCCATGAAGAGCTCACCTGAAGGCAAGGGGCAGTATTCAGTATCTCTTCTCTCTGCAGAGCTTTGAGACTTTGGTATTGGGCTGAACTTGTAAGCCCAACTCTTCTTTAGGGTAAGGGATTCCCAGGAGGCTATTCAGTGCCCCCTAAGAAAGGGACCACTTGGTTAGCCCATCAGCCATTACCAGGCACACCTAGACTCCAGTGACGATGTTCAACCTTGAACTTGAGAGCCACCACTAAATCTCTTCTTTTAAATAGAAACTTGGGCAGGTGTAGAAACCTACCTTGGGCCTGACCAGGCCTGTGTATATGTCATTCATACTTTATATAATATTTGGAGCTTGTGTGTGGCCAGGAAGCTCAGTGACTCATCACAAATCCACATGACATGACCAGTGGCTGGATCCTGTGGGAGGACACTTACCTTCTCTCTAACCCATGGACATTCTGCCAGTTAAGCTATCACAAAGACAGCTTTGAGAGTGAGTGTGGACCTAATGGAAGATACCATCAATACTATCCATGCAGCTGCTGTGAACAGACCCACTGTTACTCCTCAGATCAGGACTGTTCACTCAGCAGTGTCTCAACAGCATGCCAGTCAATTTCCATGGGACACTTATAATTAAACTTCAGTTATCTAGTGCTTTGTGTTTTATGCATAATAGAAATCTACTTGTAACAGAGGCAAATTTTAGCTATTTTTTTATGGCATATTCAATAATCAACCACTAGTTATTGACTGCCTACTGTGTACTAGAGTCACTTCTAGTCACGGTCCTAAACTAAAGATACAAGGTCACCAGTCTTGTGTGGCTTACTCTAGATAAGAGTACACCATGAGTAAGGAAACAGAAAAATAACAAGGGAACTTCAAATAATCATAAGTTCTATTAAAAAAGTAAACAGGACAGTATGGCATAAAAGGTGATTGGGATTAGCTACCCCAAATCATTTACATCCCCCTTCTGCCTTGCATTCTCTAGTATGCATGCTGGGAAGATAAAATACTTGTGTCTCCAACATCCCTTACTCCTGGGGATTGTGTGACCCAAGTCCATGATGCCAGGTTGAACACACTGAGGAGGCCTTGCCTGTCCAATAAAATGCAGAGCCATGTAAGAAAAGACTCTGATTCTTTGGACTCTCCCTTCTCCTTGTTTGGGACACAGACATAATGCCCAGAGGTGCAGCAGCTGTCTTGCAACCTTGAAGTGAAATCACAAGGAAGAAAGTCAAGATGTTAAGGGTGGCAGAGTAGAACGTGAGAAAGAGCCAGAGTTCCTGATGGCATCATTGAGCCTTGAACAGCCTTGACCTAACTACCCTGGATATCTTAATATGTGAGACAAAGATCTATCAGTTCAGGCCTTTACCAGGTTTATTCATATTCGTAGCCACTTTCCTAACTAATAGAGGGACATGAATTGTGAGTGGGAAGATATTTTTAAGTAAGGTGCTCCTAGAAATCTTCTCTGCGAAGATGATATGTTAGTTGAGACCTGAATGATAAGAAGGAGACAGTCATGTGAAGATCTGAGAGAAAGAAATCCATTCAAAAGGAATAGCAAGTGCAAAGGCCCTGAGACAGAAATGAGTCTGTTGTGTTCAAGGACTGGATTTCAGTGTTTCCAAAGCATCACAACAAGGAGGGGTTGTGGCCATACTGGAGGTCTTAGAGGAGGGCAAGAGCTAGACCACAAAGAGCCTTGTAAGTCATGTCAAAATTCCATTTTAATTCCAAAGGGATTTGAGATAGATGGGTTTGATCTACATTTTGGAGGTAAAGCCTTCCACGGAACTTGATGATGGATTCAAAGTAGGAAAAGAGAAAATAAGAAATTAAGGATGACTCCTAGATTTTTATCCTGAACATCGGATGGGACCATCACTTATGTGGGGAAGAATGTGAAATGTCTGGGTGGAGAAAGGGAAGGGAATGCAGTACCGAGGACAGCGTGCACGCTGAGTTAGAGATGCCCATTAGAATTGCAAGTGGCGATGTTGTATGGGAAGTTGGATCCATGAATCTGAAACTCCAGGGAGAAGTCAAGGCTGGAGTCAGAAATTTGGAACCATCCACATACAGATGGCTTTTAAGTCATGTCTCTGGACATGATTTCCTGGACAGAGAAGGCAGATAAAGAAGGAAGTTTCAGCCTGGGATATGTCCATATTGAGATGCAGAATAGAGGTGAGTAAGCCAGCAAAGGGGACCAAGAAGGAGCATCCAGGGGACTGAAACAAAAGCCAGGAAGCTCTGAGAAAAGGGTGTTTTAAGGAGAGTCATTAGCTCTGTTGAATGATGTTAAGAGGCTGGGAAAGTGATACAGAGAAGAGGATGTTGGACTCGTTCATCGGATGTATTTGGTCATCTTGCTAAGAACAGTTTCAGAAGAGAGGAGAGACTCCTGCCTGACTTGAGTGGATTCAAGACAACATGGGTGGTGAGAACACAAGGTACAGACCTCTCTTGTGTCCAGAGTAGTTCTGCCATGAACGGAAGTGGAGAAGGGGGGCAGTGGCTACAGGGTCTTTGGGCCAATGGAGGATCTGGAAGGAGTTGTTTGTTAGAAGACAGATTCTGCCTGGACAGCTAGATAAATGGAGTAAGGTGGCAGGGTGTGATATTTATCGAGCACCTACTACATACTAGGCACTTTACAAATTCCAGTTAATCGTCCCAACGAGCCTGTCAAGTTGCTGTTTCTCCCCCCTCTTTATGGACACAAGGAAGGCACGAGAGCACATTGATTGGTACTTCAGGTTCAGTCTAACAGAATCTGAGCTCTGCTGTTGGTTAGCTGTGTGATCTTGACCAGTTACTGAGCTCTCTATGTCTCCATTCATATAAAAACAGTACTTGCCTCAAATGATTGGTGTGAGGTGGAAAATGTCATAATCCATGTGAAACATAGTGAGTCCTCAGTAAATACTAGTTCTTTCCAGAGATGAGAAAAGAGAGCCTCTGAGGTTTACTATCTTTATTTATTGAACAAATATATTGAGATTCTACTTTTTGCTAAGCACAACCTGAGGCCAGGGAGTATAGCCATGGACAGGATACCAAGTATCCCTGTCTTCATAGAGTTTAGAGTCGATGATGATTATAGTAATAATAATAATAATAATAATAAAACCAAAAATAGCCAACATGTTTTTATACGTGCCAGGCCCCAAAGGTTTCATAGTCATGAGTAACAAAAGTAGAATTTATCTTGCTCCAATTCGTAGTTCTATTATGTCATCCTTCCCAGGGGTATCATTTTGCAAGGAGAATGAAACCCAACTCTAGTGACATAATTCTGGGGTGTGAGGACATGTTATTGAAAGGAAAACATTAGAGGCGATGACTAACCTTCCTTGCTTTCTCCACCATTTCCCCAAGATGCTATCAGAAACAGGTTCTGAGGATTGTTTTTCTCTGCATCCTGCCTTGTGTCCCCTTCCCTGGTTTCTTCCCAAGTTGTTTAACCGACACAAATGTGAGAGGCCCCATGTTAGCTCCTTTGAAGGTATCAAAGATAAGTGTTATGGGATGAATTGTGGCCCCCTCAAAATTCATATGGTTGAAGTCCTAAACCCTGGTATCTCAGAAAATGACTGCATTTGGAGATAGGGCCTTTAAGGAGGTAATTAAATTAAAATGAGGTCATTAGGATGGCCCAACTCTAATATGTCTGGTGTCCTTATTAGAAGAGGAGATTAAGGGGGTGCCCAGGTGGCTCAGTTGACAGTCCGACTCTTGGTTTCGGTTCAGGTCATGATCTCAGGGTTGTGAGATTAAGCCCCACTTTGGGCTCCGTACTCAGTGTGGAGTCTGCTTGAGATTCCCTCTCCCTCTGCCCCTCCCCCCAGGGGCTCATGCTCGCTCACTCTCTCACTCTCTCTCTCTCTCAAAATAAATAAAATCTTTAAAAAAAGAAGAGATTAGGACACAGACAGGTACAGAGGGAAGACCATGTGAAGACACACCAAGAAGGTGGCCATCTGCAAGCCAAGGAGAGAGGCCTCTGAAAAAACCAGCCCGCACCAGCAGCTTGCTCTCACATGTCTGGCCTCTAGAATTGTGAGAAAATACATTTCTGTAGCCACCCGGTCTGTGGTATTCATTATAGCAGCCCTAGCACACTGATACACTAAATAAAACATACCGCTAGTGTGGAAGATTTGGCAGCATTTTGGAGGTGGGCAAGTTCACACTAACTACCATGCAATGCAGGGCAAGACTGGACCTAGTGAGAAGCACTAAGGTTAAATTCCTGGACACCAAAGACAAAGAGGCCATGTCCATCAGCAGGGTGGACAGTCAGATAAAGATCAGAAGAAGAGGTAGACTATGAAATGGAATTAGAATGATTCACAGGGATTTAGTGCATATCATGGGGGACTCCAAAGCATCCTAGGGAAATGGTCTAGCACGAATCACTTTCTTCTATCATTAGGTCACTCTCTTTGTCCCCCTTATGTGCCATTCTTACCAGTTTTGGTTCAAATTAGCATCCTATCATTACTGTATTATTATGTTCATTAAGGAGCCAAAGTATTATTTTCCCCATTCTACAGGTGAGGAAGCTGAGACACAGGAAGGTGAAGTAACATGTCCAAGGCCACACACGTACGAAATGGTGGAGCTGAACACACACCCAGCAGTCCTCCTCCTTTGTTGATCATATAAATGAGACCAAGTTCAGTCAAGGAGCAGGGTCAGTGCAGAAGGAGTCCATGAAGAAGGCACAGGGGGAAAACGGAGATTTCTCTTTGGAGATATGTATGTGAAATCCAAAGGACAGAGTAATGCAGAAGGTTGAGAAAGAAAGAGAGGGGAAGGAAGTTGTTATTTTTGAGAAGAGGGAAGATTAGAAACTGCAAGTAAAAGACAGGAGGGAGATAGTGAAGATAGGAGGGAGGCAGTTAACAAAGAAAGTTCTGGAAGGAGAGCAGAAACCTCAGATAAAGTGCATGTGCAGGGTGGGGACGTTCAGGGGTGGTGAGGCCAGCCTTGGAAAGAAAAAGGGGACACAGTTTCCTTTGAAGTGAAAGTGAAAAAGAGCTAAAGGAAGGAGATTAGAAGATGGGAGTGCAAAGGATTGATGGCCCCTGGCCCTGGTGTTGCCCGCCTGCCTTCCTTCCTTCCTGCCTTCCTTCCTTCCTGCCTGCCTGCCTTCCTGCCTTCTTGCCTTCCTTCCTTCCTGCCTGCCTTCCTGTCTGCCAGCCTTCCTGCTTCCTGCCTTTTTTTTTTCTTTTTCTTTCTTCCTTTCCTTCTTTCCTTTTTTAAAAATTTCTTTCATTACATATTTTATTTTATTTTTTTTCTGTGAGGCACAAGGTATGGGGAGGTGGTGGGGAAGGGAAAGACCTAAGAGGAGTTGTGAAGTTTGGGGAAGGGGGCTGAGGGGAACTGGAGAGAGGCTGAGGACAAGAAAAAGGATGCACAGCAGTCAGCCACCCACAGGAAGTACGACTCTGTGCTGAGGGCTCCCAGCTGAGATGCAGGGGTGGGGGCCAGTGGGAGGGCAAAGTCAAGGGGACCAGGGAACTGAGTAAGGAAGGGATCGAGCAAGGGACCCAGGCTAGGGAAGTGAGGAGAGTAAGGAAGCAAGTGATGGCATAAGAAAAACAGGGAAGTTTCTAGGACCAAGAAATATCCCATTCCTACATCTCCTGTCAATTACTCACTGCATACTTCTCTTGTACTGTTTTACACAAATATTTAAAAGTGAGACTTCCAGGTAAATGAAGCGCAGGCAGGATTTTGATCTGTTGCAGTGCTTGGATCATGCTGAGAATACGTGGCAGGCACTGACAGTACAAGGTGTGATGGGGGTGCACGGTTTTTCACAGACATGGGAACTCACATGGTCAAGAGTCTTCTCGGCGGGCCACGCTTGGCCGTGGATACTGCAGCTACCCAAGTACTGGTTCCTTCTCTCTGCACTGTCCTCTCTCCTCAGTTTCACCACGCCATCACTGCCATCATTCTATGGAGATTTGACTTGGGTGCTTTTCCTTTTTTAGAAATTATCAAAAATCTTTTAAGCATCGTTTGCTTGATGAGGTAGTTGACCAAATGGAGTATTGTATTTTTGGTCAAAAACGACAATAAAATCATGAGACCAAATTCTTGGTGAGGACTCACCAACTACTTGAGGAATTCTGAAACAGTTCTGAGCAGGACAATATGAAATAGGAATCTCTTCTCCCTGGGTGAGGATAGGAAAAGACAACATTCATTTAAATAGACTAACTGATAGACTTGTTTAAAAATCTTATCTCTTTTCTTCAAAGGGACACCTGACATGTTGCATTGACAACTTCATGTACTACACTGGAGAAGCCCATGTCTACGGCTGACAAACACAATGGACAAATGCACTCACAGTAATACATAAATGAGAATATGTACCAGATGTCAGCAGTGAATAGAAACATGATCTCAATTTAACAGATATTCTTCACAGAAAAATACATCTGACCACGAAAAAGAAATCTTTAAAATTCCATCTTGAATATTAGAGGAGAAATAAAATGTTCTTTCTTATATTCAACTCATTTTCATTCAAGATACTCTTTTACTAAATTGCTTAGAGTATAGAGAAGAGGAGAATAAATGCTTAGGGAATGAGTCGAAGGTAAAAAATATATATATATTTCTCCACTAAAAAGGAGCTCCTTCTTATCACAGTATGATGAGAGTCCTGGTCAAGGAGTCAGGAATTTTGACAAATCCAGATTTTTGGTCTTTCCCTTTCACGAAGTAATTGTGTATTCCTAGGCAGGTCCCTCAAAGACACTCTTCAGCTCTTAATATACATAATACTTCCTTACCTCTCTCTCTCTCTCTTTAATTTTATATTTTAAGTAATCTCCATACCCAACGTGGGGCTCGAACTTACAACCCTCAGACCAGATCAAGTCACATGTTCTATCAACTGAACCAGTCAGGCGCCCCTACTTACCTCTCTCTTTTTTCTTTTTTTTTTTTTTAAGATTTTATTTATTTATTTGACAGAGAGAGACACAGCGAGAGAGGGAACACAAGTAGGGGGAGTGGGAGAGGGAGAAGCAGGCTTCCCGCGGAGCAGGGAGCCTGATGCGGGGCTCGATCCCAGGACCCTGAGATCATGACCTGAGCCGAAGGCAGACGCTTAACCGACTGAGCCACCCAGGCGCCCCTGCTTACCTCTCCCTTATCTGTGCTACAAAATTCCCTTTTCTAAGCTTTAGGAAGAAATGAACACCGTTAGCCCCTAATTACATGAAAGTATGGCATTTCCTTCTACATAAAGAAATACCTTAAAAGTTCCATACCTTAGTTATCCCTCATGTATTAAATCATGAGAAATGATAATAAATGTGGTTCACTGTTATAAAATAAACTCCCATCCTAGCTCTTTTGTCTATTTGCTCAATTCAAAATCTGAACAGTATAATCAGTTTATATTTTTGGTATTCATATAAAATTAGTACTTCATAAATATGAATCATGCTATTAACTGTGTGTATTGTAATGTTGTTTAATTACTGTCATTTGCATACTACACCACTCTTAAATAAGTCAAAAGATTAAAAGGAATTTTGGAAAGTACACTGCATATTTCTGTCTGCAGAGTCCAGCACACTACAACCTGATCTTTAAACATATGTAACTTGATCTTGAACATATGTAGGAGAGACTTTCTACTCTCTAACCATTCCCACCTCAGTCAAGACTACAAACTCCAGGAGAAACTCATAAATAACCTCATACAATAGAAAGAAGATTGTCAATTTGTTTCATTTCAGACAGAATGAGGATATTTTTAAAATATTTTTAAAGGTAGAGGCCTTTTTCCACATTAACTGGATTTAATTATTTTCTGTAAAAATGAGGGGAAACCATGGTGGTAAGTTTTCATTTCATTATGCAAAAGCAAAAAGATCAGATTATAACTTCTGTTGACATAGTATTTGAGACAATAAATGATGTGGATCTTTGAGAATCAAAGCAATCAGAGAGTACATTATTTTGCAAAATAGTTTTGGTCAATGTTTTTAATACTTGGATTCTAAGGAGGATTGGTTGTGATGATGGCCATCCACTACACAAAAGTCCATAACATGAATCCCATCACAGACAGCGCAAGGGCAAAGCTATTAAGAAATATGCTTGTAGAAGGGATCGACAGAACCGATCTCTTGAAATGATATCCAGCTTTAACCATAGTAGTTTCTACTGGAGTCATAAAAACATTGTTTTCTTCTTTCACAATAATTTATTCTAAACCAGGAAGCCATTTGAGAATAGAAGAAAAAAAAACAAACCCAAGAATGTTCATTGTTCTACTCAGATGGAGACTCCTCAGTGAAGAAAACAAAGACAGTTAACAGTATGTTCATTTATAATACTTCTCGGCAGGCTTCCCTGGCCAGTCTGACTTCCCAGTGTTTCCCCAAGTAAATGCTAGTGCTCTGGGCATGCTGATGGAGCCACGGCCGTAGTTCTCAAAGTGCCATTTCCCGGACCAGGAGCATCAGCATCATCACTAGGGAATTTGCTGGAAATACAACTTGCCACACCTCACAGCAGACCTACTAAATCAGAAATGCTGGCGAGGCGCCCAGGGACGTGTATTGTGACAAGTCCCCTGGATGGTTCTGATGCTCTGAAGTTTGAGAACGACTCGTCTTCAGCACGCAGCCCACCTGATGCTCACTCCACTCATTTTTCCTTCCTGCTAGTGTTTTAAATCCCAGTCCTCCTCAAGTCTGGCCCAGCTATCTCATCAAACTTTGGCAACTTCCTTACTTGAAATAGCATTTAACATTTCCATACCACAATTAAGTATTAGCTATATCCGATGTGATTTGAGCATGCTGTGTCTTATATTGTCCTCTAAATCTTTTCTTACCCATATCTGTTTTATCATTTCAACTGAACTGAAAGCCTCTTGAAGGCAGGAACTATGTCTTATTTTACTTATTTTATTTATTTTAGCACCTGTCCGTGCTTATGCCCTTTTCTTCTTCCCACCAACTTCCATGTATCCAAATTCTACCTATTTTTCAAGATTCAGCTTAAATGGCATTTTCGATTACCTTCTCTGTATATAAGTATTTCCTTCCTTGGAAAAACCGTAACTTCCTATCTTTTTCATTTTCTGCTTCATATTACAGCCATTCATTTGTGTCTTATCTCTCTCAGCATTGAAGTTGGAGATAATTATTCTAAACCACCCTTTTTAAAGAAAGAAATTTAGCATGCCTCAGGCTAGACATGTATAATTAGTTTATGTTCCCCCAATATTTATGGCTCTGATTATTGGTAATCCGACGATTTACGTAGGAAGTAGCTCTCACATTTCAGAGAGATACAGATACTGTATTTCTCCTAGGCACACTGGGGGTCTGGACCGGGGTCTACTGCAGGTCTGGACCAGGGTCTGAGCGCTGGAGACAATTGTCACAATTTGTGTGGTCTAATAAGCGGTCTCAGAAGATTAGACATGAAGTAATGGGAATCTGCAGGAAATCAAGCCATAAGGAAATCAGGGCGGCTTGAAGTCACATCGGTAAGGAAGAAAAGAGCCTCACCCCGGGGTAAGGACCAGTGGCAGAAGGCTTAATTGTTACCATGTCGTGGTGTGAACCCACCGTGTCGCTGCCTGAGCTAATGGGAACCTGATGCAGCCGGCTTCCGGAACCCCGCCAGTCTTGACTTCAAACACAGGCAGCCCATTTGCAGGACCAGGCAGGCTGGAGTCCCAGGTTTCTTTCCTCTCCAACAAGAGTACCTCCCCGCCCGCAGCCCCACGGGCCTCATCCCAAAAATGGGCTCCGCCCGCCCCTGGGCCCTGGCTGGGCTTTGGGACCACCCCTCCTGTTTTCCCCATTTCACACTTCATTCTAACCTTGCCCCCTCCCTCCAGGAAAGTCTTTCAGACTCATCTCAGTAGCCTCCAAGAGCCTCTGACTGTTTGCAGACCCAGGAGTGAGAGAACGTTCACAGGTCACTTGCCAGCAAATCCCACTGGGCCAGTGACCGGCGGGAGGGCCACAGGGTCTGCAGATGCCCGTAGTGAGATCAGGTATTGAGAATTCATCCTTGATGGGAATGGGCAATGCCAGCAGAGAGAATCCCTGAGGCAGCAGAAACCATAGGGGTCTGTTTGTCACGTTCCTACCTGTGCGTTTCACTTGTTTTGCTGCTGGGAAAATGCCAAACAAGCAGGCACAGAATCCTTCCATTTCTGTGACGGCAAAAGTGTTTACAGTCCCTGGTGTTTGGGGTCAGCCCAAAGCCCAAGGCAGGCAAGCATTATACCAGCTCTCCTCTCTGAGGAGGAGGGGTGTTCTGGAACTTAAGGCTTCCTGGGGGCTCTTATTCGGACTCCAATTCCCACAGGCAGCCTTGGTGGTTTTCCTTTGCCGAGATTTCTAAAGTTCCCTTTTTTACATCCCTTATCGACATGTAAACTCCACACTAGGGTGAAAAGGTAGGTGTTTAAGACAGACT
The DNA here is from genome assembly GCF_029215605.1 of Mirounga angustirostris. NCBI lineage: Eukaryota > Metazoa > Chordata > Mammalia > Carnivora > Phocidae > Mirounga > Mirounga angustirostris. Next base: position 53,644,087 of record NW_026991712.1, on the reverse strand, counting down.
GCAACAGCTGGGATAAACTGCCTCTTAAAAGGCTGTCTTAATGAAATGCATCTCTTTATATTTGGGGCATTTGTAAGCAGAATGGGAATGAAACCCGAGAAGATTATGTGATAACCAGACTATATCCTGTCAAGAGAGAGAGTGTTTCTCCAATAACACAAAGATGAGCTTCTAGATAGCTTACCAGATAGCCGCCTTCCGCCTAGCGTCTCCCATCGTAAATCTGCATTCTTACTCAGGTTTTTTGTAGATTTTTGAGGATAGAGCTCATTTCCCTGGAGAGACAGGCCTAAGGAAAGATCTGGAATTCCTCCAGTTAAAAAAAGCCACCATTCTGCTTAATCAACATTTGCTCCATCAGAATCAATATCCTGCAGAGGGTGGTTTTCATTGTTCTAAAGTCTGTTTGCAGGTGGCAGGGCAAAGATTCGGTTCGTGATAAAGATTTGCTGAAAAGGAAAAGAAAATATTCCTCAGAATAGCAAACAAGCCTCCCAAACTCTCCTTTTACAAATGAGCTTCCTTTTGTGAGATACTCTGACTGGTTTTGCACCCTCAAGAAATCTCAGTAACCTGACAACGCGTCTCTTCCCAGAGTGATCTAATTCTTTCTCACTGACAGGGCTCAGCCCTTTACTAGGCATCTAATAAGTTAGTGGTCCTCTTCAAACCTTAATTTATCTTTAATACTAGTTCCCTACCCTGCAGTTTGTAAACGAAAAATAGTATGTGCGAAATGACCTAGCCCATGCTGGACACGTCGCCACAAGTTCCTTGCTCTACCTGATTTAGCCACAGAATGGAGAGGAGGCGGACAGGCTAGAGAATCTGAACTGGGTTCAAGTTCTGGCTGCTTTACTTTTCAATGACAAATCCCTTAGCCTGGCATCTTCCCTGAATTTCAGTCTCCTCATCTATAAAAAGAGGATAATGACATCTCTCCTCATTTCAGAGAGGGTTGATGAGAGCCTAAGGAACAATATAAATCTTGTAATAGACATTTGTATATTTATAAACTGTAAAGCACATAAATCTTGTTAATTATAATAATTAATTTCTTCACAATTGAATACAATACATTGAATACTACTGAAACCACAAATACTCTGAAGAGAACAAAGAAAAGTATTTCTTAGAAAGCAAGTATGGTTATCTTGTTCTAGTTTTGACTGGTTTTGTTAGAAGGCTTACTCCTTTTGAGGAAGGCTTTTCTTTTTTTTTTTTTTTTAAGATTTTATTTATTTATTTGACAGAGAGAGACACAGTGAGAGAGGGAACACAAGCAGGGGGGGTGGGAGAGGGAAAAGCAGGCTTCCCGCTGAGCAGGGAGCCCGATGCACGGCCTGATCCCAGGACCCTGGGATCATGACCTGAGCCGAAGGCAGACGCTTAACGACTGAGCCACCCAGGTGCCCCTTGAGGAAGGCTTTTCTAGAGAAGTTGCGCCAACTGAGATCACAAGCACACGTGCTCTTGAGCTACAAGGAGGAAATCCAGAACATGAAGGTCTCCCGCAGTTCAAAATATACGGATACCCAAATAATTCATGAAACTCCCTTTGAGTAGAAGATTATTTGTGTTCATGGCACTCATCTCTCTCTGTTTGGGCTCCCTTGGCTTCAGGAAAGAGACCATGGTACTCCAGGGCCCAGCGTAGGTGGAACAGCTGGAGACCCTCCCAGCCCCCTGGTGCCACAGCTTATCAGTGTTGACGGACAGAATACATAAGGCCCTGCCTGCCTTGCTGACCAAACAGAAAACACACTTCTTGGGATTTCTACCGGGCTCTACTCTTCTTGCCAAGGAGAGAGAAATTTCATTTATGACACTGAAGTAGGAAGCAATCAATGCATTAATGTCAAAGGGCAAATTCCATCCCTGGACCTCACTACCCTAATTCTATTGCTTACCCAATTCTCAGGAGCTGCATAGTCTAACACAGTCAACTTCTCATCACCTTCAAAGGAAATAGCATAGATTTTTATGAAAATCATAGGCACACAGGGCCCTCCTTTCGATTTAACGAAGAGAAGTCTGAACAAACTGTGAATTGAAGAATATCCACAGTCGATAAAACAAATACATATGATATAAATGAATTTCCACTCACACCCCACAACCCATGATTAATCATTTTAAAAGAAGTTAACCTCTGTAAATGTTGACTTGGGGTTGAAGAGTTCAGATTTCCAAATACATATAAGATATGTGACAAGGTTTTAGTGGAATGTACTGCTTGTGTTAAGTTCATTTACATCTCAAACGAGAAAATATGCATAACCCTGAAGAAGCCTGAGTATACTTTCTCATAAGATTAATAAGTAAAAATCAATAAATTCATTTTTCCTTCATTCCATAAGTATCTGGTGAGCACTTACAGTACGCCACGCGCAGTGCTTGTAACCGAACACACATTGATGAGTCAAACAGACTTGGTCTCTACCCTCAGCATTGGCGTTCTGATATGAGAACAGCGTGTGCAGCTTCACTCCCTTTGGTCTAAGGAAGGAGACACTGGTATGAGAAAACTATCTTCACACTCATGGTACCTTCCACCTTCCACTGGACCCATAGGTAGGAAAGACTCTATGCTGTCGCTTGTCAAAGCCAATCGAAGGCTGTCAAAGCAGCCTGCCATAACCATTAAGAGCACCAGCTCTGGAGTCAAACTGTCTGGGTTGAATATTGGCCTCCACTGTCTAGTTGTATGCTCTTTGGCAAGATACTTGATCTCCCTGTAAATCTGTTAAATAAGAGCCGTATCAATACTCACCTCATAGGGCAACTGTAATGATCAAGTCAAAACATATAAAGCGGTTAGAACAGTGCCTGGAAAAGAGCAGGTGCTCAATAAATGCTGGCAATTGTTATTCCTATCTGACCTCATCTCCCATCAGGGCTCCACACGCAGCCTGGGCTCCAGGCAGGATGACTTCCGTTCTTGACATCTGCCACAATGTCCCTTGCCTGCCCTCTCCCTACAACCCCTCCATGCTTGCACATGTGGTATTCCACCAGCCTTGGTAACCTTAGTGTGTCTTTTGTTCCCAGCAAATTTTCCTGTATCCTTCAAGGTTCAGCTCAAGCTCACTTCCTCTGGGAAAAATCTCCTTACCCTTGAACACCAGCAGTTGGGTGCCCCTCCGTCAGCTCTGCTAGACGAACAGCTGTGCATAATTCTACTTCTCCAAAGCACACCGGACTCGAAGTGCTTGTGTGTTCCATCCCGCCAGATGGAGGCTGCTATGAAGCCATAGGAGAGACTCGATCAATGTTTGTTAAATGAACGCATGAATTAGTGAGTAAGTTGATGGAGAAAAAGAAGCAAGGAAGGAAGGAAGGAAGGAAGGGAGGGAGGGAGGGAGGCAGGACGCCTGGAACAACCTAATTGGGACACTTAATTGTAACATGTGGAGCAGGCAGTGAGATAAGCAAACTGAAAAGGCCCGAGCCTGATGATTATTGCCTCCTCCAGACGCTACAGGGGTCAGCCATTGGCGTGAAGATACAAGGGCAACCAGAGATAGAGCTAAAAACATAGGGAGCAGCTAACTTTTTATATGACTTTACCCTCCACGAACTCTGACCACACCAGAGACCTATAAGCAGTCTTAGGATAGCATCTGCACCAAGCCTCTGTCTTTAAGCAAAGAATCCCTGCATTTCTCAAGTTTCAAAACGGAGCTCTCCATATCCTCTCATTTTCCTCTCTCACCTTTCTTCACCTCCCTCATGTGAACTCGCTTGGGGCGTATAATGAGCTATACCCATATCTTGATGTCTGCTGCCCAAGGCGATCTGTTTCCATTTTCAGGAATAAGACTTTCTGATCACTGTCCTTAAAATAGATTCATTCTCATACTCACTTATTCATTCAGCAATTATTTATTGGCCTAGGGCAGACATTCAACTAGGCAAAAGGGATAAAACACTAAGCACAATCTGCCCTGTGCCCTGGGAACGTTTTGACTAGTTGATGATTTCCTGGTGGGAGACGATCTGCATGTATGTACCTAACTTTAAATGAAAAATGTACTGTTGAAAATATTTCACAAGAATTGAATTTTTTTTTATAAAATTAAATTTTTGACAAAATGAGAAACTTGCATCCAGTGGCATTGTATCTAGAATATAGTAGGTACTCTGTAAACATCCTTTTTTTTTTTTTCCCTACCTTTGAAATTCAAGTCATGTCTAAGATGAATTTGGGGTGTTGACATTTCTGGCCAACCATCGAATCTTACTGCACTGAGAAGCTGTCTAGCGGAGAATATAAAACCACGCTCTTCGGCGAAAGCCTCATCTGGCTTTCCTCACCAGTTCTCTCTGCCACTCAGTAAAGCAGTAATGGCAAGAAAGCTGCTCAAGCTTTCTCAGCCTTCAGTTCCTCATCCGGAAAATGGGAGAAACGGTACATCTCCCACTGAGATGTAAGATTACTTGAGATGATGTATGTAAAGGCTTTTGCACAAGAGCCTGGCATCAACAGTATCTTTTATTGAATGTCAATAATCACCAGCCCCAATTTATCTGCTTTTGAGGAATCAGCTTATTTATAAAAAAATGGAATTTTCTTAAGGCAAAACATGCCTATAATTTGCAAGAAACATCAGATCCAGAGTGGAGGACTGTGAAATTCTGGCAACCTGGTCATTTTTCAAGATGTATTAAGACAACCCCCTCTCCGCCAAGAGTCCTTCCCTGCCCTTCCCTGCCTCCAGCCTCTTGCTGAGTGACAGGAAAGGAGTGTGGCAGGCCAGTGCACCCTCTTCCCAAGTGACGGATCCAAATCCTGCTTTTTCTAACTTCCTTATCCAAGTGGTTTGTCAAGTCTGCACTAGGTTGTTCGATCCTTCAGGTTCTCGTTTATGCGTTCTCTCTGTGTTAATATGTTCTCCTAGAACAGGACCTTGGGAGTATATCTTCTGGGACCGGGGTATGGACTGGCTAGACCCGCCCCAGGGAGATCCCTACTGCACCGCGGGTACTTGGGGCAAGCACCTCTGTGTGGGCACCCCCCGCCCCGCTTCCGTGTGTCCTCTCTGTGTTCCTGTTTGCGCTCAGCTGCATGAATCAAACACCCAGGGTGCATTATCATCACAGTAGACAGAATACAAGGCATTTGACTTCACAGGGCCTGTGGTTGAGGGAAGCCAAGGCCCTCCCCACCTCACCCCCAATAAAAGCACCTTTGGAAATCTTTAAAACAGTAGTTCTTAACTCTTGGGGAGTCTTGGACCCTCGAAAATCTGTGGAATACCTAGAGCTCTCTTCCTGGGTCTGTGGAAAATACATAACGTTTTTACATAGAAATTTTTAATACCATTTGAGATGCTTCACAGACTCCCTGCAGTCCTTCCATGTCCCTTTTTGGGTATCCGCCTCATCTAGGAGAATCCCAAACAGCATCTGAGGTCTCAGGGTTCCAACTGTCTCTTTTTTGTGAATTCCAAGAGATCCACCAAAGTGGTGAGCCTCTAAGAATTCAAACAGGGAGTGGGCTCCTGCGGGCTAGACTGTCTCTGTTCTGGGTGTCTCTCTCTCTCTTTTACAGAGGGGTGATAATTCATCTTGCTGGGGACGTCCTGGCTGGTTTCCTCAGGCCCAGAGCCATTGCACCAACTCCAGAAGCTTCTGGGTCCAAGAAAAGGCGCCTTGTGCAGAAAGCACACTGCCTCGAGGTCAAGGAGGACCTTTAGTGAGCAGTTGCCTGAGGCCATTTTCTGGTCACAGCAGTCCCCGCTGGAAATGGATGTGCAAACCCAAAGATCAGGCGCCCTTGGGCAGCCTCGGGGTTGTTTTCTGTCTGGTTCAAGGGAAGCGGCTGGAGGAATTTTTGCCTCCAGCCTCTTGCTGAGTGACAGGAAGAGAAAAAAGGATCATTTGAAGGCTCCCGGATTCAAACGGAGTGCACAGAATGCCAGGCCCTTGCCGCCGGGGAGAAGAGCCCCTCTGGTGCCAGCTTAGGAACAAATGTGTTCCCACTGTCTCCTGGAAAGGCTTCCCCCACCCCTGCTGAGGGGCTGGATTTCAAAGCAGCTGACTTCTTGCCCTTTTTAATAGGCTGCAAGTGTTCCCGTTTCGCTTCTAACACTCTTCCCCAGTTCTCCAGTCCTCCGGGACCTGCCCAAGAAAAGCGGGTATCCTGGGTCACTGCCATGGCGGCAGGAAGGAGAGGAGAGGAACAGTTCCTAAGGCAGACCCCGCGCCCTGAGAGCTCAGGTCGCATGTTAATGGCATGCTGTAAAACATCAAACCCTAAAGGTAGCCGCGAAAGCCACCAAAATGCCTCTGCAGCTGTGGACCTGAAAGTTCCGTGCCTTTCCCATACTTTTATTCACAAGAATGCTTGTCCTGCTTGAAGGACACGCGCAGACTCACTCGCCAGCCAGGGTGTGTTTTAAATGCTGACCGCCCCCATCTCGCCCTGACCCCCCGGGGTGCTAGCCCCCCCCCGCCCCCCCCCCCCCCCCCGCGCCCGGAGTCGGCCGAGCCCCGGGGCGCTCTGCGTAGACAGTCATTCAGTTGGCCCTTGGCCGCTGGGAGCTGACTTGGGTATTTCGTGGCAGCTGCCTGCCTCCGTCCCCCGGCCGCCCTCCCACATCTTCCTAGGAGCCCGGCTGCGTGTGTGTGAAGGAGGTGCTGTTTCCCACAGCTCTGATCTAATTCAGCTGAAATTCAATCTCCGTGTGACCAACCTCAGCCAGCGCTCTCCCACCCGCCGCTGGGCTCCCCTCTGCAGGCGGGGTGTGCTGCCTGGTGACCCCGTCCGGCCCACCACCTTCCCTCCGCCAGCTCCTGCGTCTACACTCGCGGTGTCAGTGGGCCAGCCTTGGGGACTTGCCTGCTGCCCGGCCGCTCACCCCTCATCCCCTGTGCTCCGGGGGAGACACCCTATACCTGCCACTCAGCGGCCTGAATGGGACTTGTGAGTTATCGCTGGAGAGAAGGCAGCTGAGCCAGATGAGGCTGAGAACCCGAAACAGATGTGAAAGACATCAGGCTGAGTTTTCCGTGGATCTTCAATGCCCAGAAAGATTTATGAGCCCTTTTAACCCTCTTTTACAAAACATAGGTTGAACTGGGCTTGTTTTATAGCAAGGAAACAAGCCTGGCAGTCATACAGAAAATCGCCAGGGCGACAGGGCCTGCCCTGGGGTCTGTGGACCCCTAGCTTCCTTTCTTTATCCTCTCTCCCTGAAGCCTGATCCCTTAGCCTCTGCATTTCGTGGGGACATTCCATCACAACTTCTTTATAACGTGCCATCCCCAGGTAGCCCAAAGCTGCCAGTGGCTTCGATCCTAAACGGTGTTCAGTTTCCGTGTGGGTCTTTATACTGAGCAAGGAAATTATAAATATCTTTTAGAAAGGTGGAGATTGCAAGGGACCAGCACTGGCCAGTGATACAGTGGCCCTGGCATTTTTTCCCCCCTTAGCTGTCATATAATCACATTATACTGGATCAGGCGCACTTTCTTTTGATGGAGAAGGCTTTGAACTTTGCTCTGCACTTCCTGCAAGAAGAGGATTTCTACCGCAGGGCAGGGAGGCACAGGAAGGCAGAAGTTTGTGGGCGCCTTTTACAAGCCTTATGAAGCTAAAGAGAAGGGGTTTATAAAGGCATTGTAATTAGGAATGATGTGTCAAGGCAAGCAAGCACCTCCTGAACCTGACCCTGCTCGTCTCTTCACAGGCTGCCTCGGGAACAGTGGAAACTCAGCGTGGCTTCAGCACCAGGCAACCAAGCCATTTTCCAACACAGAGAAGCCCAGTGACTTTTCAATCTTTCATTCATCTTACTGCACACGGAGGGAAAGTGATGGGCAAAGTCACACCTTTATTTTACTAGTACTATTTTTTAAAGAGCAATACAATTTACACGAAAAGATTTCTTTTGGGTATTCACATACTGGCTTGCTTATCTTGATATATCGATAAGAACAGGCAGGTGGAGCTGGAAAGTGTTTCCCTCACCTCCTCCAGACTCCTGGAGTCGGGGTCATGCTATGCTGGAACATCAAAACTGAATGTCCAACTTAGGAAGAGAAATGCTCTATTTGAATTCAGTCTTTCAGAGCGAGGTTAGAGGCTCCAGGGGCTCTATTTCTCCCTGATTCTTTTTTTGGGGGGAAAGTAGGTAGAGATGACCAGAGTAAGAGAAATCTTGAGCATTAACAATTTTTTTTTAAAACTTATTCTGCTCACAGGCTGTATCATGAAGGGAGGTGTCATGAAATCATGAAACGTGCTATTGGGGGAGGAGATTCTCCCCTGCCTGGGGAAGAGGAAGATTCCTACAGCCGAGCTCAGAAATAATAGTCTCCTTGAGTCCTGAGAAAACTGCCCAAAATGTTACCACATCAATCTTAAGGAAACAAGCCTGGCTTTTACCAACTTAATTTCATATAATTATTTCAGAGTTTGAGTCTTTACAAGAAAGAAGGAGTGGAGGAAAAAGATCAGAAAATTGAAGGGGATGAGCAGAAGAGGAATGAGATTTCCTTTGTTTTGAAGATTCCCCTTTCCACCCCCCCTACCCCCCACCCCGTGCCCAGGACTCCGTCTATGCTTTCATCTTTTGGGAGCAAATGCATAGCACACTCAACAGCATGTGGAGTAGCTTGGAAGGTACCGATTTCAGCTCAGGTCTATTTTTAAGGGCCACTTTGATAAAACTTGTCCTTGTGTCTCAGGTCCTAGAAACCAGCGTGTCGTCCAATGAGGCTAGAAGACCTGCCTGCCACTCCTGACTCTGGCTACTAAGTTACAGTGTAGTTTGGCCAAGTCAGTCAGCTGCAGGGTCCCAGTTACACCTCCAGAATGGAGGTAATAACGCAGGCACACCTCTGAGCTATTGCGGGTTCGGTTCCAAACCACCTCTATAAAGCGAATATCATAATGAAGTGCGTCAAATGAATTTTTTGGTTTCCCAGCGCCTGGAAAAGTTATGTTTACACTATACCAAAATCTATTTTTTTTATAAATTTTTTTTTTTATTTGCGAGAGAGAGAATGAGAGAGAGCGCGAGAGGGAGGAGGGTCAGAGGGAGAAGCAGACTCCCTGCTGAGCAAGGAGCCCGATGCGGGACTTGATCCCGGGACTCCAGGATCATGACCTGAGCCGAAGGCAGTCGCTTAACCAACTGAGCCACCCAGGCGCCCTATACCAAAATCTATTAAGTGTGCGAGAGCATTATGTCCAAAACAATAATATATATATATATCCTAATTTAAAAATACTTCATTGCTAAAAAAAAAAAATGCTAACCATCACTTGAGCTTTCAGTGAGTCATAATCACTGATCACAGAGCTCCAAAACAAATATAATGATGAAAGAGCTTGAAATATTGCAAGAATTACCAAAATGTGACACAGAGACATGAAGTGAAGAAGTGCTGTTGGGAAAATGTCATCAATAGACTGGTTTGATGTAGGATTGCCTCAAACCTTCCGTTTGTAAAAAACAAAAACAGTATCTGTGAAATGTAATAAAGCAAAGCACAATACAGTGAGGTATGCCAGTCCCTCCCCTGCCCAACTCAGAGGGTTACATTTAGGAAAACACTCTGAAAGGGCAAAAATGCTGCTATACAAATGAAAGGTATTATTCTTACAATAAGGTTTAACTATGATCAGTACTCTATAAGTTATCTCACTAAGTTTAACTATTACTAGTATTCACGTAAGAGTCAGATACGTAGAATTTGGTAAGTAAGCAAAAAAACCCTTAAATCTAGTTGATTTAAAATGCAAATTACAAAGCCCCATCCTCCAGAAACTTTGATTCAGGAGGTGTAGAGTCGCCCAGGAATCTACATTCTACATAAGCCCCTGGGAGAGTGGAAGGCAGATCAGCAGCCCGACTTTGAGAAGCACTTCATTTTGCAAAATGGGGACATTTCTCATTCTCCCAGTCTCTGACCAGGCCCATGCTCCCACTGGGCCTGGGTGTGAGAAGAGAGCACGTTACTTTCACATCCCTTCATTAATATTTCAGAATCTACGACATGAAGGACTGGAAGAAAACAAAGCAGAATGGAGGATTATGTAGGTGGGTTTGGTTTCCCTTTAATGATGAGAAAAATGCATGTCTGCTCCGAGCAGATGATAAATTGATCCAGAAAATGTTGCACAAGTGTTCTTTGCTAAGCTGCAGGGTCAAAGTCAACAATATAAAAGAAAATATACCTCCGTTTAGTTGAAAAGGACTTACATTCAAGGCATTGCACAATGGGGCTGGTATGGGTTACACTCTGTCAAATGGCCTGTTCATGTACTCAGCTTTCCACAGAACTGTGACAAAAGAGGACAATGAGAGAGAGAGACATTTAGCTCTTGTGCTTGCAGTTTGTTTTTGCACCTGTGGTTTTTTGTGTGTTTTTTTTTAATGACAATAGTTTGAGAACATCATCATAATATTTCTAAAGATCATCAGTGACATAGCTCACGTGTGAAGTTGGGATAATGAAGGATCTCTCCTAAAAAGAATCCCTTTTCAGGAACCAGTGCCTACTCTAGAATTAAGTGAAAACAAAGAATGAAACTGAGGAAGAAGTTTCTAGAGGAGGCTCCTAGAAATCTAAGAGTATCTCTTTTTTTTTTTAAGATCATTTATTTATTTGAAAGTGGGGGAAGGGGCAGAGGGAGAGGGAGAAGCAGAAGCAGACTCCCCACTGAGCGCGGACCCAGCAGTGGGGATCGAACCCAGGACCCCGAGATCACGACCTGAGCCGAAATAAAGAGCCAGATGCTTAATCAACTGAGTCACCCAGCTGCCCCTCTGAGAGTAACTCTTCACCAATATTAAACTCATTTGTCTTGCAACTTTCCATTTCTAAAATCAGCAAAAAAAAAAAAAAAAAGAACCAAAAAAACAAAAACAAAAAACAACCCACAAAAACCTCACAATCTATTCGGTCTACTCATAGGCAAACACTCAGGTCCGACTTCGTCTTTACATACACAGGAGCACATATATGTGTGTGTGTCTGTGCATATTGGTTTTCTACGCCCACTGTCAACACTGAGAATTAGAAAATTAGGGTAGAAGAATTTTCAAAGACAGGTCCATTGATAACCAGAAGTGGTAGGTAATAGCTTGATAAAAAGCAGAAAGACTCTCTATTTAAAAGTTTACAAAATAGGGGCGCCTGGGTGGCTCAGTTGTTAAGCGTCTGCCTTCGGCTCAGGTCATGATCCCAGGGTCCTGGGATCGAGCCCCGCATCGGGCTCCCTGCTTGGCGGGAAGCCTGCTTCTCCCTCTCCCGCTCCCCCTGCTTGTGTTCCTGCTCTCGCTGTCTCTCTGTCAAAATAAATAAATAAAATCTTAAAAAAAAAAAAGTTTACAAAATAACTTCAGAATCACAGAAACCGAGGACCCTTTATACCTTGCCCCCCCCCACAAACCCCCCTCCCCAAGCTCCAGTGTGTTGCAGCAGAGTACAAAACCTTTGTTCACTGCAATGATCCCAACACCTCAAGAAAAAATTAAATTATATTCTATTTTCTCTGTTTAAGAAAGTACTAAACAATGTATTTTGGAAAGATTTCCATGAAAATGGTTAAAATGAAAGAAGTTTCTGTACTGAAAGTGGGAAAACCTTATCCTTTCACTTATTCAAAAATAACTTCTTTCCCCAAATTTCTGGATAAGCAAGGTTTGCCTAAGGAGGAACGATTAGGGACGGAGGGGGTAGGAGGAACAGCTGTTTCGAGTTAAACAAGAAGCAGGCTAAAGACGGCACAGGAGTCAGGAAGATACTGAGGTTTAGCCTGCTGGTCAAAAAAGTCATGTAGTTAATGGCTGAATGAAAACAATTATTCAAGGTCTGTGATAATGGACGTGAGGGGGGAGAATCAGAAGACAGTGCTGACAAATGAGGTATTTGTGGCATAAAACCATCCTCCCCGAGCCTTCAGTGCACAGCTGGAATCGGAAGTAGGCCACCGCGCACATGCTCTGGGTGCTGAAAAGGGCCCAGTCGAACTTGCCAACGTTCGGGCTTGACAGAGCATTTTCTGAGAAAGGTGATAACTGAACTGCAGATGGGTCATGGCAGGGACAAGAGGGGAGAAAAGAGGTTGCTTTCAGCTGGAATATGAATGATAAACACACAATGTCATGGTTACTATAAAAGTTACAGGCACCAGAGACACTAAGGAAAAAAAGCCAGTAGGTCATTTTATCTTTACAGTGAGTGGTTCCTATAAGGAGTCAGCAGGTCATGGCAGAAACTACCAGTTAATTATCTCCGCGTGTCTCTAAGTCAGCAGGATGCCTCTAGTCAGAGAGCTCCAGCCTTTTTGCAAGGAGACCCTGGAGCTCACTGGTGCCGGCTGGGAAAGGCCAGGAATATGGAGGATTCCCAGCACTAACATTCCTGGGGAGAGGAGAGAAATTGGCATCAGGTCCCTGCACCCCGCATCCTGCTTGCCTCCCACCCCTGCACCTGTGTGCCGTAGACCCTGAAAACTGCCCCCCCAAACCTCCTACTGACTGTCTCAATTGAAAGGAGACTGAGACCGAACTTTCCCTATTTTAGAAGTGGAGAAGTGTACAAGGAACACAGAATCAAACCTACTCTCACCAGAACACTAACCCCAATTTCAGCCCTTACCGTACCCTAAACCACTTGACAAGAAGTAGCCATGTTAGGTCTCTGAAACACAGAAGTCCTTAAAAAAATTTTTTTTCTAGTTCTGTATCACATTATCTGATTTATGTTATAGATTATAGGAAATACAAATGCATAAATATTAAGTTTTTTCAAAAGCAAGCTGGGAGGTCATGGCCATCAACCACCCCCATACATAAATAGCTCCTAAATCCAGATCTCTCTTCAGCCCTGGCCCCATATTTCCAATTGCCTACTGGACATCTCCACCTTGGTATCCCATAATATCTCAACTCTTTGTACTTGAATTTGCTTTCCTCCCAATGAAGTTCTGTTGTCACCTTTTCTTCCTGGTAAGTTCTTGAGATGAGGTAAGACCAGGAGGCTGGATAATCATAAACACATCTGTCCCACCACACTATGGAGCCAGATGGGAATTGGCTGATTCTCGTAGAACTCCGGTAGCAGTGCAGACCTACTCAGAGGTGTGTGTGCCATGGTCCCACTTCAACAGCTCTCCTGAATCAGAAGTACAGTTGACCCTTGAACAACGTAGGTTCGAACTGCACAGGTCCACTTATATTAAGTGGATTTTTTTCAATAAATATAGTACAGTGCTGTATATGTATTTTCTCTTCCTTATGATTTTCTTAACAAAAACTGTCTTCTTTCTAGCTTACTTCATTGTAAGAATACAGTTGTATAATATATATAACATACAAAATATGTGTCAATTGACTGCTTATGTTATCAGTAAAGCTTCCGGTCAATAGTAGGCAGATAAGTTTGGGGGGAGTCAAAGTTACACATAGATTTTCAAATTACATAGGGGGTTGGCATCCTTAACCCCTGTGTTGCCCAAGGGTCAACCGTACTTGAGATAAAGAATAACAAGACAGCAGGAGTACAGAACAGGGACTAACAATAGTTTTTATTACTGTTATGGTCATTTAGGCATACAGCCCCAAGGGTTTTCCTTGACAAAAACATGATACAAGGGAAGTTAGGCACTGATTGCCTGCCTCTTCATTCTGGGCCCTTCACCCTAAAGGTAGAAACCTGCTCACTCAGATCCTTATTCTAAAAATGTTCTTGCCCACATAGTCTTTCCATATAGACTCATAGAAAGTGGAACCTGAAAGGAACATTGGGGATCTTGTAGGTCAGCCCCTTTATATACAGATGAGGTCATGGAAATACAAAGAGGTGCTGTGCCCTTGGCCACAGAAATCCAATGGCAGAGCTGTACTAGAACCAAGATCATCTGGGGTGCTTCACATCCCTTCCTGCTTTCACAACCACACAATGATGAAGAAAAATTGATACCCTTTCCAGAGATGGTTACACTTCAACAGGGTTCAAGGAATCAAGTTAACCCAGCCCTAAGGGTAGAGTATCAGGAATCAATGACAAAGCAGAGCATGTGTTTACAGGCTAGCTATTCATGAGGGTCCATAGTCTAGAATGCATCTCTTTCAGTATCACAGAGGTCTCACCTTTATACAAAGCTTCATTGTCTCTTAAACTCCAGGAACTACTGATGCCTTCAGAGCTGGGGAGGAAAACACCTAAAGCAACTACACCATACTACTGTGCAGTCTACATGTCATAATGAAATTCATCATGTAATCTGGGCCTTCTTCTTATCTGTGCACTAATCTACATTATTTCCCCCCAAAGAAAATTGAGGCTAATAGAAATTCTTATTTCAACTTGATTCCTATACGGATGATTCATGGATGATATGATGGATGGTGACAAGGAATAATATTTAATGATGTTGTACAAGTTCTGAGTGATACTGGTCAACCATTTTATGGTCACAGTTGTGTCACAAAAGTAAGCAGTAAAAAGCCACTATGACAAAGTAGTAGGCAGCCAATAAATATTTACATTATTTGAAAAAAAAAAGAAAATCTTATTTCATTTTCCAGTTGCTCTTCATATTTTGTTGCCAATTTAATGATTGCTCAGCTACACGTTTGAGCAGGAGGAGGGACTAACAGTATGTGTTCATTCATGGACATGAGCTTGGACCCAGGAGATGTCTGTGTTTACTCACCTTGGTGACTGTCAAGCCATTTCCGATGGGCAGCCTAATTAGATTCCAAGAGAACCAGCCTGCCTAGTAGTAAGCACTGTTTCTTTTTTTTTTTTAAGATTCTATTTATTTATTTGAGAGAGAGAGAATGAGAGACAGAGAGCACGAGAGGGAAGAGGGTCAGAGGGAGAAGCAGACCCCCTGCCGAGCAGGGAGCCCGGTGCGGGACTCGATCCCGGGACTCGATCCAGGGACTCCAGGATCATGACCTGAGCCGAAGGCAGTCGCTTAACCAACTGAGCCACCCAGGCGCCCCTAAGCACTGTTTCTTGAACACAATCTCACTCTCTTCTCACATCTCCATCCTTTCTTCTTTAAGAATTGGAAATAGTTTTGCCATTTCTATTTACCTCTATTTATCCCTGTTTTCCTCACTTCCTTCCCATTTATCTTAGCAAGGTAAAAGAAAAAGAAAGTATATTCAGAATACATATTTAACCCATCATGTCATAGGTATGCAATAAGCATGCTGAGGTTAATCCTTTCTTCTGTGCCTATGAATCAAGAAACCCTGGAGGGGCGCCTGGGTGGCTCAGTCGTTAAGCGTCTGCCTTCGGCTCCGGTCATGATCCCAGGATCCTGGGATCGAGTCCCGCGCCGGGCTCCCTGCTCCGCGGGAAGCCTGCTTCTCCCTCTCCCACTCCCCCTGCTTGTGTTCCCTCTCTCGCTCTGTCTCTCTCCATCAAATAAATAAATAAAATCTTTAAAGAAAAAAAAAAAGAAACCCTGGAGAATCTGGCGTGGTGTTAAATGTCAGATTTTCCTGTAGGTCGTGCATGATAAAGATGGAAATATTACTTAAATGCTAGCAAAGTTGGGGCACCAGGGTGACTCAGTTAAGTGTCCAACTCTTGATTTCAGCTCAGGTCATGATCTCAGGGTCCTGAGATAGAGCCCTTCATCAGGTTCCGTGCTCAGTGGGGAGTTTATCTGTGATTCTCTCTCTCCCCCTCTGCCCTTCCCCCCACTTGCACACGGTGTCTCTCTCTCTCTCTCTCAAATAAATAAATAAATCTTTTTAAAAATGCTAACAAGGGTGAGGATTATGATTCTAGATAGGATTCTTGACATTATTCATGGAGTTTTCCACAGCTTTTATTAAAGAACCTACAGGATTGTTTTCACAAAGGATCCATCCAACAGCACGAAATTCAAGTTCTGTTTCATGCCTTTAAAAATCTTGACAGTTTTCCGTCTACTCCATCATACATTCATGTTTTTTAAAAAATATAAATCCTCCTACAACTTCTAAGAAAACTGACACTTGAAGAAGATGCACCATGTTTATTCTATGATTCTTATTCTTAACAGCCCCTGTAACACCACTGCGTACTCCAATAAGAGAAATCAAACTTAACCATCAAGGGAACCATTGAGAGAGTTATGCTCTTTGAAGGTTTGGTTTCCAGTTTTATTCTAAACCTTTTCCCCCCATCAACTCTCAAATCTGAGGAATGTTTCTGTTGAATATATATACTAGAACTTCTGGAGTGCTATCCAGACCATGGGCCATCTTTTCTATGCTGTTTTTATCCATAGCCCTGCTAAAGAGATAGACTAGCCTGCCGTGTTCATTCCATGTGCCAGCAACTTCTCTGCCACAGTGAACTGGACCTGACCCAGGCTGATCCAATCAGATGCTCTCCCAAGAATTTAGAACCAAGTCCCAGCAATTACCCGGTGGCAGGTCCTGGAGTGAGAGGTCATATAGAGCCAGGACTGGGGCAGTCTTTTTATGCCATAAACATTCTGAAGTAGAGCAAACTGGTTAAGAGAGAAAAAGAAAAGAATTAAGCAAAATCTTTTTTTAAAAGATTTATTTATTGGGCGCCTGGGTGGCTCAGTTGGTTAAGCGACTGCCTTCAGCTCAGGTCATGATCCTGGAGTCCCTGGATCGAGTCCTGCATCGGGCTCCCTGCTCGGCAGGGAGTCTGCTTCTCCCTCTGACCCTCCCCCTCTCATGTGCTCTCTGTCTCTCATTCTCTCTCTCTCATAGATAAATAAAATCTTAAAAAAAAAAAGATTTATTTATTTATTTTAGAGAGACAGCACAAGCAGGGGGAAGGGCTGAGGGAGAGGGAGAGAGAGAAAGACAGAGAATCTCAAGCAGATTCCCCACTGAGGGCAGAGCCCCATGCTGGGATCAATCCCACAACCTTGAAATCATGACCTGAGCCAAAATCAAGAGTCAGACACTTAACCAATTGAGCCACCCAAGGCGCCCCTCAAGCAAAATTATTTTAAAAGATAAATAAAGCAGTGATAAATAAGTTAAAAAATATTTTTCCAACCAAAATGGAATTAAATTAGAAATCAGTAATAAAAAGCTATATAAAAGCTACCAAATATTTAGAAATTAAGCAGCATACTTCAAGATGACTCCTGGGTCAAAGGAAAAAAAAAATCATAAGCGAAATTTTAAAATATTTTGTAAATGGACAAAAATGACCATACAACATATCAAAAGTGCAGAATGCAGCTAAAGCAGTGCCAAGAAGAAAATTTATAGCATTAAATGCTTCCGTTAGAAAAAGACAAAAGTTTCAAATAAATGATCGAAATTTCCACCATAAGAAATTTGAAAAACAGCAAATAAATCCAAATCATGCAGGGGATGGAAATAGTAAAGTCACAGGAGAAATTGATGAAATATAAAATACAAAAGCAATAGAGAAAATCAATCAAATCGAAAGCAAATTCTTTGAAATGACCAATAAAATTGAAAACAAGGAAAGAAGGGTGATAACACAAATTACCAATGTCAGGAATGGAAGTGTGAATAGATCCTGTAGACGTTAAAAGAATAATATCAGAATATTATGAATAATGTCATATCCATAAATTTCACAACTTAGATGAAATAGACAAAGTCCTGGGGCACCTGAGGGGCTCAGTCATTAAACGTCTGCCTTACGCTCGGGTCATGATCCCAGGGTCCTGGAATCGAGCCCCGCATCGGGCTCCCTGCTCTGCGGGAAGCCTGCTTCTCCTTCTCCCCCTCCCCCTGCTTGTGTTCCCTCTCTTGCTGTGTCTCTCTCTGTCAAATAAATAAATACAATCTTTAAAAAAAAAGAAAAGAAAACAAAGTCCTTGAAGGACACAAACTACCACAGCTTCCTGAAGAAGAAATAGGTAATCTGAAAGTTCTGTATCTATTAAATAAAGTAGATTAATATCTCAGAATTTCCTTAAAGATAAATCTCCAGGTCCAGATGGCTCCACCAGTGAATTCTACCAAACATCTAAGAAAGAAATAATACCCATTGTGTACAAACTCTCTCAGAAAATAATAGAGAAAGCAACATTTTACAGCTCATTTTATGAGTTTACAATTACCCTGACACCAAAACTAGACCAATATCACACACAAAAAGTTATAGACCAATATTCTCATGAATATAGACAAAACAATCCTTAGCAAAATATTAGCAAATTGAATCTAACAACATATAAAAAGGATAATACATCATGACCAAGTGGGATTTTTTTTTTAATGAATTCCAGGCTATTTTGACATTTGGAAATCAGTCTGTATGATCCACTGTATTAACAAACTAAGAGAGATAAACAATATAATCACTTGAAAAAATTCAATACCCATTCATGATAAAAAAGAAAATCGCAAAAAAAAACTAGAAGAGAAGGGAACTTCCTTAGCCTGATAGAAGTGGCTACCAAAAATCTAGAGCTAATATCATATTTTATAGTGAAAGACTGAATGCCTTTCTTCTAAGATTCAGAACAATGCAAAGATAGCTGCTTTCACCACTTCCACTTCAATATTGTAATATAGGTTTTAGCCAATGCAACAAGGTAAGAAAAAAAAAATTAAAGGCATACAAGTTGTAAAGGAAGAATTAAAACTGTCTTTATTTTTATATAACATGATTGTGTTTGTATAGAACCCAGAGTTTATTTAAAAATTACTAATAAAATAAATTTTAAAAGAACTAAAAAATGAGTATAACAAGATACAAAGTCATTATTCAATCAATTGTATTTTTATTTACTAGCAGAAAAAAAAAACATAACAATTGCATGATCCATTGAGGAAAAACTGATAAGCTGGACTTAATCAAAATTTAAAACTTTTGCTATGAAAAAAACATTCTAAAGAGAATGAGAAAACAAACCACAAACTAGGAGAAAATATTTACAGAGCACATATATGATAAAAGACTGTTATCAAAAAGAGTAAAGAATACTTAAAACTCAATAATAAGAAAATGAACAATGAGATTTTTTAAATGGGCAAAAACCTGGACACCTCACCAAAGAAGATCTATAGATGACAAATAAGCATATAAAAAGATATTCAACATCCTATGTCATTAGGGAATTGCAAAATAAAACAACAATGAGTTACCACTACATACCTATTAAAATGGCCAAAATCCAAAACACCAATAATGCCAAATGCTCATGAGAATGAGGAGCAACTGGAACTCTCATTCACTGCTGGTAGAATGTGGAATGGTACAGCCACTTCGGAAGACAACTGGGCTGTTTCTTACAGAACTAAATATACTCATAAGATCCAGCAATTATGCACCTTGGTATTACCTAAATAAGTTGAAAACTTACCTCTACACAAAAACCTGCACATGGATATTTATAGCAGCCTTATTGATAATTGTGAAAACATGGAAGCAACTTAGAGGTTCTTCAGTAGATGAATAGGTAGATAAACTGTGGTACATTCAAACAATGGAATATTATCCAGCACTAAAAAGAAATGAACTATCAAGCCATGAAGAGATATGGAGGAAACTTAACTTCATATATCCAAGCAAAGAAAAGACATTTGGAAATCAGTCCAAGCAAAGAAAAGGCTACATGGCTGATACGATTCCAACTATACGACCTTTTGGAAAAGGTAAAACTATGGAGACAGTAAAAAGATCCGTGGTTGCCAGGGGTTAAGGAACGAGGTAGGAATAAATAAGCAAAGGTCAAAGGATTTTTAGCTATTCTGTATGATATAATAATGGTGAATATATATCATTGTACACTTGTCAAAACCTATAGAATGTATAGCACCAAGAGTGAACCATAAGGTAAACTATGGACTGGGGGGGGAGGTGATAATGATGTAATGATGGTGTAGGTTTATTGTTGTAACAACACTATCACTCTGGTACTGGATTTTGATGATGAGGGAAGCTGTGCAAATGTAGGGGTATGAGATGTATGGGAAATCTCCATACTTTCCCCTCAATTTTGCTGTGAACTTAAAACTTCCCTAGAATATAAAGTCTATTTTGAAAATAGGAAGTGAAAAATTTTAAAGTTACTATCTAAAATAGTATAAAGAAAAAGTGAGATATTTAGGAATAAATCTAGTACACTGTGAGTACAATATTTGTATTGTACAATATTTGTATTCAGAAAACTAGAAAACATTTCTAAGAGAGAGTACTAAATTAATCAAGAGATATACCCTGATCATGAACTGAATAATCGATATGGATAAAATATCAATTTTCCCTTAATTGACTTGTAGTCAATTATCCTAACTAGAATCCTAGCAAGTTTTTAGTAGAAATTGACAAATAGGTTGTAAAATTTATATAGAAATGGAAAGATCCTAGAATGTTCAAAACAAATTTTAAAAAGAAAAACAAAATTAGGAATTTATACTACCTGATTTGAAATCTTACTCTAAATCTACAATAATCGGGATAGTATGGTATGATATATGGTACTCTAAATCTACAATAATCGGGATAGTGTAAGGAGAGACATATAGATCCCTGGAATAGAAAAGAAAGTCCAGAAATAGATCCACATATATATGGTCAATTGATTTTTGACAAAGGTGCACAAGTAATTCAATGGAGATAGAGACAGTCTTTGCATTGAATTTTTCTGGAACATATCCGTATGGGGGGAGGGGAAGTACCTCAATTCATAACCCTTGTCAAATATAAAAATTAACTTGAAATGGATCAGAGACCTAAATGTAGTATCTAAAATTATAAAATGTCAAAGAAAAAAAAGCATACAAGAAAACCTTCATGATCTTGGGATAGGCAAGATTTCTGAGGATACATACAGAGATAAAGGTACAGCTTTGGGAATATAGTCAATGGTATTTTAATAGTGTTCATATGGTGACAGGGGGTAGCTAAGCTTGTGGTGAGCATAGCATACTGTAGAGTTGTCCAATCACTGTGTTGTACACCTGAAACTAATGTAACATTATGTGTCAACTATACCTCAACTTAAAAAAAAAAAAGATTTCTGGGGTGCCTGGGTGGCTCAGTCGTTAAGCGTCTGCCTTTGGCTCAGGTCATGATCTCAGGGTCCTGGGATCAAGCCCCGCATCGGGCTCCCTGCTCCGCGGGAAGCCTGCTTCTCCCTCTCCCATTCCCCCTGCTTGTATTCCCTCTTTCGCTGTGTCTCTCTCTGTCAAATAAATAAATAAAATCTTTAAAAAAAAAAAAATTTCTGAGGATACAAAAGACACTAACCATAAAAATTCACACAATTGTCTTCATTAAAGTTCAAAACTTTTTTTCTTCAAAATGTGCCATCAAGAAAATGAATTGACAACGAAAGGCCATAAGGAAATATTTGCAATACATGTATCTAACAAAGAATTTCTATTCAGAATATAAAAACTCAACTCAGTGACAAAAAGGTAAAATACCCTAGACAAAAAATGGGCAAAAGATTTGAACAGACACTTCACAAAAGGAAATAAACAAATGGCCAATAAGTACATGAAAAGATGCACAACATTCTTAGTAATCAGAGAAATGCAAATTAAAACCACAATGAGATACCACTATACAGCTATTAGAATAGCTAAAATTTAAAAGTTTGACACAACCAAGGATATGGAGCAGCTAGAACACTCAGGCATTGTGATAGTATAACCACTTTGAAAAACACGGTGCCAATTTCTTATATAGTTAAATGTGAATGTATCATACACTGTAGCAATTACACTCTGAGGTATTTAACCACCCCTCCAGCAAATGATCACACAATTACCCAAATGTTCATAGCAGTTCATTAATAATAACCAAAAACTGGAGACAAACCAAACACTGACCTTCTGATGGAGAAATTAAAAAGTTGTGCTATATTCATACAACAGAATACTACTCATGGATGAAAAGAATGGCCTACAGATATATATAAGAACCCTGTAATCTCAGGGTACCTGGGTGTCTCAGTCGGTTAAGCGTCAGACTTTTGATTTCGGCTCAGGTCATGATCTCAGCATCCTGAGATTGAGCCCCACATCGGGCTCCCTGCTGGGCATGCAGTCTGCTTGAGATTCTCTCCCTCCCTGCCCCCTATTCCTCCCCCACCACGCTCTCTGTCTCTTTCTCTCTAAAATAATAAATAAATAAATCTTTTTTTAAAAAAAGAACATTGTCTCGAAGGCATTATGCTAAGTGAACAAAATCAGACACAAAGATTATGTATGTTATATATGGGAAATGTTAGAAAGAGCAAGACTACCTCATTGTTATAGAAAGCAGTTCAGTGGTTTCGGGGGCTGGGATTGAGGGGTAGGGGGAAAAAGGGAACTTTTTAGGATGATGGAAGTGCTGTATGTATTGATTTATGAGAGTGGTTAAAAAAGTGTATAAAAAACACATCAAGCTATGCACTTAGAATGAGTGCATTCTATTAGATATATGATATAAGTGAATAAAGTTGTTTGGTAAAGTTAATTTGGTATGGCTAAAATATACAATGTTTATGGACAAAATGGGCAACAAAAAAGACTATATAGGGTAGCAGGGGGTGGGTCATGATGTTTTTTCATCCACGCAAATTGTGTATTTTGTTTAAAATATGTTTTAAAATATTATATGCTAAAAAATGGCTCAGACTATTTATGAAAGACAACATGTAATAAATCAGGAATCCTTTTCTGACCATGACCCAGAATAGGAAGAACATTCTACCTCATGACCCACTATACAAATACACATATAACAGTGCTTATCCCTTTCTACATGCAATGAATATGCATATAAACATTTATAGGAGTAGGAATATTTCCTACTTTATCCTTTTTTGTTTTTTTTAAAGATTTTATTCATTTATTTGAGAGAGAGAGAGAGAGCATGAGATGCGGGAGGGTCAGAGGGAGAAGCAGACTCCCTGTTGAGCAGGGAGCCTGATGCGGGACTCAATCCCGGGACTCCAGGATCATGAGCTGAGCCGAAGGCAGTCACTTAACCAACTGAGCCACCCAGGTGCCCCTATTTTATCCTTTTTGAAATGTATTTTCAACCCTTTGTATTTATGTCACGACCCTCCAAAGGGTTATGACCTTCAGCTTGAAAAACACTATATTAAAAACCTACCTGACACAGTTAAAGGTTATGGTTAAGCAACTTAACTTTAGTTTCTAGATAAAATCAAGTTTCAAAGCAGAAGAGTTCAGAAGAGACTGGGGAAAACTGAGAGGTAAAAGGATTAGGGACATAAATATATAGGGACGGTCCTAGTTTATCCCTTCCAGCTGTGTGGAGGAAGATGTGCTGGAGGAGCATTAAGTGCCCGTGACTGACAGATCTGCTTCACACTTGGTTATGGCACCAAGCTGTATGATCTTAATTAATTTGACCTCTCTGAGTTTCAGTTCCCTTGTCTTAAACAAAACAAAACAAAACAAAAAAAACTTAATAAGACTTACCCCATAGAGTTGTATAAGGACTAAGTGAGATCGCATGTAAAGAGCAAGCACAGAGCAGTTTTCCTTTCTAATTTTTCATGACATAGATCTTATAGCCAAACACAGAGGCTCCTTTATGAAAAAGAAAAGGAAAGTACTCAGAGTGAGCCAAGAATGCTCACAGCATATCTGAATGGCCGTAAGGCACAGGAAGGTTGTTTACTCTGTGTCTGAGATGAAGGTAGAGTTAGCGCAGGCAAGAGGAACTCATAGCTGGATTTCATGCAGATATCAAATTGTATCTTCTTCTCCATACTCTGTTCTAAATGGAGCTATTTGCTCATAAACAGTTATAATTTGTAATTAGAAATTATATAATGTTAGTTGCCAATTTCTGTCAGCTGTAGACAAGTGTCCTAAAAGACCTGCCTTGCTTTCCTTCACTTCTTCATCTTCCCATTTCGTCCTCATCCCCCTGCCCTCTTGCTGCCTTCTGCCCCTTCATTCTACTAAAATTTCCCTCCTTAAAATCACCAGTGATGAGGTCAGCTGTTTAAAAGTGTGGTGTGCAAACCCTAAAAGGAAGCAGGGAAGGGGAGCCAGGGCTAGATCCTTTCAGAGAGTCTGCAAACAGAAAAACAATTACTTAAAGCAATTCAGGACTATAGTTAAATAATTTCATAATAATAATAAAGCAATTCAAGATTATAGAAAAGAAAAATTTCAGAAACAACTTTTACTTGTGTATTTAAATTTTGTTACTTAACATCCAGTGCAATATTGGTTGCAGGAGTGGAATTCAGTGACTCATCACTTCCATACAACACCCAGCGCTCATCACAAGTGCCCTCCTTAAGATCCATCGCCCATCTAGCCCATCCCCCACCCGCCTCCCTCCATCAACCCTCAGTTTGTTCTCTATCATATGTGGAATGTAAGAAAGAAAACAGATGAACATATGGGAAGGGGGAAAAGAAAAAAAGGAGAGAGGGAAACAAACTAGAAACAACCTTTAAAAATTATCATTAAAATCTTCTGAAAAACAAGTAAGTCATGGGATGTAAAGTACAGCATATGGAATATAAGCAATAATATTTTAATAACTTTGGTGACAGATGATAACTAGACTTATCATGGTGATCATTTCATAATGTATATAAATGTCAAATCAGAATGTTGTACACCTGAAACTAATATAATATTGTATGTCAACTATATTTCAATGAAACAAATCTAAGAATTAAAAAATAAGATATCACATTTGTGAAACAGGAATGGAATGATAAAAAAGAAACTTTAAAAAATGTGCTTTAAAAAAATGTTTAATGCAAAATGAAAAACCCCACAGAAAGTTTAAGAGATAAAGTGTGTAAATCTCCCAGACAGTAGCACAAAAATATCAAGAAATGGAAAATAGGGGAAAAAAGAGTAGACAATTAGAAGATCAACTCAGGAGGTATAATGTGAAAAACAAAAGTTCTAGAATAGAACACCAAAAATAGAAAATAGAAAACTATCAAAGAGGGGCAGCTGGGTGGCTCAGTCAGTTAAGTGGCTGCCTTCAGCTCAGGTCATGCATGATCCCAGGGTCCTCAGATGGAGCCCCTCATCAGGCTTCCTGCTCAGCAGGGAGTCTGCTTCTCCCTCTCCCTCTGCCTGCCACTCCCCCTGCTTGTGCTCTCTCAAATAAATAACTAAAATCTTAAAAAAAAAAAAAAAAAGAATTAAAAAAAAATTTACCTGTGTTTCTAGATAGAAAAGGTCTGCTAAGGGTCCAGCACAATGAATGAAAAGAAACCCACATACAGGCATATCATACTTAAATTTAGCCTGAGGACAACGATATTATAAATGGGAAAGAGAGTGAGAGAGAGAAAAGAGAAAGAATAGTTCATGTACTAATGATCACAAATCAGAATGACTTCAGACATCTCAACAGCAACCACGTGAGCAACCTCCAACAATGATGGCTTCTAAATTACTTCCCACCTCGTCAAATAACAACCAAATGTGAACATAGAATACAGATTTTTAAAAATATACCCGTCATACCTCCCACACTTAAATTTATATGCTGAAGCCCTAACTCCCAAAGTAGCTATATTTGAAGAGGGGATCGCTAAGGAATTAATTAAGGCAAAATGAGGTCAAAGCATGGGGCACTTATCTGATAGGATTAGTGTCCTTATGAGAAGAGACACTTTGCACTCTGCACACCCATGGAGGAAAGGCATATGAGGACACAGCAAGAAGGCAGCTATCTACACACCAGGAAGAGAGCTCTCAGTGGGAACAGAATTGACTGGCACCTTGATATGAGACTTGTAGCCTCCAAAACTGTAAGAAATAAATTTTTATTGTTTAAGCCTGCCAGGCTGTGGTATTTTCTTGGGGCAGCCCGAGCTGACTAATATAACACTAAAATTTACCTCCCACTCATCCTTTCTCTGGAAGCTACTAGAAAATGTGCTGTAGCAAAGCAAGAGAGCAGACATGAGGAAGAGGAAGAAACAGCAGTCAGGAAATAGGAGCCCCAATGTAGAGAGGCAATGAAGATTCTGGAAGGAAGGAGATCTAGGTGATCACTGTGTACCAAACACAGAGGGCACTGTCCAGATGGGAACAGATCAGGTCCAGGAGAAACTTCTTTGAGAAGCTAAACTCAGTAGAGTACCTAATGTGAATGAACATTTTTAGGAGGCAACTAGACAAATGATGGAGATTCTGGGGTTGAATTCCTAAAGCCATTCCCCCCAAATTAAAAACGAAGCAAAGGAGAACTATTTGTCAACCCGGGAAAACAGGAAATGCTATAGAAAAGTAATCACAGTTCATCTTAAATGCTCCCACTACGAAAGGTATACAGGGTCATTGTACTGCAATATATCCATTTCAAGAGGTGGGCCCCAGGGGAATAGGACATGTTTCTGGGTGGGATGGGGTAGAGAGGAGAGAAGAGAACTAAATTCTCATCTTCTGTAATAGGAAGTTCACATATAATACCTCAAACTGAAGGGAGAATCAAGGTGTAGCTCTGCTGTCACATTACTTGGAGACATGGGGACAAGCACAGAAAGTAGAGGCTGGAAGAGGACAGTGATTGCCTTTCCAGAAGGCACAGGAGGGGGCAGGGTGAAGGACTGGTGTTTCACTTAACAAACCTTGCAGATCTAGGTGACTTTTCAACTATGCATATGTATAACTTTGATAAAAATAAAAGCTTAATGTTTGTATTTTCAAAACCAAACATCCAAGTCTTTCACTTCTACACTACAAGGTAATTTCTTTTTCAGATTTTATTTATTTGAGAGAGAGAGAGCTCAAGCAGGGGAAGGGGCAGAGGGACAAGCAGACTCCCTGCTGAGTGCAGGGCTCAAATCAGGGATAATGCAGGGCTCCATCCCTGGACCCTGGGATCATGACCTGAGCCAAAGGCAGACGCTTAACGACTGAGCCACCGCTTAACTGACTGAGCCAGCCAGGCACTCCTACAAGTTAATTTCTTACTGCCATACATACCCAGGGACACTAACCCCAGCATTTCCCCCGGTTATATCACGGCTTGTCATAATCTTTGTTTTGTTCCAGGGTGTTTTCTAGTAAAAGATGGCACATATCAAAATGAGGATAAGGACAAAGACAAGTATAGTCAGATTCTCCCCCCATTATATCTGAAAATGTCCAAATTGACTTAAAATGGAAATTACAGAATAATAGGTAGGAATAAATCCAAAGGTATCAGTACCATAATAAATCAAGGTTACTAATTTCACAAGAGATTCTCAGCTTGAGTTAAAACTGAATCAAAACAATCCAACAACTATAATAACACCACACCACACACACACACACACACACACACACACACACACACACACCTCTTGGTGACCTT
Source organism: Mirounga angustirostris (assembly GCF_029215605.1). Taxonomy (NCBI): domain Eukaryota; kingdom Metazoa; phylum Chordata; class Mammalia; order Carnivora; family Phocidae; genus Mirounga; species Mirounga angustirostris. The sequence continues at coordinate 53,616,835 of NW_026991712.1, read as the reverse complement.
CACACTAAAGTTTCCTCTGTCTGGGATCCTGTTATTCTACCTCTGTCCTCATCACCCCAGGAGCCTCCTCTGGAGAACCTTTCTCTCCTCCCTCAAGCTCTGCTTAAAGGTAACCTCCTCTGTAAAGTCTTTTTGGAGCCTGCTGGCTCAGTTGGTTGTCCTCCTCTGTGTTCTCAGACCCCTGTGTGTTTATCCCTTGTCCACAGTGATTGCCTTGACAATAGTCCCCTCTGATTGTCTGCCCAGGAGCCCCCTAGAGGGAGTTTCCCTGGGTGCCTCTCACACAAAGCTTGACATGCCAGATGCCCTGCCCGTTGGCCACAGTGAACAAGACCACAGAAGCCTCAGACCAAGGAGATTCAATCTATAGGTGGTCTATACGTGGGTAGAGATTGATAAGGTGATAGAAATAAAATAACCCTTACTAGACTATGGCATCCTCTCAATTGAAACATCGGATTGGGTACTTGGTATGAGGAGAAGAAGCTGAAAGACAAGAGAGAAGATAGTATTTAGATCTCCTGAGGCAGTTGGGAAGTCATTGGTAAGAGGCCTTGATGAGTAGGAGCCATGAGGTAGAGAAAAGATACACAAGGGGAGTGAGATTATGGAGCAGACATGGGAGAAGCACCCAGGAACTGAGTCACCCCAACAGCTGTAGCTGCGTGGAGAGGTTATGCAAGCTCCTGGGGATCCTGCCCTCTTCCCCACATTTACACAGTGTCCCCACTTCCCAGAGGCTGGCAGGGAAAGCTGGTCCTGCTCCGTGGGATTCCTATGGTCCTGACGTGAGACACTGGAGGGGCACTCTGCTCCTGGCTACCGAAGAAAGCCTAACAGGCACAGCCAGCCCCTGCCGCTGGGCATTGGCCCTTCGCACTCGTACTTCCGCCCCCTCCAGCCTGGAAGCTCCCTGCTGGTGCCATTTGCTGGTGTAATCCGCTGTGCCTCGCCCGAGGCTCGGTTCCCGGGCCAGAGCGGAGCCTAATACTTGCTGCTTGAGTTAAGTAAAAGGATGCATGATTAATTAAATGTCTCATAAGTGTGTGTGGGTCCACGTTGTGAATCTCCCATAGAACTTCTCAAAGAGTACGCAATGACTTTGGTTAACTCCCCAGGACCGTGTCTGGTAGAGAACCAGAGGCAAATGGCTGAAGGAAAAACATTTACTGGTGTGGAGGAGCCGACAAAATATCTGCTAAAAAGGCGGGAGGATTAGGAAGCTGATCTCTGTGAGGAGGTCTAAACCTCCCTGCTCCATTGTGTACCTCTGCACATAATTAAAGGTTAAAGACGTGTTGTGTGGGTTGTTAGAGAAATCAAAAGTACATGCAATTCTTCTGAAGCCTTGCTGATTACTCTTAGCGCATTGTGTTTTAATTTTGATCTCTGGAAAATATCAGGAACAAGGAAAGAACTTCCCACCCCCACCCCACCAACCCCCGGCTCCATAGGAAAAACAGTGTTGAAATAATACAAACATCTTGGATCGACCCTCTTTTGAAAGTAAGAAACTCGCCTCACCCTCCCAACAGGCTTGAAGTCTGCACAGTTTGTCCGCCAAGAGAGTGGGATTTGGCAGCACTCCTTGTAAACTCCAACCGCAGGAGGCCTCTGATTGAATTGAAATTGTTTCCTCCGGTGGGAGTTTGTTGGTGGTACACAACCCCCCCCCCCAGGATGTGAATTCATCGTGTTTGCTGTGGGGTGCAACTGGGGCGGTGTAAGGGCATATGAGAGTGCATGTGAGGGTCAGGGTGTGTGTGTGTGTGTGTGCGCGTGCATGCACACACGTGCACACGTGTACACCCATTTATTCCCTAACGTCCTTAGTAAAGGCACTGACACTACCTAAACTCATTCTGAAAAATTATATACATTCTTATTCATCCTCAGTATCTTTCAAAGTGATGGGAATTTGATCAACAAAAATAAGGAATTGGAAAATGTGAAATGCAAGAGCAAAATTGGCAGCAAATTTCCACAAGTCATTAACCCTGCCTCCCTTGCCAACGCACACATACTTTCTAACCTTTGGAGAGCTAACAGTATTCAAAGGGATGAAGACCATGTCCTCTGGCTTCATGAGGATGGGGGGGGAGCGGCGGATTGCTGGGAAGAAAAGCAGGTTTGGGCATGAGAAAAGTCCACCTTGTCATTTGGCGGGCCAGGATTTCTGCTCATGCTTGTTCTTTTTCAAAGGTAATCCTACCACTTAAAGAAAGACACTTTTTTTCCCCCTGTGGTAAAAAACACATAACTTAAATTTACTCTCTTAACTATTTTTAAGTATACAGTTCAGTAGTGTTAAGTGTATTCACATTGTAGTGCAACAGGTTTCCAGAATATTTCATCATTTATGACACCGAAACCCACTAAACACTAATCCTCCCCCACCCCTCAAATAGCCCTTGGTAACTGCCTTTCTTCCTTCTGTTTCTATGATTTTGACTATTTTAGATACCTCATGTAATTGGAATCATTTAGTATTTGCCCTTTTGTGACTGACTTATTTCGCTTAGCATAATGTCCTCCAGGTCCAACCATGTTGTAGCATATGACAGGATGGCCATCTTTTTTAAGGCTATATAACATTCCATTGTTATATATATATATATATATTCTTTATCCAATCATATGTATTGGATAAATTGGATATATATATATATATTACATATTCTTTATCCAATCATATGTCAATGGGCATTTGGGTTATTTCTACCTCTTGGCTATTGTGAATAATGCCGTGATGAACATAGGTGTGTAAATATCTCTTTGAGATCCTGCTTTGAGTTCTTCTGGATATATACCCAGAAATGGGATTGCTGGATCTAATGGTAGTTCTATTTTTAATTTTTTTTGTGGAACCTCCACACTATTTTCCATAGTGGCTGCAACATCTTATACTCTCACTAATAGTGCACGAGGATTCCAACTTTTCCACATCCTCATCAACACTTGTTATTTCTTGTTCTTTTTTTTTTTTAAGCAGGTTCCACACCCAGCATGGCACTCAACTCAGGGCGTGAACTCACAACCCTGAGATCAAGACCTGAGCTGAGATTAAGAGTCGGATGCTGAACGGACTGAGCTGCCCAGGCACCCCTATTTTCTGGGATTTTTTGTGTGTTTTTTTGGATAGTGGCCATGCTGATGGGTGTGAGGTGCTATCTCTGTGGTTTTGATTAGGATACTCAGATTTCATGTGACGAAGCTGAAGCCCTCATTGGGCAGGCAAGTGGGATTTTCTTTCTGGTTACTAAGTCTAGGATTTGAACTTCTATACTGGAAAGTATGCCAGCCTAAGTAAAGCCCATCCTGGGCCTCTCAGGGTAGGAGCCGCATTGCAGGGAGTACTTCAAGCCATAAAAGAAACGTGGAATCTCTTCCAGTCCATCAGTTTTAGTCAACTAAGTAAGTTAAAGCATTGTTTTTATATTAAAACAAACATAGATATATTCTGAAACATATTATGAAATTTATGGGCATTTTTTAAAGATAAAGCCCAGGACCATACGGAACTTTCCCACCTGCAGTGGGATGCTTTAAGCCATACCCACCACCACCCTGGGAGGTGTAAACTCTCTCTTCTCTGCCACTAGAAGACTGTGGTGGAAAGATTGGAAAAGTGCTAGCATAGTCCATAGGGTACCATGAGCATGTTTTCCTTTTCTTATTTAGTTATGGAATTCGGGGGGCTTGGCAAAAACATTAGAGAACATCTCAACCCCCGCTGTCATTTTACAAATGAGGAAACAGAGGCCTCATCCCCACAGCAGTGATTCTGCATTCTCCAAACACAGTATCTGTGCCTGATCACAGCTTAGAGGATGGAAGGGATTGAGAGAAAACGATTACAGGCGTAGAGGGACCACAGATGTACTCACACTCAACTCAGTTATGCAGAGAAAATTAGTTCATTTTTTGCTCTGTATTTGATTTAATTTGGCCTGATCTATCAGCCAAGAAGTGAAAGACAGTAAGTAAATCTCTGTTTTAAACTTTTAATCCCAAGCCATGCACTCAAACAGGTCTTCAGGAGATGCTCAGTCTCTCCCTTTCTATTTCTCCTCCCTCGCTCCTCTCCAGAAGGGCAGCTAGGTGTTCCGAGTGGCCCAATGACCTCATAGAGGCAGGCTGACTGGGTCTTAGGACTGGCCTGCTGTTCTCTGGACCAGCTGCAGAGTAGCTCTTCTGAACTCCGCCGGGGAATCTTTGGCTTGAGTGGTTCCTGAGCATTCAGCTGGTGTCTGTTGCTAACATCCTGCAGCTGATAAACTTGCAGTCTATTCTTTGTCAGCTCAGTCAGAGTGTGGGGCCCCCTCCCTGCTGACTTGGCCTCCCCTTGGCTTTCACTGGTGATAGACCCCTCTGAGTTTCTGCCCCATCCTCCATCTGCTCTTCGAGCCGTGCAGCCGCTAGCCCCACCCAGTCTTTGCTGCAAGGCCACCTCACCCTCTCAGAGCAGGCCCGGTGTAGCCTCACTGACTCTCGACATCCATGTCCTGTGCAAGCCAAGGGCAGCTCCAGGGTGTACTGCACATTCTAACCATGCTGCCCTATCAGTTCTCTTTCTCTGGAGAACCCTGACTCACACAGAAGCCTACTAAATCTTACTTGATCTGGAAAAGCAGAAAAGTTCTAGGTCAAGTAAACAAAAGTCTAACCTGAATCAAAAAAACAGAGTCACAGCCCCTCAATCAATCCCCAGACTTGAAGCAAGTATATAGATGCAAGGTCCCCTGAATGAAGGCGAGGTCAGGGCCCCTTAAAAAAGGACCCCAATCTACTGCTAAAAATGTATACCATTAATGTTTCTCCCAGCCTTCTCCAAAGGGATCTATGGCCTTTTACCAGGGTTACTGTGCATTGAGGGAAAGGAAATAATCAGAACTTCCAGAAACTACTGAACGCTGGCTCTGAATTTTACAGAGTTCCAGGAGACCCAAAATGTTGCTGTGGTCTATTGGTCAGAATAAAAGCTTAGAGAGGTCAGATGATCAATGGAGTCTGTCTCACAGTGGACCCAGTGGGTCCCCAAAGCCATCCTGGGTCATTTCCTGAGTTCTGGAATATATAATTGGGATAGACCTCCTTGGCAGCTAGCAGAATCCTCACACTGGCCCCCTGACCTGTGAAGGGGACTGTGGGAAATGCCAAGCAGAAGCCATCAGAACTGCCTCTACCTAAGAAAACAGTAAACCAAAAGCTACACCACACTCCTGGAAGGATTGTAGAGCTTAGTGCCACCAGCAAGGATCTAAAAGACAAAGAGGCAGTGACTCCCACCACATCCCCATTCAACTCACCCACTGACCTATGCAGAAGACAGATGGATCATGGACAGTAACAATCGATTATCATAAGCTTAACCAGGTGATGACTCCAATTGCAGTTGCTATAATGGATGTGGTTTAGCTACTTGAGCAAATTAACACATTAAAAAACTTTCTAGTATGCAGCCATGGAGCTGGCAAATGTCTTTTTCTCCATACCTGTCCGTAAGGCCCACCAGAAGCAGTTTCCTTTCAGCTGGTGAAGCCAGCAATACACCTTCATTGTCCTACCTCAGGGATATGTCAACTCTCCAGCCCCATGCCATAATTTAGTTCACAGGAATCTTGATTGCCTTGCCTTTCCACAGGATACCACACTGGTTCATTACATTGATGAAATTATGCTGATTGGACCTAGTGAGCAAGCAGTAGCAACTACTCTAGACTTCTTGGAGAGACATTTGCATGTCAAAGGGTGGGAATTAAATTAGACAAAAGTTCAGATGCCTTCTACTTCAGTGAAATGCCTCAGGGTCCAGTGCTGTGGGGCACGTCAAGATATCCCTTCTAAAATGAAGGCTAAGTTGTTGTATCGAGCCCATCTTACAATCACCTAGCAGGCCATCTCCCTCATTTGGTTGTGTTACTCCAGCCCACTTACTGGGTGACCCAAAAGGGTGCTAGTTTTGAGTGGGGCCCAGAACAAGGGAGGCTCTAAAAGGTCCCACTGCCGCACCAGCTGCTCTGCTACATGGGCCATATGATCCAGCCAAACCAAGTGGCCGTGGCAGATAGGGATGCTGTGTAGGGCCTTTGGCTGGCCCCCATAGGAAATTCAGTGCAGGCCCTTAGAATTTTGCAGCAAAGCCCCGCCATCATCTACAGATAATTAGTCTTCTTTTGAGAAACAGATCTTGGCCTGCTCCTGGGCCTACATAGAGACTGAACACTTACCCATGGGCTGCAAGGTTACCAGGCAACCTGAGCTGCTCATCATGAACTGGGTGTTATCTGACCCATTAAGCCATAAAGTTGGGCACGCACAGCAGCACTTGATCATCAAATGGAAGTGGTATATACATATATATATATATATATATATATATATATATATATATATATATATATATATATATATAGGGCCTGAGCAGGCCCGCAAAGCACAAGTAAGTTACATGAAGAAGTGGCTCAAATACCTAAGTCCCCACTCCTGTTACACTATCTTCTCTCTCCTAGCCTATACCTGTGGTTTCATAGGGGATTCAGTTCACAGGGAAGTGACAGAAGAAAAGACTCGGCCCAATTTACAGATGGTTCTGCATAATATGCAGGCACCACCCAAAAGTGGATGGCTAAAGCGCTACAGCCCTTTTCTGGGACATCCTTGAAGGACAGTGGTGAAAGTAAATTCTCCCAGTGGGCAGAGAACTTCAAGCAGTGGACCCGGGTGTTCACTTTGCTTGGAAGGAGAAATGACCAGATGTTACATACTGATCGGTGGGCTGTGGCCAATGCTTTGGCTGGGGGATGGTCAGGGACTTGGAAGGAGCATGAGTGGGAAATTTGTGACAAGGAAATTTGAGGAAGAAGTATGTGGACAGACCTCTCTGGACAAAAAAACAACAAAAACATGAAGATGTCTGTGTCCCATGTGAATTTTCATTAATGGTGACCTCAGTAGAGGAGAATTTCAATAATAAAGTGGACAGGATGACACATTCTGTGTACATCAGTTAGCCTCTTTCCCCAACCTTCCTGTCATTGCCCAATGGGCTCATGAACAAAGTGGCCATGGTGACAGGGATGGAAGTTATACAACGGCTCAGCTGCATGGACTTCTACTCATCAAGGCTGGTCTGGCTGTAGCTACTGCTGACTGCCCAATTTGCTAGCAGCAGAGACCAACACCGAGTCCTCGATATGACACCATTCCCTGGGGTGATCAGCCAGCTAGCTGGTGGCAGGTTGATTATACTGGACCGCCTCCACCATGGAAGGGTAATATTTTGTTCTTACTGGAATAGACATTCCGGATATGGATTTGTCTTCCCTGCACACAATGCTTCTGCCAAAACTACCATCTGTAGACTTACAAAATGCTTTATCCACCATCATGGTATTCCACGCAGTATCACTTCTGATCAAGGAACCCACTTCATAGGAAATGAATTGAGGCAATGGCCCAAGCTCATGGAATTCATTGTTCTTATCATGTTCCCCACCATCCTGAGGCATCTAACCCGACAGAACAATGGACCGGCCTTCTGAAGTCTCAGTTATAGCACCTGTTAGGTGGTAATAACTTTCAGGCCTGGGGCAAGGTTCCCCAGCAGGGTATGCTCAGAATTAGCATCCAATATACTGTTCTGTCCCATTGCCAGGGTTCATGGGTCCAAGAACAAAGGGGTGGAAATGGCAGTTGTATCACTTACTATTACCCTAGTGACCCACCAGCAAAATGTTTGCTACCTGTTCCCACAATCTTATGCTCTGCTGGCCTAAGGGTTTTAGTTCTAAGAGAAGAATGCTTTCACCAGGAAACAGAGCAATGATTTTATTGAACTGGAAGTGAAGACTGCTGTCCACCACTTTGCACTCTGCACGCCTCTGAACAACAGCAAAGAAGGGAGTCACTGTGCTGCTGGGGTGATTGATCCTGACCACCAAGGGGAAATTGGAGCACTATTCCACACTGGAGGAAAGGAAGAGTATGTGTCTAGAATACAAGAGATCTCCTGGGAAATCTCTTAATATTATCATGCCCTGTGATTAAAGTCAACGGAAACTATAATAATCCAATCCACACAGGACTACTAATGGCCTAGAGCCTTTAGGAATAAAGGTTTGAGTCATTCTACCATGTAAAGAACTATGATCAACTGAGGTGCTTACTGAAGGCAAAGAGAATATAGAATGGGTAATAGAAGAAGATAGTTATAAATACCAGCTACAGCTTTGTGGCCAGTTACAAAATTGAGGACTATAATTTGCATGGGTATTTCCTTCTTGTGTTGATATGAATAATATCTTTGGGGTTTTTTCTCTCTCTTTTATCCCCTATCATGTAACATAAGATGTATTAACTTTATATGATAGTATTTAAGTATCGTTAACTTTATGTCATAGTACTTAAGTTATGGGATATTAAGGAGAAGAATAAACATCACTCAAGGACTTTACCTCCTCCTTTGAGGAAGAAGTTAGTACATTTTCAGTTGTATGTAGGATAGTTGTGTCATGTTAGGCAGAATTATGATGGTATTGTCTTTACTTGAAGACTAAGTATGGTTTGAGAAGATGCATATGGGTGCCAAGAACTGCACTTGACTGGACTACGAGGGTGCCCAGATAGTTGATCAAACATTATTCTGAATGTTTTGGGGAGGGTGTTTTTGGATGAGATTAACATTTAACCAGTAGATTGGGTAAAGCAAATTGTTCTTCCTAAAGTGGGTGGCCTCATCTAATCCATTGAAGGCCTGCATAGAACAAAAAGGCCAATTCTCCCAAGTAAGAGTGAATTCTTCCTGCCTTACAGCTTTTGGGTTGGAACCCCAGGTTTATTTCTGCTTGAACTTGAACTGTAACATTGACTCTTCCTGGGTCTTGAGCCTGCTGGCTTTCAAACTGGGACTACACCATCTGCTCTCCTGGTTCTCAGTCCTTCAGATTTGGACTAGAACTAAACCACTGTCTCTCCTGGGTCTCCCACTTGCTGACTCACCTTGCAGATTCTGGGGCTTAAAGCCTCTATAATTGTGTGTGCCGATTCCTTATGATAGATAGATAGATAGATAGATAGATAGATAGATAGATAGATAGATAGATTATAACAGATCATTTTTGTTTCTCTGGATAACCTAATAGAAGAACCTAGAACAATCCTCCTTTCCTCTTGGTTGTAAAGTGTGTGGTTGAGGATTCACCTTAATCTACTTTCCTGGCTTGGTTTCTAAAGGGTTGGGAAGCTATCAGATAGTGGGAAATGCAGAGAGGGAAATCGAGATGCATCAATTTAATATTTGTAAAAATATTTCCCTTGTAGGTAGATGAGTTGACAGCACTGAATGGCCACACTGTAAATGACTCATATAAATCTCCATTGGAAACAGTTTCTGCTTCAAAATGCTTCCAAGTTATCAAAATTACTCAGTATTTCTGGAGATCAGCTCTTTCCTTCACTTAACTTCTCTCTGTACAAGACCATATCATCTGAATCAAAGTTTGAAGTACTTGGCATGTCAAAGGATTTTTTCTTAAATGTGTGAATGAAAGTTAATTTCTCCTTCTTCCTTATTGAAAGAAGAGCCCTGGAGGTAATATAGCTCTTGATCCCCATCCCAGGAATGGGGGGAAGGGAAATGTCCCCCAATATCACACCATCATTCAAAATTTAGAGGGCAAGTTGTCCAATGGATAGTTCGATGGACCCTGGGCCCACCTCAAAAGGTGCCCCCAGGAGGGGCAGCACCTCTGACAGAGTGAATGAATGTCTGGGAACCCAACACTGAGCTCCCTGGCTTTGGGGGCTGTGGTTAATATCTGAGACTCTTAGTTGGCCCCACACTAGAGGAGTCACCTTCCTTGGAGAAGATGAAGGGGCTTCAGTAATGAACTTTTCTTCAGCAAACATGTTAAGCTACAGATTGGAGGCTCTTCCCTATTTCTTCCCTGGCTTGTATAAGCTCTAAGAAACTTGTATGATCTCAGGAGAGAGGAATTGAGAACCCTGAAATAATAACTGAAAGTGGAGGTATGTCCAACTAGATTGTTGAGGGTTAAACGTCATTTAATGTATTTATAAAAATAAATGTGACATTTCTTGAGTCTCAGGGTCATGGAACAGTTTTTATCCATTACATTCATAGGAGAAGTGCTGCAAAGTCATAGAAACAAATCGTAATTAATCATATAATTGATGGTTAACTTTATTGTTTTGTTGTTATTGTTGTCTTCTTAAAGATTTATTTATTTATTTTTAGAAAAAGAGAGAGAGCGTGCAGCCAGGGGGAGGAGCAGAGGAAGAGAATCTCAAGTGGACTCCCTGCTCAGCATGGAGCCTGACACAGGGCTTGATCCTGTGACCCATGAGATCATGACCTGAGCTGAAACCAAGAGTCGGAAGCTCAACCAACTGAGCCACCCAGCTGCCCCATCTTTATTGTTTTTTTTAAAATCACTGCATCTGTGATGGATCTCTCTGAGCTAAGCTTAAATTCTATGTCTAATGGCAATGCTAGGAGTACAAAGACCATTAATAAACTCAATCTTCGTGATGACTTGGTCTATGCATTGCAACATGCCAAAATTGTTGAGCAGGGGTTCTGCCTTTCAATGTCATTTTGTCTTCACTCTCCATTCTTCCCTCCCTCTGTTTTTTTAAAATTTGCCAAACATTTCCTGGTTGCCTTCTGTGTACTAGATTTTGAAAATAAAAATAAAATAGGAAATCCCTGGTCTTGAGGACCTTACAGACCAAAGGCATAGAGGAAAAAGAACTGAAAATGTGCTAAATGCTCTTGTAGATGGGTCAGGACACCACGACAGCACAGCGGAGCAGCCCCTTAGCCCAGCCTTTTATCTCCATTCTTCAAAATAAAGACAGTAATATTTTCCAGCCAACAAAATCATAAGACAAACTTGGTGAATGCTCTAGAAGCAGAAATTAGATTAGTGAATCGCATCAGAGAACTACTATGCCCTAATTAATACAAGACTGCTCCATGCTAGAAATATAGGCAGAATAATTTGGTAGTGGCCTTAAAAAGTGAGTATTGACATTATTTTAAATTTCAGTGACCAGGGATTCAAGATTCCATAGAGGATGAGCACGACACTCACAACAGGACTTTGGTCGCAAACCAGTCATTGTTGGAATTTAGAATCCTTTAACATTGTCACAGGTGTGGTTTGAAAGAAATTACATGCTGCCCCCCAGCCCCAAGTAGAGAATAGGAGAGAGGATTTGTGATTCCTGTCTCTACCTCCTATGCCCCTGCCTCTAGCCTTCCTCTAGGGCAAAGAGGAGGGGAGAAAGGAGAGTCCTCCCATGATCACACTTCTGTGATTACAGGAAGTATGGCCAGGTGGATCTCAGATTTGTATTTCTCATCCCAAATGTTATGTTTCCAAGAGACCTTTGAGGCCTAGTATCTGAAACTTGTCACGCAGTGGGTATGGACCTGTTTGAACTGTAATATCCATGTCTTTTTAAATTTTAAACTGAGTCATAGTCACCAAAGACTATTTTTTTTTAAGATTTTATTTATTTGTCAGAGAGAGAGAGAGAAAGCACAGGCAGAGGGAGAAGCAGCCTCCCCGCCAAGCAAGGAGCCCAATGCCGGACTCGATCCCAGGACCCAGGGATCATGACCTGAGCTGAAGGCAGACGCTTAACTGACTGAGCCACCCAGGCGTCCCAAGACTTTTTTTTTTTTTAAGATTTTATTTATTTATTTATTTATTTGAGAGAGAGAGAGAGAGAGAGCACAAGAGGGGGGAGCGGGAGAGGGAGAAGCAGACTCCCTGCTGAGCAGGGAGCCCAATGCGGGACTCGATCCCGGGACTCCAGGATCATGACCTGAGCCGAAGGCAGTCGCTTAACCAACTGAGCCACCCAGGCGCCCACAAGACTATTTTAATTATACAGCTAAACTCCCTCTAAAATCCGCATAAGTTTTACATACAACACACACACACACAGAAAGAATTAAGCCTGAACGTTAGTTTCGTTAAAGGAGAAGAAAAACAACGAAAGGAAAATTAAATAGAAGGTTATTAAGAAAATATCTTCATGTGTAAATATTTTGATTTTGTATAATTTGGCACTAGATTCTACATCCCTCTTCCAGGGCACTTGTCTTGTTTTAATGCCTTTTTATGGAAAGTTGAATTGTTAAACGCCATCTTTCAAACACCAAAACTTCTTTGAAATGTTTACATCATTGGCAAGTGGATTTTTGGCACATTATCTAATATGAATTCTTTGCTTTCAAAAAGTCGATAGTACTGATAAAACAGTGTTGGATTATTTGGTTGATTGACCTGCACAATAAAAAACCATTAAGTAGAAGGAAAAAGATAAGGCATAGTTTGCCATCATTCAAATGGTTATTCTTGCTCAAAATTTCAGACAAAGGCATAAACCATAATAGGTAATTGAGAGCAAAACATCTTTATGTAGACTTTATTATTATTGCCGAGCAGAAAACCTCAGGGGCGGAGGTGGGGAATGGATTTTCAAAATGTGTCTGTTGACTAAAGCCTGAAATGTGGTGAAACTTTGGAAGTGACAATAAAATCCAGGTGCCATCATGAATTATACGTGGTGATCACAACTGAACCAAAATCATACAGAGCACACCCCTAATAAATAAAAATTTCAAATTAAAAAAAAAATCAGGCAAGGAGCACGTGGGTCCAAGTGTCACTCTTAGGCTATAATAGTGCCATGCCATCTTCATGTCTCTTTTTCCTCTCGAATTGAGACCCATAAACAAATCGGATTTGGATTTTGTCTGTCTGTGCTTTCATTTGGACAACAGGATGTAGGGAAAAACCAGGAGTCAGTACAGGCAGAAAACGGGGAGAGAGGACAAGAAGCAGCAGCAAGGGCACCCCTGCCAAATCCTGTCAACGATGTACGGGCTGTCCGCAGTGGGTCACCGAGCACGGCCCCTCCCTCGGCTTCTGCAGGCTCCCTTCCCGGTGGACAGCCAGGCCAGCTGTCTAGGCAGCAGGAAGAGCCCTCCTTTCCCAAGCCCAGACCTGTGGGAAAATCTTCACTGGCCAGTAATTGATTCCACCCTGCCGGCTCCATTACTCCGCGCTCCAGTCAAACTGGCAGCAAGCTGGGGAAGGGAGCCCACTGAAGGGGTGAGGCGGGGGGAGCCAAGGTTATCAGGCCCCCCTGCAATTAACACTAATCTGAAAATTGGCCTCTGACAGCAAAGCCCTGCACCTGACAGCTAATTACTTATGTCAGACTGATGTGCACTTCATATGGAAAGGTTATTTATCAGAGACCAGGGTTTTCTTCTCCTCCCTCTGATCCTTTTTTTTTTTTTTTTTTTTTCCTGTTTATCTTAGTTGAAAACAGGGGGAATTGTTCCTGGTTGCTTAGATCCCAGAACCTGTGAAAGTTCTCATACCTCGAAAGGTTCCTAAATATCCTTTCTAAGACCCAGTGCTGGTATTGTGTGCTGCAGACCAGAGAAAGACAAAGAAATCGCAGAGGCTGGGGCTTACCGCCTTGTATAAATGTAGCCAAAATGACGGAGTGAAGCGAAATCCAAACAACCAAGGTAGGTGCAAGAAGGGATTCAAGAAGGGCAAGCTGGCTTCATTCATCTCACTTTCAGAAAGCCAGTCCACGGTGGGGAAGGTCAGTACATGGACTCAAAAGCCTACTGCCTTAAATTATTTTAAAATATTTTCTCTAATATTCATGTATCTCTATAGTAAGTGACCCACACAGGTATATTGTCTTTAAGTTGGTGACTGGATCTGCCTTGCCGATAATAAAAGTGGTTACTAATGCGGGAGAGGGGTTTATATAGCACTTTCCCTTTCTACTTTCTACTTCCAGTCAACAAACATGTTTTGAGCACCTTTTTTTTCTTAGAGAGAGTGCGTGCGAGCATGTGCACGTGCACATGAGTGGGAGGTGGGGGCAGGGGCAGAGGGAGAGGGAGGGAGAGAGAATCTTAAGCAGGTTCCATGCCCAGCACAGAGCCTGATGCAGGACTCTACCTTAAGACCCTGAGATCATGACCTGAGCCAATATCAAGAGTCAACGCTTAACCGACTGAGCCACCCAGGCGCCCCTTGAGCACCTTTTTTTAATGCTAGGCACTGTGCTGGGTTCTGGACATATGAGACAGACACATTTCTTGCTCTTAGAAAGCTCTTAGAAAGTAAGGAAGGTATGGTGAAATACAAGATCTCACCTGAAGGAGGACCTAACCTACATTTGTGTGGCATGGAAAGTGACCTCCAGGCCGAGATCTGAATAACCAGGATGTAGACAGGCACAGAAGGGAGTGTGTGGTGGTAGACGATCAAAAAGATAAAGGAAATGTCATGTACTCCAAACCTGATGTGGGAGAGAATTTAGCAGGGTTGAAGCCTCGAGTAGGCTGACATTTAAGGCTGATGGTTAATTCATCCAAAGGTTTTCTAAGTAAAAAGTATAAGGCGTCTAGTTTAATGGACATTTCACTATTCATCCTTGCTATCTCTTTCATCCAGTGGGGATTTACTCTACGTACCTAAGTACTGGGCAAGGCCATGTCAGGAAAACTGCCAGGGAAAGCAATATGGTTATTAGGTATGAGAGCAGCAATCGGAAGACCTGGGACAGTAGACAAGGACAGTTATATGCCCACCAACTACCTATCTCTCCAAGGCGACTCCCTCTCCCCCATCACATGTGAGTCTGGGTTTTCATAAGGATTAACTTATTTATACAAGAAATGTTGAGTGTGTCCTCTGTGCCAGGTGATGGGGGGCACCAAGGATACTGAAGTGAACAAGGCAGGCATGGCCCCTGTCTTTGAAGAGCTAGCATATTCTAAGAAGACAGATGTGAAACAGATTGTTATACAAAAAAAAATCAATTAATGTTCTGGGCAGTAAGTGCTAAAAAATTAGGAAGTGCCGTATCAAAAATCATCTGCAATGAAACTGTCTGGAAACTATATGTAATAACTGAAATGAAAGATATTGCCATTAAGAGATCTGTGACATGAAGTCCTGGAGAAAAGACAGGGAAGAAGGGCACATGGGCTGAGTTCTTGCTGCCTGTCTGGTACTGGGCATACTGGGCTAGCGCGTTACACATACCCTGCTGATGGTTTCTCATAACGAACTTAGGAGGGTGTCCCTATTGCCCCTATTTTGCCAACCAAGTTACTGAGATGCTAGAGAGGTAAAAAAATAACTCACTAAAGAGGGGAATGGTAAGGCCTGGGTGGAGTGTGACACCATCTCTCCATCTCTACCCACCAGGAATGCAACCCCATCAGCAAGTCCTTGGACTTCATTCTCCAGGACTGGGGACCTGGTTTCCACTGGGCATAGGACCAGAGCCAGCCTGACCGGAACGTTCCGAGGCTCCTGCAGACTACCTTCTCACTTAGTAAAAGTTATGGGCTTGTCTCATTTTTGGAAGAATAGTTACACTTTCCCAGGCATGAGACCCTTTTCCTAAGACCTGGTAGACGTTGTAACACAAATGTAATTTCTTAATCTTTCCACCGCGTTTACTACCAGGCCTTTTAAGAAATGTGATATTGAATATAGAAAAACTCATCAAACTTATGGTTTCCAAAGGCAGAGAAATTGCTATCAAAGCAGAAAGGCAGGGCTATTCAGTGTTTCTGAAAACAGGAAATCAGAGGAATAGACGGAAAAGAAAAAAGACCTTGCCAACAGAGGTACCGTCATCCGAGTGTTAGTCATCCCGCACATGGTGGATTTCAGACGAGCCCCCAGTGGCCGAATGATTACTGTAGAGGCATCACGCCTGGTTATCAGTTAGAGAGCACTGCAGTTTGCACATTCATGGCCGAGTCTCTGGGCTCCGGCACAAAATAACTTTGCTTTCAATAAGTGATGGACAGAGAAGCACCAGTCCAGCTCAGATACAAAAAACCTGATGAAAGCAAGCAACCTCACACTCTGCATTATGCCCCACAGTCCCTGGTTCTGAAATTTTCTCAGGACACAAAGCCCACAGCTCCAACTCAAGTGACCCCTGAGCTGGGGCTCTTGTCAAAATGATGTCAGCAGCAGCCTCTGGAAACCTCAGAAGCTGTGATCTCTGTCCTTAACAGATCATTATGTTTGGGCTTCCCAATCGCCCACTTGGAGGACAGAAAGAGAACACTAACCAGAGTGACCAGGCTGTGGCCTGCACTTGGCCCCCTGCTCCCGGCTGGAGGCCGCCTCCCCACGTAGGCTTTTTTTAGGCACGCTGATGGAAACAGTCTGATAGTCTCTTGGCCCCAAGCGAGGTCTCCATTCCACCGCTCCTGCTATCTGGTTAGCAAGAAACCCAAGCGGGTGACACATTCACATCCACTTGTGTTTCCTAAATGCTTCTCCGGTCAGTGTTAAAAATGTTTACATCTTATCAAAGTCCTGTTTTTCCTTCATCTGTCTCTCTTTCACAGTATCTTTTTTTTTTTTTCTTTCAGTAAAATGAAACACCTCTGGTGCCAAGAGCAAGCATGAATTTTTTTTTTTTAAAGCTTTGCTTTGTTTCTACGGAATGACCTCATGCCGATTTGCTTATAACTGGTGGGACTGTATGATTTCTGATTAAAGAGTCTATGCCATCTGTTTTATAAATAAAGGATTCATGTTTTGGTTCTTCTCAGAACTTAAGAAAGAGTGCCTAACACTAGCTTCACTCCAAGCGAGGTGTTTCTTGCAAGCCAGCCCATGGAATGGCCACGGGCAAGAATGCCAATATGCCCACCTGGCTCCCTACCACAACCACCAATTTCCATTTCCTTCTGCTTACCGCTTACCACATATCCCAAAACCATATGTACGCCCAAGACCCCAAAATATTTCTGCATGAGGGGTTCCCTGCACAGCCCTCTGGATTGCTGGAAATCGGCCATCACTCTCAAAGCTTCCGAAGTCCCTGGACACCAGAGTGTGCCCCTCCAAGCCGAGTGACACCTGCTCTCTGCCTGTCTGGATGGGTAAAAGCCTGCTGCGAGATCACTGGCACAGTGGAAGACCCCCGGAGAACTCCCTTAACCAAATGGTAGGCAGGTGGGCACCAAGGCCAGCGCTCCAGGGGCTGACTTGGAGTGCTATATTCAAAATCATAATCCTAAAAAAAAAAGTATTTTGGCAGCCCAATATACAAACTCTCATCAAGTTTAATAGAGAATGATTATAGAGACAGGCTTTACTTCAATTCTCATTTGGCCATATTCTGATGTCTTTAGGGCCTATTTGGGACCCACGGACAACATGCATATTGTTTCACCTGGATCTGCCTTTTTAAAACTGGATTAAGTGCACCAAGAAGCTAACTTAGATCAAGATTTTCTTTGGCATGATGATGGTTTTAAAAGATAATAAGAAGAACTGTGGCTCTAGCTTATATGATGCCTTTTCCCACAAAGAGAAATGCACGTCTTTCATAATGGTTATCTGGCACTAACTGATATGCAAACCCCCCCTTGCACCGCCCCCCCCCCCCCCCAGGGCACAGAGTTGTGTGCTACACAGCTGTGAGCCATCAGACATTAATGTGGACTTAATTTGAACTGGTGCTGAAGGTAGTGGGCACAGCTCAAATTAGACATGTGGTGGGCGTTTAACTACGATATTACCAATTCCCATTCTGACATCTGACAGCCCTTAATAATTAACTGCATGTAAATGGTCAAGCCCTCCCTCCCTGTTGGACCTGTCTCCAGCTATACCGGCCTCTGCATTGTAATTGCAAGTTGGGGCTGTCAATGGCACTTGAGACAAATCATAGGCAAAAGATCAGACAGCTTCAGGAGTCCTGTGCTCTCTGATCTATCTGCCTTTTAATTGGACTGGACGGCCTTCCCAGTAGCTCCCATATGCCGCCTCCTTAGAAAGACACAATATTCTCTCTGGATAAGAGGGAAATTGATTGTGCTTTGAGACTTAATTGGAGGCTTTGGGGAAGCATGCTTTTGCGGTGGGACTGTCAGGTTTCCCCTAAAACACACTGACGCAGGCGTGATGCCCCCAACTCACACGTCACTTCTCCTCTTCCGAATCTGCATCCTTGTACGACTTTTCTTTCTTCTCCTTCTAAAATGCCTTATTCAGATTTGAGCCCCAGACAGACAGGCTGAAATTCCTTTGGGTCCCCCATCGTAAAAAGATTGGAGCTCTCTGACAATCTAAGGGAAATGTTGCAAGATAGAGGCTATTAAGCCCAGAACCATATACCCATCATCTCTTTTAAAATTAGTATCAAATTGAAACTTAGAAGCCCATGAGCAAAACATTCTACTACTTCTACTCAGCCAAGCTAAAGTCCTAAAACTGCATTTGTCTTTGTTGGACAATACAAAGATTCAATTGATTATTTAGGAAGAATATGACCATCCACAAAAAACATCATGTTAGGAAAAAAAAAAAACAACAGATCATGTTAGTAAAGAAAACCTTGATTGTTGATGGGTATAGCATACCTATGGGAACTAAAGACACAATTACGTTTATAATCTAGTTATGTGTGATGTGGATAGAAACAGAAATGAATTTTACTTTTGCGTTATGGATGAAAAAAGAATTTACTAAGCAAATGAATGATATAAAACTGATCAGAGAATTTGTAAGACAAGTAAAAGCATGAGATTCTCAATGCTATGAACTTCTTTGATGTGCCATTTAAGTACCATTGATATGCTGATTATGAAGATTGTTCTCCTTTTAGTAAAATAGATCCCCTAAGAACTTGTCCTAAACAGTATTTTATTACTCTAGTTGGATACTCTTCAAAGCATTAAATTTGCACTTTTTTTTTTTTTTTTTAAGATTCTACAGTTGCGACTGGATTTGCCCAAGTTAGGCTGAGGCAGTCAGGTCTTACAATGAGGCTAGAGGGTATCACGCCAGTTGCTACTGAGAATAGTAAGCAGACTGATACTGGGTGTTAAGTAGTAAATAAGTAAACAATTAATGTGACTGTCAGGCTCTGCCTGTGTTCTTCATCCTATATTCACCCCTCGGGCTGAGTATGCACACTTGAAGTATCAGCCCACTTACATCCTAATGGAATAAAAATGAGCTCAGAGGGAACAGGAGTAAGAAACAAAAATACATTAAAGAGAGAGAGAATAAAGAGAGACACGTCCTTTAAAAACCATCATGCGTGTTTGTATAGAGAATGCGCGAAGCAAACAGATGTGAGAGCCCTTGGAACTTAAAATACGGTTGTGTCTTGGTCACTTCTCTGTCACAGAAGAAGAATAAGCCCTTTTCAAAGCCTGGTCTGAAGGAAGGGCTAACATCAAACAGCCCCAGAAAAACCAGGAGATTAAAGCCTGAAGCTATTCAACTTCCTGCCTTGTAACTAACTAATCTACTTAGAGTTGGATGAAGATGAGGGGCACCATTGTATCAGAACTACTTTCCAGGTCAGATGCAGCAGCGTGGCATATTGAAAGGAGCCAGAACCAGGAGTAAAAGGACTTAAGCTGCTGTCCACCCGACGCCTGCCCTGGTGGCCCCGGGCAGGTTCATACATGTCCCTTTGCCAGGGGTTCACGGGCAGGCCACCCCCCACCCGGCTGTGCACCTGGGAATAGCCTCAGACCCAGGGAGAAGCACAGGAAACGCTTTCTGGCAGAGGAAGACATCGGCTCCTGGCAAGCCAGTTCTCGGACTGTTCTCCAGACCACTGGCGCAGGCTGGGGCCCCTCTAACTGTGTTCACCGACTCTTCCCTGTTCCCCAGGCTCCATCTGTAACTGCTAGTTTCTAAGCACTCCCATGTCTTGCCAGCTCCTGGGTCTGGCTCTCCCTTATTCCATTCCCAGCCTAGCCTTGGCAGTCCCTTGGTCCCAGCCTCTGGTATCTGCCACAATTCAGGGTCCTGGCATGGTAGCCGTACTTTAACTAGAAACCTAAAAGTATTTTTGAAAATGACTGTGAGCTGATATGAAAGAGTAGAGCCAGTTCCACAAACCAGCAGTGTTGACCCACAGACCTGGCATCCTGTTATTTGATGAAACGTAGGAGAAAACTTGGCAGAAGTTTTTTAAGACTGCTCCTGCCCACCCCCCACCCCCCACCCCGCCAAGAAAAAGTCAGGGATGTTTACCAGTCAGGCTTATAGTCATATATATATATATATATACACACACAGTTGACCAGCTTGTAAAATTGAGAATATTGTTAATATTTTTAAAAATATTTATTTATTTTATAGAGAGAGAGCACATGCGTGCAAGCAGGGGGAGGGGGGCAGAGGGAGAAGGAGAGAAGCAGACTCCCCACTGAGCAGGGAGCCCAAGGTGGGGCTCGATGCCACGACCCTGAGATCATGACCTGAGCTGAAATCAAGAGTCAGACACTCAACCGACTGAGCCACCCGGTCGCCCCGGGAATACTGTTAATATTTAAACTAAAAAAAAATGAAGTGTCTATAAATATTGGCCTTGCAGTACCCCAACTATTCACCATATCATGAGAAGTAAATTATTATAATGTACTCAGACGTAGTCAAAAGGTACTGTAACAATCTATTTAATGAAAAAATGTTGATGAGTTATAAAAGCAAATATATCATCAAAATCTATGGGATACTATTCTAAGGTAGCTCAACATTGAAATAGAACCATAAGAATTATATTATGCTTTCTAGATATATTTTACAGTTAAAACATCCTGACCAATCTGTCCTTCCTCCATCCCCCAACTGAATTCCATTCAGGGTGATAATGTTATTTCCCTAAGAAGAGAAGAAAATAACTTGGACAATAATACAGAGATTATAACTACTTACTGGACAGCATTTAGCACAAAACTATTCATTAAATCCTGTTGAATTATAAATGGATGAATGAATGAATGAAAATCCAACTGTTGTGATTGTTGCTAAAAAAATTCTAAAACAGTATCTGGTCTTTTTCTTTTTTTTTTTTTTTTAAAGTCTGGTAGCTCAGAAGACTTTCCTCACTCTAAGGTGGCATTTAAATGACAGTCCAGAAATGATTTTCAAAGTGAAAAGAAACATATGATTCAGGTTCCTTTAAAAAGTCAAACTAGTTTGACCAGGTTGGTTTTTCTCTTCCTGTGCACTTGACCCCTGCCCTTCTTGGCTGCTGGAACTGATTAAGAGGTGTGAGCAATCCCACCATCCCACCCTAGCTGCTGTTTGTTCCCAGCAATGAACCCCAAGGCGGCCACTCTTTCTCTAGGCAACCAAACTCACAAAGAACACAAGGAGGTAAACTCTTCATTACAATACACTCCATACCTACAGAAGGCTTCTCTTGAAAGTGTCTTTGGTGCTCTATTTGTATTTCGTTTTTTTAAAATTCCAGAGTCGGTGGCTCTAAGCAGAGACAATTAAGAGCCCCCACCTTCCACTTTACTAGAGTCATTTGTAAACCCAAGAAAGCAAGGGGGAGCTCAGAGCATTTACTCATTTTATTGGGCACGCTAAACACAGACTGGTAGGGTGGGGCAGTGGAAAGAGGGCCTGAACCAGGCTGAGCAAGGACACCCCTAAGAAACTATTCCAACTCTCCATCGTCAGTGAGATTCGTGAGAAATGCGGACAGTTCCTGCTTTTTCACCAATTCCCATTTGCTGCTCTGTTCATTCTTTGCTACATAGTAAGCAATTAGATTTCATGCCCAAATAGTTTTTACTCATTAATTCGAAGGTTCTACCAATGTACAGATGGAAACATTGGTTTGAAATCCAGCTCTAAGATTTACTGGCTATGTGATCTTAGGTAAGTTAGAGCAGTTTACTCCATGCCTCAGTTTCTTCATCAGTAAAATAGAGATAATACCTATGTAAAAGGGTTCGTAAGGATTAAATGAAAAAAAAATGTATAGAAGGAGCAGATAGCAATGCTAGCACATAAATAGGCATTTAATAACTATTACTGCTACTAATATACTATTGCAAGTATACTGAAGGCCTTGAAAAGTCTCAAGCCCTAGACAACTGTAAAATACTACTGATAATCATATGCTTGGGTTTGGCGTGTAGGCAATGCAATTCTGAATTTAGAAACAAACATACAGGTAATAACATAGGCATAGGTAGAGAGATCAAGGCACCTGAATAGAGAGTCCTGAAATAGATCCACATATATATGGACAATTGATTTCCAAATTAAGGTGCCAAGTCAATCCAATGGGGAAAGTCTTTTTAACAAGTGTTGCTGGAATAGCTGAATATCCATAGGGAAAATAATAATATCTGTTTTATTCCATAAACAAAAATTAATTTAATAGACCTAACCATAAGACCTAGAACCATAAAGCATCTAGAAGAAAACATGGGCTATCTTTACAACTCCGAGGTAGGCAAAAATTTCTTAGACTGCATATAAAAAGCATTGACTATAAAAAATGATAAATCAGGCTACATTGAAATTGAAATTTTCTGCACCATTAGGAAAATTAACACACAAGCCACAGAATAGCAAAAGTAACTGTATACATATATCTGATGAAAGACATATCTAGAATATATAATGAGCTCCTATAAATTAGCAATCTACTTTGAAAAGGGGTAAAAGACTTGAACAGACACTTCACAAAATAAGAATGACTGTCCAATAAGCACAAGTAAAAGTGCATGTCAGTAGTCACCAGGGAAATGCAAATTTCACACCCAGTAAAGGCCAAAACAAAACAGGCTAACAATTCATGCGGTTGAGGATGTAGAATACTGGAAACTCTCATGCATTGCTGGTGGGAATCAAAATGTTACAGCCACTTTGAAGAGCTGTTTAGAAGTTTATGACTTTAAAGTTACATCTACCTTATGTACTAACAATTTCACTCTTAGGTATTTACCCAAGAGAAATGAAAACATATATCCGCAAAAAAAGAGCTTTATTCATCATGGGCATATCAACCCAAACGTCCATCGGCAGGACAATGGATAAACTGTGATATATTCATATAGTGGAATACCACTCACAAAAGAACAAACTGCTGATACACACACAGTGTGGATGAATCTCAAAAACATCCTGTGAAGGGAAAGAAGCCAGATACAAAGGCTGCATGCCATCTGATTCCATTTATATGAAATCCAAGAACAGGCAACACTGATCTATAGTGGCAAAAGTCAGAAAGCGGTGGTTTTGTTGGGAATGGGGGCATAGGGAAAGGCTGGAAAGGGGCAGGGGAACTTCTGGAATAATGGAAATGCTCTAGATCTTGTTTTGAGTGGTGGTCACATGAGTGCATGCAACTGTCAAAACTCAAAGGATTGATCACTGAAGATCTCTGTATGTTGATATCTGTTAAATCATACCTCATCTAAACATACGTTCACCCACAAGGCCAAGCGACAGTTGCTGACCTCACAGAGTTTGCACCCATGCTGAGGACAAAAGGTATTGCCCCATTCAGATTATTAAAGAAATTAAATTACATTTATAAAGTATTTGTGAAGCCTAGTTCATTCAAACAGCATCTTGCATGACACACAACAAAATGTTTTCTGTGAAGCCAGGAAACTGTGTGATCTGGACGAGGCTTTAATGCATAAAGAACCTCTTTTGGCCTTCGTTGCCACTAGTTCTTGTGGTTTACTGAAAAGGACTTGGCAGGTGCCTGTGAAGGGGGCCATTCTCTGGGCAAAAGAGCCCTAGGTTATTAAATTCTTCCTCCTCTGGCCTTGTTCACCTCCACTGTTTATTGTTTTGTCTTGTTTATCTGTGGCTGCCAGCCCAAGGCAGGCCCTTGTCCTCTGTGTACTCCCCACGGGGATTAGCCCTCACTCAACACTCGGTAATGTTTTCACTACTGATCCTAGTGTGGTCACAATATGGCTAATAAAAACAGCAACCCTCCCCAACACTCCACACTCTTCGTCCTGGGGCCAGAAAGCAAAAATCCGAATAGTTTTTCTCTTCTTTCAGTTTCGTTCTTACATTAGCTTTCTGTATTTTTATCTTAGGGCAATCCTGCTTTTTCATTTGTGATGTTCTAATTGATAGTGACATTGGCCAAAACTTAAAAACCACTCAACAGAAACCATTCCTGGCTCCCTGGGTCAGTGGATGAAGGGAAGTGTCCTGACATAGTTCAAAAACGACTCTGTGGGGTGCAGAAAGGGAGAAGCCAAGAACAAGTCCTTTATTTGGGGCATTGTTTCCATTTCTAAACCATTCTATCGGTGTCCTCTTTTCACTCACAAATGGAATATTGTTCCCTTTCTGTCTGCCAACAGACCCAGAGGGGAGAGGAGAGGGAGAGCTTAAGAAATGGAGCAGGGAAAGGGTTTATAAAATGGTTCATTTTATGCGTAAAATACATAGAAACGAGAGAGGGGGGAAAAGACGTGTTCAGTTACATTGTTCCTCCCTCATTTAGGGCAGATTAAATCGCGTGGAGCAGATGGAGAGAGTCTGCAAGGGAAGAGCTAACACTTAGACCTCCCCTCTAACCTTTGGTGCGCGCTCCCTGTTCAGTAAAAACACTTACCACATGTGATTAAAGGTAGACAACAACCTAATTGATAATCCCCTGGAAACACCATTTGTTCGGGTGCTGTTACCATCCACCCTGATTCCTTAAAACCAGTGGGGCCTTCGTACTGGGAGATCAGTGCTCTTCTTGCCTTCCATATTTCAGTCTTTTAGAGATGGAATCCTTCAAGCTTTTTAGCCATCTGACTTCCAAAATGTCCACATGCCATCCATGTGTCAGGATTCCTGATCAAGTATCACCTTGCTCAAGAATTCTCTAACTGCCCCTTTTGTCTCCACCTTTTTGCAAGTTCTCTTGCTTTCCTCTGTCATTGCATTTGTACTCTACTCTCTCAGAGCACTTAGCATGTCCAACCTTATCAATCACCTTTTCTTCCTGCAACTCTCAGTTGAAGGTATGACTTCTCAGTGAAGCATATATCACCTCTTCTAGGTAGACTCCCCATGATTTCATCATACTTCATGGGTACTTCCATAAAGCAATTATTTTCTTATATTGTAGGCGCTTATTTGCTCCTCTGTCTCTGGGCTCCGGGAGAGCAGGAATGATGTCTGCCCCATTGCGTACCGATACAATCCCTTACATGGCGTTTACAATAGATAACCACACACACACACCCACTCATTGAATTTATCTTTTTGGAGGTCATCATGGACATCCTGTTTTGTTTTGCTTTTCATTAAAGTAGAGAAGTCAAAAACAATATTGAGTGAGTATAATAAAGCATAAACAAAAGGAGTACAAGAGGAGCGGCTGTAAAGAAAGTAGCAGTGGTAAGGGAGGGACAACTCTTTTGAGGAATTTGATTGTAAAAAAATGGAGGTGGAAGAGAGAGGTGGAGGATGGAATTTGGATAAAAGTAAAGACTTGAGGGATTTTTGAGGACTGAGCATGTGTGTAGGCTATGAAGGGGGACCAGTAGAGAGAGAGACTGAAGATAAAAGAAGTCACAATGAAGAGATCAAAGTCTTAACCCAGGCAGGAGGAGCTGGGATTAAGAGTATGGCTGGAGGGTAAATTTTGGAAAAGAATAAAATGCCACTTGTTCTGAGATAGTAGGAGGGAGGAGAAGATGAAGAAATGAAGAGGAAGAAAGAATATAAGTGAAAATACAACTGAGTGGAAATCAGAGCTTCACCTTAATATACTTTCTTTTTTTTTTTTTAAGATTTTATTTATTTATTCATGAGAGACAGAGAGAGAGAGAGGCAGAGGCAGAGGCAGAAGCAGGCTCCCAAGGAGCAGGAAGCCCGATGCGGGATTCGATCCCAGGACCCTGAGATCATGACCTGAGCCGAAGGCAGACGCTTAACCATCTGAGCCACCCAGGCGCCCCTTAATATACTTTCTTAATAAGTAGTCTCTGCTGGAAGTAGAAAAGTCAAGGGAAGACCTACAAGGCTTAAGGGGGGAGAGAGGTCTGGAGCAGCTAGCGGAGCGGAAAAGGATCGTGCAGAGGTTAAGTTACCTCGTGAGGTCCTGCCTGTGCCCCTTCTCAGCTGGACTCCCCCAGTCCATAGTAACTAAGCAATCACAAATAAAGAACAAAACTAGCAACAGAGGCAACTTTAAGACCCAGAACCACAGATTCAGGTTGAACCAGGAATTATGAAAAAGTCACTAGGAAGTTTCACTTATTAAGTTAGATTGCCTAAAATATAAGCAGCTCTCTGGGAGAAACTTTTAGAAGTTGTACTTCCAAATTAGTAACCGGATGACCTAAAATCCATTGAGGAAAATTTATCCAGCACTTCTGATACACTAGGTCCTGTGGGGGCCTAGGAGAGAAGGTGGTCTCTATACTCCTTGAGTTATAGAGACCACTGGTGGCGTACTGGAAGAGCTCTCTTTCTGTTCATTCAACAAAATCTGCATGCTACGATATGCCAAGCATGTTGCCCTTGTCGCTGTAGACAGCAATAGTATGTGCCCTCACCGTGAGTGAGTTTCTCTTAGATGAAACATATATTAAGCAAATACCAATCAATTATTTAATTATAAACTCATAAATGCAGAAAGAAAAAATTGAGTGCTAGGAAAGCATGTAACAGACCTAGCAAGGCAGTCAGAGAGATTCTTTCTCAGGAATTCAAGGACATAAAGGAATTACTGAAGCCAGACAGATAGTGAGAGAAGCCTCCCAGGCAGGGAGAAGTGCATGCTGAAGGTTCCGAAGCAGTAAAGAATGTGGCATTTGAGAAAACGAGCGGATACCAGAGTAGCTGGCATCCCCACAACAAGGACAATGACAGCAGGATGAGGACTGGCCAGATGCGGGGCTCTGTGAGTCACGTTAAGGGGTTTGGATTTTGTCTTAAGAGCAGCGAAAAGTCACTGATGGTTTTGAACAGATCAGACTGCGCTTTGAAAAAGGAACTCTGCCTACAGACTGGCGAATGGATTTGAGAGGCAGTCAGGATTGGATGCTGGGAGACCAGTTGGGAGGCTGTTGTAGAAATAGGGCATGAGCAATGAGGGTGGTTTGGACTGGTTGTGGCCCTGGACATGGAGAGAAGCAGATGGGCTTGGGAGAGGTTTGGCAGGGAGACTGGCAGGATCAGATAATGGGCAGGACGGGGAGAGGAGGGAGAAGTGGTCACCAATAGGCAAGTGAGTGTACAACGTGCCATTAACTAACACAGGAACACGGGAGGAGGACCTCCTTCTCCAGCCACGAAGTAGCTAAGCATGAATCCGAAAACCTTATCCCAGTTCCCCAGTCCAGCCCTGCATAGCACAGTGAGGACCCTGCTCCCTGACAGTAGCTGGGTTTGTGGGAATTAAAAGGTCAAGCCGTTTGGCTCATATGTGTTCTCAAGGGCTACCTGGCAGGGTGTTAGTCTTTCTTTCCTTCCTTCTTTCCCCGGCTCATATCTCAGCCTGACAACAGGAAGAAACAGGACTCTGTGATTTGATTTTTTGCCTTTTTTTTTTTTTTTTTGAGCTCCCAACAGCCATTTTACATAATCCTCAACAATAACCAGCCTTTGAGTGTCTAGGCACAGGCTGTACTCTGGGCTTGGAGACACTTATTGTCCACACTTCGATGAAAAGATAAGCATCTAGTCTATAGATAATGCATTAGGCAGCTCCCGCAGCATTACGCAATGTGTTTTCCCTTCTACTTTTCTGTTCAGCCATGAAAAGTGTGGGCCTCAGGATTTGCCTGGGTTATCTTAATCCCTCTTCACCTACTGTAGCTGTTTACTCTTGGCGATGGGTTTGACACCTAACACAGTGTTAAAAGGAAAATGCAGGGATTCAAGATTCAAAGGAGGAGCAGCTCAGATTCTAGTCGTAAGGAGGAAGTCTTCCTGCTACTTGAAGAAGTCAGGGCAACGGCAAACTCTTCGCCAGCCCCCACCTACAGAATCAGCATAGCCTCACCTGCGAGCCTGAGACGCAGATAATGCTGTGTCCTTAAAGTGCCCCAAACCTAATGTTGGCTGTAGAATTCCAAGGGGAGATATAGTGAGAAGACTCTGCCCATGTTCTAGTCCTGCTTCTGGTAAGCCAGGTGACCTTGAACAAGTTGCTGGGCCATGGTTGTCTCATCTTTCCAAACATGGGATGAAATGGAGCGTACTATCTCCTCTCAAAGTTTATCTCAAAGTTCGGCAAAGCTTTAATTCTCTTGGCAGTCAAAATTACATGCAGATCAATGTGTTACTTTTGAGGGTTTCATTTTATGATCATTTCTTGCTTTCCAACTAAATTGCATAGACAGAAGGATTCATAAAATTTTCATGATGCAGAGCTCATGCAGAATGAGATGAGAAGGCAGGGATGTCTGCTTGTAGTTTATTATTTCTCTCTTGACAAAGATGAAGACTCCCCAAGAGCAGGGACCCTGTCTTGTTCACCACTCCACAGTGCCTGTCCCATGGTAGTTTCTCAATAAACATTTGTTGACTGGAAGAGTGAATGTTTGGGAACAAACGCCATACAGAGAGAACAGGAGGCTTTCCTTCTCTCATCAAAGGCAAGGTTTAGGCCTTCATGAAAACTGAAATTTCACCAAGAAGAAAATTCTTTATCTTCATGGGTAGCACAAGAGTCTGAGTAACAACTCCAGTTGCAGAACAGGAAGGAGTGTCTTGGTGTAGAGCGAGGCTTCTCAAACCGGGGTCCAAAGCAGCAACAACACGTTAGAATTATGTGCAACCACACGATCTTTATGAACGTCAGTTTTACTGGATATTTTGATATTAGAACAAAAATGTATATGTTATGAAGCAGAATGCAAAACTATCATGACTGAAAAATATGAAGTGAGACAGCTTTTGTTGAACAGTGCAGGGGAAATAGCAGCAGACTATAGCCAGAGACCCAAGTCCACTCCAGCAAGCTGGCTATTTGGCTTTACCTCTGCCCTCCATTTCCCTATTTATGGGGAGGAGACTGGAGTAGATGGATGTTGTCTAATACCTCTTCTAGTCTTAACATGTTCTGATGATGATTCCACAGGGAAGGGATGAAAACTACTCTTATATAGCTGTAGCTTCCGACATATGTTATCACTTCTCTGGTCTGCTCTCTGGTCTTGGTAGTGACTTGTATTAGCCTCAGGGGAATGTAGAAAATCTCTAAGACCAGATACTCTGACATTGCATTTTCCATTCCCCCATCTTCACTCTCCCTTCCTCTCCTATCTTGATAGATGGATGGATGGATGGATGGATAGATGATAGATAGATAGATAGATAGATAGATAGATAGATAGATAGATAGATAGATAGATGATAGAATGCTTCTAGGAAAATGCTCCCAATAAAGCCAGCTAACTCCTCCAGCTACTACTTTGTCTTAAACCAATTTTCTCCCCTTACCAACACAGGTCTTGGGAAAACCAGTCTGCCTTTCTCTCCCTCCACACCATTCCCTTGCACCTTAACTGCTTTGTCTTGCACCCTTGCTGCTCAACAAAAGGTGGCTTTCTTTTCTCAGAACAAACTGTAATCCTCTGGCTCCCGGAGGACTTACCCTTCTCTTCTCACTTCCCTGTTCAGAGCCCTGTACAGATTAGGCCCTGCATCAGCATTTGTGGAATTGAATTTTTGATTGCCCAAGAATTATTTTATACTTAATGTTATTGAAAGTAACCCTACTTCTCTTACTAAAAAGCTTCCTCTTCAGGACAGATAACCCTTTGTGGCCAAATTGAACTTACAATAAAGCAAAGATGGCTAAAACATAACAAAACTACTCCTCCCCCCTGCCCACCACCACCAAAGAAAAACTTTCTAAGGATGATAAACTTTCACAAATTCAGCTAATAGCTTTTCGGTATCCCAATATCTGTCTCTACCTGTCAAATCCTCATCATGTTTCAAGGCTCATCTCAAATGTCTGTTCTCACATAAAGCTTTTCTCGGCCATTGTTATGGGAAATGTTTGCTCTATCCACTCTACCCTAAGAGCTATATGTATTGTCATGACTTCTGTTTTTTTAGTATTTATCTCCCTCATGTAGTATTATAGATATTGATAATCCTACTCAAAAGTAAGCTCCCAACCAAACAAGAAATTCTATTTCAAAGGAGGCCTTTTAAAAGGTATTTGTTCATAAGTGTGTTTTATGCCTCACTCTTGCAGTTTTAACCGTGAGACACCTTTTTAAATATAAAAATTACATTAAATAAAATTTGTAAGTTATTTTCTCCCACCACACACTGGAAGGAGAGAAAGGTGGAAAGAAAAGGAGCCCTATTTATTTTTGAGGTGTGAATAGTTAAAATGTTAGCTCACTGAAGAACAAACACTATTATCTGGAAAGAAATCATGGGGGAATGTAGTGGGGTTTTTTTGTTTTTTAAAAAAGGAAACTTGATACTATGTGTTAAGTGCTTCCTAATTTTCTTTTTCACAAACCTAAACTTTGTTATTACCTTATTGTACCTCTCAGAATTTCTCAAACCTCTAAACAAAGGAGTAGAAAGTACACAACTACAAAAGACTCCAAATCCTTTTTCTATGTCAGAATACAATACCAACCACTAGTCCAATTACATGGGACTATTCCTCTTTGAGTTGCAGAAAGAACACAGTCACGTTTCTTTACTTGCACTTATGTTCATCAGGCAAATCTGACTGCATTTTAAGCAATTTAGCAATAATAAATGAGAAGCAGACACCTGACTTAATTTCTGGATTGATCTTTACTTTGAAAAGCTTGAATCTTTGCTGAAAAAGGAGGAAAAAAAGAATTCCAAATTTCTGACACTTCACTGAAATTCAAAGTCTCAAAACATATTCCATAAATTTTAGATGCTTAAAGACTGGTATGCATCCAGACCTTGGAATGAATAAGCCAGTACAAGCAAATGGAATCTCATTCTTATGGTAAGGCAGATGGTGGAACACTGGCTTTGGAAAACACAGACCTAAGTTTGAAGACTAAGTCCAACACTTCACTACCCAAGTGAACGAGGGCAAGTTACCTTATCTCCTTAAGCTTTAGCTTCGTCTAAAAAAAAAAAGATAATAAATACCTTTCTCATTGGATTATTATGAATATTAACCAAGATAACTCAGGTAAGCACCTATAACAGGGCCGGTGTTCAACCCTTACCACATTAGCAAGGCAGATTCAGCCATAGTTATTGGAGAAAGGAGATAGATTCAGCCATAGTTATTGGAGAAAGGAGATATTTTGAGTGTGTTTTGAAATAGACATCACCTGCTAAAGGGAAAGCACAAAATAATTTTTCAAGTGGCTACATATTGTGGTTTGCATCTATCTTTTCTGAAAGTAAGGAAACCTTTGGCATTAGCAAATCTATTAACATAGCTTTGTGATTATCGCTCCAGGGCAAGCTTACGAGCTTTCTTTCCCTTCTAAATTAGACATCAGGTAAAAACAAAACAAAACAAAAACAATATTTCTAAATTCAAACATTAGAATCGATTTTAGAAACATCCATCAACTATACTTGCAACTGAACTCATCCAAATGAAATCTTAATCTCAAATTTCACTTCTGAAGCCGT
The DNA here is from genome assembly GCF_029215605.1 of Mirounga angustirostris. Lineage (NCBI taxonomy): Eukaryota > Metazoa > Chordata > Mammalia > Carnivora > Phocidae > Mirounga > Mirounga angustirostris. The sequence goes on along the minus strand of NW_026991712.1, from coordinate 53,585,372 downwards.
ATTTCCATTCACAGAAATTCTTTTCCTCTTTGTATTGCTCAGGAATAACCAAGTTCTTCTGATCTTGTCTCCTTATTGTTGTGTTCTCTAGAGAAACCCAGATATGCTTTTTTCGTATTTGTTGGAACATGACCAATCATGGTCTGATGTGCTCTATGCACCTCCAGTGTAACTTTCCAGGTAATTCTTGTGGCTAGTTCTTAATTTGCATTTCCCAGATGCTTTCTGTAGTTTTATCGAACTGCCTCCCAACCCTTAATGGCTTACACAGACAACTTGGTGACCCACATTTAACATGCCTAGACCTCATGGTCTTTAGCCAACCTCCTCTGGATTGAGATCTCACAAACTAAGCAAAACAAGGTTTTGATGCTTCTTGGATAGAGAACCAGAAGGAAAAATGATGTGAGCTGAATTATTTAGTAGATGATAATATTCCCTACAATCATCATTGAACCAATCACCCCATGTAGTCTGAAGTTTATCTGGAGGGCATCCACTGGAATAACATATAAACCTAAGGTACTATTAGTTTTTTGTATTGCAATGCTTCTTTTGTCTAACATTCTTGAAAAATGAGGAATTCTACTAATATATTTCACAACCAACTGAAGCTTATTCCTTTAAGTGCTAAAACTTTGTATTTTATATCAAAATCTTCATGAAAATTACGATCTACTTCCCTGCCTTTCTAAGTAGAGTGCAATAGGCATCATTTCACCTTATCTTATTAAAGTTCATAATTGTTGTTATTTATACTGATACATACTGATGAACTCCAGATCTTTTGTGCTGAAAGGTTTGCTCACACTCACAAAGGGTCCAGATGAGTATTTGTGTTTTAAATTCTTTATCACTTCTTTTTTGGGTCTTAAACTTCCTTTCAGGATTCAGTTACAGTCAGTATCCCATCATCCCCATTCTGTTTATTGTGTGGTGGATGACCAAAAAACCAAGACCGTTAGAATCATGCTTCAAGAAAAAGCAAATAGGCTCTGAGCAGAAGCCTATGTGAACCTCCTAATAATAAGGTATGCAACCTTTAGTGCACAGCCTTCTTGAGCTTTTCTTCTTTTTTTAATGCTTCCTAGTTTGATAGTTGTGTGTCTGAGAATTAAGGTTGGCATCATTGTTTGAATGAGGTATTACTGCACCAGAGCATTTCCTTATAAAAGAACACAAGGTATTTAGTCCTCATCACCTCCAGCCAGTTTTTTGACAAGCCCTGCTTTCTTGCATTTATTATTGGGGACAGACCAGTGAAGCAATTTGTACAAGGCCGGGAACACTAGGGACAGAACTAGATACAGCAATTTTATCTTTTAACTTTTCTGATCAATTCAGTAAACTCAAAATAATTGATACGACTCACCTCAAATTTCAATTGAATATTTTTGGTATGTCAAATGCTGTGGATAGAATGGTACCTGGTCATAACAATGCTATATTTAGTGATTTCCCTAAATGTTTACTTTTCATAAATGGAAAGGCTAAAGGAGGCTTTACAGAAAAAGAGAGGATAGAGCTTTATCAGTCGAGTTGAAGGAGTGGATGCCTCATGGTGCCTGTTTCTGCCACTTGGGATTTAGGGATCTGAACCCAATTTAGACTTTTTAAAAGTGAGAGTTACTGCTAATCATGTGGCCCTCAAGAATATGTAATAAAGTCAAAGGAGGTATGTTTCTTGTCAGCTGCCTATAACTTCACCTGATACATAGAAGGCATTAGGTTGACTTATTTGATTTTTAGGAGGATAAAATCATCACAAAAATCAACAGTCCTGTTATTTTTTAAAATTTTTTTAAAGATTTTATTTATTCAGGGGCACCTGGATGGCTCAGTAGAGTAGGTTAAGAGTCTGCCTTCAGCTCAGGTCATGATCCTGGAGTCCAGGGATAGAGCCCCATATCGGGCTCCCTGCTCAGCAGGGATTATGCTTCTCCCTCTGCCCCTTACCCTGCTCGTGTTCTCTCTCACTTTAATAAAATCTTTAAAGAGATTTTATTTATTCATTTGAGAGAGAGAGAGCACACACATGAGGGCAAGAGAGAGCACAAGGTGGGAGGGAGGGGCAGAGGGAGAAGGAGAAGCACGGAGCTGGATGCAGGGCTTGATCCCAGGACCCCGAGATCATAACCTGAGCTGAAAGCAGAGGCTTAACCAACTGAGCCACCCAAGTACCCCCAATAGCCCTTTTATTTATTTATTTAAATTCAATTAATTAATATATAATGTATTATTTGTTTCATGGGTGCAGGTCCGTGATTCATCAGTCTTATATAATACCCAGTGATACTTACAACCCATACCCTCCCCAATGTCCATCACCCAGTTACCCCATCCCTCCACCTCCAACAGCCCTTTTAGCCCAAATCTTTAGAACACAGTTTTTATTAGAAATGAAGCAGTGTTAATGTAAGATTATTACAAATTTATCAGGCTCTGTGTGTCTGTGTGTGTGTGTGTGTGTGTGTATATATATATATATTTTTTTTTTTTTTTTTTTAATGCAAGCACCAACCACATAGGCCACGACAGGAATATACACTAAAGACATTATCAGCCCAGAAGTTTCTTCCTTGCCCTTCACCACTCTGATCTGGGAGCTTTAGGTTCCAGGAGTAGAAAGGGAGCTGAAAGCAAGGTGACTACTGAGAGCCCTGTCAGAGATTCTCCCAGGCTGAGTGGAATGCTATCTGGATAAGAGGACCTCATTGTCCTCAGTCCCACACTAAAACTTTTAGTATTGGACAGAGGGAATCGGTGAACTCTTAGGAATAGTGTCCAGTGAACTGTTAGCTTCACTCAGTGCAATTATTTATCTCTTTACATTAATTCTGCGCAAGTCTCTTACAATTATTTAAGCATAGACCTATTTATTTGGATATGGGCAAGCAAGCACAAAGACAAAGAAAAAAACCCCCTTAATCTTCACTTTGATGCTCTTGATCATTCAGTAATGTCTTCTTAAAATTAATGTAGCACAGACAGAAACAAACGTGAAATATGGGGCGGCCGAGTTGAAACTGAGACGTTCCTTAAATCTGTCAGACTTCAGGGGTTTCCCAGCTTGGAATTTACCCGGCTTTACTAGTTTGGAAGGGGTTGACGTTTATTCTGAATCTAAATCCTCCGCGCACGGCCCCAAACACACACGCATGCCCGCGGGCACACGCACTTCCACATCGGGTTATATAATGGTGCCAAAACAGACAAGGAAGGGAAGTCAGGATTAACAGCCGCGAGAATGGTGATGATTACAACAAGCTCAGCAAGTTGCATCGACACAGCATTTTCCTTCAAGAACCGCAGAGCTCCACACAGATACCGGCTCACTAATCCTCGGTGGAGCCTTCTCAAAGCGGCTTTATCCAGGCTCTCTCGGTGCAGAAAGTGAGGCCCAGTGAGGAGAGCTGGTTAAGTCTGTGGTAAAGCTGGAAACATAACCCAGGGCTCCTGACGTCCAGGCCATTGTCACTTCCACGCAAGCACGCCACCTTCCCGTCAGGTGGCCGGTGAACAGGCTGACCGATCCGGGGAGTAGGCTGCCTTCTGCTTACGCGCCCTGACCCGTGGAGTGCTGCATTTCCTTATCCATTTTCAAGCACCAATCAGCGAAGCGAGGGGTTCAGACACCGTCTTCAGGTGGAGAAAACTGGCCACACGCAGACGGGGCGGTGGGTAGCCCGCCGGGAGACTGCTGAGCTCCTGGGGAGGGGAAGACCGGTCAAGGCCGGGGACTCCGGCGCCGGCCGAAATAGAAAACCAAGCCTCATTTGTTAAAAAAAAAAAAAATTTTGGTACTTTCATATGCTCCTGGCACATTCCTTAAGTAAGGAAGGAAAGGGAAGGGAAAGGAAAGGAAAGGAAAGGAGAAAAGGAAGGAGGGAGGGAGGGAGGAAGGAAGGAAGGAAAGAAGAGAGAAAGAGGGAGAAAGGAAAGAAAGAGAGTGAGAGAAAGGAGAAAAGGAAAGAAAGAAAGGAAAGAGCGAAAGAAAGAAAGGGAAGAAAGGGAAGAAGAAAGGAAGAGAAAGAAGAAAAGAGAAAGGAAGGAAGGAAAGAAAGGAAAAAAGAAAGAAAAGAAAGGAAGGAAAGAAAGGAAGGAAACGAAGGAAGGAAGAAAGAAAGAAAAGAAAAGAAAGGAAGGAAAGAAAGGAAAAAGAAAGAAAGAAAGGAAAGAAAGGAAGGAAGGAAGGAAAGGAAGGAAGGAAGAAAGGAAGGAAGGAAGGAAGGAAAGAAAGGAAAAAAGAAAGAAGAAAAGAAAGAAAGGAAGGAAGGAAAGAAAGGAAAAAAGAAAGAAGAAAAGAAAGAAAGGAAGGAAGGAAAGAAAGGAAAAAAGAAAGAAGAAAAGAAAGAAAGAAAGAAAGAAAGAAAGAAAGGAAAGGAAGGAAGGAAAGGAAGGAAGGAAAGAAAAAGAAAGAAAGAAAGAAGAAAGAAAAGGAAGGAAAGGAAGAAAGAAAGAAAGAAAGAAAGAAAGAAAGAAAGAAAGAAAGAAAGGAAAGGAAGGAAGGAAAGAAAAAGAAAGAAAGAAGAAAGAAAAGGAAGGAAAGGAAGAAAGAAAGAAAGAAAGAAAGAAAGAAAGAAAGAAAGAAAGAAAGAAAGAAAGAAAGAAAGAAAGAAAAGGAAGGAAGGAAAGAAAGGAAAAAAGAAAGAAGAAAAGAAAGAAAAAGCAAGAAGGAAAAGGAAAAAAGTCCTGCGAAACGCCCGGCGCCGGAACGCGCGAGCGCGGAGGGAGACCGTGCCCTTCCGCGGCGCAGCGCGGCGTGCGGCCGGCGCTTTCCGGCGGCGTCAGGGGTGCCGCGGGGACGGCGCGGCGGTGTGGCCCTGGCGGCTGTTGCGGCGCACGCGGGCCTCCCGCTGCCGGCCGCTCCCCTGGAAGGGCCTCCTCGCCGTGCACCCTCCTCCGCCGCGGCCCCGGCGCGGGGCGCCCACCGGCGAGGGGGCGGCGTGCCGCCGCGATTGGGCGCAGGGGCCTTCTTCAGAGTCGCTCAGTCGGCAAATGAAACGTCAGCTCCCCTGTGATCCCGCGTGTGGGGGGCGGCGGCGGATGCCGAGCCGGGGCGCGAGGCCGGCCGGCCGCCGCTGCTCCTTCGCGGCCCCGGGGCCTGCGCAGCCCGCGGGCCGCTGAGGGCCTCCGTGCCCGGCCTCGGGGCGCGCCCCCGCCGCCTCGGATCACCTCCCCGGGGCGCCCGACCCACGCCACGGACCCCCGCCGTCTCTTGGCCGGGCGCAACTTGTCTGAAACCCAGAGGCCAAGATGAGCCCCGGAGAGAGAACCGTAGCGGGGATTCCCACCCAGGCGTCTAAGTCAGCCTTCGGGAGATCATGACATTCATCGTCGCAGATGATTAGGTTTTCGCTCTATAACGTGCACCTGGAGGGGGGAATGTTCACCCAATTTAATCAGATCCTCATCCCTTCCTCTGAATCATTCCTTGGGAAACTGGCCGAGCAGGAGCACGCGGATCACCCTTCAAGCCTGCCCCGCCTAGACCGTGGCTCCCAGTGCAGGGATCAGTGAATTGCCAAGGGCTTTCCCGTCTATCCGCGCACCAGCAAAATGGCTTCTTTCATCATCGCCCTCGTTCCGCTTCAGGACAGGGAGCTTGAGTTCTTGGGAAAGACACGAGGTCCTTGCCCCTCTCAACGTCACTCAGTCTTCGGGGCTCAGGGGGTCACGACTAATTGCTGTGTGGTATCTGGACTTGCTAACCCGTGTGATGACCTCGGCAACAGGGCATAGCTGGTAGGCCTGAGTGAATCGGGGCTCCCATCCCAAATTGAGGCCCCAGACTCTGCATCACCTAATAACAAGCACAGGGCAACACCTCTGACTTCGTACCCACCACGTGCATTTACTATTACCTCATTTATTCCTCACAACGATCTATTTTATGGATGGTAAAGCGAGCTTCTGGAGGTTCCCAAGGCTGCCCCAGCTGCAGTTAGTAGGTGTCAAGTTTGTCTGACTCCGTGCTCAAAAGGGTTCCTCAGACTTGGGCTAGATAAAGTAGAATCAGTCTTGGACGTGGCAAAGCAGCAGAGAGGACAGAAGGGGAAGCAAGAGGGGAGAGGGCATTTTATTTTTTGTTAGATATTAGTTTAGAAACGCAGCTTGTAGAAGCAATATTCACATTCTCACTAGAGGGACCCTGCATTAGCTTTTTCCTCTGAAGGATTCTCTCAAAGGCTTGAGATTTTAACCAGCATCAGAGGCGCTTCTGTTTCTTAAATACTCAACAGGGAAGATCCCTGCTTTCATTTTTCACCCAAGACTCAGATAAGCTAGTGAAAAGTGTGAAACGAGTTGTATTAGCTTGAGTGCCATAACAAAATACCATAGAACGGGTGGCTTAAACAACAGAAATTTACAGCTCCGGAGCCTGGAAGAATCAGATCAGGATGCCGGCATAGCTGGGGTCTGGTGAGAACTCTCTTCCTGGCTTACGGACATCTCTCTTCTCCTTGTGTCCTTACAAAGGCAGAAAGAGAACTCTGTCATCCTCTTCTCATAAAGCCTTGTCAGATTAGGACCCCACCCTTATGACCTCATTTAACCTTACTTACCCTCTAAAGACCCTATCTCTAGGTACAGTCACCCTGGGGGTAAGGGCTTCAACATACAAATTGGCGGAGGGGAGACACAATTCAGTCCATAGCATTAGTAATATTGGAAAGGCTAAAAATTCAGCACAGTTCCCAAATTCAAAGCTGTGGTACCTTCAATAGCAACAAACAATTAGATACTGATTAATGCATTGATATTAATGGAAATGGGGTAGGAGTAACAAGGAGAGAACAAAAATCATGCCCTGTTGCTGCCATAGAATAATTTTATATTTTAGAATGCATGACTCAATATTCATTATTTTGCATATACCTTAATTGAGGCATGGTGCCATCTTCTGGGTCTGATACCATGAGACCATCTTCAGAATGGAATTGTATCACAATGCCTTGGACACTTCAAAAATTAGAACTTCTTTCAGGAAAGTCAAAGAAGATCTACTTTATAGGGAACTGTATTTGAAAAAGTTTCTCTCATAACTAGAAGCAACTTATACAAATATTTTTACAAAGTTAATCATTTCTTTAAAAGAACAATTTTTGTTTAAGCCAATGTATCAGAAGAATGCCGTTTTGGTATGGTTTTCATTTATTTGAAAAACAAGTCCAGGGAGTCCAGATTGATCAGGAACTTGATTACCTTTCTCTATATATGAAGGAATAATCCCACTGAGAAGCCTTATCTTGGTCAAATATAGGGACAACAGAGCCGTTATTTCCTATTCACTTTCTAGTAACATTTGTGTGGGTTTGGTTAATTGTGGTAAAGAGCTAGGAACTGAGGACTGCCAAGTTTTAATAAAATTCCTCTCTGACCTTCATGCCTTGAAAAGAAAAATGATGCACTAGACCCAGAGTGGCCATGCACAAGAAGAAATAACAACTATAGTACTGGCCTAAGGAATCGCCTCCTTCTGCCAATAAATCCTTTGGTCATTTACATCTTAGTATGAATTTGTTTTCCTTTTAAGTGATGGATTTACAAATCACTGTATGTTCTATAGTAGAGAGGGTTTCTTTCCACGATCCAGGGCCCCTCTGAAAACAGTCATTAGATCACTGGAAGGTTTGATGGGTTAGAGCAAGAGGTGAAAATAGGGATAATTCTGGTTGATTGTGCCAGGCTTCCTGGATAGCAACCATGGGGGTGGGCTGGGGAATTGATGGCAAGAGGATTAGGGCTTGAAAACTTCAGGACTGGAAGGCATTTACTGCCCAGTGGGAAGGGGAAATAAGATTTCAGCAGGTCGATAAGGAGCACAAAGGGAATTGGAAACTAGATTTAATTTGCTCTAACCAGATTAGGTCTTGAGTGTGGGCAGCAATCTCGTACAACAAACCTGAGATGTGGCCAACTCTTGGTAGGACGGTTCATGTGGCCCACAGCACTATTAAGTCAGAAATAGAGGTCACTAAACTGCTATTACTATGCATGACTGAGAAAAATACTGCTCAGAAATAATTAAAACCCTGCATACTATATTATAACAATTCCACTTCCTGGGTCTCTGGGCTATCTATACCCTAGGTTTATACATTTATCTTTTGTCTCAATAGATAGGCCCTATTAAGCCACATTTATTTCTTTCTTTAAAGATTTTATTTGTTTATTTGAGAGAGAACAGAGGGAGAAGCAGACGCCCTGCCGAGCCGGGAGCCCGATGCGAGACTCCATCCCAGGACCCCTGGGATCATGACCTGAGGCGAAGACAGACACTTAACCAACTGAGCCACCCAGGCGCCCCAAGCCACATTTATTACTGGGAAGCTTAGGCTCTATTTCTTGACCAGCAACTACAGATTAATTTTTTTAAATATTTTTATTGTGGTGAAATCTACACAACATCCTAAAATTTGCGTTTTAACCATTTTTAAAGTGTACAGCTCAGTGGCCTTCAGCACATTCATATTGTTGGGCAACCACCCACCATTCACCTCCGGAACTTCAGCCTCCCAAACTGAAACTCGTACCGCTTCAACAATAACTCCTCATTCTCCTCTTCCCAGGCCTCTGGTAACCGTTGGTTTACTTCCTGTGTCTATGTATTTTACAGTTTCAGGTGCCTCATGTAGGGGAAATAAGACAATATTGTCTTTTTGTGTCCGGCTGACTGCACTTGGCACAATGTCTTCAAGTTTCATCCACACTGCAGCCTGTGTCAGAATTTCCTTCCTTTTTTAAGACTGTGTAATATTGTACCTATCTACCACATTTTGTTTATCCATTCATCCATAGGTGGAAGTAAATTACCTTCTAACAAGCACACCAGTACTTACTAGTGAAAATGATACTGCCTTTCAGAAGAGGGCACTTAGAAGATGATAACACTTACTCAGGGATGACTTGTATTAGGAGCTAAATTGTGTTTCCTCAAAATTCATATGTTGAAGCCCTGACTCCAAGTACCTCAGAATGTGACTGCATTTGGCTAGAGCTTTTCATGCGGTGATTAGGTTAAAAGGAGGCTGTTAGGGTGGGCCCTAATCTAATCTGACTGCTGTCCTCATAAGAATAAAAAACTTGGACGCACAGAGACTCCAGGGATGTCTCCGACCAGGGATGCAAGGGCCGAGGAAAGGCCCTGTGAGGACACAGCAAGAAGATGACCATCTGCAGGCCAAGGGACAGGTTTCAGGAGAAACCAACCCTGCCAACACCTTGATCTCAGACTTCTGACCTCCAGAAGTGTGGGAAAATAAATAAATTTCTGTTGTTTAAGCCACCCAGCCTGTGATACTTTGTTATGGCAGCCTTAGCAAACTAACACAACTGGCTACAAAAAAAAACCATTTTGGGTTTTATGGAATGGCCTCAGCATCAGTTTGAGGCCATGCACCCAAACCAGCCTCATTACTTTATAGTCACAAGCAATATTACTCTGCTTGATCACTTGGGGGAGGGGGTGTTTCATCATATTTGGCTTTAAATGGCTTTTTGACTCTTTAACAAAAAATTAAGTCCTCTCTTAAAGGATAAAATTCCTTCTACTGAGGATATGCAAAAGAATGCTCTGCCAACCTTCAAGGAAATTCCTAAAGGAAATTGCTTTGAGCAACTGAAATAAGCATTTGTCTACCATGGAAACTTGCATCAAAGGATATACCACTCATTAAGATATGGATGTTGTTATATTTGCTAAAGAATCTGTCACTTGACTTTATATTTCTGTGTCTTCCATCTAAATATGAATGTGCATTTGGAACTTGCCTTGCACTTTTTCTCCAAAAGCTCAAGCTCTTCAAATAGTTCCATGACCTCTTAAACCAAAGCTTCAGAGCCTTCTGTTTCCTTAATCCATAGCTGGATTGCTTTGATACTTTGGTCAAAAGGATCCAGCTCTCAATAGTCTCAGTTCACGGGTAAGCTCCAGTGTAGCCCTCTCTCCCCTGCCCTCAGAAGAAACAAGTAAATGTGGGAGTCATGACGAAAACACTGAATGAAAAGGAGAAGAGAGCAAGTCCTAGGAAACTAGGCTTTTGTGTCTTGAGGGAAAATAACTGAGTTGGAATTGGAGACCTTGAGCCATTATATGCACCTAGCTTAGTGGAGACTTAACATTTGTCAGGCACTTTCCAAAAAGCTTTCAATTACATTCTGTTATATAGTTATTTTACTAGGAAAAAGGAGTATGGAATAGGAAGGTATCAATCTCTAAGTCTACTGAGGATCCTTGTCTACAAATACCCCATTGAAAATTTTTCAAAAATGATACCAACTAAGAATCATTTATTTTTCTAAAAAACAAAGTCCTATTTCTTGCTGGGCTGAGCTTTTGAGGATAGTGCCTTTGTCATCTTTATATAGTTAGCATAGCATCGGGCACCTCATGGCACTCCATAAATGTTGAATGAATGACCAATAGCCCTTCGGTAAGGTCTCAGTTTCTGTAATTCCAAAGTCCACTATCCTCTGTTGTGGTCCTTATTTCTGTCTCATTCCCACTTGATGGGCTCTCATTCTGTCATCTTCATGTGGAAACCCAAATTTATAGCAAAACTTTGCTCATGGCCAGAATAGCTTTTAGCTTCATTACAGCTCTGAATTTGAACTTGTAAGATTGGTTAGGGTTATGAAAAGTAAATGGATGCTATATAAACCTGGGTCTGAGTCAGGTGGAAATGGACTTGGACTGAAGTTCTGTTGTCTTCTTGCTGACCATCTCTCATGCAGGTGAAGAACACTGTCTTGGCCAAAAGAATCCAGATGAATTTTTTTGCTTCCTTAAATTTTTGAAGTCAAGTGGCTTTAAGGTACTCCTTCAGACTTCAGATGGTTGATGAAATTAGATTAATGCATGAGAACTCCTACTGCATAATAACAATTCTTTTCATCAGAAAGAGATGAATGGACTAAAACACCCATTAAAAGAGCTACCTTTCTCTCTCACCATCTTGGAGCTCAATGGCTGATGTGAAATTCAAAGAACTCATTCCACTGTTACCCCAAAACATGCCATATACAAAATGACTGTATGTGGACAGAGATGAAGAAAGATACCCCTATACAGTGAAACAAGTTTGAATTCCCCATTCTTAGGAAAATACTTTTCCAATGAACCCTCATTCTTTCGGCAGACCACCATGCAGCCTGGCAGGTGGGGGTGCTTCCTTTGTGAACACCAAAGCCCTAAGGAACTTCTTAACTGTGCCTGAACTTGACAATCATGCCTATTGTGAATGAACTTTCTTTTCTGAGGACCAAGGAATGCAATATGAACAATTTACCTTTTTTCTTCAGGAGCTATTTTATTCCTCATTAATGGCAAGAGAAAGGGCTTATAAGGGCCCTTGACATGTAAACGTCTAATTAGGAAACTTTCAAAGCTGACATCATCTAAAATGCTCACAATTTTTTTTTTAAAAGAGAAGAAAAAGAAAAAAAAGAATTTAGCATTATACTGCTAAAGAAGACCTCCAATAAAACAAGCTTCTTATTTGTACATTCCACTTGAGCTAGGCTGAGCCCGTTGCTCTCATCTATTAAGTTAAATGTTCACATTCTCATTTAGAACAGTCCTGGGGCATGGAGTATATATTCACACTCTCACTGTTTTAACTTGGGTTTCCCTGAAGGAAGGGCTGATATCAGGGTTTGTGTGCAGATGAGATCATTTGGCTAATCCTAGGGAGGAAAAGACAGATCAGGGAGAGTAGGACAGCAAAGGCGGGAAACACCCTACTATGGGAAGCAGGGGCTTGATTCCTCCCAAAGACCACCTGAGAAGCCCACTAAATGCCTTCCAGAATTGTCTTCTTGAAACCTAGGAAGCAAGTCCATATATCCATTGGCTCCCATCTTATTGGTCAAGGTCATCCTCAGGAGTGTTAACTTTCTGATCTATCCAGATGCTTGGGCCAAGCCAACACTCATCATATCTGTGGTGCCACAGGGTAGAAAGCACAAATATGTGATATATTATCTATTGCTGCATAATAGATAACCCCAAAGATTAGTGGCTTAAAACCACAAACAATTATTATTTCACAGTTTCTGTGAATCATCAGAGATATAGGAGCAGTTGGGTAGTTCTAGCTCAGGGTCACTCATGATGTGTCAGTCAAGATGTCAACCTGGGCTTCTGTCCTCTGATGGCTTGACTGGGGATGGAGGATCTGCTTCCCAGATGGTGCATTCACATGGCTGATAGCAGAACATCTCAGTTTTTTGCTGGCTGTTCACAGTAGGCTCTATTTACTCATCACATGGGCCTCTCCATAGGGCAGAGGTGCCTGTGTGTCTTTACAGCATGGCAGCCAGCTTCTCCCAGAATGAGTGATCCAAGAGAGCAAGCAGAAGCCACAATGTCTTTTCTGTCCTAGCCAACAGTATCTATGCTATTGGTCACACAGACCAAACTTGACACAATGTGGGGAGGGCCTATACGAGAATGGGAATACAAGAAAGTAGAGATAATTGGGCTGGCTACCATATATACCCATATGTGGGTAAGTGCTTAAGGGGCACTGTCAGCACAAATTGTGCCAAAACCCATACAGAAGCATCCACCCCAACAACAGCTGCAATAATACATGAAGATGTAAGTCATGGCAATCCAGACGCCTGGCTGAGCTATGCCTACTGCATGCTTTTTACCATTCATACTCAATCATTGCCTGGGCTCCTCAAGTTCAACCCAGGAGGATGTTCAATTAAATGAGGATTTCAGAAAATACTGATGGGAAAAGTTAATCTAGAGTTCTAAAACACAAGTACAATAGATGGTATACAGCTTGGATTGATTAAATCATTTAGAAAGTTTATTTCTTGGTTGTCTTTCACCCCCAAGCCACAACAGAAGCCAACACATGACTGTCTGCCTTTTAACAGGGGAACAGAACACATCAGATGCTCCAGTTCTGTGGAACAGGACAAGATACAGCCCTGAGTGAAACTAATCTGTGTTAAACACGAACGTCAATCAAATGCATTCACCACAAGAAGATTCATTTTGGTTTAACTGCAGTTAATATTACAACAGACTTCTTTGGACTATAAGGGATGAAGAACACATTCCTCAAAGTCATGATTTATTAAAATACATGTGACAGGGGGCCCTTGGATGGCTCATTTGGTTGAGTGTCCAACTCTTGATTTTGGTGCGGGTTATGGTCTCATAGGTTGTGGGATCGAGCCCTCCGTCAGGCTCCCTGTTCCGCAAGGAGTCTGTTTCTCTCCTCCCTCTCCCTCTGATCCTGTGCACTCTCTGTCTCTCTAAAATAAATAAATCTTTAAAAAACTTTAAAAAATAAAAAAGAAATAAAACACATGTAACAAAATGATTTGCATGGATATAGAAAAAAGCATTTCCAACCATAGAGTAAGCTAAAAAACCTTAAGTTGCAAGGACAACTAATTGCCCATCCAATATCCATACTCCCCTTTTTCCTTATTAACAGAAACCAATTTTGATGCCCTGCTTAAAAAACACTTTTCCTCTTCTCTGGCAACTTGGAGTGGCCATATGACACTCTTCTGACCAATACAATTCATGTGAAGTCTCTTGGAGTTCCAAGATTTTGCTTTTCTGATACACACATTACTCCTACCCCTACCTGTAAAGTTGAGATAGTGACTGACACTGGAACCCAAGTAGCCACCTTGTAGTCATGAGGGAAAGGCCTAGAAAATCACGGAAACCTTAGGCCACCAACAGCCAGCCACTGGTTCGCTTTGTACTTGTGTGAGAAAAAGAAGCCACTCCATGGCTTTAGCCACTGTTATTGGCTTTTCTCTTACTTGCAGTTGAACTCAATTCCTAGTGAATACAGCTCACACAAATATTTTTGGATTATCCCTAACCAAGTGGTAATTTTATTGCATGGATTGTTAAATTTTCAAATTTTTCATTATCTTCAAAGAAGCAGTTTCAAAGTCACCAACTTTGTAAAACCATCATTGTTGACTTAGCCCCAAGATGGTCCTGATACCTCTGCATATTAGCATTTTCTTCAGTCCTTGGGACTGGACAAGTTATCACACACTTCTGGGTCTTCTCATATAGCAGTGCTTCTATCTAGATGTCTGCCCCTTCTTCCTATTCCCTATTTCCCCTCTCCCTGTCCCATCCCCAATTTCCCCTGATTCCTCCAATCTAAACCAAGTTACGTTCCCATGTAAACTGAGTTTTTCTTTCTGGAACTTACCAAATTTATGCTTATATATTTATTTTTGAGAGTAAGTGTACAATTATCTGTTTCCTCACTGAAGTGTAAGCTCAGGGAGACCAGGGCCGTGTTCCCCCTTGTAGTCCTCATCCCCAGAATAGTGCTAGATGAAATGTTATGTCCACAGTGTCTTTCAAGGAGCCCCTGGAAAGTCCATAGTGGAGAGCTCTAAGGACTTACAGAATTTTTAGACATTATCAGAATGATCCCCATACTGGATTATGCTAATTTAAACACTTAAGCTTTTCTGCTTCTCATTTTTTAGGGAGTAGGAATGGGTCCAGGGATTGCAACCTCCCCCCTCGCAGTCCAGGCGAACTTTCACACTGTCAAGCCAAACAATAGAGTTTCCAGAATGATAGGCCAGGTTCTAATCCTTCTTAGTTGCCCTAAATGGAGGAAAATACTAATTGTCCACAGTTAAGAGGTGAGAAACTCTTAATGCCTTTTTTTTCTTTTTTTCTTTTTTTAAGGGCTGCATTTTGAAGAGGTAAATACAGACTGGAAAATATCTGTTTACACTCTGGTGGCAAAGCAGGCATCTGGAGAGCATTTAACTATGGTGATACTTTGCACCCAAGTAGAGGTTCTGTTTGTTACAATATGACACAAAGTTATTTGGCTTCTCAGAAAGGCGCCATTCTCCTTCTGAGTTCTATACAAAACGGAAGTCAAGATTTCAAGATAAGCTATTTTGAGAATATTAAACCAGGGACAAACCAAAATGAAAAGACCAGGACAAACTGGAAAGAAATCCAACAAGTCATAAGAAAACTTGAAAATATAATACTCGCTTGTAAAATATATTACAGTTTGCGGCTTGTTCTATTTGTTTCCTTTAAGCACTTGTTTCAGTGGAAATGCCTGTAGTGAGTCCTGCCTACCCAGAAAGCTGGTTAAGCCAGACTGTCTGGGGCTTGAATGACATGGCGGCAGGAAGTGGGATAAGAGAGGTGGGGAGGTACAGAGAGGTTGGCTGGAAGCATTTCCAAGCACAGTCTACACTGGGGGATTCTGTAGCCTCAGTGACATTAGGTCAGCCGGAGACAAGGGTTCTGTAATATCTGGGTGCCTATATATCCAGATTACTCAGGTCCCAAAGCAGTCAGGTAGAAGGATTTCTATTGCACAAATATATCTCCGACTCGGCAGTGATTTAATTGAAAGTACAATTTTTGTAAGTTACTCATTTTCTACTGGAATTAGGATATAAATCCTTAAAAATTAATGTTTTAAATTACTAAATAAAATTAATATAAAAGTAGACTGAGAAAGGATACAAATGAACTTAACAATCCTTTAGTCATTATTTGAGAGATACCCAAGTTAAGGGTGGAGGGAATGTATCATATATATATATATATATTATTCCTGGTTTTTAAAACCAGGAAAGTACTCTCACACTAAAAGTACTGTGAGAAAGTGTCATTTTTAAAATTCATAATACTTTTCCACGCCTTCTAAACAAGATCTTTGAAAGTTTACTAGTAAGTTATCTAACACAGAGGTAACTCATCGTAACTCACCAGGGGTGCCTGGGTGGTGCAGTCAGTTAAGCGTCTGACTCTTGGTTTCAGCTCAAGTCATGATCTCAGGGTTGTGAGGCCGAGCCCCAAGTTACTGAGATGCTCTCCCCTCTCTCTCTGACCTTCCCCCACTCATGCTCACTCTCTAAATAAATAAATAAGGAACTTTAAAAAAATAACTGACCAGAAAATATCAGAAACATGGAATTAATAAATCTAAGATAGAGAATTACATACTTTTGTACTTTCTGTATCACCATAACAAGGGTAATAGGTTTAGAGCCAGAAAAAAGGTGTTACCTTTGCTAGAGACAGAAATATTATCTTTGAATGTTATTCTACTGGAAAAAAAAATCATGGGGCCACAATATTCATCTGGAAGTGATGACTTACCATGAATGTCACTTTCAAGTCCACAAAAACAAGGTGTACTAGTGCCTTCACTTATCTATTCTTTGGGGAATCAGCCTCATAAAGCTGAACTGGAGGTCAGAAAAATGGGTAGCTTCCAGCATAGAGCTTACATTGGTGCTAATAAAGGATATAGGACTGTTGAAAATGTTTTTTAAATCACTGTTGCTGTTTTAACTATAACTTAGAATGAACATCACAAAGAGCAGATCTACTTCTCTGTTCTTTTTTTTTTTTTTTTTTTTTAGATTTTTATTTACTTATTCATGAGAGACAGAGAGAGAGAGAGAGAGAGAAGCAGGGTCCCAAGGAGCAGGGAGCCTGATGCCGGACTCGATCCCAGGACCCTGGGATCATGACCTGAGCTGAAGGCAGACGCTTAACCATCTGAGCCACCCAGGCACCCTCTACTTCTCTGTTCTTAAGTCCTAATAAGTAACTAAATGAACAAATTCCTAGAACTTTCCCATGAAAGTACACATAAGAGGGCTAGCGCCCAATGTTAGATGCTTGAGTCTAGCTGGGCCTTTGTCAGTTTCCATTGCTTGTGTTTTCATCTTTAGGTAAATAGAAATCTTTCACCTGTTATGTCACAGTTTAATCTGTGGGGCTTGGGCTAGAAGAAACAGATGGAAGTGATGGAAGTTTTACTGTGTGGACAATGTGATTATTCATTCTGTTTGAGTGACACTGTTTTGTGTATATACATGGAGAAAAGTTTAACAAGCCATCAGTTACTATGAGAATGGGGGTATATGAGTGCTTCTCAAACCAAAGAGCAGAGATTATCTCTTTGTGAGGACAAATTTGATTAAGAGGCACCCCTTGTCCACTTTCTGTGGTACTAGACAGGGAGCCAAATGTTTAGCTTCAATGTAGCCATCCTTCCAGCATCCTTGAGGAAAAAGCTGCCTGTCAACACTTGTGTAAACAATATCTATGAGTGATGGAAGGAAAAGAACTCAGAGGCAGGAAAGCAGTGGGCATTGAAAGTCTGTAAGACCTGCATGCAGTTCATGAAAGAACCAGAAGGCTAAAAAAGGAAAATGGAATTCTATGCCTTCCCTTCTTTGGTCTCCTCAAACTGCCCACAATCTTTAGACTCAAGAAATTCTTTCCTGGCTGCAGTGAATACTCCAGTGTTTGTACAAACAGAGAGATAAAAAGAGCACAGTTAACATAAAATAATGAGGTCTCCTTTTGAGTTACACACACAGGCACCTCCTGTTCCTGCCCTGTAGGTCAGCAAAATGCTAAACGTGGAGACACAGGCCCAGCCATCAGGTTTTTGCTCTAAAATGACCAGGAGATATGAACCAGACTAAGATGGGTACTTGAAATCTGTATGCATGAAATCTGTTCATGTAGCACCATCTTTTAATTTTTGTTCAAAGCTCTAAAACAAAGTGTTCGTGAAACATCATTTACTCAGAAATCATGGGGTGGCAGCAGAGGTGAGGAGTGGGTGTGAAGACTGGAAGAAAGGAAGAGAGAAATGGGAGGTCATCTAGAAGATTTGTGCCATCTCATTGCTAAAGATGTCTGCTTCCTACCTGACGGAGAAGAATTTGCAAAACAATTAATCTTTCTCTTACTGACAGATAATCTTGTACAATTATGGCCACTGAATCAAGCAAATTACTCTCAACAAATATTAATGAATATTTTCTCTGTATTTGACACTGTTTTGGGCACAGAAGATTTAAAAAAATGAGTAAAAAGCAATTCCTTTCTTGGAGATATTTACAATTGATTAGGAAAGTATAAATGACCCTCTAACAGATAAATCTACAGAGTACAAATTGGCTTCAAAGTAGAAATAATCAATGACTCCAACCATCCTTTCATCTACTTTTTTATTTAGATGCTTAAGGTCAAGGAAATTGTATTAGGACACTCTTAAAACTGATTTTAAAAATAGTCTATTTTCTTGTTTTCTCTTTCTTTCTAAAGCCTTTCATTTCAGTGATAAACTGAAAACAACTTTAAAAAAAATCTTTTTATTTATTTATTTGAGAGAGAGAGAGAGCGAGATCAGGGAGGAGAGGGAGAAGCAGGCCCCGCGCTGAGCAGGGAGCCCAACACGGGACTCAATCCCAGGACCCCAGGATCATGACCTGAGCCGAAGTCAGACACCTAACCGACGGAGCCACCCAGGTGCCCCTGAAACAACTTTTAACATCTAAAACACAGCTGTAGTTCTGAAAATAATGGACAAAAGGCTCCAAAATAGAAAATAGATATCACAAAATTTATGCACACGTCTACAATTTTACACAGTTACTCCCAATCCTCTTCCAGACTACTGTAAGGCAATCTTTTAAGTTAGGCACAGAAAAGCACACAGACACTAATAAAAGTGGCAGCTGACAGCAGAGAAAAGAGGTGGCAAAAATGTTTAAAGCCAACAGAAGAACTAAAAAAAGAATAGTTGTTGCGAGTCAATTAGTCTATGACCCCAAATTAGATTAACACCGATTAAGAGCCGTAAAGGAAGAACTAGAAGCAGGTATACCAACATAAGCCCAAAGTATCAGCTGATAAGCAAAAGGGAGGTAATGGGTAACGAGTTATAAAAAATTCAAAGAGCACCAAGTTCTGGGGCCATTCAGTAGGAGCTAGCGGCTCTACCCACCTTAAAAATCCCTAGGAAATCACATCATCATGAAATTGTTTTCCATAATGGTAGCCCTGAGTCATCAAGGAAGGCTTTAAATCCTGTTCGGTATTCTCTATTTTAAAAAGCAGGAAATGTTTTGGGGACAGGCAACTGAGTAATACATTTTAGAGTTTTATGGGCAAGATTTGGTTGGGTAGACATTTACATATTCCTTAGCAGCTGAAATCTCTCTGATTATGCAAGTGTGCAATGTTTGTTTGTTTGTTTCAAGATTTTATTTATTTTTTTGACGGAGAGAGACACAGCGAGAGAGGGAACACAAGCAGGGGGAGTGGGAGAGGGAGAAGCAGGCTTCCCACCGAGCAGGGAGCCCAATGAGGGGCTCGATCCCAGGACCCTGGGAAGCAGATGCTTAATGACTGAGCCACCCAGGCGCCCCTGTAATGTTTTTGATCAAGAAAATTTTTAAAGAATTTTCTCTGATAAATATTGACTGTGCTGTATCATTAGAAAAATAGATTATATTTTCCATATAACCCGATAATTATTTTTAAATACAAACCTGGCCTATACTGATAAGGATCACAAGATCCTGGACTTTTGGCAGATACCATGATTAAAGGAACTTTTAGGGGGTGGGAGGCAGTGCTTGGTATAGGAGTGAGTGAGTTTTGCATGCAGGAGGGATGTAAATAGTTATGACCAAGAGGACAACTGTGACCGATTGAGTAACTCATTTCTTCACTGCCCTCTGGTAGAACCCTTGCTATGATCTCAGGATGAATAAGGTATAGTACCCTTGCCACCGGGGAGCTCGTGGTTTATTTAGTTGATGTACATTGAAGATATATAAGTAAATTCAGGAAAGGTTTAGATTAATCTATGAATGGTAAATCCAGATTTGCATATTAAAAAAAACCCCAGGGAGTTTGAAACAAATCCCCAAACTTCTGAAGCCAACATTAATGGAATATTATGAGACTCTGAAACCACAGGCTGGTAGACCATTGGGCTGACCCAGTATTGCATTTCTTATATTCATATCATTTGGTTTTTAAAAATAAATACACATTTTAGTATAAATTCCTAAGGGAAACATGCAGTTTATTTGAAAAGACTGTAACTTTTCCCCATGTTTCTTTTAAACTAATTACAAAGAACTCAGAGATGCCCTGAGCCAAGGGATGTAGGAAATTCTGTGAATGAACATGACTTATTTTACATTCTCACACCTGCATTCTACATGTAGGAAATGGAAAAACGGGATTTTAAACATGGGATTTTAGCCTCCAGGTAAGGAACTGTATGGCTCCTGAAATCATCCTGGGGACAGATGAATCTTTAGAAACCAAAAAGTGGCTCAGATTACTACCATTTGCTTCACAAAATTGCCTGCTTGAACAAACAATCCAACTCTTTTACCATCCTCTATAAGTCTTAAATCATTATGGTTTGGAAACAATGCACATGAGACCGTGACAGCAATAATTACTTCGAATGAATGAATAAAAGAAAGCAAGATACTGTGTTTTTTCCAGGCAACATTTAAATGCAAAGTCTTTCATTTTAGATGCAGTAAATACCACAGAAGCCAGTAGATAAAGATGGTGTCCCAACTCTCAAAACCATACCAAAAGGAGTGGGAATTCCACTCAGGCAGGCAGCTGAGACAAGGACTGTGGGTAAATATGCTGCAAACTCATCATTGCTCAGAAATAATGGTATGTCTGAGTTATGTTACTGTCTAACTATCTTTTAGATATATTTAGTGATGCCTAATATACCAGTAAATTTCCAAACAGAACCACAAAATGGATGACAATTTAGGGTAATTCCATGCCTATAATTTTGTTTTTTTAAAAAAAGCCTGGTCCATTAGTCACTCCTATCTTTGTTTAACACCTTTCCCTTTCCCATTCACCCTCTGGTGCAGGTGTTAATGAAATTTGAAATGACTAATGGACCAAAAAACGTCCTGGAAAATCTATCAAATGGATATTATAATCAGCCTCCACACAATCTAACTTAAATGTTACTTGATAGGTGTAGAGAAAGAACTAGAAAAACCAGAAAAGACATTCCACAAAAAGCAAAAAGGAGAGCGATTATAAAGTTCAATTCTCTGGTAAACCAGAAATTAAAGACTTACTCACGTGAGGTGAATTAACATTATAATGGTTATCTTCTAAATAATTCTCTAAGCCTGCCTCAGGGAGGTAGGAAGTTACCTGTCATAGATGCTTACAGACCACTTGAGAAAAGGCTGTAATGGGCAAGGAAGACTCTACAGTTTCCATGGTTCTTACAGACACAGAGACACGTGTTTACAGACACAGAGCTCACCTCTAACAAAGAGCTTTAGCTAATTAGATAAGGCTTGCTCATCCTTATAGGACCCTAGGTTCTGTTTTGGCTTTGTTTCTGCCCTCCTGCCTCAAGGCAGAGATCAGCTTCGGCTTTCATCAGTGTTCCCTCAAGCATTTCTAGATGGCTCCGAGTCAAGGTCTAGAGAAAGTTAGGTGTTCTCTCTCCCCTCTGTAAGGTCCTGTTTGTAGGGCTGATTTCCTATTCCGATGCCATCTCCCTCCACATGAAAGACAGGGCCTGTCCTAGGGTCTGAGCAGGATTTGCATACTGGGACAAAACAGTAATCTTCACCTTTGTTGCAGAGAGATATATAGAGGCATGGAGTCATTATCTTATGTTCTCCAAACCCCTTGGCCTCGCCTGTGGTGTCTTGCCTCCTTCTTCCACCACAAAATCTCTGTGTAGTCAGTTCATACTAGCGTTAGCGAATGTCCAAGTCACCACATATTCTGCATACCGTTTCTATTGCTGTCTCCTTTCTCCCTAGCATCTCTCCATCTATATAGATTCTATGCAAAATGCTTTCCCCAGTATAGGCCAGATTTAGTATTTAGAAAGAATTTCAGGGATATACAGAAAATATCATCTATTTTTCTAAGGATGTACCATGGTCGGTATTTATTAGAGAAAATTCTTTAACATTTTATTGATCAAAGACATAAACTCTTGATTAATCATATTTCAGCTGCTCAGGAATATGTAAATAGCTACACAACCAAATCTTGCCTGAAAATCTATAAAACCTTGCCCCTTCACCCTTTATCCCTCACAGACCTTTCTCCCACAGTTGCACTTCCTACTCTTAGCCTTTGCTTCCCAGAGGACCGGAGTGGACACAAACGCTGAGATCATCACTGTTCATTTGTTTGGCATGATTAGTTGACTTATAAAAGGAGTATTGACTTGATTCAAATATTTACCTTACTTTAATATTAAAGGAACAAAGATTGTTCACTGAAAACGGATTTTCTTGGAAATCTCAACCTGGGTGATTTTAATTAGGTGACTGATGTTTGGGGGGACTGATTCTCTAGGTTAAGACCCTGATGGAGGTTTTCACCAAGGCTGCAAATGGAGGACATGCCATATAAAGAAGTGAAGCAAGAAAGAATATTACAATACGGAGCAGAGGAAACTAGAGATACAATACAGGCTGCCAATAGGATCGTAGGGTCAAAGCATAGGAGTGATGTATAGCTTTGCCTGAGTCAGGCTGGGAAATCAGTGCCTGACATCAGACTTCTCATATATGCCTGGTGTATCCGTTTTCTAGGGCTGCCATAACATATTGCCACAAATTGGGTGACTTAAAACAACAAAAATTCATTCTCTCACTGTTTGGGAGGCCAGAAGTCTGAAATCAAGGTGTCACTGGGTTGTTCCCTTTTTGGGACCTCAGAAGGAGAATCTGTTCTAGAATTTTCTCCTAGTTTCTAGTGGTTGCCAGCAATTCCTGGCATTCCTTAGCTTGTGGTAGCCTAACTACAATCTCTGCCTCAGTTGTCACGTGACATTCTCCCTGTGTTTCTGATTCTCTGTGTCCAAATTTGCCTCTTCTTATAAGGACAATAGTCATATTACATTTAGGACCCACTTTAATCCAGCATGACCTCATCTTGATTATATCTGCAAACTATTTCAAAAAAGGTCACCTTCACAGATTGAGTGGACATGAATTGGGGGGAGGCAATATTCAACCCAGTATAGCTGGGAACTTGAGTGATTAAAAACTAGCCTTTAGATTGGTGTCTTAAGAGATGAAAAGGCATTTTCACTGCTCTCTTTATCTCACAATCCATATCCGATGTTAGGAAATACCACTGTCTCTACCTTCAAAATATATCCAGATAGTAACCACTTTTCACTGCCTGCATTGCTACCACACTCATCCAAGCTGCCATCACCTCTCATCTGGATTACCTGCAAGTCTCCTCAAAAGTCTTGCTATTGCTGTTTGTGTTCAATCTACTCAGGATCCTGCTATAATGTCAGAGTATATCCCTCCTCCACTCAGAATCCTTAAAGACCCTCCATCTCAGAGTAAAGGCCAAAGTCCATAGCAGGACCTACAAGGCCTCTCCTACTCTCCAGGTTCATCTCCTACTCCTCTTACTCTCAGCTACTAATGGCTTCCTCCCTGTTCCTTAAGCTGGGCAGGCACAGTCCTGCCTCAGGGCCTTTGCACTAGCCATTTCCTTTGTCAGAATAGTCTTCCCCAGAGACTCATGTGCTAGCTCCCTCATTTCCCTCAGATATCATTCAAAAGTGAATTCCTGGAAACTATCTATGGTGACAGATATTAACTAGATTTATTGTGGTGATCATGTCACAACATATACAAATACCAAATCATTTTATGTTGTGCATCTGACACGGATACAATGTTATGTGTCAATTATAACTCAATTAAAAAGACAGGTTCGGGGGTGCCTGGGTGGCTCAGTCGTTAAGCGTCCGCCTTCAGCTCAGGTCATGATCCCAAGGTCCTGGGATCGAACCCCGCATCGGGCTCCCTGCTCTGCGGGAAGCCTACTTCTCCCTCTCGCACTCCCCCTACTTGTGTTCCCTCTCTTGCTGTGTCTCTGTCAAATAAATAAATAAATCTTTAAAAAAAAAAAAAAAAGACAAGTTCGTAGAAGAGCTTTTTTTTTTTAAGATTTTATTTATTTATTTATTTGAGAGAGAGAGCGCACATGCAAGCATGGGGTGGGGCAAAGGGAGACAGAATCTCAAGCAGACTTCCCGATGAGCATGGAGCCTGATGCCTGGGCTCGATCCCAGCACCCCAAGACCACGACCTGAGCTGAAACCAAGAGAGTCAGATGCCCAACCGACTGAACCACCCAGCTGCCCCAAGGAGAGATTTTTCTAAATACTCTATCAGTGGAAAAATAAAAATTATACAGTACAAAAAAGCAGATTCTTCTGTGAGGATTTCCACTGACACTACACTTAAATTTCAATCTGTCACTCTGATACCTCACAACCCCATTCCCTTTTACTTTTTTTAATTGAGATATAACTAACATATAACATTATATTAGTTTCAAGTGTATAGCATAATTAGATATTTCCTGCAAAATGATCACTACCATAAGTCTAGTTAACATCATCACCATACATAGCTACAAAATTTTTTGTCTGTTATGAAAACTTTTGAGATCTACTCTCTTAGCAACTTTCAAATATACGATATTATTAACTATAGTCACCATGCTGTATATTACATCCTATGACTTATTTATTTTATAGCTGGAAGTGTGAAGTATGTATTTTTTAACCACCTTCATTCTGCATACCCCACTCCTACCTCTGGCAACCACTAGTCTGTTCTCTGTATCCATGAGCTCTTTTTTTTTTTTTTTCCTGATTCCACATGTAAGTGAGATAATATGCTATCTTATCTTTCTTCTTATTATTTCATTTAGCATAGTATCTCCAAGGTCCATTCATGTTGTCACAAATGTCAAAATTTCCTTTTTTATGGCTGAATTTTATACACACACACCACATTTTCTTTATCTATTCATCCACTGATGGACACTTATGTTGCTTCCACATCTTGGCTATTGAAAATAGTGTTGCAAAGAACATGTGGGTTCAGATATCTTTTCAAGTTAGTGTTTTGTTTTCTTCAGGTAAATACCCAAAAGTGAAATTGCTAGATCATATGGTATTTCCATTCGTAAATTTTTGAGGAAACTCCATACTGTTTTCCGTAGTGGTGGGAGCAATTTATATTCCCACCAACTGTGCAAGAAGGTTCCCTTTTCTCCACATCCTCACCAACACTGGTTATTTCTTCATGATAACAGCCATTTTAATAGGTGTGAGGTGATCTCACTGTGGTTTAATTTGTATTTCTCTAATGATTAGTGATGTTGAGCATCTTCTCATGTACCTGTTGGCCAACTGTCTTCTTTGGAAGAATGTCTATTCAGGTCCTCTCCCTTCCCTGCTTTATTTTGTCCTTAGCACATATCACTGTCTAACACACTATATACTTTACCCATTTATTTTCTGTTTCCCCAAGTCAAAGGGAAACACCACAAAGCAAGCAATCTTGTCTAATCGGTTTACTGCTGTTTTGAATAGTGCCATGCACATAGCAAGCACTCAAAACATATTTATTGAATGACAGAATTTCTTAGAATAGTCTATATTACCCCAATCAAAGGAAAGAATGGGTGTAAAAGGGAGGGGAGGAGGGGAGAAACAGCTAAAGAAAATTCTAACGAGTAAGAGCTATAATTATAGCTTTCATTTATTATGTCTTCTTTCAATCATTTATTCACAATTTTCTAATTGCATTCTTGATGAGTATCTGGGTTCAACAAAAAAGGAGTGAATGCACTAAGCCAAGTTTGTTTCTTTTTTTTTTTTTTAATTTTTTTATTCTTATATTATCCCCATACATTACATCATTAGTTTTAGACAAAGTTTGTTTCTTATTCACGATGTTCCTCTTTTGATTTTGCGTCTTTACTCTCCTGGACTCCTAAGAGAATTGCATCTGCTTCTAGTATAGTTGTATCTGCAGTCGCTCCCAGGAACCTAGATGTAAGTTCAAGATCTAATAGCCGCAGTCGGACTCTGGTTCCCTTTTGGTATTTCCTAAATAGTAAGAAAAACAATTCCATGAATTCTGCACATCACAATATGAACAACTAGTTTAAAGTAAAACTCAAATTCTAATTTTAATGTGGTGGCTCAAAATAAAGAAGTTAATACATCTTTCTTTTTTTTTTAAACTTTATACCAGTATCTGAAAAATAGTTGTTTTTGACAGAAAAGTAATTTAGATGTATCAGAATTTTTATGTTAAGGTGCCTCTTAAAGATTTTATAAGCAAAATAAAAACATAGTCCAAACCAAAATTCAAACAAGTCAATTCTTGAAATTGATATTTATTTTAATATGTCATTCATTTTTTAAAATCAGAGAGTGAAATCAAGGGGAAAAAAAGATTTTCAGATACATTTTTTTCTTCTAACGTTAAAAATCTTCTTTTAAAGTAAAGGAAATTGTACAAAAGCAAAATGGAAAAAAGTCAAAATGTGAAGCTTAGCGCTGGGGCTTGACCACACTGTAATTAGTGTGATGACAGCCATAATATGCACGATGGCTCATTTTGATCAATAAAATCATATTTTACAATACCAAATGAAAACCTAAAGTCACTTGCCTTCTTCCCTGATCAAGTATTTTAAGAGTGCAATACCAACATTATGAAAAGGTGCAGGAGAATGAAAATATTGCTACTGATTGAAATCCAAAAATCTTTAAAGATCTAAATATACAGGTATACCTTGTTTCATTGTGCTTCCCTTTGCACTTTGCAGATACTACGTTTTTTACAAAGATTTGTGGCAACCCTGTGTAAATGAATGTATTGCTGCCATTTTTTCAATAGCATTTGCTCACTTTGTGTCTCTTTGTCGCATTTTGGTAATTTGCACAATATTTCAAATTTTGTCACTGTTATTATATTTGTTGTGGTGATCTGTGATCAGTGATTACAACTGGTTGAAAGCTCAGAAGATAGTTGCAGTTTTTAGCAATAAAGTATTTTTTAATTAAAGTATATGCAGCTAACCTTTCAGTAGGGTTTGAACTGCACAGGTCGACTTATATGTGTATTTTTTCCAAGAAATACAGTACAGTACTGTAAATATATTTTCTATTCCTTATGATTTTTCTCAATAACATTTTGTTTTGTTTTTGTTTTTTTTTTAGAGAGAAAGAGTAAGCACAAGCAGGGGAGGTGCAGAGGGAGAGGAAGAGAGAGAATCTTAAGCAGGCTCCATGCCCAGAACTGAGCCCGAGGTGGGGCTTGATCTCATGACCCTGAGATCATGACCTGACCTGAAACCAAGAGACAGACACTTAACTGACTGAGCCACCTAGGTGCCCCCAATAATATTTTCTTTTCTCCAGTTTATTTTATTATAAGAATACAGTATATATAATATACATAACATACAAAATACACGTTAACTGACTATTTATATTATCAGTAAGACGTAAGACTTCCAGTCAAGAGTAGGCTATTGGTAGTTAAGTTTCTGGGAAGTCCAAAATTATACACAGATTTTCTACTGTATGGGGGCTAGTGCCCTTAACTACTTCATCGTTCAAGGGTGAATTGTACATTGCTTTTTTAGATACAATGCTTTTATTGCACACTTAGTAGGCTAAAGTATAGTGTAAACATAACTTTTATATGCACTGGGAAACCAAAAAATTCATTTGGCTCACTTTATTGCAATATTTGCTTCATTGTGGTGGTCTGGAACCAAGCCTGCATTATCTCTGAGGTATGCCTGTGCACTCTGAGTATTCTAAGTTAATTTTATTATTTATTTATTTATTTATTTATTTATTTAAAGATTTTATTTATTTATTTGACAGAGACCGAGATAGCGAGAGCAGGAACACAAGCAGCGGGAATGGGAGAGGGAGAAGCAGGCTTCCCCCCGAGGAGGGAGCCCGATGTAGGACTCGATCCCAGGACCCTGGGATCATGACCTGAGCCAAAGGCAGACGCATAACGACGTGAGCCACCCAGGCGTCCTAAGTTAATTTTAAAATTAAATAATTTTACATAAATGGAAAGTAAAGAAACAAAGTACACCAAAAAAGTCACTGGAAAAGGAATTTTGTAGAACATATAACGAGTAGTCTCCACATGATATTTGATTAGGTGTTCTGAAGGAATTTATAAATGGTCCATTAGGTAAAAATGAAGGCTATTCAGTTTTTTTTCTGTTTTTTTTTTTTTAAAGATTTTATTTATTTATTTGACAGAGAGAGCAAGAGTCCAAGCAACGGAAGCTGCAGGACAGAGGTAGAAGCAGGCTCCCCGCTGAGCAGGAAGCCTGATGCAGGACTTGATCCCAGGATCCTGGAATCATGATGTGAGCCAAAGGCAGACGCTTAACCGACTGAGCCACCCAGATGCCCCAGGGTTCTTGGTTTTTTAAAAAACATATTTTTCTTTCTGATTGTAGAAGCAAACGTTCTTTTGTAAAACTGTAAAACAGTGAAGTCAGTCATATTTTCTAGTCCTTCTATATGTATATTTACATGTATGTATACATGAGTGTGTATTTGACAGCATAGATCTTACTTTGTTTAAAAAACTGAAGATATCCTAGAATATTAATTGAGGCATAGCTTTATATTCTTAGAAAACAGCAATTATAAGACATATTCTATATGAATTAACCACTGGGAAAATAAGGTTAGTGCATAGACAAGGTAAAACTGAACACTATTTTCTATATTACTTGGAACTATACTCTATGTTCTAATAGATTCTTTCATTTGTCCTTACAGCATGACTCACAGTAATTCATCCAATCAGCTTTGATTCATGTTGACCCCTCCTCCCCTCCTTTCCTGCAACATCCAGTTAGCAAGTTTAGTTCATTTCTTTAACAGATATTTCTTGAACTTAATCCTTCAAGTCTCGTCACTCCCTTTTTTTTTTTTTAAAGATTTTATTTATTTATTTGAGAGAGAGAGAATGAGAGACAGAGAGCACGAGAGGGAAGAGGGCAGAGGGAGAAGCAGACCCCCTGCCGAGCAGGGAGCCCGATGCGGGACTCAATCCCGGGACTCCAGGATCATGACCTGAGCAGAAGGCAGTTGCTTAACCAACTGAGCCACCCAGGCGCCCTAGTCTCGTCACCCCTTAGCTGAAGCTTGAGGCCTGATGTGATCTTCTCAGAGCCACATTTCTAGCCTGCTTCTCAAGATGGGTTCCATACGTTGGCCTAATGCCCGCTCCCACATACTTCTATTCCTCTGTACTTTTGCTTCTGTTGCCAGCACTGCTTGAACTTATCATCTATCCCATTGATTCTTAAGCTCTAGGCAGAACTGGATATATCAAATGTAGCTCCCAAGAACCTTGATCTTCTCCTTGTTGGAATGAAGAGTCTGTCACTGGAATGCCCATGGAAGAAAGAGGTTTTGCGGTCATAGACTTAATGTAAATCTGAGCCCTGCTACTTACTGGTTGGGTAATCCTGGGTAACTTGCTTTCTCTGAACCACAATTTCCTCATCTACAATGATAGTGATTCCAACTACTTTGCAGCTGGAGGTTAAATGGGATAATATGTTGAAAACACTTAGCATATGACCGCAAATGTTAGCGCGCCTCACATACTTGTGTTGGTTATCTGCTTAAGTCTCTGATTTCTCATCAGTCTGTATGCCCCCCCAAGGTCTGGCACCGTTATTTATCTCTGGATCCTTCCAGTACTGATGTAGCAGGTACTCAAATGTCAGCCAATAAATTAGTATGATAAAAGCCACCAGGTCACAGGGGGCGCCTGGGTGGCTCAGTTGGTTAAGCGACTGCCTTCAGCTCAGGTCATGGTCCTGGAGTCCCGGGATTGAGTCCCGCATCGGGCTCCCTGCTCGGCGGGGAGTCTGCTTCTCCCTCTGACCACCCCCCCTCATGTGCTCTCTGTCTCTCTCATTCTCTCTGTCTCAAATAAATAAATAAAATCTTAAAAAAAAAAAGAAAAGAAAAAAAAAGCCACCAGGTCACAGATGATCTAGAATTTCTATTTTCTTGGCTTTAGCAGCTGTGTACATTTACTGGTACATTTACTCAACCTCTCTGAAATTTGCCTGGCACTGTGCCTAGCATATAGTGGTTAATAAATGTTAGTTTTCTTCTTCCATTGTTCAATTGTTGGCTTCTTTCTTTTCACTTAGTTTTAGGAGTATTACTCATCGGTAGATTATAAACTAATCATGAGGAGATGAACAGTGGCTTTTTATAAAAACAGTTGAACACGCCACAAACACTAGGGACAAAAAATTCTGGGCAAAGTCATAGTAAAGAAGAAGTTCACAGTATAAGTGGTTCTGTAAATGATAAAAATCTCCAATTAAAATAAAAACAGAAACACCATGAGTGCCCAGTATGCTTGGTAATTTATGGAAGGCAAAAGTTTGTTCCCATTTTTAGATGTGGTAGCCTTTTTCTTTTTTTTTTTTAAAGATTTGTTTACCTATTTTAGAGAGCGAGAAAATGAGTGGGAGGGGGAGAGGGAGAGAGAATCTCAAGCGGACTCCGCACTGAGGACAGAGCCCGACACTGGGGTCGATCTCAAGACCCTGAGATCACGACCTGAGCTGAAACCAAGGATACGACACTTAACCAACTGTGCCACCCAGATGCAGTAGCTTTTAATGATTTTAATGCTTTGCCTTCATCTCTAAAAAATATGGAAATTCTGGGAATTACCCAGTGAGATGGAAATGGGAGATGAAAAACAAACTGCAGGCCTTTATGTGTGTTGAAAGAAGAATTATCCAAATATATGCATTGTGCACTACATAAAACAAAACAAAACAAAACCTTTAAAAGATTCTCTTACTTCTGCTATCTAGAGTAGCTGTTTCTACTTTTATGGTACTTCATTTTTACTCTGTATTATTACAGTTACTTCCATGTGTTATCTCCTTTAACAGACTATAAGATCCTTCAGGGTGGGGATTTCATATCTGTCTCTTACAGTACCATGACGACATTTCACATAATGTAGCCTTCTGAACAGTGATTTTCACACTTTCCAGTATATCAGAAACACCTGAGGTACTGGTTAAAAATGCAAATAGAGGGAAGCAACCCTGAGAGTGAGGTGGCAAATCTGAGGTGGAACTTAGGAATTTACCTTTTTCGCAAGCTTCTCAAGTGATTCTTACTCAGGCTCCTCTGGTCACCACTTGAAAAAAATCTGGCCTAGAATTATGTTTATTATATACAGTCAAGTGCAGGAGGACAGGACAGTCTACATAAATACAAAAGGCCAGTAAAATGAGGACCTGTGACAAAACTTTGTGACCACCATTAACAAGCTTCAAGAGTAACAGATGTTTTCCATAAGTGACGACAGTCTTCTAGGGTAATTTAGACAGGTAAAAAAAAAAGAAAGAAAGAAAAAAAGAAAGTCAGGAATGTATCATGGAGAAATGCACCTAAAAAGAGTTCCCTGAACAAAGCCCACTGACGGCCTGGAGTGGGGCTGCCTCCCCTGCACTCAAGACTATCCGTTCTGGAAAATCCAGGACATGGAAAGGTCAGCATACTTCCCCAACAGAAATAGCAGCATACAATTAATATGGAGTTTATCCTTACTTTAACTTTGAAACACTTTTTAAAGAAAAAAAAAGAAATAACTAATGTATTTCTGAGAATTCCATTTCTTCCAATGTAATTCGAGGTGAACCTTCAGTATTGTAGTCTCTGATAATCACTAATATTACTTAGTCTTCCCATTTGGGTTTCCATTGTTCCACATTACAATATTTAAAATGAATATGCCAGGGGCACCTGGGTGGCTCAGTCTGTTAAGCGTCTGGCTTCAGCTCAGGTCATGATCTCCAGGTCCTGGGATCCAGCCTCCAGTCCGGGAGTCTGCTTCTCCCTCTCCCTATGCCCATCCTGCCTGCTCGTGCTCTCTCTCTCTCAAATAAATAAAATCTTTTTAAAAAAATAAACAAGAAAATAAAAGGAATATGCCAGTAAACTCTTTTCTCAGATTGTTTACGCAGCCTTTTTTTTTTTTTTTTAATTTTTTAAGATTTTATTTATTTATTTGACAGAGAGAGACACAGCAAGAGAAGGAACACAAGCAGGGGCAGTGGGAGAGGGAGAAGCAGGCTTCCCGCTGGGCAGGGAGCCCGATGCGGGGCTTGATCCCAGGACCCTGGGATCGTGACCTGAGCCGAAGGCAGACACTTAAGAGTAGCCACCAGGTGCCCCTACGCAGACTTTAAATGGTCACTTTATTCAAATATTTTGGCCTAAGTATAAAAATCCAGAAAAGACAATGTAGTGATTGAGAACATGGACTCTGGAGTCAGAAAACTAGACATGTGAAGTTTTATCACTTATAGATATATAACTCTGAGCTACTTTATCTCTGTTTCAGTGTCCTCATTTGTAAAATGGGAACCCATGTCCTAGGTTCTTGTGAGCATGAAGTAAATTAACACATGCTGAGCCCTTATAAATGCTCATAACTGTTAGCTATCACCATCACTCACCACCCCCAACCCCCAGCATCATCATCATCAACACGAACCCAGTAAAAACTGATCCTCTATGTTGGAGTGATGCAGAGTACAAGAGCACTTTCAGTTACAATGGAATCAATAAAAGATTCATACAGAAGGGAAATTTGGAGGTGGGTTTTCTTCCCATATTTGCTTTGATTCAAATTTTACTTATTTTAATGGTATAAGCACTCTTCTTTTAAAATATAACAAAAATGTTCTACAAAAATGAAAACCATTTGTTTTGAAATGAATGTTGAATTTCCAATAAGGATGTGAGGCAAAATAGCTCTGAACAAAAGCAAGTAAAATTCAGAGAACTACACACTGAACGGTCATTTCCCAGCACTGACCACAACATAACTAAAAACAAGAAAACCACATATACTGTCAGTCACAAAAGGGTCACATTGATTTATCTACTCTTGTACTTTTTTCGGGAGGGGCTCAGGAAGACTGAGGGGCAGGAAAAGGTGTCTCATTTTACCTATCTGCTATCCCTCTTGCTTCATTAACTTTTGGTGGAGTTAAACCTTTTATCAATCTATTTGTATTTTTAGCACATACCATTTCTTAGAAGAGGAAGACAACAATTTCTATAGATTCATTATTTGTTCCTCCAAGAAGCAATCTTTAGCTTCATTTTAAATTCAATAGTAGCCTTAACTTCTAACCTAATCAACCATCCCCTTTCATGATTTTTCTAAACCTGAATCTGTCTCCTCTGTCTTCTTTTTATAATGGAGTTTTATTATTCTTTTATCTAGTTCTTCCTCATTCTTTTGATTGTATCAATGGACTCTTCTATAAATTGCACAGATACCCATAACAAAATTTTACTACAATGTGAAAGGGGTTCACAGATTACCTGAAGGCCAACCATGGACCTCTAAGATTAAGCAGCCCCGCTCTAGATTTTAAGTCTGTTTATCTTTCTTGAAGGAAAAGAAATGGGATCTCATTTTATTGACACATCATGGCCCTGTGATAATTACTTCTGTTTTATTTCCAAAGTGCTTCTTAAGGAAACCCAGGACTTTACTGCACAAGCTCATGGAGCTAATGCTCAAAGCCATACAAAGCCATACAGCTTTATTTTCTAAGGGATATAAAAATCCATAATAGGGGCACCTGGGTGGCTCAGTCATTAGGTGTCTGCCTTTGGCTCAGGTCACGGTCCCAGGGTCCTGGGATGGAGCCCCACATCGGGCTCCCTGCTCGGCGGGAAGCCTGCTTCTCCCTCCTCCACTGCCCCTGCTTGTGTTCCCTCTCTCGCTGTCTCTCTTTCTGTCAAATAAATAAAGAAAATCTTAAAAAAAAAAAATCCATAATAAATGTAAGGAAAAAATTTTCTTTTATTATCCTTGGTCACTTAATAAAGTCTACCCTATTAGGAATGAATAAGGGCAGGTGTTCTAAAAGAAGAATTAGATGCACAGCAGCATTATGTTTTCAAATTAAAAATATGGAAGAAGAAAGATAAATCAATAAAAAGTATCCAACAAAAAACAGGTTTAAGATGATTATCTTTTAAGAGGCTGGATGGACTCACTGTCTTGAATATTGGGCCCACCATAAAGCACAGATTTTCTAAAATGTGTCAGAAATGCTTAGAGGTACTTTTTGGTTGTCACAATGATCAGGTTGACATTTAGCAGGGGGTGGGTGGAATGGAGACATTCTGTAATATACAGAACTCTCTGCACAACAGAGTTGTCCTGCATCTGTGCTAGACACTGATGTGGGTGGAAAACCTACTTATAATTATCTAAGCCTAGAACTATATCTGCTAAAGATAACAAGTTATTTTTCTAAATAAAAGTTTAAGTATACACTAAATTTCCAGAAGTGTGATTACTGTGTAAATGAAGAGAAGACTGACTTTGTTCAGAATGTTCACTGTTTCAGAAAAATCACATCACCATAAACAACACCGCCATTTCATTTTTGTGTTTTGCTACATGTGGTAAGTGTATCTTCTTTGTAGTTTAACCTTTGGCCTACTCTTTGCATTGGTAGATTAGTCCCCTCTATACCTGCCATCTAAGATACATGATTTATGTTCTTATATTTCACTGAAGTGGAACGATAAAAACTTAACAAAAATATCAATAATACCAAACGCCACAGCCCAACATAACTTTTTGTGAAAACAGAAACACTTTAGATAAGGCTTGAGCACTTAAATATGGTTAGTGTTGAGTGAGGAACTGAACTTTTAAATTATACTTAATTAATTTAAATTTAATTTAAAAAGCCACATCACAGTGCCACTTCAGACCATTTCAAATTGACAAGTAAGCATACTTGTCCCACAATATATAAATATACATTGTGGCAGAAAGGCTAGTTTTGCAGGCAAAATAGCATTCTGAAATAATTTGTTATAATAAATACCACTAATTAGATTCAGCAATAATAAAGTCAGATACCTGTTTGCCATCACTAACCCCTCAAACATTTCTCTCCTTTCTGTTACCTTTTGTATTCTTCCTCAATTCCATGTGTGACATTGTACTAGACCCATAAGCAGCTCAACTGTCTTATTAGATATTTTGATGTTATAGTTAAGTTCTCCATAAAGATAGCTTTCCCCATATTACAGCCATAAAATTAAGATACATGGAAGTAAAATCACTTGCCTAATGCTACAAAGTGGTATGAAAGGATTCACAGATTTTTTTTTCCTCTTCCTTTTCTCAAGTTCTCAATTACCTGTGACTTCTGGCAAGAACTATAAACTTAATCCCTTTAGGGGTGGTAAGAATTTACCACTTCATATAAGCTTATAATGTCTTCCCTTTTAAATAAAACATAGAACACACTGTTGTCATCTGACTCATTATTTTGACTGCTCCCCCATTAGAAAAATGATGACTTTCAGTGGTAACAAATAATAACATCCAAAAAAAAAAAAAAGAAATCTCTGTGGCTTCATGCAATTTTGTCTCTTTTTTTACTTTTTTTTTTAATTAGGAAAAACATCCCAGATATTATTTTTCAGAAATCTTTTATTTCATAATAAAACCACTGAATAATACTGCTGTCTTGAAAGGCAAATAGGATGTCTCCAATGAGCACATTCAAAATAAAAATAGCCTGTGTTTCTACTGCTTGGTGTGTTTCTTTCTTTTAACTTCAAGTGCTTGCTTCTGACTGATCTTTGTGAACTCCAGCCTAAATGGATTCAATCCCAGCCTTCACCATGACTGCTCTCTTCCACTGTGTGCTTTCTCAGACCATATGCTCTAGTAAATGAGCCTGCATGGCTGAGCTGTTTAGGAAAAGGGCAATTAAATCTGGTTTTGCATTTCTTTATTAAGGACATGCTTTAAAGACTTTCCTTTGGAGAGGTTTTTGACATTCTTTCCATAGACATTCTTTAACATCTGTCAGTGCATGCTAGTGATGGTTCTTACAGACTTAAAATAGAGAGAATCCCTGTGACTAGTTCTTTGATATAAATATATTAATAATACAAAACTGACAAATATAAGGCTTGGATTAAACCTCAGTATCTAAAGAGAATATTGTGAGGAATTCTGCCTTTGCTAGTCAATTTAGCTGTCTTGTTGTAATCATAATTCTCAGAGGTTTTTAAAAATAGTTCTTTTGAAATCATTAGACATCTACATTTTTATTCCAATGAATTAAAATAGTTTAGAACTTTCTCTGATTTTCATATAATTCTTCATTTAAAGTTTTAAGACTTTAGAAGTAAATTTTTTCTTTTCCTTTTTGAAAAGAAAAAGTTAAAATATTTCTACTGGTTCAATTAACACCTATTTGATTTTTTCAAATTTATACAAATGTTCACAGTAATATTGATCTCTATGTGAAGCCAGAAACTTGTCCGTGTGCGTGTGTGTGTGTGTGTGTGTGTGAGAGAGAGAGAGAGAGAGAGAGAGAGAGCACATGTGGAAATGTGTGTACTTTGTTCTTCAAATGAACTTTGTGGACATCAATTTCCCATCTTTAAAAAGCACAGTGTTATGGGGCGCCTGGGTAGCTCAGTCGTTAAGCATCTGCCTTCGGCTCAGGTCATGATCCCAGGGTCCTGGGATCAAGTCCCACATTGGGCTCCCTGCTCCACGGGAAGCCTGCTTCTCCCTCCCCCACTCCCCCTGCTTTTGTTCCCTCTCTCGCTGTGTCTCTCTCTCTCTCTGTCAAATAAATAAATAAAAATCTTTAAAATAAATAAATAACTAAATAAAATGAAAAGCAGTGTTAGAAAAGATCTAAGATCTTTTGCAGTTCTATGATTTTGTTCTACTTTTATACAATGTTAAGTATTTGAAAACTGATATAGTGTTAAATGACTTTAAGTGCAAAACATATATACAAAATGCAAGATTTTAATAATTTTATTAGCTATGTAAAATATATAAAATGTTATTATAGCCTTAAATATTCAATTAACAAGTGAACCCTATGCAAACTACTTGGTGCATTCTGAATTTGTCTCACTTTTTCAAAATACCATCTGCCATGTTTCCCTGACCTATCTGGTCTATTGCTTCATTCTGTCCAGTCTGTTAGATGTCCTTCAAGATTTTCTCACCACCATATTATCCATACTGTATTATCAAGCACAGTAGCTATGGTTAACAAAATGAAGGTAGTAAGTGTTCATAAAGTTCTACAGCTCTCCAATATTTCCACTCATTAAAATTTAAAATGCAGGAGCACCTGGGTGGCTCAGGTCATGATCCCGGGGTCCTGGGATCGAGCCCCACATCGGACTCCCTGCTCCGCAGGAAGCCTGCTCCTCCTTCTCCCACTCCCCCTGCTTGTGTTCCCTCTCTTGCTGTGTCTCTCTCTGTCAAAAAAAAAAAAAAAAAAAATTTAAAATGCAGCACAAATCTTTAGTTCTAATTTATTATCCCAGGTCATCAGAAGATGTAAATGGGAAACAAAAATTGTAACTAGTACTTCTGCTACCAAAAGCCCTTTGAAAAAACTAATGATTATCCCTTTTAAAAAAAAAAAACTAGAGAGTGAATGTGCTTATTTGCTAGGCCAAAATAAACAATGCAAATCAACTGGCAACTGGAAACCTACTTGCCATTGTGGCCAGAGCAACAGATAGTGTTCCTAATACCAAACTGCCCTCCAGTTGCAATCGTCCTAAATAAGGATTTTCATTTTTTTCTGTAATTCTAATATAAATGTATGATTTTGTTTTTCCCCTTAACCAAGTTCTTTTTAACCTTTACTATGCCAGCCAGTATTCTGTGTCACCATAAACAGAAGTTTTGTTTCATTCAAGCATTGATTTATTTTATGAAATGTGAAAACGAAACATCTTTAAATTATAATAACTTTACTTTTTAATAATGTGGAATATGCATACAATGTAATATATTAGATATAGAATCAATAATCTTTTCTCAGAGCTACAAAATAAGATGTATCAAGATTTGAGACACCTGAAATATGCTGATGACTCACGCTGGGATCAAACCTGGAGCAAGTATTATGACAGCAAAGCAAAAAGGGATACATTTTGGGGTATATAATTTTTAAGCAAATAAATGTATTTATTGCCAGAGAAAAGTTTTGTCTGTGTAGAACAGAGGAAGGAGTATGAGCTTTATATAGTTAGAGAAAGATCTAGGTTTGACTGTGATTGAGTACAAGAAACTTACCTTGAATGGACTGTTAATTTATCTGTAAAAGGAGGTTAATATATACCACCTGGCAAGGTTGATGTGAAGCTTCATGCATTATAAGGTATGGAATGTGCCTGGCACATAATACATACTCAATAAATACTAGCCATTATGAAATTCACCACATTCATACTTCTATAAAGTATAACAGACAACTGAAAGGATAATAACGTCAAATATGGATGTATAGAAGACACCAGAACACTGTTCAAATGAACAAGTCTAGTAGCAATCTTCAATGTATATAAAAGAAACAAAGGAACATAAAACTCATTGAAGGCATTCTTCTGAGTTTGAATTTGGAGCTGAAGGAAGGGGCTAATAAAATCCAGAAATTACTTTACAATTTATAGGGACAGATTTGTTGACTCTACAGGGAGTCAGAACTGGAAGGCATAACTGAATTGCTCCTGGAAGCTTTTTACAATTTTTTCCCTTTTCTTCTCTTTTCTTTTTTCTTTTCTTAAGAGTACTTATGCCAGGGGTCCAACCCAGACCTACCCCATCAAAATCAATGGGGTAGAGCTGGAGATACATGTACATTTGGGAAAAAGCTCTTCAAAATGTGTTTGGTCCCTGACCTTGTTCAAAAAGCATTGGTTAATGTGTTCGTAAGTTAGATTCTCTGAGTCTTTGTCTCAATCAAATTCCAAATGAATCGTTCATGGTAGTTTCTGGGCCAAGCTGAATCTTGCCCAATTCAAGCTTTAATTTCCTAACAAGTGCATGCAGTACAGATATTATGTAGAAGGTCAAAATTAGAACTGCACTTTTAAATGTCAAATATAAGATCAGCAAAGTTGTTTTGCCATTATGAATACTGAAGAGATTAATATGTATTTTCATCTAAGCAAAGGGCTGAATCATCTTATGTTAGCTATATAAGATTTACTGCAGTTAAGGATATATTTTCATGACCAAAAGATTTTCAAAATCACTTCCACAGTGCTTGAAAACCTAACACTTACTAACATATACAACAAGAGTAAATTTAGCTCAAAAATTACCTTATGGCGGAGGTTATCTCCTCATTACCTCAGCTCTAAAACATCTTTGATTATTTCCTCCACTGGTAGAACCTCTGTCTCCAGATTCCTAATTCTCTGCACTTTTGACTACATTAAGAGAACAGAAGACTTCTAAATTCATTGTACCAACGCATTTTCAGAGTTTCCTTTTTTCTTTTAATCTTGTTTCTACCTCTCTAAATTAATTACTTATTAAATAAGTATTGTTGAATTTTCAACAAATACCTACTCAACATCTTTATGAGGTAAGGGGATACTAACAAGAAAGAGAGAAACTATCCTGTCCCCTCCCAACCCACAGAGTCAAAAACAGAGTGAAGAGCTATATTTCACTTTGGCGGGACACAGAACTACTTTAGCAGGTTGGTCCTGACTTCTGTGCCCTTTCAACAAGAGATGAGACTCTCAGATGCCTTTTGGAAAGCCAAATACTTAAAAGATGATTCTTGCAGAAGCTTATGTGGGCTGGCAAGGGTGAGAGAGGAAAATCTTTTATAAAAGAATTGGACCCATACTGCAAATTTCACGCAATCCAGAGTGTTTTTAATTTTTAAACAGTCTCCGATGTAGGCCAAGAACCAGTGTCAATGAGGAGAGAAGATGAAAGGGGGAGGAGGAGGGAGAGTAGAAGGTGCAGGGGGTGGGACATAAAACTCCTATCACAGACCAATACTGAAGTTAGGTTGGTTTTAAAAAGACCCTCAGACTTGGAATAGAGCTTGTGACTTGACACTGATTAGCCTTGGTTGATACTTGCCCTTCACACCTCCAAATCTGGGCATATTTATTAAACACTCTAGTTCATGCCCTTTAATTAAAAACTGAGGTCACAGAAGCTTAGAGAAGTTAGAAATTAGAAATAAAAAATAAAACTAACTTTAGTTTAAAGGCATTTCAAGTGATAAGGTGGTTTTAGATTAAGTTCAAGCTCAATAAAAGTCAACAATGTGGCTTTGCTTCCCCCAAAAGTTAATGGAATTTTCGGCAGAATTAGTACAAATATATATTCCACATAATAATCCCAATCTCCTTTCACTTCTCTGACTATATCTAGAGAATTGTCATCTATCTGGGTAACACAATCATAGGGTCTTGTTATTTGAGGTCTATCCCGAAGAAGACAGTAAAATAATGTTATGTTGAATGATGAATTAAGGGAAGGAAAACATGCAGCAGGTTGAACAAAAGAAAACAAAAGAAGAGAAAGGACCTTATTACATGAGTGAAGAATCTGAAAGGCTTTAATATTAAAGAGGTCACAATATTTATTTCGTGCATCTATTTTGTGTACCTCCAAAAAAGAGAAATAAGAAAAATGGGTAGAAATTACAGGATGGCCAACTTAGCACATTTCAGTGTACTATGAGGAAGAACTTCTAACAGAGTTGGCCAGAAAGAGAATCGGTTGTTTTGTGTATTAATGGAGGAAATCACAGGGAATTTTTTTCCTTCTGATTTAAGTTGTTTCTGAGAACATTGGTATCTCTAGAGTGATTTTGCTCTAAATGCTAACAGAGTAAAATACTGTTGACTCAAAAATCTTGGAATGGAATTCTGAAAAAAAAAAAAAAAAAAAGAAATATTATATAGTTCAGAGTCTCTGAATCAAAATCAAAGCACCTATTTATGATTAAAATTATAAATAAAAGCTTTTTTGTTTGCTTTTGCTTTTATTTAGTAGGAGGCTGTGGTTAATTCCTTGGGGTTAGGTAATGATATTATTTTAAAGTTATTACTACCCAGAACACAACATTCAAAACATACTAAAATTCCAAAAGAACAGTGTTAGGTTAGCATTTTGACTAACGTAAGTATCTCTAAATAAATTCTTATGCTTTTAAGGTAAAGCAAAGCAAGATAGAATAGTGACTTAATTTTTCCCTTTACAATAAAAAGGGATTAGTGGTCCTTAATAAGAAATTCTTAACTTCGGGGCATCTGGGTAGCTCAGTCGTTAAGTGTCTGCCTTTGGCTTAGGTCATGATGCCAGAGTCCTGGGATCGAGCCCGCATCAGGCTCCCTGCTTGGCGGGAAGCTTGCTTCTCCGAGCTCTCCCACTCCCCCTGCTTGTGTTCCCTCTCTCTCCGTCAAATAAATTAATGAAATCTTAAAAAAAAAGAAAAAAAAAAGAAATTCTTAACTTTGACAAGTACTCAGTTCCCCTCTCAAATTCTATTTACCTGCATCTAGATTCCCTTGGCCATGTAAATGCACTTCCTAAATCAGTGCTTACAAAATGGGAGAAAAAAAATCTCAAGATCCTGGAGCTTTTTAACTTGCCAAGAAAACGCGAATGAGCAGCTAAATTCTGTTCAGAGAACAAATGCCACGTCATATTAATAGCTAAAGAAAGCCATAGTTTATTGGTTTACTGACTAGATAACTAAAACCTTGGATAACAAACTGACAGCGTTTAAGAACAATTCTGTTTCCCAATTTTCTCATTTTATGCGAACAATTCTATGATCATTATGCAATCTCGGGCAAGGCTACTTCTTTTGTGAAATGGGAATCACCAGATTACCTACCCTACTAGGATTTCTGGTGAGACTGTGCAAGAGAATATGTCCTCACATGGCCCTTCCTCAGTGCACACGTAGCAAGTATAACTAGCAAGTATAACTAGCTACTTTCTGTCACAATTAATGTAGGCCTGGCTGTAAGGTTTACTGTGGCTGGCAAATTGATGTGTCAGGAGGTTGATGCCTGTTGGGGACGGAGAGCAGTTGACAAAAAGTTTCCAAAGATGCCCTGTTCATAGAAATTGGATTTAACTTTTGATGGATGTCAATCAGCTAATCTACCAGATAGGCAAAAGCAGTTGGACTTCTGAGGAAGTGTGTTTCTAGACCCTAGAGGGCCTCTCTGTTGAGAGCAGGACCCATGTGACTAAGCATATGGGAACAGAGTATGAGCGCTGAGGGAGATGGGCCTGGCATGACTGCTTGCTCTGGATCTGGTGCTCCAACCTGTCAATTTTTCACTGGTTTATTCATTCAACAAGTATTTCTTAAAAGCCCATCTGTGGCAGGTACTCTTCTAGGTGCTGGAGTAACCAGTGTTTAAGACAGGGTTCCAGCACTCACAGTTTACACTGTGGTAGGGAGAAAAGGACAATAAACAAACCAGATAGGAGTAAGTGCTGTATAGAAAATGAAAATAAGGTGGTATGACGGAGAGGGATGACATTAGCCTGGGTGGTGAAGGAAGGAATCTCTGAAGAAGTGACATGTAAATGGATCCCTGAATGACAAAAGAGTCAGCTGTGTAAAGATGGGGGTAGAGCATTTCAGGCAGAGGCACAGTTATTTCAAAGGCTCAAAGGTAAGACAAAGCTGGCATGATTGAAGCAGCAAGAGAAAACCAGCGTGGCTGGAGAGCCCTGGGTGACAGGGAGACGGGTAGGAGCCAGAGGCAGAGAGGAAGGCAGGAGGGAGGCCAGATAGTGCTTCATATACCAATGTAAAAGGTTTGGGGTTTATTTTAGATGCTCACGAAGAGCCCGAGTAGAAGGGGAATGCATGATTAGATTTCTTTTTAAGACCACTCTGGCTGCTCTTGGGAAAATGAATTGTAGGGGACAGGGATGGAAAGACGCTGGGTGGGGAGGGCTCAAGGGCTAATCAGGAACTTATCCACAGGCAAATGCATTGCAGGGGGATCTAGGCTGTGCTGGCATACCAAATTGCAGACTTACAACAACCAGATCTAGCTCTATCGATAATACTGCCTGTCTTGGTTATAAGTCATTCAGGATCACAGTAGAGCTGTGCTGATTCTTTAATACACTGCTTGTATTCTTCTTAGTTTAACAAACAATTTAGGCAGGTGCACAACCATCTATTTCCTATCATAATTGGCATAGGCCTGGCTGTAAGGTTCTCTGGGGCAGGCCAACTGACTTGGCAATAGAGTTGGATCCTTATGAAGACAGACAGCAGTTGACAGCTTTCAAAGATGTGCAGTAGGATCTAGGGATGCAGAACTTTCAAAATTTTCTAAAGCAGTATTTACTCCTGTACTTACTCATTTATATATGTGTGTCTTAGTCTGCCTGGGCTGCTATAAGAAAATGCCACAGGATGGGTGTCTTAAACATCAGACATTTATTTTCTCACAGTTCTGGAAGATCAAGGTTCTGGTTAATTTGGCTTCTGGAAGAGACTGTGCTCCCAGCTTGCAGACTGCTGCCTTCTCACTATGTCCTCACATGGCCCTTCCTCAGTGCACACATAGCAAGAGAACGCTCATGTGTCTCTTCCCCCTTTTACAAGGACACCAATCCCGTTGGATTAGGATCCCACCTTAATGATCTCACTTACCCTTTATTACCTCCTTATAGGTCCTATTGCCAAATATAGTCGCATTAAGGGTTAGGGCTTCAACATATAAACTTTGGGGGAACACAATTCAGTCCATAACAATGTGTTATTGTCATATGAATTCCTATTTGTATGAGTACATGCAAATATCAATTTGAAACATATATTTGTTATAATTATGTACCACACAGATACTCAGGATATGAAGAATAAGTGTGATCTTAAGGAGTTTAGGAGTCTAGCAGGAGAGACAAACAACTACAACAAAATACGGAATACTACACTAGAAGTATACGTAAATACAAACAGTTCTCTTAAGGAAAAAATGTCAGGGAGCCCTAGGGAGAATAACTGGTATTTATATTAAATTTTATAAAGTGGAAATTCACCAGTGAGGCAGACAAGAAAATCAAGAACTACCTTAAAACCCAATTTCTTTTTTTATTTTTTAAAGATTTTTATTTATTTGAGAGAGAGAGAGCATGAGCAGGGGGGAGGGGCAGAGGGAGAGGGAGAAGCAGACTTCCCGCTGAGCTAGGAGCCTGATGTAGGACTCAATGCCAAGACCCTGGGATCATGACCCGAGCCTAAGGCAGTCACTTAACCGACTGAGCCGCCCAGGTGCCCTCAAAACCCAATTTCTATGAAAAAGGTCTCCCTCTGACTACCTTAGCCTGAAAATATATATCCTTTTACTGAGTTTCAAGAATAATTATTGTTGACATAGTTCATTTGGCCATTTAAGTAGTGCTCAGAGGTATGACTTCTACTATTGAACTATTTAAATCTTTCATTACCAACAACTTTGAATGAGTGCATGCCTTGTTTTCTAACTAGAATGTAGGTTTCTTCAAGGTAAGGATCATATCTGATGAATCCTTCAACAGAGTAGGAGCCTAGATAATAAATGTTGCTTTGATTTGATGAGACTAAAGGATACAGAAGAGAGCTTAAATGTGAGAATCGGAGCTTCACAATCAATTAGGTTCTGACTCCTCACTAATGAAGAGAATAATACTGGTTAATTTCTCTGGGTCTCACTTTTTTCTGGCTCTTACAAGCTCTAAACCTCCATGAACATACTAGTTCAAACTCTTATTCAACAACCCCATCTAATTAGGGGTGATTGTTAAGGGTTCCAGTCTCTACTACTTTTTTTTTTTTTAAAGATTTTATTTATTTATTTGAGAGAGAGAATGAGATAGAGCATGAGAGGGGGGAGGGTCAGAGGGAGAAGCAGACTCCCTGCCGAGCAGGGAGCCCGATGCGGGACTCGATCCAGGGACTCCAGGATCATGACCTAAGCCGAAGGCAGTTGCTTAACCAACTGAGCCACCCAGGCGCCCTCTACTACTTTTGATAGTCTCCTTTCTTGTTCAGACTTTATATAACAACTAAAAGGCCATAAAAATTCATTCAATATTATATTTAACATAAAAGGGGGAGAGGGAGGGTAACTAAAAACAATTCAATGATCAATCCTTAAAGTTTAAATTTTAACCTTAAAATACAGTTAAAATCTTTGTTAACATCTAGTACAGCACAACTAATTGTTCTACTTCAAGTAAATTACAGGGAAGACTAGGACAGGTAACACTGGCAAACAAATTAAAAAATACTAACTTTTGCTTTCTAGTGATTAGATTTAAACATATGG
The DNA here is from genome assembly GCF_029215605.1 of Mirounga angustirostris. NCBI lineage: Eukaryota > Metazoa > Chordata > Mammalia > Carnivora > Phocidae > Mirounga > Mirounga angustirostris. The sequence continues at coordinate 53,540,457 of NW_026991712.1, read as the reverse complement.
TTTAAACATTTCACAATACAGTATTTATATATAAACAAAAATACTCCAATGCTAATGTAAAACATTTAAGTTTTGCATCTTCTATTTTGTAACAAAACCTTATCCTAAAAGAACAAGTGGGCTAAGAAGAAGCAATTCAATTAAAAAGTATTTTCTCCAACAATTCTGAAATAGACTAGTTTAGTAATTGTAAAAATGAAAGAAATTAAAAAAAAGAAATCGTTCCATTTGAAAAGTGGTTACAGTTCTAACTTTATAGTGGCAAACTCCTTTGTTAGATCACATTAAATAAATTGGTTGTTAAAAACTAGTGCTAGCAACAAGTAATTCTGATGTCCAAGTATGGGACAAGCTCCATGACCACAAAATGATGCCAGTTCTACCTTTTAAATACAGTTTGCCAAGAGGAGTGTGTTATTAGCCAGGCTTGGGTGAAACAATCCGCTGCCCACAAAGCTACTTTAATGTACTGTCTCTATTGAAAATCACAGCAATCCAACAATACATGACGATACTTTCCCATCACTGCAGCAATTCCCACCACAGGCAACACTTTGTCTCCAACAAAGAGGGCTCACATTCTATGTCTGCAAAAGCCCCAGTCCTGACTAGTACTGTATGGCTGCCAAGAGGAACATCTGTGTGCTCCACAGTACACAGCGCTGGCTCTTTTTTCTCTGTTTTCTTCTTTTTTATCTCCTAGACAATAAACTTTGTGATTGCTTGGTAAGGAGATTGTCTTTCATTCCTTTCCTCTTCCTTTTATTTATTTGTTTGTTTGTTTGCTTAACATGACAGGCAAACAACTACATCTGCCATCTATTATTACTTTGAGTCCAAATCCTGAACACGTAGTAAAGTTAATTTGTTTTCTGACTTCATTTGATCTTAGACTTGTGATCCTCTGAAAATTGCTGACTTTAAAGTTGAGAACCCTAATAAAAAGCCACTCAATTCTCAGAATATTCTAGAACTTTATTTATATTTAGAAAGTCATAAATTGAAATAAAATACGAAAGAACGGCAATATAGTCTCAAGAATAAAAAACGTGTAAACTACACATTCCCTGTAGAAAACTTACAATATAAGCTATTAGTTCCCTAAGAATATTACATTTTGGTATTTTATACCACAAAAGACTTCTGTTATGTTTACCTTTACCTCAAATCAATATTTGGGCTTAAAGAAGTAAAAAAAAAAAAATTAAGGCACACCAAGACATAAATGAACACAGAATATAATTAGCAATTTCCCAGAGATAAAGGACATGTTAGGCCCCCAACTTCTATCTGCTCCCCAAACAAAAGAAAAAAAATGCTCAATTTTATTATTAATCAAATTAAATCTAGATACTTTTGCTATTGATATGATTAATATTTGAAAATGGAATACCTATGTTTGCAAAGGAACAGACTAGCTGGGATTTTAAACCAGTACTACTACCTTTCTAGAGAGCAATTCCGCAATATGAGTGTTTATACCAGTTGGCCCAGAATTTTACTTTTAGGATTTTAACCAAAACAAGTGAGAAGAGATGGACATCAAGATGTTTACTATAGGGCGCCTGGGTGGCTCAGTTGGTTAAGCGACTGCCTTCGGCTCAGGTCATGATCCTGCAGTCCCGGGATCGAGTCCCGCATCGGGCTCCCTGCTCGGCGGGGAGTCTGCTTCTCCCTCTGACCCTCCTCCCTCTCATGCTGTCTCTCATTCTCGCTCTCAAATAAATAAAATCTTTAAAAAAAAAAAGATGTTTACCATAGCTTAAGAACAAACAATTTAGAAAGAGCCAAGTATCTAACCATAGCAGATTTGTTAAATAAATTAGGATACATCTCTACAAGGAATACTATACAACCAAGAAAAAATATAGTTTAAGAGACTATATGATAAAAGTATTTTTACTGTATAGTTAATAAATGAAAATAGGTTATAAAATATGAGATATGATGGTAACCCACCTTTTAAAAAATATGCTTGCTACGGCGCCTGGATGGTTCAGTCGGTTAAGCATCTGACTCTTAATTTCAGCTCAGGTCATGATCTCAGGGGTCGTAAGACAGAGCCCCGTATCAGGCTCCATGCTCAGCAGGGAGTCTGAGATTCTCTCCCTCTCCCGTGGCCCTCCCCTCACTCACAAAAATAAATTAATTAAAAAATCTTTTAAAAAATATCCTTGCCCAGAAAAAATTAAAATGTTAATAATAGTATTATTTCATGGTGACATGACAAATTTCTCTATTTTGTAATAAATATGCTCTTAGTTTCAGAACCAGTGAAAAGCCCCTAAATTACTGCCTTCTTAAATGATGCCAAAATTTAATTTATTATCACTAATAATAATGGAAATAAAGGGTAACTCATTTCTTCTTAAAGATATATTATGTGTTTGGGCGCTTGGGTGGCTCAGTTGGTTAAGCATCTGCCTTCAGCTCGGGTCATAATCCCAGGGTCCTGGGATGGAGCCCTGTGTCAGGCTCCCTGGTCAGTGGGGAGCCTGCTTATCCCCTTCCCTCTGCCCCTCCCCCCAACTCGTGCATGCGCACACTTTCTCTCTCTCAAATAAATAAATAAAATCTTTTTTTAAAAAGATACCTTATGTGTTTTCAAAACCTGTTCCACTGAAAATCATATAAAACTTCACATGACAGCTATAGCAAGAGACAAGTAGGAAGAGGGAATTAGTACTTAAGGGACTGGGAATGGAAAAATCTCATAGTTTATCATTTTAAGTAGTAGTGGACAATCACAAAATTATAGTTCAGAAAGTTTAATGAAGATAGAGCTGACTTACACTACTTTACATAGCCTGAAAGACCAGTCCATGTGACGTGCATCTCTCAGTTTTAGTAGACTGAAAAAACATCAACAACAGATAACTATAATTTGTGTGTGTCATCACTGATAGAAATGGAGTAAGTGGAAAATAATGAAATGTTTTATTTCTTAAATCAAAGATAATACAGAGTGTATTTTTACCTTTCATAGTTTGATAGTGCCTTACACTATAAAACTGGGTTAGAAAGGAATCACTTTCTGCTTTTATTTATTTATTTTTTTTAAAGGTATTCTCTAATACTTTACATTTAATATGCTTACTCTCCTCTGACATCTTGCATAGGAGCCAGGAAGCTACAAAGAGAAGATCTAATGAGTTCTGAAACCATGTAAAATGTGGACTTAATCCCTTGATTTATATTGTTCTTTTTCCATGACACATTTTGTAAACTAGTATTAAACCACATAGCTGTCTGTGATTCTGCTAACCTGTCCATGTATTTCTTTTGGAAAAAAATAATTTTTTTAAAATGGCCAAAAAAAGTGTTTCCAAAGCAGCTATTAAATAAATGAGAGAGACAGAGCTGTACTCTATTAAGTGATACTGATTTACTACATGGTGTTTAAAAACCATCACCGGAGGGACGCCTGGGTGGTTCAGTCAGTTAAGCATCCGACTCGTGATTTTGGCTCAGTTCATGATATCAGGGTCCTGAGATAGAGCCCTTGTCAGATTCCATGATCAGCAGGGAGCGTGCTTGAGATTCTCTCCCTCTCCCTCTGCCCTTGCCGCACTGGCACTCTCTCTCAGAAAAAAAAAAAAAAAAAAATTAAAAACCATCACCAAAAAAGCAATGAAAAAAAGTACCTGGTTTGTGATCTGGATTTCTCCTCACTGTACACAAGCAGAGTTCATGTTATATTTTTCTTTCTTTTTAAAGATTTTATTTATTTATTTATTTGACAGAGAGACACAGCGAGAGAGGGAACACAAGCAGGGGGAGTGAAGGGGGAGTGAAGGGGGAGAAGCAGGCTTCCCACGGAGCAGGGAGCCCGATGCGGGGCTCGATCCCAGGACCTTGGGATCATGACCTGATGACACTTAACCAACTGAGCCACTCAGTTGCCCCTATTCATGTTATATTTTTAGAGTATTCTTATTATAGAAGCCAATTAATCTGTTTTCTGTATTCAGTAGTATACCACCAAATCATGTTCATAAATAAAGGCAAACTAGACAAATGAAGACCTGTCAACAAATAATACAACTTTTAAGAACATATAGACTCCTTCTGATTTAATTACTAAATAAACGTACTGTGGGGGAATGCTTGTCTATCAAGTGAAATGTAATGCCACATTACCAAGACAAGGTGGGGGATATGCCATAGATACACACATGCCTTCACTGAACACTGAACTTTTTTTTAATGGAGCTTTATTTAACTCCTACTATTTACATGTTATTTCACTTATCTCACACAAACAACTTTCAAGATAGATGTTACTATCACAATTCTCCAGGTGAAAAAACTTTCCCAAAGTCATACAGATAAAAAATAGTACAGCTCAAGATTCAAACCCTGATCTCTCTGATTCCAGTCTGTGTTCTTTTCACTGTGTTATTGGGTCAAGAGAAGTAAAATGATTGAATGCTAACATTTTGTGACACGTTATGGGTTGAAGTTTTAGCAGTGAATCTCTATTTGTTGCCAGTGTTTCCTCTCTCCCCAAAGACACTGGTAAAGTCCATTTGTTCAGACAAGTTAAATCCAAACTAAAGTGTTTGACATGAGAAAACTGGTAGAGGAAATGGGGGGAAAAAAAAAGAAGAGAGAGAGAGAGAGGGAGGCAAACCATAAGAGACTCTACTGAGAGGTGATGGAAGGAGGTGGGTGGGGGATGGGCTGAATGGGTGATGGGTATTAAGGAGGGCACTCGTGATGAGCACTGGGTATTGTATATAAGTGATGAATCACTAAATTCTACTCTTGAAGCCAGTATTACACTGTATGTTAACCAAGTAGAATTTAAATATAAACTTAAACATTTTTTTCATAAAAATTTAATGAGGAGAATTGATAGGAAACTGGACAATTTTTTTTTTTTTTTTTTTGCAAATCTGTCAAAAAGGTACATTAATTGACTGTCAAGTTGACCTAATTGATTTCTAGAGAAGCTGGACTATCAGTTCAGTGATATAAATGGGTTTTCTGTTCGGGGAACTCTGATACAATCACACACATAAATTAAAAAAGAAACAAAATAGTGTTTATATGCATTTACAAATATTAAGTGAAGCCAAACATTTAACATAAAATCTAAGAGTGGAGGACTCTTAGGATATGCCAAGCCAGCTATGAGAGTGGGGAGGAGCGTGCTGGGGTGTTCTGTGTTGACTATTGCTCTGACTTTCCGTTTCTATCCACATGTACTAGCAATCACAGTTTCAGAGACACTTACTGAAAGATCAGGGCAGAGTTTCTCTACAAATTCCTAAGAATGGATTCGTTTACCTCACCTGATTTCACTAATGACTTTCATCCTTCCCTTCAAGAAAACTTTGTTCAGACTGAAAAAAAAAATCTTTTGTGGTCACACCTCATCCTTACACATTTGAAAGCAGGACACACTCCTTTGACAAAGTTGTTGCTGGCTGAGCGACATACTGATTACTTAAGTATCATCATGATGCAGTCATGCAATCAAACATTTCATATGTCATCAATCAGCCCATTATTTTATTGATCCTTTTGCCTACATGATGGTTTTAACGCAAAAAGTTTACCTAATCAGAGATACACATACTTACTTGCCCTTTTAGGTCGCTGTGACCATAACTGCATGTAAAAATTTATTGTGCATGCAATAAATTATTTTTGTAATAAAAATAAACAAAAAATCAGCCTAGGTTCCATCATCATTAAGAAACTGTTACTAAGTATTCTTTTAAGGAAATTCCTTTTAAGGAGGACACCTTTTAGTTTTCTGGTCTCTTTCCACAATGTTATCAATTCCTCCTGCCATGCTGGAACCTGCCTCAATTTCCCACATGGCTTTTTTTTTTTTTTTTAGTGTTCCATGATTCATTGTTTGCGTGTAACACCCAGTGCCCCATTCAGTACGTGCCCTCTTTAATACCCATCACCAGGCTAACCCATCCCCCCACCCCCCTCCCCTCTAGAACCCTCAGTTGTTTCTCAGAGTCCATAGTCTCTCATGGTTCGTCGTCTCCTCCTCTGATTTCCCCCCCTTCATTTTTTCCTTCCTGCTATCTTCTTTTTTTTTTTTTTAACATAAAATGTATTATTTTTTCAGAGGTACAGGTCTGTGATTCCCACATAGTTTTTAGAAGTACTCCTCTTTGTTGGGAAACCAAATAATCTTATTAAGAAATACATGTTAATGAGGGTTGATAAAGCTCTTTATAAAAAGGGTCAGAAACATCAATTCTGAATTTTTAGCAAGTACTTGAAGTAGTTGGGGGATGTACTGAAGGCTGATTTCGGGGCCTCATCCGCAGATATTCTGATTCTTTACATTTGGAGTGAGATTAATGGATTACATACCAAGCAGAAATGTCTGGTAAGAAGATACCGGGTTCTAATTCAGAGGTTCTGTGGCCACTGTTTTTAGAACGCCACATTATTTTCAGATTCTTTCCTCTGTTTTGGAAAGCTGTCACTACAGGAGTCCTACTCTAGACAAACTACTTCTAAGGTTTCTCTTATATAGTATGCTTTCGACCTCAGTCTTGCAGGATGGTTATATACTACAAAATTCTGAAAGAACAACAGACAAGTGATTAAGAAGCCCTGCCTTTATTTCACAGCAAAAGCATCTATACAGCAGAGTCTTTCTTTCTTCACCATCTCCAAAGTTGCGTGTAGTTTTCCCACAGTATCGGATTGCTGGTTTAGGTACACACACAACCTAGGTGATAATTCACTTAGATTTAAACTACTTTCTTCAAAGCCGACTTTTCCAAACAATGCATCATCTACATTTTAAATGCTAGGTGAAATTCTACCACCACTCTCAAAAAAAGGGGACAAGGAGGTGCATTGTATTGGACAAAAGAAATGGAGGAAAGTATTGACAGTACAAGCAATCTATAGTACCCTTGGGTAGAAAGAATTGTTGAAAAGAGTTTTCTCACACATGAAAAGGCAATGAAGCTCACAACATTGATTATATTTCATGATTTTTTGGACCCAGTATTGAAATACCTGAAACGAAACCATCGTTTGTAAATAGGTATAATCCCTTCTTCTTACTAATAGACAAATCAGTGATATAAACCTATGCTTAAAAATAAAATTTAAATTTTAAATCAGATTAACGAGATGCTAGTCCCAAGATGCTAGAAAAAAATATGTCTTTGAGAAAAAGTGAGACATATAATCTTTGGTAGTTAATTTATAAATTTAATCATTTAGAGAAATACATGAAAGGGGTGCCTGGGTGGCTCAGTCGGATGAGCCTCAGACTCTTGATCTCAGCTCAGGTCATGATCTCAGGGTTGTGAGATCGAGCCCCATATCAGGCTCCACATCAGGCTCATGCTCAGAACGGAGACTGCCGGAGATTCTCTCTCTCCCTCTGCCGCTCCCCTGCTCACACTAACTAACTAACTAACTAACTAACTAACTAACTAAATAAATAAATAAATAAATAAATAAAATCTTAAAGTAATACATGAAAATCCTCAAATCTTTTAGTCCTTCCTCAATCCCAAATGAGGCAGTATAACATCTTGATCCATTACTCCCTCTATTCTTTCAGATCACCAGTTGAAAAAAGATGCTCAAATAGTACAAAGCTGTAACTACTATTCTATTTTCTCTGTATATAACACATTGTGTTTGTATAAACTTAAAGCCAGAGATCTTCAACATTCACTTCCCCACACTACACAACTGTTAAGAAAGACATCTGTGGAACAAAACAAACTAAATGTAGTCTAAAAATTACATTCTTGAGGCTCTCTGAGAAGTCACCTAGTCAAACTTCCTGCCCTTAGTCCTCCTAAATCAACATGCTGCTTATAATGAAACTCAGACTCTTCCAAGATTTTAGACTCAACTTTTTAAGTCAAATTAGCTAGCATGATTTTGAAAGGTTTGGTTTTAAGTGTTAAAAAATTAAGTTCAGGGGAGCCTGGGTGGCTCAGATGGTTAAGCGTCTGCCTTCAGCTCAGGTCATGATCCCAGGTCCTGGGATTGAGTCCCATGTCAGACTCCCAGCTCAGCAGGGAGTCTGCTTCTCCCTCTGCCTCTCTCCCCTGCTCATGCTTTCTCTGTCTCTCTCTCTCTCAAGTGAATAAATAAAATCTTAAAAAAAAAGTTAAATTCATTACAAAAGGTAAGTCACTTGGAATGAAAGAGAAAACTGTTTCAACAATTTAATCAGATCTGAAAAGAGAAGGTAGATATGTATATCTTCCATTTTATTATTCAGCATAATTTATGACTTGAATATTATAAATTAGAGAGAAAGAGATTAAGATGAAAAACATTTTTCATGTTCATGCTCATGCTAATTACTCTGACCAGCTGCTATGGAAGAAGGCAAAGCATATGGGGTGCCTGGGTGGCTCAGTTGGTTAAGCATCCAACTCCTGGTTTTGGCTCAGGTCATGATCTCAGGGTTGGGAGATCAAGCCCCGAGTGGGATGGGCTCCACACTCTCAGTGCAGAGTCTGCTTGAAATTTTCTCTCCCTTTGTCCCTTCCCCTGTGTGCATGCATTCTATAAATAAATAAATAAATAAATAAATAAATAAATAAATAAATAAATAAATAAAAATTTTTAAAAAGAAGGTAAAGCATAGTATGTGCATTTAACTTATTTTAAGATTTTTTTTTTTTTTTTTATTCATGAGAGACAGAGAGAGACAGAGGCAGAGGGAGAAGCAGGCTCCCCGCGGAGCAGGGAGCCTGATGCGGGACTCGATCCCAGGACCCTGGGATCATGACCTGAGCCGAAGGCAGACGCTTAACCGACTGAGCCACCCAGGCGTCCCTAACTTATTTTAATGTGGTCAGCTGGCAAGGAAATTTGTTGAGGAGGTTAATAAGTAAGCTAAATCGGATAAATCACCTGGAGATCTAAGACTCAACTAGTGCACACAGCTTCCTACTGAGGTGACAAGAGATCTGAGCACAGTGAACTTAAAATTGCAGAGTAAAAACTAGAACATATTTGAGTTGCTTGAGGAGGTTCAGGGACTATATTTTAATTCCACAGAAGTGGGTAAATAGATGGCAACAGAGTCCACACTGACTCCCTGGCCGATCCAGGCTGCACACTCAAGGAAGTGTGGTGGGAAAAGGTGGAAATAAAGTCACATTTTCAAGAGATTCACAAGTTGTCAATAGCAGGAACAGTGCTTTATACTTACCTCAGGATAGCTCAGTTGCAAGAACTGACTATGCTCAAATTAAAGACATGACTGACATCTCTGGGATTTTGAGGATGAGGACGAGTCTCAAAATCCCAGAATTATCCCCAAATTTCTGGCTAAATGAGCAACTGCAGGCAATGTCCACATCCATCTGGTTCTGTAACACTAGTTTCTCTCATGAAATTTCTGTCAACAAAGCTGAGAGGACCAGTCCTGGAAGCCTAAAGTCAGAGCTGTTACGAGGTCAATGTGAATTTACCCAACAGTTCTCAAGTGCGTTCCCGGACTTCATCAAAACTGATCTCTGGACAACACTAGACCAGTATTTGTGCACTTTTATCATTTAAAGTTAATTAAATTGGTCTTTTAAAATATTAAAAAATTAGGGCGCCTGGGTGGCTCAGTTGGTTAAGCGACTGCCTTCGGCTCAGGTCATGATCCTGGAGTCCCGGGATCGAGTCCCGCATCGGGCTCCCTGCTCGGCAGGGAGTCTGCTTCTCCCTCTGACCCTCCCCCTCTCATGCTCTCTCTCTCTCTCTAAAATAAATAAATCTTTAAAAAAAATAAAGAGGGCACCTGGGTGGCTCAGTTGGTTAAGCGACTGCCTTCGGCTCAGGTCATGATCCTTCAGTCCCAGGATCGAGTCCCACATCGGGCTCCCTGCTCAGCAGGGAGTCTGCTTCTCCCTCTGACCCTCCTCCCTCTCATGCTCTCTGTCTCTCATTGTCTCTCTCGCAAATAAATAAAATCTTAAAAAAAATAAATAAATAAATAAAAATTAAAAAATTAATAAATATTCTTAAATTTTCTAATAAGGTATTATAGCCATAGTTAATATATAAAAAACCCGTCATATGCTGTCCATAGATAAAAGGTTTGACTCTGTAGCCCACTTTTGAATAAAACAAACAAAAAACCCACAGCTGTATGTCCCAGTCCTAAATTAGTCAGGAAGGGGAGATTCTGAAAAAAAGAGAAAGAAAGAGAGAAACAGAGAAAGAAAGAAAGAAAGAAAGAAGGAAAGAGAGAAAGAAAAGGAAAAAAAAGAAAAGAAAAGGCTACCAGGAAACTCAATTAAAACTACTTCAATATCCTTCCATTAATTACCTATATTTTTAGGAGGAATCAATAGCCCCATTTCATTTGAACTGGCCAAGATCTAAGATTAAAAGACTTCCCCCTGCCAATTGTCTTTTTCATACTTCTGTTAAATTTTGTTGCTAATACCAAGTGCTATTTCCCCAGCTGTGAAGTCAGACCAGCAGCTGCCTTAGCAAACCATGCCAACACCACACCAGTACATAAAGACAGCTGCCTTGCCTGTCCTTACAGATGAAAGAAGAGTGCTAAAGGCCTAGAAAAATCTCCAGCACTGGCAATGGCTGTGAAGGCAGCTGCGTGCCTGTCATACTGTTATAGAGTGTGCTATGTGACAACAGACATAAGAAATGAAGAAAAGAATAAATACAACTAATTTTTACGGATAACACATATTTCCAAATTATTTTATTTATGGGCTATGACATTATTTTTGACAATTTTATTTTTAGATTGCTCAGCATTCTATGCACAGAAGCAAAACCTTACTATTTATAAACACTTATGTAAGTCCTAATTTCTACTTTAACAAACTAAGCAATAAAGCATCTTGAAGATTTGTATCCAAAATTTTAAGTTACTAACAGCAATTGATTTTTCTAACATTAGTATTGTTATAAAGCTTCAAAAATCTGAGAATCATACCAAGATACAACAGAATTTGAGGCTGGCAATGATCTGGTGGGAACTAACATTTCCAAGAAAGACTGTTTTGTTTCATTAAAATGGACCTCTTTCCATACATTCAGAATGGATTAAAAGCCTACATAAAGTTTGTAGGCAGAACTGATATTTGTATTTCTCTTTTAGGAAATATTTTTACTTAAAAAAATACTGACTATACTTGATCATGATGTCTGCAACTTACTTTGACATATTAAAATATATACATTTCAGAGGGTGGTCAATTGTAGTCATAATAAAAATCCATATTCTAGGGGTGGCTACTATAAGTGCCTCTGTTGTCTATATTTATGTAGACAACTGAACCTTGGCTAATTACTACATTAAATGTCAGAGAAGGTCTCACTGGTGAAAACAGTGGGCTATAACTAGCATGAATATTAAAAATAGGGCCCCATTTTTTAAATAAAAAGCATTTGCAAAATATGGACTGGCTAAACAGTATTTTAACAACTTGCCCCAGCCTTTCATAAAAAAAGCATAGGAATTCACTAGAGCATGGATCCTTTTCCCTTATGGATGATGCCCCCCTTTAAATTAAATACTTCTCTATCCAGCCATGAATGTGGAGGATTCTATTTGCCAGTTGCTGGTATGAAGAGAGCAGAATTTTCCCTTATGTGACCCCTTTCTGCCATGTTGGTCAAAGCCTCTCTGAGGACTCAGAGATGGGGTTTCCTCAGGTTCCAAAAACTGCCTTGTGCCTGCTTGTTAATATTTGGTTAATAAATCTCTATATATGTGTCCATATGTGCAACAGAATTTGTCTGATACTTGCTTTTAGAATTTGTCTTGAGATTTTGCTAAAAACAGGGCATGACCACACTGGCTTAGGTCAGTGTGGAACAGTAGTAAGGTATGTATTAAACACTTAAAAATAATCCTATTTAAAGCCACGATCTTGCCAAACACAAAATTTCAAATCAACATATGACTATTACTATCAAAGCACATTTATTAATAATATAGTTAGATTGATCTGCATAAGAACATACGACTTTACACCAAAATGTATAAAGCATAGTAAGTTTCAATGGAGCCAGTATGTAATTTTGCAAAGTCTAGCATCCTGGTCACGTGGAAGGCCATTCAGAGATCTGTTATAGCTTATTAGGGAAAAGAATACACACAAACACACAAGAACTAAAGAGATGATAGAGCCTGGCCAATAAAGCAATATATTTTATAAATATTAGAGAGAACTGAGAAGAATAAACAGCCCTTAAGAGAACACCTAACTATATGTAGGAAACTTGGTATACAATAGAGAAAGCATTTTGGGGCACCTGGGTGGCTCAATCAGTTGGGCATCTGACTCTTGATTTCAGCTCCGGTCATGAGCTCAGGGTCATGGGATTGAGCCCCGCATCAGGCTCCGTGCTCGGAGCAGAGTCTGCTTGAGATTCTCTCTCTCCCTCTGCTCCTCCCCCCACTCACACTCTCCCCTTCTCTCTAAATGAATGAATAAATAAAATCTTAAAAAAAAAAATAGAGAAAGCATTTTACATTTGTGAAAGAAAGAATGGGCTATTCAATAAATCATACTAGGAAAATTGGCTATTTATCTGGAAAAAAAAATTAGATCCCTATGTCAAACCATACATAAAAATAAGTTACCTAATGGGTACAGGGTTTCCTTTGGGGTGATGAAAACTTTTGGAATTAGACAGTGGTAATGGTTGCATAACACTGTAAATATATTAAATGCCATTAAATTGTATACTTTGCAATGATTAAAATGTTAAATTCTATTTTTTATTACAATAAGAAAAATAAGTTGCAGATATATTACAAAATGAAAAATCAAGTTTTGAATACAATAAACACAAGGGAAATGTCTGTTTGACCTCGGGGTAGGAAAGGCTTTTCCAGATAAGACACAAAATACTATTATTCCAGCTGCATAACAAAATTACCCTAAAACTCAGTGACTTCAAAGAACAACAATCATTCATTTTGTTCAAGAATCTGAAATATGGGCAAGGCTCAGCACGGACAGCTCATCTCTGCTCCATGCCATGTCACTGGGATGGTCTGACCGGAACTAGAGAATCCATTTCCAAGGTGGCTCACTCATGTAGATGGCAAGTTAGTACTGGCTGTTGGTTCTTGTCTACGTGTACCTTTCTGCAGGGTTTGGGCTCCCTCACAGTATGATGGCTATATTCTAAAAACATCCTAAGAGACAGGAAGTGGAAAAGGCCGGTTTCTTAAAGCCTGGGCCCCCACATCTGGCACAGTGTCACCTCTGCTATATTCTATTATTCAAGGAATCACTTAGCCCAGTGTTAAGGGGAGATACAGACTCTCTTGATGGAGGAATGTCAAAGGGTTTGGGGGCCATGTTTTAAGACTACACAGCAACTCATAAAGGAAAAGATAGCACAGCTGACTATATCAAAATTTAAAACCCCTGCATGACAAGTTACTGTGAAAAAGGTAAAATATGAGATAAACTGAAAAGAGGGAATTTGTAACACATGTAGGAAGGAATTAATATGCAGAATACACAAAAACTATAAATCAGTGAGAAAAAGGTAAACTATCAAATAAAAAATGCATGAAGACTATGAACAGTCAATTCATGGGAGAGGGACCTCAACAGCCAACAGACATGAAAAAGATGTTTAATATCACTTTATAGAGATTAGGAAAAAGCAGATCAAAATATCCCACATTAGACTGTCAAAATAAAGTCTAAAAATTTCCTCAAGTTTAGTGAGTACGTGAGAAAATGTGGACCACCATAAACTCTGGGTGTAAAATGGAGTAAAAACATTAGAGTGTAATTTGGCAGTATCTAATAAAATAGAGTATGTATACACAGTCTTCAACCCAACATTTAAGTTTCCAGGTAATAACAGGCAACAAATGCATTTGTCCCTGGAGACATGTATAAAGAATGCTAATGTTCATAATGTTCATAAATAATTAAAAATTAGAAACCACCTAAAGGTTCATCAATAGGGAAAAGTATAAATAATAACTGGGATATATTTATAGAATGGAATTTATATTGCAGTTAAAATGAATGAACTAGATCTCAATGTAGATTCTTAGATTTCAAAAACATGTTGATCAAAATGTTACAAAGTGACACAAAATTAAACACAAACAAAAACACATATAAAGCAGTATGTATTTTTTATGGTTATGTATACACATAGCAAAAATATAAGAACCTGAAGTATATGCTACACATTCAAGATGGTAGCCGCCTCTGGAGAGAAAGGTAAATATAAATAGTACAAGGAAGCTGAACAAAGTAAAGATACCAGAGAAAACTAGCTGTTCATCAAAGATTTGTATGCCCTCTTCATAAGCTGTTGCCAGGAGGCCAAGGATTTTATTTCCAAGCACCCTTACATCTAGATGTGGTCCTGTGACTTTTCCTCACTAATGGAATATGAACAGAAATGAGGCATTGTCACATGAAGACCAAGGACCTGAAACAGTGGGAGCGCCTTCCACAATCTCTCTTTGCTTTTCCATCTGCTTATTATGCATGAGCACTATGACCTTGGAAACCATGTGCTGAAGGTGGTAGAGTCCTAAAATGGAAAGAGTCTGGCTCTTTATATCCCCACATGAAATGCCAGCTACCAACCAGGAATAGTTACATGGCAGTGCTCATGTGAGTGAGAAATAGTGGTAAGCCAGTAGAATTCTGGGATTTGTTTCAGTTTAGCTTCACCCAACTATATAAAAGGGGACTTCCATTTTTTTTAATCTACTGATATCTGTTTCTTTGATTAAAAGGAAGTCTGAAGTAAAATCACCACCACCACAACCACCAAAATGTCAGAGTCTGTTAATTCTAGGTGGTGGACATTCAGGCAGCTGTTATACTATTTTCTGTAGTTTTGCATTTAAAAAGAAATTTTATTAAGAAAGATTCAAGAGAGTTGGCCATTCCTCTAATATTTTATAGGAACACTGTATTTTTATTGTAGTTTACATTTCCAGTGTGGCATACTCCTGTAAGTTATGTTCTCCCCAGAAGTGCCATTCTGGCCAATGTATTTAGAAAACAGAAATAAAAAGCATAAAAATTAGGAAGGGGGCAGATATGTTTTGTTCACAGATGATGGTGGCCCTGGAAAATCCAAAACAATCAAAACAATAAGTAATACAAACTATAAATTTAGGAAGGCAATTAGATACAAATTTAATACAAAATCAAGCAGTCTTCATAATATACAAACAAAAATTAGAATAAGACACCACTGGCAATAATAACAACAAAAAGATAAAATACCTGGGAATAAACATAAAACACGTACAAGATCTCCATGAAAACCAACCAGCAGACTCTGGAATGAACTTGTTTTAAAAAAATTATTTTTGGAATGCTAGCATTTTGTTAAGGGTTTTTGCATCCAAGTTCATGAGCGATATTAGTCTGTAGTTCTCTTTTTTGGTGACACTTTTGTCTGATTTTGGTACCCGATACTTATTTTCTCTTATCCTTATGAGTTGACAAAGAGTAGGAAATCAAACAGGGCAGGATAAGCTTGCTTGTGCTTGACCATCAGTAGCCGAGTAAAAAAATTACATCAACGAATCAATATAAAGTAGTAGTTTGGTTGAACTCTGGAAGCAAAAACAAACCCCTAAATTTTAATACAGATCCTGTCACCACAATTATATTTTATTAAATATTATCCTTGAATTCCACCTTCTCAGGTATCTCTTAAGATCAGATATTATATAGTATAATAATATGTGTATTATAGTTCTTGGCATAATATATTTACATAAGGGCTAGTTCACAATAATTGTTGTTCTCCTCAAATGACAAAACAATCATTTTTTATGGCTCTCATTTTGTTGATGGGAAAATGATTTGTCAACAAACACCAAGTCTCTGGGATGGGAGGGAGCCTGACTTAATGGAATCACCAACTAAAAATAAAATACTGGATATGATCATAAAATTTGATTAGCGTTTCCTTATTTCATCTTCTTGATCTCATTCTTCTACCCCAAGGGTACAACTATAAAAGTTTTCATACTTCATACATTCTTTCAAACAATACTTTTATATTATCAATAAAACATCTGCTTACTTAATTTTTTGGTGGTGATCTTTATTTTTAAGGAGCTTGAATTAAACAAAGTCCCTGGTCTTCAACGTATTTCTCTGGCAGCCTTTCTCAACTGGGGTTCACCAGACAATTAAGCCCCACAGAAAATGACTTCAATGACTTTCTTCTCAATTCTCCCAAGGATGATAAGCATAAGAAGTTAACTCATTATATAAAATGTGTTAGGACATTAGGGCATAATTCTCTAGCAAAACCTTTACTGAAAAAAGTTACCTGGTAATTCTTTCAAAATGACCTAGGTAATATAGTAATAAGATTTATCTGTAAACTGTAATATATGTAACAATAATTAAGTGTCTTAGATATATGAGTGAAAATAAGAATAATTTCACAAAAATCTAAAAGTATCTTTACTAATATAGTTAGAATAAATGTCTTGTGCTATCTGAAGTAAAATTTTGAGTGTAGGGGCTTTTCCTTATCAGACTAAATGACAAGTGCTAACCAATGTTAAATAAATAAATCCTTGCCGCTAACCATCCTGGAGTATCCAATGTGAATTCAGACATCTGCCCTTGTGAGTTGTACTTTGGGGCTAATATTCCAAATCACTGCATTTTCTCTGGTCATGGCATCTTACAGCAGACACTGTTGATTCCCAACTTATTACCTACTCTTCTCTCTCACTTCCATTTCTTCCTTTCTGACAAAGCCCCATTTTGAATGTTCAGGAAGCCACCCTGATATTTGTCAGGGTGGCTGGCTATAGTCCCAATCCCAAGGAGATCTTAGCTTAGTAGGAGTAAGAGTATGACCTTAGTAAGTATGATACTTAGTAAGAGTATGACCAGTGCAGTCACTCAGGGCCTCATGCACCAAAAGGCGCTGTGCTTGCAGTTTAATGCTCTGTGGTCGCTGACCTGAAATTCTTAAGAACTTTATCTTTGCATTTGTGTTTTATAAGTGAAATATGATGGAACAATGGTGCATGGACTGGAGCCCTGGCTTACATGTGAAGGTAGCCCTCAGCTACCTTCTTCCATCCCAAGATGGGTGGGGAAAGCCCATGTTTCACTGTCACCCACAGTCCATAATGGGGGCCTGAGCACATGCGTAGATTGGACACCTACTCTTAAGAATCTCAGTGCAAGGAGAGTAGGTTGTCATTCCTACCTCAAGCTGATGGTGCCACGTCCCATGGGTTAACTGGCTGGCACCTCCCACTCATGCACAATAGAGGTATCTCTGTGCATCCTGGCAGGCAGGCAGCAATCCCTCATGGTTGCCCTCCCCTGTGTGGAGTGGGGTGGTGGGCTCAAGGGAAGAGTAGATTAATTTCCCTACCCCCTGGCTTGGGCACCACATTTTCAGTTTGCACTGAACCCTGTTAATTTTGCAGTGAGCCTTAGAAGATAGTGTCTGAATCAGTTATGGTGGTCTCTCCCCGAGTCCATGACTGTTTTATACCTAGGCATGTGATGAAATTTTGGCCATAATATATGAAAAAATATCTGCAGGGGAAGTTCTAGGAAAGTTTTCTTACGCTTAAAG
Source organism: Mirounga angustirostris (assembly GCF_029215605.1). Taxonomy (NCBI): domain Eukaryota; kingdom Metazoa; phylum Chordata; class Mammalia; order Carnivora; family Phocidae; genus Mirounga; species Mirounga angustirostris. The sequence continues at coordinate 53,522,895 of NW_026991712.1, read as the reverse complement.
AAGACGCAAGAAAGAGAGGCCTGCTTTTCTGCATCTGTAAGTTGTCAATTCTGGATGTGATGCCTGACATCCACTGCCACTTTGTAACCGTAAGAGATCAAGCCTGAGTATAACCTGTCTGGGTAGGAGGGCCTGGTTAGACTAGAGTTACAAAGAGGAGGACCTAGGGCTCTTTTCACAACTAAATTACTGCCCCATCTCTGGATTCTTTGTTATGCTGGTTAATAAATTCCCTTATTGTTTAAGATAGTTAAAGTGAGGTTTTCTGTTAATTGCAGCTGAAAGCATTGTAAATGCTGAAAACACCTTGATACATATGATAATATACTTTTAATAGTAATACAGATTTCAAAAAAACCTAGCTTATCAACTCTGGAAAATAACTGTCCATCCCTTTGACATGTTCCCAGCCTCCCTTTCCCCAAGTGAATTTTATATATTACATAGCCCATATTTTAAAATCAAACCATTTAAAAATACTTACTTTCAAAACGTGTTAAGATTATTTTCAGCAGTTTCTAAGACCACAGATAAAATTTATTCATTCAAATTGGGATATATTATCATGATGGACTTAACATGGAATATTAGAAAGAAAACTACATTTTTAGTAAGCCTACTTTCTTTCTCTTCCTACCCAGCCTTCTAATATCCAGCTCATCATCAATGAACTACATACCATATAAATGGAGAATAGGAACAAACATATTTCCATTGGAAACAGAAATGTCACCACACTCTACTTGGCAAGAGAATGACATGAAATAGTTTTCATGTACAGGTAGAAATGTTTTTCCTATGGAATATTCTGGTGTCAAGATTCAAAGGGGCTGGGGAGCGCCTGGGTGGCTCAGTTGGTTGAGTGCCCGACTCTTGATTTCCGCTCAGGTCAGAATCTCTGGTTGTGAGATCCAGCCCCACATTGGGTTCTGCACTCCACAAGGAGTCTGTTTGAGATTCTCTCTCTCCCCCTCCCTCGCACAACTGCATTCTCCATCTCTCTCTCGCAAAATAAATAAATAAAACCTTAAAAAATACAATAAAAAAGATCCAAATGGGCTGGAACCTCATCACCACATGGCAAAATAACCGTCACAGAAAGTGCACCAACAAAGACATCCCAGTTCTCACTAGTGGATTTCTTCCTACCTCCTCCATGGGGAGTTTCTCTGCTATAAGAACCAGCTGTTCAATACAATGATAGGGCCTCTCTTGAGAGCTGACTAGTTCTGGAAGGCAAATTATCTATTCCCAGATAATAATAAAGAGAAGATTGAATAGTAACAGTTACAATTAGATAAAATTGATAAACTTGTTAGGTAAAGCACACAAGAGCAGGCCAGGGACAAAAATTTCATCAGATTTGGGGGGGGGGGCATTATAATCTCTTGCGAAAAAACAAAACCAGTTAAAACACACGATTACAGCTTTCTACGAGATAACTTTTGGTAGTGAGAAAATTATTAAACATTCTTCAGAAGCCATGGAGCTGAAGTCAGTGCACTGACTAACAGAGCAGCTGTCGGTGCAAAGGGGGTTCCTGTTGTAAGCCTGTTCTGACCTCAGATTCAAGCCTGAGAACCTGTCAGAAAGGTGCTCTCACAGTAGAAGACAACAAACAGCAGCTGCTTGCACTCGCGGGCTGCAGCCCTTTCCCTCCCTTGTAAAAAACACAGCGCCCCTCTGGTTGTGGATTCATGATACCAGGCGTTTGCGCAGTCCTCGCGGCTGCGGAGGACAGTGAGTTTTCAATTCCATCGGTACACTGCTCCCAAGGCAGGGTGTCTACCAGACTCTCTTCAGGATCTGGAGCTGCATCTGTCTGTAGATGCATATAGTTCTAGCTATAGAGTAGTTAGCAGTAAGAGAACTATCCTTTCCCAGGAGGTTAGATCTCATTTACACAACTGAAACAAAAATGACTTTTAAAATTCCTTTTAGGACAACTGAGGAAAGAAATGAAATAAAAAAAGGTTGACGGAGAGGTCAATCATATACTATAGAGAGCCAGACAGACTGATACATATAAAGAGACAGATATCCCCAATTTAGAGAAGCATGACAGAGACATGCTGATACGTCCTTTTAATTTGGGATGGTCATTTGTGTAACAGTGCTATATGTTGAGTATGTTCTCCCCAGTGGCAACATTTCCAATGGTTTCTCTCTGATCCATCCCTTTTATACTTGCCAGTTGAAGGTGAGAAAGTCATGATGAAGAATAATGGAATTAACATGCTTGTGAATTCTTCTTGATACGACTACACAAACCCTTTACAATGCCTGACCCAGAATGGCCGCTCCATGGGTCTCTTTCCCAGGTTTCACTACTACCCGCCCTGCCCCCCCCAAAGTGGTCATTTCTCTTATCTCGTAGGCAATAATGCTATTAAAAATACCTGTGGCTTTACTTCTTCTACACTGATTGGTGTTATATATAGTAGATGGTTAGTTTTATGTGTCAATCTGGCCAGCCTCTAGGACCCAGTTATTTAATCAAACACTAATCTAGGTGTTGCTGTGAAAGTATTGTGTAGAGATTGGGTTAGCCGCCAGTTTATAATTACCCTCAAAAATGTGAGTGGGGCTCATCTAATCAGTTGAAGATCTTAAGAGCAAACCCTGAGATTGTCTGAAGAAGAAATTCTGCCTCAAGACCAAGATACAGTAAGCTAGAGAAAAAAATGTAATTAAGAAAATCATAAGGAAAAGACATATATGATGTCTTTTGCAGCATCAACTCCTGCGTCAGTTTTCAGCCTGCTGACCTGCTCTGCGCATTTTAGACATGCCAGTCTCCACAATTGTGTGGGCCAATTCCTTAAAATAAATCATCTACAGCTGTATCTGTATCTCCAATTGGTTCTTTTTCTCTGGGGAAGCCTGACTCATAGAGATGGTAACACCAACTTCTATTTTGTGAGTGGAAAACCTAAATTTCCAGTCTATGATGGGTATCCTGTCAGGGCTGGGATACTGATTCCAGGTGCGATAAGAGACTCAGGGGCATACAGGCTCCAGTCTCATGGGGACTAGGTTCACTACCTTAAGGTTTGATGAAGGTTTGAACCTTTCATGCCTGACCGGCAGCTTTCCTTACTGTGCCATCTCAGCTGGATTCCCCCTGGCTGGAAAACTGCAGAGAAGAAGGGCCTTTCCTTTCCCTTTTCCTCCATATCCTTTGCTATATCTGATTCTAATTAAAGCTAAAAAAGTATATATCATATACATATGACATATACATATGATATATAAATATATATCAGATATAAAAATATAGATATTTAAATAATAAAAATTATATATAATTATATATAAATATATAAAAATAACATATAAATACTAAATATATATCATATATATATTTAAATTTAACTATATATTAAATAAACATAGTTATATATAATATACACTTGACCCCTTAAACACCACCAGTTTAAATTGTGTGGGTCCACTTATATGTGGATTATTTTGATAAATACAGTATAGTATTGTATATGTCTTTTCTCTTCCTTATGATTTTCTTAATTACATTTTTCTCTAGCTTACTTTATTGTAATAATACAGTACATAATACATGTAACATACAAAATATGTGTTAATTGACTGTTTATGTTATAGCAAGGCTTCCAGGGAACAATAGGTTATTCATAAAGTTTTTGGGGAGCCAAAAGTTACACACGAATTTTTAGCTGCATAGGGGTTTGTGCCCCTACCCCTGGGCTGTTTCAAGAGTCAACTGTATATATTTTTTATACTTTAATTTTTAAAAATACACACACTTAAAAAGTGTGGTACTGGGGGGCGGAGCAAGATGGCGGAGGAGTAGGAGACCTGGATTTCGTCCCCTCTCAGGAATTCAGCTGGATAGGGATCAGACCATTCTGAACACCTACAAACTCAACAGGAGATCGAAGAAAAGAAGAGCAACAACTCTCTCATCAGAAAAGCGACCACTTTCTGGAAGGTAGGACGTGCGGAGAAGTGAATCTGAGGCGATATTTGGGAGGATAGACGGCGGGGGAGGGGCCTCCGTCGGCCGCTTCTGGCAAGTGATAGAACCACGGAGCACAAAATCGGAACTTTTAAAAGTCTGCTCCGCTGAGGGACGTCACTCCGGTGGCTAAGTGCGGGGTGGAAACCTTGTGGGACAGTGTGGTCTCAGGACCCTCGGGGTCACAGAAAGACGGGGGATGCCTGAGTGTGGCAGAGCTCCCAGGTATCGGAGCAGGGAAGCCGGCTGCAGAGGCGGAGCCCAGGCGTGGGCTCTCAGCTCGGGGTGGCCATAAACCGTGATCCGCGGCCCAGTCGGGCCCCTGCTCCTCCAGCAGGGACCCAACAAGCAGCAGATCCGGGGAGACTCACCTTCCTCCCCCGGGAGGAGCCGCGCGGGAGCGCACCGCAGGGATCTGCTGGGTTTGGAGACTCCACCCGGGGTCCGGTGCCAGAGACAGAAACGCGCGGTCACAGGCCGGGTGAGCACGGAGTGCGGCCGGAGACCGGGGAGACGGGAGTGACTGACGGCTTTTCTCTGGGGGCTCACTGAGGAGCGGGGCCCCGAGTTCTTGGCTCCTCCAGGGGCGGAGATTGGGAGGCCGCCATTTTCACTCTCCGCCTCCAAAGCTGTACGGAAAGCTCGCAGGGAACAAAAGCCCCGGAGAGCAAACCCGAGCAGATGACTTAGCCGGGAGGGGGCAAGGGCGGGGCAATTCCGCCTCCGGCAGAGACATTTGGGAACCATGGCAACAGGCCCCTCCCCCAGAAGATCAGCGAGAACAGCCAGCCAAGACCAAGTTTACCGATCAATGAGAACGGCAGAACGCCAGCGCTAGGGGAATAATGCACATAGAATTCATGGCTTTTTTACCATGATTCTTTAGTCTTTCAAAGTTAATTTTTTTTTAACTGTCTTTTTTTCTTTTTTTTTTCTTTTTGAATTTTTCTTTTTCCCTTTTTCAACCAACATCTTATCAATCCCTTTTTTTAAAAAAAACATTTTTATTTTTCATTTTTAGAGTCATATTCTATCCCTTCATAGTAGTTACCAGTATTTTTGGCTTATATATATAAGTTGTTCTCTCTTTAAAATTTTGAGATAGTTTCTTCTAACAGATTAAAATATACCCTAAATCTCTAGTATATGGTGTTTTCTATTCCCCTGCCTGATCACATCCTCTCCCTTTTTTTTTCTTTTTTTAAATCCTCTTCTTTCTTTTTTCAAACAACTTCTTATCAATTCCTTTTATAAAATTTTTTATAATTTCCATCTTTACAGTCATATTCCATCCCTTCATCATATCAACCCTTATTTTTGTACATATATAAGTTTTTCTTTCTTTAAAATTTTGGGAGGCACTTTCTTCTAAAAGACCAAAATACACCCCAAATCTAGTGTGTGGCGCTGATCTATATACCAGCCTGATCATATTTGATCACATTCTGGTTTTTTTTTTGTTGTTGTTGTTTTGCTTTGTTTGTTTTTGTTTTTATCTTTATCTTTTTCTTTTTTTTCTTTCTCTTTTTTCTCTCTTTCCCTTTCTTTACCCACTGCTTCAGGTCTTTTCTGATTTGTTTAGAGTATATTTTCTGGGGACATTGTTACTCTGCTAGCATTTTGTTCTCTCATTAATCTATTCTCCTCTGCACAAAATGACAAGATGGAAAAAATCACCTCAACAAAAAGAACAAGAGGTAGCACCGACTGCCAGGGACCTACTCAATACGGACATTAGTACGATGTCAGATCTAGAGTTCAGAATCATCACTATAAAGATACTAGCTGGGCTTGAAAAAAATATTGAAGTTATTAGAGAAACCCTTTCTGGAGAAGTAAAAGAACTAAAATCCAACCAAGTAGAAATCAAAAAGGCTATTAATGAGGTGCAATCAAAAATGGGGGCACTAACTGCTAGAATAAATGAGGCAGAAGAGAGAATCAGTAATATAGAAGATGAAATGATGGAAAATAAAGAAGCTGAGAAAAAGAGAGATAAACAACTATTCGATCACGAGGGCAGAATTCGAGAGATAAGCGATACCATAAGACGAAACAACATTAGAATAATTGGGATCCCAGAAGAAGAAGAAAGAGAGAGAGGGGCTGAAGGTATAATGGAGCAAATTATAGCAGAGAACTTCCCTAATTTGGGGAAGGAAACAGGCCCGAAAATCCAGGAAGCACACAGAACCCCTCTCAAAATCAATAAAAATAGGTCAACACCCCGACATCTAATAGTAAAACTTACAAGTCTCATAGACAAAGAGAAAATCCTGAAAGCAGCTCGGGAGAAGAGATATGTAACCTACAAGGGTAGAAACATTAAATTGGCAACAGACCTATCCACAGAGACCTGGCAGGCCAGAAAGGACTGGCAGGATATATTCAGAGCACTAAATGATAAAAATATGCAGCCAAGAATACTCTATCCAGCTAGGCATTCATTGAAAATTGAAGGAGAGGTAAAAAGCTTCCAGGACAAACAAAAACTAAAGGAATTTGCAAACACAAAACCAGCCCTACAGGAAATCTTGAAAGGGGTCCTCTAAGCAAAGAGAGAGCCTAAAAGCAACATAGACCAGAAAGGAACACAGACAATATACGATAACAGTCACCTTACAGGCAATACAATGGCACTAAATTCCTATCTTTCAATAGTTACCCTGAATGTAAATGGGCTAAATGCCCCAATCAAAAGACACAGGCTATCAGACTGGATTAAAAAACAAGACCCATCGATATGCTGTCTGCAAGAGACTCATTTTAGACCCAAAGACACCCCCAGATTGAAAGTGAGGGGGTGGAAAACCATTTACCATGCTAATGGACACCAAAAGAAAGCTGGGGTGGCAATCCTTACATCAGACAAATTAGATTTTAAACCAAAGACTGTAATAAGAGATGAGGAAGGACATTATATCCTACTTAAAGGATCTATCCAACAAGAAGATCTAACAATTGTAAATATCTATGCCCCTAACATGGGAGCAGCCAATTATATAAGGCAATTAATAACAAAAGCAAAGAAACACATCGACAACAATACAATAATAGTGGGGGACTTTAACACCCCTCTCACTGAAATGGACAGATCGTCTAAGCAAAAGATCAACAAGGAAATAAAGACTTTAAATGACACACTGGACCAAATGGACTTCACAGACATATTCAGAACATTCCATCCCAAAGCAACGGAATACACATTCTTCTCTAGTGCCCATGGAACATTCTCCAGAATAGATCACATCCTAGGTCATAAATCAGGTCTCAACCGGTACCAAAAGATTGGGATCATTCCCTGCCTATTTTCAGACCACAATGCTTTGAAACTAGAATTCAATCACAAGAGGAAAGTCGGAAAGAACTCAAATACATGGAGGCTAAAGAGCATCCTACTGAAGAATGAATGGGTCAACCAGGAAATTAAAGAAGCATTAAAAAAATACATGGAAACCAATGAAAATGAAAACACAACTATTCAAAATCTTTGGGATGCAGCAAAGGCAGTCCTAAGAGGAAAGTATATAGCAATACAAGCCTTTCTCAAGAAACAAGAAAGGTCTCAAGTACACAACCTAACCCTACACCTAAAGGAGCTGGAGAAAGAACAGCAAATAAAGCCTAAACCCAGCAGGAGAAGAGAAATAATAAAGATCCGAGCAGAAATCAATGAAATAGAAACTAGAAGAACAGTAGAACAGATCAATGAAACTAGGAGCTGGTTCTTTGAAAGAATTAACAAGATTGATAAACCCCTGGCCAGACTTATCAAAAAGAGAAGAGAAATGACCCAAATCAACAAAATCATGAATGAAAGAGGAGAGATCACAACCAACACCAAAGAAATACAATTATAAGAACATATTATGAGCAACTCTATGCCAGCAAATTAGATAACCTGGAAGAAATGGAGGCATTCCTAGAGATGTATCAACTACCAAAACTGAACCAGGAAGAAATACAAAACCTGAACAGACCTATAACCACTAAGGAAATTGAAGCAGTCATCAAAAATCTCCCAAAAAACAAAAGCCCAGGGCCAGATGGCTTCCCAGGGGAATTCTACCAAACATTTCAAGAAGAATTAATACCTATTCTTCTGAAACTGTTCCAAAAAATAGAAATGGAAGGAAAACTTCCAAACTCATTTTATGAGGCCAGCATTACCTTGATCCCAAAACCAGACAAAGACCCCATCAAAAAGGAGAATTACAGAACAATATCCCTGATGAACATGGATGCAAAAATTCTCACCAAAATACTAGCCAAAAGGATCCAACAGTACATTAAAAGGATTATTCACCATGACCAAGTGGGATTTATCCCTGGGCTGCAAGGTTGGTTCAACATCCGCAAATCAATCAATGTGATACAATACATTAACAAAAGAAAGAACAAGAATCATATGATCCTCTCAATAGATGCAGAAAAAGCTTTTGACAAAGTACAGCATCCGTTCTTGATCAAAACTCTTCAGAGTATAGGGATCGAGGGTACATACCTCAATATCATAAAAGCCATCTACGAAAAACCTACAGCGAATATCATTCTCAATGGGGAAAAACTGAGAGCTTTCCCCCTAAGGTCAGGAACGCGGCAGGGATGTCCACTATCACCACTGCTATTCAACATAGTATTGGAAGTCCTAGCCACAGCAATCAGACAACAAAAAGAAATCAAAGGCATCCAAATTGGCAAAGAAGAAGTCAAACGCTCACTCTTTGCAGATGATATGATACTTTATGTGGAAAACCCAAAAGACTCCATCCCAAAACTGCTAGAACTCATACAGGAATTCAGTAAAGTGGCAGGATATAAAATCAATGCACAGAAGTCAGTGGCATTCCTATACACCAACAACAAGACAGAAGAAAGAGAAATTAAGGAGTCGATCCCATTTACAATTGCACCCAAAACCATAAGATACCTAGGAATAAATCTAACCAAAGAGACAAAGGATCTTTACTCAGGAAACTATAAAATACTCATGAAAGAAATTGAGGAAGACACAAAGAAATGGAAAAACGTTCCATGCTCATGGATTGGAAGAACAAATATTGTGAAGATGTCAATGCTACCTAGAGCAATCTACACATTCAATGCAATCCCCATCAAAATACCATCCACTTTTTTCAAAGAAATGGAACAAATAATCCTAAAATTTGTATGGAACCAGAAAAGACCCCGCATAGCCAGAGGAATGTTGAAAAAGAAAAGCAAAGCTGGCGGCATCACAATTCCGGACTTCCAGCTCTATTACAAAGCTGTCATCATCAAGACAGCATGGTACTGGCACAAAAACAGACACATAGATCAATGGAACAGAATAGAGAGCCCAGAAATGGACCCTCAACTCTGTGGTCAACTCATCTTTGACAAAGCGGGAAAGAATGTCCAATGGAACAAAGACAGTCTCTTCAACAAATGGTGTTGGGAAAATTGGATAGCCACATGCAGAAGAATGAAACTGGACCATTTCCTTATACCACACACAAAAATAGACTCCAAATGGTTGAAAGACCTCAATGTGAGACAGGAGTCCATCAAAATCCTAAAGGAGAACACAGGCAGCAACCTCTTTGACCTCAGCCAAAGCAACTTCTTCCTAGAAACATCGCCAAAGGCAAGGGAAGCAAGGGCACAAATGAACTATTGGGACTACATCCAGATAAAAAGCTTTTGCAAAGCAAAGGAAACAGTCAACAAAACCAAAAGACAACCGACAGAATGGGAGAAGATATTTGCAAATGACATATCAGATAAAGGGCTAGTATCCAAAATCTATAAAGAACTCATCAAACTCAACACCCAAAGAACAAAGAATCCAATCAAGAAATGGGCAGAAGACATGAACAGACATTTTTCCAAAGAAGACATCCAAATGGCCAACAGACACATGAAAAAGTGCTCAATATCGCTCGGCATCAGGGAAATCCAAATCAAAACCTCAATGAGATACACCTCACACCAGTCAGAATGGCTAAAATTAACAAGTCAGGAAACGACAGATATTGGCGGGGATGCGGAGAAAGGGGAACCCTCCTACACTGTTGGTGGGAATGCAAGCTGGTGCAGCCACTCTGGAAAACTGTATGGAGGTTCCTCAAAAAGTTGAAAATAGAGCTACCATATGATCCAGCAATTACACTACTGGGTATTTACCCCAAAGATACAAAAGTAGGGATCCGAAGGGGTACGTGCACCCCGATGTTTATAGCAGCAATGTCCACAATAGCCAAACTGTGGAAAGAGCCAAGATGTCCATCGACAGATGAATGGATAAAGAAGATGTGGTATATATATACAATGGAATATTATGCAGCCATCAAAAGGAATGAGATCTTGCCGTTTGCAACGACGTGGATGGAACTGGAGGGTATTATGTTGAGTGAAATAAGTCAAACAGAGAAAGACATGTATCATATGATCTCACTGATATGAGGAATTCTTAATTGTAGGAAACAAACTGAGGGTTGCTGGAGTGGGGGGTGGGGTGGGAGGGATGGGGTGACTGGGTGATAGACACTGGGGAGGGTATGTGCTCTGGTAAGTGCTGTGAATTGTGCAAAACTGTTGAATCTCAGATCTGTACCTCTGAAACAAATAATGCAATATATGTTAAGAAAAAAAAAAAAAGAAGAAGAAGAAGGTAGCGGGAGGGGAAGAATGAAGCGGGGGAAATCGGAGGGGTAGACGAACCATGAGAGACGATGGACTCTGAAAAACAAACAGGGTTCTAGAGGGGAGGGGGGTGGGAGGATGGGTTAGCCTGGTGGTGGGTATTGAGGAGGGCACATTCTGCATGGAGCACTGGGTGTTATGCACAAACAATGAATCATGGAACACTTCATCTAAAACTAATGATGTAATGTATGGGGATTAACATATGAATAAAAAAAGAAGAAGAAAAAAAAAGTGTGGTACTTTTCTTTCTTGAAAATACAACAGGAAGATATATGCAGCAAAACCTTGATTATATCAAAAACTTAGAGGATGGGGCCCCAGTTAACTGAATTTCCTGGGTTACTGGAAATGTCTACTTTCTTTGTTGGACATATTTAAAAACAGAAAAGGAGAAGGGAAAAGCAAATAGTAAAATGTTGATTTAAACAGAAATATATGAGTAATTACATGAAATGTAAAAGGTAAAATTAAAAGTCAAAGATTGGCAGACTGGATAAACAAAGCCCAAGGAAATGCTGCTAAAAGAGTAATACTTCAAATAAATATAAGACACAGAAAGGTTGAAAGTAAAAGCATGGGAAATGATATACCACATGAATTTTGACTAAAATAAAGCTGGTGTAGCATATTGATAAAAGACAAAATAGACTTCAAGGTATGAAGCATGAGTAGAGATAAAAATGTTTCATAATAACAAGTAGACCAATTCTACCAGAAAGATAAAAATGTTCTAAATTTTTAGGCATTTAATAATATAGCCTCAAACTAATGTAAATCAAAAACTGACACAAATAAAAAGAGAAATGGCAAATATACAAACACAGTAGCTACTTTACCAGTACCTAACATACCAAGCAACTTAAAATTAAGTAAGATTTTTTTAAAGGATTTGAAGATCTAACCACAATAAACAATATTTTACCAATTGACATATGCAAACCACTGTACCCAACGAGTTAAGAATACACATCTATTTTTCAAATGTACATGAAACATTTTCCAAAGCTGACCACATGCTAGGCTATAAAGTAAGTTTCAACCAATACAACTATAATATTTAAGATACTAGGGTACTGGTGCAAGGACATATAAACAGACCAATAGTACAGAAGAGAGAATCCAGAAACAGACCCACTCACCTACAGCATTTAATTTCTGAAAAAGGCAACATGCATAGAACTAGAGAAAGGAAAGTGTTTTTAAAAATGGTTCTGGGGGTGGTGCCTGGGTGGTTCAGTTGTTAAGCGTCTGCCTTCGGCTCAGGTCATGATCCCAGGGTCTTGGGATCAAGCCCCACATCGGGCTCCCTGCTCCGCGGGAAGCCTGCTTCTCCCTCTCCCACTCCCCCTGCTTCTGTTCCCTCTCTCGCTGTGTCTCTCTCTGTCAAATAAATACATTAAAAAAAAAAAAAAAAAGTCTTAAAAAAAGAAATGACTCTGGATAACTGGGTAATCATATAAAAAAATAAAATTTGACTTCTACCTCACACCATACTAAAATCAATCCCAGGTGGATTTTAGAGCTATATGTAAATGGTTAAACAAGGAAACTTCTAGAATATATAATAGGATCATATCTTTCAGAGTAAGGAAGGATTCTTAAACTGAAAACAAAGATTACTGCATACAGAAGATGAATACATTGAACTACTACCTCTATTTACCAAGATGCTGTTAAAAGAGTGAACAGGAGAGCCACAGATATTTTCAACCTATATAACCAATAAAGGGCTGATATGCAGAATATACAAAGAAATCCTACAAATAATTTTTTTCAAAATGACAGAAAATCCTATAGAAGAATAGGCAAGTGACTTAAGTGTCACACACACATATACACAAAAAGAATTTCAAAATGGCCAATAAATATATGGAAAGTTCTCAACCTCGAGGAAATACAAATTAAAACTAAAATGAAATAACACTACCATCCACCAGAGTGGCTAAAATTTTAAAGACTGGTAATAACAACTATGTGAAGTAACTGGGACTCGCATTCACTCCTGGTAGGAGTATAATTGTTATATATAGCCTTTTAAAAAAAAACATTTGGCATTATCTCCTAAAGTTGAATATATACATACCCTACGATGCAGCAATTTTACTCCTATGTGTGTGTGCGCAGGTACGCTAAAAAACATGTACAACTTTAACAGCAATAATAATCAAAATAAGAAATAACCCAAATGTTCATCAATAAGTTATGGTATCTTCATACACTAGTATACTATCCAGTAACAAAAATGAATATACTACGGTCATGCACAGCAACATGGCTCATCTCAATAGGCTAGCAAACTAATCTAGATATAAAAAACACCTACTATATGATTCCACTTAAATAAAGTTAAAAACTAGCCAAATTAATCTATGTTATTAGATGTCAGGATAAGGAAGATTTTTGCAAAGGAGAAAAGAGGTAGTGACTGGAAGGGGGGCACATGCAAGTCATGTGAGGTACTAGTAATTTCCTATTTTTTTAAATGGGTGGTGGTAACATATGTGTGTTCACTGTGGGATAATTTGTTAAGCTAGATACTTAGGATTGGTACACTTTTCTGTATATATGATATTCTTCAATTAAAATGTTCAAGAAAAGAAAAAAAAGAAGAAGAAGAACTGTCAACCAAAACTAACAGCTACTCTGACCAAGCAATTTATCAATGAAAAACCAGCAAGCAGCTCTCACTCCAGGTTCCTTACATGGTGATAGTCAGTCGCTGGACCTAAAGTCATTTCAAAGGCTTCCTCTGACACAGGCATGGCAGGTGATACTGGATGTTGGCTGGGCCCTCAGCTGGGGCTGTCACCCAGAATACCTATATTTGGCCTCTCCATGTAGTCTGGGATTCCTCACAGCAAGGTGGCTAAATCACAAAAGACAAAAAGGTGTCTTTTGTCCATTATACCAAAGGCTGCACTGCCTTATGACCTGGCCTCAGAAATCATGTCACTTCCTTAGTCACCTCCACTGCATTCTGTTTGTGAAGAGTAAAGCAAGCCTATTCAAAAGGAAGGAAATTAGACTCCACCTGTAGATGGGAGGAGCATCAAAGAATTTGTGGACATGTTTTAAAATCACCAGTCTGATGCCGCTCACAAATTATTCACATTCCTCTCAGAAGCAGAATGCACTCATTCCCTCTTCCAAGATCTTCGCAAAGTCTCATTTTTATAATCATGGCACCAGACTATGGTTCAAGGTCCAAGACCTTATCATCTAAATCAAGTCCAGGTGCAGATGAGGCTCCCTGAGTATAGTTCCATGGGAACGGATCCTTTATTACTATTCCTCTTGATATGAAGATCTATAAACTAAAAAACCATATGCCTGCATACATAAACACCCAACATACAATGGTGGGACAGGCATAGGATAACTGCCAAAGACACTCCGTTCTACAAAGGGGGAACCAAGAGGCACATAGCAGATTCTAGTCCACAACTCTGAAATCCAGCCAGTGTTGCCAGTTGCTTGCTTAGGACTTGGTCTTACTGTCTGGGAATGAATGACTCTCTAGGGCTTTCCTCTGCCCTAGGGGTTCTTGGTTTCATCCTATGAATTATGCTTCCTTGTTCAAAAAGTGTAGCCTGCATTTACAGCTGAGCAGTAGTTCTCTCGGCCTGCTTCCTCTCTTCAGAAATTCAGGGATTCAAATACATCTTCATTTTAGACTATTTCTGTACCTTTTAGTCAAAGCTGACAGTGCCTTCTTCAGTACAATTCTCTTAAAAACTCCATGAGTTTTCTATGAGTCATATTAGGGGCTCACTCCATTATACCAAAGTTAACACCCACAAATCTTGTTGAGATTAGCCCTTCTCTACCTTTACAACTGCTATGGAAAAATGTCCTTGAAAATATTAGAAGCTCTATTTAATCTCTAACGAAAGACAATCTGTGAGGCACACCCTTAAGATTTTTAAGAGGGCCCTTTTGAAAAAGTCTGTATGACACCACCTTAAATCATTCTGAGGTCTTGACAAAGGGTTTTACAGTGACATCTTCATCTTTAGACCATGTTTTCCTGAGAGCACCCTTGGATTTCATCTTTGCCCATAGCCATTTCTTAATTTTAGAATCATCTACCATCCAGAGAGGCTTGGAATGAGAAAATAAATTTATATTTGAACCCAGGAAGTCCTAGCTGATTTATATTTAACATCTTGTTTTTTTAGTTCATCTCTTTTCTCTCCTCATTTTATTACAGATAGGGTAGAAGAAGCCAGGTGGCACTTGTCACCTCTGCCTGGAAATCTCCTTAGCAAGATCATCTGATTCAGTAGGTACATTTTCTACTTTCCCTATTATTGCAGATAATTATGTTGCTAAGCTTTCCTCTAATGTATAACAAATTCCTCCTTCCCTTCAACTTCCAATAACATTTAAGCCTTCCTGATGCCCTTTGGGCTTCTGCTAACATATCAAGGTCCTTACAGCTTCTGTCCACTGCCTGGTTCCAAAGCCAAAGCCATATTTCTAGGTTACTTTTATAGCGGCATTCCACTTCCAGGTACTCAAATCTGTGCCAGTTCTATTGGTATATAAGAAACCACTCTAAAACTTAGTGGCTTAGAATAAAAACAATCATACAGTTTATAAACCTATGATTTCAATCAAATTTCAAAACAAACGTTTTGGTTGAAATATTTGTTTTATGTGTAAAGCTGACATTCCATAAATAAGGATGACAATTTTTTAGTACTTCTTAGTTATCACTGGACAGTACTAAAAATATATTTCTGAAAATTAAGAGTAGCTAACATTCACTGAGTGCTACTAAGCCTTTCAGCCTCCAGTTTTCCAAAGGCAAGCAACATAGGGTCAATGTTCCTGGAATGGGACTCAAGAGTTCTACATTTCAGTCCTGGTTTTACCTCATATTATCTGACTTCTGACAAAGTTTAGTTTTGTCATTTAAAAAATAAAAGGCTGTACTGAATACTTCCTAATTTCTTTTCTGTGCTTACATTTGGTACTTATAAATTAATTAGATTAAATAATAATTAAACAGTTCTCACAGCTGTTCCATAATGAATTTAGTAAAGGCCTGTGCTTGCCTTCCTGGGCAGCTCCCCTCCTGCCGCAGCTCCTGTCACATGAATCCTGAGCTCAGAGGTGACCTGGGCTACCTGCAATTCTTGAACGGTCTGGGCTTGTTTTGTTTGTTTTCATCTGGCCCCTATGCCTTGGCATAGTCTATTCAGCTCTCTACCTAGAGGGTCTTTTCTCTCTGGCACATTCTCTTTTCCCTTCAACTTAGACCAAAGTCCTCAAAGAATCTCAAAAAAACACCTTAAGGTAGAGCACAGCACTTTCTTTCCCCATCCCCCAAATGCTAGTCAGCTATAAAAGAAGAGCCATATCTTTACAACATCAAGTCTGATACTGCCACACTTTGTGGCATGCTTTTGCTTTTGTCCGTCCACTCTACTAATGATGAGACACTAGAGGGCAGGAACTATACTCTGGTCATCTCTGTACCTTCAACATCTAGAACAGCATCTGACATAGACTAGAAAACCAACAAATATTTGCTAAATAAGTGCATTTTAACTCTCCTAATAATGTAGCCCAAGAAGCCACAAAGGCTGTTAAACAGTCAACTTTCAGGACTATACAGATTAACGCTGTTATATTGTGGGTACTATTGTAAGATATTAAAATCAAGCTAGGCTAATGGTTTAGTTCACATATAACATATTTACTACTCTCAAGTAGGGTACACTTTGGGAGAGGTTATACATTTTGCAGATATTTTCAGAACAGCATTCCACTTTCAGGTACTAAAATCTATGCCAGTCACCTATCACCTATATAAGAAACCACTCCAAAACTTGGCGGCTTAAGACAAAAACAAGCATATAGTTTATAAATCTATGATTCTAATCAAATTTCAAAACAAAAGTTTATAAGCATAGAATATTAATAATTTTTAAAAATTATTAACTGAAAGTTCTTCCCATTACTACAATTTTTTAAAACTCTTTATTGAGATATAATTCACATATCATAAAATTTACCCATTTAAAACATATAATTCAGTGATTTAGTATATTCACAGAGTTATAACATTATTACCAAATCTAATTTTAGAACATTTTCATCATCCCAAAGAGAAGCCCTGTACCCGTAACAGTCTCTCCCCATTTCCCTCTTTGCTGGCCCCCTAGCAATGACAAATCTATTTTCAGTCTCTGTAAGTTGCCTATTCTGGACATTTCATAAAAATGAAATTATATAATATATAGTCTTTGAAGACTGGCTTCTTTCATTTAGCATAATGTTTTCAGGGTTCAGTCATGTTATATTACAACTTCTTTATCTTTTGCAATGTTTTCAAAAGTAAGAGCTAGAAGAGAAACAGGTTATCTTAATTTTTGAAAATCTCCCCCAGTTAGTGAAGGAGAAAATGTTGAGATTCAGAGGAACTCAAGAACTGTTTTAAAAATAATTTTTAAAAACTGGACCACTTTTGGGGTGACTTGCTGGCTGGCTCAGTTGGTAGAATGTGCAACTCTTGATCTCAGGGGTGTGAGTTTGAGCCCCATGTTGGGTGCAGAGATTACTTAAAAATAAAATCTTAGAAAAAAAACAAAACAAAACAAACTCGATCACTTTCTTACCAAATGCAAAAATAAATTAAAGACCTAAATGTTAAGACCTGAAACCATAAAATTTCTAAACGAAAACATAGGCAGTAAACTCATGGATGTCAGCCTCAGCGATATTTTTCTGGATATGTCTCCCAGGCAAGGGAAACAAAAACAAAAATAAATAATTGGAACTACTGTAAACTAAAAGGCTTTTGCACAGCAAAGGAAACCATCAACAAAACAAAAAGGCAACCTAATGAAGGGAAAAGATATTTGCAAATGATCTATCTGATAAGGGATTAATATCCAAAATATATAAAGAACTCATACAACTCAACACCAAAAAACATATA
The DNA here is from genome assembly GCF_029215605.1 of Mirounga angustirostris. Taxonomy (NCBI): domain Eukaryota; kingdom Metazoa; phylum Chordata; class Mammalia; order Carnivora; family Phocidae; genus Mirounga; species Mirounga angustirostris. Next base: position 53,505,265 of record NW_026991712.1, on the reverse strand, counting down.
ATTTGATTAAAAATGGGCAGAGGACCTGAATAAACATTTCTCCAAAGAAGACATACAGAAGACATGTGTACCAAGACACGTGAAAAGATGTTCAACATCAATAATCATGAGGGAAATGTAAATCAAAACCACAAAGAGATATTACCTCGCACCAGTCAGAATGGCTAGTACCAAAGACAATAAGTAACAAGTGTTGACAAGGATGAGGAGAAAAGGAAACCCTTATTTTGTTGTTAAGTTACCAGCTTTACTGTTAGTAAAAATGTAAATTGGTACAGCTACTATGGAAAACAGCATGGAGGTTCCTTAAAAACTAAAAATAGAAGTACCATACAATCCAGTAATTCTACTTCTAGGTATTTACCTGAAAACAACAGAAACACTAATTTAAAAAGATATATATGCCCCTATGTTTATTGCAGTATTATTTACAACAGCCAAGATACGGAAGCAACCTAAGGGTCCAGTGATAGATGAATGGATAAAGAAGATGTGGTATAAATACACAATGGAATATTAGTGACAAAAAAGAATGAGATCTTGCCATTTGTAACTTGTAACAACATGGATAAACCTAGAGGGTACTATGCTAAATGAAGTAAGTCAGACAAAGAAAGGCAAATATCAAATGATTTCACTTACATGTGGAATCTAAAAAGTAAAACTAACAACATCAAAATAGAAACAGACTCATAAATCAGAGAACAAACTGGTAGTTGCTGTGGGGGGGGGGGTAAGGGAGATATGTGAAATAGGGGAAGGAGATTAAGAGGTACAAACTTGTAGTTACAAAATAAGTAAGTCTTAGAAATAAAAAGTACAGGATGGAGAATGTAGTCAACACTGTAAAAACTTTGTATGGTGACAGATGGTGACTACACTTACCATGATGAGCATTTTGTAATGTACATGACTGTCAAATCCTGTTGTACACCTGACACTAATGCAATATTATATGTTAACAATACTTCAATAAAAATCAAAACTGTTTAATAAAAATAAAAATAATTTGTATTGCTAACTAATTTTAATTGTTACACCAAACAGTTTTTAAAAGACATTTACTGAGAAAGAGTCACTAACTGATTCAGTTGAGTTTTTCTTGAATGAGAAAAGGGAGGCTGGAGACTGCTGATGAGCGTATATCAACACAAACTGATTTAGAGAATGACAGGTGCCCTCTTATTCTATCTACTCTGTCCACACAGCTAAAATAATAACAAATGCCATGTGTGCTCTCCACCGCAGACACTGGATTCTGTTAGTATATAGAATCAGGTGAATTTTTCTTAGATCTTATAAGAAATGTTACATTTAACCCCCAAGGGCCTACCAAAACTAGTTTGGATTTGCTTAGCTCACTTGACTCAAGCAAATTACACAACTGAAGTTAATAAGGGTTCACTCTGAGTCTTAATACCAACACTGCCTTCAGCATAAACATGGGGTTACAATCTGGTTTTGGAGACTTATGTGAGTTAAGGAAATAATACAAGTTGTCTACAAATGAGTACCAGAATAAATGCGCGGTATGAACAACAGCAGTATGCACTTTAGCAACTGCAGCTACAAAACAGACTTTAAAATGAAATGCTTTTCTATTTTCACATGTAGGCATATAAAACATCAGAATGTACAGGATCATGTTATTTTAATGCAACAAAGCTTACTGAACTAAGAACATTCTATTGTTAAGTTGACTTTAATTGTAGCAGTAAATCAGCTCCAAAATACTGTTACTAATTTTCTTATGGTAGTGAAATAGTACTATATTAAGTAATGCTTCAAAAAACAGGTCACTGGATAAGTGCTAGAAATCTTTGTTCTACAGAGGCTATAAAACATGAAAAAAAAATTATTATTCTCAGGGAGATATTCCACCTATTTTGAAGAGTTATGGGAAAATTGGCTTTTCCAAATAAAAAGACTACTGAAGCTTTTTCTAAGAACTATAAGATTTTGTTGCATATACATAGTCTTTTAAAGTTGGATTTCATCCTGAAAGATTAAATAGTACACCTCTAAATAAATGGGACAGATGGAGGTTTCTAATACAAAATGGTTTCCTCTATCTGAAATAATTTTATCCAGAAAAACTTTTCAGCAGATATAAATTCAAGCCCGTTTACAGGAAGGGGTTTTGGTTTACAGGTTACTATAGAAGCTTTATTCCTAAAAACTTCAGTTATGAACCATCCAAATAGGAAATCAATTTATTTTACCTAGTAAGACACGTAGAAAATATTGAATTACAATCCTTGACCTTTTGGATTTGTAAACTTCACAAAACTAGTGTATATATGTTTTAAAAAGAATATATTTATAATGTTTTATTTCAAAGGCTCCTAATCTTATGACCAATATTAATTTTATCGATAATAGCAACAATAAAATCATAGTACTTTCCTTTCATGAAAAAACACGGAGTCTAAACGTTGACTGATTGAAACTTCTCGACATTGCCAAATCTCCCCATGGATCCTTCCCAAACTTCAAATCCTGACAACATCCTGCTTTACAGGGAACACTGCTTTCCACACGGTGCAGTCTCAGAGAGACGACAGGGCTTTCCTCAGTGGGTTTAAACTAGCCCTTCCTGAATGGAGCAAAGCATTGAGCAGTGAATCACTACAGAAGTCGTGCTTGATGACAGGTACTCCTGCCTCCTTTTTAAAGAGACAAATACAATAGGAAAGCTGGATGGGAAAATGCCTGGCTGCTTTGTCCCTTGTCTGGACGGCCTCTCACTTTCCCACAACAGGTAGGCACAAGCACAGACTGCGGCTGAATGCTCCAGACCTTGCCAAGATGCTGAAACCCACTGGTTTCTGTGGTTGTCCCATTTTCTACTGATCCTGGCTCTTTGCCAGAGACTAATTAAGCCACTGAAAATGCCGGATGGTTAACCCTCTCTGCACTACACCCACCTATAATTATTTGCAAAGCACTCCGATATGCTTTCACTTTTACCAAAGATAAAGATATGTACCAGACTGTACCAGTGTACAATGCTGGGGAGCGAGTGCGTGCAGGTACCCAGAGTCCAGGACTTGCTACCAGAACTTACTGTAAAAGATGAGAAACCAAATACCTGAAGCTAGCGTTCAGAAAACCGCTCTAAAATATATGTGCACTTTGGTTTTATTTATTAGGGTTTGGAATAAAGTGCAAAAGAATTCTATATTTTAATCATGTTTAATCTTAGGGAAGTAATTTTCCATTAAGAAAAAGAAACCAAGTATTTGATCCCAATGTCTGTGGTGAATCCTTTTTACCATATGAACAAAACATTCTAGAGCTTTTGAAATTCCCAGAGCCACTGCTGTTCATTAAAAAAAGAAAGCACCCTTTTAAGATGTAGGTGCTTTATCTTTTTTACAAAATGAAAAGATCAAACATAAAACCTTATTTGTAAGCAAAGCAATAGTGTCTCTGGGTCTCTTGCTAAGATCAACAGCAAAGAGGATGAATGAGGGGAAGCAGTGACAATGGTCAAAATGGGTGAAAGGAAACTCTCTGTTGAGGCCAGCCTTCCCTGATTGCAATCTTCAGACCCAAGGCCCATAACTCTGTTTAACTACTATATCCTGAATAAAAAGTTAATTTTGCTCAAGTGAGAAGCAAGTAAAGTTACAGAAGAGGAACGCTAAGTAAGCTAATTGAGCCCATACGATCTGCTATCAGGGAAGACCTGTATTTGAAGATAATTTAAGAATTTATAAACTCGATTTAGGAGAAACGCAGGAAACTGATTGGTCAGGCTAATTATTTTCTCTCTTTGATAACAGGGTATCCACTATATACACAACACAGAGTTAAGTAGTTCCTTCTCATTCTAGATTCTCGAGCAACAGACATCTGCTACAGATGTTCAGCTTTCATCTTCCTGTCAACAGTGAGACAATTTTAAATGGACCAAAGTGACAGGAGTCTCTTTTTAGCTATCCCATGCCAAATTCATATTCACATTTTATCCCAGTAGCTTTTCCCCCTTCTTCTTGTGCTTCGATTACGTGTACTTGCAATTCCTATTATTTTGTAGGAAGCCACACCAAAGTTGCCTGCTCTCCCTAATAACTACGGTGGATACATAGGAATATTCCTATCTGATGAAGACAGAAAATTTCACACCTATGCAACACCACAGGATGGCCAAAACAAAAGAGATGCTTAATTAATTGCTGGCCAAGAGCCACATTCTTTCCAAATCAAGGCTTCTGCAAGATGGCATGTGGTTTGTTATTACTCACAAATATGAAAAGCCTTTTGAAGTGATTATACTTGGTATCTGTTAAAATAATTCTGTGTATGAAACAGCAGCATGAAAAAATGAAAAAAAAAAAAACCTATTTGTAAAAAAGATTTCATTATAAAAATTTGAAATAGTTTTCACTTCTAAGGGTTAAGACAATGACTGGCATGCATTTCAGTAAATATTTTAATTCCACATAAGGTTCCATGTAGAAGATGACAAATTTACTTAGGAACACTAAAAGAAAACATTTTTTAATTGGAGGTAAAACATATTTAGTATTTGATTTTTTATTATATTACTTATTCCTTTAAATCTAATCACTATGCCTTTTTTCCCCCAAAAAATTGTGGTCGTGGTGAGGATGGTAAAAAAAAGAAGGCATTTAATCTGAGTTCCCTGAGGGTAAGGGTTTTCTATTATTTATCATTGTATCTCCAGGACCTAGGATGCAGGAGGTGATGATGAACTGTCGTGTCGTCCTCTGAATAATACCACAAGCTCACAAAGAGCCCAGCGCCACCAGCCCTAGCAAACTCTGAGTGGCACACGGCAAGAAGGCATGAGCTGAGCCCAGCTTACCAGACTCTGACTCAAAACTCGGCATGATCCGGGCACTCAGGCATCCTGAATGATTGCTCACCAAGGTCCCTGTGGGATTTGTAACTATCCACTTAATGAGCTACTGCAGCAAAACCTGAAGAGATAGAAAGTGCCAAAACATAAAAACCTTGAAGTTACAAGGTCTTAAAATTGTTTTCCTTGATCTCCTGCATTAGATCCACTCCTGATATACCTCATAATGCTACTAGTGACAGTGAATTAGAAAAACTAAGGCAACAGACTTTATTTTTAAACTGCACCCAATACCTAGCACAGACTCTATCACCTACCAGGATTTTAATAAATTTTTTTAAAACAAAGGGTGGAGGTGAACGAAAATATATGAATAGCGTGCTCTAGTGGTAAATGGATTTTCATGGCTGATGGGAACATATTTCTAAACGTTTTGTTCTTCTACTAATAGAAAAGTAGTGCTTCTCCAGGACTGATTTATTCCTAACTTTTGCTCTTTAGAATACTGAAACTAGGGGCGCCTGGGTGGCTCAGTCGTTAAGCGTCTGCCTTCGGCTCAGGTCATGATCCCAGAGTCCTGGGATCAAGCCCCATATCAGGCTCTCTGCTCCACGGGAAGCCTGCTTCTCCCTCTCCCACTCCCCCTGCTTGTGTTCCCTCTCTCACTGTGTCTCTGTCAAATAAATAAATAAAATCTTAAAAAAAAAAAAATTAGAATACTGAAACTAGAAAGGATAGGCTTTATTAGCATAATCACTAGCCATAAGGCTCAACTCACTCCAGTGTACTTGTCATGACTGGGAACCATGGATCTCTTGCAAATACCATCCCAGGCTGGGGGAGCAGAGCAATGAAACACAATGGGTAAAATCAGTAGGTGAGCAAGCAAAATGAAGTTATGAGAGGCAAACTTTTCAAAGTGACTTAGTATGATGATGAGATCGTATAGGATGGAGACATAACAATTATCTTTGCTTACACTCCTTAAAAACTAAAACTGAACGAAGATGACCCAATCTGGAGTCATGGGAAAGCACTGTGTTATCAAAGGAAAACAGATGCCAACAGCTGTGGCAGAGGCTATTTTAAAGTATCACCTTGTTGATCTTCTAGTCCTCCTAATCCATGATGTATCTTCAGTTAAAAATCGTTAATGTCCAGCATCTAAGAACCTAGGCACAGGACCAAAAAACCACGCATATTTCTTTCCTATGGGGCGGTAACCAGATGTCAGTAGCTGCAGCTGTGACTGTATAATTACCTGTTTGCATTACCGTAGACCACAGTTTAGATTTAATAGGTCAGATGACAATGCAGCAAAATGCATTTAGCCTATGATTACCCCTTTTCAAACATTCTCTCGCTCGCAACTTCGACCCTGGGAACATAGCAAGCACAGACTTAGGTCAATACGAAACACTGGCCAGCACAATAGGCCTTGCCTCGAACAGCGCTGTTGACAGACACCAGCACAAAGGAAATGACTAGAGTCCCCCTCAGTTCTCACACAGAGCGAAGAATGACTCAGTGTCCTGCTGCTTTGGTGCCCTGTTTGTACAGTGTATACAGCTTTTGTCCTCAGCCACTGTTCACAGCTCAATGGGGGCTAAAGAGCCGAGGAAGTGAAGGCGGAAGAATGCTCCACACTCTTCCCTGTGGCCAGCACTTGTATCCATATGCACATGACAGGTCAAGTGAGAACTGGGAAGTCACCAGATAAAACTCCTCCTATCCCAGCTTCCATGAGTAAAGTGATTTCGGAGTTAAAATACAAAGAAGGCATTATTTAGAGTGTCTAGAATAGTCATCATTAATCTGATACTAATATAGCTATCGATTGAATTATTGCTTGGCTTTTTCTTTTCTGTCATTTTTATCTTCCAAAGGCTTCATTAAGTGCAAGGAGACATCAGGACTGGGTTAAAGTAAGGAGCTCAAGTAATATAGATCAGGACTCTGTTAACAGAGACCACTGTAACAGGGCCAGAAAGCAGGTGAAAAGGCGAGATCCAGGCAGGGTGTCCACAGCACTAGCAAGACTGGCAGTGGCATTTCACTCCTTGTATATATAAATATCATATTGTCCCAAGTAGATACACAGCTCTCTTTATGCCTACTTCCCAAGGTAATGGGGGTATAACAACAGAGAACCGAACCCCGGGATAAAACAGAACTCTAAGACAATTCAGTGGAGACCATGAACAGACAGCTTCCATAGGTTTAAGACTGGTCTGCTTGACACTGGCCAAGAAAACCTAGCTAGCTCAAGCAAGGGACAAGCTCCAGTGCTGAGTGAAATGTCACTGCCCTAAGCCCAAACATATTGGCAGAACTGCATCTGCATTTAAGGGGACATGCTTTGGAATTAGAGTGTGTTCAAATTCTAGTTCTGCCAATTACTGCTTTGTGACTTTCTATTACCCCTTGATATCTTAATACCTGTATCTGTAAAATGGGATGTCCACCCATTTCTTTACTTAAAAAATAATTATTGAGATGATAACAGGACCCATTTCACTAGTTGCTGTGAAGAGAAAGTAAGTTAACACATGCAAGATACCTAGAAGAGGACCTGGTACCATGTAAACGTTTGATAAATATTTGCCTACAGTGAGCATGAGCCCCGACTGCTTTAGCGCCGCTGCAACAATTTCACAAGTGCTGCTAACACTGCAAACACCAACACCACTCCCATAGTGAGGTAACTGCTATATTCATGACTCTCCATGGAAAGTCTTACCAGATGACTGAGATCACTGATCCTTGAGTCCCTGACATTGTCCCCTTTACCCAGAGGTTGTTTTTAGTTGTCTCTAGTAAACAGATAAATTCAAGCTTTATGGATGCTATACACGTAAAACATATAGGACAAACCTATTAATATTAAAACTCCTAAAAATGTAGATGATTGGAATTTTCCCCCAAATCTACATCAGTGTACAGCCCAATGATTATTATAAGAGGAGAAAACAAGAGCAAACAGTTGCTTGCTATTCCAGGGGCAAGATATTCTTCTAAGTGATTTACGTAAGGCACTATTATTTTTACAGTGACGAAACTGAAAGACACGGCATTGAGCAACTCACTTAAGATTACACTGTTAAATAAGCAAACCCAGGCAATTTGACTTCTGATCTTGTGTTCATAAACACTACACTACACTGTCTCATTAATATTCTTATGAGAGCAGCTCTAACAACTTGCTAGGTAGTACTATCATTCTTACAGTTAGCAAAGAACTCACTTTCTTAGAAGGTTCTGGCATAGAGTCAAGCCATATATCCATAACAGCCTCATAAATAATGTGCTGTGAATCAGAATATGCTTAAGGTATATCCTTTTATCACTTCTGAAAAACAGGCAGTTGCTGACCACAGCCAGGCTAATAGGAGTCAAAAGTAAAATGCTTTGTTTAATTGCTTTCATAATTCTTTATCACCACACAACCATAATTAGTTTCATGCTTATGAATTTAATCTTATATGTTAATTATATCTGCGTGATTCTGAGAATACAAAGTTAATTAATGAAAAAAAAACTACCTTGAGGATAGATGCTTTAAGCATATAAGTGATTACTTAAAAGAAAAAAAAAAAAAGTCCCCGTTCCAATAACTTTTAGAATGCCTCCCCATGTTTAAATCTCTCATGGTATTGGTCAATGGAACATCAATACCAAGCAAGAACCATGTTAGAAGTTGAAGTAAAATTTTGCGCTTATTTAAAAGTTCATTCCATGGGGCTCTGATTTAATATATTCTTAAAATCAAAACCTATAAACATATACAAATATTCGTGAATGGTCTCCATTACAATTAAATTACAAATAAAGGTAACGGACTTCCATACCTAGCAGTATGTTACATCAAGTAAACTGACCAAAGCTTCTGCTAAAAAGAAATAAACAGAGTGGTTTAAATACCAAAAAAATTTTCTTTAATTGTATCATTGAGTCGGTAATTTAGAATTGATTATAGAAAGGCAGAAAACGAAAAGAGAGCTGGAACTCAAAGAATAAACAGACGACTTGAAGTCAGGTTTCATAAAACGTGAGCTTCTTTCAACATTTCTTTGGTACAAAGGGTCACTGGAGAAAATTACCCAGAAGATAGGAAAATCCTAAACTTGTATGAAAGTGGTGAGACAGCCTCATTACAAACAGTAAAAATTGAAAGACAAGACAAACCCACCATCAAAATTGTTTTGTAAATGGAGTAAGTTACAGAAATTGACCAGACACAACTTAAAAAAGAAGTTTTAACAAATTTCAAAAATTGGTGTTACCTCCTGTGATCAGTATAATGATGCTAAAAATTAGTAATAAAAAAAACCTCACTTGTTTGGAAATTTTATATCTGATTCTATATCACCTATGAGTCAAAGAAGAAATAATGGAATTTAGAAAATAGCATGAAAAAGTACATGAAAAATACGTAACTTAGCAAAGTAGCTCAAATGTAATAGCCTAATATGTAATAGCCTAATACACACTAGCAGAGCACTTTGAATTCTTGTGACTTATTTAATAGCCTGCAGTTTGGCTTTAGTTCTCTTATTGTCTAAAAAGAATACTTGGTTAGCACAGTATAATCATGTATGCTATGTATAAAAATGTGACCAATTATTTTTTCATTATAATAAATTCTATTCTTTTTTTTAATTTAAATTCAATTCACCAACATATAGTATCATCATTAGTTTTTGATATAATGTTCAATGCTCTACTCTAGCTCACTTTCTATTTATTAAGAAACTTCCTCGGGGCGCCTGGCGAAGCGTCTGCCTTCGGCTCAGGTCATGATCCCAGGACCAGCCTGGACGGGCTGCCTGCTGAACAGGGAGTCTGCTTCTCCCTCTCCGCCTGCACTCCCCCAGCTTATGCTCTCTCTCTCAAATAAATAAATAAAATCTTTTTTTTTTTTTTAAAGAACCTTCTTCAACTAGGCTCTCCCAAAGTATAATTTGTTTAAGTTTGGCATCTTAAAATTTTCTATCTTGAAGGTATGCATTTATGATTTTTTTACTCCAATGTACATACTCTTTTCTAAATATTGCTGAGCAATTACACAGATGCATTTAAAAGCTATCTTGATTCCTGAATGCTACAGACTGAATGTTATCCCTTCAAAATTTATATGTTAAATCCTAACGCCCAAAGGTGATGGCAATAGGAGGTGGGGCCTTTGGGAGGTGATTAGGTTATAGTGTAGAACCTCAAGAAGGAGATTACTGACCTTATAAAAGAAACCCCAAAGAGCTCCCTTGCCCCTTCAGTCATGTGAGAATACAGCAAAAGACAGCCATCTCTGAACCAGGAAGCGGGCCCTCCCTAGATACCAAATCTGCTAGCACTTAGATCACGGGACTTCCCTGCCTCCAGAACTGTGAGAAATAAATGTTTTATTTAAGCCACCCAGTCTGTGGTATTTTTGTCAGAGTAGTCCCAATGGACTAAAACACTGAGTAAGTTCCAATTTCTCTATATTCACAAACTGGCTACAATACTTGGCAAGAATCATTTGAAAATAAGAAGGAAAAGAACAGGGGTGCCTGGGTGGCTCAGTCGATTAAGCGTCCTACTCTTGATTTCAGCTCAGGTCATCATCTCAGGGTCCTGAGACCGAGCTACTCGTCAGGCTCTGTGATGGGCATGGAGACTGCTTAAGATCCTCTCTCTCTCTCTCTCCCTCTGCCCACCCCCTAAAATAAAAAATTTTTTTTAATTTTTAAAAAAGAAGGAAAAGAACAGTAAAATTCAGAACGCTGAATTAAGTTTTAGAGACATACCAGATACGTACCTGAATTAAAAAAATTGTGTTGGAATGCATACCAATGCATTTCCCACTCTAAAGTGCTCATCCTGATAATGTTCAATCCAAACACTTAAACTGGACTAATAATATGAAGGCCTGATCTTCATACATGAGTGCCTTAAGAAACCCTAAAGCAGATTCAACAAGGGCTGGGCCCAGAAACTGAGAAGCCATGAGAGACGTGGACAGTGATCACTCTCTCTCCTGATTCTCACCTCTCTTTGCTCCACATGTCTGCATAATTCTTTCTTTGAATCAGCTTTCTCTGTTCTCCAGTCTGCATGGCATATAGTACAGCTGCTCAAAGCCCTTGATTTTACATAGTAAAGCCCCACATGTGAAGAGACTAATTATCTTTCTCTTGTTGTCAATTCCAAACTCCAAACTCCAGAGGAAGAAACTTGGATTGGTTCCAGCCTGGGATACCTACTCTGGCCTAAATCAGATGGAAAAGGCCACATGGTTTCAACATGGCGGCTCACAGACCACTGCTTGGGTGGGCAGGAGGTAGCTAAAGGTGCTGTTACATACTGGCAACTGCAAAAGGCACTCAGCATGAGCAAGAAACAGGTGCTATACCCCCAAGATGCTGCCAATTCTTCCTCTCTACTTTCTCTACATTTGGCTAGGACAGAGAGCTTCTGAAAGAACTGCTAAGCCTCTTCTCCCTGCAGCCTTTACTACTATCCTGAGTTTTTATTTCCTATACTAAACATTGTGCTTTCATCTCAATTCATATAATTTGGTACATATTATCTACAATATCATGACTGTGCAGATTTAAATGAGCAAAAGTTAGTATGGCAAAATGATTTTGCTCATCTCTCAGGTAAAGAATGATTATCCACCCATTTGCTCAGCCTATAAATCCTAACATTATCCTTTCTCTCTTTTCCATCTCCTTCCTGCTTCACTATCACTTCTTTCTCTGAAACATCCTCTTAATCAGTCCCCTCAATTTTATCAATACCATAATCTTAATTCAAGATCTTATTATCTTTTCTGAATTTTTAGTATAGCTTCCTAATTGATCTTCCTGCTTCTAAATCTCCAATACGTATTTTATTAGCTTGGATAATTTCCATTTTAAAGCAAAATCCTGTCCTTGTCACGCCCCTATTTATAAGTCTCTCCTGGTTCCTCACAGCCTATAGCAGAGCTCCTAAGCATGCCTATCCATCAGAGCCACCCAGATTCCTAGTCCTCATCCTAAACTTTCTGAATCAGAGTCTCCTAGAATGGGGCTTAGGAATTTGCCTTTTTAATGAACTCCCCATTTGGTTCTGAGGTAACCAGCCCTGCATCAATCTCTGGATTTGCGTCATGGAACTGCTCTATAATATAAAGTCCAGCCCCCGAATAGAACAAAAGTCAATTCACAATCTGATTCCAACCTATCCCCTTCTCTTCTCATCCCTTGCAATTCTCCCTTCCTGGCCTTTCTCTCAAAATACAACCCTTTCACACTGCCAGCTATCCATACATCTGCCGCCTTCTCCTCTTCTCTCCTTTGGGAACTTCTACCACTCATTTTTCAGGAATCAGCTCAAATGTGACCTCCTCTGTGAAGCCTTCCTTGACTACCTCTAACATTTATTCATTCTTGATTATTGGGGTTAAGAGGTAGTCTAGTGTGATGGTTAAGGGTACAGGCTCTACAACCAGACTGCGAATGTCTGAATCCAGGCTCTGCAAATTACTAATGAGCAAGTGAGAAACATGTGGCCCGAGACAAGTTATTCAACCTCTGTGTGCCTTCAGTTGCCCTCACTGTGAAACAGGAATAAAAACAGTGTGTGTCCAACATAACTGTGAGGGTTAATGAGTTAATTCATGTAAAGCAGTTGCCTGGATTGTAGCAATTAGTCATTAAATATTAGCTTCCTGTTTAAAACTTATTCCTATTTCTTAGACTATGAACCAGGCTTTTATATTAAGCCAATCAATTTAAGAATTTTTTTTCTTGGTTGTGGTACAAAACTAAAAGAAAAAAAGTAATTTATATATAAGTTTCAATATAACTTCTTTTCATTTACTTCTCATAAGGTGACTAAGGATGATGTACTAAACCTATTTAAGAAAAAAAAAGTTCTTTATATGGGAAATCTTTTGAAGTCATTCACTAGGGAAGCCGAAACAACTTGGGAATCTTAGATATCTATTTGAATTTCAAAAAAGAAAGGAAATATTGACCCTAGCTTTGGGCCATTATTTTCTAAATATATAGAAAAAGAACTGAAAGATCTGGAACGAAATCTTACAGAACAAAATTTCCAAAAACCAAACTTTTAGCCAAAAACATATTTCAAGAAATCCTGTAATTTTCAGGAAGACTGAAAGACAGGAAGACAAGAAAGACTACAAAAACTATTTATGAAGCCTGCTTTTTCTTTAATTACCAAAGTAATACTTGACATGGAAAGCACAGAATGATAGAAAAATTTGGTTGTCTACAAATAAGAAAAACAAATTACAGTTGTGCAAGGTGAGAAGCAATCAGGAAAGCTAATTTTGTGCTCAGATGCAAAATGAGCATCTTCTGTAATGTTACATCATTACTAGATGTATTCCTATCTATTTTTCTTATTCTGCCTCTAAAATACCAGTTAAGAAAGGGTAGAAACAAAAGAGTGAAATTAGCTCTTATGCAGAACCCATTCATTCCTTCAATAAATATTTATGGAGCACCTACTATTACACATGCTTGGATACAGCAGTAAACAAAAGAGCCAGGCATGTGTGAGGCATTCCTATGCTGCTTATCATGGGAACAACCGCTATCTTCCAACAAGCCCAGCAACATTTTGCATACCTTATACACTGCCGTAAGTCACCATTAGTGACTCCAGGAGAGAAAACCTATCTTGTTCCCAGACCTCCAGATCATGGGTTTTAACGTAGGTTCATGGGTCCCTAATTGTTAATGGGTGTGTTGGGGGAATCTGTGAATCCCCTAATACTAAATGCAAAACGTATGCATGGACATACATTTATAAATCTTCCTAGACAGACAATGTGCCTCAATGCACTCTCAAGTGGGCCTATTACCTCAAAGAGCAAAAATATAAGTTCTAGGTGTAGGAAAATTCCCCAAATCTGTCCTATTGAAAAGGCTGCAGCCATATACCAACACTAAGAACACTTGGCAAATTCCTCCTCTGACATTTTACAGTACAACGTTCAACAAAGTTATCACTGACACGTTGTGCTTGCCCCTCTAAAGCCTGCCCTTTAATGTTTGAGTACCAACAATCTAGTCAGTCTCTTAGACAAAGACTTCTTCCAAAAAAACTGTTTACAGAACTTGGGCTCCAGCAACTCTTGCAATATAATTCTTGTGTATAACTGCACCACAGAAAAATAACTCCTTAATTTGTGGTTAGAATAACCACTGCAGAACAACCTATAGTGGGTGGAATGAAACTATCACAATTATAAAGTAACCAAGCAAATAATATACTATGTCTATAACAGATAAAATGTTATAAATCCAAAACATACATTGCTATAAATAAAGTCCGGTTATTTGCTGGGATACTCTGACTAACATCCGAGTGACAAGGGCTACTCTTAGCATGTTTTATGAAGAAGTAACTAAAGCTATTACACAGTAGACTCAGTGGCACCACATGTATTGTTTGGGCGAAAAAATGAGGTAAACTGCACTGTATAGTAATGTTGGGAAAACGCTGCCTTTAATATAAACAAACAATGGACTTTCCTTTAGAAGCCATGATAAGGGAGAGGAGGACAGCAGGATTAGTCCTACTAAACCAGCATGCCTGCAATTTGGGAAACCACTGAATAAGAGCAATCAGTGTGCGTAAGTGCGTATTTGTTGACAGCTATAATCAGATCATTTCCCCCAAAATTAAATTCAGAGCTTTTAGAATTGGGAAGGCTCTAAAAATCAACAAGAAAACAGGATGAGAACCACAGAGGGTACATGACTTGCTCAAGTTCACAAAGCAGAACAAAGAAACTGTGTCTTTTGACTCCCTGATGTTGCCATTCTTGTACAGAAAAGTTCTTCTTTTACTTCCAGTTTTGTTTTGTTTTTTTAAGTAATCTCTACACCTAAGTGGGGCTTGATTGAACTCAGACCCTGAGATCAACAGTTACATGTTCTACCAACTGAGCCAGCCGGGCACCCCCAAAAGTCTTTTAAAAATTAAAATATAATTCACATACCATAAAATTCACCTACTTGAAGTAAGCACTTCAGTGCCTTTAAGTACACTCACTAAAGAGCTGTGCATCCATACCACAGTGAAATTTTTAACATTTTCATTGCTCCAAAAAGAAAGCCGGTATCTCTTAGTCATCACTCCCTTAAGTCCCTCTCCTCATCCTCCCACCCCTAAGCAACCAACTAGTCTACTTTCTGCCTCTAAAAATTAGCCTATGCTGGGACATTTCATATACATGGAATCATGCAATATGTGAACTTTTGTGACTGGCTTCTTTCACTTGGCATAATGTTTTCACCGTTCAGCCATGTTATATCGTGATGTATCAGTACTTCATTACTTTTTATGACTGAATAATATTCCCTTTTATGGACCCATACATATATATCAGTTCATCAGTTGGTAGACATTTGGGTTGTTTCCACCTTTTGTCTATTATGAATAGCCTTGTTTTGTTTCTTTTGTTATATACTTAGGAGTGGAATTGCCAGGTCATATGGTAACTCTAAGTATTTAAGGAATTGCCAATCTATTTTCCATAGTGGCTGAACCATTTTACATTCCCACTATTCAAAAAGTTCTTGTTTTAAAACCACAACAGGGGCGCCTGGCTGGCTCAGTCAGTAGAGCATGCAACACTTCATGTAGGGGTTGTTAAGTTTGAGCCTCACATTGGGTGTAGAGATCACTTAAAATAAAATCTTTAAAAAAATCATAACAATCAATCAGATCATAAATACAAACTCCTTGTTTTCTGCTAATAGGCAACTGAAGAAAAAATAAATGTTTTTTTAAAAACCACACACTATTAGTACATGAAATTCAGATGCAGAGCTCAGACAGAAAGATAGCTTTAAAAGGGTTACCATGTAGTAAATATTCCCTTTATTATTTAAGCCATATGAAAATGTTATACATGGGCTACAGATATATGGCAAACATTCTAAAATATTGGAAAATCTTAAACATGAATAAAATAGAATAGATCGAATTTTCTCAAAACTAAATTAGAATTTATCTAAGTAGGTAATATCTACATACTTTCATTCATTAGAAGAAAAAAACTGTATTTAAGAGGGAAAACTGATGGGTGCTCAACAGTGCAAAGTAAATGCAATACGCTGATTTGGAAAAGAAAATGAAAGCTAGCTTCTACAACTATTTTGTAAAGATAATAAAGAGTTATTGTCCCAATGGATTTGTGGTAAGCCATTTGGGAACAACAACTTTATAAACTATGCTGTAAACTATATATTCTGGACAGTAAGGGGCTTTGCTTCTATCTACTGGGTGTGCTTTAGGAAGGCTAGGGCAAGTTAGCATCTAGGAGTACTAAGTATGAAGCAGAGATTGGAGGATACTTTGGTCAAGCATCACTAACCCCCATGGGTGTTTCTGCCAAGCACAGACTAGAACTTTGGTAACGGCAGCAGGCAGATGAATGGCGAAGAGGAAGGGTGACAGAGCAGAAAGAGAGGGTGAAGATCCTCAGAAGATACAGGAAGCTGGTACATAGAAATCTGAACTTTCATCACATTCCAGCACCAGCCATTTTGTCCTTTCTTGTCAGCAGTGGTTACAATCTTCCATAATTGCCTCTGGCCTCACCATTACAATCTCTGAACAACAGTGGCTACCCAAGTAAGAAACAGTTTGTATCATAACCCAGCTCCCTCACAGAGATCCCTTTCCACACACATATTCACACAACTAAGTTTCCCAAAAGCAATAGTCTTGCTCTGTATAGTGCATTCTAATATTTCCTAATCTATTTTACTAAAAACAACAACAACAACAAAAAGCAAAGAATGACCCAATACATGTGATATAGTTTATCAAGGACAGTATCTCAAAAAAAAGACCAAAACAAAACAAAATGATAAAAGGTTTCCCCCCACTACACTATGCAAAAATTTGCCTTACACCATTTCACTTTTACCAAAGACCTACATTAGTACCTGCTTTCAGTAACTAAAAGAAATCTGAAGATTTTAGGGGCACCTGGGTGACTTGGTCGATTAAGCGTCTGCCTTCTGCTCAGGTCATGATCCTGGAGTCCTGGGATCAAGTCCAGCATCGGGCTCCCTGCTCAGCGGGGAGTCTGCTTCTCCCTCTGCCCCTCCCCCTGCTCATGCTCTCCCTCTCTCTCAAATGAATGAATGAAATCTTAAAAAAAAAAAAAAAGAAACCTGAAGATTTTCAGTTTTATGAAATGGTAATTGCTTCCTCACTTGATGCCATCTTAGCTTACAATAGGTTTCAAAGAAACAATCTGCATTTGGGTAGCAGGGAGAAACATGTAATATAGTCAAGACTAACTTTGCATACTGGCAGGCAATGACAACTATGTCACAAGTGTCACCTGGCCAAACAGTGACTTCAAGGAGACAAGAGATTAACATGCAAAGAAGTATGTATCTTAGGAACAATGAAAGAAGGTAATAAGAGTTCAGTGAATATTTGCAATTATTGTGATGGGCTGGGGGTGGTAGATGACTTACTACAAAATAAATTTCAAATAGTTTAAAATAAGTTAAAACTGCAATATAAAACTATAAAATACTAGAAGGAAACATGCCAATATTCCCATGGAGGCAATGGACTAAGTATGACAACCAAAGTAGAAACTGTAAAAGGAAAAAAAATACATAAAATGAATTATATAATAAAAGAAAAACTTTGTATGGCCAAAGTAACCAACAATAAACTGAAAGTAAATAATTTCAATCATTACGAAAAGGGGTATAAATTAATAAAGTGATAAATCCAAAAGGTTAATGAGCAACTGGAATGAGCTAATAAAACCAGAATATAAAATTCACTTCAAAATTAAAAAATGGCAAGACGTTCATCACTGCCTCAAAAATGCAAATTAAAACAATGATATAATATTTTTGTCTGTTAGACTGACAAACATAAAAAATAAAATAGCACCTAGTATTAAAAAGAGAAATAGTTACTTCATGGCAAATTGGAAATATGCATAGATTTTTAAATAAGGTATTTCCTGTCTAGTTCTCTATTCCAAAGAATTTAATAAAAAAAAATATCAGATAATGATACCAAGGTTTATGAACAGAATTGTCACTGAAGTATTATTCACGAAAACAGTAAAAACTGAAAACAACATCAATATATATAGATGGGGGGCGCCTGGGTGGCTCAGTTGGTTAAGCGACTGCCTTCGGCTCAGGTCATGATCCTGGAGTCCCAGGATCAAGTCCCACATCGGGCTCCTTGCTCAGCAGGGAGTCTGCTTCTCCCTCTGACCCTCCCCCCTCTCATCCTCTCTCTCTCTATCTCATTCTCTCTCAAATAAATAAATAAAATCTAAAAAATATATATATATAGATAGATAGATAGATAGATAGATAGATAGATAGATAGATAGATAGGGGACTAGTTAAATAATTTATAGTAATGGAAACCTATGTAGTCTTTAACAATTTTAGGACATATTTACAGATCTATTGGGGGAAAGTAGTTATAAAATGGTATTCAAAACTAAGATTTTTCGGGATGCCTGGGTGGCTCAGTCATTAAGCATCTGCCTTTGGCTCAGGTCATGATCCCGGGGTCCTGGGATCGAGCCCCGCATCAGACTCCCTGCTCCGCGGGAAGCCTGCATCTCCCTCTCCCACTCCCCCTGCTTGTGTTCCCTCTCTTGCCGTGTCTCTCTCTCTCTCAAATAAATAAATAATCTTTAAAAAAAAAAATAAGATCTTTTA
Organism: Mirounga angustirostris; assembly: GCF_029215605.1. NCBI lineage: Eukaryota > Metazoa > Chordata > Mammalia > Carnivora > Phocidae > Mirounga > Mirounga angustirostris. The sequence goes on along the minus strand of NW_026991712.1, from coordinate 53,486,707 downwards.
TGAACTTTTTTACGTAGATATTAAAATGTTTTCACAAGGTGATCTTTGTTTTCTTCCATTAGTTTATCTTAATTTGTATTTTGCAAGAAGTGTCAATTACTTCCATAATAAACAGTATTTTTAAAATAAAAAGATGAGGGGTGCCTGGGTGGCTCAGTCTGTTAAGCTGCTGACTCTTGATTTGGGCTCAGATCACAATCTCAGAGTTGTGAGACTGAGTCCTGAGTCGGCTCCATGCTCAGCAATAAGTCTGCTTGATATTCTTTCCCCTTCTCCCTCTTCCTCTGCTCCCTCTCTCAAATAAATAAATAAATAAAATCTTAAAAAAAAAAAATCAAGCTCATGTACATTTATCAGGAAGACACTATAATCCCAACAAATAACCTAAGTAAAGAAACTGACAATTAAAAAAAATTACTATTAATAAACATATAAAGTGTTCAGTCTGTTTACATAAGACTGAAAAATATCAATAATCTTTAATCACAGTTATTCCTCTTAATCTTTTACAAAAAGATAATCCTAGAAATCTTATCCATGAAGTTGTCCATAGCTGTGTCACTTATAAGAGATAAAAAGAGAAGAAACAACCTAAATATTTAATAAACAAACACTTAAAGAAATTGTCTTATATTCAGTGAGATACAAAAGCATCCTTTCCAGTGAAAAATGCCAGGCTATAAAATTGAGGAACTCATGATTCAAAATTCTATAAGAGAGTATGATTAAAACCATATACAAACAAAACAAAAATCCACATCTACATGAAATGACTGGAAGGATTGGTGGACCTATGAAGGTTTTTGTTTTAGAGTTTCAGTATTGTTTTAATTGAGATAATTGAAATATAACATATTAGTTTCAGGTGCACAACATAATGATTCAATATTTATATATTGCAAAATGATCATCACAATAAGTCTAGTTAACATCCATCACCACACATACAAAACTAGGCCTATGAAATTTTAAAATCATCTTACTTAGGGGATTTCCCACAGATTTTTGATTGGTTTTTTTTGTGTGTGTGTTTTTTTCTTAATGAGACTGTGTTACTCTTACAAGTTGAAGCAAAAAGAAAAAAATTAATAACAGAAATACCAACATACTATAATTTTAGCAATTTGACTTGATCACTGAAGAATATTAGCTTTGACACTGTATTGATTAATATATAGAATAAGTAAGTGAATTAAAGTTTCAATCTAAAATTCAGAAACTGGGGGTGCCTGGCTGGCTCAGTTGGTGGAGTGTGAGACTCTTGATCTTGGGGTTGTGAGTTCAAGCCCCATGTTTGGTGTAGAGATTGCTTAAAAATAAAATCTTAAAAATAAAATGAAGAAACCAACAGAATTAATTGGGTTTGGTTTGGTCAATAGTGTATCTTTGTAATAAACAAAAGAGCATACAGTAAAATTAGAACAAAAACTTGCATAAATTAAAACTAATGCATTTTTCAGTAAGACAAAATTTTAATGTAAAAGAATACAGTATTTGTATTTAATGGTATTTACAATGATAAATGTATAAATACTTCTTTAAACTTGCCTTTTTCTTATAAAAATGCAACTAAAATATTTTGCTTGGTTAATTATCCAATTAAAAAGATGAACCTGAAAATAGAGCTCTACACACCGAACTGTAGATAGACATATCACCATGCCATTAGTTAAAAAGACATATTTTGAAATTCAGACTAGAAAGGTCAAACAAGTAACAGTCCATCTGTTTTATTAGTCAATGACAGTTCATGGTTGACAATGATATGGCTGAATTTAGCTTAACTTAGATAAATATTACTTGATAACATCTCTGGTAAAATGATTTGGTAGGAAAAAAATCAGAAAATTGTGGCCTAAGATAAACTATGACTTACAGTTAACTACGTTTCTTAATTATTTTACAAAAGATTATTGCAACAAAAAGTTGTTGAAATGTAAAAAGTGATACGTAGAGGTATATTGCATTTGATAAACATGTCATTTAAACATTTTAAAAGAAACAGAAAGCTCTGTCTTAAGTGGAGACTGTTCAAGATTTCAGGCTCACAATGAGCCGTGGAACAGGTCCGGCTCCAATCCAAACTCTGCTGTGTACCTGCTTATTGACTCTACCTAAGTTTCATACTTCTCTAGGCCTCAGTCCTCTTGCCTACAAAATGTAGATATAATGTTGCCTAGCTCAAAATGGTACTCTATCTTATCCCTTTTTCCTCTACAAAATTCAGTGTAATTTACCTCAAATATAAACAAGACAAAATAAAAGAGTAAGCAATGGTTATGTCTCTGAGGACTGAAAAGAGAATTTGAATTATGTCCTTAATTTCACCCACTCTTCACCCCACCCCCATCTCTGAAAACAAAACAAAAATAAATAAATAAATATGTAGTTTCCAAGAATTGTGACATAATTTTATTTTCCAGAAAATGAAATCAGTGGATAACCACCCCTTAGGAAATGAGCATAGAACAAACTCATTTGCCATGAGTTAAAACATAATAATTAGAACGGAAAGAGGCAAAAACTTATTACTTTAATTATGTATTACGGCTTTTCTTTTTACTATAGAAAGTTGAAAAATGTTATCAGAAATCCCCCGAAACAAACATATCTTAGTAGTTATTTCTAATATACAAAGCATTCAGTCACTAATTTTTATTTTGTTTTATATTTTTATTTGAAGATAGGGAGAGACACATAACCTATAACTTCAAAATTCAGCCAGCCTAAAGAGGTAAATATTTTTTATTCTGAAAAATACAAAATTTTAGGAAGAAGAACCGTACCTATATAGATGTTGGATAATGTTTATTCAAAATGTTTGCAATGTGGGTGTCTTGATTTTTTCTGAGGGGCAGAATTGGAGAAACAGGCCTCTGAAGTGCAGTATAACTAGATCTGTAGCTCAGTTCTGCCGCTCAACAGCTGGAGCTCAGGCAAAGGAGCCGAGCCCACGGGCTTAGGTAACAGGAGAGTTACTTCCCCCTTCTCCCCGGCAGCACTACACTATGAAAAGATTAAATGCTTGTTTTCAGAGCTTTCCCTGCCGCTAGGGAGGGGCCAACTTATACAGGTCTGATCAAAGAAAGGTTGGCTGAAGTCTGGAAGAGATTTCTAAAACAGCTTTTGTTTTCCTGATAAAAAAGAGAAGCTAACAGGTCCACCCCATTCTCTTCCTTCTCTTGAATACAGATCTGTTATCCAGCAGCCTTACTGCACCCATGATTCAGGAAGTGTGGAGCCCGTGCGGTGCTGATGTGTTCAAGTCGCTGAAGCAACCTCCAAAGCCATCAACATCCAGAATTCTTAAACAAGAAAAGTAAGTCTCTATATGTTTAAGCCACAGGCTGTCAGGTTTTCTGCTATGTGCAGCTGACACAAGTCCAAGTGATTTGGAAAGTCACTTAAATTCTGAGGCTCACTTTCCCCATTTGTAATGCAGGTGTAATGCTATGTATGTATAGTATCTGTTTGACATGTAGAAAAGGTTCAATAATGTCAGCTGCTGCTGAGGAGGAGGATGATGACGAAGACGATGACAACTTCATTTAGTTCTCATACCAACCATTTGAGGAAAGTCCTATCAATTCATTCACCCATTTTAAAGACACAAAAATCGAGACTCCAAAAAGTTAAGCAACTTGCCCAAGATCACACAATTAATAAGTAATATGGCCAGGATTCAAATACAGGAATTCTTATTTCAAGGCCAATGAGGTTAAACCACAAAGACATTTAGAAGTGCCTAAACATGGCAAGAGCTAACAGCTGATAATTACTGGCTAAAATGATTATGATAATACTAGACAACTATGAAGATAAGAACAGATATCTACTAATTTCTAATTCTGGAAAATAATAAATGCTCATTGGGCGCCTGGGTGGCTCAGATGGTTAAGCGTCTGCCTTCGGCTCAGGTCATGATCCCAGGGTCCTGGGATCGAGTCCCACATCGGGCTCCCGGCTCAGCGGGGAGCCTGATTCTCCCTCTGACCCTCTCCCCTCTCATGCTGTAAAATCTTAAAAAAAAAAATAATAATAATAATAAATGCTCATTGAATTCAACATTAGTTTTATTTTTCTTCCTAACAGTTCTTGGCACTTTAATCAAACAGGAATACTTACACCTCCTCGACGAATGTAAGAACAGTACATCTCAACCAATAATTGCAACACCCTTCTGTTAGCTAAATGCTTAATATTTATGGCAAATTTATCATCTGCAGGGCACTCGGCCAGACACTTAAAAATTATTTTTGCCAGAAGCTATAGCATATGTTTGTTTTGTTAAAGTGACTTAAGATTCCTTTGGAGAGAGAATTTTGTAACAGTTCTAAAAATTAGGAAGTGGTTGCTACTATAATCAGCCATCACCATCACCACCGTCATCACCATTACTAACATACACAGAACTTCTATCACAAATTAGCATATGCTAAGCTTTAATTCTGGAACATTTCCCTTCAAACTTCAGATGTTTCCTTCACTGAAACAGATGAAACAAAGAACTTAAAAAATTCATGATGAAGGTACAGTACTTGAAAAACAAGCTAAATTCAAAATTAAAGTTTCTAAATAAATTACATTCAGGAAACAGGCAGGCTAAAATATTTGCAATTGCAATCAGGAAAAGACATTTAGTTTCTGGATTAGACTGTGAGATTTAAAGAGTTTACGTTTAGCTGTTAACTTTCAAAACCAGTTTGGCACATTGTATCATCCCAGTAAACAAAAAGTAAATGTAGTGTAAAGGCCAAAACAAAATGGATGGTGAGTAAAACAAAAGTTCTGAGGTAAGCTTAACTCAAGCAAAAATGCTGAGTCTCAAGATATATACATTCACAGCAATATATTCCTGAAGCCAAGTAACTTCAAATCATATATTCCACACTGAAAGAGGGATAGTTCTCTCTACTACATGCCATAACAAGTAATTGATAATTCCATTTTCAAAAAAAAGTACTGTATATAAAGAAAAACGCTTTAAAGGATAATACATCCAGGAAAGAGTCGTTGCTTAATAAATTCGAAAATGACACAGTCAGTAGCATACAATCCACATGAACATTATAATGTGCTCAATCAGTACTAATTAAGGATTTAATTATACCTATTTAATGCTAATTTGCATTTTAAAAAAGAAGACAAAGTATTCTATTTTAGGTCCAAAATTAAGGTTCTGGATTAAAACTTTAAAAGAAATTTAACTGTAGTATATTTATGGAAATATCTTTCCTTAAGAATTAAAACAAGCTAAAAAAAAAAAAGATGTGTTGGCATCCTAAAACAGAAAAAGAAAGAATTAAAACAAGCTAAAAACAAAAGCATTATATTTTCAAGTATGGGACTATGTTGAACCTGAATTCCTAATTTACTCACAATTAAAATAAAAGAAAAAGGGATACATATAAATGGAGACATTTATAAGGGTCACTTACAGGCATATAAAGTGCTTTTCAATGATGATATAGAATTAGAACCACGGCCTCTTGACCTCCACCCCTACATTCTTCCTGATATTTGCCCTGCTCAACTTCCCTGCACATGCCCAAAACTACTATATCTCCTCCTTACCATCTTTCTTCCCTAAAATTTTATAAAGCACTTTTAGAGGGATGTATAAAAAGAACAGGGAAATAGAAGGATCACCAAGAATATGAAGGTATATGGCAGTTTCAGAAAAGGGAAGAGCCACGGGTGTTGACTGAGAGCTTGAGCAAACTGTTGGACAGATGCCTGGGGCATTGCCAAATTTAAAAGAGTGTTTTCATTTAGTAGGATGGTGAGGGCAAGCCAGGTGGGCTACCTGAGGTATGAATGGAAATCTGGAAAACAGGGAGCAATAGAACAATAGTCTGAAGGGGGAAACAAGGTAAAACTGTTTCAAATTTTATCAAGTTCTCTAGAAAAGATGATTTAAGGTAAAGAATAGGAAATCGAGGGATATTAAGTTGAATCAGATATTCAACTTTTTTACTTAAAAAAATAGTAATTTCATAGGGATTAAACTAATGTATGAACCTGATTTCAATAAAGAAGGAGATAAGGTTATCTGCTAAGGAGGTGGAGGAGAGGAACAAGAGGCCCAAGAGTGAAGAAGGTAAAGTAATAAGAAATCTTCTAAAAGTGAGTGAAAGAATTCTGAGAACTCTGGTTGAAGTTGAATAATACGAACTTCTAACCAGGCAAGGTTATGCTACTTCTCCAGGATCTCATCTGTTACTGCTAAATCTGTATTCCACTTTCAGAAGTAAAGCTGTTTCAGTTCCAAAACGATGTCTGAACCTGAACACTACAAGGTTTCTTCAAATCAGTCCCTCTTCCTTAATGTGGCACTAACTCAAATCTGCACTGATGCTTGTTGCCTTTGTTTTGGGGGTTTTTTGTTTTGTTTTGTTTTTGCTGATAGAAACAGAAGATATAGAAACTTACAGTCCAGTATGAACTTGCTAATTCCAACTGTTACTCTACAGCCTAATTTTTCATCAATCCAATCCCACATGGCCAAATATCTACAGAAAACCCACAACATGTTTTGTTTTTTTTTTTTTTTTTTAAGATTTTATTTACTTATTTGACAGAGAGAGACACAGCGAGAGAGGGAACACAAGCAGGGGGAGTGGGAGAGGGACAAGCAGGCTTCCCGCAGGGCAGGGAGCCCGATGCGGGGCTTGATCCCAGAATCCTGGGATCATGACCTGAGCTGAAGGCAGCTGAAGGCAGATGCTTAGCGACTGAGCCACCCAGGCACCCCACTACAACATGTTCAAAACAGAGCTCCATATCCTGTCCGGTGAACAGCAACTCTGCCTAACTTCCTATTGCTGTGACCTCTATTTATCTAGCCCCTCAGGCTGGAAACCTCAAGCACCAGTCATTTTTGTGAACAGTTCCTCCTAGTTTTCCTTTCCCATCTCTCCTCACTCTGGGCCAGCCCCTGCCTGGACTATCATGACAGTCTAGAACTGTCCTTGCTGCGTCCCAAATGCCACTCTGCTATCTTTCCATTGTCCTAAGTTCTTAGCCTGAAATCCAGAGTTTTCTATAAGGATCCTTGCCTGTGTATCAGAGCAAGTATTTCATTACCCCCCTAAAACTTTACCAAGCCATGGGCTCCTGACCACTGTGGTGATTTTAAAATATGTACACATATTTTGTACACAATTCCCTCTAAAAGGTGGAGACTAATTCCCTTCCCCTTGAGTGTGGGCTAGGTTTACAATAGAATAGAATAAGGCAGAAGTGACAATGCATGACTAAGTTATAAGAGGTATCACAACCACCTCAACCTTTCTTAAATTCTTCACTCTGGGGGAAGCTAACTACTATGTTGTGAAGACACTCAAGCAGCCCAATGGAGGGGTCCATGGGATGAGAAACTAAGGCCTCCTGCCCACAGCCAGCACTAACTTGCCAGGCACATGAGGGAGCCGCCTTGGAATCATATCCTCCAGCCTCAGTCAAGCCTTCAGATGACTGCAGCACTAGCCAATATCTTGTCTGAACTTCATGAGAAACTCTGAGCCATAACTGTTCAGCTAAAACTCTTCTGGATTCCTGCCCCACAGCAATTGTGTGAGAGAATAAATTTTTATTGTTTTAAGCCACTCAGTTTTGGAGTAACACGTTACACAGGTAGAGATAACTAACATGATCTCACCAAGCTCATTCTCAATTCCATGCCATTACTCATGCTTTTCCCCCACAGATGTCCTTTTACTATCCATCTCCTAACACCCCTCCCCCTATCCTTCAGAATCTAGCTAAAGTTTCCTCTCTTTGAGAAGGCCCTTTTTTTAATGAAACCATTTCAACTTTTATTTCTCCAGCTTCTCCTCTGATTTTTGTGCTCAACCACATCATTCATGTAGGCATTTATCCCTAAATTCCTGTGTTACTGTGCTCTATGCACCCTTCCTCCTAAAGACATCATACAGTGCATTTAAAGTGCATTCAGCACACTGTAATTAAGATACTCGATAAATATTTGCTGAAAAAATTAACAAATCATACACACACACACACACGGGAAGTGTATTTGATCAGTATAAAGTAGTGGATAACAATATGGAGCTACACTGTCTCAGGTCTGCTTACTTACTAGCTGCTGCCCTTGGGGAAATGACTTAAAATCTCTGTGGCCTTTGTTTCTTCAGTGTTTTTTAAATGAAGATTCTAATAGTATCTACCATAGAGTAATAAAAAGATTAAAGAAAATAATACATACAAAACTGAGTAATGTGCTAGCATAGAGTGCTTAACAAACGTTAGCTATTATTGTTCTTATTATTAACCACAAATTACAGAATACATACTGAAATCCCGGGTCCCTGAGAGTTTCTAGATGTTATAAAGTGGCAATCTAAATTAATACAAAATTCTACAAACTAAAGTAGAACTTACACTTTCTATTTAAGATAGGTTTTAATTTTTCTAAAGTCTATTCTTAAGTCAATAGAACTACAGCCTGAACCAATTGTAGGGAGTGCAGCCTTGACTTTTTCTCCTCTTCATCCTATTAAGGTATTAACTTCAAAGCTTTTGTGGGAACACTTAATTGCTTACATTCCTTAATAAGCAGCCACCATAGTAGTTTCCAGATTCACTTTTAACCTTTACAGTCCCGGGAAAGCATATATGGCAAACTTATTAGATATTTAATTTACACAATCTCTAGACTAATACATATGTGAATATGCTATACGAAGCAAATCAATTTTATACATCAATCAAGATAGAATCTAATAGATAGCAGGAGGGGAAGAATGAAGGGGGTGGAAATCGGAGGGGTAGACGAACCATGAGAGATGATGGACTCTGAAAAACAAACTGAGGGTTCTAGAGGGGAGGGGGGTGGGAGGATGGGTTAGTCTGGTGATGGGTATTGAGGAGGGCACGTTCTGCATGGAGCACTGGGTGTTATGCACAAACAATGAATCATGGAACACTACATCTAAAACTAATGATGTAATGTATGGGGATTAACATAACAATAAAAATAATAATAATAATTAAAAAAAAGATAGAATCTAATAGAACAAATCAATCCAATAGAACACCGCTATGCCATATATCTGAGGGGGGTAAAAAGAACCTCTAATGCTCTTCATTAAAAACATTTTTTTTTTTACTGAGGTATAACTGACATATGTAACATATCAATTTCAGGTGTACAACATAATGATTTGATATTCGTATATATTGTGAAATGATCACCATGGTAAGTCTAGTTAACGTCGTCACCATACATAGTTATACAAGACATTTTTTTCCTTGATGAGAACTTTTAAGATCTACTCTTAGCAACTTTCAAATATGCAATACAGTATTATTAACTATAGTCACCATGCAATACATCACATCCCCATGACTTATTTATAACTGAAATTTGTACCTTTTGACCCCCCATCACCCATTTTGCCCACCCCCTACCCCCTACCTCTGGCAAACACCAATCTGTTCTCTTTATCTGTCAGCTTGGTTTTGTTGTTGTTATTAAGTCTAATGCTATTCAAAAGCCTGACTACATGTATTTCATGAACTTAGAACACTTCTGGGATCATAATTTATAATTTACACATATTCTTAAGGCTTCTTACTAAAAAGTTAAATATAATAAATGCTCTTTTATCCTAAAAAAAATAAGCAGAGCTCTGTTAAGAAAATATGATAGAATGATTTTCAATCACAAATCTATTTCAAAATGTTCATACTTTTTAATTGTGTACCATGTCCTCTGGAATAAGAGAACCACTTAATTCAAAATCTTATTTTCTCTTTTCCCCCACCAACACATCTTGAAAACCTCAGTCTTTGAAACGTTCAATATCCATCCCACTCTTTATTTGACCCTATATATCATACAACCTGAAATAGAAACAAAGACTGGGAAATTAGCTCGTTTTTTCTACCTTAATGTCAAACAAAAGTACAAATAATATTCAGTGCACGTGCTAGTTACCTTAGAACTGCCAATCATGCTTGTTTTGAAACTCTTCAATTTTCAGAACTGTCAATCATGTGTGTTTTGATAGGGATGCCAGTGTAGAAATAATGCTTTAAAAGATGTGATCTTCATTAACACATTAATAAATAAATAGACTTCATCTGTAAAACTGGACTTTAGGATTTTACAGAAATATATACAATTCTTAAAAAATCAAAATTAAAATATAATAATGCAGTAAGATTTAGAGAATTTGGCTCTTTAACCAAAAATATAAGCATGGCTGACCCACAAGGATTTTATATTTCAATAAAAAGAGAAATGTTCCTTAACTGATACTTATCAGAAGTAGTATGACTATGAATGGGAATGAGAGAATCAAAACTGACCTAAATTTGGGCATTTTAATTTTTATTTTTCAAGCAGACAAAAATATCAATATAATCCATTCCCCTTCTACCTACCCAAAACAACCAGACTTAGTAACTACCTAGTCATTCATATCTTAAATCAAACACCATTCAAAACTTCTACTTCACTATCCATACTTAGTCATCAAGACCTGTTTCTTCTATCTCCTAAATTGCTAATGAAAGTCTCCTCTCCTGACCCTCAGACTTAATTAACATTCTCATGACTTCTTTCCAGAAGCTTCTTTATTGGCTTAACTCATTTCATTCTTCCAATATATGTTCCACACCAATGCCAGAATGATCTCATTGAAACACAAACCCAGTCCATGTTTTAATGGCTCTTTATCACTTTCAGAATAAAGCCCCAATTTTTTAAAATGATATATAAATTCCTTGAAGATCTGCCTCCTGCCCAACTCCCCACTCTCTCATCACTTCTCAACTTAAGCCGACTAATCCCCTTGAGTTCCCAGAAAGGCCAGGCTCTCTCTCACTTAAAACTTTTCCAAGTGCAGCCATTTTTTGCACTTTGTATCTCCTACCCTCGGTCCTTTACAACTCAATTCAATTGCTAGTTCCTCTGGGAAACCTTCTCTGACAACCTAACAGAATCACTGATCCCCTCTTCTCCATTCCTGTAGGATACAGTAAAAAGAACTTACACAGTGTAATATATATCGATTTACTTCTCTATCCCCCTGACTGAATCATCAGCTCCCTGAAAGCAGGCACTGTCTTTAATCTGAACATCAACAGCATTAAACACAGAGGTGACACATGACAGCTGCTCGTTAAATGCTTGCTGACTCAGTGAAAAACTGCACCATGACCTAGTTTATTTAAAAATAAAATGAATTGATAAAGAAGATGTGATATATATGGAATATTATTCAGCCATAAAAAATGAAATCTTGCATTTGCAACAACACAGATAGAGCAAAAGGGCATTATGATAGGCAAAATAAGTTAGAGAAAGACAAACACCATATGATTTCACTCATATGTGGAATTTAAGTAACAAATGAGCAAAGGAAAAAAAGAGAGAGGGAGAGAAAGAAACCAAAAAACAGACTCTTAACTATAGAGAACAAACTGATGGTTACCAGAGGGGAGGTGGGTGGGAGGATGGGTGAAATAGGTGATGGGGATTAAGGAGGGCACTTGTGATGAGCACTGGGTGATGTATGGAATTGCTGAATCATTATATTGTACACCTGAAACTAACATATCACTGTATGTTAACTATACTGGAATCAAAATAAAAACTTAATTAAAAAATAATAAAAATAATAAAATCATCAGCTTAATTCTTGAGACTGATAAAATGTACTACAGGTACAATCCAAGCAATCAAACTAACCAATGCTATATAAAACAATACTTCGGGTTTAATAATGTTCTTAAGGAATTTACCCATTTACTTACAAATTTACTGTAAGAATTGATACCATCTCAAACAGTATTTGAGGTCCAATAATCCCATCTTATTTTCACTAGTGTTCCTACTGGAGGTGTTAAAGTCTCAACAACAATAAATACTCATGTCCAAGACACTCAGCATGTTGACTAGTTCAACAAACACTGTCCTAAGATGTGACAATCCCTATCAAAGGCATCAGTGAACAGGCCATCAACACAGACAAGACCCCAACCTAGTTACACTTCATTTATCAGGAAGTTACTTATCTGGTGACATCAAGTCTCCACAGAACTCAATGAGAACTAAGCAGAGGAGTTCAGAAGCTGTCAAAATACATGTTGAAGTTCATGTACTGAAAGTACATACGCTTTACTTACAGAAGAGGCTGAGAGGTCATACTCAAATACTAACTGCTCTTATTTTAAGCACAATGAATTTGGTGGGCAATTTCCTGGGCATCAGAATATTAGAAGAAGAAAATTTAAAAGTTCAAAAAAAGCTAAAAATGGAGACACAGGTGCAACAGCAGAGAAAGAATAATGACATCTAAAGGCAAAACACAAAAACTACAAAAATTGGAGGGTTGTGTAGCTAAAAAGCAATAATTCTATATATTTGAATTATGATACAACACAGAAATTAATGTTTATAATTATGACCTTGGTTTGTCAAAAACAAAGACCAAAAAAACAGGCTAAACTACTTTAAGTCTGACAAGGTTCAAGGAAAGTAGATGACGTATTTTATAAAAAGAATCAAAGAATTAAAAATTGAGTATTACATGTAAAGAGTCAACTTTCTACAATTTGAAGAATAAACTTTTTTGAAATAAAGCATTCCCAAGCCAGGTGACTCTGAGTTATGAATCACTGTCAAACATTAACCAGCTCCTGTGACTACAGGTCTCACCATAATTACGTTACACATCCATTCTGAAACAAAGCCTGGACCCCACTGGTCATTAGCTTATCAGTGGTGACACTATCCAAACATATTAGATCATGGACACCACAACCAAGGATATTATAACAGGCTACCTACCATTCTTTAACAGACCTCCATAGAGCCTTCCCACCACACTGTCTTCAGGGTCCCTGGTATAAAAACTGGCTCATATGTGAGACCATTTTAGGAGGGTCCTATGATACTCAGTAACTATATGTTGTGGGATCTAGAGAGCAGAACAGCAGAGTGAAAAGAACATTCCAGGGCTGTGTTGGAATACACACAGCCTAAGGTTTGAATCCCTGCCTTATTAATTACCAGCTGTGTCACTGCAGCACAGTATGCTTAGAAAATGGAGAAAATATCTCCTCCTTTTTTTTAAAATTTAAATTCAATTAGCCAACATACAGTACATCATTAGTTTCTGATGTAGAGTTCAGTAATTTATCAGTTGCATATAACACCCAGTGCTCATCACATCATGCGCCCTCCTTAATGCCTGTTACCCAGTTACCCCATCCCCCAACCCACCTCCCCGTCAGCAACTCTTAGTTTGTTTCCAGGAGTCCAGAGTCTCTCATGGTTTGTCTCCCTCTCTGATTTCTTCCTATTCAGTTTTCCCTCCCTTCCCCTATGATCCTCTATGCTATTATTTTCCACATACGAGTGAAACCATATGATAATTGTCTTTCTCTGATTGACTTAATTCTCTCAGCATAATACCCTCCAGTTCCATCCATGTCAATGTAAATGGCAAGATTTCATCCTTTTTGATGGCTGTGTAATATTCCTGTGTGTGTGTGTGCATGTGTGTGTGTATACCACATCTTCTTTATCCAGCTACTGTGGACAATGCTGCTATGAACATTAAGGGGCACTGGATCACCACATTTGCATCTTTGGGGTAAATACCTAGCACAATTGCTGGGTCATAGGGTAGCTCTATTTTTAACTTCCTAAGGAACCTCCATACTGTTTTCCAGAGTGGCCACCAGACAATACATATAGAGTGCAAATGTAGGTTTTCGAAAAACTAGCTATTATGTTTATCAGATGGGAATATGGAAAGGGAACAATTTTAATTCACACTAGGACAAATCTTGTGAAATTGTGTGCTGTGTTAATAACAGAAGAAAAAATGTCTAAAGAAAGGGCAGGCAGGTTTCACATGATAGGAAAGTGCTTTATATTTTTAAGTCACAGTAGAAGCCTTCTGACTTGTAGGTTGGCTCATGGAAAAGTAGGTTAAAGTGAGAATCCATTAAAAAAGCATACATATACACTGTGAAGACATTAGTTTAGCAATTAATGCAAATATTCTGATAGAGGTCCAGGCCTTCTCGCTGAGGAGAGGTCCACTCACTGGAGCTCTGCACTGATGTCTTTATATAAGCAATACCCTTACTACAATGTCTGGGATTGCCAGAATCAGTCACTTTAAAGCCAAACAGGAACAGAAAGGCATTTGGAAAGTAATTCCTTCCATATTTTTATGATTCCCCCTCCCCATCTTTATGGTTTACTTGCCCAAACTAATTCAATAGTAGTTTCTTTAACAACAACAACAAAAAATCTCTTCTTTATGAAGGTCTTTCCAAAATATTAAAATTAGCTTTCTTAAGAACAAAAACACTTTCCATACTTATATTTCATGAATTTATACAATAATCAAAAAATTACTTACCAATAATATAAATAGATTTTGGAACAAACACAACTAACTAGCTTTAACTAAAGATATAGCTGAACTGGAAGAAGCAAAAGTACCAGATATAGCAGAAGACCACCAATTTCTAATTTTCCAGTTAATGTTGGTATCAGTCAGTGGGTTTTAGAGAACAGAATGTTGATTAATTTAGCAAGTCAGTTAATTCAGTGATAATTGCCAAAGAAGTTAATGCCTGCAAGTCATTCATTCTAAATTGTCATAATCTGATTTCCGATTTCAAGTCACAATCTGACATGAAAGAAAAACAATATAATGGTTAAAACTTTTAAGGTTGGTATTGTTAGAATTAGGCCCACCCACACCTCCAAAATCTCTGAATTTACTAATTTCTATTTTGCAACTCAGTCTAAGTAGATCACAATACTTCTACTCATGCTTAAATACCATAGCTTATACTCTGAATGTTACTATTAATATAATGTCTTTCTAGAATTAGTTTTCTTTTAAAAGTGTTTTTCAAACCTTTTTTTGTGTGTGTGTGTGGTAGAAATAGTACCATTTCCCCCCTACACTTTTTTTTTAAAGATTTATTTATTCATTTGAGAGAGCGAGCACGCGAGTGTGTGAGTGGACTGGGGGGGTGGGGAGGAAGAGAGAGAATCTCCAGCAGACTGAGCATGGCGCCCAAGGTGGCACTCGATCTCAGGACTCTGAGATCATGACCTGAGCCCAAATCAAGAGTCAGACATTTACTGACTGAGCCACCCAGGTGCCCCCTGACTCTTTAAACAAAATGTTCCCAGAATTATAATATATAAAATAATGAGGGTAGAGCCACTCTGAAAGTAAGGTCGAACTTCCCAGCTACCCCCAGAACAGTCTCTGAAGCCTTTCTGCAGAACTCAAGAGCTTCTTGGGACAAAGGCTGAAAAGTGTTCCTTTAAACTATAATCAGGGATGCGTGGCTGGCTCAGTCAGTAGAGCATGTGACTCTTGATCTGAAGGTCGTGAATTCAAGCCCCATGTTGGGCACAGAGCAAGCTATAATCAAAAACAAATATTAAAACAAAAAAGTTATAGAACTTATTAAAAGGATATTACTTAGCTAATTAGAATATTCAGTTAACCAAAATAGTTTCTGATTCTTATCAGCTGCTCTAAGTTTGAAACTATAGTAAAAGCAATAATGAAAGAAACAACAAGTGTTGGCGAGGATGTGGAGAAAAAGGAACCTCGTGCACTGTTGGAGGGAATGCAAAGTGGTGCAGCCACTGTGGAAGATAGTATGCAGGTCCCTCAAAAAGTTCAAAATAAAACTACCCTATGATCTAGTAATTGTACTCCTGGGTATTTACCCCCAAACACAAAAACACTAATTCAAGGGGATATATGCAGCCCTATGTTTATTGCAGTATTGCAACAGCCAAATTATAGAAGTAGCCCAAGTGTCCACTGATAGATGAATGGATAAAGAAGAAATGGTATATACATATAGAGTGGAATATTATTCAGCCATAAAAAAGAACGAAATCTTGCAATTTGCAACAACATGGATAGAGCTAGAGAGTATAATGCTAAGTGAAATAAGTCACTCAGAGAAAGACAAATACCATGATTTGACCCATGTGGAATTTAAGAAACAAATGAGCAAAAGGAAAAAAAGAGAGAGAAGAGACAAACCAAGAAACGGACTCTTCACTATAGAGAACAAACGGATGGTTACCAGAGGGGAGGAGGCGGGGGGGAGGATGGGTGAAACAGGTGATGGGGATTAAAGATTACACTTACCATGATGAGCACTGAGTAATGTAGAGAATCACTGATTCACTATATTGTACACCTAAAACTAATATAACACTGTATGTTAACTATACTGGAATTAAAATAAAAAACTTAATAAAAAATCTTAAAAATAATGAAAAAATTAAAATATTTTGCTAAACTGGGTATTTTATTAAATTTGAGTTATTTTTCTTTGCACTTAATTAATTTAAACTGTCCTAAAGTAGAAGAGATTCAATGACACGAAAGTCAAACTGAAGAGAAAAAAAAAATTTTTAATCTCAAAAGGGATTAAAAAAACAGGTCAGGTTGATGAATGATGAACAAATTATGTAAATATCTACATCTTATTTGTAGTCTCTTAAGTAAATGTATCAAAGCAAGAAGTTCTGCCATTATTCAGTTACCCTCCTAAAATCTACTCAGAGGCAGCCTGACATCAAAGAGGTAGAGAGCAAACATGTGTCCAGCCCAAAAAGCTGTTCTATCTAGTCATATAATCTAAATTTGTAAGTATGAAAAGGGGATGAGCAGAGACCTAGCTGGATCTCCTTACTTTCTCATTCGATATTATCATCTTCCTGTCACCTAGAAAGATAACAGGTAAGATCTAAATAAAATTATTTCCCACCTACAATTTGTCCTGGATACAGGTAGAAAAGCAAAGTAACTGAAACAGTATTTATGCTGATCTGACACACTTTTCTATAATTCTTTCCTTTTTTATTTTGGGGGGGGGTGAGAGGGAGAAGGGGCAGAGGGAGAGGGAGAGAGAATCTAAAGCAGGCTCCATGCACAGCGTGGAGCCCGATGCAGGGCTCAATCTCACAACCCTGAGATCATGACCTGAGTCAAAATCAAAAGTCGGACACTTAACCAACTGACCCACCCAGGCGCCTCAATACTTTCAAAGCATAAGTGACAGGTAGCTATAAGAGACCTAGGGAAGGATTTTGGAAATAACCTAAGCATTTCTACATATAGAAATCAAGAAATTTAATAAATGTTCTGTGAAAAGTATAAACCTTCTTTCCATGATGAATTAAAAACTGGACAACAAAGGATTTGCTCAGACAGAAAGTTTCTCCCCAGAAAACAATGTATGCAGATATAGAGCTATAATTGTTACCTACATAGCCATTAGGGTATGTACACATAGACAGGAAGGGAATGAAAGTCACCAAACTATTCAGTTCAATTCTTGGCTAAAGTGAACTACTCCCCTTAGCACATTATTAGAAATAACATGACCGGTCTTGTAGGACCAGAGATGACTAGAACTTAAGCCTTGACTCTTGTTTATTATTAAAAGAAAAAGAAAAGCACTCTGAGGGTATTTCAGACTTTCAACAATACAAGTAGAAGTCAAAGCCCTTTCCTAACTACTATTATCTTCTACCCGCCATTTTGTCACCATAGTATCCCTTTTTACTCATGTAATTACCAATTTTTAAAATTGATTTGTGTACTTTTTTACTATATATTCTCTTTCCCTCCAGTAGAAGTTGTTGCCCCAACTTCATGAGAGCAGACAAAGAGCTAGTCTGACTAGTTTACCAGCCCCTACGACAGTGCCTGCCAAACTGAAGAGGTCCAGTAAATATTTAGTGAATGATGAATCAATGAATGGATGAACAAACAAATCAACTCCTGCACCAGTAAGACTGCCCCTCTTCATGATCCTCAGTCATGAAGGTACTGATTCTGAGTTATTTGGAAGGTGAAGTGGGAGTCTCTGGTGAGAATGATTGGATCCTAGGCAGTCAGATGGAAGCAGGAGTTGAAAGGTTAACTGTTGCAAGTAACTACAAAACAAAGAGATGCAGGCATTTAACTCTGCTAAGTACACAAAAAAAGACTCTAATACAGTGACTGCTCCACAGGCTAGACAATTTACTTGCAAAATTATTATGAGCCATCCGTCTGACCCCAAACAAACAATTGTTAAACAGATCACTTAGCTGGCAGGAATGCATGTGGAGGTGAGGTTGCTTCAAGCACATAGTAACTTCTGTAACAGAACACGTGCTTCTACGGCATTAGTTGTCAATGAAAAATTAAGACAATAAATGTTGCAACAAATTCGAGTATTTAACCATTTAAAGCTATACTGTACATAAAATAAATTCAAACCATATTATGGCACTTACTAGAAAAATATCTAGTCACGAACACTGGTACTTAAAATTCTGTGATGCAGTAAGTATGGCCTGAGAATCAAATCAGACATTCTAGTCCCTAAGGCATTCTTTAATATTATGCTCAAACATATAACATAATGACAAAACTAATGTTTTAAAATTGTAATGAAATGGTGAAAAAGAACAGCATACATAAAAGAATATCCACAAAGAAATAAATACCCATGAAATAAATATCATAAAATTCCTTCCACAAACATAAGGAAACATGTATACTACATTTGCAACTTGTAATAAATCTGACTGAGCAGGTGAAATATTCATAATTCAGCAGAGTTATCTGTAAAATGTATTTTTTGTAAAGTTAATACCTGATGTTCTGGCTGCAAGTTAGGTCAGCTTGTAAAAATAAAGATGGCCATTGCACCTGGGTAGCACCCATGGGAGCATGATGAAAAGCTTATCCATTGCAAGGAGGAGATGAGAAGATTTCTTTGCATAAAATAAAACAGTACGTCACTTTTAAATATAGAAAATGATATATTTTTCTATTAATGAGAAATGATCTGCCACAGCCACTACTGACAGTATCCAAGAGCTTAGGATGCCCCTCTTGAAGATAACTTTAGGACCACAAATCTTCATAGTTGCCTCCTGCATAAACCCTCCTCAATAGGAATTCTTGAGGAATGTCATCATTAGTTCACAAAAATCCAAATCACGAGGATTTCAAGAATAGTAATAATAGTAGCATCTGTTTATTATATGCCAGTCACTAATCTTTAACTTTACATAACTTTACATATATTATCTGATTTAATCCCTTCGATGACCCATTACACAACAGATAGACAGTGTTAATATCTGCATTGACAGACTTACTCTACTTAGAAATTTCTTGAGTTCTTACTATTTTTGACTAAGCATGTATGTTATTTGATATATCAAGACAGGCTATCTTGAGCCATTACCTCTCAATGCCGGGTAGCATAAGCAGCCCGTTTTCTTCCCCAGGTATGACCTGGTTCATGGCACTTACCTTGTAAGACACTGTCTAGCTTGTGATTATCTGAGGTAGAGGTGTGCTGGAGCCAGACTGCACCACCTTGCGGGAGCTGACTGTGTACACATATTCCCAACTCTGCATTCAGGGACATTACATTGGTAACTTAAGATTGGCCATGGTGGGAGTATTTTAGACTACAGAAATTGGCAAATCAGGGCCTTTTTTATTGGAGAACTAGTTATTAAATATTCCCATGCCACTGATCTGAGGAAATTTGTACTAAGTTTGTCAGGTCCAATTCAGATTCAGGAAGAATGAGTTCATGTCTTCCAATCATTTGAGCCCAGTTATCAACTGGACCTCTAGATATCCAGAACTCTCAGCAGAGAGGCAACCCATTTTCATAACTGCTCTCTTAGATCTAGAGCAGATTCTTTCCCTATTCATTTCTACAATATGACTCATTCTTAAACATCACAAATTTCTTAATCACTGTAATTCATCCTAAGATGCCACTGAGTACTAGATTCACCATTACTTTATGTACTATTAAGAATAAAAAACATGGCCAATTAAGTCAACATAACATCAACTCTAAGATACATCCTGGTATCAGAAATACTGAAATTTTTATTTTATTTTATTTTATTTTAAGATTTTTATTTATTTATTGAGAGAGATAGTGATAGAGACAGAGCATGAGAGGGGGAGAGTCAGAGGGAGAGGCAGACTCCCCGCTGAGCAGGGAGCCCGATGCGGGACTCGATCCCGGGACTCCAGGATCATGACCTGAGCCGAAGGCAGTTGCTTAAACAACTGAGCCACCCAGGTGCCCCAATACTGAAATTTTTTAAATGGGCACATTAGGGCGCCTGGGTGGCTCAGTTGGTTGAGTGACTGCCTTCGGCTCAGGTCATGATCCTGGAGTCCCGGGATCAAGTCCTGCATTGGGCTCCCTGCTCAGCGGGGAGTCTGCCTCTCCCTCTGACCTTCCTCCTTCTCATGCTCTCTGTCTCTCATTCTCTCTCTCTCAAATAAATAAATAAAAAAAAATCTTTAAAATGGGCACATTAAAAACTGATGGGAAAAAATCATTTCTATACTGCTTACTATTGTTTTCCAATCCCAGAATCTTAGTTCCATATCTCCTTTCACTCTTGATATTCTACTCCTAGCTCTCCCACCTTAAAGGTTTCCCCAGTGCATACTTATACTCACAAATATCTTTATTTATAGGCTATAAACAGAATGAATTCTGTTCTATAGTAGGAAAAATTATAATCCCGAGAGAAGATACAAAATAAGAAAAGAAAATGATAAAGCATCGGAATTTGGTAGCAGGAGAAGAAAGGAGCATGGAGAAGTAGAAAGGGAGGCTTCTCTGAAAAGCAGAAGACTGTGGAACAGAGGAAGAGGCTAAAAAGGTTATATGTAAAATGCCCTGAGTAGCATGTATTACTATAAAGCTGGTTTTAATTTTATGGTGGGGAATAGTTTATTACCAGGATGAACATCAAAATCTTCCCCAAAAGTGCTCTCACTGCTTTGAGAAGATATGAATCTAGCCTAATGTGACTAAAATGACATGACATGAATCCCACCTAACTTCCCTAACTAGCATAATGAAGAGAAATAAAACATATTTTGTCTTTTAGCAAATCACCAATTAAAGTTCAATAATACTTTTGAGGTATCTCAACTTTTATCAACACTCTTAAAACATGTGGAAATGATTCTACTTACTCTCCATCCACTTCTGGTCTTCTACATACACAATGAAACTTGCCACCAAAATCTATATAAAGATCATTCTCTACAATATGGAAGATTCGTCCAATGACTAGTTTATCCTTGGCAGGTCCCATTTGTGTAAGAGGAGAATGTCTCAGCATAGATGCAAAGGATTCCACATTTTTTGGAGAGCCCTAAAAAAAAGAGGAGAGATTTATATGTATATTATTCAAGATAAAGGTATAATATGACAGATACGATAAAATCTTACAGGGGAAATTTTTAAAAGTGAATGCGCTGTATATTTATATTTTGTGGCAATATGAAAAAAATATTTAAATGGAATTTTGCTTTAAAAAACTAGATATACTCTTCAACCTCCTCTTCCTCCCTTTCCTTTTTTTTTTTTTTTTTGTTTTTAAGATTTTATTTATTTGACAGAGAGAGACACAGCGAGAGAGGGAACACAAGCAGGGAGAGAGAGGGAGAAGCAGGCTTCCCACAGAGCAGGGAGCCCAATACAGGGCTCAATCCCAGGACCCCAGGATCAGGACCTGAGCCGAAGGCAGACGCTTAACGACTGAGCCACCCAGGCGCCCCTCCCTTTCCTTCTTGAAGAGGAAACCAAGAAAAGTGCTTAGTGATGCTGATATGGTGGCTCAGAGTAGAATCTGGAATGTGAGCAAAGTAAGGAGCATCCTTAGACAAAACCTCCTACCATGGGGACAGAGGGAGGTCAGAGTCTGAGCATGTGAGTAGGGCATCCAAGAAAGTGATTAACTTTATTCCTAATACTGATCATCTGGGGGGAAAAAAAAGCCTTCAAATCCAAGTTTAGTGGGAGTGACTAAACAGTATGGAGGTTCCTCAAAAAATGAAAAATAGAATTACCATATGATTCAGTAATCCCACTATTGGGT
Organism: Mirounga angustirostris; assembly: GCF_029215605.1. Taxonomy (NCBI): domain Eukaryota; kingdom Metazoa; phylum Chordata; class Mammalia; order Carnivora; family Phocidae; genus Mirounga; species Mirounga angustirostris. Next base: position 53,464,734 of record NW_026991712.1, on the reverse strand, counting down.
ATTTAACCAAAGAAAATAAAAACTAATTTGCAAAGATACATGCACCCCTAAGTTTACTCTAGCATTATTTACAAGAGCCAAAGTGTGAAAGCAACCCAAGTGTCCAGTGACAGATGAATGGATAAAGAAGATGTGGTACAAATACACAATGGAATATTACTCAGCCACAAAAAAGAATGAGATCTTGCCACTTGCAACAACATGGCTGGAACCTAGAGCATATAATGCTAAATGAAATAAGTCAGATGGAGAAAAACAATTATTAAATAATTTCACTCAAATGTGGAATTTAGTGATTTCACTCATATGTGAAATTTAAGAAACAAAACAAACAAATGAACAAATAAAAAAAGAGACAAATGAAAAAACAGACTCTAATAAAGAGAACAAACTGGTGGTTGCCAGAGGGAAAAGTGGGGGGCAGGGGGAATGAGTGAAATTGATAAAGGGGATTAAGAGTACACTTATCGTGTGAGCATTAATGTATAGAATTGCTGAATCATATCATGTATCCGAACTAATACTATATGTTAATTATACTTTAATAAAAAATAGCCCAATAAGGTTTTTTTTTTAATTTAAATACAGATTAAAATAAAAGTGATTAAGGATCCTTAAATTACCAGGGTGAACATGAGTTCTTGTTATATAATATTTTTAAACAGTTTTGTCATAATTTTCTTCTTTTTCTTGTTTTGTGCTGCTCATTTTCTAGGAGTCTTTTTATATACTGAATTTACTTGAGGTATGACTGAATATATAATGCAGGCTCCTTACTTCTTTTTTTCTTTAACTTACAAATTTTTTCCCAAACACACACTTTTTCAGAAATCCATGAGTACAGACTTGCACCTTTTACTCATCTTTAATTTGTGTCTGGTGTGGTATGTGCATTCTTTGGGTCAAACTAAGGGAAGTACTAAGTTTCTGTTTGTGAGAGCTAATTACAGAAGAATACTAACAATTTAATCTACCTACATCCTGTATTTGGAATAAGTTTTACATCTGTTATTTCAGGGAGAATTATTAAGAGTCTGATAGTATGCTTACTTTACAAACTATAAAACCATATTTATGACTCATTTTTAATACATGTAGTACTCCAAGGATTACAAACTCAGATGCCAGGCTAGGTGGGGACTTGGTGAGCAGAAGAATATGTGCTAGTCTAAAAGGTACAGCCACTACTCAGCTCCAGCTGCAGCTGCAAATCGAGTCCAGTGTTGCCACATCTTTTGATTCTCCAAGAAAAGCCAGAAATCCATGTATTAACGTAAAATCCCCAATTTTTCCATGTTTATTAAAAAAAAAAAAAAAAGCCTTTTATTTTATCAGTCTGGTAAAATACACTTTGGCCCAAAGACCAAAAGCTTATGACCTTTGCCTCAAGGTAAAGAAAGTCAAAGGAGGGGCGCCTGGGTGGCTCAGTCGGTTAAGCGGCTGCCTTCGGCTCAGGTCATGATCCTGGGGTCCTGGGATCGAGCCACACATCTGGCTCCCCGCTCAGCAGAGAGCCTGCTTCTCCCTCTCCCTCTGCCTGCCACTCTGCCTATTTGTGTTCTCTCTCTCTCTGTCAAATAAATAAAATCTTTAAAAAAAAAAAAAAGTCAAAGGAAAAGAAAGTCAAAACATTTGGCTGATGCCAAGTCCCTTAGATGCAGGAAGGAGGGTATGGCGATGGATTTGTTTCAGTGAGTTGAAACATACTGGGAAGGAATCCTGAGCACCTGAGTGTCCATCTAAACCAAAAACAAGTCAGTAGATCTAGATGCCAAACAGAGCTGAAAAGGTAGCCAGGAATATTATGCTTTGAGCCATACTACTAGTTTTATAACTCCACAGAGTATAATATTAAAGGTCCTTAAACAAGGACCTCGAAAAAATAGTTCTTTCTTGTACAGAGCCAAGGATGAAGCACACTCTATGCAGACACAGGCTATGAGTTGCCCTCTAGAGGCAGCGCAGAGTCAGACCAACCCAGCGGTGCCAAGAACAGCTACTGTGACGCTCCATTCATGAACAGCTGCCCCCAGAGCAGGTGGAAAAAGCACCGCTCAAAGGCAGAGTATCAGCTTCTGGGTCTCATCCTGCTTGCAGTCAAAGAGGGTCCTTCCCCCCTCTTCGTAGGACCTGCTTTCCCATTACCCCACCCCCACGGTTGACAGCTCCTCCTACCTCTCTCTCCTTCCTTTTCCTCCTTCTCTTCTTCTCCCCCCACCACCTTTGGAAGACTTTCAGTTGAAGCCATGGTCTAATTAAAACAGCCTTAGATGACAGGAAGATCCAGTAGTAAATCTAATAGTTAAACATTTATTGAAAATAACTTAGCCATCACTAGGGCCTCTTCCTAAAATAACATAATCTCCTTTATAACTGTGAAGAGATGTTTGGGCTAAGATTAGTACGACAGTAAAAGGTATATTTCCTCCTAAGTTTTAGGAAATAATTAAGTGTTAACAACTAATTATTTAATAAGATCTCTTAAGACTTTTTAGTAAATCTGTTGTAAAATATTTATATCATAAATTTCATAAAATTATGAAATAATTTTTATATTGAAGTACAATCAACTTATAATATGATGATATTATAACAGTTACAGGTATACAATATAATGATTTGATATTTGTATACACCGTGAAATGATCACCACAATAAGCCTGGTTAACATCCATCACCATATACACTTACAAAAAATTTTTTTCTTGTGATGAGAACTTTTAATATCTGGTCTCTCATCAACTTTAAAATATACAACACAGTATAATTAACTATAGTCACCATGCTGCATTCCCTTGACCTATTTTGTAAGTCTGTAGCTTCTGACCCCATTCACTCTCCCACCCCCCATCCCACCTCTGGCAACCCCTATTCTGTTCTCTGTATCTATGAGCTTTTTTTCTTATGAGCTTTGTTTTTGTTTTTTGTTTGTTCAGATTCCACATATAAGTGAGGTCATACGTATTTGTCCTCCTCTGTCTGACTTATTTCACTTAGCATAATACCCTCAAGGTCCATCAATGTTGTTGCAAATGGCAAGATTTCCTTCTTTTTCATGACTGAACAATACTCCATTATATATACATATATATGTGTGTATATATGAATTGCTGGGTCATATGGTAGTTCTATTCTTAATTTTTTTTCAAAACCTCTGTACTGTTTTCCACAGTGGCTGTAGCAATTTACATTTCCACCAACAATGTACCAGGTTCCCTTTTCTCTAAATCCTCACCAATACTTGTTATTTCTTGTCTTTTTGATAATAGCTATTTTAACAGGTAAGGCGATATCTCACTGTGGTTTTGCTTTGTATTTCCCTTATAATTGATGATGTTGAGCATCTTTTATATACTTGTGGCTCATCCATATGTCTTCTTTAGAAAAATGTCTACTTAGAATTTCTGTCCATTTTTGGTTTTTTTTGCTATTGAGTTATATGGGTTCTTTATATATTTTGAATATCAGCCTCTTATCAGATATATGACTTTTAAATATTTTCTCCCATTCAGTAGGATGCCTTTCATTTTGCTGATGGTTTCCTTCCTTTGCTATAAGAAACTTTTCAGTTTGATGTAGTCTCACTTATTTTTGCTTTTGCTGTTTTTGCTTTTGGTGTCAAATGAAAAAAATCATCACCTATGTCAAGGTCCCTACTACCTATGTTTTCTTCCAGGAGATTTATGGGTTTAGGTCTTATGTTCAAGTCTTTAATCCATTTTGAGTTACTTTTTTGTGTATGCTGAAAGACAGTGGTCGAGTTTCATTCTTTTGCATGTGGGCTATACAGTTTTCCCATCACCATTTCTTAAAGAGACTATCCTTTCCCCTTGTATATTCTTGGCTCCTTATCATAAATTAACTGAACATGTATGTGTGGGTTTATTTCTAGCTCTCTATTCTGTTCCATTGGTCTATATGTCTGTTTTTATGCCAATAACATACTGTTTTGATTACTACAGCTTTGTAATATAGTTTGAAATCAAAGATTGTGGTGTCTCCAGGTTTGTTCTTTTTTTTCAAGACTGCTCTGGCTATTCATGGTATGAATAATTATATTTTAAAAGAGATTTTAAATTCAAATAGTAATAGAATGCTACTGTTTTTTGTTCCATTATTTTTGCCTACACTTTGTTACATTTTACAATGGAAGTCAATGTATTTTCAGTGAGTGAAACAGTTTTACCACAAGCATAAGACCCCTAGATTAACACCTGAATTTGCTTTTAAATTGTACACTTACTATTCTGTTTGGAAGCTTTGTCAAGTAATCAGACAAAGCTCTCCTTCAAAAATCAATCTAGAACCATTTCTGAATTCCTCATTTACTTGTCAATGTCTAAAAACAGTAACTGTACCAACTCCCTCAACCCACTTTGACAACATTCTTAGCTCGTCTTACGCTGATACAGACAGCGGAGACAGTAGGCACCCTGTCACCCGCTGGCCATACCATGGAGCTTAGTGTCCAACCCTGGTTACGGAAAATGTTTCTATAAAGCTCATCCACAGAGTTATCATAGCTACAGCAGGTACCTTAGAGTTGACTGCTTCCTTTAAGAATTAGTCACAGGGCTCAGATTTGTATGTGAAAATATGTGAAATGGTAGGGAAATACAGAGTTAAACCAACATGACAACAGAGATTAGAGTCCAAAAAGTTGCTGTAAACAACTGCTACCCTCACAAAGGTGTAAAGAGTCTTGTACCATAGGCTAAATGGAGTCAGATTCAAAAGAGGTGTGTCATTAATGGAGTAATGGTACTTGCTCCTTGTTTTTTAAAAAAAAAAACTTTGACAGCAGTATGCAAGATGGACCAGAGAGAGTGGAAAAAATGAAAAGAGAACTGTTGAGAAGCTCCTCCAATTAGCTAGGACAGAGATCATAAAGGGCTTACGCTGAAGCAGTGGCCATAGAAATATAGCAGAAGGAATAAAGAGCTATTTACTGGGGCGCCTGGGTGGCTCAGTTGATTAAACGACTGCCTTTGGCTCAGGTCATGATCTTGGAGTCCCAGGATCGAGTCCAGCACTAGGCTCCCTGCAGGGAGTCTGCTTCTCCCTTTAACCCTCCCCTCTCTCATGCTCTCTCTCTCTCTCAAATAAATAAATAAAATCTTTTTTTTTTTTTTTTAAAGAGCTATTTACCAAATAGTACAGCAAAGACTTGATCTCCAACTGGCTATAGAAAGTAAGGCAGAAGAGCAGCCACAAATGAGGTGTAAGAGGAGTGCAGTAAAGGCAAGAGAGTAAGTTAGTTTTGCACATAATAGGTTGTGATACCCATAAAATTTCAGGGAATACTGGCTATCTGGTAGGTAGTTAAAAATAATGGTGCAAAGGGGTGCCTGGGTGGCTCAGTCAGTTAAGTGTCCAACTCTTGATTTCAGTCAGGTCATGATCTCAGGGTCATGAGACCCGAGCCCCGTGTCAGCTCCGCACTCAGTGGAGAGTCTGCTTGAGATTCTCTCCCTCTCCCTCTGACCTTCCGCTCCCTTCCTCCCCTGCCAAAATAAATAAATAAATCTTTAAAAAAAAGAAATAACTGCACATATTTATATACATACTAACATAAATTTACATGATTATTGTGATATTATATAAAGATACAAGTTCTTCAAAATAAATATATCAGATGCTAACTGCAATAATTTCTAGATAGGACTAAGTTTTCTTTATATTACTTATTACAGAAAATCTAGAACAAAGTCTATGTATTATTTTAAAGTTTCAATGTATATTAAATATATATAACTTTCATGCATATGAGGACATTCAATATATAGCTTGGAATTAGAGGCTATCAGTGCCAAAAGAAACATGAAATATCAACTACTAGTCCAACTGCCTCGCTTTACTTGTGAGTATCATACCTGCTATTCAAAACTACATAATATGGCTAAACAGTGATTCTTAAATGCAAGTTGCTTCAGAAGATGGAAAGTAGATAGAAACATTATTTTAAGACTTGAAGGAAACATACGGCAGAAAAACAGAAATACTCAGGAAACCTCAGTTCTATGACCAACTCTGCCATTAAATAGCTAAAAAATCTTGAATAAGTCATTTAAGTCTTAAATTTGTCTTCTTATTTGTAAAAGAAAAAAATTGGATTGGATACCTACAAATTTTAGTAATAGGAATTCTTAAATATTCTAAAATGTAAAAAGGATTTTATAAATAAACATTATAAATGGAAGACAATTTCCTAGTAAATATTGGAACATATGCTCAACAATTTCTTAGTGAAGGGGCATGATAAGAAAAAAAAAGCCTAGAAATCTCTATAATAGAGGTATATCATAGTAGCAGAAGAATAATTATGCTATTAGATAGGGAGAAACAGAATTACAAGAGGAGGCTGGATAATCAGTTAGTGGCTGTCTGTCCCTCTCTCTGAGATGAGCTTGAGCCACACCCTCACAGATGCTGGGAGGGAAGTGGAGAAACAGACACAACCTGGGACGCAAAGGATGCCTTAAAGGTTTCTAGTAAGACAGAGGTTGTCTGACCAAAAGATAAGGCATGCAGGTATACAAATGGAACTGTACTTCCACCCATTCTGGAATATGGGACACTTCTAAAACTGAATTAAATGCCATCTTCTAAGATCCTAATTAACACAGTACTATACAGTTTCTTTCTTTTAATTGAAGTATAATTAACATACAGTGCTATATTAGTTTCAGGTGCACCATGTAATGATTCAACAATTCTATACATTACTCAGTGCGCATCACAGTAAGTGCACTCTTAATCCCACATATCTATTTCCCCCACCCCCACCCACTTCCCTTTTGGCAACCACCAGCTTGTTCTCTGTATTTAAGAGTCTGGGTTTGTTTGGGGGTTTTTTGTCTCTTTTTTCTTTGTTCATTTGTTTTGTTTCTTAAATTCCATATGAGTGAAATCATATGGTATTTGTCTTTCTCTGACTTATTTCACTTAACATTACATCTTCTAGTTCTAGTATTATGCAATTTCTTTAATAACAGTCATCACATTTAAAATCAATTGTTAAATGTCTGTCTTCTTTGCTATACTTCAAGATGGAAAAGGAGATATCTGTCTTGTTTACTACTAAAAAAGTTTACATAAATATATTATCTTAGTTCCTGGAAGACAAATAAATAGGATGGATGTATTTCCTGACTATTCTAAAAAGAACCTTCTGAAATCAATCTTCATCCTATCCATGGCACCATCCCTTTCTGTTACCCAAGTTCCAATGTTTAACAAACTCAATAGTCAAAACATGTTTTCAGGGATCTGCTATAAAATGCACTGCTATCTACTTTTACTTTTTATTCTAACCCTGCACAACAAAAACACAGGGACAACAAATAAATAAAGTCCAGAAGAACTGCCCAGGACAGGAATTGGCTCATAAATAGGCACTCAAAAAGTCCCTAGGGGTAAGGCTGTAAACTCAAGGAGATGAGACTACCAAAATGGTTCCACAGGAATACAACTGTAAGAAGGGTTGTCTAAATTAATTCTGAGCTATCTGGGGTTGGTTCTCTTGATTCAACCTAAAGGCATTAGTGATCCCATTTCCACAATAAGGGACACTGTTCGTCCATGGGGTACACTGGCAAAGCAGTTTCTTAAATTAACATCTATAGACACCTATAACCAAGTGCCTATAGAAGGCAAGGCTTTGTCATGGGAAGTAACTTCTGCCTCCTATCAATTAGGGTAAAATACGAAAGTATAAAGTGTGCTGTTAAGTGAACTGGAAAATTATAACCTCAGGGCTTTAAATTCCCAGCTAAAGGTTAACATAAGGGATCTGAAAGCATCTATAACTGTCCTAAAAGAAATCTTTATCTCCTTTAGCCTCAGGCCCAAGATTTAAAAAAAAACCCCACAAAGTCTAATTCTGCCGATGGCTGAATGACAAAGCAAACTGAGTTCCCAATTTCACAGTTTCTCTAGTGTTAAAATTGGGGCATTGATTAGGAAGGTAGTGGTGAATCCTGAAAATCAGAATGGGAATATGGGCAGATGCTGAAGAACCTGCAGACCCTAAGCCCCTAAACTCTGCCGAGTATCCTTTGCTGGTAGAAGAAGCCCTTCCATCCCAATCTGAGGAGGTTAGTCTTCCCTTTCCTGAATTACCTGCAATGGTCTACCCTGAGGTAGTTGCAAGGGCTCATTGATCCTCCTAAGCACCCATCTCTCCCACTTCTCATTGCTTGTAGACCTGCACTGTTCGATACGGTATTCGCTAGACACATGTAGCTATTCAAATTTAATTAAAATTAAATAAAATTTAAAATTCAGTTCCTAAATTGCACTAGCCACATTTCAAATGCTCAACAGCCATAAGCAAACAGCCCAGATAGTATAGGAGATTTCCATCATTACAGAAAATTCTATTGGATAGCACTAGATCTATCACCAAATTCAACTCTCAGCAGACCCCAAGGGGTGAGATACAAAGTATAGTCCATGAAGAGGTACAGTACACACCAAAAGAACTGCATGATTTTGTTAATTTATATCAATATAAACTAAGAATCTGTAGGGGAATGGATCCTAAGGGTACTGAGTCAGAATGAAGGGAAGACAGTATTGCCTTGGGCCAAATTTACTAGTATGGGCTTACTCAGCAGAGATTCAGATACAATAAGTTAGCTTCAGAGGCTAGGCATGGCTTTTAATAGTTTACTTGGTTGGCTGAATCAAACCTGAACCCAAAGACAGACTACACTATATGAAGTTGAAATACCAGAACTTCCTTAGTATACCATAGAGGAAGGTATCCAAATGCTTGGAGAAAATAATAGAATGTTGAAGTGGATTTATCATTTATGACCTTTTCACCTAGCCCTTACTGGTCCCTAGCAGGATCTATAAGATACTCAGTTCACCGAAGCTAAGGGGTGAGGGGAGCACCAGCTTTTCTGAATTGTTGTGTGGTGACTATTCTCCGCATTAGGACTGATTGGTGGGAACTGCTTCCAATAACAGCTCTCTGAATTCAGTGGAGATAATGAGATCATGGTTTTCCAGGAGTCAGGTCAGCACTTACCAGCCAATAATATGATGGGCATGGTTATCATTATTCGAGAGCGCCTAAACAGTAATCAGAACAGTCTGACTTGAAGAGCTTTTTGGTGTTGGCTGATTGATTAAGGTGTCCCAGAAATGAAATAGATGGGAAAACTCTATAGTTCTAATGAACAGAAGTCTGGCCTACATCACCACAACTGACTGTCACGGCCACTCAGCAAATTCCCAAACCTGAACAAATTCCCAGACACTGAGTCCTCTGAATGAAGAGAAGATCATGTCCCGTTGAGGAACGATCCTGCTACATAGTTAAAAAAAATTTTTTTATTTTTTTTATTAACATATAATGTATTATTTGTTTCAGGGGTACAGGTCTGTGATTCATCAGTCTTACACAATTCACAACGCATAGCTAAAAATTTATACTGCCAATCTTCGTACTAGCTTTCCTAAAGAGAGTGATGACTATTTACCAGGGTGTCCACTGGGGAAGGAGAAATAATCACACTTTCCAAGGATTACATGAACTGACATAACTCTTCAGACTCAATTTGCTTCCAGTCAGAATAGAGGCTTATGGTGGGGGTCACATGATTAATGGGAGTTTTAGCTCAGGCCCATCCCCTGAACTCACTGTGGTTATCTCTCCAGTTCTAGAATGCATAATGGGAATAGAATTACTCAGCAACTGGCAGAATGCCCACCTTAGTTCCTTAATCTGTGGAGTGAGGGCTATTAAGGTAGGAAAGGAGAGGTGGAAAATACTACAACTTCCCCTGCCTACAGAACAAGTAAATTGAAGGCAATACTACATTCCTGGAGGCACTGCAACGATTAGTGCCAAGGACCTAGAAGATGCAGGGTGGTGATTTCTACCACATCCCCACTTAACTTGCCTATGTGGCCCTAAAGAAAACAAATGGATCCTAGATAATGACAATTTTTTATCACAAACTTAATCAAGTGGTAAGTCCCACTGCAGCTGTTGTTCCAGATGTGGTTTCATGGCTGGAGCAAATCAAATATCCCCCAGCACCTGGTATGCGCTAACTGATCTGACAAATGCTTTCTTTTTCTAGATCTGCTAGTAAAGACTATATACCTCAGAGTTATACCAATTCACCAGTTCTGTGTCATAAACTGGTCGACAAGGACTTTGCCATTTCATTCCACAGGATATCATGTTGGTCTATTACACATACTTATTGGCCCCGGAATAAAGTATGCAACTTTATTGTTGTTGCAACTACTCTAGATACATGTATTCCAGAGGGTGGGAATAAATCTCACAAAAATGCTGGGCCTTGGTGAAATTCCTAGGAGGCCAGTGGTCTGGGACATGTCGAGATGTGCATTTTTTCCACTAAGAACAATGCACAGTACTTACTAGGTCTCTTTGAATTTTGGAGGCAATAAAATACCTTATTTGGACATTCTTCTCCAACTCTTTAAGTAACCCAAAAAGCTGCCTGTTTTGAGGGGGGCCCAGAATAAGACAAAGTTCTACAACAGGTCCAGACTACCAAGCAAGCTACTCTACCACTTGGGCTTTATGACCTGGCAGATGTGGTAGTATTTCAAGTATCTGTAGCAGAAAAAGATGTAGAATGGAGACTTTGATAGACCTCACTAGGTGAATCATAATGCAGAGCTAGAGTGGTCCTGAAGGACAGTAATAGCCTCCCAATGGGCAGAACTTTGAGCAGTGCACGTGATCGCTTTGCCTGGAAGGAAAGACAGCCTAAGGTACAGGTCTATATTAATTTGTGTAAAGTGACTAATGATTTTGCTGGATGGTCAGGGATTTAGAAGGCACATGATTGAGAAATAGATGACAAGACAAGGTCTGGGAAAGAGATATGTGGATAGACCTCTCTAAATAGGCAGAGTGAGAAAATAAATCAGTCACATGTAAATGATTTCTTTAGCAAGAAGGAATCTTAATAATCAGGGAATGATAACCAGTCCTGTGGATGTCATCCTCTTTCCCCAGCTATTCCTGTCCCCACAAATGGGTTCAAGAACAAAGCTGCTACAGCAGCAGGGATGTGCTTCTGTCTTAGTGGTAGAAGGGGTATCTCAACACGTCCCAGACTGTTAGCCAATGAAAAATTTCACCAAGGTGGCAGGTCCCTGAATTTCTGTGGAATGGAGGTTATGCATGGATTCAGAAACATTGACTTCTACTCACCCATGCTGATCTGGCTACAGCCACTGCTAAATGACCAATCTGCCAACAGCAGAGACCAAAAATAAGCTTCCAATATAGCATCATTCCCTGAAATGATCAGATGGCTACCTGGTAGCAGGTTACACTAGGCCATTCTATATAGAAAGGAAAGTGATGTAGTATCACCAGAATAAACACTTACTCTAAATATGGATCTGCCTTTCTACCCACAAAACTTCTTTCAAAGCCACCATAAACTAAGAGAATCTTTTATTCATTGTCATGGTATTCCACACTTCTAACCAAAGAAATCATTTTATAGGAAATGATGTGTGATAATGGGCTCATCTTTATGGAATTCACTGGTCTTACCAGTGCTGGGCCTGACAGACTATGAAATAATCCTTTTTCTAAAAAAAATAAATCAACTTTATATTTGATATCATTGTAAATTCCCATGTAATTAAAAGAAAGAATACACAGAGATCCCTTTCTTTTACCCAGTTCTCTCAAGGCTAACATCTAAGACCAGGTAAGATACCAAAACCAAGAAACTGACAATTGATGCAATCCACCAACAGTATTCAAATTTTACCAGTTTTATATGCAATTACTTGTATGTGTATTTAGTTCTACACAATTTTATCATATGTGAAGACTCATGTATTCACCACCACGGTCACATTATAGGCAGTTCCGTCACTGCAAGGATCCCTCATGTTGCCCTTTTGTACCTCCCCATCTTTCTTCTAACCTCCACCCCTATCTCTAACTCTTAGCAACCACTGATCTCTTCTCCATCTCAATAATTTTGTCATTTCAAGAATGTTATGAACAGACTTACACTATATAATCCTTTGGAACTGGCTTTTTTCACTCAGCATAACACCCCTAAGAGTCATTTAAGTTGTTATGTGTATCAATCGTTTGTTTCTTTTTACTTCTAAGTAGTATTCCATGGTATGGATGTACCAGAGTTTGCTTTAATCATTCAACAGCTGAAGAACATATGGGCTGTTTCCAGTTTTTGGCTATTACAAATAAAGCTGCTATAGACATTTATGTACAGGTTTTTATATGGAGTTTTCACCTCTCTGGGATAAATACTCTGTGCGCTTGTGTATACGTATCTCTTTTGGTAGAACCCAACTATCTCAATTTGGGTAACTGGCCAAAGAGGAGGAGCTGCTGAACTGCTGACTCCAAGAATGGAAGTCTACCACTCATCTGCCAGTGGCCAAGAGCAGAGTGCTTTAAAAAGCAAGGCAAGGGGCACCTGGGTGGATCAGTTGGTTGGGCATCTGCCTTTGGCTTGGGTCATGGTCCCAGGGTCCTGGGATGGAGCCCCACATCAGGCTCCTGCTTAGCGGGGAGCCTGCTTCTCCCTCTCCTCTCTGCTTATACTCTCTTTCACTATCTCTATCTCTCTCTCTCAAATAAATAAAATCTTAAAAAAATAAAAAATAAAAAGCAAGGCAAAACCCAAACGAATCAACTATTTAATTTTATTCCCAAATCCCTACAAACCAGGCTCCACTCAACTGTGATAGTTTATTTCCTTTATTATTTAATGCCAACAGATAAAAATAAACTTAAGGGAACATAATCATGTTATAAAAATTATTATTAATATAGGGGCGCCGGGCTGGCTCAGTTGGTAGAGCATGTGACTCCTGATCTTGGGGTTGTGAGTTCCAGCCCCATATTGGGTGTAGAAATTACTTAAAATAAAAAAACTCTTTGAGGCACCTGGGTGGCTCAGTCGGTTAAGTGTCCAACTCTTGATCCCAGCTCAGGTCTCGATCTCAGGGTCCTGAGTTCAAGCCCCACATTGGGCTCCACGCTGGCTGTGGAACTACTTTAAAAAAAAAAAAGAGAGAAAAAAGGTATTTTTTTTTTTTAAAGATTTTATTTGTTTGACAGAGAGAGACACAGTGAGAGAGGGAACACAAGCAGGGGGAGTGGGAGAGGGAGAAGTAGGCTTCCTGCCAAGCAGGGAGCCTGATGTGGAACTTGATCCCAGGACCCTGAGATCATGACCTGAGCCGAAGGCAGACGCTTAAGGACTGAGCCACCCAGGTGCCCCCACAGAGAAAAAAAATCTTAAAAAATGCTTTAAAACATTTTTAAAAATTATTATTATATAATTAAAAGAGCAAATTTTAATATAATCTTTAAAAGAAAAATAAAACCCAAACACCTTAAAAGAATAGAGATTTCTGAGCATAAGTGAGAGCTAATAAAGATACACAAAGTTAATGCTGATTTGGGAAGTCATAAAAGATTCTCATAGGGTATGATCAGATCATATGACCACCCATGAAACAAAATACATACAGGATATAATATATTTATCTTTTCTTTTAGGAACTGTATAGTATTAATTATAAGTATATTACAGGTATTGACTTTTCCCTAGACATTTATACCTACCTCAATTCACTCTTCCGTTGTTTTTATATTAACTGGTAATTTTCTCTAAATATGCTTTGAAAATGTTAGACTCCACTGTGAAACTAAACATTTCAAAAGATTTTTCTTACTGGGCACCTGGGTGGCTCAGATGGTTAAGCGTCTGCCTTCGGCTCAGGTCATGATCCCAGGGTCCTGGGATCGAGTCCCGCATCGGGCTCTCTGCTCCTTGGGAGCCTGCTTCTCCCTCTGCCTCTCTCTCTCTGTCTCTCATGAATAAATAAATAAAATCTTTAAAAAAAATTAAAAAAAATAAAAAATAAATAAAGATTTTTCTTACTAACTCAGGATAACTCACCTAGAATTTCATAATGTAAAAACCAGCTGGCCCCACAGCTAAAACCATAAATATTTTTCAACATTCCTTTACATAATTATTTTTAAAACATTGGTATAATTCTTAAAGTTGTCAATATAAAACAGAAGAAAACAAAAGTTTAAATAAAATACAGAACATTGCTACTATATGAATATAGTAGGCTTAAAACTTACACTAAAAATAAGCATTTTTTCCTTGATATTAAGACAAATCCTTTAAATAAGCTATATTTTAGAATTTCCCAATATTCTGAAAGAAAAAAATATCTGATTTATACCCAGCATCTTGAAATAAAAAATATCAATAAGAAATATTCATGAAAAAGTGAAAAATAACATTTTTAAAAATCTGCATGAAACGTAATATATTGCTAAAATAAAACTATAAACTGTCTTATAACAGTTTATACATAAATAAACTAAATAGTAAATAAACAAATACATAAATAACTAAATAAACTAAAATAGTAAAATGTTATTCTTTACCTTAAAAGAATAAAATGTTCTACTGTGTGGTCTCAAAAACTCTTGAAAACCATTTTTCAGTGAGCTGCAAGTCATATGCTACCCTCTACCGTTAAGATAGAGTATTAGTCACAAAGCAGAAAACCAAATATTTGCTCAACTATTGCGCCCCCTTGTGGCTATAAGATAGGTCATCTGCTATTGCAGAGCTTCCAATTGGCTTAACAGATTCTACAAATCTCTATTGTCTAACAGACATAAGAGCATCAGAGTTTTTAAAGTACTTCTTTTAAAAAAAAGAAGAAAAAGTATCTAAGTTAAAAAAATATACTTAGCAAACATTTACCTGGTCCTCTATACATAAGAATGTGTTATGTTGGTTACAAAAATGAAAGGAATTGGTCCCTACCCTCAAAAACCAAACAAATAAAAAACTAATTGAAGAGATAGCTGCACAAACCAGAATTAAAGGTAATAAACCAAAGAAAAACAGAAATGGATAAGTGAGCATGGGATGAGTATGGCACCTACAAACCCCTATACCGAACAATGGCATTTTAGGTCATTTAAATTTGAGATCCCTTTAGCTAGTAGCTTCAGTGAAATCTTAGGATAAGTATTTCATGATGAACTGCCCTTGATAAAATTCCTGTCTGCAGGGGAAGATTCCTTTTGAGGATAACTTGCATAGCTCTTACTGAGTATCACTTACTTCTTAGGTGCCCATACACATACCGAAGTTGGCACTCTAAGGATAAGAATGAAATCAATGGGTAAAACTTCAACCTATATTGTTGACTATGCATATATATTGTTAAATCTAATAATAGGTCACCCAAGATATTTTAACTGTGTAAGTTTAATTCCAATATAAATCAACAAATATATATTCAAATCCTAACTTATGTAAAGGGTGAATAAAAAATGATCCCTGATCTCCAGGAACTACAATCTAAAAAACAGGCTAGAACAAGTTCTTAAATGACTTCAGTATAACTTAAGAGTTGTGTGTGTACCATAAAGGGAATATAAAACAAAGCTCCAGGACTTTCAAAAGGAGTTTCGTCTGGTTGATGAGAGGATAAACACCAATGGAAGAGGTGATTTTTATAATGGAATTTGAAGGCAGGGAAGCTAATTCCAGGGGGGAAAGCAAAGACAAACGATGATTTGTTTGGGCAACAGCGAAATATTTATTTTCACACAGAAAAATTTTTTAGCAGAAACCATATATAAATGAAAATTACATAGAACCCCAATATATATGACATAACTGTAGTATTCTGTTAGGATAAGTCTATTTTATGGTTCAAATTGATAGCATTTACTTATTATGAAGTCAAAAAATGTGAACCTGCAGTTATTTTGATAAAAAGCACAAGTTGATATCAGTGGTGAGGAATAACAACCCCAGGTCCCAATTTCGGAATAACAACCCTAGTTCCCAATTTCTGTATTTTGTTTTGAGGGCTCAATATCAAGAAATACCCCACATGAGGAAAAAAAAAAATATCCCACATGGATAGAGGTGAGTAAACAGGCATTGTCATGCACTCCAAGTGGGAGTGTGGTACAAACAGGTTTTCTTTATCAAAACTCAAACCATCTATACACTTTGACCCAGCATATATCCCATAAGTATGCAAAAAATAAATAAATGCTCACTGTAGCACTGTCTGTATTAAAAAAAAGAAAAAAAAAAAAAAAGAACAAAACAGAAAACAACCTAAAGTTCATTAATGAAGGCCTGGTTAAATAAATTATGCTACACCCATACCGTGGAATACCAAGCAATTTTTTTTCAATGAGGTATATACACATTACACATATGCAATAAGGAAAAATATTCAAAGTTATATTTAACCTGAAAACAGCAATTTTCAGCAGCAGCAACTAAACTATACTGAGTGCTTATTAAGCATCAGGCACTTGTGCTAAGTGTTTAAATAATAAATTCATTTAATCTCATAACTTCATGACAAAGAATTTTTACAAAAAAGGAAACAAAGATATATAGATATTAAGTAATTTCCCAAGAAAACACAGCTAGTAAATGACAGAAGAACCAGGATTCAAACTGAGACTATCTGAATCCAGAGCTTACACACTTAAACAGTAATAATATAATTCAAAACAGTACCAACCAATTTGTGTTTGGGTGTAGAGATTACTTAAAAATAAAATCTTTCAGGCACGCCTGGGTGGCTCATTTGGTTAAGTGTCTGACTTTGGCTCAGGTCATGATCTCAGGACCCTGGGACAGAGCCCCATGGCAGGATCTGAGCTCAGCAGGGAGTCTGCTTCTCCCCCTTCCTCTGCCCCTCCCTCTGCTCATTTCTCTGTCTCAAATAAATAAAATCTTTAAAAATCATATCAAAACAAATCAAATCTTTAGGGGCACCTGGGTGGCTCAGTCAGTTAAGTGTCCAACTCTTGATTTTGGCTCAGGTCATGATCTCTGGGTCATGAGATCTTGCCCCATGTTGGGCTCCGCACTGGGCAAAGCCTGCTTAAATTCTCTCTCCCTCTCCCTTTACCCCTCCCCTGTTTTCTCTCTCTCTCTCTCTCTCTCAAAAAACAAAAAATAACCATCACCACTACCACCAACAAAAAATACACTCTCAAGTTATTCCCTATGATCTCCTTATTTGCTGCACATAAAGTTTCTTTTGTGTAACAACTCCAAACCAAACCAAACCAAACCAAAACCAAAACCAAATCAAACAAACACATTCTCCAGCCTGGAAAGCAAGGAAAAGAAAAGGGGGGGCTTTTACCTTTCCCATTATAATCTTCAATGCTATTTGAATTTCCTTTTTAAAGTAAGCAAATATTTTTATACTTTTTCAAAAATTTTGACCATATGACAACAGTGAACTTGATTCATCTTGCAAACTAAGGGTACTCTCCAATTAACTGGATCCAGAAACTTCAAAAAGTGAGCATCCCCACTAACTTCACAAAGTTGAATCTCTTTCAACACCTCACAACTGCTCATATTCATCATCATAAATATGTCAGAAAAGCACTAAAAACTCCCAATAGCACTAAAATTAAAACTAATGTGGTATTTTCAGTTTCATCACCCTTAAAATTGTTTTGCTCAATTATTATTCTGGATAAGCACACCTAACTGATATGCTGAAACCCCTACTATTCTTAGCTATACAACTGTTTTTGAGCAATAACACACAGATCTCAACTCAAAGACAACACAGCAAAATTAATAACACAGGAAACAACAAATGTTGGCGAGGATGTAGAGAAAAAGGAACCCTCCTACACTGTTAGTGGGGATGCAAACTGGTGCAGCCACTCTGGAAAACAGAACGGAGGTCCCTCAAAAACTTAAAAATAGAACTACCCTATGATCTAGCAATTGCACTACTAGGTCTTTACCCAAAGGATACAAAAATACAGATTGGAAGGGGTACATGCACCTCGATGTTTGTAACAGCATTATCAATGATAACCAAGCCATTGAAAGAGCCCGAATCCATAGACTGATGAATGGATAAAGAAGATGTGGTGTATGTATACAATGGAATATTACTCAGCACTCAAAAACAATGAAATCTTGCCATTTGCAAGGACATGGATGGAGCCAGAGCGTATTGTGCTAAGCGAAGTCAGTCAGTCAGAGAAAAACAAATACCATGATTTCACTCATATGTGGAATTTAGGCAACAAAACAGATGAACATGTGGGAAGGAAAGAAAAAAAGAGGAGAGAGGGGAAGGCAAATCCTAACAGACTCTTGACAATAGAGAACTGAGGGTTGATATAGGGAGGTGAGTGGGGAATGGGTAAAATGGGTGATGGGTATTAAGGAAGGCACTTGTTATGATTTAAGTGATGAATCACTAAATTCTACTCCTGAAAGCAACATGCTAACTAACTAGAATTTAAATAAAAATTTAGAAGGAAAACAAACAAAGACAGCCCAGGATAATGAAGTTCCAATATGCACTATGTGTACTATTCATTCATTCACCCATTTGGCAAACATTTATTAGTGCCCATTTATTACGTCAAGCACTGTGCTAGGTGCTGGGGATATAACAGAACAAGACAAACCAGGTTTCTATCCTCTGAAATTTATATTCTAGTGGGGAAAAAAGCCAGGAAAAGCTTTATTCTGAAGTATGCACACGTTTCTCTGAAACCACAAGCTAACATACTAATGATTACAAATGACCTTAAATTAGGATTAAACAGAATGGCATGTGTATATTTTTTTAATTAAAGTTTAATTATTATTAATTATTTAGGAAAGCAGTGGATTTCATTCAAAGAACTATGCAACCCTGGAAGCATCTCTCTCTGTGAAACTATTCTCAGAAGGCAGGAGGTTGGAGGAGAAATGGCTGAGGCCACACAAAGCTAAAATGTACTAAGTTAAAGCTTACTCTGCAGCAGTCACTGGACTGAGAGCATTTCAAATGTATTATTTCATGCAAACTCCACCATAACCCCAGTTAGAGTATTATGCCCACTTTGAGATAAGAAAGCCAACTAAGACAGGCTAAGTAACTTGCCCAAAGTTAACTAGTAAGATCGCTGCACCAGTCTCTGAATCCTGGCCTTCTGAAACGGAACCTAAACTCTATAATCTCTGCACTGGACTGGGTCCTGAATGGCAGCAGGCTGATGATGGAGAGATGTGTATTTAATCTTGTAGGCAGTGGGAAGGAGGGCTTACAAGATTCTCAAGCAAAGCAAAAAGAGCACCTCATTCAGTCTGATTACAGAGGCCAACTTTAGGAAGATAACTCTGTCCACTGTGTATAATGACCTAGATCAGGGAGTCAGTGGCATCAATGAGTAAAGGGATCCACATACCTGGAAATGTTCGGAAGCTAAGAGCTCTTAGAATGGAGACTACAACCCAGCCTCCTGATACCCTCCTCTCCAGGGAATTTTCCTTCCTTCCATTAAACGGAAATATTGAAAAATTTTGAATAATATGTGAACCACATGTCACAACCACATTTTTTTAAAAATAGGCTCCACGCCCATCGTGGAGCCCAGCTTGGGGCTCAAACTCACTCTGAGATCATGACCTGAGCTGAGATCAAGAGTCGGGACACTTAACCGACTGAACCACATAGGCACCCCAGAATCAAACATTTAACCTCCATCTAGTAGAATAATGTTTTCTAAACTGTGTTAGGCAGAGAACAACTGCTCAGAGAGACTCTCTTCAGCCTGAGCTGGACTGAACAATTTTAATAGATGTGCTGGGACTTCCAAGAAACACTCCAGCCTCCTCTTGGAAAAACCAAAGAGAAAGGAAGGCAATGGAATCCTGATCAGGCTCAAATACCTTGGTTGTTTCCTTCAGTAAACAAACATTGCTTACCATGTGAAACCCCCAAGTATGATCACCACATGGCGTTTCAAACACTCTACCTGTGATGTTATAATTTCACACTTGCCACAATTAACTCAGCAGATGAGAATTATTTGCTGGTAGTTTCTGAATGCGTTTGGAATGTGGTGATAAGACATGCAGGAAGGGGTGTAAGTGAGAAATGCTGGAAGATGAGAAATAAGAAATCCCTTACCTATAAAAATATTTTGGGGAAGGGAAATGTGAATTATATTTATACTTTCCCTACTTTACCGCACTTAATCCTCAAAGCCATCCACCAAGGATGGATTTAAATCCATCCATTAGTCCGTTTCAGGTCAGTCACCGGCATCCTTTTAGGACTTTATGACTTCTCCAGGTATGATAGACAAAAATGCTTCCCCCCCCCCCCTGCAATATGTCCACATCCTAATCCCTGAAATTTGTGATTATGTTACCTTCCACAGCAAAGGAAAATCAAATTGCAGATGGAATTAAGGTTGCTAATCAGTTAACCTTCAAACAGGGAGATTACCCTGCATTATCTGAGTGAGTCCAAAGTAATCACAAGAGTCTAGTAACTGTGAGAAGGACTCAATCTACTGTTGTGGGCTTTGAAAATGATAGAAGGAGGGGCAGTAAGTCAAGGAATGCAAGCATCCTCTACAAGCTGGAAAGGCAAAGAAACCGATCCCACCCAGAACATACAGAGGGGAACAAAACCGTTCCAACACCTTGATTTTAGCCCAGTGAGACATCAATCGACTTCTCACCTACAGCACTAAAAATAATAAATCTGTGTTGTCTTAAACCACTAAATCTGTGGTAACTTGTTATGGGAGCAAACAGAAATCTAATACAGCAGGCTTCTTCTAATCCTTGGATTTTAGAAAAATTTGTCAATAATAACTATTAACAATTACTAAATTCCAGGTAGTTTTCTATAATCCAGGACACTACCAGTCTGTGAACTGTTGGGGGCTGGTCTCCAAAGAAATAAGCACAGAAATTGAGAGTGTTTATTTTTATATAATTTAACATTGCCAGACATCCAATTTCATGTCTGCTGAATCTAATAAAAAAAGTGACTCGTATTTATGTCTATCTGTTCCATTTCACTTATCTATTGTATCCTATTTTACAAAGTGTTGCCTGAGACATGTGAAACTTTTGTCATTTCCAGAAAAGGAAAGCGAAGCACTGACAGGTTAAACGCTTGCTCAAGTTCAGAGAGAGTAATTCTCTTTCACCTATTCACTGGATTAACAAATATTTCTAAAAAGCGCTGCACGCCAGACACCAAGCTCCACGCTGGAACTTCTGTGTTATAAAGAAGTAGGCGGCAGAGCGCCCAGCCTTCCCCGGTGGGAGAGTCCAATTCCTCTCTGAGACCCAGGAGTCGCCCTAGACCGCCTCGCTGGCAGCGCCCCCTGCTGGTTTCCCGTCCAGCACTCACCCAGGAAGGTGTGCGCAAAGGAGTGCGGACAAAGCAAGTCCAGCACGTAAATGCCGCACAGCAGTGCAACAAATGGAGAAAAACACCGACCACCAGCTCTCTGCGGACTAGCCCGCGGCAAGGCCAAGACACACCCCTGATCCTAGCCCCACCCGTAGGCCAGGCTCCGCCCCAACTCCCACTCCACCCACCACGCCGGGGCACCCCTCAAGCCCCAGCCCCGTCCACCGCGTCTCTGGCGAGCTCCCGCCGCTCACCGTCTTCTGCCCGAGCTCCGCCTTCCGCCACAGCTTCGAATGCCGCTCCAAAGCGCTCGCGAAGCCGCCTTGGCCCATTTTAGGCTCTGTGGAGTCGGAACTCCCGCTCCCGGAGCTACTCTCGGTGCCCGCGCCTCGACAGGGCCGAGAGAAGAGAAACACTCGCAGGAGGTGGCTCTCGGCAGTTACGGCACGGGTCCGACACAGCGCCGCCATGACGGCTCCGCAACCTCTGACCTTGGACCTCTCCGCAAGCGCGCAGGCCACGGGGCGGAGCAACGGATGGCCCACCCACTTGCCGAGCGCTGGCGACCCAGGAGTGCGGTGTAGTCGGTGCAGGGGACGGGGGTAGGGAGAGATGGTTGAGCTGAAATCGGTGAATTAAGTCGTTGGTGCCTAGCGGTCCCCTACAGGCAGCGATCTGCGAGGCTTTTCGTGGAAAGTGTTTTTGACTTGCAGGAATTTCGTTCCTCGGAGCATCGCTTGGCCCTTGTCCTGCCGCAAATTCTAGTAATGCGACACCTGCTAGCCCCCCGCCTGGGTTTTTACCCCAGATGGCCGCAAGTTTTTCGGGTCTCTGCTCAAATATGAGGCTCTCCGTGATTACCTTATTTAGAACTGGAACCCCAAACACACTATCGGAGTCCCCGGGTTTCCTTTGTACCATTTAGCATTCTTAACATTGCTATATAGTTTACTTTTAATGTTGTTTTGCGTCTGCTCTCCCGAATTTGTAAACTCCTTGCTGTTGGATCCCTGACACCGGACCCACAGTGGAGTTCAATGAATGTGTGTGAAATCCTGGCTCCAAGTTTCTTTTTTCGCCTCTTCTCAGGTCGGTCCACTGATGTTCAAAAGTTAATCTGAGACGTTTTTGTCACCTGTAGATAGCTACAGTTCCTTCTAAGTAATTACATTTCGGAATGTGCCTAAAAAGACACCACCAGAGACCCCCACCCTCACTATTTTCTCCCTTTTCCTCATCAATGTTAATTCCGAGAATTTGCCTACCCTTTCAAAACCAAGCCTAACTTTAAAAATGTTCACAAACTAAGCTGTCCATCGATCTTCTATCAGTTTTATATTAATCCACAGCAAGCCCCTTTACAGTTCATTTGCAAGTACTTTGATGGAAGGAATTTTTATGTATGACCACAGCCCTTATTTTAATAGTATCTGACTACAGATTTTGTGTCTTTCTGATGTTCTCATCAATTGCATGGTTAGTACACAGAAAACTAGAAGTGCATTAACCTTGGAATGGTGCATAATTGTATGAATCACATACATTACTACGAGCCAACTGTAGGGTAATCGTTACAAATTCAGTAGGGGGCTTAAGATAGATTCTACTCCAGGGTGTTCTTTCTTGGCACCTAAGCTATTTCATTTGACCATTAATGAAGTCTTACCTGAGACATTTTTGCCTTGTTATCTGTGGCTATTGCTTCTTATACTTCCCTTCAGGAAAAGTGGTAAATTTGTAAAGAGCATTGGCCAGTGACTTCATGAACCCCTTAGTTTTAGTTGACTGTAATCCTGATCTCAGGCAAACCAATTTAATGTTGATTTGGCTTCCTCACTTGTAAAGCCAAGCCATTAGCCCCCCTGCTAAATTTTAAGTGCTTTGTAAATTTCACTAAATCAATAGCTACAGAACAAATGGGATTACTGAAGTCCCAGCTCTAAAATTCAATAGATACATTCATGTCCTACCTTAGCCAAATGATAAATTCCTTGAGGATTATGACAGTGGACATTGTGGGACAAATCCTGAGGTTTTTAATGTATAAAAGTTTGTATCAACTGACTTCAAGTTATGCTTAGTTCTTTCCCTTGGGTAGAACATTTTAAGTATGAAATGAGAGGAACTGTAAAGGACTGGGCAAATCAACAAGGAGATATCTACACTTTGTCCTAGCCTATACGAACACCAACTGTAACCATCAGTTCTTGATGGCACCTTAGGGATTCTGATCCTGCTCTACTCCTTGCACTACACCTTCCTTCTTGTTTTATTAAAAATACAATCCTCTTTTTTTCCCCTGTAGCTTGCAAATTGTTAGTACACTCTGTAAAAATATTAGTAATGGTGGATGGCAAGGAAAGTGAACAGAATATAGTTCAAGTCCTGGCTCCACCTGTGAGGGTTGTTAATCTCATTTATAAAATGGTTACACTGCCACAACCTTGAGCAACGACTTAAGAGAAATGAGTCAAAATGCCCAACACTTACTGAAAGCTTAATAAATAGTGGCTATTAATGTTTGTGTGGAGGTGACCAGGAAGTGATTAGAAATTCCTATCTTAAAGCTTACATAAAAACCTAGAAAAAAGGATAGGACTAGTGATACACTGGGGAGATAGTAGTATTACTCTAAAGATATTCATCTCTATGGCTGAAATGACTAAGATCATTAAGGAGATCATGTATGCAAGATCAATAGGGACAGGCAGTAACATTTAAGGAGTTGGAAGAAGAGAGTATCAGAAAATAGTCCAAGTGGAAAATAAGAATAGAGAATTGATCCTAGAAACCAGGAAGACCAAAGCATGTTGACATGGAGAATGTTAAAGCAAAAGATCATACCCACTTATAAATATTCCCACAACAAAATTGTGTTAGGTTTTTACTGTATGCTAAGGAAGACCACCAAATTAAAAGAATCACACTACCAACCAACCTTACTCCGTAATCAAAATTGTATATGAGTTGGCAAGAAATTTAGTCACCAAGTAGCATTTATATAAGTATGAAATCCTGGCTGGTGATAGGTACATGCAGGCCCTGCCCTCTGAAGGCTTATAAACTAAGAGTTCTTTCCACTCATTCTGATTTTGGTTCATTTTGATTTCAGAGTCTGAATAATATGGAAATTATCTGTATAAGGTATGCAGGTTTACTTAAAAGTGATACTATTTTATATTAACTCTAACCCAACACAGTCTCTATAATTAATCCACTTACAATGGGACAGTCCCAAATTAATCGTCAAATGTTTCTTCGCTATGGGCAAAAAAATTTGATTTTTCATCGGAGTCTTAAGAGCTATAAAGAAACACATATGATGTTGACAGGACCTTATGTAGCATCTCCTCTATATACATCAAGCAAACAGTCACTTATAGTCAACATTTAACTTTTTCAGTTTTGATACACTAATTCCATATTGCTACTTAATGGGGGTTTTTCCATATCTAGGATATGAAGTGTCTGGAGAGAAGTTGTAATAATGGACTCACCTCTTTCCTTGACACATAATACATACAAAAGAACCCATACCCAAATTACAGAATTTTTATTGTTTTCAAATACTATACAAAAAAAAAAAAAAATACAGTGTGCATTTAATGATAAACAGATCCAGAAACCGTGATTCCAAATTAAACGTGTTTTTTTTCTCTTCTCTATTTCAGTAGTTTGAATTACTAAAAGAATAATCCAGTGAATTCTCTCTTCCAATGATTACTTTGGCCTCATAAGCATGAGAATTCTTGCTTTATTTTCCACAAACTCCATAAATTGAAGACAATCCTTTGTAAAAAGGGATTAATTTTAGGGATTATTTCCTTCTGTCACACCTCTTGTTCACTTAAACATCTGAGATTTCACTCTCAAGTTACTGTTTTCTTACAGTGTCAAACACAAAATTCAATAGAGTGACCAGGAACTCTCTGGTATTTTTAATAATTACTATGTTCCAAATTTCTTAAATATCTGTGAATTCATATTGAATCTTCCACAAAGACTATTTTGAATAATACTTCTAAGTCCATATGTTTGTTTTTCTAAATTCAATCTCTCACTACTTTTTACTACTACTTTTAAGATGCAGAGTGCTTTGCAAAAGATTAAATCATTTAAAATTAAGTATAGGTAGATATCTGGAAAAGCAATTCTCCCAATTTCTTTCATGACCATCACCAATACTCACATACTCCCATCCCATTTTCCACTCCTTATTCTATCATTTCTCATTATAAAGTAGAGATCTGAATATATTTCACTCAGCCAAAGTTGAAAGATAGTAACAGGGCAGGACACCCAAGAAACAATGTGATGAAAAGATGATTAAAAAAAAAATGAAAGACTAGTTGGAAAAAAATAATTTAACAGTTATGATGAGTAACCACAGTATTTCTATAAAAAGACAAATTTTTACAGATCCAGTCCTCCAGGACAGTGCTTCAACAACTGGGACAATTGCCTTAAAGCCTCTTCAAGGAAATAATTTATATGTTAGTCTGACACCATTAAGTAGTGATTTAAAGCAGATAGTAAAAAAAAAAATGTTTTTTTTGCATAGACACCAGTTGATTATTTAATACAAGCTGTTTCCAGACCATTGGTCTCACAATAAATATTGAGACCTATACTACTGATAGACAGAATTTATTAGGCTTTTCACATTTAATAGAGCATATTTTCAGTTGCATCTAAAGTGCTATAACAAAAGCTCTAGCAATCAAGAATGGCAGCATGTTACTCATAACAATCAACACTTGTGGCTTTTCAAATTTGGTTTTCATAAGATAATTTATCCTGAAGTTAAATCTAGTCATGCTTTAAAAAAAAAAATGCCTCAGGTCACTCCAAGCTTGGCAATTAACATTTGGCATAAACAATACTAAAACAATCACAACTTGATAAATAACAAATACAACATTATAGGCCATAACCACACACAGAATAATGAAAAGGTAATAGTGATGAGTAAGTAGCTATTAGAAGAGAGTACCGTGGCCTCCATGCAGATACTTCTAGAGGCTTTGGTTCATTCAGCCCTGCCATTTTTTCAAAGTAGGGGGGCAATGTCTACATTTTATAATTTCTAACACAATGAAAACAAATAAGTAGAAAACAATGAGTTGATTTTCATTAATGCATTAAATCCTCAGGAGTTACCTACCACCAACCCTTAGTGTAAAATCTTTTCAAGTTTAGTCATACAATTTCGTGTGCTTATTTTTAAATGGTGCTAAATGAATTAAATGAAGACAGCAACGTCTCCCCTAATGTGATTGATCTTAGCATTTTTACAGCTACTGAGATCTAAAAAACGTTCAGGCTTTTGAATGGAACAGGTGATGAGAGTGTTCATATTTCAACCTGCTGGTAATTACAATATGCCTGATTCAAAATGTTATTTTGCAACTTACTCTGAAACTAGAAATTCAGTCTCATGAAAAGTAAGTTAAGAGAAGTGGCATAATAACAAATATACTGAAATGGTTACTGTCACAAATGGTGACGAGGATGTGAGGATTCCACTCTCAAGTTACCTAGGACTCTGAACTACCTCACACGTTGTCACTTACCAAACTAACAAATTGGATGTAGATCTGATTTATTTAGTCTGCTGTCTTCAGACACAAAAGATATACCTTCTATCGGAACAATGCTTATTCAAAAATATTTTTTGTAGCTGGTCGTTCTTCCCTCGGAGGTAAAGAAAATTATGCCAAAACTTTTAATAACCAGGATTCAGGAAATTTTAAAGAAAATTTTAGTTAGCAATCAAATACACAGAGGTTCAAGAAGGAAACAAGAAAATCATATTGAAGACAAAGATCAAAGTGGCATCCCAGATCCAGAGCAATTTTGTAAAGTAGGAAAGCAATTATGATAACCTGAAGCTTCGGAGATCATTCTAATGAGGATCCCCAGGGATTACCTGTGGTTTTTTATAATGGTGTTTCCTAAATCAGGGCCCTTAAATGCACATTAAAGGGTGTTTCCCAGGAACAGAAGTGAAGATACTTTTATTTTGTTCAACCCACAAACTATTTGGTCAAATGAATATGTAAAGCTAATTAAAAGCACATCTGGTGGAAATTCACGGCAACGAATGTTGACAAGATGTGCTTGGATCTTGCTTGCAGCATCTGGCAGTGGGTAGCAGAACAAAGGTAAGGACCTCATGGGCTCGCCTGCGTCTGTTCTGGAAGAGGCTCCGGGGCACTGGCATTTGCAGTTGAATTCAAGACTTCTCCAAAATCCCCGCCAGCCGGCTTGGTTCCCCCTACTTTAGACTTTAAAAAAAGTTCAAAAAGGACAAGACATCATGAAACATAAACTCAGCTGACTCTGCAAAAAAGTAACTCAAATTTTACTTTGAAGAACAAATCAATCCGGGACCTAATAGCCCAGTGACGATCATATATGTACAGAATTCAGTACTGTTGCAGTGTTTTTGGTGCGGTTTAATAAAGAAAACCGTGCGGGCTCCTCTGCGGAAATATTCAGATTGGTAGATTCTACCCCTCCTCTTTTTTCCCATCTGCTCATAGTTCTTCCCAGAAAAATCTGTCCAAAAAACTTTCTAAGACCTATTATTCTAAAATATCTATTCGAAGTCTCTTTATATTTGGATAACACTTTGTATTCCATCAGATTGTTCACTCAGCTACACTCATTCAAGAAATAGTGAATATGACAAAGGAAAGAATTATATCTATTTTTCCCAGTTACAGTGTAAATTTCTTAACCCGCTGCTACTTAAAGTGTGGTGCAAGGACCCCCAGACAGACTCAGCGTCACCTGGGAGTTTGTTAGACATGTAGGATCAGACCAACTTCCCCACGCCCATCTACAGAGGTCTCCAGGGACTTCTAGACAAGTTATAGTTTGTGACACACTACTCCAAATCTGGCCTGAAATTTTGTCAATAAACATCTGTCTGCATGAATAGGTCTGCCTTATATTTGTATCATACTTTATGCTTTTCAAAACCCTTATTATTTCACTTCATCCTTAATAACACCGACATATCTATGCTCTCTCTGTTACCTCTCCTTACTGACCAACAGGAGAGTTAACATTAGGAAACCAGTCAGTAACCCACAATGCAACTCACAGTAGGTTTAACTTGATGCTCGTAGTTCAATCTTAACACATTATCAGTTGGAATTTAGTTGAAATTTTTTCTCACTCGCTTTGGTTTCGCATCCGAATCTTTGAATTGTTTGGGAAATCTGCATGACTTGTGTCTACTGTATATTTATTAAATTTATTAAAACACGTCTTAATTAGAGGAAAATATTAAGACCCTTGCAATTCAACATGTCTAACATTGAACTCCTCCCACAACTGGTCTCTATTCTTAAGACTTTATTTTTTTTTTAAGATTTTATTTATTTATTTGACAGAGAAAGAGATAGCGAGAGCATTAACACAAGCAGGGGGAGTGGGAGAAGGAGAAGCAGGCCTTCTTTAAGACTTTAAATGGCTGTAGCACCTACCTAGTTGGCCCAGTCAGATACCTGGGAGTCATCCTTGATCCTTCCCCATCTTGTGCCACATCCAATCAATCACTGACTTTTGGGCTGTCCGTTTCTAAATTCTAAATCTCTCTCAACCCATCACATCAGCACTACCTTAATTCACTCCACCACCATCTTTGGCCTGGATTACAACTCCTTCCTCCTAACTAGTCTTCCTGACTCCAATCTTCCTCCCCTCAGATCTGCAGGGCACCAGTGATCTTTCTAAAATGCACAGGATAAACCACCCACATTGTCTAAAATCTTTTAAAGGCTTCCCATTGCCCTAAGTCCAAATTCTTTAGTGTGGCCTGCCCATCGCCCTAGCTTCATCTCCTGCTCACTAACCTACAGCACAGCGAAGTTCCTGGTATTCCTCAAAAGGGCTCCAAAGCTCCAAACATTCCACTCAACCTAAAAACCTCCATTTGTATGATTGTGTCCTATGAGAAGCCCTCTCCTACCTTCCCTCCTAGGCTAGGTCAGACATTCCTGGTACTGGTCCCCACTGCATCCCAGAGTTTCCCAGTCATGGCACCTTACCTCACTTTAGTTTCATTGGCCATTAAACTGTCTACACATCTTGCAGAAAGGGTCTCTGTCTCTTGATTACTGTGGTATCTCCAGGGCCTACCCCTGGCACATGGCAAATGCTCAATAATCAGATCAATGAATCAATCCAAAATCCAAACCTAAAAGTACACGTAGACCTGATGTTTAATTGAATATAAATGTAATTTAGCAAAATTATATCCCAAGTGTACAACTATATTTTACAGTCCTTTGGGAGGATATCTGTTTCATAAACTTTACTTTTAAAAACTGTAAGTTTTGGGGCACCTGGGTGGCTCAGTCATTAAGCATCTGCCTTCGGCTCAGGTCAGGATCCCAGCATCCTGGGATCAAGCCCCACATCGGGCTCCCTGCTTGGCGGGCCTCCTTCTCCCTCTCCCCCTGCTTATATTCCCTCTCTCACTGTCTCTCTCTCTGTCAAGTAAATAAATAAAATCTTTAAAAAAAAAAATTACAACTTTTTATCTGAATGGCACCTAGTCATGTTTCAAAAGCCAAGTTTCACCACAATTTATAGAATCAATACTCGGAGGGAGAATATATAGTAAATGACCAGGACGTTTCTCCTCATCTTCAGTGTCAAAAGAATACAGTTGTCTGGTTTTCCAACCAATCATTTCAAAAACTAATGCTTAACGCAGATTTCAAGGAGAGCCTTACGATAGACCTCAAAGAGTGAGAACCGAATTACAGTAAGCCTTGACTTCTACAATGTACAGTTTGTTTTCAAATACATGACTAGGCATTAAAAAGAATAAAGCAGGTCTCATACAGACCTAGAAGAACGACTAGGATATATTTTTTGCTCATCAAATATGTATTAAGTAGCTTCAATGTGCCAAGGACTATTCTAGGCCCTTGAGAAGCATCAGTGAGTAAAAAGAACAGGTCCCCATGTCTGTAGGATCATAGAGCACGTATGCTAGTGGGTCTGAATGAACAAGTTATAGGACTGTGTGTGCAGTGTGATTCCTTTCTGAAAAAATGTTTATACATTAATGTATTAAGACAAAAGGTGTGGGGCGCCTGGGTGGCTCAGTTGGTTAAGCGACTGCCTTCGGCTCAGGTCATGATCCTGGAGTCCCGGGATCGAGTCCCGCATCAGGCTCTCTGCTTGGCAGGGAGTCTGCTTCTCCCTCTGACCCTCCTCCCTCTCATGCTCTCTGTCTCTCATTCTCTCTCTCTCTCTCAAATAAATAAATAAACTCTTTAAAAAAAAAAAAAAAGACAAAACGTGTGTATTCATGTTTGTGCAAGAAAAAAGCTCCAGGTCATGGGACAGTGTTTGGTTTTCTTTCTTTCTTTCCATAAGCATCCCCTGCTTCTGCAATTTAAGAAAGACGCATTTAGAAATAAGTGACTCAGTTACAGTTCTGAAAGACTAAATCTGAGTATTTGGTTTTTTTTGTTTTTGTTTTTTTTTTTTTTAAGATTTTATTTATTTATTCATGAGAGACAGAGAGACAGAGGCAGAGGGAGAAGCAGGCTCCCCACAGAGCAGGGAGCCCGATGCGGGACTCGATCCCAGGACCCTGGGATCAGGACCTGAGCCGAAGGCAGACGCTTAACCGACTGAGCCACCCAGGCGTCCCCTGAGTATTTGTTTTTAAGCAGATTTATATAAAGCTTTTAAGATAATGCTTTTAGGGCGCCTGGGTGGCTCAGTTGGTTAAGCAACTGCCTTCGGCTCAGGTCATGATCCCAGAGTCCTGGGATCGAGTCCCACATCGGGCTCCCGGCTCAGTGGGGAGCCTGCTTCTCCCTCTGACCCTATCCCCTCTCATGCTGTTTCTCTCTCTCTCTCAAATAAATAAATAAAATATTTAAAAAAAAAAAAAAAAGATAATGCCTTTAATCCTTAAAAACATCTATAGTACTTATCAGATTTAGTTTAAGAAGAAAGGAAATACTGGCTTTGCACAAACTCTGTAGAGAAGGCTGGGCAGTGGATGGGAACTAGACAACCTTTCTGGTCACTTGTGATCCTAAGAGTTGATGATTTTATAATTTTGAGTATAATCTTGAAAAAAATACAATTTACAAATTAATAAAGCTAGTCGTGGAAAAATGCCCACCTTCACTGAAATCAAAGCCATCAAAAAATAAAACCATAAATCATCAATAATGATCACCATGGTATCATCATCATCATCTTAAATGTTTGAACAAACATCTTAAAGGACTGAACAAACAATACCTGTCATAGGGTACATGCAAGCAACCATTAAATATAATTTTGAGGAAGAATATTTAATGGCATAGGAAAATGTATATGTTGTATTTGGTTAATTCTTTCTTAAAGCACAAAGGTGTAGTCCTACTACATACATATCACTGACTCTAGGTGGTATGACCAATGTTTCTGTGTGTTATTTTTTGTGCTTTTATAATGTTCTTGTTAATGTTCTACAATAAAATTTATATTAAATTTTATCTGGTTATAAAAGTATTTGAGTCGCACACAGTTCTCAAGTACTACACTGCTTTTGAAATTATACATTTCCTTTCAGCATTTAGCATCTGCCATGCTACAACATACACTCAAAAAACTGATTAAAAGAGAATGTATCACCCATAATAATGTAGAGAATAAAGTTATTAAAGCTCTTTAAATAATTTTAGAAAGAAAGAGTAATGAGAATAATTTACCCACAGCAAAAAAATTTAAGGTACCAAGTAAGACATCACTATTCATCTCTACTTGCCTTTAAGTTTTCAACCTTTTCTTCAAATGATTTGAAAGTTGGGGAGTTTCTATGGAGAGAATGAAAAAGAGTTATGTTACAAACACTTAACAAAAACTCACCAGTTTTGCAAACATCATTAGTTGACTGTATTCCTTTTCGCCATTATTCTCAATCAACAAAGAGACAAGACATATTTAACTGTACATATGTGTGCAGGCATACACACAAATCTGCATTATTAGGTAGGATGATCAACTTCTGGTCTAAGATTTCTACAACAATGCTTTCAGTTCCACAAACAGCCTGTCTCAGACATATGGGATAACAGAGTCAAGTGCATGTGTGAGGAGAGAGAACAAAGGCAGGTAAAACATCAGTTCTGTCACTTCAACCATCTAGTCGTGCCACTTTAATTTTGGTGAAGGTACTAGACTCTAAAGGTCAAGTTTAAATTCCCATGTTGCCCTGCAAGAGTCCTACACGAACCCACATCCCCAA
Organism: Mirounga angustirostris; assembly: GCF_029215605.1. Taxonomy (NCBI): domain Eukaryota; kingdom Metazoa; phylum Chordata; class Mammalia; order Carnivora; family Phocidae; genus Mirounga; species Mirounga angustirostris. The sequence continues at coordinate 53,432,204 of NW_026991712.1, read as the reverse complement.
ACAGGACAAGCAGACCACGTAACGTTCCAAAACAGGGATCCTGGTTCCCAGGGAGCAGCATTAGAGCCGAGGAAAGAGACCAAAAGGAAGGGAGACACGAAGAAAGGTGGTTTTGTCTGCATCACAAGGCTGCCCCAGCTGACAGAGCTCTCTGAGCCCAGGCGAAGCCTCTCCCACGCCTTCACATTCATCCATACTAATTAAGGAAGATCATAGCTCCTATGTTGTTCACATCTGGGTTTCCAAAACTTCTAGACTATCCACCGGACCTCGAATATCCTTCCTATTACCTAGATGAAAAAGGTGAAGAAGGGAACAAGGGGTCTCCTCCCTCCCACAGTGGTGATGGGCAGCCAGTCGCAAGGGGTGGGGCCCCAGATGCATCAGCAGCTCCTGGGAAGCTGTCGGCAATGCAAGTTCTCAGGTCCCACCTCAGGCCTACAGAAATCAGAAACCAGAGGTGGGGCCCAGCAAGCAGGGGGTTTAACAAGCTCTCCAGATAGTTCTGATGAATACTGAAGGTTAAGCCAAGCATATATTGTTAAAAACTCTCTGCCTCTCTAGAGAGGTTAAATGCGGTAATAACATACACCACTTGCACGTGTTTCCTGATGAAAGCGGACTGTGGAATTAAATCGCAGTTGGCTCCAAATGTCACAACGGGATGAGGGAAGCAGAAATGGAAGAAAAGTGGAGCAACTAAAGCTAATGCAGACAGGTGTGGTGGGACACCTTTTACACAAGCTGGGCGAAAGCAGCTTTATTAGATGAGTCGTGTTCACTTTTCCAATGAAGCAGATTAAAGATATGAAACAATTTTATGGGTTTACAAAATGCAATAGAGATAATTCTTTTTTTTTAATCACAAATCTTTAATGGATCTCTTGCACTCATCTTAACATCATAGGAAGAGCGGCTGAATACTGACACAGTGTGGATGCGCAGCTTACTTAGAGCAGAACCCCAGGTCCCTACTTCAGAACAGTTCAAGTTAAACATCTAAATAAAGAATAAGAAAGCATAAGAGCAAGTACATTTTGTAAAAATATACTTTACCTCATAGCAGGCATGCTAATTGAATGTTGAATGGAGCGGATACTAAGAGGCAGCATTAAAAAGAGATAGACATGAAGTTAGTACAGTGATTAGACGTTATAAAACCTTGCTTTCTAGGAGCTTATTCTTTGGGCACCATGAAGACTTAATCTACTTTTTGAGGTGGAGGGGATCAAAGTTATTCCAACATAATTTATTTTTATTCATGAGCCAATTTAAAAAAAATTTTTTTTTTTTTTTTAGTTTATTTATATAATCTCTACACCCAACGTGGGCTTGAACTCATGACCCCAAGATCAAGAGTCACATGCTCCACTGACTGAGCCAGCCAGGCATCCCCTTCATGAGCCAATTTAACCCACATAGTTAATAGAACTAATAATTCACCCTTGCATTTTATAGCACTTTGAACACTCTACAGTGCTTTCCTCTGTGTCTGCAGGGCTTCTAGCACCAAGGCTCAGAAGTTATATGATTCACCCAAGGTCACAGCAGAATCCAGAATGGAACCTGGGTCTTCGGGACTCCTAATTCAATGTTCACCGCCTCCCCTCAAAAAACAAAACAGACACACAGGCACACACACGCACAAGTGAGGCCAGTGAAGGGCTCCAGCAGCTGCCTTTCTCCCACAGATTTGTGATCAGACCAAAATAAATCACCTATTTGACGACTTCAAGTGAGATTCATAGATCACACCTTAGGAGTAGTAACAGTTTTCTAATAAGAGACACTTGTACTTCATCCCAATTAACTAAATGTTCTTAATGCTCATTCAAATAACATTTGGCCCTTTGTTTTACTGGGACCAACTTCTTTCTCTAGGGCAATGCAGTTCACCCACCATTCAGGTTCAAGGCTATCTACTCTCAGCCATCTCCCATGGAGACCACCTCACAAGATGAAAGCACTTTAATTTGGGGGCTCACAAAGTCACTGTAAATTGATGATAATGGTTGCTGCCCTTGAAATATTCTGATGACTGACAGAGCGTTTCTGGTAGGAAATCTTTCCTTCAGTTAGGCTGGACAGTCCAAGGTATTCTCAATTATATTCGAGTATTGCGTGTGTGACTTAGTCTTCTCAAAAAAACCTGTTGTTACAAATGACAATATGTTTCAAGAGAAGCTCCCCCAGTCTAGTTTTGCACTAATATGTAATGACATGGGAGTATGATCTTGATATAAATCAAAATATGCTGGCAGTTCACATAGTCAAGATAATTGGTAAAATATTTGGATATCTTCATACTTAATGTCGTGCATGACACATGCAAAGATCCATATTGCTCACCATTCTCTCTATACTGTAAGAGTGGTAGATACCTTGGGTATAAGACTATTCTAGGAGGAATTTGCTAATTCTTTTCCTGCTTGATCTATTGCAGTGGGCCCGATCCATATTTGAAGGATAGAGATGAATAAAAATTATCCTTCTTAGTTTACAATTCTAATTGTATTAATTACAGTAGTTTACAAGAGTTCAGACCCTTCCAAAGAGTCTGTCTGCATAATCACATTTCCACAGCCACTTTCATCATCATCAGTGATAATAACTGGATCAGTAGAGCTCCAACCACCACAACTAACCTCCTGCTCATCTATAAATTGTTTGGACTGAATGAAAAGAAAAAGAAAAAAAAAAGAGGACAATTAAGGTTCTTATCCTGGGATTTTGTAATTAGGACACTAAGCCACTGGTCAGTTAGTGGCTAAGTACAAGAGCTTAAAAAGTTATGTAGGCTTAAATGTTGAGGAAGACCTTTTTTGGGACCAGGAAGGGCAAAGCTGCAAGGAAGCAGAGGAAGCCAGTTCCCAAAGAGAGGACTGAACAGAAGTAGAGAGAGAGGTAGAGGAAAGGAAGGAGAGACGACCACATGGGGGGCGGGGGGGGGCAGGGTCGGGGAGGAACAGTGGTTTTCTTGGTTTCTGGAAGCGACCTTGATTTCTACCAGCTTTCCAATCAGCAGGGCGAGTCTGGGTGGATCCAGGGTTTGCTTCCTTTCCTTCCCTGGATTCCAAAAGAACTCTCTTTCTGTGCACCACATTCCCCTTCTTAGGTCAGCTAATTTACACAATATTTTGTTCCTCATAACCAAGACTCCTCACAAGAACATTCATTTTGGTAGAAATTACCAAATTCTGGCAAAAGAAGGAGAGTTATGGCTGAATGTGTGATAAACTGCTTGTTCATGGGACTCACAGACTGAATTCAACAGTATCAACAAAATGAAGAAAAAGGTAGAGAAAGGGCAAATTTCAGAAACCCATAGTTAATTTCTAGCCACTGTCCCTAAGCACCCATGTAAAAGCTCATTCCTTCCAATGGCCATTTGGGGAGCTCTGTGCCCCCTGAACCAGCATACAAGCTAGTTAAGAGGGAACGGGGTCAAAGGCAAAGTGGAAGAAATCATAAAATGCATTCTAAATGCATCAAGTTGACCACAGTAAATTCAACATCTGGGGCACAAGTTACTTCAGGATTATCCTATAGAAGAAATCAGCCCTGGGGTTACAAAGGTTGAAAAACGGAATTGTAAACGTCATCTGGAATTATCAGGGGATGGAGAATGTAAACAAGAAGGCAGTGGAGAGCTATGCATGAGTTTAATCAAGGGGTCTCCGCTGATTCAGTAAGAGATAGATGGTAGTGGAACATCAATGTAAGGAGACATCAAGAAGAAAGGGGAAACCGACAAATAAGGTAAATAGGAGAAAACAGTAATACTGGAAATACAGATAATATTTTAGATGTTCAATTTTACAGAAAACCAAGTGAGAAGTTGATAATTTGGGGCACTTAAGTCATTAAGCATCTCACAGGCCCCGATGATTCCTGCAACGTGACTCAAAGAAGAATGTTAAAAATGATCACTCTGAGAAGTCTAAGAAACAATGCAGCATCTCTTGTAAAGGACTTTAGGGTCCTACTTGCTAGTGCTGAACTTCAATTAGCAGCAAAGACAAAGTGAAGAATACACACACTTAATGTTTACGTGGGAATATATAAGGAAAAGCAAGGAAGTGATAACGATAAGCTATTTATTTTGGGATAAATCACTGAGTTGAATTTGGTTGTGAGCACTTTTCTATGTGTTTTACATTTCACAGTAAGATTCAAAATACACTCACTGAACAGAGAACAAAATCAAATTAATACAGATGCATACAAAGTGTGGGTCTCCCTGCATTTGAGGTAGCCATTTTAGTAGGGAGAACAAGAAGTTCCTAGCAATGTCAAGTCCATTCAGTTATTCGAACTTCTCTATAATCCATATTTAGATGAAATTCCATTTTGTTGGTGACTAGTTTGTAATTCAACTATAGGGCGGCTGTTCTTGCACTTCTGGCTTCCCTATGGGAAGTTACACAAAGCTTCAACTTGCCTCAATTTACCTAACTTCTCCAATTTCACTGAAGTTTAAATATAATACAGAAAACTTCAGAAGCAAAAAGCCATGTTGCTGTTGGACCAGAACCGTCTCTAATAGATATATTATGAGAATTAGTTAAAACTATACAGCAGATTCTGTTAAAATTTTTCCAGCTTGGTTGGTAACCCTTAAATATAGTATCAAAAGTAGGAATGTAAATCTGGGTTCCTCAAAACACTGACCAAAAAAGAAACCACTCACTAAATGCTTCTCTACCTTATATTTCCTCTTACTTTAGAAAAGTTATTCTTTTTAAACGCTGAATTGATTTTTTTGTATTTTCCTTGTTTCTTACACAGTCACCCCTAATCACTATAAAGAAGGAGTTATAAAAGAAGGAAGGAGGAGGAGGGAAGGAATAGGTAGGACACAGAGAAAGGAAGGGAAGGGTGAACGGTAAGCATGCTTACTATGTGCCAGGCGCTCTATCTGTGTATTATTATTCCGTTTTGCCCTCACAGTAATTTCTTGACTGAAAGTAATAAACCAAAGTAACTGCCGGGCAGTGCCTAGAGAAGCATATTCTTCAACTATCATTGCTTTGGGGAGGCAAAACAATGCAGAGAAGAAGAATGCAGGCTCCAGAACTAGGGTGTTGCCTGGGTTCAAATCTCAGCCTTCAGCCACTTAGCTGTGTGACCTTGGGGACATCACTTAATCTCTCTGTGGCTCAGTTTCTTCATCTGCACAATCAAAAAACTAACAGCACCTACTTCAGAGGGACTATACAGAGCCTTGCCTGGAACATAATTTTTCACCATTATTAGTACTACTACGGATGACTTCAGTGGAAACACATACTAACATTTATTTCACATTAGATTATATTCTTTAAAGCTTTCACATTGCACCCAGTTGTTATTTCACTGGCAACTTGAACCACACAGTCCAGACCAGAGGCTGGCACATGGTTAGCATTCAAACAAATACTTCTGAATGAAAGAATGAATGAATGAACAACTGTGGTAACTAAAAGTAGGAAATATGGGCATGAGAGGTAGAAAAGTTCAATAAAGCTTCCCAAATTCTGATCAAGAGGTACTCTCTGAAAGAGAAGACGTCATTTCTTTTCCCATTAAGTGGTGGAAATTTTCAGCAAAAGAGAATTGTCTGGAGTAACTTTAATGAGCCCAAAACAAATAAAAAAATATGTAGAGGTTTATATGAAGAAATAAACACATGAAAAGGAGAAACTTCCTTTGGAAATAAAAGCAAAGTTAATAAGCACTTCCTCCTAAAATGTCAAAGGTACTTGACGAACGAGGCTGCTGAATGATTACATTCATTCTGAGGTTTAACACTGGCACCAAGGAAAATGAAAAGGCTCTTTCTCTTTCAAAGTTTCTCTCAAAAAATTAAAGGCATGAGTCAATGCTCAGCATGTATGTATAGAAAATAAGCAAAAGGAGAGGGGTGGATAGGAACAGACTACCTGGGTGGGGGGGGAAGCTGGCTGTCCCCAAAGGGCCTCCCAGGATATTCTCATTACGCTGACCCATGTCTGGCCCCCAGACACCTAACTCTCAGGGCATTCAAAACAGATCTGTCTGTCTCTCTTGTTTCCTCTGCTTCCTCCTCTTCACACACCCACTTGAGGTGTTAGACAAATATCTAAATCCCAAGTGCCAATTTATTAATTGACAATGTGGCATAAAAACTGTTGCCGAGTCTAGTAATTCACGTCAGCAAATCATCCACAGTCCTGTCAGAGAGTGAAATCATTGCCTCAAGCCTGCTGGGTAAGCATGGACTCAAAACAAAGGATAGTTGACAGGATTAACCAACTATTTCAAGCACTTGGCAAAAGCCTCTCGCATCCATCTCCATGGGAGCAAAGGCCTTGCTGGGACTGAAACCCTCAAAATCTACTGTCCAAGCTCCCTCTCCTTGGACAGTTTCTGGGGCCAGTATTTGCTCCCTTGACTCAGTGATCTAAAAGATGTGGTCTTTCTTTATATAGGTTTTCTATTATGTATGTTTTTATGTATTTCTATTATCTATGTTTTCATATATTTGTATGATATATGAATACATTAAATCAAATTACGATCGGGGCTTCTTGGCCTAGAAATGATTTAAGTGTCTTTAGCCAACTTTTAATCTGTGAGAATTATAAAATATAGCTTTCAGAAGATAATCTCACGTCTCTGATTTCCAAGTTTTAATCAAAAGCCTTATTTTAACCTCCATGTATCAATACATAATATATTATTAATGGAGAATAGTCAGAAGAAAGGCAGGCAGGGGCAAGGGGCCCCGTCCTAAGAGAATTATTCTACACAACCCTGGAAGGAGCCCTACACTCTTTCCCACATGAACAACTCCCTGGTAGGTAGATGAGCACATGGACAAAAACCTGATTGGGTGACAGATGCAGGGAGGGTTAATCAGATTAAAACAGCCTGCCAACAATCTCATAAAAACCCCTAAACTTAGAAACGCCAACAGCAACCCTCTCAGGTGCCCTCCCTCTTCTTCGGGAGCTTTGTACTATCCCTCAATAAACTTAACTATCACTCAATAAACTTTGCTTTGGTGCCCACCACTCTTCGTCTGGTCTACCTCTTCATTCTTCAAAGCGGTGTGACCAAGAACCATGGGCACTGAAGGAAAAGAAATCCTGAAACATTATTAGAAACAGGACTACCGGGACACCTGGGTGGCTCAGTCGGTTAAGGACCTGCCTTCGGCTCAGGTCATGATCCCAGGGTCCTGGGAGCAAGGAGCCTGCCGCTCCCCCTGCTTATGCTCTCTCTCTCTCTCTCTGTCAAATAAATAAATAATAAAAATCTTTAAAAAAAATAAGAGAGAAAGAAACAGGACTAAAAATGGTAGAGTATAATCTCAGTTATATATATATATATATATATATATATATATTTTTTTTTTTTTTTTTTTTTTTTTTTTTTTTAAAGATTTATTTATTTTGGGCGGGGAGGGCAGAGAGAGAGAATCCTCTAGCAGACTCCCCACTGAGCATGGAGCCAACTTCGGGCTCAATCCCAGGATCCATGACCTGAGCCAAAACCAAGAGTCTGATGCTTAACCAACTGACCCGCCCAGGTGCCCCTCAATTATATTTTTTAAATGAAATGAAAAAGTGACTGCCTAAAGGAGCTAGAAAAGATCGGCAATACTCAATCTGTTCTGGTCAATTAATAAGCCATCTTATGTACCTTTGCTTAATCTTCTTAAAGATATACAGCAAGAACAGGGACACGTACTGATGAATCATTCCTCAATAGCACTTACATAAATATTCTTATATTTTTGTTTCTATCACATCCAACATTGTTTTACATAATCCAGTGTTAAGAGGGCTCTTCCAGCTTCACCCACTCCAGGTCCCCACTTCCTTCCCCCACTCCATCCGCTCAAAGATTTTAAGGTCTTTCCATACAAGAACCATATCTGATTTATGGTTATATTCTTTGGACCTGTCCACAAAATGCAGTCTGACGTGAGCAGGATGGACTATGTGACTGAATATCTATTCACTCAACTCAAACAACCTTAGATAACATGGTCTTAACAGCTGCCTAGAGCACATGGGACATTTTTAATTGAATACCAAAGATACAGAATCCCCTCCTATTGCTGATTTTATTTTTTTTTTAAAGCAGTTTTAACTTTAAATAATTCAGCATTTAGAGTTGATTTCCTCTGACTTCCAGGGCCAAGTGTCACTAGGACAGAAAAACCTCAGTTCTAAGTACATGTTTCCTTAATTAAGAAGACAGACTATAGCTAGTGACTGCTTGAGAAGACAGTTCGCGTTTGCGGGAACAGAGATGGAGACTACCATGTTGCCTTTCCTGCTTACGCCTAATCCTTCCTCCAACTTTGTTTTCTCTATTAATTGGATAAAACAGTCTGTATGGGAGACAGAGAAGAGGTCTGTTTAACATCACAAAGATTCCTTCTATAATTATAGCATGGTTTGGGCTGACATCTTTTTAATGTGCTTTTTTTCAGCCTAGATTATTTTTCCTTTTGCAACCGTGAAATTTCCTTACATGTATAAAGAATATAACTAGTGTAAAGAAATTAAAAAATAGTAAAAACTATAAGCTAGTAAAACAAGTATTGAAAAGTTGTGTATTTTATCTTATGTATATTTTACCACAATAAAACTAATATTCAGAGTAACCTGTATAAGTCGGGAGACTAACATCATGAGACAGTACATATGCAATCTATTACAGATACTTAATGGGCCCCACGTGAAGGAGAATTCCAACATCCTTACAAAAGCACCAAAGAAATTAAAGCATCAAAAACAAACAAAGTCAGACATTAAAAGGGAGGAATTCTGTATGCCATGGTTAAGCTGCTTCTTTTTACCAAAAAAAAAAAAAAAAGTAAGAAATGTCAAAATCATTTCCATATCCCTGAACCACAGTGTCAAATTATTCTTTTAATTTTATCCGTTACCCATGGGATACAAGAAACCCTCCCTTAAAAATAGGTATGCACTAGAGAAAAAGATATTCCAAATGCAAAAAGAAGTATGTAGTAGACAAACACAACCATTGAACGTGGATAATAATCTAATTAAGCACACTTGTTGTCTTAGACAGCGGCTAAGCTGCAGGGATGGTTCAAGCTCTCCTTACCTAAAGGAATGTGAAAAGGCTTGCAATCTGCAAGAAGCCACAGTAAGCATTAAAAAAGAAAGGAAGTTCTGGTAAATCTAAAACAATGAAATAACCTACTTTTTTAAAAGTTGTGTAAGTTTTTAACTGGACTCTAAAGTGCTATACAATCAAGCTGGCATAAAAAGAAATGAGAGCACCAACAAGATGTATATAAATTGTCAAAAGAATCCCAGTGAGCTATGTTTATTACACAATGCTTAAAATGATGCTAGTTCAGATATAATAAGCAAGCCATTTGGTTTTTTGGTACAGAGTAAATAATACATTGATTGCCAAACTTATTCAACCAATCATTCCCCACAAACGAAAACACAAAGTCATGCAATCTGAGGGTTTTGTTGATAAAACAAAAAAACTTTCATGCCAAGAGAAGCACAGCAAATTTAAACCATGTTTGTCACTTTCAGAGCTATTCTAATCAACATGGGGGGTGCTGCAGGAGGGGGAACACACAAAAACACTGTGGTTTTATCGAAACTGCCACAAAAATTCTGCAGACTAATCTACAATATAAATGCAAAATGAAAAGCAAAGCTCAATAACAAGATCTGGGCCTAAGCATGGATGTAGAGAGAGCTTACAAATTAATACACATCAGTACACAGATAAGCATGTCATAATCACACCACGGTGTAACAATGTCCCACAGAACTGAAGGCAGGTCTCAGTCCAAGCGTGCAGTCAGTGCTCCTGAACGTGTCCCCAGCAGGACAACAGGCTCGGCCCACAACCACAAACTTGCAACTACAAGAGACATACTTACCCTGCATGATCAGGAAGGACTAAAAGGACAGAAGTACACAACCAGAATTTTCCAACAACCTTAAATGTATTCGTAAGATGATTATTTTGAATGCTATGCCTAAAAGTTGGAAGGCTACACCTAAAATAATTTAGGCAATATTTCAGGTCTGGTTTGAAGGAGTGGGCTCCCTCACCAGAAAAGAGGAGAATCCAGCATTATCCACAGCCCAAGTCGGGAAATAAATGCAACCACAACATACTTTAATTTGCCTCAGCTACTTAATAAGCAAGGAGAAATGAGGACATACTTTACATCTTCCAGCTTTTTGGTGATGACTGATCCAACAGATGAGAAAGCAGCTGACGCCTTCTGTCCAGCCTGAGATAAGGTTTCAGATGTCTTTTTGTATCTACATTGAATTATAAAAGAACAAAGAAAAGTTAAGCTAACCTTTTCTAATAGCAGTTATTTAAAGCACAATCACCAGCTCTTGGAAAGCGCTCAAAAATTAAACAAATTTTTTTTTACAACATCCAAACTCCTTCACAATCACCAGGTGGGCATCATCAACTCGCCTGCTCCTTACCCCTCATTCGGGTGCTGTCTTCAGCAGTTCCCTAGGATGGCCACATAGATAGATGCCTATAAAGGCAGGGCCAAGGAAATCAGGGTACAGGGCAAAAACATTCATGGAGAAAAGATGAAAATGAGCCAGAGGCTGAAAGAAATTATACCTCTTACTCTCTTCCACTGAAGCCAAACAAAACAAAAATGAAATCAAATTCCTCACATGCCTTTTATAACTGTATCTCCTAAAAAGGGACCAGAAGCAAGGTAAGGCTCATGTGTACCTTATTATTCAAATAAATTATATGGACTATAAAGAATTTTTTTTTTTTTTTTTTTGCATGTCTGCAGAGCTACCAAATAAGGACTTGTAGACTCTTGGCAGAGTACGTATAAGCTGCGACACTCAAAATGACTTGAGTGTGATATTTGCTAGGACATAAAGCTAGCATTACCACCTCCCTCTCCCCATCTACCCAGGGATCAGTGAAGGGAAAATAAAAACAAACGAATATGGTAGCCACAAAGAGGTTAAGATCCTCACGTTATAGAAAGGAATGCTCAGGCATTTTTACTTATCCCATCAAGATGAAACACTAAAACAAAAAGTTTATGGTGATACACAAAGAATCATTTCCTGGACTTCTGCGGGTAGAAAGTGGCTCAAAGGGAATGGACACCCTAGTGCTGTCCTGTCAGGATGCCGTCAGCCTCACTGCTGCTGGTCACGAGCTCAGCACCGGGGACTCAAAATACAAATGACAAAGAACACACTTCAGAATCTGTTCCTAGAAGCTTGCTCCTCCTGGTGCTGGGAAACAAAACTGCATCGTGATAATGCCATATCAAAATCTGTGTAATCAAAAAGACAAGAAGATTAAGGGGCTTCTGCCACCAGCACCTATGAGAGGCGATGAGCCAAGAGTCTTATGCTACGTATAGAGCAGATGAAGGAAGACTTGGCTCTGTACTTGGTCAACCCGGAGTTCGAATCCTGCCCCCCACATTTTTGAGTTTTGTGACCTCAAACCTTACCTGATCCTGTTTCCTTATCTCAGGCTACCTCACCTCCCACCCTATTTGGTCATTTTGAGGACTACGTGACACATTTTTGGCAAGTCAATATACAACACTGTTGGAACTTATTTGTTATTACTTCAACTCACAGACGAGGCTGGGTTTTCTTTCTATCCCCTAGAACAGTGTGGAAGACCAGAGTTAGAGAAGAGTCAGGTACACTTGAGGACTGGGCGGGGAGAGCCCTGTGTAGTACAAAGAAAAGTTGCAGGAGCATCCTCATCCCCTTTCAATTCTCCCGCCCAGACAAAAGGAGCAAAAGTGTCCTTTACATTCTCTAGAAAAAGGTACGATCAAGGGAACGTACGCAGATGTTGCTGTCACATCCTGCCAGCCTTTGGCAATGTTCTGTTTTAGTTCCTGTAGTGAATTGATCCCAAGTTTCCGTTTGATCTCTGCTAGATGTTTCTCTTTGGCTGCTAACACTTGAGACAGAGTCTGGATTTCTTCTTCTACCTATGAGAAAGGGGGTGGGGTAAAAATACAGCAAGAGTCATTCAATAAGTGAAGATTATTAATGCCAAACTGTGCTCAAAATTCTAGAGTCGTTTAAAACCATTTTTTGATTCATTTATCTGTCTCTTTAAAAACAACATATAGCGGGGCACCTGGGTGGCTCAGAGGGTTAAGCGTCTGCTTTCAGCTCAGGTCATGATCTCCAGGTCCTGGGATCGAACCCCATGTCAGGCTCGCAGCTCAGTAGGGGGTCTGCTTCTCCCTCTCCCTCTGCCTCTCCCCCTGCTTGTGCTTTTTCTCTCTCAAATGAATAAAATTTTTAAAAAACAAAAACAAAAAACCAACATATAGCATGTTGTTAAGTAAACTGGTTACATGCCGATCTCTCCTATAGAGCTTCTCTTTTCTCTTCTTTTTTTTTTTTTTTTTGGAGAGAGAGAGCATGTAAGTGGGGGGAGAGGGGCGGAGGGAGAGAGAGAATCTCAAGCAGGCTCCATACCCAGTGCAGAGCCTGACATGGGGCTCCATCTCACAACCCTGAGGTCATTACCTGAGCTGAAATCAAGAGTCTTTTCTCTTCTTTTTATTTCTATCTTGAGTTGTCCTCAGTCTTCTCCTCTCTCTCTATACTTCCTTACTCTGCTATCTCATGGAAGCTGAGGGCTCAAACCTCCACGCAGATAATATTCAAATTATTCTAACATCCACTCTTCTGACCCCTGGTCTGCATTTCCAGATGGACACTTCCACTTGAATGCCCACAGAACTCATATTTGTGTACCAAATCAAACCACTCTCCCCTAAAACATGCACAGCCAAGCCAAATCGAAATCCAACCTTCCTGTACATTTCATATGAGTTTATACTGGAAATGTCTGTCCCAGGGCCTGCCAAAGCCACAGCCATAAACAAATCAAACTGTCTCCCCCAGAGAGCCCCACAGAAGTCCCGCATGGACCCCTTGATGCTGACCGACCAGCCTTAGCTGGACAGTTAGAGAGGTAAGCCCCTGACCCAAGGACAGCCAACCAATCGAGTGGCTACCACCCAGTGATGTGCCTGCTGTAAAAAGATGCTCCACTAATCATGGTTTCTCTCATTCAGGAATCCAGTTTGAGAAACTGAGATAACACTGGGAGTAGAAGCTAGAAAGACTTGGATAAAGAAGCCCTAAAGTACAGGTAGGGCACAGTGAGATGAGGAGATATGGAAGCTTAAAAATATTTGAGGAGGCCAAAACTCCAAGCAGAAGCTAGGGAGAACAGAAAATGACTTAGCAGAAGAAAAGCCCGAGTCAGAAAAACAGAGAGCAAGAGGCAGACCCACCAGGACAAAGAGAGCTCACTGGGAAGAGACCTTCTGTCCCAGGAAGTTGAAAAAGTGGGACGGTCATTAATATTCAAGACCCTTAAGAAAGATGGCTTCTCTTGGCTTGTTGCAAAGCCATATTCTCAGCCTCGATCTCACACTTCTATGATTCCAAAGACAGCATGGCCTTTGAAAACAATATATAGTGGGGGCGCCTGGTTGGCTCAGTTGGTTAAGTGTCCAACTCTTGGTTTCGGCTTAGGTCATGCATGATCTCAGGGTCCTGATATCGAGCCCCAACGTTGACAAGAGTTTGCTTGTCCCTCTCTCTCTGCTCCTTCCCTCCCCGAATAAATAATTTTAAAAAAATAAAATAAATAAAAACAACATATAGCGTTGTTAAATAAACTGTCTTCACTGCTGATTAAATCTTTACAGAACACAAAATGAAGAAAAATAGTACTCAACAAAAGGAGAGAAGAATAAATCAAATGTGAAGTGGCTAGCAAAACAAACATAGCTGTTTTTTTTTTAAGATTTTATTTTTATTTATTTGAGAGCACGAGAGAGACAGAGAGTGGGAAAGGGAGAGAGAGAGAGCGTGCACAAGCAGAGGGGAGGGGCAGAGGGAGAGGGAGAAGCAGGCTCCCAGCTGAGCAGGGAACTGGATGATGCAGGGCCTGATGCAGGGCCTGATGTGGGGCCCGATTCCAGGACCCTGGGATCATGACCTGAGCCAAAGGCAGATGCTTAACCAACTGAGCCACCCAGGTGCCCCAACAAACAGTTCTTAAGAGGGCATTAATTAGAAGGTAGGTCCAGTACAAAAATAATCCTCTGTGCTTGTCAGACAGGACCTCTCATTCTGTACCAGTTTTGGAAGTCACATTTAAGTGGAATATGAAAAGAAAAAGGCAACAATGAATGAATGAGGTTCAAAATCAAGTAAATTAAATGATTTGCCCTAAGTCATCAAACTAATAATGCAGGAACCAGAATTTCAAGCCCAGGTCTTCAGGCTCCACTTCTCAGTTTACTGGCTAATTCTCTTTGCACACTATTAGCTTTCCATTACCTCCTTCTCTACCCCAACTCCAACTTTTCATATACTCCAAAGAACAGACTTAAAAGATAAATACCCCTTGACACTTCCCTGAAGTTTCCTTTCCCTAATGACAGTTGAAGAGAAAGACCACTATAAATCTTACTGAACAATACATGACCCAGTGCATTCCCCACCTTTGTTGGTTAGATTGTGCTGCCAACATACCTAGCTCAACACATCATAGCTATCATTCTTTAATTCAACATATACATTACATATTATATATATAAAATACACACATTTTTAAAATAGGAGAAATATATATATATATAAAAGAATGACCTTTAAAGCACAAAGAATATATCTGATAAGGACCTAGTATCCATAACATATGGATAAAATACTTAGGAATAAATGTAAGGAAATATAAGACTTGTACACTGAAAACTACAAAACACAGCTAAAAGCAAAATTAAAGACATCTTAAATAAATGGAAAGATATTCCATGTTCAATGATTGGAAGACTTCATATTGCTAAGATGCCAATACTCCCCTACATCAACCTACAGATTCAATAAAAGCCTATCAAAATCCCAAGGGCACGTTTCGTGGGTAGAAAAGTAGATTCCAAAATTCATAAGAAATTGCAAAGGACCCTAAATAACAATTTTGAAAAAGAATAAATTTCAAAATTACTACAAAGCTATAGTAATCAAAATGGTGTGGTACTCTCAGAAGGATAAACACAGAGATGAATGTAATAGAACTGTAGGTCCAGAAGTAAACCTTTACATCAATGGCAATTGATTTTTCACAAGGATGCCAAGAGCATTCACTGAAGGTAGTATCTTCAACAAAGGGCACTGGGAAAACTAAATATTTACATGCAAAAGAAAAAAGTTGGACCTCTACCACAAACCATAAATAAAAATTAACTTGAAATAGATCAAAGGCTTAAATATAAGAGCTAAAAATCTTAGAAGAAAACATAGGGGTAAATCTTCATGCTCTGAGCTTTGGAAATGGGATTCTTGGATATAACACCAAAAGCACCAGCAACTGAAGAAAAATTAGATTTCATCAAAACTTAAAACTTACATGCATTAAGATACTATCAAGAAAGTGAAAAAACAACATAGAGAATAGAATATTTGCTAATCATGTATCTGATAAGGGTCTAATATCCAGAATATGCAAAGAGCTCTTATATCTCAACAAGAACAACAACAACAGAAAACAAACAAAAACAGGGGCGCCTGGGTGGCTCAGTTGGTTAAGCGACTGCCTTCGGCTCAGGTCATGATCCTGGAGTCACAGGATCGAGTCCCGCATCGGGCTCCCTGCTCGGCGGGGAGTCTGCTTCTCCCTCTGACCCTCCCCCCTCTCATGCTCTATCTCATTCTCTCTCTCAAATAAATAAATAAAATCTTAAAAAAAAAAAAAAGAAAAAGAAAACAAACAAAAACAATTAAAAGAAGGGGCGCCTGGGTGGCTCATTCGTTAAGCGTCTGCCTCCGGCTCACATCATGATCCCAGGGTCCTGGAATTGAGCTCATGTCGGGCTCTCTGCTCAGGGGGAAGCCTGCTTCTCCCTCTCCCATTCCCCCTGCTTCTGTTGCCTCTCTGTCAAAATAAATAAATAAAATCTTTAAAAAAAATAAAACAATTAAAAGAAAAACTGGGCAAAGGATTTGAATAGTCATTTCTCCAAAGAAGACAGACAAATGGCTAATAAGCACGTGAAGGCTCAATATCACTGGTCACTAGGGAAATACAAATCAAAACTATAATGACATACCACTTAACAATCACTAGGATGGTCATAATCAGAAAGACAGAAAATAACAAATGTTGGCAAATATGTAGAGAAATTGCTGACTGGGATGAAAAACGGTGTCCTTGCTCTGGGAAACAGTTTGGTGGTTCCCCAAAAAAGTTAAACATGGAATTACCATTTGCTGCGGCAATTCCAGTTCTAGGTATATACCCAAAGGAACTAAAAACAGGTGTTCAAACAAATACTTTTTTTATACAAATGTTCCTAGCTCAGTATCTACAACAGTAAAAATGTAGAAACCACCCAAACATCCATCAACACACAAACAGATAAACAAAATATGGTAGATACATATAATGGACTATCATTCAACCATAAGAAATAATAAAATACCAGGGGCTCCTGGGTTGCTCGGTCGGTTGAGCATCCAACCAGCTTTTTTTTTTTAAAGATTTTATTTATTTTATTTGAGACAGAGAGAATGAGAGACAGAGAGCATGAGACGGAGGAGGGTCAGAGGGAGAAGCAGACTCCCCGCCGAGCAGGGAGCCCGATGCGGGACTCGATCCCAGGACTCCAGGATCATGACCTGAGCCGAAGGCAGTCGCTTAACCATCTGACCCACCCAGGCGCCCGGAAACTGTTATTTTCTATTGTGCTTTATTTATTTTTTTTTAAGATTTTATTTATTTGAGAGAGAGAGAATGAGAGAGAGCGAGTACATGAGAGGGGGGAGGGTCAGAGGGAGAAGCAGACTCCCTGCCGAGCAGGGAGCCCGATGCGGGACTCGATCCCGGGACTCCAGGATCATGACCTGAGCCGAAGCCAGTCGCTTAACCAACTGAGCCACCCAGGCGCCCCTACATCCAACCAGCTTTTGATTTCGGCTCAGGTCATGATCTCAGGGTCGTGGGATCAAGCCCTGCGTAGGGCTCCGGGTGCAGCACAGAGTCTGCTTGTCCCTCTCCCTCCCCTTCTGCCCCTCCCCCTAGATCATGTTTGCACACGTGCTCTCTCTCAAATAAATAAATAAATGAAATCTTTTAAAAACATAGTAAAGTACCAATACACAATACATGCTATAAGAATGAACCTCAAAAACACTACACCAAGTGAAAGAGGCCACATACAAAAAGTAACATATACGATTCCTTTTAAATAAAATATCCAGAGTAAGTAAAGCCATAGAGACAAGGCATAAAGCAGGTTATTGCTGCCAGGGGATGAGGGAAGGGCGAATGAGGATGCCAGTTTAATGAGTGTGGGTCTCCCTTGGGTGTGATGGAAACGACACAGAGGTGACAGCAGCAGAAGACTGAAAGTGCCCACTGCCATGGAGTTGTGCACTTTTAAATGGTTAATTTCAAGAAAAAGAGAGAAAGGAAGGGAGGGAAAGAAGGTTCCAAGTGCCCACCTATATCCACAACACAGCAAAGGGGAGAGAACAAAGCCACTGATGCAGCTGAAAAGCCAAGTGCACTAGACCTAGTGCAGCCCCTCAGGTGATATTCACTAGGGCTCCTCTCGTTTCCTCCTTCACATCCTACTTCTCAGACCCACTTCACCCCTTAGATACCTTTTTTCATATAAAAAGAAACCGATTATCACGCTCTTCTATTTCTTCTCCCCCACTCCAGACCTCTAGGACAAGTAAATATATGTTGCTTTCTCTCCCCTGGAACAGAGGATGAGATGTTACCATGTGCTTTAGAAACACAAATGGCATTGTACGTGCAAAGCATGAAGTTCCAAAAGGAATGCTTCTTTACCTTTGCCAGTTCTCTTCTTAGCTCTTCTTGCTCCTCCTCTGACAGGGTCTCTGTGGCACTGATCGTAGCAGCAACATCTTCTCCTTCCTCAGGTACTGGGTCTGTTCTCAGCAGACCTTGTTGGGGATTAAAAAAAAAAAAAAAGTCTGTAAGGTATGAGAGCTAAGTAAAATTCTCCTTTAGGCTCCTCCACCACCCCAGCGAGAATAAAAACCAATTAGACTGGACCCATACATCAACCTTCTGTACCTTCAAATGACCCGGCTCTTCCTGCAAAGGACAAAAGAAAAGTCTCAGCTACCACTAAAAACCACCCAATTATACTCTGCCAAAATATGAATTTAGAAAAGAGAGCATTCACATAGCTTGTTCTTTTGCTCAGTCACAATATAGTTACTGCAAAGTAGAAGAGTTAAGAGGCCAAGAGTGGGATCTTGCCAAGGCTTTAAATGCTACACCCTAGTAAATCAGCATGACTAATAATTCACACTAACAAGGGGTTTGTAAATGTCTCTAGCTTCCTCTGCTAATCAAATCCAGCATTTAATCTCAGTCAAGAGCTGAACAAACTCAATACCTACAGAAATTTTATTAAAAAAAAAAAAGAAATTGTATTACATTTCTTTCCATTGTTAGTGGAGGTAGGAAACTCCCGTAGCTTAAAAAAAAACAAAAACAAAACAAAACAAAAAACTATATATCTCATCCAGATAACCCTGAAAAGTTGTAATGTATACAGAAATGACCAACAGCGGGGCGCCTGGGTGGCTCAGTCATTAATCGGCTGCCTTCGGCTCAGGTCATGATCCCAGGGTCCTGGGATCGAGCCCCGCATCAGGCTCCCGGCTGGGTGGGAAGCCTGCTTCTCCCTCTCCCACTCCCACTGCTTGTGTTCCCTCTCTCATGTCTCTCTCTGTCAAATAAATTAAAAAATCTTTAAAAAAAAAAAGAAATGACCAACAGCAACACAGAAGTTTTCCACATTATTTAAGATCAACTAGGCACAGTCACTCCCCTGGAATAGAGCCAACCACTATGAGTCCTTCACCCTGAAGAACCTGGTACTTCTTGAGTGGCCAAGGAGGCATTTGGCCCTCAACGACTCTCTTCTCTGCTGCCTAACCACCCATGCACAAGGCTAGGGTGAAGTCAACAAGCACCCCCCAAAACCTTGGGTGTAAAATTTAAGATGGCACCAAAAACTCGATATAAATAATTTTAATACTTCAATGCAAT
The DNA here is from genome assembly GCF_029215605.1 of Mirounga angustirostris. Lineage (NCBI taxonomy): Eukaryota > Metazoa > Chordata > Mammalia > Carnivora > Phocidae > Mirounga > Mirounga angustirostris. The sequence continues at coordinate 53,413,076 of NW_026991712.1, read as the reverse complement.
ATTTTTTTAAAAAATCAAAGTTAATTCAAAGAATCTATAATGAACAAAATATCAAAATTTTAAATAGGCTCAGTATCAATGACTTTTCCTTCTGCCTCAGGCTCCAAAATGGCTTTGCACAGTACCATTCCCGATCTTGTCTCTGTTTAAAAGTTTAGTATTTTGTTTATCATGCTTTCATTTTGATTTTTCTGAAAACTGCATTAACATACTATTGGTCTTGACTGCAGAGCATCTGGGTGCCCCCTTAAATTTTACAAACTCAGGCAGGTGGCTGCTGGCCTCACTTGCCTTATCCTAGTCATAGTCCTGCCCATGCATCCCCCTGTCACAGAGGTCTGTGTTTTCACAGTCTCCTCTGGCAACAGATTTTTGGCGTAGGGAACCAGAGAAAGGTCTCTCCTTTTCCTGCTCTTCGCCTCTTTCTGCCAGTGGGCGTTACAGCAATCGCAGACCCCCACCACCCCCACGTCCATTTCTGAGAAGCGCTAGTTCAGCCATAGCAGGGACATGGCATCCTGCCCAGATCAAAATGCCAGGCAGCGGAAGACAGACTTCACAGGCAGGTGGAAAGGCAGGAGGGAGAATAACGACACTGTTCAACAAGCAGCCAGTGCCACGGCAAACCTAAAGGAAGTATATGAATCAATGACACAACCTGTATGCCCACTGTGTAAAAGGTACGAAGCCACCTGTTACAGGGTCTATCGCATATTAACCGCTAATGGCACCTAATAATTATAACAGCATGAGCGTAACAGCACCAAAACAGTGCCTACCTGAAAGGTGTTTACAGAACTGTTAAAGGAGTAAAAGTAGTACAAATAAGACAATTCAAAAACAAACCGGAGTGGGAAACAGAATATGATTAAGCCTTCTAATGCACAGACAGTATGTGACGGGTACAATCGGTAGATGGAAAAGCTCAATGAGTAATTGCTTCTGTAGGCCCCCTCTAAAATATCTTCAGACTGCCCAAGTAAGACTTCTGTCTTAGAGACAGAACAGAAATCTGATTATGTCACTCTCCAGCTTACAATCCTTTAGTGGTGGGTTCCCTGTTGTTTTCCAGACAAAATTCAACCCCGTCGTTTAGCACACAGGCCTTACTGGGCCCTGGTATCTGCCACTGGAACCCTCATACTCCAACCCCAGCCAAATCGAACTGTGGATAAGGTATGTACTATCAGAAATCACTGAGAAGGGCCCGTGTATGCTTGCAAATGCATCCCCTATGCCAGATCATGTGACGAGAGAGTATGAGACTGAGGATGGGAGAGGAGTATATGGAGCAATCATATAACACAATATAGGAAGAACCACAACAGAGTTGATTATAAATATTCTTTGTTTTATTTTGAAGGTTTTGTTCAGACTTCTCAAGTCTCCAACCAGAACAGGGCTCAAAAAAAAAAAAAAAAAAAAAAATCCAACAAAACTCTGGTGCTAAACCATGCTTTAAAATACAAAGGCTCTTTCATGCTTTTTAATAAATACTAGCTTGCGAATCTGCTTAAGGGGAAAAATGTAATATCTAATTACTAATAGCACTTTATTGCACAGCTGCCCAATTCCAGAAAGAATCTAGGGGGATTCTGATACTATTCAAGTATTTAGTTAGGCTACCAGGGAACATAAATTTCTCAGAAAAGGGGATCATGTAGTTGTCCACAGTTGGCTTCAGGACTTCCAAGATGACCTTGAGATTTTATATTCAGAATCATTAGTAACTTAGTAATTACAGGTTTTGTTTTTCCCATATTAGCCTGTAGGTGGCAGCAAATTATCAACGTTCAAATTTTAAGGTGTTGTTTGTTTAAGGGTAATCAAACGGAGGGTTGGGGGATGTAAAATGAAGAACACAAAGGAAGAACAGAAAGGCAGATACCAAAATCACTGGCAAAACATGACAGTCACGACTTAGGAAAATTATTAATAACCACAGCCACCACCACAGAGTGCATTCTATGTATATTCAAATCAGAACTAAGTGGTCCAAATACATGGTATCATTTACGTCCACCACTTCTGTGATGCGGAGATCTACCAGTTCCGGGAGGAAACGAAGCTTACCAAGGTTAAGCAACTTGCCCATGGTAACACACCTGAATGTATAGTGGGGTTACAATTTTGAACCTAGACAGCTCGATCTGAAAGTATAGGCTTAAAATCAGTATCTCCAAAGGACAAATGAGGACAAGAGTAGGGGGCTGAAGCTCCGACTTGTAAGAGATCTAGAAGCAATAGTAATTAAGACTCTGTACAAAGGAAAAGAACCTGGCAGAGTAGGACAAAAGCAATCTCTTCCCTTCCAAATGTATAGTTTCTCCAAACTTGGAGCCCTAGAAGTTTTTCTAGATATTATCCAATTTCCCCCTATGTTCAGGAAGAGTGTAATATTTATTGTAGAGGCAGAGTGTGGCTTTGGGGAGAAAAAAAATATTAACTTCTCATTCACAAGTTGGGAAGCAGGAGCATTTTAACATATAATTACTTAAACCATAAGTACGCCAAAAAAATTCTTATTCGATCATTAATTTTAATAGTTCTCCTCAGAATCTGATAGAAAACTGTTTTTAAAAGATGCCAAGAGGAACAACATATGATTAATATTTATTGAGGTCTAATCCACCAACCAGGGAGATTCACATTATCTCATTCTGAAAAAAAACATCTTAGAACCAACACCTGATGAAAGGAGTACAATTTATCTCCACTAGGAAAGAGAGACCCTCTGAGGTTAGTAATCTGCCCAGAATCACAGGTGAGATTAAAATGCAGGTTTTTCGGACTCCAAACTCTTGCTCCTTCACAAATACTTTTTCTTAGAGAAATTCCAGGGAGCAGGGAGGACGAAGGGCAAGCTGGAAGCAGAGGGCTGGGGAGGGACTTCCAATGTCCCCCGAGGGTGTAAGAACCCATGTGGATTCCTGGCTGAAAGTCACAGATGCGCCTGGGTTGCTCAGTCGTTAAGCGTCTGCGTTCTGCTCAGGTCATGATCCCAGGGTCCTGGGATCAAGCCCCACATTGGGCTCCCTGCTCCATAGGAAGCCTGCTTCTCCCTCTACCAGTCCCCCTGTTTGTGTTCCCTCTCTTGCTATGTCTCTCTCTGTCAAATAAATAAAATCTTAAAAAAAAAAAAAGTCATGGATACAACTGTAGAGCCCTAGTGACAGAAAACTGGGGATAATTTGTTCCTTCTGGTTGTTCCTATTTTAGCCACCTCCATAATTCCTGTAGTTGTGCAAAGAGTTTGCCTGTCTCCCCTCTCGAGTTACGTAGCAGAGAGAGCCTGGAGCCCACTGACCAACAGGCAAATGGCTAGGTGCCCAGGTGAGAGTCCCACTGCCAGGGGAGTGACAGGGAAGATGAACAGAGACCGGGGGATCACGCCCCATCAATCCTAAGACACAATTTTTTCCTTTATATTTACAACTTTGAACTCGAGATGCACTGAACAGGCAATCGGTTAAGCAGTCCTTGTGGCACAGTTGTTTGTCACCTGTAAACATGCTCCAAAATTGGCAAAATGGGTGTCAGGGACTGAGCACATCACAGACCTCTCTTTCAAGGTCTGTGTGGGAGGAAAATAAAGCAAGACATGGATTATTCCCAGTTGAAAAGCAATTCCAGTAAGTTAGGAAATGCACGGGAAGGTGTTTCAGGAAAACTCTAAGTTGGTTTACTCTAAAAAATATGCACAGGAGTGTTATGGTCAACATATACGTCTGAATAAACCGAAAAGAATGTTAACAAGCATAAAAAATTTTAAGTAAAATTAAAGCAATGTCTCTTAATCTTTCAACTTGCAGCAATTTCTCCCCTTAATGAACAAATTATAATGGTACATCCTAAAATCCATAGTGTCTTGGAAGAGATGAAATATAATACTCCACACTTCTGAGAACTTATTAGTAATGTGAGGAAAACGAAGTGCTTGGGTCTTTGGCTGCAGTGGAAATGTGTGTGATGAGCAAGCATGGTGGGAAAGAACAAGGAAGAATGGAAAAAGATTTCAGTCTTGAATATGTCCCTAAGTCCAGACTATAAAGTCCTGAAGTCAACATCCTTGTCTTTTCATCTCGGTACTCATGGTGCCAAGAACAGAGTAAATGTTAATGCTTTATTTGAACTGATTTACTGGTTAAAGATTTATTCAAATGAAGTTCCTCTTTACTTTCCCATGCATACCCCCCCATTCGACATATACTCCCAAAAATTTCAACCAGAAAAAGAAGCAAAAAAGCTTTTTTTTTTTTTAAAGATTTTATTTATTTGAAGAGAGAGACACAGCGAGAGAGGGAACACAAGCAGGGGGAGTGGCAGAGGGAGAAGCAGGCTCCCCGCCAAGCAGGGAGCCCGACGCGGGGCTCGATCCCAGGACGCTGGGATCATGACCTGAGCCGAAGGCAGACGCTTAACGACTAAGCCACCCAGGCGCCCCCAAAAAAGCCTTTTTTAAATACAAATTTTGAATCTACAATTAAAATTAAGGCATGATTTTGAGTTTGGTGAGTACCTTTCTGCTCGGGTGCTATAGATGCAGCCCAGGCCACCGCACCCTGGAGCAGGCACCCAAACATTTCCCTTCAGTTCACCTTTGACCTTGTATCCAATTTAAGACCAACTGCTTCTCCTCAAGACTTTCTACAACTATCATTTAAAAACTTTTTAGCCATTTTCATATAATGATCTGAAAAAATTTTGCATCATGTTACTTAAACACTTTATTCAATAAGATGAGGACATTGGGGTCGGGGATTTTTTTAAAGAGTAGATAAAGCATGAACTTTGAAATTAGATGGCTCTGTAGGTTGACTTGTGTCCCCCCAAAAGATACATTTCATTTCCTAACCCCCAGGACCTGCAAATGTGTTTTCACTTGGAAACAGGTTTTTGCAAATATAGCCAAGATGAAATCACAGTAATTTAAGGTGGGTCCTAATCCAATGTGTCCTTATAAGAAGAAGGAAATTTAGACACAGAAACCCAGAGAGAACAACACGGAAACATACAGGCACACAGAGGCCCAGGGACCACTCCCCGTGATAACGGAGGCAGACGGGAGGGACACAGCTGCAAGGCACAGAACGTCAGGATTGCCAGCAACCACCACGAGCTAGGATGAGGCAAGGAAGGATTTCCCTACAGAAGGAGCACCGCTGACACCTTCATTTTGGACTTCCAGCCTCCAGAACAGAGACAGAACACATATCTGTTGTTTTAAGTCACTCAATTTAGAGCACTTTGTCACGGCAGCCCTAGGAAACCAGCACCCCCCCAAAAAAAACCATTACGTATTTAAAAAACAACACGCACGCAATACCACCTGGCTCTCCAGGTTTTTGTAAGAACAGTGTAAAGGATTATGAACAGGGAGAGTGGGCAGACAGTAGATGTTCAGTAAGGATGCGCTATTGCCCCACTTTTCCATGTGCTACAAGTCGGCCCAGTTACTTCCTGTCTCCTCTTCCATGAAGCATGGCTCACAGGTCCCCTCATTTCCCGTCTCTCTTTTTTTTTTATTAAAGATTTTTATTTATTTATTCATGAGAGACAGAGAGAGAGAGAGGCAGAGGGAGAAGCAGGCTCCCAAAGAGCAGGGAGCCCGATGCGGGACTCGATCCCAGGACACTGGGACCATGACCTGAGCCGAAGGCAGACACTCAACCATCTGAGCCACCCAGGCGCCCTTCCCGTCTCTCTTTAACCCCGGTCACCTGGCATCCGCCTCTCCTCTGCATCTTCAACATGACAGCTGTCAATCATGACGTCATTTGACGTCTCCAAGGCATCAGCACTGAACCCCGGTCTGAAATCTCCTCTCCTGTGATACCTCCCCAGATTTTTCTTACCCCTGAGATATGGCTTCATCTCACTCTCCCAGGCATCTACTTCATGCCTCCCCTCCAAACTCACCACTCCTGCCTTGATTCGGGCTCTTGCAATTTCTTGCTCAGATTCTTGCCCCTAAAGCTCCCTAATGGTGTCTGTCCCTCCAATCCATTCACTACCCTGCCACCAGAGTGAACCTCTAAGGTATGACTCTGACCACGGCACTCCCTTGCCTTAAATCCTTCTGGGGCTTCCCACTTCCCAGTAAAGCTCTTGCTCTTGACAATCTGGAGCCCACCTCTCCATCTCCCGCTATTACCCTTACTGCCCAACACAACTCACTGCATCTTCCAACCTGCAGTTCCTACGAAGACATGCTTTTTTTTTAAAGTAAGGTATTAATTCAAAAAGGAAAATAAAGTGCCTCCCATACATTTTTTGCCCATTTGATTTTTTGTGTGGTTAAATACACAACATAAAAGTTGCCATCCTGACATTGGGGGGGGTATGTGCTATGGTAAGCACTGTGAAGTGTGCAAGACTGTTGAATCACAGACCTGTACCTTTGAAACAAATAATAACATTATATGTTAAAAAAAAAAAAAGAAGAAGAAGAAGAAGATATTAGGAAGGGAAAAATGAAGGGGGGGAAATTGGAGGGGGAGACGAACCATGAGAGACTGTGGACTCTGAGAAAAAAACTGAGGGTTCTAGAGGGGACGGGGGGGGTGGGTGAGGGGATGGGTTAGCCTGGTGATGGGTATTAAAGAGGGCACGTACTGAATGGAGCACTGGGTGTTATACGCAAACAATGAATCATGGAACACTACATCAAAAACTAATGATGTAATGTACGGTGATTAATATATTAAAATAAAATTTAGGGCGCCTGGGTGGCTCAGATGGTTAAGCGTCTGCCTTCGGCTCAGGTCATGATCCCAGCGTTCTGGGATCGAGTCCCGCATCGGGCTCCCTGCTCCTTGGGAGCCTGCTTCTCCCTCTGCCTCTCTCTCTCTCTCTCTCTCATGAATAAATAAATAAAATCTTTAAAAAAATAATAAAATAAAAAAATAAAATAAAATAAAATTTAAAAAATAAAAGTTGCCATCCTAACCCATTTTTAAGCATACAATTCAGTGGTATGAATGACATTCACAATGTTGTACAACAACCTCCATCATCTCTTTCCAAATCATGCTCTTTTTTTCTTTTTTAAGTGTCTTTGCACATGTTATTTTCTCTTCTGGAAACCCCCTGCTTATTTCCAAATCCCATTCATTTCAATAAATCAGTTTTAAGTGTCTCCTGCTCTTGGAGGCTTTCCCTGGACCCCAGGCCCTGCTCTGGGTATAACACTCTGTAATGTCTACTGTACTTAGTACACAGCCTGCGGGTGCCTGGGTGGCTCAGTTGTTAAGCATCTGCCTTCGGCTCAGGTCATGATCCCAGGGTCCTGGGATCGAGCCCCGCATCAGGCTCCCTGTTCGGCAGGAAGCCTACTTCTCCCTCTCCCACTCCCCCTGCTTGTGTTCCCTCTCGCTGTGTCTCTCTCTGTCAAATAAATAAATAAAATCTTTTAAAAAAAAAGAACACAGCCTGCTGGGCTGGGCGACATCTGACCTTAGCACTGTGTTCTAATCCCGCAACTTCAGCCCAGCGAGGTATCTGGTACACAGATGCTCATTAGCACTCTCTGAATAAATCAATTACAGGAAGGTACACAGCTGAGTTAGAGAGATAAGAACTCGGTCTCCCTTCACTGTCTACCTTGTATCTCGAGCTTTTTATATCTCACTCTCACTTCACTGCTTTCACCTACACAGGTTTTTCTATTTAAAACAGACATAAGGGCGCCTGGGTGGCTCAGTTGGTTAAGCGACTGCCTTCAGCTCAGGTCATGATCCTGGAGTCCCGGGATCGAGTCCCGCATCGGGCTCCCTGCTCGGCGGGGAGTCTGCTTCTCCCTCTGACCCTCCTCCCTCTCATGCTCTCTGTCTCTCATTCTCTCTCTAGCAAATAAATAAATAAAATCTTAAAAAAAAAATAAAAATAAAAATAAAACAGACATAAAACTTAAAAAAATTTTTTTAATAAAATAAAAAAATAAAACACATGAAATTTTTCTAAAGAAATACAACTTCTGTCTCATACATAATCTACACAAAGATTGTTACATTTGGAGGTCATATACCTTCACGTTACAAAGTGTGTTCACAGCCGAAAGCACCATGCTTTTATGGGGGGGGGTTATGGGGGGCACTAGTGATATTACAGAGGGAAGAATATGATGTCAGCTGCTCCCAAGATATGCAGTTAGAAGGGAAGAAGTTGCAGAGGAGGAGTCTAAGATACCTGCTATTTAGTTAACACTGGGCTTAAATAGCAGAGAATTTGGTAGAGTATAACTGAGCCCTAGAAGCTTCTCTAGGAAATAAAACTGTATACACCTCTCTCACAGAATCTTTAAAGAGGCAACAATGGCTTTAGGACCAGGGTAGGAATAAGAAACTTCAGTCTCTAAGGACTGTTTTACTTAAGCACAAGCAAGAGGAAATGTGTGCCTTTTTAAACCTAGAGACACAAAAAGAGATACAACATATAGTTCGAAATGTCTTTAGTGGTACTGAACAAAAAGGTCAGAAGACAAAGCTATTTTTCCTAGTATAAGTCTGTGGTTGGGGCTCCTACTCTCTGGATCTTCTCCGTTTCTGAATGTAATAAAATCCCAGCAGAGTCAGGGGAATATTTGGAGGTCCCCACAACAAAGTAAGATCCTAAACAAGCGAGACCCTTCTCTCTTTTAAGACATTCTAGGGGCGCCTGGGTGGCTCAGTCATTAAGCATCTGCCTTGGGCTCAGGTCATGGTCCCAGGGTCCTGGGATCGAGCCCCGCATCGGGCTCCCTGCTCAGCGGGAAGCCTGCTTCTCCCTCTCCCACTCCCCCAGCTTGTGTTCCCTCTCTCGCTGTCTCTCTCTCTGTCAAATAAATAAAATCTTTAAAAAAAAAAGACATTCTAAAAACGGGCGCCTGGGTGGCTCAGTTTGTTAAGCGACTGCCTTCGGCTCAGGTCATGATCCTGGAGTCCCTGGATCGAGTCCCGCATCGAGTCCCACATCGAGTCCCGCATCGGGCTCCCTGCTCGGCAGGGAGTCTGCTTCTCCCTCTGACCTCCCCCCTCTCATGTACTCACTCTCTCTCATTCTCTCTCAAATAAATAAATAAAATCTTAAAAAAAAAAAAAAAGAAAAGAAATTCTAAAAACAAAGGATCTACTTAACACAGGGCTTCTCAACCACAGCATGAGGGGCATTTTGAGCAGGTTAATTCTTTGTGGTGGGGGCTGTCCTGTGCATCATCCCACGTGGCATGGGGGCATGCCCCCCTTCCTCCCCAAAGCCAACTGCAATTGTGACAACCAGAATCATCTCCGAATCAGCTTGGCTCTAGCCGCAGCCAGAATGCCTGCAGGGGGCAAAACTGCCCTAGGTTGGAAACCACTGACTTAAGGCAAGGGAGTAATCTGACACCTGCTATTTGACACAGATTATCTTCAGAAGAAAGAGATGCAGTAGCACAGGCCATGAAAACTTTATATTTCTTTTTTTTTTTTTAAAGATTTATTTATTTATTTGAGAGAGCGAGAATGAGAGAGAGCACATGAGAGGGGGGAGGGTCAGAGGGAGAAGCAGACTCCCTGCCGAGCAGGGAGCCCGATGCGGGACTCAATCCAGGGACTCCAGGATCATGACCTGAGCCAAAGGCAGTCGCTTAACCAACTGAGCCACCCAGGCGCCCGAAAACTTTGTATTTCTTAAGGATATAATTTTCCCATATTCACCCGCAGTGGTAACAATACAACAGTAGGAGAGAAAAAAGGAGTCAAGTAATTGTCATCCCTCAAGGCAGCAAGGAGCAAAAAGCTGAGGAAACTCGACCCACTCCATCTGGGGCAAGAACCAGAACCCAGGAGATTATCTGGGCAGCATCAGGGCCACTGAAGAGGAATGGAAGTAGGCTGAGGGGGGTAGGTGGGCAGCACTAGGGCCAAAAGGGAAAGAAAACTGGGACCCAGATGGGCCTAGAGCGCTCTGGAGGCTCACCTCTGAAAGCAGGGCCCTGAACAGAGGTCAACCTCCTACCCAAAAAGGTCACCCTCTCAAAACTTCATCAAAAAGAATGGAGGAGGAAGGAAAGATCACAAAGGCAGAACACATCAGTATTTTCAAATGCTTTACTCACCTTCTCCAAAAATTCCTAAACTGACCCTTAAATCTCTTCCCATCTTAAAAAAAAGGGGGGGGGGGAGGACCTTCAGCTGATAACTTCAGAACCATCTGTCCTCCCAACCCCAATCAAGTGTAAAATGAGAAACTAGGGCACTCCACAAAAGAGAGATCAAAGGTCAGCCATGGAGAAATTTGGGGATCCCCAGGGAGGAAGTCACTTCCATTCTTAAATTTCCTCTGCAGGAATAAGGAAGTTCCTCGTAACTTGGATTCTGCTCTGATTTTTATTTTATAAACCATACATTTGCTATTTAAGACCTTCACAATTACGCATAACTTTCGAGAAGTAATAATGACTTCCCTAAAAAGAAATCAGAATGACAACAGAGTAGAAACCAAAAAGGGTAATAAAACAGAATGAAAAGCAGGACTCTGAGCTAAGAGAACTCCAGTTTGATTTTTTTCAGTGTTTTTAGAGTTTCAAATATGACAGCATAAAACTAAAATGTCAGATTTTTAAATGGCTCCTGTTCCTATTTCCTGAAGTCACCAGAAATAACCAAAGGTGTTTTATACAACAGGGCTGCATCTTTCCGTACATTAAAAATGTCAAGAGGAAGAGTGGTTCTACATAAAGAGGGCTTGGGAAATTATCTTTGTAGGTGCTCACGAAGGGAAGAGAAAGCGCGACAAAGGACACTAGCTGAGAGACCTGTGCTGTGCTGACTGGCAAGGGCAAAGACGGAATGGACGTACACGCCAAGAATCCACACACATACACTACCCCCCACGGTAAAGCCCATGACGGAGGAAAGATTACACCTGGAATGATGAACCTGTTCTGTAATACCCGTCACCAAAGAGGCCAAGAGAGTGTGATCAAAAAAACAGAAAAACGCTGGCTTGAGGACTGACAGATGGAGTGTGAGACCCAGTGGGGGCTAACTGAGCTTTGTGATGTGGGGGCTTCACCACACCTCTCAGCCTCGATGTTCACACCTGGAAAACGAACTAGAGTGTGAATTAGTCCTCGTCAGTTTCATTTCATTCACTCACTCACTCACTCCTTCATTCATCAAGTATTTGTTGAGCCACAGATGTCAAGCACTATTTCAGGTGGTAGGGAAGAACCGTGATCAAAAAAGACTAACATCCCTAAGGGAACTTACATCCCAGATTCTGAAAATTATAAGTCAGTTTTTCAAACCATGGGCTGTGAAACCCATTTAGCGGTACCAAATGAGCATTTTAAAAAGAACAAATGGAACAGTGTAAGATATCAGAGTACATCACGAAGAGGCAAGATAAATTCTGTTTTCACAGAATTCTGCTTCGGTTATTGATATTTGTATTGATGAGGGTTTTGGGTGGGTCAAGACGTATAAGGTGCTCTGAATGTGGGTTGGTTGTATCAAAGAGTTTAAAAATCCCTAATAAAAGACCTCTCTTTGTTCCAGCCACTGGCCCTCATTCTCTCCTTCACTCAGACTGCTTCGTAGGAACATTCTGCCCACAGATTAAATCTCATTACTTTCTCATTTGCCCCATGATGGCCTGGATAAATATCAAAGAATATGTTTTTCAGATCAGTGTTCCCAACCCTTCTGAGTAGGATTCCTTTTAACATCAGTCCCTTTTGTGCAAAACTTGTCAGCTGATTAAGAAAATGAACAGTGGGGTGGCTGGATAGCTCGGTCCGTTAGCAGTCGACTCTTGATTTCAGCTCAGATCATGATCTCAGGGTTGTGAGATTGAGCCCTGCAAAGAGTTCTGCGCTTAGTGCAGAGTCTGCATGGAATTCTCCCTCCCTCTCCCTCTGCTCCCCCCAACCCCAGCCCGCTAGCTCTCTCTAAAATAAATCTTTTTTTAAAAAAAGAGGAAAAAAGAAAATGCATAGTGACCAAAAGCCACATGAACTTTTAAATGTATTTATAATGTATCTGTCCTAAGAGCTCCTATTTAGAAATACAAAGAGTACAAACGCACCCAAGACATAGTATTCCCTCCATCTACACCTCATGCTTGATGTTCAAACAGACTGGCAGGTTTCTTGTGCCCTGAGGGGTCCAGGGCACAGAGCCTGCTGATTACTGTTCTAGATCCTCTTTTATTTGGTTATTTTAGAATCACCATGTTCTTACTAAATGACTGCTTTGAGTGGTTTCTGTTTAATGCTCCCTCCCCCTCCTTTTTTCCAATTAAAGCAAACTGCTAAACTTGAGCACTAGTGGGTACATGAGTTTGTTTTTAGTATTTGTTGTTCACTTGCCTTTTTTTTTTTTTAATAATTTTGTTTTTAATATCATGAGCCCAGACTCCTACAGATTGCTACTAGGAATTGGAAAGACAATTGTTTGAAATTTGCCTGGAGACATCTTCAACTTTCCCAACTGTTTTATTTTTAACAGAAAACATCCAAAGGCAGCAATTGTTGCAGCTGGGAAAAGTGAAAGGAGGTGAAAAGAGATACAAGGAGAATAGAAGAGAACTAGAACAAGCTAGGTAAATCCTTCCACGAATCTCAAACCCTCACACACTGATCACCAAGATCTACCTGAAGTGACAGAACTGCGGCCTCTGCTTCCATGGTCCCTTGTCACCTGGGCTTTACTCTGTCATCCAGCTCCAATTCCCTACTGTGTGTTGTTGTTTTTTTTTTAAAGATTGATTGATTTCAGAGAGAGAGAGAAAGAGCGCGAGCACACACAAGCAGGGGGAGCGGCAGGCAGAGGGAGAAGCAGGCTCCCCCCTGAGCAAGGAGCCCGATGCCGGGCTCAATCCCAGGACCCTGGGATCCTGACCTGAGCAGAAGGCAGCCCCTTAACCGACTGAGCCAGCCAGGCGCACCCCACCCACCCCGCCCCGTGTGTTGCTCTTGAGGCATTTTCTGTATGTAGGATTTAGAAGTTAGAATGGATGATGTCATCCTTTTAGGGGCCAGGCATAGGGGAGATCCCCTATATTACAGAGGTCCAAGGTGGGACCTGGGGACAGGGGAAGGGCAGCAGGGGACAGGCCTTCCCGGCAGACCTCTAACGGCTGCCTCCCAGTCCCCACTTCTAGAAACCAGCTCTAACCTGGTATCTTCAACATTTTTCCCTGCCAGGAAATCCAAACTATACCCCAAAGGTAGCCACGGCTGCAACCAAAGGTTAGAGGAACGTAGCTTCAGCACTCTCTCTACTGTCAGCAATTAAGTATACAACCGAAAATACACGCAGGTTTCCTGCTGTATCCTTTACCGATTCCTTCTCAATTACCCACCTTGTAAACTTAAAAAGAGCACACTGTAACCTATTCTTCATTAATAAGGAAAAAATTAACTTCTAGGAAAATCTGCTTACTCCTGGCAAGTTACAGAGCAGGTCATCTAGGGGTCTCCAGGCTTTCGCCGTAGAATGAGAGAACGGGCCTGGAAGATGTGCTCAGGCTGCTTCCAGCCTCCTACTGCCTTGTGCAGAGAAACTAAGACGCTCCCTGCCGGTACCCGGGCTTCAGAAGGAGGTCATACTGGCCCCTGTGAAGGAATGACTGCTTCCCAAGGTACAGCAACACTGAGCTTTTTTTTTTTTTAAAGATTCTATTTATTTATTTGAGAGAGAGTAAGAGAGAGCACGAGAAGGGGGAGGGTCAGAGGGAGAAGCAGACTCCCCACTGAGCAGGGAGCCGGATGCGAGACTCCATCCTGAGACTCCAGGATCATGACATGAGCTGAAGGTAGTTGCTCAACCGACGGAGCCACCTAGGCGCCGAGTTCTTCTATTTAAAAACAAAATCTCTTGCTTAAGTATTTGTCTGTCTGCTACGCTCAGGATTCCAGAACAAAATCCAGGACGTCCACTAGTAGGGCCTTAAATGTCGTCAGGGCTTTAGATGCCTAAGCCTCATTTTAACAAAGACAAAATTGGGGTGGGGGGGCTTAATAAATTACACATAGAAGGCAACAAGCAAAGACCTTCAGATTCTCCCTTTTTTGTGATTTATCAGCTCAATGAACTCAAAGTGATCAGAAGAACTCTAGTGTTCATATCAAGAGTACCACCTTTAAAATCAAAGTTCCTGTTTTATGTATAAATAAACATATTCTAAATATTGAACGAGCCATCTCTCTCTGCTTCGATTCTGCCAACAGCTTTGTTTCACTAGTTTCAACACAGAAACACCGTGACACTAATAATTTTAAAGCCAAGCAAACCCCGGTTGTGTCCAAGTTTTGTTACAGCAAATTTAACCTTAGAAAATTAATAGTTACCACATTTCTGAAGAGTAGGTGATCCGGACGGAGACGAATTTCCACTAGGAGACAAGTAAAGATAGTTTTTGTTCACTCCTGTGTCAAAATCAAACGGGGACTGGTAATCTTCATAAAAATCCATCTCTCTACAATCCATTCCAGACAAATGGAAGACGCATCGTTTTATAACCGTCTGGTATCCTTCAGTTGAGTGCCACTCTGGTCATAGTCCCATGCAACCCCAGAGCTTGAAGATCCTGGCTTCCTGGCCAGGAGTGGTATTTCTTTCTCAGAGCCTTCACACCCTTAGGACAAGCAAGCCTGTTTAATAAATGACTTATCTGGAGCAACCTTAGGGCTCTATTCACCACCTGCTGTCAATTTCGGTCAACGGTGGAGCGACCGGCGCAGGGGAGCGGAGCCTTCTTTGGTAAACAAAGGAGGGCCAGGTTCTGCAGTATCTCCCAGATGTACAAACAGTTCAAGCAAATGTCAGACACTGGCACAATTACAAGAAACCACAATTTTCTTCTTAAACCAGTCAGCTGACCACAACTACACCAGGGCGGACTTAATCTTCTAGGACAAGGAAGGATTACCAGTCAGTAATCTCCTACAAAAGCCATCTGGGTGATACTTTTTTCCACCCCGGATTACAACAGAGCCCTAAAAGCCAAGCTTCCTGCTTTAACGATCAGCTTTGTAAGTACAGAAATACAGCTTTGTAAGTATAGAAATAAAGCTGTATTTCTGTTATTACTTTATCTAAAGTAATGTCTGGCTTAGTGTAACAAAAATTTCAGTCTGTCCTCCCACCCTCCCTCCTCTTCTCTTTCTTTCCTTTTCCTTTCCTGGAAAGATGGTGTTTTAGTGACATATGCTGCCAAGAGAAGAGTCAACTATGAAGGGAAAGCTCCCAGGGATTCTGGCCCTTCCTGGTTTAAGGCCACGCCCCTGCAGGTCTGCAAGGAACCTGTGTGCAAACACGCAGGAGCAACATACTGCCCTTCGCAGAGCACGCCCTGCTGAGCGCCTGGGTCTCAGGGATCTTGGAAGCAAAATTTCTAAGTCACCAAATTTGCCTTCTTTGACACAAGTCTATTAGCAGATCCTTTCTATGTTAACCATGGCCTTTGCTCAAGGGATAGCACTGGAAAGTTCTGCTGCTGTTGAATGAATGGCTCATTTATTAAAGAGGTAAAAATAAAGGCAACCCCCTCTCCTAGGTGGGCAATGGTCTATCACCGCATAACAAAAAAAGGTGGTATTCTACCTTTGCAAATTGACCTGATAAAAATATACTCTCCCTGGGACACCTGGGTGGCTCAGCCAGTTAAGTATCCGACTTCTGCTCAGGTCAGGATCCCAGGATCCTGGGATTAAGTCCCGCATCAGGCTCCTTGCTCAGAAGGGATCTGCTTCTCCCTCTGCCTGACGCTCCCCCTGCTCACACATACGCTCTCTCTCCCCAATAAATAAATAAAATCTCTCAAAAAATATGTATATAATCCCCCTGGATTGGAAGCAAATATAAAGCCTAAAATATTTTAGGCATTAAAAAAACAATTGTGTCTAGTGTATACATATTTGCACCAGGATAGTCTATATTCATCTCAACTTATGATTCATTTTCTATTTTTTTCTCATGTTGTACTCTATTTTTGGCAAGCCTTTATCTTATTTAAGTTTTTAAAAGTTTATTTTCAACAAAAATCTGCCTTTTTTTCTAAAATTTACCAAAATTTGAACAACTATAAATGCTGTTAAGTTAGAAATAGAATATAATGTCTTCTTTATTATTATTTAAAAAAAATGAATTGTCTGGCTTCTTGAAATCCAAGGTATTTCTTATCTCAATGGGATGGGCATCACGTCTCTGGCTTAGAGTGTGGGTGATGGGGCCTATGGCCCTCTCAATACTCTCTGCATTTGGTCACTAAGTAACTGGTAGAAAAAACAGTTCTCCCTCTCAATGCTTATTCTTTCTCCTGGAGCCACAAGTATTAGAAAGCGTTAGGGACTGAATGTTTGCATCTCCTCAAAATTCATGGGCTGAATCCCTCACCTCAAGTGATGGTAGGTAGTAGGAGGTGGGACCTTTGGGCGGTGATTAGCTTCAGATGAGGCCAGGAGGAGGATCGCCCCAGGAGGCGATTAGCATCCTTGTAAGAAGAGAGCTCGCTCTAGCTCTCTCTCAACCACCACGTGAGGACACAAGATGACATCAAGTGCCAACCAGGAAAAGGGCTCTCACCAGAAATCTAATCAACTGGCACCTTGATCTTGAACTTCCTGGTCTCCAGAACTGTGAGAAATAAACGTCTGCTGGTATAATCCACCAGTCCACAGGAATTTATTATAGCAGCCCAAACTAAGACAGAAATTTAATACAGACACACATACAATGCAAGCCAAGCCACCTCCACACTTCTCACTATCCCTCCAAGATCACACGTCCTTGACCTTCAGTGATCACATTCATGTTACGCCCTCTGTCTGAGATGCTGCCTTTTTTCTGCCTGCTAACATCATTCTTCCTTCAAGACTCAGGCAGAAATGCCACCTTTTCTCAGAAGCCCTCCCAGTTTCTGTCCCTGCTCCCCAGCACACGTTCCAGCAGCAGCACAAAGACGGTGACATGTCCCTTTGACAGTCCCCCTTGTGCCTCCTCATCCTCCCCTTCAGGACAGGCACTGCATTTTCTATTGTGATGCCTACCCTGAAGTTCGGGCTCTCATCAATGTGGAATGAAGAAAGCCAATAATGGCTCATGCGGACTCTGCATACTGTATTTATAAATATGAGGATTTAGAGTTTATGTGAATTTACCGTACCTGCTTAGGTACAATCTTGGTACATCCTTTTCTCTGAGCCAGCTGGAGTTCTCCAGTCAGATCCCAGTCACGGCATTCTAGCATGTAAGAAAAGTGGGAACGGAAGACAAGAGGTGGGAAAAGCACAGGATATGTGAACGGTATGGCAAAAATTCAGTTGACTCAAGATTCATGTACCAAGTAGACGGAAGTTGTAAGACATAAAAGATGGAAAGGCAGCTTGAGGACAAACCATTAAAGACCTTGAGTGACAACTTTTATACTTCATAGAACATGCCAAAAAAAACCGCTGAGGGTCACTGTGAGCAAGGTCGAGACAGGATAAAAAGTTTTACAAAGATGACTCTGGAAATGGTGAACAGGGTGCACTGCAGGGAGAGGCTGAAAGGGAGAGGACTCAGAAAGCATCTACCAGCACAGCCCAAACAAGGAGGAGGGAAGCCTTCGTATCGGTGACTACTCTTCATTTCCTGCTGGGGCTATTGGCCCAAGGAAGGAAAAGCCAGGTGAGATTTGGTTCTGTCCTGCTGGACATTTCCACCGGGTATTCAAGAAGAACTTCAGGGGCGCCTGGGTGGCTCAGTCGTTAAGCGTCTGCCTTCGGCTCAGGTCATGATCCCGGGGTCCTGGGATCGAGTCCCGCATCGGGCTCCCTGCTCCTCGGGAAGCCTGCTTCTCCCTCTCCCACTCCCCCTGCTTGTGTTCCCTCTCTCGCTGTGTCTCTCTCTGTCAAATAAATAAATAAAATCTTTAAAAAAAAAAAAAAAAAAAACAAGAAGAACTTCAAAATCAACAAGCCTAAGACTGACTTCACCAGTTTTCCTTACCAGATTCCCACCTCTAAATGCGCCATCCCGAGTCCCTCGGCCTGACCTCACAGCATCACTGCCAAGTATTCCTGCTCTATAAGGAGGCACCGCCAGGAGCTGTTCATCCAACTCGCACTGTCTGCCTTCTTCCTGCTTTCCCGCCTTCCTTCTCTCACCGACCACACCCTACTGCAGACCTACCTGGGGTGTTCTGGTAGAGACCAGCCACCATTGTGGGGAAGACAGGTCTGCAGCGCTTTCTCTTGAGGAATTTCATGTCTCCTGCTCCATAGTTCCCACCTACTCCCTGGTTTAAGCTTGGACTTGGGCTTCAGATCTGGCCCAGGTAGATACCCAGGCCCCTTGTTTACAGGGACTGGCCTGAGGGTAGATATCTGACCCGAACAGTGCCAACAACAGGTCTTCCCTGAGGTTGACTGGATGAGTAATGGACAAAAGTGACAATTCCTGCAACCTGAGCTATCAGATGCCTGTTGGGAGGGGCCAAGGGTCTCCCCTCCTCATGCCTACAGGGGAGAGAAACACTGCCGAGTCTCGGAAGAGAGGAAAGGAGAAACGAAACAAGGGATGGAAAAGCAGCATCTGAGCCCCCTGACCCAGTTACCTTGGGCTTCCCACGAAACCAACACATTTCTATTCTGCTTCACTTACGGTTGGATTTGGAAAGAGTCCCACAATACCTACTTTCCAACCGTTTCCCACTATGGCCCCACCATGTTTCAGCCGAACTTGGTTTTCCTGTTTCTGGAAAACATCCCAAGCTTGGTTTAGGCAATTTTCTCAAACTAGAACGTCTTTTCTCTATATTTTTATACCTGTCAAATTCCTACCCACTAATCAAGCTCAACTTGTAGTCACATGTGAGCGGTATATGTATGAGGAATGTTCATTTTAGTGCTATCTAAAATGGGAAAAAAAATAAATACAAATGCCTACTAACACTGAATTATTTAAATGCTAAATTTAATTCATATAATAGGAACTTATCCAGACAACATGAGGATGCAGAAATGTATAGATTTTATAAGAAAAGATATTTTTGATACATTCAGTAAATAAATCAGGTTCCAAAACTGTTGGTACTGTATGGTCCATAACTGTGTAATAATCGGAGAGACAAAAAAAAAAACAAAAGAAAATGAGCAGAAGAAACCTATCCCATGACCCCAGAAAAGTGTTTATGCGCTGTAGTACCAGCAGAGGGAGCCCATGGGCGGCTCAGAAGTTAATTTAGTGCTGCCAGTAAAATGCATACTACAGAACAATAACCCATTAGATGACTCATGTTATTGCAAACAGAAATGGAGTAAGCAAAAATGACTATAAAGAATATTAAATTTCTACCTGCCTATTAACACTTCACTCAAATATGTCTGGGTAGGTTCTCCCTAATTTTAAGAGATAGTTAAGAGAGAGCCTGATGTAAAAAAACTGCACGACACATACAACAATTCACTTGGAGGGGCCTTGAATGGCACACAGACAGATGATGTCATTACCGGTAAGAGAGGCAGGCCACTGATACCGGGCACTGTGGACATGTCACGGTGACACAGCAGACGGCTGGAAGGAGCTCCAGCTGGCTAAATAAACAACAATTTCATCCAGGAGTCCATATGTGATGCTTAACTTTGTGTGTCATTCAGACTAGGCCACAAAATGCCCAGAGATTTGGTTAAACATTGTTGTAGGTGTATCTGCAAGGGTGTTTGTGCATGGTAGAAACTGAGTAAAGCAGACTGCCCTCCCCAATACGGAGGTGCCTCATCCAGTCTGTTGAAGGCCTGCCCCAAAAGGAAAAAAGAAATTCTATGAAGGACATTACTGGGTCAGTTAGAAAAACTGGAATACAAAGGCAGGTTAGATCAAAGCATTATATCAATATCAAATTTACTAAAGTTGAAACTGTCCTGGGGTTATGTAAGACAGTATCTCTATTCTTAGGAAATACAAACCGAAAAGACTTAGGAGTAAGGGGCCATGATGTATGCAACTTCCTCTCAAATGATTTAGAAACTATTATGTGTGTGTACACATACATACGCAAACACACCACGAAGAATGATAAAGCAGACGGGGTAAAATGTTACCAGTGAAGGAATAATACCATTCTTATTCTTGCAACCTTTCTGCAGCTTTGAAAACAAAAAATTTTTTTTAATATTTTATTTATTTATTTGACAGAGAGAGATACAGCGAGAGAGGGAACACAAGCAGGAGGAGTGGGAGGGGGAGAAGCAGGCTTCCCGCGGAGCAGGGAGCCCGACGCGGGGCTCGATCCCAGGACCCTGGGATCATGACCTGAGCCGAAGGCAGCCGCTTAACTGACTGAGCCACCCAGGCGCCCCAAACAAAATTTTTTTTAATGACTGAGAAGAACTCTGCATAGGATTAAACAGCCTTGAGGGGGCTGGAGCAGAAAGGAGCAGGACCCTTCTCACAACCATGTAAGGGCAAGGTGGCATAACAGGACTTGCTTATGGTCACAGATTAGATATCCAGGCCCATCCTGGTTTCTGGCCACTTCGGAGAACTGGAAGGACACTCTCCCATGCAAAACGAAATACAAAGTCTCACCGCTGCATCCTATGTAGGTCACATCTTTCCTGAGGAAGGCCAGGAGGACCTTGCTCCACAGTCAGCATTGAGAGGAGGGAGGTCCCAGGGAGGGGAAGGAGTGTCAGTGAACAACACCACCTTCATTCCCCCCCAGCGCCACCGAAGCAAACCTAGACCCCAAAACACTCACAAAGAGTAACATGAACCAAGAACAAAAAAAGTCCTCAGTTTTGTATGTAAAACTCCATTTAAAAACACAAGGGTAGATGTTCCGTTATTTACATACTTTCTGAAGTAAGCCTCAAAACCTCTGAGGTGGGTGTTATGGACTGTGCCCATTTTTCTGATGGGAAACAAAGCAAAGAGAGTTTTATAAACATCCATACCCACATAAAACTACCTGATGAAGTCGCTGGAATTAAACAAGTGATGTGCCTCCAAAGACTGTGTCCTTTCTGTAGCAGGAGAAAGCTGGTTAAGAACCAGATGATGAGCCAGGACATCACATTCAAATGACCTGAGGATCTAACTACCAGGCAGAAGTCTGTGTCACTAACAAGCTCCAGGTGATGGAGGCTGCTAGCACGTGCGATATGAGAAATATGTATTTGGTCGCTCACATGACCAGGTACGTGTATCTGGTCTTCAGCCACAGTTCCTGAAAATGCTTCAGACAGAGCCATAAAGGTGAAATGGATATCTCTCGTTATTAAGGAAGGTGACTGAGGACCCCACCCAAGGGGAGCTGGCTAGTTGCCAAAAGGACCAACCATGGGATTAGAGGGTTGGAACTTTCAGTCCCGCCCGCACCCCACACATGCCCACTGGGGAGTGCGGAGGAGCTGGAGGTTGAATCGGATAGGGCAGCCTTACTCAATCTTGATTATGCAAAGAAGCCTCCATAAAAACCCAGAAAGCTTCCAGGCTGGTGAACACATGGATTTGAGGACAGTGCCACATTCTGAGAGAGCATGGAAGCTCCACGCCCTTCTCACATACCTCACCCTATTTATCTCATCATCTAGCTGGTGATTCATATCCTTTATTGTATCCTTTAATATTGTATCCTCTAATAAACTAGTAAATGTGTTTCCCTATGTTTTGTAAGCTGCTCTAGCATGTTACTCAAACCTAAGGAGAAGGCAAACAGAACCTCCGATGTGTAGCCAGGTCAGAAGCACAGGAAACAGCCTGGGGCTTGTAACTGGCATCTAAAGTGACGGGGGGGGGGGGGGGGGCGCGTTACTGGAGTGACAGTATCTCTGGGTAGACAGCATCAGAACTGACTTGAACTCCTGGATACCCTGCTGGTGTGTTTGAGAACTGCTTGGTGCTGTGTGTGGGGAACCTAACCCACACACTGGAATAGGGTCTGAGAACCCAAAAGGAGCACAGGACCACACCTGGAGTAAGTGATGGAGGACCTTAAACGGCAGGCTGAGGAATGTGAACATGATTTTTTATAACAATAAAACTATTGATTTGCATTTATTTCATCCTTATAGCAACATGGAGTAGGTGATCTCCCATTTCCAGATGAGCGAATGTAAGGAACTGAGAAATGAAAGACAGTGCCCAAAAGTCTCCTAGCAGTAATGCTTCTCATACTGCATCAAAGCAATGGGGAACCATTTCAAGTTATTAGCAATGGGAGGGAGAGGGTCAGAGCTGTACTTTAGAAGATCATTCCTGCCTCCGTATGAAGATGGATTACAGAGGGGAGAAGGGAAATCAGTGAGACCATCAGCAACACCAAGGGTGTTAGGAACTGAAGTATGTCCCACACAAATTTCATCATGTTCAAGCCCTAATCTCCAATGTGACTGTATCTTGGATATAGAGCCTTTAAGGAACTAATTAAGGTTAAATGAAGTCATAGGGCCCTAATCCAATAGGAAGAGTATCCTTATAAGAGGCCAGACACCAGGAAAGCTCATATGCACAGAGGAAAGGCCATATAAGGCCACAGCAAGAAGACAGCCATCTGTGAGCCCCAGAGAGAGACCTCACCAGAAATCAACTTTGCTGGCACCTTCATCTTGGACTTCCAGTCTCTAGTGAGAAAATAAATTTCTGTTGTTTAAGCCACCCAGTTGGAGGTAATCTGCTATGGCAGCCTGAACAAATACAAAGAGTATGTTCCAGGGAACAACAGTGGGAACAGAAAAGGAAAGACATATTGCAAGACGCCACAGAGGGATCATCAACAGATGCTGCAATCCAACTGGATGCCTGGGGTGCAAGGGAAAAGATCAAACTCTGTGACTCCCCAGCAGTTGTGGAAGTTGGGGGCTACATTAAGAGGATGACAAAAGAGGAGCCATGGAAGGAGGGTGGGGAGGCTCTAGCTGACCAGACAATGAGTTCCATTTTGGCAGCTTTGGTTTATAATGCTCAGGAGATTTCTGAAGGTAAACCATTAGACTCGGGGGCTCAGAAAAAGGTTAGGGCTAAAGAGATCCATGTGGGAATCCCCAAGACTGTCAAGGAAAAGCCCAAAGAGAAGAGCAGTCCTATGAAAGAAAGAAAAAAGGCCGGAACACCTGCAAGTAGAAATCAGGTCAAAGAGGCTGCAAAGGGCAAGAAATGCCCTTTGATGATGGTGATGGTGATGGTGATGATGATGATGGCAGAAACGACAGTTATGACTCATCCCTAGAAAACTTTTACTATGTGCCAGACATTCTTCTTTGCCCTTCATACCAACCCTATGATGCAGGGGTTTTTTCTTGACTCCTATTTTACAGATGAGAAAACTAAGGCACACGGAAGTTAATTAACTCCCCCAGGCACATAGCGAGTCAATGGAGAAGGGTGGTTTCGAACTTGGGTAGTCTGGCTCAAATGCTCTGTAGAAGCAAAAAACATGGAAGAAAAACCCAAGCGACCAATATCACAGACAACAGGAGGAAAGAAAGTGGACAAGACCAAATGCTACAGACTTACAAAGAAGCCACTGGACCTGGTGTCCTGGTGATTTTTCAAGGAAATTTTAGCCAGAGTGATGGTGCCAGACAGATAAGGGAAGTAGAGGCCAGAGGAGGGAAAAGAAGGGTAGAACTCCACAAAGACAAGGGAGGGCCTGTGTGTTTGTAGCGTTTGTGATGGAGAGACACAGATGGCAGCTCAGGGACCCATCCCCAGAGAAGGAGGGGCCTTCAATTCTAAACAGAATCATTCTGGCTTTCTTTTACAAATGCTAGCCCTGGGGGGGGGCGGGGGGGGGCGCGGGTGTCAGCCCTCAGATTAGAAACCACAAGAGAATTTTAGGAAATACTCCGCTATGGAAATGCCATTACTCTCTCCCTACTTTACTTTTTTACCCCAGGAGGAGAAAAGTCTGTTGTAGCATAGTACAAGAAAACACTATCCTGGGCGCCTGGGTGGCTCAGTTGGTTAAGCAACTGCCTTCGGCTCAGGTCATGGTCCTGGAGTCCCTGGATCGAGTCCCGCATCGGGCTCCCTGCTCAGCGGGGAGTCTGCTTCTCCCTCTGACCTTCCCCACTCTCATGTGCTCTCTCTCATTCTCTCTCTCTCAAATAAATAAATAAAATCTTTAAAAAAAAAAAAAAAAAGAAAGAAAACACTATCCTCCGTGGCACCCCATCTCCAGAGTAAAAAGGCATAAATCAGCAAACATATCCAAATTATTGAGACCTAAATGCAAATACTCTAAGTGATAAACGACTTCCGATAAAGTACAAATCCATGTATTTGACCCACTGACTTGCGAAGAAATTATCATGTGGCAGGAGCTAATATTCTAGGTGAACGATTTTCTGCTCTCTCAAAAGAACTGAAATTGAAGTTCATGTCCAACAGACAAGCCAGGGACCTTTTTTTCTCCCTAAGAAATGTTTTTTGACATATTAAAAGAGCAAGAGTTACACTTATAATGACAGTGAGACTTCATTTCCTCTCTCAGCCTATTTCCACACATATGTTTTGGGTGAGCCCTTCACTGAGAACACCACAACCTGTTGAGAAATCTCAAGAACGCCTGAATTTTCTATCACCAAGGAGTCAGAAATTGGGACTCCTAAATGTACAAAAAGGTCTCAACTCTTTCAAGGAGGTCATCTCTCATCCACAGGACGTGTTGCTGCCACTACTGTTCTCAGACTGAAGAGGCTTCATGAGAAGCACGCCAGAAAACAATACAAAATAGTTCAACATGCTCCACGTACCCAGACAATTCATTTCTAACTGCAGACTTCTCACTTTATAAATAGTTTGAGTTAAAGTTTGATGGCCCCTCACAATGATGAGTGGTGTCTAGGATTATGGGCTCAGGTAAAAGGTCTCCATCCAGTGCCGCTCAAACTTTAATATGTTCACAAACTACCTGGGGAGTATGTTAAACTACAGATTCTGACTTAGGAGGTCCGGGTGGGGCCTGAGACTCTGCCCTATGGACAACATCAGCTGTTTACTGAAGCTTGCTTTAAACAGCAGCTGCTAAGTTGGCCTTAGAATAAAAGATTGGACAAATTCTAAATATTTGTCACTCTACATGGCCCTAGCACTTTCCAAATACACATTTTGGAAATATAAGAGACTTTGTCGCCAAAGGGGTTTTGCTTTTTGGTGTTGATTTCTGTTTTCCTGCTCTTCTACCAGTGCACAAAGCAAGCAGGTTCAGACAGAAGACAGAACTGGCTATGTCACCGACAGGGTGTACACCTGCCGGGCCTTTTCAAGAGGATAATTACTTCTTGAGTCTGGAATTTCGATAGTATAACCAGCCTAGAAAAATGGCTCCGTAATAAGGGAAGGAAAGGCCATTCCATCTACGAGTAAGTACTAAGGATGTATGTAAGAGCACAGTGGTCTCCATAGTCAGAGTACTGGAAGATAAAGAGGTTTTGCACCCAAGCTAAATGTTTCCAATTTGCTGAGAGAGTTTAAAGAGAGCTCTTTTGGGGTCTATAAACACAACCGACGGTCAGAACCCTAAAAGAAATAAATGAACTGATGGATCAAATTTTAATTTGGAAAAACTTCCACAGTGCTTACACGGCTATTTTCAGCAACTGGAGGCTCAAATGAAACAGTTCTCCTTAAGGGAATGAGAGTTGCTTCAGAACAGCACACACTTACTGAAAATTAATATCTGAGTAGGAACTTCAATCATCCGCAAGCTGAGGCATACCAAACATGCTCAAAATATCCTATCGCCAAGCCAGACATTTAGGCAGCCGAGCTTGCTTCTAACTATAATAGGTTAATTAGGTATATCTGATGGATCAACCATTATAAAAGCACCCAGGGGGAAAAAAAAGCACACAGCATAAATATTGCCCATTTTTTCCTAAATTTTACTAAGAAATAGTCTTATGCTAAAATGTATAGCATTTCTTTTTTTTTTTTTTTAAGATTTTATTTATTTATTTGACAGAGAGAGAGAGAGAGAGAGAGCGAGAGCAGGAACACAGGCAGGGGGAGTGGGAGAGGGAGAAGCAGGCCTCCCACTGAGCAGGGAGCCCATGCGGGCTCGATCCCAAGACCCTGGGATCATGGCCTGAGCCGAAGGCAGACGCTTAACTGAGCCACCCAGGTGCCCCAGTGTATAGCATTTCTATCTGAACTTGCTACTCTGGTTAAGAAAAGCCATCTCTATTTACAAATTTCACGTATTTTCCTTTTTTAAAGACAATAGTAGAATACCAATGCTACAAGTAAATTCAAGGAGAGCCCATTATCTTAAAACCAAATCAGTAGCTGGAAGGCTTCTAAAGCAAGCTGGTCTTCTGATACAAGACTGGAGGCCAACCAGGGATTTTTTAAAAAGTATCTCACTTAATAACAACTTTACTTACTGTTAAGGCTTCTTACTGACTTTTCTCAGTTTTAGAAAAAGTCATTACCAAACAGGTATTTATCAAAACAGCACACAGTTTTATTTATTCCAATTATGTCTCAGTGGTAAAAGGATAGGGTAACTCAAGGTGCAATGGGAAAGGAGCATAGAGTAGAAAAATGCTTTCCTGAGAAGTATCCAGAACTATGAAATCATGCAATTTCTGTTCTATTGTCTCTGAGAGATCCAAAATAAAGAGCTATGCGTCTGATTCAATAATTGTACTTAATACGGGTAAGACCGCTGACTAATCACTGAATAAATTTCCTTATTCCTGCACACATAGATAGACTACATTTCCCAACTTCCCCTACCATTACATGTGGCCGTGTGACTCAGCTCCAGCCAAATGAAAATGATATTTATCTAATATGAGGGAGATATAAAATTGTTGATAGCTACCAAGATTTGGAGGTCCTTACTGCAGCAAAATTTAGAGGAAGCTGACTGATAGAAATACTTTGCCAAAGAGAGCTTCAGATGGATTTTTGAAGTTCCTCTTTTAAAATGACTGTATCCCTGGATGAAAAAGTTTTGGAAAACAGTGTGATGGTTGCACAGCAATATGAATGTAATTAGTGCTGTAGAACTGTACACTTAAAAATGGTTAATAGAGGGCGCCTGGGTAGCTCAGTTGGTTAAGCGTCTGCCTTCAGCTCAGGTCATGATCCCAAGGTCCTGGGATCGAGTCCCGAGTAGGGCTCCCTGCTCAGCGGGAGGCTGCTTCTCTCTCTGCCCCTCCCCCCCTTATTCTCTCTCTCTCTCCCTCTCTCGTGCAAAAATAAATAAAAATACTTTATAAAAAATGGTTAACAGAAATCACAAATTTTGTGTTAGATATAGATTTTACCACAATAAAAAAAAAGATCATATAATTTTAAGGGTTGAGACAATCATTCACACTTCAAATTACTACCAGAAAGACTAAAATAAGAAGTCTGAATTGGAGCAACTGGGGGAGATAGCACAGCAACCACAAGTGAGGAGTATTTGCTCTTAAACATTTTAAATAGTCTTTCCTGAGAACACAGTCAAGACCTCTGTGTCCACACTTGTTCAGAAAATGTTTCCAGTGAAAAATAAGAAGTCCCTGGCAGAGGTGGACTGGTTAGGCCGGCACAGCAGGGAGGCCATGGTCAGTGAGAGAACAGTCCCCAGGGAACAAGAGTGCACCATCGCCAGGCCAATAACCTATTTCAGACCCTGCAATCATGTTCCCTGGTATTTACCTGGATGAGTTGAAACCTTAGGTCCACACAAAAACCTGCACACAGATGTTTATAGAAGCTTTATTCATAATGGCCCCAAACCATAAGCAGTCAAGATGTCCATCAGTAGGTGAGTGGATAAACTGTGGCACATCTAGACACTGGAATATTACGCAGCACTAAAAAGAAATGAGGGGTGCCTGGGTGGCTTAGTTGGTTAAGTGTCTGCCTTCAGCTCAGGTCATGATCCCAGGGTCCTGGGATCGAGCCCCACGTCCAGCTCCCTGCTCGGCGGGGAGCCTGCTTCTCCCTCTCCCTCTGCCTACTTGTGCTCTCTATCTCTCTGTCAAATAAATAAATAAAATCTTAAAAATAAAAAATAAAAATAAAAATAAATGAGCTGTTAAGCCATGAGAAGACATGGAAGAACCTTCAAGGCATATTGCTCAGTGAAAAGATCCAGTCTGAAGAAGACTGCATACTGTATGGTTTCAACTGTATCACATTCTGGAAAAGCCAGAACGAGGGACACACTAAAAAGATCAGTGGCTGCCAGGGGTTCCGGAGGAGGCGGGGATAAACAGGCAGAGCACAGAGGATTTGCAGGGCACTGAAACCGCTCTGTACAATACTATCATGACTTTAGGCATTTGTCCAAACTCGCTGAACTGTACCACACAAAGAGTGAGCCCTAATGTAAACTAGGGACTTTAGTTCATTATAATGTACCAATATTGGTTAATCAATTAGAACATGCACCACACAAATGCAAGATGTTAATAATAAGGGAAAGGGGAAGGGAGGGTGGATATGGGAACTCTCTGTACTATGTGCTCAATTTCTGTAAACCTACTACTGCACTAAAAAATCATCTATTAACTTAAATTTAAAAAAAACATGTTTCACCTACTCTGTTATTCTGCCCAGGGAAAAAGACCCAGGGCACTGAAACTCACCTGCTTGGACTGTTATCAAGGCTTCATAAGTCTCTGAAGGACCACCACACAAAGCACACTTATATAGAGTTTCCAGGGCAGGGCTGCGCTCATGATAAAAGAAATGACTTAAAAGCTCCATTATTAATGCAAAGTAAACAACTAAACAAGCAGTCTAGTTAAACTTCTCTCATGTATTTAAAAAACAAAAACAAAAACATAGTGATTTGAATATCGGCTTCTTAGCCAAAGCTGCTACAAATTTATGGAGTACTTTCACCATCAAAGAATCCCCCACCACAGGTGAAGGTGGCTCGCAAACTGGCTAGTGGTCTAACATCTTTCTAAAAATAAACAGAGGGGTGCCTGGGTGGCTCAGTCGTTGAGCGTCTGCCTTCGGCTCAGGTCATGATCCCAGGGTCCTGCGATCGAGCCCCGCATCGGGCTCCCTGCTCCGCGGGAAGCCTGCTTCTCCCTCTCCCACTCCCCCTGCTGTGTTCCCTCTCTCGCTGTGTCTCTCTCTGTCAAATAAATATTTTTAAAAATATATAAAAATAAACAGAAACTGACAATCTATTCAATACAGAAGTAGGGCACCAAGTTTGAGGCCTATACCTGCTCCTCAGAGTCTTTTTTTCTTGGCAAAATTCAGTGAAAACAGCCTAGCAAGATGGCAGACCCATCACAGTCCAATGATACAATTAACACTGGCAGCCCTTGTTGCTTTCTGTGGGTTTCTAAGGAGGCAAGCGAGGCCCCAATATCTCCATTAAGTAGGGTTCTAAACATTTAACCAGCATGTTGATCAAAACAGAGAGCGATTCAAATTTAGATTCTCCTCCGTAAGAGGATCTGATTCAGAGAGAGAATTCTCGGGAGAAAGCTGGCCTCCGAATTTTGAGAAGTAGGAATCAAAGGCAGTCACTGTACAGGGCACGATGACACAAAGAGACGAGCTCAGAAAGATCAGACACCATGGTAACACTTGATTTAACAGGCAGATGACTGCTTTAAATAAGCTGATCCGAGCCCTAACGATTTTTCTCTGCCACATTCTTACTTTTCTTTTTTTTTTTTAAAGATTTTATTTATTCATGAGAGAGAGAGAGAGAGAGAGAGGCAGAGGCAGAGGGAGAAGCAGGCTCCCCGCAGATGCGGGGACTCGATCCCAGGACCCTGGGATCATGACCTGAGCTGAAGGCAGACGCTTAACCGACTGAGCCACCCAGGCGTCCCACATTCTCTTACTTTTCAACAAAAACAGGAACACTGTTCCAACTGACTTCTCTTTAGATTTACTCTGCTGCTTAAGAACTAGCAGAGGGAGAAAAGCAAGAAGACAATGTGATGCCTTCAACACTCTCAGCTAAAAACCAATGGAGTTTTTACAACAGAAACCAGAAGCCACTTTATGGAACTACCTGCATCAGGGCTCCTTCTGGCCGCTGGGTAAAGGACAGTTCACCATGCAGCACCTTGGAAATGGGTAAGAGTCACTTCGTTCCAGCCGGCTAGCCAGCGGTCTACTGAGTGCTGTGCTGAGTACCACAGTGATATACTTTCTATATCTTAGCACCAGAAAGCCAGTCAACAACATGCTTAGTGGGGAGAAAGGGAGAAAGCAGAGATGATCTAGATAACAAAGCAACACAAAACAGAAGTAAATTAGGCAACCACGTGAAATATGTGTGTGTGAATGTATGTATGACAGCTGAGGGGCTCCAGGATGTTGGGAATAAAGGCGCAAAACTCAGAACTTCAGACTACAAATTATCTGAGGCTTTTTAAACAAATTATTCCAAAATTCAGGAGCTTAAAACATCAACCATTCATTATGTCACAGTTTGGGAAGGCTGGGTATCAGAGAGCAGCTTCGCTGGGTGCTTCTAACTCAGGGTGTCTCATGACATCGCGGGCAAGGCATCGGCCAGGCTGCAACCTCCGAGGTCCTTACTGAGAGGTAAGCTTCCAAGTTCTCTCCCGTAGCTGCTGGGGGTCCCACATGGACCCCTCCACAGAGCCACTCACAACATGGCAGCTAGCTGCCCCTAGAGCAAGAGATGGAGAAAGACAGAGAGAGAGAAAGAAAAAGAAGCCAGTCTTTTACAACCGAATCTTAGAAGGACATCACATGGGGCGCCTGGGTGGCTCAGTTGGTTAAGCGTCTGCCTTCGGCTCAGGTCATGATCCTGGAATCCCGAGATCGAGCCCCACATCGGGCTCCCTGCTCCGTGGGAAGCCTGCTTCTCCCTCTCCTACTACCCCTGCTTGTGTTCCCTCTCTCGCTGTGTCTCTCTTTGTCAAATAAATAAACAAAATCTTAAAAAAAAAAAAAAAAGAAGGACATCACATATCATCATTTCTGCCATATGCTAAACCTGGTGCCATCTGGGAGATGACTCTACGAACACTGAATACCAGGCTCACCGGAAACCATCACGGAGGCTGGCTACCACACAGGGCATGCTCGTTTTACCACCTCAGTCATGAGCTGTGAGGTGCGAAACTTGCAAACAGAAACGCTTCTAGCACATCTCGTAAAGACAAAATTTTCTTCAGTTCTCAATCATGCAGAATGATGCAACTCACCTACCACAAATACAGCATGCCCAATGAGGTTTATCTCCAGTATGGCAGCGGGGAGGTATGCGCACAAATGCATCGGAGTGTAAAGTATACATTTGCAAAGAAAAAGGCTGAGTAACTAGAACATGATGTTATGGAAGGTGCAAGTGCTCTGAAATCAGGCAGAGTGGGGACATCAGTGACAATTCCATGGCTCACTGGCTGTCTCACCTTTGGCAAGTTTCTTCACCAGCATAAGCCTCAGTTTTTCTCGCCTGTAAAAGTGGGCTAATTAATATCTACCTCTCTCCACAGGGATGTTGCAAATAGCCTAGAACATGCTTAGCATAGGCACCCCATAAATAATAGCATTTGTTGCTAATAAACCACTCTATCTAGAAAGTTAAAACATTAATTGCCTCATATTCTAACAAAAATCACCACACATTATTACTATAGCTTTGGAAGTATTAACATTATATCCTGTAGAACATGGGCAAATGAGCCACACAAGGGGACTACTGAAAATGAAGATTACGGGCCTCACCTTCAGAGATTACAGTTCGGTAAAAACAAAAACAACTGCATCTAAAACTAAATGCTTACAATGTGACAGTGTTCTAAACGCTTCACATAAATTAATGTATTTGATCCTCACAGCACTATGAAATAAATACTATCATTACCATGATCATTATTCCCATTTTACAGATGAGGAAACTGAGGCACAGAAAGGTTATATATCTTGCCCAAGAACACTCGCCAAGTAAGAAACAGATTTAAGATTTGAAGCCAAACAGACTGTCTCAAGCTTGTGTCTTAACCATTATCCCGTTCTACCTCCAAGATCAGTCTAGGGCAGGGCCCGGCCACCTACATTTTTAACTTGTATCCCAAGTGATTCTGATATAGTTAGTTCATGAATACACTTAAAGAAACACTGGGCTACTGGTAATAAAGAATAACAGTTTAGAAACTGTATCTCTCCTAAACCTAAAAAAAACAAAGTAGAGCTTATCAGGCTAGTTAACTACTGGACTTCTTTGCTAACCAAGGGGAAAAGAAATTCCACTTCCAACTGAAGCATCGAATCAGTTCATACAGATGGTCTTCCTACCTCCAGACTCTCCACCCCCTCTCTCCATTCAGTGCCAAAGAACCTGGCTTCCTAGACTGTTCTCGTTAATGTAGTACCAGATTCTATCATGTGCCACCTTCTCACTGAAGCCTACCTTGACTACCCATTTAAAATCACAACTATGCTCTTTCCCACCCCTCCCCCCCCCACACACGTAACAACTCTCCTTGATTCTGCTCTATTTGATGCTTTGATAGCAAACATTAACTAACACACTATAAAAATACATACTATGCAGGGGCGCCTAGGTGGCTCAGTCGTTAAGCGTCTGCCTTCGGCTCAGGTCATGATCCCAGGGTCCTGGGATCGAGCCCCGCATCGGGCTCCCTGCTCTGCGGGAAGCCTGCTTCTCCCTCTCCCACTCCCCCTGCTTGTGTTCCCTCTCTCGCTGTGTCTCTCTCTGTCAAATAAATAAAATCTTTAAGAAAAAAAAAAATACATACTATGCATAATGATTACTGATTCTCTTTCTCCACTAGAACGTAAGTTACACAGGAGGAATAATTTTTTTTTTCCTTGTTTGGTTTATTTTGCACAGTGATATATCCCTAAGTGCCTATAACAGTTCCTGACACAAATGAATTTTTATTAAATGAATGTCCGACTCTAAACCTTTCCAGTAGCTCCCCACTGGTTATCAAATAAAGTCCAAGCATCCTCTCAAGAATTCTGGACACTAACTGACCTTTCCCCATCCTTAATCCTCTTAAATCAGACCCAGAAATCCAGGGAATCAGCATTTGTCTTTGTTCTTTTGTTGTCTTTGTTCAAATACCCCTCCCTCCAGGAATGCCTAGCCCTATCCTACAACACCTTCATCCATCAACATCACACGTATTTCAGCCATTCTCCAAGGCTTCTGAAGTGGTGTCTTTTTCAAATATTTCCCTGAGTTCATGGTATAACAAGGTCCACTCCAAGGAGACAATTTCTGGATATTCTATTAATCTACCTGCAGAGAAGAGACCTATGGACTAATTCCCAGACTCTCTATGTCCCAACACCACAACCCGATTATCTGGCTGATCCTATTTTTCCTATTCTCTATGAATTTTTACAATAAAAGCCATCAACTGAGGTAAACCAAGCATGTATGTTTCTTTAAGCCTAACAGAGCCTAATAACACAGGAGGCAGCAATGGACAGTAGTAAGGAACATGAACTTGATACAAGCCACAGCCAGAAAGGAAACGGTAGATAAATCTAACCACATAAAAATATAAAAATTCTACAGAACAAAAATATCCAACGAGGTTAAAAGAAACCATAAACAGGGAAAACATATTTAGAAGACATATGACAAAGGTCTAGTTTCCTTAATATAACAAAACATTTGTTAAGATCAATAACCCAATAAAAAAGAGTAATGGATATAAAAATTAGTTCTAGATAAATATAAATAGCCAACATATGAAAAAATCTTTAATCTCATTGAGTGTAAATCAAAGTAAGACAAAAATGTTCACAAATCATAGGGGCAAATATAAAAGAGTTACATTATTCTCAGTGCTGGCAAGATTCAAAACAACTCTCAAACACACTGGTGTAAACTCAGGGAGATTTGTTAATAACTACTAATATTGATCATAACAAACACGACATCCTTTTTACCTAGCAAATCAACTACTAAAAATTTCCCCTCAGACACACAGTATCACCAAAAATATACCAAAATATATTAAAAAATACTACCTGATGCACTATTTATAAATGTTATTGGTCATAAATAGTTTAATTATGGAATACTATGTGGTTGTTAAAAAATTAGCTCAATCATTTTAAATTTCTAAAACATAAAGCTTTAAAAAGCTTGCTTAAAAATCAAGGCAGAACTAAAATGAGGAATGAAAGAAGGTCATTATTACCAACAATAAAAATAAAAAGGATTATAAAGGATACTATGTACAATTACATACTAACAAATTAGAGAACTTAGATGAAATGAACAAATACCTGGAAAGACTTCAAATCCTCAAACTGATTTAAGAATAAATAGAAAATGTGAAAAAGAACTCTAACAAGTAAAGAGATTAAATTAGTAAACAAAATACTACCCCCAAGGAAAACTCCAGGCCCAGATGGCTTCACCGGTGAACTGTACCAAATATTTAAAGAACTCATACCAATTCTTTATAAACTTTTCTTAAAAAAAAAAAAATCTGAAGAAGAAGACACACTATCTAATTCATTCTATGAGGCCAGTATTACTCCAATACCAAAATCAGACAAGATATCACCAAAATATTATAGATTAATATCTCCAGAATAAATATGACACAAAAATCCTCAATAAAATACTAGTAAACCATACCTAGCAACATACAAAAGGAATTATTTAACACTAACAAGTGGGGTTTATTCCAGGAATGCAAGGTTGGCTGAACATCCAAAAATCAATATATTATTATTATGCCAACAGTAAAAAGCCTAAAAAACATATATTCATCACAACAGACACAAGAAATACAGAAAATGCATTTGATAAGATTCATCACCCTTTTCTAGAAAAAAACACTAGGAATATAAGAGAACGTCAACCTGATAAAGAGTACCTATGAAAAAAACACAGCTCTCTCTCCCACTCCCCCTGCTTGTGTTCCTTCTCTTGCTATATCTGTCGAATAAATAAATAAAATCTTTAAAAAATAAATAAAAAATAAAAACCACAGCTAACATCTTACTTATTGGTGAAAGACTGAATGGTTTCCCCCTAAGATCAGGAAACAGGATGTCCATTCTCACTACTTCTATTCAAAATTCTACTGGAAGTTCTGGCCAGGACACTTAAGCAAGAAAATGAAATAAAGGACATCCATCTTGAAAATGAAGTAAAACTATCTATATTCACAGATGACATGATCTCGACTAAGCAACTGCCTATAAAACTATTAAAACGCTTAAGTGAGTTCAGGGGCGCCTGGGTGGCTCAGTCGTTAAGCGTCTGCCTTCAGCTCAGGTCATGGTCCCAGGGTCCTGGGATTGAGCCCCACATCGGGCTCCCTGCTCGGCGAGAAGCCTGCTTCTCCCTCTCCCACTCACCCTGCTTGTGCTCTCTCTCTCACTGTGTCTCTCTCTGTCAAATAAATAAAAT
Source organism: Mirounga angustirostris (assembly GCF_029215605.1). NCBI lineage: Eukaryota > Metazoa > Chordata > Mammalia > Carnivora > Phocidae > Mirounga > Mirounga angustirostris. The sequence goes on along the minus strand of NW_026991712.1, from coordinate 53,377,760 downwards.
ATTTAACAACAACAAAAATGCTTGAGTTCAGTAACTTTGCAGGATACAAGATCAATATACAAAAATTATCACATTTATATAATTATAGTAAATAACCTGAAAATGAAATTAAGAAAAAAAAAGTTGCTTTTAATTATAGCAACAGAGGGCACCTGGCTGGCTCAGTCAGAAGAGCATGCAACTCTTTATCTCGGGCTTGTGAGTTTGAGTCCCATGTTGGGTGTAGAGATCACTAAAAAAAATAAAACTATTTTTTAAAGATTTTATTTATTTGAGAGAGAGAGAGAAAGAGCAGGGCAAGGGGCAGAGGGAGAGGGAGAAGCAGACTCCCCACTGAGCAGAGTCTGACACGGGGCTTGATCCTGGGACTCCGGGATCATGACTTGATCCAAAGGCAGACGTTTAACCAACTGAGCCACCCAGGTACCCCCAAAAAATAAATAAACTTAAAGAAAAAAAAAAGAATGCCACTTAAAAAAAATATCAGCAGAAATAATAAATTTAACAAATGAAGTATAGAACTTACACTCTAAGAGCAAAAATGTATTGAAAGAAATTTAAGCCAGTCTAAATAAATGGGAAGATAGCCCATACTCATGGGTCAAAAGATTTAATATTGTTAAGGGAGTGATATTCCCCCCAAATCAATCTACGGATTCCATACAATCCTATCAAAATCACAGGGAAATGCAAGGCGCCTATAATAGCCAGAACAATCTTGAAAAAGAAGAATAAGTTGGAAAACTCACACTTTCCAATTTCAAAACTTACTACAAACATAAGGACAGTGTATTAGCCTGCTAAGGCTGTGTGACATACTAAGAAATATATATTTGGTCTCTACCCTCAGTTCTTGCCACAGAGCTCCTAAAACCCTTGTAATTTCCTGAGTGAGGGGGAGTGATAGGAGCATCTTACAGTCTTTTCATCAAATGGTACTGGGACTACTAGATATCCACATATAGAGGAATGAAGATGGACTTTACCTCAAACTACATACTTAGAATAAAAGACTTAAATATAAGAGCTTAAACTATAAAACTCTTAGAAGAAACATAGACATAAATCTACAGGGCCTTGGATTAGGCAATGGTTTCTTAGATACGACACAGAAGTGCAAGTAAAAAAAGATAAACCCAAATAAAAAATAAAAACTTTTATGCTTCAAGAACACTATTATGTAAGTGAAAATCCAACCCACAGAATGGGAAGAAATATTTGAAAATCATGTATCTGATAAAGGATTTGTACCCAGAATATATAAAAAATCTCTCACAACTCAATGAGAAGACAACCCAATTTAAAAAACGGACAATGGAGCTGAATAAACATTTTTCCAAAGAAGATACACAAATAGCCAGTAAGTCCAGAAAAAGGCAGGCAACACCATTAGCCATCAGTGAAATGAAAATTAAAACCATAGTGAGATACCACTTCAAACCTACTAGAATGACTATAATCAAAAAGACAATACGAAGTAGTGTTGGTGAGGATATGGAGAACCAGATTCTTCATACATTGTTGGTAGGAATGTAAAATAGTGCAGTCACTTAAAAAGACAGTCTAGCAGTTTCTCAAATGTTAGTGAGTTACCAGATGACTCAGCAATTGCACTCCTAGGTATATCCCCAAAAGAAATGAAAACATACATTCACATAAATATACAGGAGTACTCAAAATAGCCGAAAGTGGAACTAGCCCAAATGCTTATTAACTGATGAATGGATAAATAAAATGCGGTATATCCCTACAATGGAATATTATTTGACAATAAAGAAATTCAGTACTGATACATGCTATACCCTGGATGCATCTTGAAAACAGGCTAAGAGAAAGAGACCAGTGGCAAAAGACCACATATGTATAAATTTATTTTTATGAAATGTCCAGAACAGGCAAATCTGGAGGAAGTAGGTTACTGTCTGCCTATGGCTGGGGCAGGAGGGGTGGAGAGTGACTACTGGGTAGGAGGTCTATTGTAGGTTGATGTTCCAAAACTGATTGTGTTAGAGACTGCACAAGTATATACTAAAAAACACTGAACTGTATACTAAATGAGTGAGTTGTATAAGAATTTTATCCCAATAACACGGTTATATTTTTTAAAAAGCAAGGTAAAGAATAATATATAGTACATATAGTATGACCCCATTTGTACACATTTTTACCCATGGATAAGTGTGTGTGCTGGAACAGGGATAGAAGTTTTCTGGAGAAAAAAGGTCAAGAAATATAACAATAATTAACAATGGGAAGGGAGACTATGATGAATGAACTAAAGAAAGAAGAATTTCAATTTTCATTTTATCCCTTGCTGTTCATTTAAAATTTGCTTTACACCATATAGAAGAAAATGTAAACTTTTTAAAATTCAAAGAGTATGAGTTTTGTATTGTACTTAAAACCACACAGTATGGGCATTAAGAATCAACAGATCAATGAAACAAACTGAAGTCCAGAAATATATCTCTGTACACAAAGGAATTTAACATAGGACAAGAGTATAGCAGAGAAAACATAAACTGTTCCTTAACTCACGCCAGAACTCCAGATGAAATATGCCCAATAAAAATGTTAGAAAAACTGTAGGGGGTAGCACTCTACCCTGTAACTATAGACTACTTTAGTAGTAAGTGATGGCTTCTCTAAGATACAAAATCCAAGAGTTACTAATAGACTGCAAATTTGGTTACATACAAATTTAAACTCTGTTATGATAAAAGATAGTATTAGCTAAAAGACAAGTCATAGCCTGCAAGAAAATATTTGCAATAGATGGAAGTTTACATACTTTGCACATACATATAGTAAGAATTCAGTTGATGGTACCTTAACATAATAAAATTAAAATTAATTAAAAATTTTAACAAAATGGATGGGTTGAACTACAGGTTCATTGTTAAAGTTATTGATGGGACTTAAATACAATATATGTATACAAGTTAAGTGCAGCTACAATTTTAAAAATGGTTTGTATTTTTACCAACACTGTCATCTGACCCTCTTCAGTGAGCAATATAAAACAATGTTTATTACAATCATTTCAGCTAAACAAAATCTAAGAGAAATATTTTTCAGTAAGCAGGTTTTCTTCAATTATCATATGCCTCACAACAGAAAGATACACTCATGTGGTGTTAAAAACAAAAAAATCTGCACTAAACATTCAAATTTACATTGATTTTTCCTCCACTATCCACACAAATTTATGAATATATCCAGCTAAGTACAAGATCATTACCAAGATGACTAAGATCAACATTCTTCTATTTCCCACTAAAAACAAATAATCAATTTAAAACAAGTGCTATTTGGGGCGCCTTAGTGGTTCAGTCGGTTAAGCATCCGACTCTTGGTTTCAGCTCAGGTCATGATTTCAAGGTCGTGAGATCGAGCCCCAAGTCTGGCTCCACACTGAGCATGGAGCCTGCTTGAGATTCCCGCTCTCCCTCTCCCTCTGCCCCTCTCCTGCACTCACTCTCTTTCTCTCTCTCATAAATGAATGAATGAATGAATACTAAGTGTTATTTAAAGTGAACAGAGAAAAACTACCACCCTTCAACAGCCCCAGAAAAGGCAAGACATGACAGGAGTCCCAAGAGAGGGCCTCTCCTCTTACTCAATTCAATTCAAAGATTACAGTCACAAAGAGTGGAGGTTTTGACTGAATGTTTTTATAATGAGCTCTCAGAAAGTCTTAGGTTTACTCTTATTTAATGCAGTCATTAATCCTCATAAACACCTTACTGCAAAAACTAACAAAAACACTGTATAAGTAGCCAACTCCAAACAGACCAGCCAAATCAATCCCCTGAAACTTCAGGAACCACAGGGAAAAATGTAATTGTAATAATCTCCCCCTCCCCCAACTCTGTATGTTTGTTGCAAGGAATTCCTATGGGGATTACATCTGCAGTATAAATCCCTGATTTTAATTTCAAAGCACACCAAGCCCAGACCGAACCACGCTGCCTTAAAGACACTAAGGGTGCACTGGCTGATCACTTCTTGTCTCCTTGCAGACAGGCAGCCTGGTTTGCAGACAAGGCTCCAGTCTGACTTTATCCTTTTTTTTTTTATTCATTCGGAAGATTTTCATTGGTTTCCAGCTGAGTTCATAGAGCTATGGGTAATAAAACACAGTAGAAGGTTTTCTTTTCAATTATTAATAATTATATAATTAATAATAAAGGAATTAGGTTTATCATTGCTGTTATTTTCTACTTTACATATTCCCCTTGTTCTTTCAATGTACTATCCCATGTAAGGCTTCAAAAAAAAAAAAAAAAAAACCCTAGCCAATGATGTTTTATCATCATTACCATCTTATAGATGGGAAAACTGAAAATCAAATAAATTACTTCGCTGAAATCTCATGAGAGTTCTCTCATCCAACTAGGAATCAGGTCTGGCACCATGACTAGGGCTTTCTCTAACTGCAACTCAATGCGTCTCAAAATGAAACAGAAAACAAGATTAAACCAAGCTAGAGCACACAGGGGAATAAGCACTGAATCAGAAGCAGGGTCGGGGCTGAATGAACGGCAATAAACGAGGACAGGACAGCTAAGAACTAAGAACAGTAAGTGAATTTGCTAGATCAGAAAGTAAGGTTTAGGGAACCTTTGGACTTTTGCCGAGGGCCAGTGAAGAGCAGAAACAGAGGACAGGATTAAAAGGAAAGCAAGCACATCGGGTGGTCAGGAACACCAATAAGGTCTCTGGGCAGGAGGGCACCAGCTGAGACTCCAGACAAATAGATGGGGAAATGAGGAGAAAGGAGAGAAAGGAGATAAGGGGAAAGGAGAGAAATGTCCAGGTAGAGAGGTGACAATTCAGATCTGCATCTTAGATGAGTCCCTCTGGTGACTACGGAGGAGAAGTTTGAGAGGGACAAGCCAAGAGACAGGGAGACCGACCAGTCAGGAGACCCTGCAGCATCCACATGAGGATGAGGTCCTGAGCTAGGGAGTACTCCGGTGGTCTGTGAGAGAGAAAAAGATATATGTTGAGAAATATTAAGACATAAAATTTGCAGCCCTTATTAGATGACTGCATGAAGTGGGGGAAAAAGGAGAAAAGATGACTCTCTGATTTCTAACACAGAAAACTGGGTGGGGCGCCTGGGTGGCTCAGTTGGTTAAGCCACTGCCTTCGGCTCAGGTCATGATCCTGGGGTCTTGGGATCGAGTCCTGCATCGGGCTCCCTGCTCAGCAGGGAGTCTGCTTCTCCGTCTGACCCTCCCCCCTCTCATGTGCTCTCTCTCTCTTTCTCATTCTCTCAAATAAATAAATAAAATCTTAAAAAAAAAAAAAGAAAGAAAGAAAATTGGGTGGATGGTGGCGCCAAGAGAACACAGGAGGTTAAACAGCTCTGAAGAAAAATAAATTCCATTTTGGTCAAGTTCATGGGTTATCCAATAGATATGCTGCTTGGGAAGGCGGAAACAAGATTCTGATACTGATGGGAATAACCAAGAAATCATTAGCACATTAAGCTGAACACTTAAGACACATAAGTTCTCTGAGGAAGAATATGCGAAGTGGCAAGGAAACAGTTACCTTTTTTTTTAAGTTATTTAAATTCCAGTTAGTTAACGTACAGTGTAATATTAGTTCAGGTGTACAATATGGTGATTCAACGCTTCCACACATCACCCAGTGCTCAATCACCACAAGTGCTCTCCTTAGTCCCCATCGTCTGTTTAACCCATTCCCCCACCCACCACCTCTCCAGTAACCATCAGTTTGTTCTCTATAGCTGAGTCTGTTTCTTGATTTGCCTCTCCCTCCCTCCTTCACAACAAGGAATGGGTTTCACAACAAGGAATGGGCAACAGCACCCAAAATGCAACAAATACCCGGTAAAATAAGGAAGGAGAAATCAGTGGCAGGCAGGTGGTGACTGGTGACATTAGCAACAGCACTTCAATGAAGGGGTGAAAGGAGGAAGCCTCATTACGTGGGCTGAACATGACCAAAAGGTGAGGGAGTGAAGACTACAAGACATGCCCACTCTGGACAATCATGCAGGAGATGGGGAGGCATCTAGACAATCCTCGAGAGGAACCTATGAGCAAAGAAGGGGTACAGGCATGTTTCACAGACTAAGGCAAAGGTTCTCAATGTCAGTCATTTGTAAAAGCTCCCCTGGTGATCCTAAGGTGCAACTGTGTTAAGAACCCTGGACTCATGGAGTACCTGGGGGGCTCACTCAGTTGAGTGTCCAACTCTTGGTTTCAGCTCAGGTCATGCTGTCAGGGTTGTGAGATCAAGACCCACGTAGGGTTCCACATTTGTGCAGAGTCTGCATGAGATTCTCTCTCTCCCTCTGCCCCTCCCCCTACTCGCACTCAATCTCTCTCGGATAAATAAAATCTTAAAAAAAAAAAAGAACTACTGGACTCAGAGGTAACAGTTTATGATGAATGGAAGAACAAAGACTCAAGAAAGACGCTAAAGTGGAAAAAGAATCTGGAAGAGTACAGAGTCCCAGGTAGAGGTGAAGATGCAAATCTAGTAGAATTGGAAGGGAGACATAGTATCAGTGTTTCTTTTTCCAAGTGTTTTTTTTTTTTTAAAGATTTTATTTATTTATTTGACAGAGAGAGACACGGCAAGAGAGGGAACACAAGCAGGGGAAGTGGGAGAGGGAGAAGCAGGCTTCCCGCAGAGCAGGGAGCCTGATGCGGGGCTCGATCCCAGGACCTTGGGACCATGACCTGAGCCAAAGGCAGATGCTTAACGACTGAGCCACTCAGGTGCCCCATCCAAGTGGTTATTAATAAGTAGGCCAAAAGTTCTATGAAATTTTGGTTTAAAAAACAATTACTGCATTTCATCTAATCTCAGATACTATGGTACCTATTCCAATTTTAGATTCAATAAAATACAGTATTTTTGTAAGTGTTCATTTCTTTTTAAAGATTTTATTTATTTATTTGACAGAGAGAGAGAGAGATCAGGAGCAGGGGGAGCGGCCGGCAGAAGGAGAAGCAGACTCCCTGCTGAGCAGGGAGCCCAACGCAGGGATCAATCCCAGGATGCTGGGATCAAGACCTGAGCCAAAGGCAGACGCTTAACCAACTGAGCCACCAAAGTGCTCCGTAAGTTTTCATTTCCCTTACCTCATCCCAACAGCATCAACACCACATCCTATTTGAGTTTCAGGTCCTCAAGACTGCTTAATGACTGAAATTTAAATATGAAATATGACAATCAGCAACCGAAGTATAAAATTTTTAAAGATAAACTGTTAAACATCACCAATCTCTAAGGTGATCCAGCAAAGTTCTACATAAAACCACTGCTGGCCCTAGGCTCTATCAGTTGAGTTAACAAATCCTTTCTCAGAACCACCACCCCCAGTCCCCTGAGTATGTAAGAAGGAAAAGAGCACTCTAAAATGCCAAATTTATTATTATTTCAGGTTTTATTCTTCTCTTCCAAAGGGAAAGGTTTTTTTTCTTTGTTTTTGTTTTTATCTTTAAAAAAAGGCGGGGAGGGGGGACCTGGGTGGCTCAGTCGGTTAAGCGGCTGCCGTCAGCTCAGGTCATCATCCCAGGGTTCTGGGATCTTGTGATCTCTGATGCGCTTTCATATCCCTACCAGTGCAAGTAAAGATACCAGATGAAAGGAGCCTGGCTTCCCAAGTTTCCAACTTAATACAAAGCTGCCAAGGAGTACCACCCAACCAATGACACCACACATTGAACCATTCTGTGAGTGAGAATTAAAATTTTATTATGTGAAAACACTAAAATTTTGAGCTTGTTACAGGAGTTAGCTTGTAAACTGTAACCTGACAAATAGAGGTCACACCAATACATTGTATAAAAATATAAAGATAAATATTAAACCTTTTTCTCTCTCAGAAGTGGGACTAAAGATCAGGGAAGTAGGTAAGGGTGCTTTTGCTTTTCCCTTTATATTTCTCTGTGCTGTTTGACTTTTGTTATTGTTTTACACTGATTAAAAAAGAGTTCATGAAACCAGATAGCTGTTGAAATGTCAAAGGTTATCTTAAACAGACTGCCACCTGTCCACAGTATTACAGACTGCCTGATATCCCTGTAGCAACAGAAGAGGGGCGCCGGGACTCTTGATTTCAGCCCAGGTCATGATCTCAGCATCATGAAATTGAGCCCCACATCAGGCTCTGCACACGTTGTGGAGTCAGCTTGAGATTCTCTCTCTCTCTCTCTGCCCCTCCCCCGCTCGTGCACACGAGCCCACATGCTCTCAAGTAAGTAAATAAAATTTAAAAAAACAAACAGAAGAAACAGTTATCTCATTTATAACGCCCTACATTTCAGCCTTTATTTCCCTTGAAATTTCTTCATTTTGTACATATTCGCTTAAGTTAATCTTTTATGAATTTTAAGATTCATAAAACGAAATTTTTTACATTTAGCTTTCTTTATTTTTACCTTTAATATTCTAATACTTATCTTTATGCAAAGAAGGAAAAGACATATCATGACATAAAATGATAAATTCCGTTTTCAATAAAATATTTGTGAACTAGGAGGACATTCTGATTCTTCTATTTTACATGAATAGATAATAACTTATTGAACGTTTTACTTTTTCTCTCAAAACTTGCAATAATTTTTAAAACATTCACCTTTTCATCTTTCATGTTTTCTAAATTTCTCCAGATCATTTTCCCATCTGGATTTTTTGGGAAGGAGAGAGGACAGAATACTACCAGAATGACTTCATCCTTTGTAGTGTTATGTTCCAACTATAAAAAATATAAATTATAGGACCTTTATAAAACTTTACTTTTTTTAAAGACTTTATTTATTTGTCAGAGAGAGCACAAAAGCAGAGGGGAGGGGCAGAGGGAGAGGGAGAAGCACTCCCCACTCAGCAAGGAGCCCAATGCAGGACTCCATCCCAGGACCCTGGGATCATGACCTGAGCCGAAGGCAGACGCTTAACCAACTTAACCACCCAGGTGTCCACTTTATAAAACTTTAAACCTTTGAGGCTTCCATTAATGTCCTGTAACTAGCAAGTAAATTTTGGTTGACATGTTCCTTCATTTATATTTTGTAATTAAAATGTATAAATAAGATCCCTGCTTGACACTTCCTCATTCTCATCTCCTTATTTATCTTAAATATACATGAGTTTATTACTAGTGAAAAGTTCTTGATTGTTCCTACTACTCCTATCTGCTTGCCTCAGAACATGAACCTTAAAAAAAAAGAACAATTTTTAAATAATTGCTATTATTTTAAAAATCAAACCACACACAAAATATTACATAAATTTTTCATCGGAGTATGTAATTTGTATTTAAAAAATTTAAGTTATATTAAATATTATTTTAAAAGTTATATATCCACTAAATTTACATGAAATTCACATATAAGCATTACAAAATCTGTTGAGGCACCAATATGAACAAATTACTGTGTACTACAAACAGAATGCCAAACAGAAATGTCAACATTGGAATTTGTTGGGTGAGATATACCTAAGTGCTGACAGGTTTTCTCTGCTCTTGTACTCTATCTTTATGTTTTTGATGTTATTGTTTTATTTTTCCCTAAGGAACCACAATTTATGTTCCCTGGTTTGTCCAGCTGATTTTAGCTAGGGTTGGAAGTGGCAGAAATTCCCCTATATCTCTCAAATCCCAATTCTCTTGCTATATTTCTAAATGTTTACCCCGGATGAGAATGGCCGGCTCATACATGCTCTGAAGAAGGAAAGAGATTCAGCTTTAAAGGCAAAAAGCTGAGGAGCTCACACCTGATTGGCTCAAATTTGGGTGAAAGGAGGTAAGAGCATCTGTTGAAAGGAAGAAGGAAAGACTAAATATGGGGCTTGAAAAAGTTATGTAAGTTTGGCATAGACACTATGAGAAGGAAGGATAAGGGCAAGAACTGACACAAAGTAAAGCACAGAAGGTCTGTATTACAGGCTCATGAAACCACTTTTAAAAAACTTCTAACTCATTCTGCAATGCTGAGTGGCAAACAAAAGCCAAATCATGTCACTGCACAGCTTAAAACTCTATAAGGGCTCCCCACCACTCTTAGGAACAAGGTTACTCCTTTAATGTGGTACATAAGACCCTTAGCCCATTATATTCCTCTGGCTTCTGCATATCAATCCCAGCACTTTCTACATGCTAACCATCCTGGTTGGTGAGCAGTTTTCCAAAGAGCTACTAACCTTCAGGACTTTACACATGCTGTTCCTTCCAGAGCACTCTTCTTGCCTATAGCAGGGATTTTTAGTTACTCCCTTAGGTTGAGATGGATGATATGAAGGCTAGAAATCACAAGAAGATACTAGAAAAAAAACTGCAAGTTTATAGCTTGAAGTAACAGTCTATGGTATGAGTCAACATTAAAATGTAGAGTGACCAGATGGACCGTTCAGAGATGTCTAACTGAGGCTAGTTGAACCTTGCCTGCCCTCAAGATAGTTCGACCTTGGGGCACCTGAGTGGCTCAGTCGTTAAGCGTCTGCCTTCGACTCAGGTCGTGATCCCGGGGTCCTGGGATCGAGCCCCGCATGGGGCTCCCTGCTCAGCGGGAGGCCTGCTTCTCTCTCTCCCACTCCCCCTGCTTGTGTTCCTGCTCTCGCTATCTCTCTCTGTGTCACATAAATAAATAAAATCTTAAAAAAAAAAAAAAAAAAAAAGATAGTTCGACCTTAATCCAATCCACTGGAAATATTTTCTTCCCAACAACAGTCTTCAATTCACTACAGTTTCCACTAAAGGACAGGAAATAAATATCTGATTCCATGATTCTGTTAACCAAAAAAAGAACCATTTTATCATGTTTAAACTATGTTCACCATCAAAATAAATGAGTATTCAATCTAAGTACTAAAAAAAAAAAAAAAATTTTTTTTTTAAAGAGATTGGGGGTGCCTGGCTGGCTCAGTTGGTAGAGCATGCAACTCTTGATCTCAGGGTCATGAGTTCAAGCCCCACAATGGGCCCAGAGCCTACTTAAAAATAAACAAATAAAAGGTTGGTTGTTTTTTTTTTAAGTCTAACTTTCAAAGAAAGAAAGAACGAACGGACGAAAGGGAGAGAGGGGGAAGGAGGGAGGGAGGGATTGAGGAAAAAAGTATTTTCCCAAAACCTCTCCCAGAGTTTTCCCAAGTCCCTAGTGGGGTTTTTTTTTTCCTTTCCATTCACATACAGAGTAGTGTCTTCCGGAAACTGCTGAAGGTGGTGAGGGAAAAGGAGTGATACTTTTAGGAGTCAATGACTGAATGGCATTTAAATCCATTTAGGGAAGGATCACCTAAAGAAAAAGTATAAATAGAAAGGAGAGGAAGGCCAAGAAGAAAGCTTAGTGTTAAAATAATAAGGAAGACTCAGTGGACCCACTGAGATATCCAAAATGGCTTCCTACTGGAGGAGAAACAGGTGACTGACCAGCCCAATGATTCCATTCTGCCCAACTGTTATGTTTCCCTTGGTATTACTAAATTTTTATTCTGATAAATCTGTTTTGTTAATCCCAGTATACATTTTTCACAGCAAAACACCTAGCACAAATGCTAACTGGTACACTAAGGAAGACAGGCTCTTTTAAGTGCTAATCTGATATTAGCTAATATCCAGGTGAATCCTCTTTTGTCATCAAAAGATCAGGAGGTCTCCAAAATCCTCCATTCCTACTACTCCGGGGCCAGACTCTAGCTGAATTTTCCAGAGTTAATAACTGGTACTATCAACAAATAGCTTTTGTAGCAAGAGTCCTTGGACCACTGTTCTCTCTAAAATAAATGAATAAATCTTTTTTTAAAAAAAAAAGGGAAAAAGAAAAAAAGGTGGGGGTGAGGGCGCGCCTGGGTGGCTCAGTCGGTTAAGCCTCAGGCTCTTGATTTTTGCTCAGGTCATGATCTTATGGGTCGTGGGAATGAGCCCCAATCAGCGAGGAGTCTGCTTGAAGATTCTCTCCCTCTGTGCCCCCTCCCACTGATTCACACATGCTTTCCTCTCTAAAATAAATAAATCTTCAAAAACAAAACAAAGAGTCCTTGGACCACTGTTAAACTGTTCATTTTCTTCCAGCCCCACAAAACAGTGCTGACATTTGGCCACATCCAATTTTCCTTGGGACCAGGTACCCTTCAGTGCCGCCTATGAGAAGACTTAACCCAGAGCGACCAGGTCCTCCGTGGCCACTCACAGCCATACATCCCCTTCCAGCTACTCCATGGGGCATCCACCTCTCCCAGATGGCGTAAGAGTAGAGACGGATGGGAAAAGCTTTTGTCTGGGGAGAGGCTTTGTGTAAACAAGCAATCCGGCATCCTAGTTAAGAACAGAGCTGTCAGGTCAGAAAAACCAGGAATGCTAACCTGGCTCTACCACTTACTAGATGTGTGAAATTCTACAACTTAAACACTCTGAACCTCAAGTTCCTCATGAATAAAACTGCACTAAGAATCTACCGCAATCGGTTGTTGTGAGGATCAAATCTTTCCATGTTTGCAAGTCATTCCGTGCACGGTTCGTGTTCCGTAATTGATCCTTGGAGCTATGATGGCTACTGTTGGGAGGATTCGGGTTCCTATGGGCAAACTGATCTGTAAACCAACCTCCACGCTGACACCACACAATGGCCAGGGGCCACAGACTAGTGCTGCTTGGGCGGACAAGACACCATGGTGAGGATGGGAGAGGTGCCAAGAGGGAAGGGGAGTTATGAAGCCTCAGTTTTTAAGGACAGGATTTGAAAGGAGATATTCTTGTGCTGTTCTCTGCCACCCCCTACTGATCAGAGCAACAAGCACAAGCTTAAGGAGATACAGTGCCACTTGAGGAAGTCCTCTAGCAACAGAACTTAACGGGCTGGAAGAAAAGAGGCATGAAACATAACCTGGCAATTAGTTACCCTGAGTAACTAATTAGTTACCAGTGGCCACTTTTGAGTTACTTCATAGGTATTCAGATTCTAGCAATTCAACCAGCCATACATATGCCCTTTGATGCTCACGGGAAAAGAAGATACATTCATTCATAAAGATAAATTCAGATCTTAGCTGCAGCACCTACTGGTAGCTACGTGACTTTGGACAGATCACCTGATCTCTCTGGTCCTTTTTTCCTATATTTGTAAAACTGAGGTAAGCACATATACCTTGTATAGGCTACTACTAGGAATAAACCGGACATTTAAAAGCACCAGTCCCTGACGCTCAATGTTTGTTTCCTTCACTTTCCTTCAGTAAACTATAGGTCCCTCTTCCTAAATCACTGCAGGTATTATCTTAGGGTACAGCACACTCTGGCAAACAAAGACTTTACGCCCTGTGTCTGGCCCTGAGAGGTTCCAGGGATGACTGCAAGGAGCACTCTGGCCAACCATGGGTAACCCATGTATAACTCCCTGGTGGATACCAACCTCCCTCAAAGTCAAAATTGAAACCGAATTCTACTTCTTCCTTCCAAAACCATATATTCTTTCTTCTATTCATTTGTGTTCCGTCTGACTTTTTTTTTTTTTTTTTTTAAGATTTATTTATTTGGGAGAGAGAGCGGGGGGAGGAGCAGAGGCCTAGAATCCCAAGCAAACTCCCTGCTAAGCGCAGAGCCTGATGCGGGGCTAAATCTCACGCCCCCGAGATTATGACCTGACAGAAACCAAGAGTCGGACGCTCAACCAACTGAACCACCCAGGAGCCCCCTTCCTGACTTCTTATTAATCGTACCACCACTTTCTCTACTCACAGGCTTAAAATTAAAACTTCCATACTTTTTACTTCTTTCTATCCATCTACCAATTCAGCCAGAATCCTTCAGGCTCCTTCGGGCCCATTTCTTCCTTCCATCCCTCCTACCACACCTTAGCCCTAGTCCTCTTCACCTCCTCAATTGTAAATGAATTATCTATAGAAACTGTCTGAATTTTCCAACCTGGAGTCCAGGAACTTGACAATACTACTGATGTTTATCTCTTTTTTTTTTTTTTTAAAGATTTTATTTATTTATTCATGAGAGACAGAGAGAGAGAGAGGCAGAGGGAGAAGCAGGCTCCCAAAGAGCAGAGAGCCTGATGCGGGACTCGATCCCAGGACCCTGGGATCATGACCTGAGCCGAAGGCAGACGCTTAACCATCTGAGCCACCCAGGTGCCCAATACTACTGATGTTTATAAAAAGAAATGGACATTGGTACATTCGGAGGAACCTGGGCAATGAGGGGGAACAACAGCTAAAACACAGCAAAGAAGAACAACACGACCACTGTTATTTTTTTAGGACTTAAGTTTCTGTTATCTTGTATCAGCACAAGAGGATGAATACACAGGGGTCTAGAAGTTATGGTTGGACTTGAGATCGGTTAAGTCATCCAAATATAAAAAATAACAAATGAAACTGTTTCCCTATACATAGTATTCCATACAGTTGATGACACAGTAGACACATATGAACCCTAATCCATGGTCATAATTATTTCAAGAACAGTAACAGTAGCTGTTAACTGTGCATTTACTATGTGCCAGGCACTGTGCTCTGTGACAGACAGGTATTCTCTCCCTTGATCCTTACCACAACCCATGAAAGACATTCTGGCTTCTGTCTTTCTGCTTCTCTTGATCCCACAGAGGGCTGTCCCGAAAACAAGCAGATGCACGCTGGCATTCAAACAGGCAGGAACTGAGGCCTCCGGCCAACAACTGTATGAGTGAGCCATCTTTTTTTTTTTTTTTTTTTTTAAGATTTTATTTATTTATTTTGAGAGAGAGAGAATGAGAGAGAACGCATGAGAGGGGGGAGGGTCAGAGGAGGAAGCAGACTCCCTGCCGAGCAGGGAGCCCGATGCGGGACTCGATCCCGGGACTCCAGGATCATGACCTGAGCCGAAGGCAGTCGCTTAACCGAATGAGCCACCCAGGCGCCCTGAGTGAGCCATCTTGAAAATGAACCCTGTGGTCCATTCAGCCTTCAAATGGCTCCCCCAATCCGCAACTTCACCACATCTCATGAGAGCCCTAGGCCACACCACCCACAGAAGCTGCTCCAAGATTCCCGACTTACTCTTCACATAATAAACGTTTGTCATTCTAAGCTGTTAAGTTTTGAGGAAATGTGTCATACAATAATAGAGAACAGTACAACTGCCCAATCCAGAAACCACAGACACAGGAAGCCTGAAGGTCCTCCACATGAAGAAGCTGGAGAACAACGGGGATGCCTGGAGAGAGAACGAACTCCCCTTTAGCAGACGTAGGCAAGTGTAGGGAGAAGAAGCGTCGGAGAGATTACAGCAGGGATGTATGTATGGTACCTTTAAGTAACTTCCAACCACCACATCCAACAAATGTAATTGTTCTAAAGTTCTCCTCAATCTAGATTAGATATATAGATATATATAGGTATATATATATATATACTGGTCTCAAAAAAGCCAGAATGGAAGAGTTGATAAACTATAAACAGATAGTTGATAAACTGACTAAAATGTATCCAAAGCCTCCTCATTAGAACTTTGGAAATAATTCAGTATTTTGACAGAGAAAAGTGGTGACACAGGAAGCTTCCCTGAACATTTTCATTTCTACCTCCTACTCTCCCAGACCGCTTGGCTCACCTTCCCAGCTGATATCCAACAAATGTTTATCTCAGTGAACCACCCTCCCTCAGTCCTCTCATCCTACCTGCCCCTAAGAAGAGTTCTAGTACAGTTCAA
Organism: Mirounga angustirostris; assembly: GCF_029215605.1. Classification (NCBI taxonomy): domain Eukaryota; kingdom Metazoa; phylum Chordata; class Mammalia; order Carnivora; family Phocidae; genus Mirounga; species Mirounga angustirostris. The sequence continues at coordinate 53,362,078 of NW_026991712.1, read as the reverse complement.
ATGAAGAGAAAGCTGTAGTATAATCTATCTGTTCCCCCGACTGAAATTGAGAAACGAACTCCTAGGGCACTGACTTTTCAACATTCCTAATGTTTACACCAGAAACACACACACACACACAATTTACAATTAAAACTGATTTTTCAGCAAACAACACTCACCATTATAGTGTGTGTGCATAGCATTTTGGTATTATTCTATTTCATTTTTTTTTAAATAACAGCTGGTTAGAATCCATGACTCAATATGGGTCCCAAAATATAGTTTGAAAATATACCCTAAGACATACTCCTGAAATCCTACTTAGAGACAAAATGAAAAAAAAAAAAAAAAAAGACCAAAATAATAAATTCCCCTCAATCTTATGTAAACAAGATTTTCATTTCCCCACATGTATAAAATACACATTAAGGCTTAGGTTTCAACCTAGTCCAGGATGGCCTCAGGCAGTTTCTATTCAAATACAGATAATTACCCAGGCCCTAAAATTCCTCCAGTCCTACAGCTAATGACTGGAAAATCCACAAACAACCCTCCCTAGAATCCCCTTCTCACTCTTTTTTTTTTTTTTTAAGATTTTTTATTTATTTATTTGAGAGAGAGAGAGCACATGAGAGGGGGGAGGGTCAGAGGGAGAAGCAGACCCCCTGCTGAGCAAGGAGCCCGACATGGGACTCGATCCCAGGACTCCAGGATCATGACCTGAGCCGAAGACAGTCGCTTAACCAACTGAGCCACCCAGGCGCCCCCCCTTCTCACTCTTAACCAAGTCTGCCTCAAAGGCAAATTTTCAATCTTGTCAAATTTTTTAAAAGGAAGTTAAGAAGGCCGCAAAATAAAACATCGGCAAAAATCTAGATTTGCCTGGACAGAGACCTATAACACATTTTTTTGTACTTCCACAAAACGGACCACTGGTTGCAGTTAAAAAGAGTAAAATCAATCTGCGGAGGCAGAAAGTAGATTAGCGGTGGCCTAAGGGTGGGAATGCAGAGTGACTGCAAACAGGCACAGGGCTAATGGAAAAGTTCCCAAACTGGATGGTGGTGGTAGTATCACAACTCTGTAAGTTTACTAAAAATTGAATTGTACACTTTAAATAACTGAATTGCAAGGTAATTTGTACGGCAATTATTTATTGTAAATTATATCTCAGTAAAGCTGTTTTTTTTATTTTTTTATTTTTTCAAGATTTTATTTATTTATTTGCCGGGAGGCAGAAGCACGGGGGAGAGGCAGAGGGAGAGGGAGAGGCAAACTCCCTGCTGAGCAGGGAGGCAGCCATGAGGCTGGATCCCAGAGTCCTAGGATCATGCATGACCTGAGCCGAAGGCAGAGGCTTAACCAAGTGAGCCACCCAGGTGCCCCGGTTTTGTTTTGTTTTGTTTTAATTAATAAAGCTGTTTTTTTAAAAAAAGAAAGATTTGGGCGCCTGGGTGGCTCAGATGGTTAAGCGTCTGCCTTCGGCTCAGGTCATGATCTCAGGGTCCTGGGTTCGAGTCCCGCCTCGGGCTCCCTGCTCCTTGGGAGCCTGCTTCTCCCTCTGCCTCTTTCTCTCTCTCTTTCTCTCTGTCTGTCATGAATAAATAAATAAAATCTTTAAAAAAAAAAAAAAGAAAGATTTATCCATCTGTGTTAGATGAGGAAAAACATCCAAGAAGATACATGTTAGATAAAACAAAGTGCAGAATAATGTGTATGACATGTTCCCACTTGCATTTTTAAATGGTTATACATTTACCATTACCGACACTTCTTAAAGGACACCCAAGGAGCTTGATCATAACAGGTGTCTCTGGGAAATGAGTCAAGGCGGAAGAAATTTGATTTTTTTTTCTTTTCAAGAAATTTGATTTTAACCGCATTCCCTTTTGTATTGTTTGAATTCTTTTGCCTTGAGCATATGAAAATAAGTTGGTTAGGAGCCCTCAGAAGGAGGACCCTCACAGTAGTTAATTACGGTGCTAATTAATACTGTCTTTTGAGGAAGGGGCTAGCACTGTCCTTCAGAATTTAAATATTTCTGGGTGCCTGGGTGGCTCAGATGGTTAAGCGTCTGCCTTCGGCTCAGGTCATGATCCCAGGGTCCTGGGATCGAGTCCCGCATCGGGCTCCCTGCTCCTTGGGAGCCTGCTTCTCCCTCTGCCTCTCTCTCTCTCTCTCTGTCTCTCTGTCTCTCATGAATAAATAAATAAAATCTTAAAAAAAAAAAAAAGAATTTAAATATTTCTCAGAAGACAATGTTAAAAAGGTGACGGTCTTGAACAATAAGATACCTAAAGTGACAGAAATCTACCCTGAAACCTCAGTGCACAAAACCCAACAGGAAGATAATTTGAACGACCTTTAAGGAGCAAAATGTGGTTGGTTTCTTAAGTTTTAGTAGTCAGCTTCTGCAGGTGCTGGAACAAAATGGAGTGGTTTCTGCTTCACAATTATACATCTGAAAGGTATTCAATACATTCTGAGCAAACACAAGACCACATGCATCTAGAAAATCGAAAATATACTCAACAAAATTTATTAAAAGTAAAAAGAATACACAAGTGAAAAAACTAGAAATGAACCCAAAGGGCCACTGAACACCATACTCCCAAAGTCTGTAACCAGATCTCTGGTAGCTGCCCAGATCCTGGCCTGGCTTCTGCCTTCTTGCCTCACCTCATCTCTTGGCTTTTGTTCATCTAAGTACCTGATCGAGCTCTTCACCTTGCTACTCAAGGACACAGACACTCCGAAAATTAAGAATCTGTAGCTCCCTGAATCCCCCTCTGCCCCACTTTCCCAAAATGCAGCCATCCTCTGGCCTTAAGCCCACTCCGTCATCACAGGGCTTCCTGATTCCGAAGGCCAAGGTCACCAGAATTTGGACCACAAAATACTAGCATTCCCAACTTCACACCCAAGACACATCTAACCTGCATCCAAGATTACTTGTGGCCCCTTCCCACCCAGATCCTCACTTGCTTGTGGAGCATCTTCTTCTTCCTCCCTCCGAAGCCATGCCTGACAAACATCCACCAGCAGGGCCAATCTTGCCACAAGCCCCCCAACTACCAACCAAACCCCCCACTCTGCCCCTCCCTGCAGAGCTCGCCCCCTGGAGTTTTACCCCCACCACTACAGCCCCTTTTTCTATCCTCATCTCATGGTGCTACTTGGATGATCTCAACTACACTATTCAACATTCAGTCACCTATATGTACACACCTGCTCTGTCCGGGACACTGACAGGGAGGGAGGAAACGATGGAATTTTTGTAGACAACATTTTTTTTTTTTTAAGATTTTATTTATTTATTTGAGACAGAGAGAATGAGAGACAGAGAGCATGAGAGGGAGGAGGGTCAGAGGGAGAAGCAGACTCCCTGCCGAGCAGGGAGCACGATGCGGGACTCGATCCAGGGACTCCAGGATCATGACCTGAGCCGAAGGCAGTCGCTTAACCAACTGAGCCACCCAGGCGCCCCTTGTAGACAACATTTAAGGACAGTGTTTTGTTTTTTAATAGCAGCTTCACTGACACAAACTTCGCATACAATAAAAACCACACTTTTTAACATTTTTCATATACTCACAGTTGTGAAACCATTACTACAATTTAATTTTAGAACTTTTCATTGCCCCAAAAGAAGTCTCATACCTATTAGCATCTAGAGTAGTGTTTTTGTGGGAAAAAAAATTTTTTTTTTTAGTTTCAGACTTGCAAACTTTTAGAACATTTAAAGTGATAAGGCGCTCATGTTATCCAAACACTGTATAGTATGTGATCTAGATTAATACAGTTAATAATTACCCACTGTTGGGGCCATGCAGTTTAAAGGACAGAGGTAAAGTTTTCCCTTGGGGGAAAAATTCAGCACAACTATTAAGATAACAAGCAACAATAAAGAGCAGTTTGTATCTGGAAAGCGCCTCATGGCTTTTAAATGCACTCAAATACAATGGTTTTTTTCTAAGCCTCTAGACAGGCATACAGAGCATTTACAAGAAGGAGCCTGAAGTTCAGGGACACGTGCCTGACCCACCCAGTCACCTAGGCGGGTCCCCCAGCCCAGCTCTTCTGACCCTCCGTCTTTTTCCTGGACCCGCACTTTCTCACTATTCCGTCACGGGAGAAGTACACAAGCAGCTCGATGAGAAGGCTGTGTGTTACCATTAAGCAATTCCAATTTCATATCTGAATGGAAAAAGAAAAGAAAAGAAGCCTATTTATGTTCTCCGCACAACAAAACATGCCTTTGTTTTACGCAAAGGCCCTGGAGATTTTGTCAGCACTGGTCCAGCTGTGACACACGGACACTGATTCAAAGGCCTGGGTAAATGTTCTTTGTTTAGTGGAGAGAACGTGAGCCCTCTCTAAACCCAAATCCTAGGTTCCCCTGAGGTCACCCTCAGAGTTGGTAATGGAACCTGACTGACAAGAAGTACCTGTGCCTTGCTCAACGGTTGCGAAGACAGGTTAGAGTTAGAATATTTTAATTAAAATGAGGTAAATTCTAATTACTTAACAGCTGTCTCCAGAATAACATCGTTTCTTATTCACCAAGCGCTTATTATAGCCTGAACCATTGGGAACACCCGGCTCCACCTTGTTAACCAGAGAAAACAGCTCACCTTTTCCGGGAACATTAACTCTTTTTTTCAGAAAATAAGGTAGTATTCAGTGGGTTTACTCATTAGTCACTAAGCCTTTAATGGCCTTGAAGGGATTAACGAATTCTGAAAAGTAATCTATTGTGGGTAACGATGGTGAAGGTTCCCCCTATAGTTACAGAAAACCACCTCAGTGCAGGACACAGAACATTGATGCTCAGTTAGATAACACACACACACACACACACACACACTTCCCCACAGGTACTCTATTTTTATATGCACTGGTTACATATGGTAACAAATTTTATACGACATAAATAAAATGGTTAGTGCTCCGTACTCAAAGAAATTAAACATTTCTGGGGCGCCTGGGTGGCTCAGTTGGTTAAGCAACTGCCTTCGGCTCAGGTCATGATCCTGGAGTCCCTGGATCGAGTCCCGCATGGGGCTCCCTGCTCAGCAGGGAGTCTGCTTCTCCCTCTGACCCTCCCCCCTCTCATGTGCTCTCTCTCTCATTCTCTCTGTCAAATAAAATAAATAAAATCTTTAAAAAAAAAAAAAAGAAATTAAACCATTTCTATCATCCGCCATTCTTCCTCAAAAATAGAAAAAAGTTGGAGGGGTCAACACTATCAAACCAACTAGTGAAATTTCCTCAAATTTAACCTTAAAATCCAGTATTCATTACAGGTTCTCTCATCCTGGCAGGAAGAATAAACCAATAAAGAGATTAACAGCAGTCCACAGCATTATAAGGTGCCGATGAACCACACCACCTCACCTCAATGTGAGCAACACCTGGACCATTTCCTTCAAACACAAACCCCACCTCTCCAACAAATCTGACTCTGCTTCCCACTAGCAATAACCTCTGAACTCTCATATTTATAACTCATACCTCTGTACGCATTTTGCCTTCCACCTGGGATCATACATACAAAATATAACTCCTACTAGACTAAGCTGTTTGAAGGTTAATTCCACATCACATTCAATCTCATGGAATTCACACCACATCAACATCAACTTCACCTCCCAGATATCACTCCTCATTGCCTAAGTTCCAGGTACAGAGGCTCTGCACCTTTTCCACACACACATTACACACCAGGTCATCTCTATGGTGACCCACAAGATGGCCTCCAAGACGGCTTCACTGATTGCTGGAAGTCACACACCTGTACCCGGGACAATCTGTACGACCAATAAAATACAGCTCTTGGGTTCTCTCTCTGTAGGATCGATGAAAATTAGGTCATTGGCAGCCTTATGGAAAGGCCCATGGAGTAAGAAACTGATACCTCCTGCCAAAGACTACCCAAGTCAAGCTTTGAGATGACTAACGCTCCAGCCAACGGCTTTACTGCAAACCCATGAGAGACCCTGAGCCAGAACTATGTAGCTAGCCAGTCTCAGATTCCTGGCCTTCAGAAACTGTGTAAGGTAACAAATGTTTGGTTTTTTTTTTTAAGCTGCTAAGTTTTAGGATAATATGTTAGGCAACAAAAAAATATATATGAATTTGTTACCATATGTAAGGCAATCTCCATATCACCTTTATCTAGAATATTCTTTCCTAAGCTGACCTATCAAAATTCTAAAGCTTGAGATCCAGTGGGGCTTATCTTTTGTGAAAATGCTTTGGATTCTCCCTCACCAGAATTACTTACTCCTTTCCCTTAATTCAAATTGTGTGAGTCACTTTAACAATGAGGTCAGTCCGTCTTATGGTACAGTGAAGGCTCAGAGGCCTGCATCCCAGACAAGCCATTAGCTCCCCAAGGCACAGATTAGGTCTCCATCTTCTCATTAACACCAGTCTGGCCTAGTCAAATCAAGGATTCTCAGCCATCCCACATCTGTGTACAGAAAAAACTAGGGAGTGATATTACTGGCCATTAGTTAGGGTTGGGCTGATCCCCAGTAATAAAAACTTGATTAACTGTGGAGAGGGCCTGCTGTAGTCAGGGACCACGTTTGGAAAATGGGGAGAGTCAGAGAAAGAGGAAAAAGGAAAAAAAAAACAAAAAACAAAAAACAGACTGGTCCCGGGCAGAACTTTCCCTACCCCTACACTTTCTCTTATAACCCCTCCAGAAGAGAATGGAGGAGGAGGAATCATTGACGGAATTGATGGAAACATGCGTTCACACATTCACAGAGGAAATGAGATAAAGCAGGTGGTTCAGGAGTCAACTGAACACCACCCCCCAAGTCAGCTGCAATGACTCCCAGCAGCTGATGGCAGTGGTCACAGAGCACAAACTGATCTGGATTGTATCTTGATTCCACATTTAGGAACCATAAGACCAAGGAACGAAGCATCCACTTCTTGGGCCTTCACATTTCCCACCTGCAAATTACTGTAACTTACTAAGGCAGCTTTTGAAAGGACTAAATGAGACAATGTACAAGTTCATGTGAAACATCTAGAAGGCTGCTTGGTATCTCATTCCCTTCTCTTCCCCTCACCGGAGCCAGCCTTCAGGAGCTGTGCCCCAAATAGGAGGGTCTAAACCCTAACACGAGGACCCAAAGTCAAGTCATCTCTATTTGCCTTTGTTGCTATAATTCCCAAAAGAGGCTCTAGGTGGGGCACCTGGGTGGCTCAGTCAGTTAAGCAGCCAACTCTAGCTTTCAGCAGGTCATGATCTCGGGATCCTGGGATCCAGGCCCACATCAGGCTCCACACTCAAGAGGGGAATCTGCCTGAGGATTCTACCCATCCCCCCACCAGCTCCATCTGCCCCTTCCCCTGCTCACACTCTCTCTCTAAAATAAATAAATAAATCTTAAAAAAAAAAAAAAAGAGGCTCTAGGGTTGGAAAGACAACCTTCAAATTCACTTATATACCATATACAGCTCCAATTTAAGAGTTTGGTTACTTTGGGGACTCCTGGGTGGCTCAGTTGGTTAAGTGTCTGCCCTCAGCTCAGGTCATGATCTCAGGGTCCTAGGACTGAGCCCCACATCAGGCTCCCTGCTCGGCGGGGAGTCTGCTTCTCCCTCTGCCTCTTCCCCCTGGCTTGTTCTCTCAAATAAATGAATAAAGTCTTAAAAAAAAAAAAAAAAAGGTTTGGTTATTTCTGGAACACACATCCCCCCCTTTGAACTCATTAAAACTTAGCAACAGGCCACCCATAAGCACAGTCCAGACTAATTCTTTTTTTTTTTTTAAAGATTTTATTTATTTATTTGACAGAGAGAGACACAGTGAGAGAGGGAACACAAGCAGGGGGAGTGGGAGAGGGAGAAGCAGGCCTCCCGCCGAGCAGGGAGCCTGATGTGGGGCTCGATCCCAGGACCCTGGGATCATGACCTGAGCCGAAGGCAGGCGCTTAACGACTGAGCCACCCAGGTGCCCCCAGGCTAATTCTTTTTTTTCAGCTTCATAGTTAGCAATGTCTGCCACATTAAAAACAACCAACTGATCAATCAACCAAAAATTATCATTTCTAGAATTTACAGGTATCACAAAAACCTACGCTAGGGACTAAGAGTATATAAAGATTAATAAACCTACTGAAGATTGGATAGTTCCACTTTCAACATGAAGTACACGTGTTAAATGTTTATTAAGATTCTAATACATTCCACCGTATTAAGCACCAGAGCAGACAAAAAAACAAAACACTTTTCAAAAAAATGTTATTTATGCTCTCATTCATGAAACATACATATTAAATTTTTAAACAATCATAAAAGTCACAGTTTATTTGCAGACTACTCTGTAAGGTGAATTCCATGGAAAAGACTCCAATATTTAAGTTATATATAACAAATTCTGTAATTAGCTTTAAAGAAACAAGTTCAAGGAACGGTCAGAACCAACCAGGTCATTTATGTTTCTTCAAATGAAAATAATCCTTGTCAGGCAAACGTTTTGTGTAGTATTTTGTCCTTTTCTCTATTATGAAGAATATCATGATAACAATACAAATAATTAGTAACTAAATTACATCCTAATTTTACCAACATACAAGGTTAGGATTCTGCAACATGGAAGCCAAATTCCAAGTAAAATAAGGACTTTAAAAAATACTGAACAGTAAAAAACAGCAGACATTTTACAATATGGGAAACCATAAAGAAACTGATCAATACTCATCAGAACCAACAGGGCTCTTCAAGCTCACTGAGGTTCACTGACCCTCCACTCCTGCTCCCCTTCCTGAAAGGTCTACAGTGTCCTTGTCACACAGCTGAGACCAGCACGAGCTTTTCCATAGCAACTGCAGCAAGCCCCTTAGCACTAGCAAAAGCCTCAGATGCCTCCCCTTATATTAAATATTTATTAGGTTTCAAGATAGTGGTCTTGGGGGGAAGTTTACAGGATGCACACATGGTTTAGAGCCTATTGCCCTTTCTTCAAAATACCTTTTCTATCAGGTTCACTGAAATAAACCCACAACTGGTTCCTTGAGGCTGTGGAACTGCCTTCCACATGGTGTTCAGTGCCCGTTTTAATCAAACCGAAGGGTTTTCAATTTTTTTAGGTCATCTAAATCCCTTCAGCATCTCATCCAGTAAGTCGTAACAGAAAAAAAAAATCTAATAAAGCACTATTATCTATTTAAAACCTAATAAGCCCCTTAGATCTTGGTTGTTTGGAAAGAATTAACACCGTAATGACTTACTCTGTGGGTTACTTTTTAATTTGTTTCCACACATCACATGAGGTTCCAAAGGTACAACTGTCTTAGGCTCTGCTGAAGTTCTCCTGGAGGAGGAGGACGAGGTTCACTCTATTCTGGGGGAGCCCTGCTGTTAAAATCAGCACAAATGTTGTCATCATTTATTGGGTATTTTCACATCCCAGAACAGAAAAGCACAAAAGTAAGTAATAGGTAACTCGGGTGTCCTCACAACAGAGTTTCTTGGCTTTAAAAGGAGATGCTCCCAAGAAGCTCAGAGATACAACAGCAACCTTGTTTAAGCACAGCTTGTAGCCAAAAGTGACCGATCTAAGTAGATCTGGACGGCAAGTGATCTCTGAGCACACATGGCAGTTGTCATCACACACAAATCTGAACACATTTTCAACGCAAAGCAGTTTGCAAAGTATAGACGAAGCAGGACTCTCCAGGAGCTGCTGAAACGCAAGAACTCCTTCCTCTGCTTCTTTTATCTAGAACCTTGCTCAATGCCTGGCACCCAGCACGTGCTCAAAGACTGAGGACAAGGGACCAAGGATCCTAAGAATTTTTCTCCTTCAGGAGAGCTGCCCAGTAGAGGACCACCCCCACGTCCAGCAGTCACTTTGGGGAGCACCAGCAGCAGCATGGGAAACTAGGAAAACCTCACGCACGCATCACATTTTTTTTTTTTTTTTTTTTTTTTTTTTTTTTTTTTTTTAAATATTTTACTTATTTATTTGAAAGAGAGAGACAGAACACAACCAGGGGGAGAGGGAGAAACAGGCTTCCCACCGAGCAGAGAGCCCGACATGGGGCTCGATCCCAGGACCCCGGGACCATGGCCCGAGCCGAAGGCAGACACCCAACCATCTGAGCCACCCAGGCGCCCCAACATCACATTTTTTTACTCAAGAAATGGCAGGTCCCTCTCTCTCTCTCTCTATATATATATACACTAGGATCACTCCAGACTAATCAGTATTTTCAATTGCCAGAGACAAAGGAGAAAAAAAAAATTTTTTTTGAAACTGAACTTAAAAGTAAATGTCCTTTACTCTCAGATTATGTCCTCCCTGATTTGAGAGGGGGTGTTAAAAATCGCATATTTATAAAGAAGATGGTGGGGCTTTATGTTGGTTGATTTTAACGATTTGGCAGAACAAGGAACTGACAACTCAGCGTGAGCTCCCCACCCCTAATTTTAATTTTACCCATCAAACGTATTAGCAATGGTAGTGCTGAGATGTAACACCCACTTACCCTGCCACCACCTAACTATGACTGCAGCCCCACATGACACCTGCCAGACTCACGCAACACATATCACTGCCCAGGGCAAAACAGGAAAAGAGGAATAACTGGTTTAGAAAGTGGAGGACGCAAGAAATGCTACATTTGGTTATCAATATGTAGAGTCTGACAGGAGGGAAGAACATCCAGAATGGAGAAGTCTAACAACGACTTCACATAAAAAGACACCTTTGGACTTATATCCTCTAGAAACTTGACATAAGTGAGCCATTGTTACTGAGGGCAATTCTCATCCATCGAGTGTACTGAGAGCGGAAAAAACAGTTAAGTATCAGTTTTAGGAAGTCTACAAAAAATGAAAAAAGACTGGCCAGCAGCCCAAAGCCCATTTCAGGCTGAATTTCCAAAGAACCCAATCAGCACATTTTTACAACTTTCCTAGCAACTCTGGTTTAGGCCCAGCTTAGGAGGATAATAAAACAAATTACTCAGGGCTAGGTGTTAATGTGGTGAACATCATAAAGAGTCAGGGTGACATTACCAATCAGAACAAAACTAAAATAAAATATATACATGCTCAGCAATTTCACTTCTCCATATTACCCTAGGCCAACATGCTTGCCTAAAGGAGGAATAAACAAAGATATTCAGTGCAGCATTTATTTATAACAGTTTTTAAAAATACTGTAAAGAACCGGGCGCCTGGGTGGCTCAGTTGGGTAAGCGACTGCCTTCGGCTCAGGTCATGATCCCGGAGTCCCTGGATCGAGTCCCGCATCGGGCTCCCTGCTCGGCAGGGAGTCTGCTTCTCCCTCTGACCCTCCCCCCTCTCATGTACTCTCTCTCATTCTCTCTCTCACAAATAAATAAATAAAATCTTTAAAAAAAAAAAAATACTGTAAAGAACCAAAATGCCCATTAACAGAATTTAAATTAAAGCATATTTATACTACTCTGAAACACTGTGCAGCAGTTAAAAAGAATGAAATGATCATGGGGTGCCTGGGTGGCTCAGTCGGTTAAGCGTCCAACTCTTGATTTCAGCTCAGGTCATGATCCCAGAATCGTGAGATTGAGCCCCACATAGGGCTCTGCACTGAGCTGAGCATGGAACCTGCTTAAGATTCTCTCTCGCCCTCTCCCTCTGCCCTGTCCTCCTCCCCAACTCTCTCTTAAAAAAAAAAAAATTACTATTTGAAAGCTCTCCTAAGACAGCCAGATGAAAAATACAGAAGTGCATATAGTATGAGAGTATTTGCCTTTTTGAAAGTCACACAATAGGCAAAAATCAATTCTAGGAGTGCTCCCAATGTGTGGTCCCAGAACCAGAGCATTGACATCACCTGGGAACTTGCTAAAAATGCAAATTCTCAGGCCCCACCCCAGACCACTGAATCAGCAATCTGCATAAAGCAGTATGTTTGAACAAGTCCTTGGATGCAAGCAAAAGCTTGAGAACTGCTGGTCTACACAGACCTGTATTCAGGTCCCTAAAAAAAGGACAGGACTGTCACCAACTGAGGTCTCTGAGCAAATATCTTTATCTATATTCTCTCACTCTCCTCCCTGCCTTTTTTTGACAAGGAGAGTGTATTCAGGCATCACTCTCATAAATTAAAAGTAACTTTTTTTAGATACTACAGATATTAGGAGGGGACTAGAGGAATGGTTAGCCATGCAATTACGGTAGAGGAAAAGCTGATGGAATAGGAGAATGGAGGTTCCCTGTGAGCTACTGAAAGGTTGGAGGTCACAAAAATCATGAAAAACAAGCCAAGTAGGAATTTTACTTCAGAACTCTCACTAGTGTCTCAGTGAGTTCAGCTGATCTCAGAGCGTGCGCAACAGTCAACTCCTGTACGCTGGACAGCCACCTACCAAAGAATAAAAAAAGAATAATGCAGACATTGTTTTGGAAAAGCTAAAGTGTCACAAAGTCTTTTGTTGTCCTGTTTTGTTGATTCCTTAGCCCTACACACTGCAGGGGCCAATGCTGCTCCCAGCCGACACTGTCATCTTGTATTTGCTGGGGCTGTTTGCCTGGACAGCAGGGAAAAGGAGACAGAAAAGAGGGCTTTGAAATCTAAGTAACAAATGTTAGGGACAAATGATAGTAGCCACTATCCCTCGAAGCCTTGACATCTCCTTTCCAGGTTGCGGGGCCTAGAAATGCATAAACTCTCTCTCTCTCTCTCTCTCTCACACATACACACACACACACCTGTATTTTATTTCTCATTAACTTCACAGAAGTAAAATCAACCATTACTGCCAATATTTATGAACATAAACGCACAAAGGTAGTCTGGAATCCACTTTAAAATAAGGTAATGGAAACCTGTAATATAAAAATAGGATCAGCTATACTTAATTTTCAGCTGAGAGATGTCAGTAAGAGATAACCTTTTAATCTCCCTATTATTGCTACAAGTCATGTTCCAAACTAGGAATAAAAATATGTGGTATTTTATAAAGAATTATGAATTTTCCACTTCTAAATTTTTTAAGTGAGAATACAGCTGATCTGATGTCAAAAATGCAGGCCTCACCCTTGACACACATCCTAGAACAGCTTAAAAAGCCAACATCTAAAACAGCCTAGATATCCTTACCTTAACTTTGCGATAAGAGATCAAGAAGAAGTTTCACTCTCTATAGCAAGTACTCTTCAGTTTCACTGAAGAGAAAAAGCAAAATAAGAGTACATTCTCACTCCTGGGTTTTGGGAACATCAGCTTCTTCAGTTTCAAGCTTTATTCTCTTGGATATTGCGAGATCATCACAACCCACTTGTTCTTTGACACAAGCAGAACCCCATGCTCAAAGTGACTGCAGGCCTACAAAGAAACAGCTGTGTGCCATTCAATTATCTGGGCCATGCTTCTCCATGGTACAGAGAAAAATCATCCCTTTTTAGCCTGAAAGCAAGCACAGTTTTCCTTCTCATCTCCCACCATTCAGCCAATTTTTCTTCCTTTAACAAGACCAAATTTTTAGCTACATCCATTTAGAAGCTTGTGTCCTTTACCTAGAGAAGATGAAACAAAAAGTTATAGCCTCATATAACAGAAATATCCAGTTTTTTAAAAAGAAAAGATTTAGCACTACATCAAAAGTAATAAAGAAAAACATGATTTACCTCTAAAGAGAACAGATTTAAAACTTGAGAAAAAGACCACAGTGTAAGGTGTAAGTTATATGAAGAGATCATTTTGTAACATGCCCCCACTGTAACAGATCTATTCCTAAATGAGTTAGGAAGCCAGTTAAAAGCCAGACGGGGTAGAATGGCCTTCAAGGCCTGAGCACTGACCGATAAGCAGCCTGCAATATAAACAAGAGCCCTGCACCTCTCTGTTACTTTAACAGAATGCTGCAACCCTGGGAGGCCTCTCCCTTCCTGGGGCACCTTCTAGAACAGACATTCCTGAATACTCAGGAACCTGCCTCTACCTCCCCCACTGCTGCACACCTCAGAAGCAGGTCAATCCTGAACATGTTTTTCCTTCCCCACTCCCCGCTCCAGCTCCATCCGGAGATGAGGGGCCAGCCTTGACCTTGGGGGGGGAGGAGGGCGGGAGGACCAGGCCAGCCTGCAACAGTGACTGACAGAATCACGCGGGCGGAAGCCAACCGCCCCTGGGCTGCCATGAAGCCACCGAAGGCAGCTGCAGCTCCCGGTCAAGGTCCGAAATGCTCCCTTCCTCAACACCCACACCCCCCCAACACCAACTGCATTTAATATCCAAAACTGTGACTGGCAAATCCAGCTTTAAAGAAGATCTCTTCTGTGAAAGAAGTCAGGCACAAGCAGGTCTCGGGTTCCCTTTGAACAGAGGAAACTTGATATCCTGAAGGCCTGCCAAAGAAAGCAGCCTGTGTTTCGAGTCCATGCTTGTGATTAAGAACCTGAATAGTGACTGGACAGGGTGTGTGCAGGGGAGAGGGGGGAGGGCAAGCGGACAAATGTTAGTGAATACAGGAAATGAGGTCTGTACTTAGGTTTTTACTTTCATTAAAATGTGCTTATGTTTCCCGTAGTATATGTGTCCCTTAATTAACAGGTATTTTCAAAGAAAGGATGATGCTGGGACACAGACAAATCAATGTGGGAGAAGGGTGCTGAAGATGACAGGGATCTCTAGGCCTTTTTACTTAAAAGAAATGTTTTACTGCTTTGCTTTTACACATTTTCACCTACTAAGATGATGTTTAATTTATGGGGGAAAAAATGGTGAAGAATTACTACAAAGCACAAGAAAAGACCAAACACACTAAGTACAGCTGCTTGAACCTCAAGATGCCAGGTCACAGAAGGAAGTGAATGACAGCCGTAGCTGCTTCCCAATAAGCCCCAGGGGGGCTGCCCACTGGCTTCTGCTGGAAGGGAAAAACTAATTCCTCAAAAGGTGTTCCAGCTTCCCCAGGCAGGCCAGACAGGGGTGAGGGGAGTGCTTCGTTTCCAGCACTTCCACATCCCAGCGTGGCCTTCTCCCCAGAACAGCAATCGCCAAGACTGTAACTACAGACCCAAAAGCTCTGCTGGACTGGCATCCAAACATTTCACTCACCCGTGGTGAGCACAAAGATTCGCAGGCAAAATTCCATACGTTGAAATCCTGGTATTATTAAATAAATCTGCATTTTAGCAAAGGTATGTCTGTAACAAATCCATTTAAGATAAGGTCTCTCCGGGCACCTGGGTGGCTCAGTGGGTTAGGCGTCCGACTCTTGGTTTCGGCTCAGGTCATGGTCTCAGGGTCCTGGGATGGAGGCCTGGATCGGGCTCCCCACTCAGCGAGGAGTCTGCTTGAGATGCTCTCTCCCCTTCTCCCCTCCCGGGAGTGCACACTCTCTCTAAGTAAATAAATTAATTAAAGTAAAATAAAATAAGGTCTTTCTACATGATTGAGAGGTGGTAAAATACTGTAAACTATAGGATATTGGGTAGTTCTTTAAGCCCCCCACACTTCACACTCCCTCACTGGTTAAGATGGGAAAGGAAGAGTACATCTGAGCAGAGCTAAAGGGAGGCTCAAATAAGGCATTTGCTGCCCTGACTTGCTTGGCTGGGGCCAGGACCAGGGGTGCACTGAATAGATTGTGAGCATCACTGCCAAATAAAATTCCTCCTTCCCACTCGATACAGGTTGAAAAGAACTAAGAATTTCAAATTCTTCCAAAGCTAAAAGGCCCAAACCATCCGCATCTCACCTTCTGCATGCTTCCAATCACCTTTCTGACCTCTAAAGAAAAGGGCAGAACTACCACATTCTCTGTGGCGGGGCGCACCGTGAAGGGCCCAGTAACATTTTTCTTTTGTTCAGCATAGAAAATACAGATGTGAGGTAGTGGTATTAATGGGAAAATGAACACACATTAAAAACTCCCCAATGGGGCACCTGGGGGGCTTAGTCGATTGAGTATCCCGGCTCCTGATCTCAGCTCAGGTCTTGATCTCAGGGTCATGAGTTCAAGTCCCACACTGGGCTCCACGCTGGGTATGGAGCCTACTTAAAAAATTTCCCCAAACTGCCTTTTATTGCCAAAAGCAAAAGAGTGACTGGGTGAACAGGACCCGGGGTCAAGAGAAGCAGGAGAGTTCTCAGAGTGCCTGGGGGCTCCTGTTACAGTGCCACGTGGGCAAACGTGGGTGAAAGCCCCCGGGAGCCCAGATGGGAGGGGCCACCCACCCCACAGCCTCTTCCTCAGCTCAGGGAGCTGGAGCACTTGCTGGTAGCCAACATGTCTCATGTTTGGTGGCCAGTCCAAGGTGGAAGTGACAATGTGACAAATGCCCATACCCTGGAATGGCACAGGATTAGAACCGCAAATGAACAACCACTTCCCTCAATTCCTTTAATTGATAAAGAAAAATCAAAAGTTCCTCTTCATCTTCCAGTAAATTTTAAAAATTATGCAGCCTCTAAGTGTTTCTGCTTTGCCGAGCATCCATACAGAGACCCAAAGAGTTAAAAAGTGTGAGTTTTGAAAATGCCCAATTAATGATTTGAAATTTTTTCTAAGCTTTGAATCATTACACATGCCAAAAAGAGAGAAAGACCTATAAGTTAACGTCACAAAAGCAATGAAATTAATTAATAATAAATGAACAAACTAGGAAATCTGTTTCTCGGGGGTTTTTTATTTCCACAGGAAAAAAGCTAACACTAATAGGAAACATAAAATATCTTGAATAAATCCCTTAAGTAAAAGCAAAATAAAAAGAACAAGAACAAAAAAATTCTTGAGTTCCATTTTATGGCCCTAAATAGGGAAAGATAAAAAGAGAAGACGAAAATGGAAATTCGGTGGAGAAGAAAGACAGGAAAGGAGAGAAAAGCTAAAGGGCGGGGGAAGAGCAAAGCTGGATGACAGACCCACAGAAAAATGCAGCATGCCAAGAGAAAACTGAGAGGAGCTGAAAGACAGATGTGTGATTTGAGGTTTACGCTTCACTTTGGATTTTAGGGAATTATCAAAGTTATCCAGTGCACTTTGAAAAGTTGGTTGTTTCAGCAGAGTTCACTGCTTTTCAAACTTAACAGCTACAGTTGCCATTATAAATAGAATAATCAGACTAGGAAAACGTCATCAGACCAACTGCAGTGACCAAAGCCCCAGCCAGAGGCAAACCAGCAAAACAGCAAGAGTCCCAGGGCTGGAGTCCCTTCTGGAGGTTAAAAAGAGGAAATTTGAGAACGGATTATAATTCTGGGAAAAATAAAAGCCCCTAAACCAAGAGAAACCTGTTATGTTATCTTTACTATTAGTCCAAATTTTCATTTAATCCCTGAAGCAATGAGCAATCCATTTAAAAATCACCGGAAGAACCGATTGAAAGGTATGGTTTCCCTTCCAACAACGATCCGAGAGAAATAACTGATGGACTCCAGTTTGGGACCTGCCACTCTGGACTGAAAATCGTTTCTTAAGAGAACCTGGGTGAGAATATTTGACAAATCCAGACATGCTGCACACATGAATCCCATAGCTGAGACACAAACTTCAGGTTTGTGAGCACTCACAACTTCAGGTTTGCCCTGAGAAATCACCAGTTTAAAAAAAATCATCATCATCATCATCATCAGGATTTGGCTCAAATGTAACCTCCAGGCAAAATTGCTTCTCTGGCTCTCAAACCACCCAGAGAATGTGTAATACTACACTTTCATTTTGCAAATATTTAGTAAGTACTTCTTCTCTGCAAGGCTGTTACCATTAAAGTGAATTATTGCTCACAGACTTGAGCTCCTTGAAGGTCAAACTCTAGGATATGACTATTAAAATACACTTTGCATTAAAAGCATCTTAACTAAAACCAGTGATATACAGAGTAACAGCTAAGCCAGTTACTCTCCCCCGCCTCTGGTTTCTTCCCTCATTTTACAAATGCGCACAAAGGTCAAGCTACCACCCCCTCTGTGCTCAAAAACAAAAACCAACACTCAATACAGGCAAGCAAAGCCCACCCCACCCCAACCCACGGAGCCTGAATCTCTCAGCATTACCGACCATGGGTAGTCAAGCACAGGCCAATATCTACTCTTTCCGCCCAATCCCCTTGGCCTCTCCACAGACCTTGAAAGTTGAACTCCCTGTGGCTTAACTCACCTTCCTCTCCCAGCCCTGAAATGTTCAACATCCAAGTTCTGCTCTCCTTTTACTCCACATTTTTTTCCTGGACCATCTCAGCAACTTAATAGCTTCCAATATCACATGTCTCCCAAACCTCGATATCCTGCCCCACTCCTTCTCTTAGAGATCCGTATTTCACTCCCAAACCTACCCACATAAACGTCCCAGGAGAACTGGGTAGTGGTTTTAAAACACGTGCACACAGTCACGGACACTCTTCCCACCAAAAGTGGAGTCTCACCTCCCTCTCCTTGAATATGTGCTGGCCTTCGAGGCACATTTCTAACAGAATGTGGAGGAGGTGATGCCCGAGGCTAAGTCATAAAAAGCCACACAGCTTCTGCCTGCCTCTCTCTTAGGAGTCACACCTTGGGAGCCCGTAGGCAACACGTAAGAAGGCAGGGTCTACGGCACAGCCTCTGGCGAAAAGCAATACTCAACGTAGGCAAGCAAATAACGATCAAACAGGGTTTTTTTTTTTTCTGGAGACCATGCAGATAGAGACGGATGTCGAGAAGCCCCTACTGCTTGGGTCTTCCCAGTACAACTGCCCCTCAAGGGAGTGAGTAAGCCTTCAGATGATCCCCGCCTCATACTTCAAGCCGCCCTGGCTGAGGCTGAGCAGAGACAAGCTGTCCCCACCAAGCCCTGCCCAAATGACAGATCTATGACCATAATAAAGGCTGTTATTTTAAACCACTAGGTTGAGTTTTTTTTTAAGGTTTTTGTTTGTTTGTTTGTTTTTTAAAGATTTTATTTATTTATTTGACAGAGAGAGACATAGTGAGAGAGGGAACACAAGCAGGGGGAGTAGGAGAGGGAGAAGCAGGCTTCCCCGCGGAGCAGGGAGCCCAATGAGGGGGCTCGATCCCAGGACCCCGGGCTCATGACCTGAGCCGAAAGCAAACGTTCAGCTGACTGAGCCACACAGGCACCCCTAAACCACTAGGTTTTAACATGATTTGTTATACAGCTCTGGACAACTGGAAAGACCTCAAATGTGACATACCCCAAACTAAATTCATTATCTCCCTCCCTCATCTGGTCTTCTTTCTAGATTTTCTATCCCAGTTCCTTTTCCATGCAATCTGAAAGTCCTTCTCTACTGTTCTCTACCCTCAGATCCCCCCCACCCCTGACATCTGACACACTGTAACCCAGTGGTCTCTCAGGAACCCAGCACCCCACCTCTGGTGTGAAAATTAATAAAGGGAAACCTCACTAAAATGGGAGTTGGGAGGGTTGGGGGCAGGGGGAACTCTCTTGCGCTACCACTCTCGTAGTTAATTGCAGACCCAACAGGAAGAGACAGGACCTTGCACACAGATACTACTTTACTATTCCAGCAGGAAGAAGGAAGGCTTCCTCCTGCCCCAACAGCCCAGCCAATGAGAGACAGGCCCAGCTCAACCAATGAAAAGCCACTATAACTTAGAACTCCCAGTTTAGGGGCACATAGGTGGCTCAGTCTGTTGAGCATCGGACTCTTGGCTTCAGCTCAGGTCATGATCTCAGGGTGGTAGGATGGAGCCTGGTACAGGACTCTGTGCTCAGGGCAGAGGCTGTTTGAGATTCTTTCCCCTCCCTCTCCCTCTGCTTCTCCCCCTGCTCCCGCGCATGCTCTCTCTCTCTCTCTCTCTCTCTCTAAAATAAATAAATAAAATCTTAAAAAAAAGGAACTTCCAGTTTACTCCAATAGACTTTTTGTTTATGACAGTCTTCCCAGCTTCCCACTTTCTTCTACAAGAGTATTCTTCTTCTTTGTTTGGTGGACTTGCCTGGGGTTTTGCCATAGTTTGCCTGTCCTGGATTGCAATTCTCTGTTATTCCCAAATAAACCCATCTTTTGCTGGTAAAATAACTGGTAGTCTTATTTCTTAAGGTTAACACTGGCTAGGAATACAGTGACACCCTTCACCTGGTTTGCTAGTACCTTCTATTCAACTGCCAAAATAATATTCTAAAACTGAACTCCCGCACACCTAACCACCAACTAATTGCCTACAGAATACAGTCCTGACTCCTGATCCTGACACACAAGACTGTTCACACCACCGCCCCTCCCCCACCTGGGTGACTACCCGAGACTCTGGATCCAGGGACTTCTGAGGATTCACAAACACCTTTTTGCCCTTTCATGCCACAGCACCTTTGCACATGTTGACTCTCCTCCGTAAATTCCCTTCTTCATCCTTCTTTCTCTCCCTGCTTACAAAGAATCCTGCTTAGCCTTCAAGTCCAAGTTCAAAGGTTATGTACTTTGAGAATCTTTTCTGATGACCCAACCGGACTTGCTCACTTCCTCCGCCATCAGTTATGCAAGCCCTTACAACACCCATTTCACTACAGTGACCTAGTCTCTGTTCCTCCGGTCTGGCCTGTGAGCCTGAGGGCAGGCATCCTATCAGGTTTGCCCCCAAATAAATTAAATGTTTAATTTGAACTGGAAACCACTAAGTGAGCCTTTTACAGAAATATCTAATATTCAGTTTCAGAATCAATACTATTCAGCACCTGAGCTGGTCACAGATTTTAACTTAATTTTCTAAGATATCTGGAGTATTATCAGCCTCCAGGAGATGTAGTGACCTATCCAGTGTCTCATAACCAGAAAATGATGAAGCCAAATTTTGAACCCAGATATAACTTCAAGTCCAGCACTCTTTGCCCTAAACATTTACAATCAGTGCTTCGGCACAAGGACAGACACACGGCCATATTCTGGCAAAGATACACCCTTTAGCGCCCCACTCCCATGGCAGCTCCCAGAGCACACTGCTCTTTTGAACCACCCCTTTGAAAGAAAAAAGGAGACTGCATATAACTTTTAGGTAGTATAGTATGTTGTGTAAGGACATGTATTCTGTAGCCAAATATCCCAAATTTAAGACCAAGATGTGTCTGTATCAAAGCTCTGTGCCCCTGGAGAATTTATTCTTCTATCCCTTTACACCTTGTTTCTTCATGTGTAAAGCAGGGATATTAAGAGCACTGCTCATGGGTTTCTTGTGAAGGTATTAGAAAAATGAAACACGAAAAGCATTTAGAACATAACCTGGCACATGAAATACACTCAGCAAACCCTGTCGCTGGTATTAGGAGGAGTAGGAGGAGTATTTCTTAACAGTGACCCAGTAAAAACCCCAGCTGGAAAACTTAGGTAATTATAATGCAGGGCTGAAGCTGTGTCCCTTCAGATTCCAATTTTAATTAGTTGGGGAAAAAAAAAAAAAAACATTTTTAAGAAGTATGAAGTATCCCCAGGGCTTTAAACTGGTTAACAAATGTAGCTTCAATTTTCCTGGGGCTCCCAGTGCTTCTCTTAGAGACAAGAGGTGTGGGACGCAGTTCTTGTACCACTCACCACATCTGGCACATTTTGTACGGGGAAGTCGTGATCAATCAGCCTCTGTTTCCTCGTGTATATAACGAACATGATACCAGTCCTATCACCCAGCAGCATTAAAAGGCTCAAACGAAATAACGTGTAGAAAAATTAATAAGAGTTTTGCAAAAGCCAGGTGGTGGCATCATCACCAACATCATTCTGAGTTCTAATAAGGTGATACACGAACAGTGATATACTCACTCAACACCAAAACAACAGGCTGGTCATCCTTTTGCTAAGTGCCTCAACAGCCAAGATGTTTGCATTTTTCTGCATTTTTTTTTTTCCAGAATTCTCATTCCGGTTAACGAGTAGTATGTACTTTCCACCACTGTCAACATACCCCTTGCCCTTCTCAACTGTATTCAAAGAGAACTTCTACGGGCGCCTGGGTGGCTCAGTTGGTTGGGCGACTGCCTTCGGCTCAGGTCATGATCCTGGAGTCCCGGGATCGAGTCCCGCGTCGGGCTCCCTGCTCGGCAGGGGGTCTGCTTCTCCCTCTGCCCTCTTCCCTCTCGTGCTCTCTGTCTCTCATTCTCTCTCTCTCAAATAAATAAATAAAATTAAAAAAAAAAAAAAAAGAGAACTTCTAAAATGTATTGAGACCATCCATGCCTCCTAAGCTCAGGATACAGTCAAAGCAAATCACTACCTTTGGTAGAACATAGGAAATGCACTTATGAAAGTACTTATCGAGCACTGCCTCCAACATGCTTTAGGGAACAGAACTGTATCCCCACTGCCTCTTCCTCTACCTGTACATGTATGTATACACACAATCCACATAATACTTCAGAAGTAAAGTAACAATTTGGCTTCTCTTTACAGATTTTCAGTGATTTTATATAAAACTATAAGCACATTTGGAACATATATTCTTGTCTTCCTGCCAAACCATTATCCTTCCCAAGTTCTTACCCATTCTATCTAATCCCATCTGACTATCTGTGCTAGAAATCTTTCCGATCAATTATGTACAATACGACAAACATTTATGGAGCGCCTGCTACGTACGCAACTGAATGCTAGGGATACAAATTTAAGAACATTCTTCTGTTCTAGTGACACTTTATTTCTAGCCAAGTACAGGTCCCAGTGGGATAAACTACTATCTCTATTCCTATAGCCCTGTTGATTGCACCATATGTTCCTTTTCACACTACAATGCTTCCAACAATGCTCAGAATACAATGGGTGAAGTCTGATCCTATATATATTTTTTTTTTTAAAGATTTTATTTATTTGACAGAGAGAGACACAGTGAGAGAGGGAACACAAGAAGGGGGAGTGGGAGAGGGAGAAGCAGGCTTCCTGCTGAGCAGGGAGCCCGATGTGGGGCTCAATCCCAGGACCTGGGATCATGACCTGAGCCGAAGGCAGACGCTTAACAACTGAGCCACCCAGGTGCCCCTGAAGTTTGATCCTAATAGTAAACTCCCAATCCAAAATTTTATCAAGGTCACATTTTATATAATTTTTATTTATTTATCTGACAGAGAGACATAGCGAGAGAGGGAACACAAGCAGGGAAGGGAGTGGGAGAGGGAGAAGCAGGCTTCCTGCTGAGCAGGGAGCCTGATGTGGGGCTCGATTTCCAGGACCCCAGGATCATGACCTGAGACGCTTAACAACTGAGCCACCCAGGCGCCCCTTATATAATTTTTTAAACTGACATTTATGTTTGCATAGCTGTAACATGAAATACACCATGCCTATAAGCCCAGGCATGTAAATTAACAGTCCTGACTAAAACCACTATTTTTAGTACTGACTGATTACAAAAGTGTCTTAAGAGAAGACTTAAAGACAGAGAAGGAAGAACTGAAAGCTACTCAGAGCCATGCAAATTACTCCAAAAAAAATGTCCCCTAGAAAATATTTGCTCTTAATACTGTATTTTGTTAGTAAAAACATTATGAAGGTCCAATATAACCAAAATGAAAATAAAAACAGGAAAAATAAATATTTGCCACAAAACACAAAGGTTTAATAAGAGCATGAGGCGGGGATGATGAGAAGGCCAAGACACACCAAGATCCCAAGTGTAAAAAAAGTGAGTAACAATCTCAAGAGGGGAAGAAAAATGGCTAATAATATATATAGCCTCTCTAGTAAATGGAGAAATTTTAAATGAAAAGAGATGGCATTTTCCCCCACAAAGATCGTAATATTTTTTTTATTAAGGCAATGACATCTGTGCAGCAAAGGAAACAACTTACAAGAGTGAAAAGACAACCTACTGAATGGGAGAAATTATGTGCAAACCATATAAAGAACTCCTACAACTTGACAACAGTAACAAAAACAAATAATCCAATCCATAATGGGCAAAGGACTTCAACAGACATTTCTCTAGAGAAGACATACAGATGGCCAACAAGCATATAAAAACATACTCTAGGGGCACCTGGGTGGCTCACTCGTTAAGCATCTGCCTTCAGCTCGGGTCATGATTCCAGGGTCCTGGGACAGAGCCCCAAGTCAGGCTCCCTGCTCAGCGGGAAACCTGCTTCTTCCTCTCCCACTCCCCGTTTGTGTTCCCTCTCTCGCTGTGTCCCTCTCTGTCAAATAAATAAATACAATCTTAAAAAAAAAAAAATACTCTACATCACTCATCATCAGGGAAGTGCAAATCAAAACCACAATGAGCTATCACCTCACACCCATTAGGACAGCCACTATAAAAAAAAAAAAAGTAAGTTAATTAATTAAATAAAAATGAAAACAAAAAAACAATAACAAGTGTTGCTGAGGATGCAGAGAAATAAGAACCCTTTCAACCTCCCCTATCCATTTTTTGCTCCCCTCCTCATGCCTTCCCTTTTCCCTTTAAAACAACTGGTGGGAAGCACCTCGGTGGTTCAGTCAGTTGAGCAACCAACTCTTGGTTTCAGCTCAGATCACGATCTAAGGGTTGTTGTGATCAATCCTTGCATCAGCTCCCTGCAGGGTGGAGCCTGCTTAAGATTCTCTCTCTCTGTCCCCGTCTGCCCCTCCTACCCCTCCCTCAGAAAGAAAGAAAGGAAGGAAGGAAGGAGAAAGAAATCAAGAAAGAAAGAGAAAGAAAGAAAAAGGCAGGGAGAGAGAAAGAGAAAGGGAGGGAGAGAAATGGGGGATAGGGATGGGAACAGGGAGGTAGAGAAGGAGAAGGAGAAAAGCTATGCCAACAGGATTTCTGTTGAATTTTCATCCAAATTGATTCTAATATTCCTTTGGAAATGAAATCTGGCAAGAATAGCTAGGGGAAAAAAATCTAACAATAAAAAGAAAAATAGAGGGGCGCCTGGCTGGCTCAGTTGGTGGAGCATGTGATTCTTGATCTCAGGGTCATGAGTTCAAGCTCCATGATGGGCATGGGACCTACTTAAAAAAAAAAAAAGAAAGAAAGAAAGAAAGAAAAATAGAGTAATCAGGGGAGACAAGCCCTTCCAGGTATTTTTACATATTATGAAGCTACAATAACTTAGTTTAGTTGCTGGGAATGCACAGATAGATCAATGGAAAAGAAAATAGAAATTTAGTATATGACAACAGCAGTATTTCAAATCAGTAGAGGAATAATCCATTATTCAGTGACTGGTATTGGGCAACTGAGTAGCCAATGGGGGGGGGGTTAAGATTCATACCTCGCACTTTTTATCAAAATAAACTCCAGATGGATGAAAGATTTAAATGTAAAAAATAAAACCATAAAAACAGAAACTCAAAGTGAGGATGGCATTTCTAGGAATGATTCAAAAGCTAGAAGCTAAAAATGAAAACAGCCATCCATTAGTATTTCTACTTGGAAAAAAAATCACTATCAAGTCAAAAGAGTGAAGACAAATGAGGGAAAAAATACATTAGCAATTCATATCGCGGACAGAGGGCTACATTCTGCAAATCGAGGGAAAAAAGTACAAAACAGAAATTGGGCAAAGTATATGATCTGACATTTCACAGAATATGAAATATAAATCTTAAACTTACCAAACCACCTTCATATTAAAATATATATATAATAAAACATATGCTAAGGAACCCCTCTTCCCGGTATAGGATAAGCAGAGAGGAAAAAGTGTGACAACACCCAGGCCGAATTATGGAGGGAAGCAGATGCCCACACATCGCTGGTGGAGTAGAACTGGCAGAACGTCTCCCAAGCAGGATTTCGCACTATCCAAACTGAACAGTCACATTCTTCTAAGAATCCTTCCTATAGACATACTGGTACGTTTATCGAATGACTTGCATACAAATGTATTTGCTGCAGATTTGTTTTAGAAGCAACATATCAGGGGAAACCTAAATGGCCATCAAAAAGGGAACAAATCAAATATCACCTTTTATGATACATAACATGGTACACCTACAAACAGCCATTAAAAATGAAGCAGCTCTATACAACATTATGTTGAATAATCTCATATACTGTATTTAAGTGGAGGAAGTCAGGTGCTAAAGGCTTTGTATGCTACAGTTTATATAATATATCCACACACATATATATTCAAATATAAGTGCATGGATACCTACATGCATAGAATCTCTCTGGGTGGAAAGAGTAGAAACTGCTACAAGGGTAGCACTGTTATCCAAGGGAAATAGTCCCCCCCCCCCCCACCCCCGCCCCAGGGGAGACAGGAATGGGAGGAAGATTTACATTTTGCAATCTTTTAGTCCATTTGAATTTTGATCATATGCATTAACTACCTGGTCACAGTAGTCAAAATGATGTTGGAGAAGTATATTTTTAAAATATATTGAGGCTTTTTGTTTTGTTTTGTTTTTCAAAAGGAGTTATAAGGGGCGCCTGGCGCCAGTCGGAAGAGCATGCGACTCGATCTCTGGGTCATGAGTTCGAGCCCCATGTAGGGTGTAGAGATCATTTAAATAAATTAAAAAAACTTTTAAAAAATTTAAAAAGGAGTTATAATATGAAATATTCAATAAGATTATTTTGTGACTTGTTTAAAAGAAAAAATCACCCATAAACCTACTCTGAAAAATCATTATTAGCATATAGGTTTATACCCATCCATATATGTATCTATCCTTTTTCTGTCTGTATTTTCTGATTTTTCTAAAATGAACGATTCACAGCTAACAAAAAGTATTTTTAATTTAAACATTTTTTTAACTTCAACTAAACATTAAATCATTTGATTCCTTGGTTATTTTTCTAATAAAAATACATTGCTAAGATTATGGTTTCTCTACCATATGCAAATAAAATTTGGGAGAGACTTTAACAGTCAACAATTAAAACGGAAATAATGGACCCCAAAGGAAAATAAAATAATCTTAGCCTACAATAAAAGGACTAGAAGCACATAAATTCAGGAGATTTTGCTGTTCTTTTTGGTTTCAAACTGAGAGTATATTTGCTTTTACTGTACGCATGGATTATTCTGTTTTGAGATCCTGCTAAAAGATCACAACCCCTCCTACCACTCAGCTTGTGCCCTAGAGACCAGGCAGGCTGCCGCATAAAAATAAATACAGGAAGTGAATTCCAACAACAAAGACATTAGCACCATATGGAAAGCAAGACTCGACCAAGGAAACCCACAACTGGGGTGGGTCAAACCCTGGGATCTGTGAGCAGACCCTCCATACTGTTATCCATTCATCTCTACCTTTGTTTTACTTTTAAATAAGTGACATCTCACAGTTCTATTATTTCGAAGGCATAATTACAATGCTGAAATTACAGTGACATAGCATTGTGTTACTTTTCTTGCAGCCTTCTCCTCTCCTCTCCCTGAACAAAAAGTTTTGGGGGGGGGGTGTATGTGTGTGTGTGTGTGAATTCAAACACAGATAAAATGCACTAACGGTTAAGGGGACTGCCACTTCAATATGGTGTTAAACTACAGGTTACTACTAACATAAGACACTACTCAAGTATAAATATTGATTCAGCACCATAATAGGCAGCCAGGAGGTTTTTTACACAATGTACGCTCTAGTTAGCATGCCACACTACACTTTCAAAGTAGGAAGCACCAGACACATTCAATGTGCTATGCTGGGTTTCTGGGTAAAAACTCTTGAGAGGTACTACACAGTTTATGGTATGTTTTTATTTATTTTTATTTTTATTTTTTTAAGGTATGTTTTAAATCAATTACTGTGGACTGAGCTCTCAATATAAACAGAGTATCATGGGGCGCCTGGGTGGCTCAGTTGGTTAAGCGACTGCCTTCGGCTCAGGTCATGATCCTGGAGTCCCGGGGTCAAGTCCCACATCAGGCTCCCTGCTCAGCGGGGAGTCTGTTTCTCCCTCTGCCCTTCCCCCCTCTCATGCTCTCTCTCAAATAAATAAATAAATAAATAAATCTTTAAAAAATAAATAAACAGAGTATCGTGTAGAAAGTCTGGGTACAGGAGAAGTGGGGAAAACAAGAATCTGAGCCAGATACTGAAGAGTATTAGAATACATCATATAAAACACAAGGAAAACTTCTAAAACTTTATAGCTCTGTTAAATAAAAAAAGTAGCAAAGGATAGATTTTGATGACTTCATATAAGGAAGATACAAGGAGACATTTTCAATAAAGAAATGCAGTTAAGACAAGAGGTAGGGTATTTAATTTTACATATAGAGTTGTATGGTTTTTTTTTTTTCCTTAAGGGACAGACAGATGCAACTCCATGCATACTAAAAAGTAAGTCAAACAAACCCTAAAATGTTCTTATGTGGCTTTAAGTGCTTTACAAAAATCACAATGCAAGAGACAATCACAGAGTTTCATAAGCCTTCTTTCAGCCAACATTGTTTGGTAGTGAACATGCAGTTTTACAATCCCAACTTCCTCTTCCTTTAAGCAAGAAGTCTCACTGTGGATTCAATGAAGACTGAGCCATCCACTCTGCTAGTTCAAAGACCTTAGATGTAAACTTACCCTCCAAGTCCAACAAGACCTTATTAACAACTTTCTCTAAGCACAGAGTTCTGCTCCTTTAAAATACTGAGGGAAGGGGCACCTGGGTGGCTCAGTCGTTAAGTGTCTGCCTTCAACTCAGGTCATGGTCCCAGGGTCCTGGGATCCAGCCCTGCATCGGGCTCCCTGCTCCACGGGGAGTCTGCTTCTCCCTCTCCCACTCCCCCTGCTTGTGTTCCCTCTCTCGCTGTGTCTCTGTCTGCCAAATAAATAAAATCTTTAAAAAAAAAATTAAATTAAATTAAAAAAAAAAATACTGAGGGAAAAAAATACGAGTAAGTGGGAACCAAGGGAGGACATCAGAGGTTCCAACAGCCGGAATGTGCTCTTGGTCACTTTTCCTTTCCATCTCTGGCAGTCCACAAACATTTCTGAGCACCTTCTTTGTGCCATGGGAACATAAAGGTGAAAATGCAAAAGAGATAGGCAGATGGAACCAAAAGTGTAAGGAAAGCCCACGTGGCTGCAACACAGCAAAGCTGAGTGAGCCAGCTGACCTTCCCAAGGCAGGTGACTCATTTTTCATTCTGAGCTGAGTCTCCAAACTCCCCACTTTAAGAGGATGGACTTCCCTTGCCCTCGAGGAGTAACAATTAAAAACAAGAATGAACACGACTACCAAGGAAAACATCTGAAAGTTAGAAACAGAAAGACTCCTCTTGTAAGCCAAAGAACTTATAAAATATGTCTTAGCCACATACATGAAAAACTAGTCCTACAAAAACCACACAAGGTGCCATCAGCACAGAGGTACTAATGACTGTGATTCTCACCAGCCAAACTAGAATACCAAATCTAATAAAATTCGTCACTCCATTCACCTAGTCAAACAGCTATTTAATCTAGTTTGACAAGTACCAAACACAGCTACTCTAAAAACACCATTATGTTAAATATGACAATGTAAGGCAGATACAAATATGCATGTTTACATGTTTGACACCCCGGACACACTCATTAAAAGACAGAATAATACTGGCTTACATGGTGGCTCCTAGGCCTTCTCCTAAAAATACATTTAAGATCTGAGATGAGCTTTCAGACTCAAACATTTAAATTATCTACCATGTTCAAATCACCATGTTACCCAACCATGGACAAAGATGAAGTACATGCTTCTAACCTCAATAAGCTTAAAGTCTAAACAACATGGGGGCATATAATATAGAAATATGATATATTACTTATTGTACATATATACATATACAATTACATACTGTATATAATGTTTACAGTATAAGCACTTATATGTTAAGTGTGAATCAATTTGAGGGGTGGGGAGAAAGGAAGGGCTGGAAGGTTCCAAAGATCCCTACAACTTATCAAAAGTAAAATACAAAATAATATATATGGAATATGGTTTCATTTACATAAAAAGTACGCATAAAGGCAAATGCAAAGAGTAGTAAGCAAAAATTAAAACTGTTGTGTTTGAATTCAAAATATAAGCAATTCCTATCCCCACTTCCTAAAATTTACCTTAATATTGTTAACCTTTTTTTTTAACCACTTATGTATCTTTTAAAAAGCGACCACGCGGGGCACCTGGGTGGCTCAGTCGATTAAGGGTCTGCCTTCAGATCAGGTCATGATCCCAGGGTACTGGGATGGAGCCCCGAGTCCAGCCCAGCATAGGTCTCCCTGCTCAGAGGGAGTCTGCTTCTCCCTCTCCCTCTGCCGCTCCCCACCCCCCCATCATGAGCGTGCCCCCTCTCAAATAAATAAAATCTTAAAAAAAATAAAAAATAAAAAGCGTGCCACGCAACTGTATTACAGTTACTGGGTTATTATCACAAAGATGAAGCAATATTTAAATATTGAATATTTAAATCTTTAAGCCATGCCCTCCTGTTTACATCTCTCTTAAACAATAATTCTAGGGGCGCCTGGGTGGCTCAGTCGTTAAGCGTCTGCCTTCGGCTCAGGTCATGATCCCTGGGTCCTGGGATTGAGCCCCGCATCGGGCTCCCTGCTCTGCGGGATGCCTGCTTCTCCCTCTCCCACTCCCCCTGCTTGTGTTCCCTCTCTCGCTGTGTCTCTCTCTGTCAAATAAATAAATCTTAAAAAATAATAATAATAATTCTAGTGGAAACAATTTGACTTGAGATACTGTTTTCAGAAACAAATGCATCCAAAGCAGTAGTAATGAGACTATGGGGTTTCACCTTGATGAGTAAAAGACGACCCTTACTATGAAAAGCTCCCCTCCCCCAAAATAAACCCACAGACACCAGAACATAATTTAGGGACACCTCTCATGTTACATATATACGCCCAAAACCATCGCCACAGGATCAGACGCCACCAAAAATCCTACCCACGTTAACTAGAAGAGGGCAGAAAGTCTCAATATTGGAAGGGAGGGTGGGGGCGTAGTCATGTTCCCCTCCTGAGTGGCGAAACGACCCACTGTCGTCAGTTCCTCAGTTTCCACCAGTTACAGGAGCTAGCTGGACAGTATTCCCTTCGCGCTGCCTTCTACCCAAAGCGCATCACGGTCCACAGCCCCAGCTCCGCGAGCCTGCTGCCAGCCCCTCCGCCGCCACCCAGAACCTTCTTTCCTTCTCTCCCTCCCCACCCCCTTCTCTGTCTCTTTCCCTCTGCCTCTCGGTCTCTCCGTCTGCACGTCTCTCTCTCTCTCCCCTTTCTCTCTCTCTCTTTCACACACACACACACACACACACACACACACACACAGAGGCGCGCGCGCGCGCGCGCACACGCGGCCCCATCAGCCCGCTCCGCCCGCCAGAGCCGCTCCCTGCGGCTCGGCCCCACCAGGATGCCAGAACCCGATCCGGAAGATGCAACTTGAGGAAGGCTCGCCTCCCGCTGGGGCGCCGGCCGGGGACGCGGTGCACCTGTTCGGGCGCCGGGCCGCCTGCAGCCCGGCGCCGCGCCCGACCCCGCGCCAGCGCCCACCCCGGAGACGCCGCGCCGGCGCTCCCGGCGCCCTCACCTTGCTCGCCGCGGTCCATGTCTCCCGCCCGCCGCCTCGCGTCCTCTGCGCCTCCGCCGCCTGCAGCCCGTCCCGCTCGGATCGCACGCACGCCCGCCGCTCCGCTCCGCACCGCGCCGCGCTCCTCCTCGCCTCCGCCCGCGACTCCCGCGAAGTCCCCTCCCCCGGAGGCGTCGGGCGCGGCGGCGCCGCCCGCCCTCGGCGGGGAGCGCTTTCCCGGGGCGTCACCCAACCACCTGACCCGGCCGACCTGTGCGCTCGGCCACGTCGGCGCGGCGGGCGGCGCCCGGCGAGGAGGGCTGGGCGGGCCGGCTCGCGCCCGGCGGAACTCCGGCGCCGGGAGGGAAGAGCCGGGTGGCGAGGAGGTGGAATCGAGCATGGAGGCTGCGTGCAGACCGCTCGCGAAGCCGGCTGGCGTTCACGTCCCACCCTCAAGTTATTTATAATATCAGAAGTTCCCTCGGAGGCATGGAAGATGCCCTTTCTCTGCCTCCGCAAGCACCTGCTCTTGTGTACTTACTGAGTAGAAAACGCTGGAAGGTTCCTTAGAAATGCCAGTGGCTCTTTCTTCGCTTAGAGTCTTCGTAGTCTCCTACTGCCGAAAACAACATCCTCTGATATCTTCAATAACTAGCAAAACAAGCAAAGAGGGGGAGATTACAAAGAATCTCTCTTTTCACAGACATTGCGGGTTTTTCGGTGACAAATTAGGAATGTATTTTGAGGCTTCATAGTCACTGATCAACAAACAGTTCGAAGTTCCTGGAATAAAACTTTTTTTTTTTAAAGATTTTATTTATTTATTTGAGAGAGAATGAGAGAGAGAACACATGAGAGGGGGGAGGGTCAGAGGGAGGAGCAGACTCCCTGCAGAGCAGGGGGCCCGATGCGGACTCGATCCCGGGACTCCAGGATCATGACCTGAGCCGAAGGCAGTCGCTTAACCAACTGAGCCACCCAGGCACCCAATACTTTTAATTATTATCATCTGCACTCTGTCTTCAAAGTGGTTTTTGCAGGACGCCTGGGTGGCTCAGTCGGTTAAGCGTCTGCCTTCGGCTCAGGTCATGATCCCAGGGTCCTGGGATCGAGTCCCTCATCGGGCTCCCTGCTCCGCGGGGAGCCTGCTTCTCCCTCTGCCTCTGCCTCTCTCTCTCTATCTCTCATGAATAAATAAATAAAATCTTTTTTAAAAAAAAGTGGTTTTTGCATTTACTCGTTTCCCATAGAACCACTTTGAATATGTCGTTCTGGGGGGGTACGTCGAGCTTCAAACTCAAAATACGCCCTAATCGGAGCCCTACGAGCTGTGGCCCAAACAATGTCATACGAAGTAACCATAAGCCATCTACGTCTGCGAGTGAAGCAACCTTCCGTTTGTGTCATGTACCTGGAGACTCTGACTTGACCTTCATCTTTCAGCATAGTATAGTACTCCACACGCACTAGGCATTTATTAATATACTTTAAAATTATCCATAGGTACCTGAAGCGACTCCACATCTCCTCCATGCCATTGCACTGTAAGCGAGGTGTAGCTCCTTGCCTGCGTCTCCAACGTCTTCTCGGTGAAGTTTATTCTGTGTACCCCAACCAGAGGACATCTCTCCTCTTTGATTTCTCCTACTCCCACTGCGCTTGGCCTCCCTGGTGGCACTGACCTAGCATTCATCTCTCCAGCCAGCCTGCTACGGCCATAGCTTTACGTGTTTCACGGCCCTAAGTTAGAACCTAGTAGCTTATAAGCTAGAAGAGGTCAAGGATCATTTTGCTCACCTTTTCATCCCTTTCATTAGACCATGCATTTAATAAACATTTTAAGTATAGCTTTCAGGTTTAAATTTTAAAACAAGTTATATTGGATTCACTAACAATCTAGTGTTTGTAACAAAGAGGTACAATGATAGGCTTTTTTTTAAGTGATTTTTTAAATGTAAATTTAAAAAAATTTTTTAAGTGATTTTTTAAATGTAAGGTAAATTTTGGCATTGGCAGAAAATTCTATAATCTGGTAAAGAATTTTTTACTCACTGCTGTTTAGATCTCTTGTACAGAGATAAAAATCTGGAGAGATAAACTCTCAACGTATAGACTAACTTGTAGACACATAAACAGCCCTTGAAAATTGTGTTGTTGAAAACAGTATTTATTCTATTTGTATCTATTTAATATGCTAGATGACTTTAATTGTATGTTGGAAGAAAAAAATGCCCTGGTTTCTTTTTGAAGAATTTAGTTGCTTGTTCACATCTGTGGCAGAGATGGCTAATAGCCTACCCAATATCCAGTTTTCCCATGTTCCTTCCTAAAAACCCAAATATTGTTTGGGATAGCAATGTGTACAGCTGAAACCTCACTGGTCACTTCAGGCTCCCTTGCAGCTGGGCATGCCTCTCTGACACATTAGTGACCAATGAGATATGAGCCAGGTTTGCCAGCTGGAACCTTCAATAAATCATTTTAAAAGAAGACAGACTTGTCTTCTTTTGTTCTTCACCCTCCCCCTTCCCACCTAGAAGGGCAGCAGCCATCTTGCAAGCATGCGGAAGAAAGCCGCAAGCAAGGATGGCAGAGTAGAAAGGCAGAAAGAACCCGGGTCTTCAGTGGCATTGTGGAGCTTCTTACAGGAATAAAATAAATGCCTGAGTTTTTAAAGCCATTATAGTTAGTTTCCTGTTACATGGAGACAAAAGCAATCTTAACTGATGCAATGTGCCATTTAAAAATCCCTGTCTGGCCTGCACCAACATAGGTGGCTTCATGCAATCCTGAGCCTTAGGCAAATATTAACTTAATTTTCTGTATGAGGTTAAATAAGCACTGTTCACTCCATAAACAACCCAGCAAATGATATTTCCACATAAGCCTGCTTTTCTCTTGTGTCTTCCTTCTACTTAATTTTTGTTCCCTGACAAACAGAATCTACACTTATAACTCACACTGTGTTACGTCTGATGTAAACAGAGCTTATGTTTTAGCACTCTGAGGAATCTCTGGAGAATAGCTAGCACTTAAACAGAGCACCTGGGTACATTTAGCTGAATCATCCCTTAAAAGGCTCACTCAATACAGGAGAGAGACACTAGATTTACTTTGTAGTGTTGTTGTTAATGGTGACATGGATTTTTTTTTTTCAAATATCCATCCATTGGTGAAATTTATACAAGGAAACTTCCCCAAAAGCAGATGAATGAAGCAAATGAAAATATTGGAAAGGATAGAAATAGAAGCTCTACATTATAAGTGGAAACTTCTACACTCTGTCCTCATTGTCCTCATTCCCCATCAGATAGCCAGCAGAAAGCACACAAAATGTATGGGTGGTCAGATGCTCTCTGTAGACCCACTCTTCTCATTTGTGGGGCCTGGAACAAGGGTACAAATGGAGGGCCCTGGCTTTCTCTTCGGGCTCCGTCTTTTCACCTAGGGCTCTGTCCTATATCCATGTGGGCCTGGCATGCTTCTCTGTATGAGCAGCTTAACCACATACCTCTTCTTTATCCACCCCTTCCCATCAGCCACCCCATGGTCATACCTCTGGACTAGGGTTGCACTCAAAAAGACTCTCTTGGGGAAAAGGCCAAAGGCCCGGAAAACATAGGTTGGTTTTTTTTAAGATTTCTTTTTTTTAATTTATTTATTTGACAGAGAGAGAGAGAGGGAACAGAAGCAGGGGGAGTGGGAGAGGGAGAAGCAGGCTTCCCGCCAAGCAGGGAGCCCTATGAGGAGCTCTATCCCAGGACCCCTGGATCATGACCCAAGCTGAAGGCAGACGCTCAACAATTGAGCCACCCAGGCGCCCTGAAAACATAGGTTTAGATGGGAGATATTTGGACCTGCAGGTACACAGTGCATGGTCTATAAACAGGGTGCAGGAATGGATGGGTATGTCCACTTGGCACCAAAGACTCCTCACCCTGAGCTGGGACACTGGTGGGCAGTCTCTAAAGCCCGGGGCCCAGTAAGGGAGTCCCCAATAGCTTGGGTCTAGAGTTGCCAGGTAAGATATGGGACACCCAGTTCAATTTGAATCTCAGATAAACAACAAGTAATTGTTAGTATAAGTATATCCCCTATAATACTTGCAACATGCTTATACTAAAATAAATTATTCATTATTTATCTGAAATTCTTCATGGGGGCCTTTTATTTGCCAACTCTCTCAATCCAAAGTGTTCCTAAGGGCAGTTCTGGCTCCCGGATTAGTCAAATAACTGAAGGCATATGAAGGCATATGACACCACAACTTTGAAAAAAGTGATCATATTCCAGCAGAAAGAGAGACTCTTAATGCTTGAACTGTGCAAGTAAACTAGATACATATACTGGGGGAGGGTTTGGAAGCCCAAGAAACCAAAAACAAGTCTTGGAGAAATATTGATTTAATGTCTGGTAATTAATACTTAATTGCTTAAGAAAATATCATGACCATCTATATTCTCAGCCATGTAAAAGACAGACTGTGAGTATGAAATAAACACCTTATAAAATGTGTAAAAATGGGGGCGCCTGGGTGCTCAGTCGATTAAGCGTCTGCCTTTGGCTCAGGTCATGATCCCAGGGTCCTGGGATCAAGCCCCGCATTGGGCTCCCTGCTTGGCTGGAAGCCTGCTTCTCCCTCGCCCTCCACCTGATGCTCCCCCTGCTTATGGTCGCTCTCCCTCTGTCAAATAAATAAAATCTTTTTAAAAAAATAAATAAGTAAAATAAAATGTGTAAAAGTGGGTATTGGCAGGAAAGAGTACTTCATACTAATGGAAGGGAGACGTGTAAATCCCTGAATGTTAACAGAAAGTAATCTCACTTTATTGATTTGGGCTATGTTAAGAAAAGCCATAGACCACTTAATCTTCCTTGTATTTTTTTTTTTTAAGATTTTTTATTTATTTTTCAACAGAGGGAGAGAGACAGCGAGAGAGGGAACACAAGCAGGGGGAGTGGGAGAGGGAGAAGCAGGCTTCCCGCAGAGCAGGGAGCCCGATGTGGGACTCGATCCCAGGACCCTGGGATCATGACCTGAGCTGAAGGCAGACACTTAACGACTGAGCCACCCAGGCGCCCCCTTGTATTTTTTTTAAGTCATTTTGAACTCTGTGTGTTTATCAAGTTACATCATGGGAGCTGGGTGGGGAGGGAAGAACAGGGGGAGCCATAGTTCTTTTTGCCCTGGACTCTCCGCCATCACTGTTCTCAAATATTTTCATCTGTCCTTTAGACTATTGTATGGTATAAACTGTATCAATTATATGTAGATCCAATATTGAAGTGACTTAACATTTGTACATTTTTCTTTTTCTTTTTCTTTTTTTTAAGATTTTTATTTATTTATTTAACAGAGAGAGATACAGCAAGAGAGGGAACACAAGCAGGGGGAGTGGGAGAGGGAGAAGCAGGCTCCCCGCAGAGCAGGGAGCCTGATGTGGGACTCGATCCCAGGACCCTGGGATCATGACCTGAGCCAAAGGCAGACGCTTAACCGACTGAGCCACCCAGGCGCCCCATTTGTACATTTTTCAACTGGCATCTGACTCAGTGACCCGCAGACAATTTCATCCCTGCAAGGATGGTTAGTTTTCCAGAGCACCAGTGCCCCTCTCCTAAATGGTGTAGGCTAGAATGGCAAGTGCCCAAGGTCAG
Organism: Mirounga angustirostris; assembly: GCF_029215605.1. Taxonomy (NCBI): domain Eukaryota; kingdom Metazoa; phylum Chordata; class Mammalia; order Carnivora; family Phocidae; genus Mirounga; species Mirounga angustirostris. Next base: position 53,325,042 of record NW_026991712.1, on the reverse strand, counting down.
GGCCAAGGAACAGAAGTCTGTGTCACTTTCACCAAAAATGCAACTCTGCAAGGCCAGATACAACTCAGAACACCTGAGTGGATTTAGCTGCACTCTCACTTAAAAGTAATCACTTAAAACCATCACCATTCCGGGCTTCTCAGGCTCACTAGTCACACCTCTAAAATTAGGAGGCACGCATTGGGAGAAAGATGGCACATTGCGCACATTCATTCACTTTAAAATTTTATTTTATTGAGATATAATTCACCTACCATAAAGTTCGCCCTTTTAAAGTACATAATTCAGTGGTCTGAATGAACATTCATTCATTCTTACTTCCTCCCCATGCTACTAAAATTACAATAAAGAGATAAATCCACAAGGACAAATAGGAGTTGAGAGGCTGTATCGTGATAACTGATCTTGCAGATCTGAGAAAGCTGGTTGCTAAGCTCGCAGTAGGGAAAGCCAAGAAGAACCTAATTCTACTACAGAACTTCCAAAACCTCAAGACTTGACACCAGGTATCTGTGGATACAGAAAGTGAGGTTCAAACCAGGAAGATTGGTTGAAAGTCTACCTAAAAAGGAATTAGGTTGGGGCACCTGGGTGGCTCAGTCGGTTAAGTGTCTGCCTTCAGCCCAGGTCATGATCCCAGGGTTCTGGGATTGAGCCCCACACCAGGCTCCCTGCTCAGTGGGGAGCCTGCTTCTCCCTCTCCCTCTGCCTGCCGCTACCCCTGCTTGTGCTCTCTCTGTCAAATAAATAAATAAAATCTTTCAAAATAAATAAATAAATAAAATAAAAATAAAAAGGAATTAGGTTTCAATTCCCTCCCTAGCTCTGCACAGAAGACTGAGGTGATTTCTCTAGGGAAGGAAACTGGACAATCTCTTAGTACAGGACAGTAAGTACATTTGAAGGTGACTTCCTATTGCAAGCAGAGAAATTCATTAGCTGTTTACATCATGAATGGTAAGGTTTCCCATCTTCCCCTTCCTTGGTTCCCAGAATGTGGACAGCCAGGCCTATAAAAGCAAGAATACCTAGAAAGCAGGGGACTGAAAGATCCATCTCTCAAGAATTTGACCAACCCAAGAAAAACAAAACAAAACTAAAATGTTGATATTGAAAAAGCCAGATCACCTTACCCTCAAACCCAGGACCTACAAGTCTTGTTCAGGAACCCGGAGAGACCGATCACCTACTTAATGCCCAATAGCAGGCAGCCCCAAACCAAGAGATAGTTTCACAATGGAAGATAGGGACCAAAATAAACACAACAAAAAGGCAACTTACAAGAAACAAACTACACAGGGAGAAGAAAACAAACATTTTTTTTTTCTTAACTGTCATTATTACATTCAGAGAGTAAAGATATCCCAAACATGAAACAAAAATTTGCTAACAAAAAAGAACAGGTGCACCTGGGTGACTCAGTAGCTTAAGTGTCTGCCTTCAGCTCAGGTCATGATCCCAGGGCCCTGGGATCGAGTCCCACATCAGGCTCCCTGTTCAGTGAGAAGCCTGCTTCTCCCTCTCCCCCCTCATTTTTAGTTCTCTCTAGCTATCTCTCTCTCTCTCTCAAATAAATAAATAAAAGCCTGCCCTTTTCCTCCCCGACTGCGTGAAGCTTGGCCGCCATCATGAACGACACAGTAACTATCCGGACCAGGAAGTTCATGACCAACCGACTACTTCAGCGGAAACAGATGGTCAATTATGTCCTTCACCCTGGAAAGACAACAGTACCTAAGACAGAAATTTGGGAAAAACTAGCCAAAATGTACAAGACCACATCAGATGTCATATTTGGATTTGGATTCAGAACCCATTTTGTTAGTGGCAAGACAATTGGCTTTGGCATGATATATGATTCCTTGGATTATGCAAAGAAAAATGAACCCAAACATAGACTTGCAAACATGACCTGTATGAGAAGAAAAAGATGTCAAGAAAACAGCGAAAGGAATGCAAGAACAGAATGAAGAAAGTCAGGGGGACTGCAAAAGCCAACGTTGGTGCTGGCAAAAAGTGAGCTGGAGATTGGACAACAGAAGAAGTAAACATGCTGCAGTGGCTTTATCTGTGGTGATTGTGGAGATTTTTCATGAGATGACTAATAAACTAAGAATGTTAAATAAATAACCTTAAAAAAAGAACAAAGAGTTCCTAGAAATTAAATATATTATAGTGGACATTGAAACTCCTGTGCTAGGTGGAATAAGGATTCTCAAAGATGTCGACATCCTAAACCTAAACAAAAGCTAGGGATTAAGGTTAGAGATTTTGAGATGGGGAGATTATTCTGGATTATTAGGTGGGGCCAATCTAGTTATATGAGCTCTTAAAAGCTGGGAACTTTTCCAGCAGGAGACTGAGAGATGCCATGATAGAAGGAGAGGCAGGAGAGATTAGAAGCATGGGAAAGATTCCATTTACAGTTGCTGGCTTTGAAGATGAAGGAAAGGGGCCATGAACCAAGAAACGCAGGTAGCATCTAGAAGCTGGAAAAGCCCTTAACTGACAGCCATCCAGAAAATGCAGACCTCAGTTCTACGATTTCAATGAAACTGAATTCTGCCAGCAACCTGAATAAGCAAAGAAGGATTCTTCCCAAGAGCCTCCAGAAAAGAACATAGCCCTCCAGATATTTTGACTTTAGTTCAGTAAGACTCATGTTAGACTTCATTTTTTTTCCCTAAAGATTTTTATTTATTTATTTGACAGAGAGAGAGAGAGAGAGAGCAGGAACACAAGCAGAGGGGAGTGGGAGAGGGAGAAAGCTTCCTGCTGAGCAGGGAGCCCGATGAGGGGCTTGATCCCAGGACCCAGGGATCATGACCCAAGCCATAGGCAGACGATTAACAACTGAGCCACCCAGGCACCCCTCATGTTAGACTTCCGATCCTCATAAATGTATGATACATTTGTGTTAAGTCTCTCCATGGAATATAAAGTCAAGTGAATTTCCTAGAAAATAGAACAAAAAACAAACAGCTGGAAAACAGAGGAGAAAATATAAGAAAATTAAAAGTTTGATTCCAGCAAGCCAATATCCAAAAAAAAAAAGAGAGAGAGAGAGAGAGAGAGAGAGGAAACAGAAGGAAATCACCAGGAAAATAATTCAAGGAACTTCTCCAAGCAGAAGGACGTGATTTTCTGATTTGAAGGGCTCACTGAGGGCCCAGAACACGGCACATATTTATGAAATAAAGAGCACTGAAGACAAAGATCCTACAATTTCCAGAGATGAAAAAAAAAATTGGGTCACTTTTAAAGTAAAAGGAATAAGGATGATTTTTGACTTCTAAACAAGACGAGAGGACAATGAAGACTTAACCTTCCTTTACTGAAGACTCGTTGCTTCTGTGAACAATCAGTGCCATGTTTCCAATGGTGGGAATTGTACAAATAAAAAAGACTGTAAGAAGCATATCACCAACTTTGGCAAAAATTATTAATAATACCACCTCTGCCCTTGATGCAATACAGATCAGTCATAACTCTTCAGCACAAATGGAGAGAGACGATACCCTAACTCTAGATTCCCTGTTGTGTGGGCATGGGGCCATTTGTATTATCATTAATACTTCTTGCTGCACTCGGGTCAATAAAGCAGGCAAGATAAATAGACTATGCATCCTGTGAAGGAATAAAGCTACTTGGCTTTCTAAGATTGATCCTCAAGGCCTATGGGATTTATTCTCTTGTCTTGGGTTGGGCAATTGGGGTTCCTGGTATTGAAGCATCTTACAAGTAGTAATAACTGTTCTTGTTTTTGTCAGAGTGGTCATGATATTAATCCACCATATTTTCTCATGTTTTAAACTTATCTTCTCAGTCACTCTCTTGCCAGATGATCTCTCAATATACTTGGCTATGGACACAACTGGACAACTCTCTCCTGGAGATGGGGTAAAGATCTGGATCTCAAGCATTCCCTGAGTTGGTTAACTTCTCAAAACTGAGAGAATGACCAAAAGAGGGGCCTGAGAGACTGACTATAGAAATGGATAGTGGTCAGATTATTTATGACAAAAGAATTCTGAACCACACCAGTTCAGGAAGCCAAATCACAATCCCTGCAGCAAACAACACAAGAACAGTTAGAATTTGATCAATGACTGCCAGCTTCCCTATTTTTTTGTCCCTGTTTCCAATGCAGTACCAATCAGAGAAAGCCAAATATGCTGACCATATCAATTATGTGATGAAAATCTTTCCGTTGTGTGACTACACACGGCTTTTAACGTTTAAGCCATACTTCTTAGCATATCTTGTAGGTTTCAACTGTATTCATCACTTCTCTTCAAATTGCAAGTGATAGAAGCCCAACTCAAGGGATGCCCGGGTGTCTCAGTCAGTTGGGTTTCCACCTCTCGATTTTGGCTCAGGTCATGATCTCAGGGTCGTGAGATGGAGCCCTGTGTCGGGCTCCCTGCTCAGAGGTGAGTCTGCTTGGGGTTCTTTCCCTCTCCTCCCTCTCTCCCTTCTTGCTCTCTCTTTCTCTCTAGAATAAATAAATAAATATTAAAAAAAAAAAAAGAAACCCAACTCAAAGTAGTTTAAGTAAAAAATGTAATTACTGGTTCACATAACTGGAAATAATAGGAGTGAAGTAGAATTCGGGCATAATTCAGTCCTGATCAAGCTAATGAGCTTTGGGCATGGTTCAAGGTAGGGAAAAGAAGCTAATGTGATCTTCTGGGTAGGATCCTTTGCGCTACTCAACATATTGTGTTTTCCAGTGACACTGTGCAATCGATATGGGTATTTCACATGCTTGTACTATGAATGATCATAAATTCAGGGAGATTATCTTCGCAGGTAAAAGCCAGACGTAGTCGTTCCCTTGGAACCCCGCAACCCTAATAACAACCTTCTGCCATACGTCTCTTTGATGATTTCACCACTGGGAGCCTTTGACAAAGGGAGGTAGCCTCTTTGTGAAGATACCCCTTCGGTCTTGGAATTATTGTCCCTCTGACTAGAAGCAACTAGAAGCAATTATTTGGCTCCTATAGAAACTGAATACCTGACCTATTGAGGCCTTGGGACTCTCCCCCTGATTTCTTCTCATTTTGAGGAGGGTCAACATGGACTTGATGACTAACAATTAGGAAGGACCCAACAAACCTCACTGATGAAATGCAAATGGTGTATTCAGTATGCAGCCAGGCTAGCCTTAGTAGTATCTTGACTTTATGCAACAAAGTGGTAGCTATCTCTTTGGATTGACATGGCTTAGATCATAAAGCTAATGACCACTTATTTGAGAACACTGCTCATCATGTCCCCCTATATTAGACATGTGGACCAGAGCAGGGACGTAAAGGGTCTCTGTAAGTTTTGAAAAACTTCCTTGTAATGAGGAAGGCTATGCATATGTGGGGGTAAGAGATCTGTGGGAAATCTCTGTACCTTCTTCTCAATTTTGCTATGAACCCAAAACAAAATACTCTTGTCCTTCTTGCATCTGCTCCTTCTGGATAAGAGGTCTAAATACAAGTAGAGGATGATTTAATAAAGGCAAATTTGTAGCTGCTAGAATGGAGCACATTGATTTTTTGGCAGTTAAAGGAACATCTTAAGATCCAAGGGGCATAGGAGAGATAGGACATTAACGGTTTTTATGATTTAGAACTGCACTGGAGCCTTCCTCACAAAACTGCTCCCAAACCTTGGCAGGTGTCTTAAATTTAACTGTTGAATCTAACATCCTCCCCCAGACAGCTCTGGCCACTATTTGGGCACCATTCCCTTTAATCCTGTCAAGAAGTCTGTTAGAAACAGCAGAGGATAGCCTTGGTTTCTATACCTCCCAGGCAAGAAAACCCTGTCAACACCTCTGGATGTCTTCTTCACTCCCACTTCTATAGTCATCACTCTGTCATTCAGTGGGGCAGAAGAATGCCACTCGACTGGTCGTATGAACAAACTGAACAGGCTGGACTGACTGCTCTTAGGTCATCCCTCCAGAAATAATGCCTAGAATGAACTGAACTGGGAACCCTGAAGCCCATCAGACAGTTGGGAGGCCACACTGGCTGCCCTGTCAACCTGGGCTCCCTGACTCTGTTGGTCCCACTTAGGGGTCTCAACAATTACACACAACACTTTCAGGGCGCCTGGGTGGCTCAGTCGTTAAGTGTCTGCCTTCGGCTCAGGTCATGATCCCAGGGTCCTGGGATCGAGTCCCACATCGGGCTCTCTGCTCAATGGGAAGTCTGCTTCTCCCTTCCCTCTGTAACCCCCTCCCCCTGCCCCACTTGTTCTCTCTCTCAAGCGCACACACCCTCTCTCTCTCTCTCTCAAATGAATGAATAAAAGCTATTTAAAAAGTTAGAGTAAAAAAAAAACTAGACACAACACTTTCTTTTGTGCTTCCTATATGGAAACTAGAAGTTAACTTGCTTCTCTTCAAAAAACTTGTTGACTTGCACATTAACCATAAGAGACCTATAAGTATTTAAGAAAACAGGAACGATAAATCGTTCCCTTTTTTTTTTTTTTAAGATTTTATTTATTTATTTGACAGAGAGAGACACAGCGAGAGAGGGAACACAAGCGGGGGGAGTGGGAGAGGGAGAAGCAGGCTCCCCACAGATCAGGGAGCCCGATGCGGGACTCGATCCCAGGACCCTGGGATCATGACCTGAGCCGAAGGCAGTCGCTTAACCAACTGAGCCACCCAGGCGCCCAAATCGTTCCTTTCTTACTACTGACAATTTCCTTGAGAATCATTATTGAATACAGGAGAAGGAAACCTAGAATTTTGATAATATGGTAGTAAGAACTGTGAAAAGTGTGAGACTTTCTCCTGCTTACAAGCTCGCAAATTAGCCAGTCGGTTTTGTGGATGTTCTTACAATATTCCTGGATCAGAGACCAAGGGCGTTATTATTCATAGAGAAACAGTAGCCGGGGCACTGACATTTACTTTTTTTCCGCAGTGGCAGCAGCCTGAGTCCGGACTCCCACCAGATGATGTAGAGTCCTGCATGTGCAGAGGTGGCATTACAGGAGAAGAAACCTGAGTTCGGGGCACCCAAATCCTACGTGGGCAGTAACCTTGCCTGACTTTGCCTTCAAGGAAATACTATCTCTCTTACAAGGCTGTCAGTGAACCTGCCCTTTGCTTCAGAGGAAAATCTCTCTGTCTTCCAAGAGTGCTCACTATACCAGAGAGAGGGAGAAGGAAGAAGCAGACTTACTGCTAGTAGATCATGTAGCCCTCAGACAACAGCAGAGATCTCTCCAAAATGAAGTTTCGTTACTTCAGGAAAATTCCCAGAAAGTTAACAGACTTATCATTGAAATTAGAAAAGTAATTCAAAATTTGTCCTTGACTCTAGCTGAAGTGATCCCGACACCACCTTGACCCTGGAAAGCATTCAGGTTATCTTCAGTTTATTGGCCAGGGTTGTCATGGATGAATTGCCCTAGATGTCTTTTTTGTAGATCAAGGCAGAATCTGTATGGTGTCTAATACTGCACCTGTATTAATACCTCAGGCCAAGTGAAAAAATCAATACAGAAACTAAAGGAGAAAGCCATAAAGCTATGTAAGATACGCCCTGATGGCTTTTGGAATTTGTTCAGCTAGTTGTATCCAGGATCTTAGGGGTATGATTGTGGTCAATACTGCAGATTGGCCCCATCCTGTTGCAACTGGAATGCTGTGAATTGTAGCCTTAGTTAAAAGCTGTGTGAGACAGGGCACCTGGGTGGCTCAGTTGGTTGAGCGACTGCCTTCGGCTCAGGTCATGATCCCAGGGTCCTAGGATCGAGTCCCGCATCGGGCTCCCTGCTCAGTGGGGAGTCTGCTTCTCCCTCTGGCCCTCTTCCCTCTCGTGCTCTCTGGCTCTCACTCTCTCCCTCAAATAAATAAATAAAATAAAATAAAATAAAATAAAATAAAATAAAATAAAATAAAAGCTGTGTGGGAGAGATTAAATGGAGTCAGGGGGCGCCTGGCTGGCTCATTCAGTAGAACGTGTGACTCTTGATCTCGTGGTTATAAGTTCAAGCCCCATGATGGGTGTGGAGATTACTTAAAAATAAAATCTTCAAAAAAAAATAAATAAATAAAATCTTCATTGAGGCGCCTGGGTGGCTTGATCAGTTAGGTATCCGATTCTTTTTTTTTTTTTTTAAAGATTTTATTTATTTATTTGACAGAGAGAGACACAGCGAGAGAGGGAACACAAGCAGGGGGAGTGGGAGAGGGAGAAGCAGGCTTCCCGCCGAGCAGGGAGCCCGATGTGGGACTCGATCCCAGGACCCTGGGATCATGACCTGAGCTGAAGGCAGTCGCTTAACCAACTGAGCCACCCAGGCGCCCAGGTATCCGATTCTTGATTTCGGCTCAGGTCATGATCTCAGGGTCGTGAGATCAAGCCCCAAGTCAGGCTCTGTGTCAGGCTCCACACTTAGCGGGGAGTCTGCTTCTTCCTTCTCCCTCTCCCTCTGCCCCTCCCCCTGCTTGTGCTCTCTTGCTAAAATAAATAAATAAATAAATAAATAAATAAATAAATAAATAAATAAAATCTTCAAAAAAATAAAAACAAATGGCTTCAGCCCTCACCGCTGTAAGTGTGATGAATCCGAGTGGCCGACAGAGTGGCATACTCATCGGACACTTTTCCGTGAGTCCCTCATGTTTCTGCATATCTTGTTCCACACTGTCCTGTAAAAGATGATGGTATAGTGAGCACTCTTGGAAGACAGAGAGATTTTCCTCTGAAGCAAAGGGCAGGTTCACTGACAGCCTTGTAAGAGAGATAGTATTTCCTTGAAGGCAAAGTCAGGCAAGGTTACTGCCCACGTAGGATTTGGGTGCCCCGAACTCAGGTTTCTTCTCCTGTAATGCCACCTCTGCACATGCAGGACTCTACATCATCTGGTGGGAGTCCGGACTCAGGCTGCTGCCACTGCGGAAAAAAAGTAAATGTCAGTGCCCCGGCTACTGTTTCTCTATGAATAATAACGCCCTTGGTCTCTGATCCAGGAATATTGTAAGAACATCCACAAAACCGACTGGCTAATTTGCGAGCTTGTAAGCAGGAGAAAGTCTCACACTTTTCACAGTTCTTACTACCATGTTATCAAAATTCTAGGTTTCCTTCTCCTGTATTCAATAATGATTCTCAAGGAAATTGTCAGTAGTAAGAAAGGAACGATTTATCTACTGGACTAGAAGAGCCAAGAGGGCATCCAAGGGGGGATAACCAATGAAAAGCTGGATATGGTGGCATTTGGTGTAGGAGTGATCCTCAAGACATAGATTTGGTAAAGGGTGCCCTGAAGAACACACAACATAAGTGATGTGCCTGGCCAGCTCACATCTTCTCACAAAAGCCAATTTTGTCCATATCTTCCTAATTCTGTGTTCAGGGCCTTCATCTTGGTAGCTTGAAGTTGGCCATATGAGAGTATTAATGCCATGGAAATTAGCAAATGCTACAAACCAAAGCTTTCCCTCCCACTCCTGTGAGACCTAGTTGTTATCAGCATGCCTCAGACTGTGGTATAGCTGATAAACAATGGGGGGCAGATTCCTTAATCTATTTTCTTCTTCTGTGAAATGTGGAGAATAATTTGCCTATATCATGGGATTGCTTACGAGGATTGAATGAGGGAAAACATGTAGAATAGCGTTGGTATATATTGTATTTGATAGAATCTAAGATGCTACCAAATTAAAGATGCAACCTTAATTATGTCATTCAGCCAAGATAGAAAAAACACTGCTAATTACACTATGATTTTTACCATATGATTATAAGACATGTCTCAATTTCAGTAATGGTAAAATGTGAGAAAATGTCTGTCTTAGAATGAATGAAATACAGTAGCTTGTTTATAAAATGCTTCACTAATGGTATATTATGACTGTGACTAGCTAAAATGTGTGGGTAGGAGCACCTGGGTAGCCCAGTCGGTTGAGCCTCCAACTCTTGGTTTCAGTTCAGGCCGTGATCTCAGGGTCGTGGGACCGAGCTCAGAGTGGAGTTCGCTTGGGATTCTCTCTCTCCCTCTCCTTCTGCCCCCCACCTCAAATAAATAAATATCTAACATAATAAATAAATAAATAATAAATAAATAAAATGTGTGTGTATCTGCCTTATTCTACCATTTTAGTCATTAATTTATTCAAAAGTTCTCAAAATAAAATTGCTGAGAAATCAGTTTGTATTAATGAATGCATAACATATAAGTAGGAGGGGAGGTGGAGAATTTATTTTTCAAAGTAAAACCAAACACAACATTTAACGAATTTTGAATTTCAAAATAGTTTATTTTTATTTTTTTTAAGTTTTTTTTATTTATTTGACACAGAGAGACAGAGCGAGAGAGGGAACACAAGCAGGGGGAGTGGGAGAGGGAGAAGCAGGCCTCCTGCTGAGCAAGGAGCCCGACGCAGGGCTCGATCCTAGGACCCTCGGATCATGAACTGAGCCGAAGGCAGATGCTTAACGACTGAGCCACCCAGGCGCCCCTTAAAATAGTTTTTTTTTAAAGATTTTATTTATTTTAGAGAGAGAGAAAGAGAGAGTGCGAGGGGGGTGGGGCAGAGAGAATCTCAAGCTGACTCTGCACTGAATGCAGAACCACGAAGGGCTCGCTTTCACGACCTTGAGATAAGACCTGAGCCAAAATCATGAGTTGGAGGCTTAACAGACTGAGCCACCCAGGGGCCCCTCAAAATAGTTTATTTTTTTAAAGAAGATTTAAACATGCAAGAAACACCAGTGGGACCATACAATAATGCTTACAATCATAAATGAGTGAACGCAAAATTATAGGAGTCCTCTGAACAATTTTTCCGCATTTTAGAACAGCATGTAAACTTATATGAAAATGAGGGGAGTACTAAGTATATTTATTTGACTAATTATGCACATCCTGAGAAAAGGATAGGGAACTGGTAAATAATTACAAAGGATGGGAATTGTCTAAAGTGTAATTATCTCAGGTCTGTGGGAATGAATTTATATTGTATAAAGAAAAGTTCCTGGAAACAAATGAATCAGGCTACCAAACTTGGAGAGAGAAGAGAGACTCCTACTTTTGCACAGGAGAACTTCAAAGAGAAATATTGGTTATTTTCTTTTTACACCATTGCAACTAAAAATAAGCTGTAAGAGCCTACCATAATTATGTGAAGAATTTACAGCTATTACACAGAATACAGAGTTTCAAGCAGGCTATAAAAATACAATGACTTTCAGCAAAACTTTACTCCAAACTCCATAGAAGTAATCTCCAATTCCCTCTGTGGGAGCTTAATGTGCAGCATAAGGAGATCTGGCTTTTGACCTCAGAACAACTCCAGAGCTCAGCACACTGTTTCCGGACTCATGGCCTAAATGCGTGCTTGCCGGCTGACCACAGCCGGGGAGGGCTGCTCAAAGTAGTTTGCAAATCACTTTTCAGACCGTGATGGGAAGGACACTCCCAAAGACCAGTGCAATGGACATGGCATGAAATTCTCAATCAGGAGACATATTTCTGGTATGTCATTTAAACATGTGCCTTGGGCAAAGCAGCCTGTCACGCTCAGAGTTCTTATCCAAAGGAAATAGTAAAACTTGCCCTTAAAGAATCATGAGACTCCTGAGAGAATCTACATGTATTTTTTAAAGTCTTTTTAAGTTGTAAAAAGGAATTATTATTACTACCACCACTATTACTCTTGTTCGCCTGCAGAGACGGCAAAGGGGCAATCACCGTACCACTGTATTATGACCTTGGGACAGGATTCCACACAAATGAGTAGTAACTAACTATTTGATAAGGAAGGTGTATTAGGATGTCTTCTTAGCCCAAACAAGCATTTCAAGATAGGAATATCACTTTTTTGGTATTATAAAGTCTAAAAGAATGCTAGAAAATTCAGGGGCTTTTAATTCAGACAGACTGGGACTTGAATCTGGATTTAACATCTTACTAGCGGTGTGATAGCGGGCAGTTTACTTAACCTCTCTGAGTTTAGGGAGCCCCACCTCCCAGGCTTGTGGCCATTCCGTTGTGTAAAGTGCCAACCTAGCTCAATAAATTCTAGCTTCCTCTCTCTGCTCTTAAATACTTTGTCTTTTTTCCTTACATTTAGCAAGGAGCTCTGGAAGAGCTCAATGGCGTTATGGGTGATGCTTTATAGACTGATAACAGCAGTTACTCTATTCTTTCTATATACCAGGCACTGTGTTGAGTCTTCCCATAGCTGTTTTCATTTAATCCTTACACAACCCTATCAGGAAGGTATTAATGTACTGTATTAGTTTACTGTTACTGTAACAAATAACCAGAATTTCAGTGGCTTACAGCAACAAAAATTTATTCTCTCACGGTTCTGAAAGTCAGAACTCTAAAATGGGTCTGCAGGGGCTGTGTTCCTTCTGGAGACCCTAGGGGAGACTTCACATGCATGCCCTTTCCAGCTTCTGGAGAATACTCACTTTCCTTGGCTTGAGCCCCCTGCCTCCATCTGACCTCTGCTTCTGCTGTCACTTTGCTCACTTTCCTGCCCCCCTCTTTCCTGTGAAGGACCCTAGTGATTACACCGCACCCACCTGGATAACCTCCCCCTCTCAAGATCCTTAGTCACAACCGCAAAGTCCTGTTTGCTGGGTAAGGTCACATCCTCGCAGGTTGTTGGGATTAGGAAGTGGACCTCTTGGAGGAGCCATCATTCTGTCTACCACACATGCCCATTTAACAAATGAGGGAGCAGAGGCTTCTCGGCTTGTGCATTTCATGACCAGAACCCAGGTTCTGAGTGTTGACCGCAATCTCCTCCACCTTGGCTGTGTACCCAGAAGCAATGTGGCCATTTGGTAACAGCAGGTGTGTTTCATTTTAGGTGTGGTTATGACATTGATTGTGGTGACAGCATTTGATAATAAGGATCAGAAGTGAGTTAATTTTGTGCATTGTCTTGAGCCCAGAAGCCATATTTATGATCTACCATCTCACTGATCACCTTCAAGAAAAATTTAGTACAGAGCACCTGGGTGGCTCAGTAGGTTAAGCATCTGCCTTGGGCTCAGGTCGTGATCTCAGGGTCCTGGGATTGGGCCCCACATCTGGCTCCTTGCTCAGCGGGGAGTCTACTTCTCCCTCTCCCTCTGAACGTGCTCTCTCACTCTCTCTGGAATAAATAAATAAAATCTTAAAAAAAAAAAAAGAAAAATGTAGTAACCTAACTGGCATTGTACCAGTCGTTCAGAGAATTAAACAAAGCCCAGGGCATTTTGTCCCTCAGGGAATTTCCAAGACCAACAGTATAAAAGCACAAAAGTGTATGTGTCAGACTGAAGCCCAGTGGGGATTGCTGCACCCACTGGGAACTTAACACATTCAGTAAATACGGAATTTTTTAAAAAGATTTTATTTATTTATTTGACAGAGAGAGCGCAAGAGAGTGCACAAGCGGGGGGGGGGGGGGACTGCAGAGGCAGAGGGAGAAGCAGGGAGAAGATCCCCACTAAGCAGACATGGGCCACCATCCCAGGACCCTGAGATCAGGACCTGAGTTGAAGGCAGACACTTAACCGACTGAGCCACCCAGATGCCCCTAAATATGGAATTCTTTTGTGAGTCTTTTGTAATGGAGTTGTTGACTTACTCCAGTTATTCTATCTTATTTACTATTAGCTCATAAAACTATTGATTGGGGTTGAAACTTGGCTTTAAATTTTTAAAGTTTGGAGGTTGAGCCTACTTACAGGAATTCCAGCAATACTAACTGCTGTGGATATGAGTTCTGCTCAAACAAATCATCCAGGTTTTCCTCACTAAAAATTGATGAAAACGTTTCACTAAGATGGGAATTTAGAGGGACACATAAACAAGTCCCCCAATAATGAGTATGCTAAGTCCTTTAAACATTACCTCCTCTCATTGCTTGCTTTGCCGGATTTTAGAGCAGCTTTCTTTCTGGTAAAAATGCTGATGCTATTTATATCTTATGTGGAGGAAACCTTAAGAGAAAAGGAAGAAACACAGGGATTTGAGGTTTCAGCAACTGCTGAACCTCAGGAAAAGGAAAGAAGCTGAGAAAGGGAAAGGAGAGAGAAAAGGAGAAAGGGCACCGGGAGAAGGGGCCTACGGGTGGAAAGAAGCAGAAGGAAGTCCCACAGAACAGCAGTCACTGCCAGTTTCCATGGGTATGAATGAAAGGATCACAATTTCAATCCTCTGTTGAACACTTTTGATTTTTTTTTTTAATTTAGAAGGAGCAAACACGAGACATTTGTAGGTGATCAGGTCCCTAGGGCTGTTTGTCACTGCTCACACGAGGCAACTGACCTCTCATCTCAGGCTGCTCTCGGCAACTAAAGTTAGATGAGAATATTCTTGGACGGAGAGATGGAAGAAAAGACAGGAGGAAGTGAGAGAAGGAGGAAGAGAGGAAAAGAGGGAAGAAAGGACTTGGCCTTGCTGGGGCCACTGGTCAGGTGCTGAGCTGGCTGAGTGGCCTCCGACCTTTGAGAACAACTCGAATCACTGCTCCCACTCCAGTTTCAGGAATGTTCAGATTGCACATGCATCTTTGAAAATGCACGAAGTACATGCAGATGTGGGTGAAAATGTGTTTCTTTGACCTGGGGCTCCGAAACCACGTGTCACTCAAGGAATCAGGACACTGAACCCCAGACCAGGGAGAGGAACTGACCCTCCAGAACCACCACAAGTTCCTGTCAAAGTCAGTGGTTGGCAGGGAGGCTGGGGGTGGGGGGTGGGGAGGCCGGGGGCGAGGATCTGGAAAAACACCACATCTCAGGGCCAGAACGGGTCAGGGAAAGCCATGTGTGGGAAAGAGAAAGTACTTGATCCTGTACAGGACATATAATGAGGCCATTATTTGTTTATCTGGTTGAATCTGAAGCTTCTCTCTCTCTCTCTCTGCTGCTTTTCTTCTCCAGTTTGTCTGTGTTTGTCCATGTTTATTGCTTTGAAAACAATTAGTGCCCTGACTCCAACAGGACACTTCTGTTTATATACATCCGCACTGCAATTCTATATTCATAATTCTGTTAAGGTATTTGTATCTGGTAAAATTTTTGCTTCGCTCTTTATATAATTCAGTGGTAATATATAATCTACTGAAAAACAGAGGAGCGACATAACAAACAGCCTTCCTTTGGGTGATTACCTCTTGCATGTTGCCAGATCTTAAGTGTCCATCTTTCAGTCCTTTCTCTCTAGGACCACAATAAAGTGTTCCAGAAGGATTAGCTAATGGGCCTCTGGCTTCACATAATTTCCTTTGAGAAGATTTATCTTTATTTGTGTCCATATCAGTGACTGGATGGCAGCACTTACAGGTTTGTGAAGCACTCTTCTCTTATGTACATGAACACAATGAGTGAAGAACAAAATGGTATCATTTTTCTCATGTGTCACTGCCAGAAATGAAACATCTGTGAGGTATTTCACTAAGAAATTTTTTTTTACTGACAAAAACCATAAACTGTGGAAATTTCATAATCAGTACATACCTTGTAAAAGAAATTCTCTTTAAAAACATTTTTGCTATTCGGTCTGTTGATATGTGGTCAAGAATGGATCTTTTATTTGTTTATCTTTTTAAGATTTTACTTTTTGAGTAATCTCTACGCCCAGCATGGGGCTTGAACTCACAACCCCGAGACCAAGAGCCACACATTCCACCGACTGAGCCAGCCAGGTGCCCCAGGAATGGATCTTTTAAATTTAAGTGATTAACCTATTCCTTTGAGCAGATTAAAGAATGTGTTGGCTGCTCAGGAAGAATCCTCCATGGGCTGATGTGGGGCGTTGAAGATTTGCCTCCTCAGTGACAGAGAAAGAACCTTTGGTATAGTTCTTCTCCATTCATTGTGCCCTCTCAGGAGGTTTTCCAGGAGAAGTAATTTGTAAGGTAACCACCATTTTGAGGCCTGTGAGCCAGACTGAACTGTGCTACGCCCTGTAGGTAAGTTACTTGGCTCCTCATAGCAATTCTCTGAGGTGAATAATACCCCTATTTTACTTGTTTTTTTTAAAGATTTTATTAATTTGAGAGGGAGAGAGAGCAAGCAGGGGGTAGGAGCAGAGGGAGAGGGAGAAGCAGGCTCCATGCTGAGCAGGGAGCCTGATGTGGGACTCGATCCCCAGACTCCGGGATCATGACCCCCGCAGAAGGCAGACGCCCAACCCACTGAGCCACCCAGGCGTCCCACCCCTATTTTACTTCAAATTGATACATTCAGATCCCACCAGTCTTCGACTGAAAATAAGGTTGTAATTTTAGATGCTCAAGTCACGACGCTTTGGACTCCCTCTGACTAGGGACAAGGAACGGCCTGCCATCGCACTGTCCCTGGTATGTGACGAGTGTCGGTGAATGTCTTGGCTCCGGAGCAGCCCCGGCTCCTCCCTCCGGCTTCCCTGTAAAGTCACCAACCCAGGCGTGTGCTGTGCCAGCCCCTGTGTGGTGGAGGAGCCGGCACAGGGGATGAGAAGAAGAAGAAGAAGAAGGAGAAGGAGAAGGAGAAGGAGAAGAAGAAAAGAAGAAGAAGAAAAAGAAGAAGAAGAAGAAGAAGAAGAAGAAGAAGAAGAAGAAGAAGAAGAAGAAGAAGAAGAAGAAGAAGAAAGACGAGAGAGAAGGTAGCCTTCATTGAACGTTCATGCGTGTCAGGGGACAGGTCGTGTGTTTTACCCACGTTAGCCACTTGTCCTCATAAACGCCCTGTGAAATAGGTCCTATTATTATCCCCATTTTATGGGCTGAAGGAAGAAAAGGGGCCTCGGAGGGGCTGGGGATCGTGTTCAACTAGCCCCGGGCAGGCGCCAGCCGCACATTGAGTTTGTCTCCTCCCATTCACTCTGATGCTGCGCCCGACAGAGCTCCCGTTACTACATTGCTGCTAGATTACAGGAATCCATTTATTGCCCAATACGTGCTCTTAAAATACATGTTTTATTATCAAAAACTAATGATGTAATGTATGGTGATTAACATAACAATAAAAAATTTTTTAAAAATACATGTTTTATTTAATTCTGCCTAGAGTAGTCACAGCCCATACAAATTATCTTCGTCTGCTCAGGCTGCGTAACAATACATCAGAGACTAAGTGGCTTAAACAACATTTATTTCTCACAGTTCTGGAGGCTGACAACTCTCAGCTGAAGGTGCCAGCCCGTTCAGCTCCTCGTGGAGGCCCTACTTCCTGGTTCATGAAAATCTTCCCACTGATCCTCATATGGCATGGAGAGACAGAAAGAGCAAGCAAGAGAGATGGAGAGAGAGAGCTGTAGCTCTTCTTAGAAGACACAAATCCCGTTGTGAGGCTTTACCCGCATGACCTAACGAGCTCCCAAAGGCCCTACTTCTAAATATCATCACACTGGGAGGTAGGGCTTCAACATACGAATGTTGAGGCGATGCATTCAGTCCAGAACAAAGATGAGTAAAGAAAACTGTTTAACAAGAGATGCATGGGGGTGCCTGAGTGGTTCAGTCGTTAAGCGTCTGCTTTCGGCTCAGGTCATGATCCCAGGGTCCTGGGATCGAGCCCCACATGGAGCTGCCTGCTCAGCGGGAAGCCTGCTTCTCCTTCTCCCACTCCCCTTGCTTGTGCTCCCTCTCTCGCTGTGTCTCTCTCTGTCAAATAAATAAATAAAATCTTTAAAAAAAAAACAACAAAGAAGTAAGAGATGTGTGTCTTCCTTCACGTCAGAACTATATTGTCTTATATATTCTTACGTCTGGGCATATTTTTAAATACATTTAATATTACAAAAGTGAATTGGTTCTAGGGCTGATTACATGCCCTGGTTTCCCAAGTACAGATTTGGTTTATGCCTGTTGTCCTGGTGGAATTACTAATAACACCCCGTCTCACTCTCTCAGAAGTGTCCTGGTTTGAATAATAAATTATATGGGCATCCTTTTTATTAACAGTATTTCAAAATATTTGCAGATTGGAAAGTTTTGATAATTTTTGAAGCTGGGAGATAGGTATATGGGGATTTATTTAATTTCCATACTAAAAAATCTTATATATATCTACAGTTAAGTTTTTATAGTTATGGTTTAAACAAATATGGAATATTCATTTATTTTTAAGTTCAAATAATTATCTCTCTCTTTCAAATATAAAAATATCTTTAATGGAGCAATAACTAAGAGTTATCTTCTTGTGTAAAAAACATTGTATTCCTGAAGAGTTGTTGTAACTGAAAAGCGCGCAAATTGAACTATTATAATTGAAATGTTTTGGAATGAATTAGAAGTATTTGTTATATTAAAAGATTAGAGGGAATATTGTCACAAAAAATATCTTTTTGTAAAAGGATTATTTTTTTAAGAGAGTAGGGAGAGATAACACACAAAAATTTCTTGAAGGAGATGACACTTGAACCAAAGATTATAGGATGAATAAGAAATGGTGATGCAGGGAAATACCAGCAAACCAAGTGCATTAGAGGCTTCTAGTAATTTAATGATGAAAAAATGGACATTGAAAGATTGTTCAGTTTAGGAAGAGCTGACTCTTGAGCATGAAGGTGAAATAGAAATAGGACTTCAAGAATTGAATTGGAAGCAAGTTAGGTGGAGACAGCTAGGGGAAATTATCTAAAAGCCAGATCTTTTTTCTTTTTCTTTTATTTTTTATTTCTATTTTCAACATGACTTGCAGAGTCCTAAATATGGCCTCTGTTTTATTTCTTTTTTTTTTAATTCCAGTATAGTTAACACACAGTATTATATTAGTTTCGTGTACAATATAGTGATTCAACAATTCTACATATTACTCAGTGCTCATTACGATAAATGTACTCTTAGTCCCCTTTACTTATTTCATCCACCAACCCCTACCTCCCCTCTGGTGACCATCTGTTTGTTCTCTATAGTTAAGAGTCTGTTTTTAGTTTTTCTCTTTTTAATTTGTTCATTTGTTTTGTTTCTTAAATTCCACATATGAATGAGATCATATGGTATTTGTCTTTCTCGGACTGATTTATCTCAAATTGCAAGTGTTGTCACAAATGGCAAGATCTCTTCTTCTTTTTTTTTTTAAAGATTCATCCATTCATTTGAGAGAGCGAGAATGAGAGAGAGTACATGAGAGAGGGGAGGGTGAGAGGGAGAAGCAGACTCCCCGCCGAGCAGGGAGCCCGATGCGGGACTCGATCCCGGGACTCCAGGATCATGACCTGAGCCGAAGGCAGTCGCCCAACCACTGAGCCACCCAGGCGCCCAAGATCTCTTCTTTTTTTATGGCTGAGTCATATTCCATTGTATATATATACCATATCATCTTTATCCATTCATCTGTCGATGGACACTTGGGCTGCTTCCATAATTTGACCATTGTAAATAATGCCGCAATAAACCTAGGGGTGCATGTATCTTTTCAAATTAGTGCTTTCATATTCTTTGGGTGAATACCCAGTGTAAAAGGATTGTTAATGTCCTCGTTTTCATTCTGTGCAAGCTTGTATAATTTGTACAACTCAAGAGGCAACAGAGTTTACAGTTTTTCTCATCTGTAAAATTAGAAAAACAATACTGCCTACTTAGAAAGTTGTTGTGGGGCTCCTGGGTGGCTCAGTCAGTTAAGCATCTGCCTTCAGCTCAGGTCATGATCCCAGGGTCCTGGGATCCAGCCCCGCATCGGGCTCCCTGCTCAGCGGGGAGTCTGCTTCTCCCTCTGCCCCTGCCCGACCCTCTGCTCATTCTCTCTCAAAAATAAATAAATTAAATCTTAAAAAAAAAAAAAGTTGTTGTGGAGATGAATTTTTATTTTTTATTTATTTTTTTTAAAAGATTTTATTTACTTATTTGATAGAGACCCAGCGAGAGAGGGAACACAAGCAGGGGGAGGGGGAGAGGGAGAAGCAGGCTTCCTGCTGAGCAGGGAGCCTGATGCGGGGCTCGATCCCAGGACCCTGGGATCATGACCTGAGCCGAAGGCAGACGCTTAACGACTGAACCACCCAGGCGCCCCTGGAGATGAATTTTTAAATTTTATGTAAAGAATAAAGCTCATTGCTTGGCACACAGTAAGAACTCAATAAATGTTAAAATTTTTCTTGATGGGAAGGTAATGTACTATTTCAAGTAGAGTATTAAATGACTGCAGCACTCTTGGAACATAATACTTTCTACTACCCTACTTCTTTTTTGTAATTGAAGACAGGGAACCAAAATATTTAACATGTTTAACTGGGCAGCATGGAAGTAAAAATTATATCAAAAAGATACTTACATTCGTTTTGCACTCTCCCATTAATTCAGCCAGCCAGTCAGTCATGAACTATTTATTGAATGCCCAGCACGTGCAAGCTGGGCCCTGTGCAATTAGAGCAGGCAAGGTGTGCGATCTGAACGCGGGACACAGCGGAAACCCGCTATGGTCACAATACTGCAGTCGAGGTTTGCTTGGTGAAATTAAGAAATCCTGGTTAGGGGCTTCTGGCTGGCTTAGAGCATGCAACTCTTGATCTCGGGGTTGGGAGTTCAAGCCCCACACTCGGTGTAGAGATTACTTACTTAAAAATAAAATCTTAAAAAAAAAAAGAAATCCTGGTTAAATTATAAATTTCATCATTAATCAGTAGTATACCTTTCCACCCTGGCCATAGAGTTATTTTCCACAGGAACCAAGATGTCTCTGATGTGCTTTTCACTTGTATATTTTCTCTGCCTGGAGGCTTAATACAGTCTATGAGAAATGTTTCTTTCGTTCTTTTCATTGTCCCTCAAAGCCTCAAGCCTTGGGCCTTTGAGATAAATCAATACTGAATTCATTGACTTAGGCATTCCAACAGAACAAAGAGAACTTCAGAGACTAGACAAAGTATGAAAAACATTTGGAATATTTTCTTCCCGGAGTGCCCACTTTTTTCTTATTGGAAATCAACAGTTAACAGTGTTCCTGCAGCAGAAATTGTCATTGCTTTGCTTTCAAACAAACCAAAAACCTTGTCAATCGTCCCCTTCCAAATTAATTTTGTAAATAAAGTTAGCATTTCACCATTGAAACAACTAGCCACTAGTTTTGGGTTTTTTTTAAAGATTTTATTTATTTATCTGACAGAGAGAGACACAGTGAGAGGGAACACAAGCAGGGGGAGTGGGAGAGGGAGAAGCAGGCCTCCTGCTGAGCAGGGAGCCGGATTCGGGGCTCCATCCCAGGACCCTGGGACCATGACCTGAGCAGAAAGCAGATGCTTAACGACTGAGCCACCCAGGCGCCCCGCCACTAGTTTTGAAAAAAAAAAAAAGGAGGTAATGATAAAATGCCTAATTTTATATAACCTCCTTTCACTCTACTGTTTGAATAGTTTTCAGACAACATATGTACTCGAGTATACCACAAGCTAAATAATATTTGGGTAATTAAAAATATTTAACAAGTTTTCCTAAATATGCAAAAACACTTTGACTTATTCCTGAAAAGCTTACAACATTTCAGAAAGCAAAAGCAGGAGAAAATAACAGTACACCTGTGGTGTTACGCATTCAATAGCTTTGGGGTTGCTAAATATTCTCTTTTGGCTTCTCAATCAATAAACAGCGGGAAGCACTGGCTGTCTATTAGCATATTTTCAATTGCAAGACAGAGAGCCCAATTCAAACTGGTTAACAATAACTAGAACTGGTTAACAATAACTAGAACTGGTTAACAACAACTAGTTTAAAGGTGAGACAGCTTTCAAAATGGATTGATTTAGCAGCTCTGTGGTATCAGAAGAACCCCATTAGGCAAAAACTCAAATGTCACATTTTTTTCTTTTTCTTTTTCTTTTCTTTTCTTTTCATTCCTAGAGTCTTACTGTCATAATAGATGCAATCCCATAGTGATACAGCCTGTCTAGAATCAAGCCTACCGGTAGATGATATGATTTCCAGTAAATCCTCAAATTCTGTTAGCCTCAAAAATCTCACTCACTAACCCATTATCCTCTAAAATCATATTGCTTTAACAATACCTTGCTCAAAGAAACTGCATGATAAGGGGAACAAAGAAGTTGGTATCAGAGGATCGCTTCTACTACCCCACTGCATAACTATGGGATTTATGGCAAGCTATCAACCTCAATGCTTTTCAGTCTGTAAAATGGAGCTTACAAATAATGTGTTCCTAGACTTTATGGAATGTCTGACAAAATCCTATAGCAACCACGTTACTGAATAATACAGTAGGAGCATTATTTGAATGTCTGGAGTTGAATGTCAAGTTCTTTGTTTATCTGTTGCCTGTGGCTACTTATATGATATTATGGCAGCATGGGGAGGCTGTAAACGAAACTTACAGTATTTACTATCTGGCCCTATGGGAGAAGTCTGCCAACCCCTCCCTAGAACAGGAAGGCTTTATTACCAGAGTTGCAGCTTTACAGAGTCTTGTTTTTCTGGATCACTGGGAAAGAGGGAGAGCAACTGAGGAACATCCATATTCTTACCCAAAAGGTATGAGTCAGAGTCCCAAAGAGAAACAGATGGCCATTTGAACATAGGTACTTTGAAGAGGGTTTATTTAAAAAGGTACGAATTTGGAAGCTGGGGTTCACCACCTGAAGGGGGGAGGAATCAGTTGCCGAGAACACGGAGAAGAGTTAGTGATCCCGAGAAAAGTGAGGACTCCTCGTGGAGGGACATAGCCAACTCCAGGAGACCTCGCAGGGAGGGAGGCAAGGGGATAAATACCCTGACTTTGCTTTCCTCTTCTCTTTTCTTACTGGGACTCTTCACTGGCAGAAACTCAAAGAGCGTGACAGAGGACCTGAGAACACATTATTATAGTCCATACCATTCAGCCTCCTGGGCAGAGGGCAAGGTGGAGAAGGCTGTAAACTGGTTAAAAAATATCTGGTTCAGAGAGCTATCTTGGGGGTGTCCTTGAGAAAAATGAAAAAATCTAGCAGTAAAACAGATTGCTACACAGGCTTCTCTTACCAGGTTTCTGGATGGAATGACATCCTGGTGGTAATGAGCATACTTAGCGTCCAGATCTTGGTTTCTAAATATCCTCCTCCAATAAAAGGAACTAGTGCTCCTTGGAGAAATGTCTTGCTGGGACATGTAAATCTGGGACAAGGTAAATACAAGATGAACATGGAGTATCTTGTTTTGCCTGAGTGAGGAAGAGCTAACACAGGAGACGGGAGTCAGTTGAAAGGGGCTTCCACTGGCAAACTCTGAAACAATTTGAACATTGAATAATAATAGTTCAGATTGAAGTTCAGACTACACTAGGAGTACATGAACACATCACAATATAAATAAGTGGGGAGAAAGGAAAGTTCTACCGTATAGTAAAAGTCTTAAAATATATCCCTACAAAGTACCTATTAATAACTTATTAATTAGCAAACACAAAGTACTCATTAGTTAGCTTTATAGTGGAGAAACTTGGCAAACATCACACTGAACAAGTGATAAATGTTGTCATCATCAGTAATGAGACAAATTGGGGTGCCTGGGTGGCTCAGTCGGTTGAGTGTCCGACTTTTGATCTCAGGGTCATGAGTTCAAGCCCCATGTTGGGCTCCACCTTGGGTGTGGAGCCTACCTTAAAAAAAATAAAAGGGGTGCCTGGGTGGCTCATTCGGTTGAGCATCCGGCTTTTGGTTTCTGCTCAGGTCATGATCTTAGGGTCATGGAATTGAGCCCCACATCGAGCTCCACACTCAGCTTGAGATTCTCTCTCTCCCTCTCTCCCTGCCCCTCTCCCTGAGACAAATCATGTGCCCCTCATATGATGCAACGAGGAAAACACAGCATCACTTCTATGGTATTCTTTTTACAAATGTGTGTAAATCATGAAGAAATATCAGACTAACCCAAACCAATGAATAATTAAATGATGACTAGACTATACTCTTTACAAAATGACAGGTTTTAGATTTACTTACTTTTAAGTAACCTCTACACTCAACATGGGGCTCAAACTCACAACCCTGAGATCGAGAGTCACATGCTTTACCAACTGAGCCAGCCAGGCTCCCCAAAAATGACAGGTTAATTAAAGGCAAGAAAGGTCTGCAAAACAGTTACTTATTGAAGGAAGTTGAAGAGGTGTCATAACTAAACCCAACACGTGACCTGGGGCTGGATCCTGGACCTATAATGAAAATTATGGGGACAATATTCAGAACTTGAATGAGGGTCTGAGGATTAGGAGGCACTTTCGAATCATTATTAATTTTCTGATTTGATGATGGCACCACAGCCATAATCCTTGCTTTCTTAAGAAATACACATCAAAGTAGTAAGGGGTACGGAAACATTGTGCCTAAAACTTAATTAAGGGGGGAAAAGGAATATATGTGTGTTTGCATGTGTGTGTGTTGGGGGGGCAGTGTGGAGAAGGAGAGCCATATGGCATATGTGGTAAAATGCTAACAATAGGCAAATCTGGGAGAAGGGTATATAGCGCTTTTCATAGGATTTTGCTAACTTTTCTGTACATTTAAAATGATGTCAAAATAAAGAACTAAAACCTACTTGAAAATGGTGATGTCTAGACACCATCCAAGATCAGTTTAGCCAGAATTTCTGAGGGTAGGTCTTCCAAGGCTCCCCAGGCAAGGCTCACAGACTTCCTGGGTTGAGCTCTGCGTGGCTGGTGCATCTTCTCACTCAGAAGCTATCCGAGCTCCCCAGCAAGCACTTCCCATTGGCTTATAATGTGCCAGGCCCTGGATTAGGGACCTTGGACACAGAAAGGAATGGGACCCACATGGTCCTTGGCATACGGCAGCAGCAAAAGTGTACTGGAAACAGGCTGCTGTTGGGCCCTCTGCCTGTCCAAATATGTTCGAGGTTGGACCTGTGGAACCCTAAAAGTCAAGAGCGGCACCTGGCTTCTGATGCAGGTTATGTTAGAGAGGCACTAGGCGCGGGCCTTGCCCTTTCTTCTGCACAGGGCTTGGGCAAGCCTAGGTGTTCTCAGAGGCTCTCCCTCTGATCCCAGGAGACCTGGCCTATTCCTCCACTTTGTTCTTTCTGTCTCCACCCATGAGTCTGCCATTTTATCCATGCATTTTAATTTCATCATAATTTTATATCACTTAACGTCTGTTTTAATTACCTAATTGACTTTCAGTATCTTTATTATTCTAAATATTTCTACTTTATTTGACTTTATTTTTAATATATCTTTTTTTCAGATTCAAGTTCATAGTTAGTGTAAAAATTAAAACTGTGCTGAGATATATAAAGTAGAAAGCAAACTTCCCCAAATCCCATCTGCAGGGATAATCATTGTTAATAATTGATGTATATTTCTCTAGATCTGGGTATCTTTACATATATATGTAAAAATATTTTATTGACATCAATAGTAAGAGAAATGGTACTTGATTTTACACATCATTTAAAAATTTTCCCTTTTTTCATTTAAGAATATATCATGGGAAATGAAAACAGAATATTGAAAAGATACCTGCACTCTTGTGTTTATTGCAGCATTATTCACAATAGCTAAGATATGAAAACAACCTAAAGGGCGCCTGGATGGCTCAGTCGTTAAGCGTCTGCCTTTGGCTCGGGTCATGATCCCAGGATCCTGGGATCGAGCCCCGCATCGGGCTCCCTGCTCGGCGGGAAGCCTGCTTCTCCCTCTCCCCCTGCTTGTGTTCCCTCTCTCTCTGTGTCTCTCTCTGTCAAATAAATAAATAAAATCTTAAAAAAAAAAAAAAGAAAAAAGAAAACAGCCTAAATGTCCATCATATATATATCACATTGTATTTTATGTATATATACCACATACCAGATTTTATATATATATACTTGTATACATTAAATTACGCAGCTGTAAGAAACAAGGAAATCCTGCCATTTGTGACAACCTGACCTTGAAGGCATTATGTTAAGTGAGATAAGTCAACCAGAGAAAGGCAACTATTCTATGATATCACTTATATGTGGAATCCAAAAAAGCCAAACTTGTAGAAATAGAGAACAGAATGGTGGTTGCCAGGTGCAGAGGGGGTGGGTAGAGGAATTAGGGAGATGTTGGTTGAAGGGTACAAACTTGCACTTAGAGGATGAGTAAGTTTTCCAGAACTTAATGCACAGCGTAGTGATTATAATCAATAATAATGTGTTATACACTGCCAAGTTGCTAAGAAACTAGACCTTAAATGTTCTCTTCACACACACACACGATAATTACATGGCGTGATAGAGGTGTTAGCTAACACGAGAGTGCAGTATACAGTATCCAGTTGCAGTATACACATGTATCAAATCAAGGCGCCTGGGTGGCTCAGTTGGTTAAGCGACTGCCTTCGGCTTGGGTCGTGATCCTGGAGTCCTGGGATCGAGTCCCGCATCGGGCTCCCTGCTTGGCAGGGAGTCTGCTTCTCCCTCTGACCCTCCCCCCTCTCATGCTCTCTCTCTATCTCATTCTCTCTCTCAAATACATAAAATCTTTATTTAAAAAAATGTATCAAATCAGTAGATTATATACCTTAAGCTTATACAATGTTATAATCTTACAAAAATACGCATCTCCTTTTAAAGATTTTATTTTATTTATTTTTTTTTTAAAGATTTTATTTTTTAAGTAATCTCTACACCCAACATGGGGCTGGAATTTACAACCCTGAGATTAAGAGTCACATGCTCTACTGAATAAGCCAGCTGAGCACCCTAATAAAAGTATAAATCTTGAAAATTTTCCCATGGATTCATTCAAATCCTATGTATCATACAAATATAAACATATACTAAGATATTTATTAGTATTAATATTACTGGAACTTTATACATACCATTCTAAAACTTGCTTTTTCCTTCACTTAGTTAAATATAAAA
The DNA here is from genome assembly GCF_029215605.1 of Mirounga angustirostris. Lineage (NCBI taxonomy): Eukaryota > Metazoa > Chordata > Mammalia > Carnivora > Phocidae > Mirounga > Mirounga angustirostris. Next base: position 53,298,251 of record NW_026991712.1, on the reverse strand, counting down.
TGTGACAATTTTTCCAGCATTCATTCAAAAAATACTAACACCTACTGTGTAGCAGGCTTTGTTCTACGTGCTAGAGAGGCCACAGTGAAAAAAATGATGTTCCAGGGGCACCTGGGTGGCTCAGTCGTTAAGCGTCTGCCTTTGGCTCAGGTCATGATCCCAGGGTCCTGGGATCGAGCCCCACATCAGACTCCCTGCTCGGCAGGAAGCCTGCTTCTCCCTCTCCCACTCCCCCTGCTTGTGTTCCCTCTCTCGCTGTGTCTCTCTCTGTCAAATAAATAAATAAATAAATAAATCTTAAAAAAAAAAAAAAGATGTTCCAACCTTAGCATACATGAGTAAGAAGGGGATTAAGAAAGCAAACAAGTAAATAAATAAGTGATAAGTGCCACAAGGAAAATAAAATCAGTAAGAGGGTGGGGATAATGGGAGAAGTTTTATTCTCATTGGTCACAAGGGTATCTCCTCAAGAATTTGAACTGGAGCAGATAACTAATAAGAAGGTCGGAGCACATAATGATCTGGGGAAGAACATTCCAGGTAGAGGGCAGAGCTGGTGCTAAGTGCCAGGGAGAGGAGCAAACTTGGCTTGTTCAAGGAACCCAGAGAAGCCTAGTGGAGTTTGGAATGGAGCTAGCGGGAAGGGAGAATAGTAACTGGTAGAAGTCACTAGGCGCCATCGTAAGAGGTTTATAATTTATTCTAGGTGCAACAGAAAGCCGTAAAAGATTTTAAGCAGGGATGTGATATAAACTTACCTAGGATGTTACCAGATCACTCTGACTGCTAAGTAGCTAATGGATTATAGGGGAGCAAGAACAAAAGAAGGGTGACCAGATAAGAATCTATTCTTGAGAGAAGCTCTAACTCACTGAGGTTCTGGGAATATAGTGAGGAAGGGTCAGATTCGGGTTTTACAGTGAATGTTGAACTCATGGGATCTGCTGATGGATTGAATGGGAGGAAGGGTGACACTAAGGGAGAAAGAAATCAAGAATGACTCTAGGCTTTTGGCAGGTGTCATCTTTAACGTTTGCATGGCTGGGGGTGACATTGGCTGAGGTGATGAGTTTTGAGAGAGACAAGGGGAAAAAAACTGGAGAACTCTGATTTGGATATGTTGATACTGAATGTGACCTATTAGACATCCAAGTAGAGGTGTTGAGTAGGTGGTTGAGTTCTCCCAGGAGAGATGAGAGGATTATCGGGTTTGGAGATACAGATTTAGAAGTCATCAACATACGGATGTTATTTAAAGCCATGGGACTGGGTTAGGTCATTTTGGAAGAGCATACAAATACAGAAGAGAAGAGGGCTTAGATGAGAGCCCTTACCTAAGGGCTTCCAACATTTAGAAGAGAGAAAGAACAGGAAAGTGGTGAAGAAGGAGCAGTTCTTAGAAATAACAAGAATGTGTCTCATAAGTCTCCTCAGTCAAACTCCTTTGATAGGGTAGGATGAGGACTAAGAATGGTTAGAGGATCTGGAAAGATGGAGTTCAGTGGAAACCTTGACCTACAGAGAGTGATGGAGATAGAAACTTGAGTTGGGTGTTAAAGAGAAAAGGAAAGGTGGGGAAATAGAAATATCTGGGAGAGGGCTGCCTGGATGGCTCAGTAGGTTAAGTGTCTGCCTTCAGCTCAAGTCATGATCCCGCAGTCCTGGGATCAAGCCCCACATCCTGCTTCTCTCTCTCCTTCTGCTCCTCCCCACTGCCTGTTCTCTCTCCTGCTCTCTCTCCCTCAAATAAATAAATAAAATCTTAAAAAAAGAACTATCTGGGAGACAAAACACTTTCAAGCTAAGCAGAGAGATGGAGCAATTGGAAAAGGACTAAGTCAAGAAAGAGTTTTGGTTCTTTGTTATCTAAATTATGATGATGACATCATGTTTTATAAGAATGGGAATAGTCCAATTGAGAGTGAAATATTGGTGATGTATGAGAGGATAACAGCAGGAGCAAAGTCCTTGAAAATGTGAGAAGGGGTGGGATCTTGGGCATGGATGAAGATGTTAGCCTTAGCAAGGGGACTTAACTGGTGCTCAATAAATTTTATAGGAATTTAGATGTGTCTAATTTTTTATTTTTTGTTTATTTATTTATTTTATATTTTATTTATTTTTATTTTGACAGCGAGAGAGGGAACACAAGCAGAGGGGATGGGAGAGAGAGAAGCAGGACCACTGGGGAGCCGGGAGCCCGATGCGGGGCTCAATCCCCGGACCCTGGGATCATGACCTGAGCCGAAGGCAGACGCTTAACCTACTGAGCCCATGTGCCCCTAATTTTTTATTTTTAAATGTAATACTTTGAGGGCACCTGGCTGGCTCAGTCAGTGGAATAAGCAACTTGATCTCGGGGTTGTAAGTTCGAGCCCCGTGTTGGGTGTGGAGATTACTTAGAAATAAAGTCTTTTTTAAAAATGTAATACTTTGGATATCCTTATACATTTATCTTTATACACTTATGTGACTTACTGAAGGATAAATTCTAATAAGTATATTTCTTGGTCAAAAGATATGAATAGCTTAAATTTATAAGATATTGGAAAATTTCCTTCCAAAATATTTCATTTTTTAATTCTTAAAACTGAATTTGGAAATATTAGCTCTAACCATCTGATCTACTTTCTTTTTAGTCTCTTATAGGTCCCATTTTAAATATTATTGGCTTTATCTATTTAATTTCTGTCCCCTTCTTTATATTGCTTCATTTCTCCCTTTGTTTTTCCTATATTCTTTTTGATGATTCATCTTTATACTATTCAGCCAGAACCCGGGCATGGAGGAGTGTGAACCATGGAGGGTTCACATTGTAAACAAGAATTCTTCTCCCAGCTGTTCAGCCACCTGCTCTCTTGGCCTCCCATGAAAACAAGTCCCATGGAGCAGTTTCTGAGATTCTCTCAAAAGAATTTCCTCTAAAGAGACGATAAACTCAAGGGCTAAGTCTCTCCAGAGCCATAAATTCCACTGTGAAGATGACATATTTGATTTCCTTAAAAAGTGTTATTGACATGTTACTCTATCTGGTATTTATATTAAAAAATTGCTTACCATAAAACCCATGGACTCCAATTGGATTTTAGGCAAATTGTCAATGCTAAGCCACAAGACAGAAGGTGGTGATGGCATGCGGGAGGGACTGCTCAGCTAATGACCAGGATTTTGACCCTGCTCAGGAAGCACTTGCTCAGGAAGCAAATGGTGGTGAACCTTTTTGGAGACTCTGAAATGACATGGCACAGGGGAAGGAAGTAGAGAAGTATGCAGCCAAATTATTGGCACCACTTCTAAACCAACTGCCTTTACCCTTTTATTACCACAATGACTCCCCTCCCTTCCCTGGAAAATCACAGGAGGATTCTCTTAAATGATAGGTGTTTCCAGCTCTCTTTTCTAATCTTAGGGACCAAGGAGAAGCTGGTTAAAGTGAAGGTTATCACTCAAAGATATTTAATGGGCTCATTGTTCTTCTGGTGGATGATTTTTTTCATCTGACAGATTCTGTATCTGGCTGTTTAGAATGGTCTAGAGGGCAAGTTTTAAGGAGGAGAGGCTCCCTCTCACTTTCTAATCATTAGCCATGATTCTACCCTAGAAAGTTCTTGGGATATGGGGACAGGGCTGATGCTGCACTGTTAAAATTTTTTTTTGCCCATTATTTAAGAAAGTATGATGATCTCCAGGGTAAGTAGAGTTTCTGAAGACAGGTTTAAACAAGTTTTAGGGTCTAGACCGTACTGAATGTCCCTGATATTTTATAGTTGTCTCCCCAAAGATAATTTACTGGGTGCATTAAGCAAGAATTTTCTAACTAGTGTACCCCAAATGGGTTAACCTCAATATTGAATTCCTCTGCCCTCAGGGTAATCAAGCAGAATCTGAATCAGCCTGAGCTCCCAAGATGGCCATCTCTGGCATTGAGTAGCATCTTCGGTTTATCTAAATGTGTTATTTAATGAGTGCCAAGATGTGAAAAAATTTAGGAAGTTCTGCCTTTAAGAGTTCAGCCTTTCACCTGGTTGTGTCTTCACGGTACATATGGAAGGACTCAGCATATTCACTCTAACCTGTTCCACAAGTGTCGTGGAAGCTGCTCACCTTCTTGTGGAGCTGGGCCACATCACGATGGCTGCCCCAAAGCTCATGGCCCTTGAATCCCTGTGCCTTCGTTGCTACTGTTTAAGCTTGAGTTGGTGTAGCTGCCCCCTAAAACCCAGGCAGCCTCAGGGATGTGGCTCAGACTCTTGTGCCTCAGCCTCTTGTCCAGCTCTGGTTGCTGCTGATGCTCTTTCTGCTAATTCTTTTGCACGCTCCAGTTCCTCCTTTCCATCGCAACTTCTGTGAAAGATTTTCCACCCTGGGGTGCCTGGGGGGCTCATTTGGTTGAGCGTCCAACTCTTGGTTCCGGCTCAGGTCCTGACCTCAGGGTCGTGAAATCGAGCCCAACGTCGGGGTCTGTGCTCAGCATGGAGTCTGCTTGGGTTTCTCTCTCCCTCTTCCTCTGCACCCCTCCCCCCAAATAGATAAATAAATCTTTTTAAAAAGAAAAACAAAAAAGATTCTTCACACTGAAATCAGCTTTTAGATGCACTTGAATAATCTTTTCCCGGCACCTGGTGGCTCAGTGGGTTAAGCGTCTGCCTTCAGCTCAGGTCATGATCTTGGAGTCCTGGGATCGAGTCCCAAGTCAGGCTCCCTGCTCAGCGGGGAGGTCTGCTTCTCCCTCTGACCCTCCTCCCTATCATGCTCTCTCTCTTTCTCATTCTCTCTCTCTCAAATAAATAAATAAAATCTTAAAAAATAAATAATCTTTTCCCTCAGGCTCAAGCTTGCCACCAGTTTGTTCCAAATCCAGACCAATAATTGTCCCTTTCCCCCTACAGACCATAGTACAGAAGCCAGCCCACTGGTCTTTTCTCCTCCTCTCCTAGTGGTGAGTTTTCCCTTTAGGATCTATTCATCCTTTCCAGCTCTCTGCCTAGCCCAGTCCAGACTTTGACCCTCAAAGAAAAAGTGTGTGTGTGTGTGTGTGTGCTTACAAGGGAGCAATGAAATCTTTTTTTTTTTTAAAGATTTTATTTATTTATTTGAGACAGAATGAGAGAGAGAGAGAGCACATGAGAGGGCGGAGGGTCAGAGGGAGAAGCAGACTCCCCGCTGAGCAGGGAGCCCGATGTGGGACTCGATCCTGGGACTCCAGGATCATGACCTGAGCCGAAGGCAGTCGCTTAACCAACTGAGCCACCCAGGCGCCCCCAATGAGATCTTCTTAAATATGGATGTTCTATCATGAATATTGCTCTACCATTTGCCATCACCTGGAAAACAAATATTATTGGATTATTTGGCTTTGAATTTTTCTGGCCTCTGCTTTTGACTTTGGGTTTGGGAATCTGGTTGAGGCGAAACAGCATGTGCTCCTGTTAGAGCGCCATTAGTGGATGATTATATGGAGCTGGGACTGCACAAGCACAGTTTGTGCAGTGCTGAGATCAAAGAGGCGAGCTTCTTGAGGAGGTCCTCTGGCTTTCCAGTGAGTTCTATGTTTCCACCCTCCTTCCCCTTCTCCTACTTCCTTATTTTTTAAGCCCATTGTGTATTGACTGATGACGAGATTTGGAGAAGCTGGATGCATGCCTGTCTTCATTTTATTTATTTATTTATTTGACAGAGAGAGACACAGCGAGAGAGGGAACACAAGCAGGGGGAGTGGGAGGGGGAGAAGCAGGCTTCCCGCGGAGCAGGGAGCCCGACGCGGGGCTCGATCCCAGTACCCTGGGATCACGACCTGAGCCGAAGGCAGACGCTTAACGACTGAGCCACCCAGGCGCCCCTGCATGCCTGTCCTCTAAAGAAACCATAAAGACAGGTGTTCCTCCATTACAAATACTATCTTGAAGCACAAGTAACCCAGAAAGATAAATGGCCTACTGGGTAATTATTACCAGAAAGGAACATTAGAGCTCAGTTGTTCTTGCTTTCAGCTTTCTCAACTTTTATGGCTTGCCATAAATGGTTGCTTCACTTTTAACTGGTTTATAAGTAACAATTTCATGTTTTAGTTCTCCTCATTTATCTACCTTGGAGTCCATTTTTCAGGGAGTTTACGGTGAACGAAATGCCAGGAAGCAGCAATACTCAGCGCAGGGTATTGTATGAATGGTTTACTAAAAATGATTCCCTCTTGTTGACAAGGAGGTTTGGGTACAACTGCTTTAAAAATTGCCCAGGCTATAAATAGGAAGTAGAGCTCTGGGGATTGGCTGCCCATTCTTCTGTCCAGTGGGTATGAGTTGGGCAAGACCCGACACCCTATTCATCTCCTCGGCATTCGCAAAACCTTATCTTCAAGCTCATTGTCTCTTGGCAAAATCAAGTCACTGAAGAGCAGATGCTCGCCAGTAGCTAACTATATAGTAGGTACTAGCTCATTATCACTCAACAGCTGAGAAAATCAATATTCTTGTAAAGCTACTTGAAGAAAACACAGTCCATTCACTCTTTCTGAAAGTCTATGATTTATCCTTGGACCAAGCCAAGCCAAAAGAGAGCTGGGTCCCATCAGGTCGATTAACATGAGGCACAGAAGGCCTCTGCACAGGGGAAGGTTCCTAACCCCGATTCAAAATGGGGGAGGGGAGGAAGTTTTCCTGAGGAAGTGATGTCTAAGGCAAGAGCTGAAGGATAAGTAGACACAGTAGCAAGGCAAATAAAGAAGATGTAAAAGAGAGCCAGGAGGCAAGGGAGAGAGGGAGAGAGCACGCACAGAACATTGAAGGAACCAAGGACACTTCAGCATGGCTAGAGCATGGAGTGTAAGGGAGGATGTGGCAAGAGGGCAACTAGGCAGACAGGAACCAGATTGTGCAGACCCATGAAACTACGTCAAAGGTCTGAATTTTGTCTTAACGGCAATGGGAAGCCACTGAAAAGTCTTATGCAAAGGAGGTGACAAGCTGAGATATGCCTGTTTGAAAAATCATTCTGGTTGCACTACAATGATAGAAGGGACCGTTGGGAAAGACAAGGCTGGAAGCTGGAAGACCATCAGGGAACTGTCCTGGCAATCCAGGGAAGAGGCGAGAGTAGTTGGAGAGAAGTTGTTCTGTCTGTTGTGGGCCCAGGAGCTCCTGCAGTCACAACCTCTCACTTGGCTGCACATGGTTTTTTTAAAATAAAGATCACACAGAGTGGTCTTTTTTTTTTTTTTTTGAAGATTTATTGATTTATTTATTTGAGAGAGAGAGCGCGTGAGAGTGGGCATGTACACACAGGTGGAGGGGGAGGGGTTGAGGGGGAGGGAGAGGGAGAGAATCTCAAGCAGACTCACGACCCATGAGATCATGACCTGAGCTGAAACCAAGAGTCAGATGTTCAACCGACTGAGCCACCCAGGTGCCCCCAGAGCAATCTATTAAAAACACGAAAACCCCAATACTCAAAGACCACACAAATTACAGGCAACTTAACTTTGTTAGGGATTTTTGAGAAAAGGAAATATTCCACTTTCCCATTTTATTTTTTTTAATTGGGGTTCACCTTTATTCAATATCTACATGATACTCGAGTATACACAAATTCCATAATTTGACAACTTAGGAGCTACTTTTGATTCCTGTCTCTCCTTTATCCCTTTATCCGTCACATCTGAGGAATCACTGAGTCCTATAGACTCTGTGTCACACTTTCTACTTTCTTTTCCACCGCCCAGCCTCCACTATTGTAGTCTGGATCACATCATCTTTCACTTCAAAAGCCCCCTAACTGGTTTTCCTTTCTTTGTGTTTCTCTCTTCTATCCACTTTCCTCCATAGAGCTAGTGATCCTTTCACAAGTAAACCAATCATGCCCCCCATGCCTCCCATCACTCTTTCAATGCCCACAAAAGCTCTTCATTGTCCTTGAGACAAAATAGGCCCTACCTTGCATCCTTCTCTGGACTCAACTTTTACCACTCTACTCTTGTGCTCTCTGCTAAAGGTTTTCTGAACTTTGTTCTCTTCTTACAACTGTACCCCCATCCCAGGTTGCACAAAAGCTATTCCTTGAAATGGCTTGGCATGTGGCATATTATCTCTTTTCCTGGTTATCTCCTCTTCCTGCCCAGCTCTCAGTCTGAACCTCGTCTCATAAGTCCATCTTTCATAATTCCCAGATTTGGCTAAGTCTCCCTGTTACGTTTTTATAAGTATCTTTAATTGTCCTATCACAATCTCCATCACATTGTTAATTCTTCTCTAAGTGTATCTTTCTCCTGGCTGGCCAGTCCTGTCGTGTTCCCCTCACATATTTCCTGGTATATAGAACAGAAAAGCATGTTTCCAATTAAAAAATGAATTATAAAACAATCCTGAAAAAGAAGAAAAAAGTTGGAGGACCCACACATCCCAATTTCAAAACTTAATAAAGTAATGGTGATCAAGACAGTGTGATTCTGGCATAGGGGTAGATATACAGTTCAAAGGAATACAACTGGGAGTCCAGAAATAAACCCATGTATCTATGGTTAACTGATTTTTTTGACAAGTGTGCTAGACTATTCAATGGGCAAAAGATAGTCTTTTCAACAAGTGAGGTTAAGACAGGAAGAGATCCACATGCAAAAGAATGAAGTTAAATATCTACTTCATGCCATATACAAAATTTAACTAAAAATGGATTAAAGATCTAAATATAAGAGCTGAAACCATAACATTCTTAGAAGAAAACCTAAGAGTAAACCTCCATGACCTTGGATTTGGCAATGGTTTCTTAGATATGACACCAAAAGCCTAAGCAACAACAACAAAAAATAAACAGGACTTTTTTTTTTTTTTAAGATTTTATTTATTTTTTAACAGAGAGAGAGAGACAGTGAGAGAGGGAACACAAGCAGGGGGAGTGGGAGAGGGAGAAGCAGGCTTCCCATCGAGCAGGGAGCCTGATGCGGGGCTCAATCCCAGGACCCTGGGATCATGACCTGAGCCGAAGGCAGACGCTTAATGACTGAGCCACCCAGGCGCCCTTTTTTTTTTTTTAAGATTTTTATTTATTTGACAGAGAGAGACACAGCGAGAGAGGGAACACAAGCAGGGGGAGTGGGAGAGGGAGAAGCAGGCTTCCCACCGAGCAGGGAGCCCGATGTGGGGCTCGATCCCGGGACCCTGGGATCTTGACCTGAGCCGAAGGCAGACGCTTAACGACTGAGCCACCCAGGCGCCCCTAAACAGGACTCCTTCAAAATTAAAAACTTTTGTGTTTCAAAGGACAAATGAAGAAAGGAAAAAACAACACACAAAATGAGAGAAGACTTTTGCAAATTATATATCAGATAAGAAACTTGGATCTAGAATATATCTATTTTTAAAACTTCTTATAACTCAATAATTTAAAAAAAACAATTTTAAAAATGGGCAAAATATCTGACTAGACATTTCTCCAAAGATGATATAAAAATGACCCATAATGACATGAAAAGGTGCTTGATGTCACTAGTCATCAGGAAAACACAAATCAAAACCACAATGAATTACCATTTAATACCTACTAGGATGTCCATAATCAAAAAGACAGATGGGGCGCCTGGGTGGCTCAGTTGGTTGAGCGTCCAACTTTTGGCTTGGTTCAGGTCAAGATCTTGGGGTGGTGAGACTGAGCCCCATGTTGGACTGCACTCGGTACAGAGTCTGCTTGGGATTCTCTCTCCTTCCCTCTCTGCCCCTCCCCCTGCTTGCACGCATGTGCCCTGCTCTTGCTTGCCCTTAAATAAATAAATAAATAAATAAAATCTTTTAAAAAAAGACAGAGGGGCACCTAGGTGGCTCTGTCCGTTAGGCGTCAGCCGTCCACTCAGGTTGTGATCCTGAAGTCCCAGGATCAGCCCTGTATTGGGCTCCCTGCTCAGCGGGGAGTCTGCTTCTCCCTCTGCCCCTCATGCCACTCGCTCTCTCTCTCTCTCTCGCTCTCTCAAATAAATGAATAAAATCTTTTATAAATAAATAAATAAAAGACAGATAATAACAAGTGTGGGTGAGAATATGGAGAAATCAAACCCCTCATACACGGCTGGTAAAGACACTTTGGAAAACAGTTTGGCGATTCCTCAAGAAGTTTAACAAAGTTATCATATGATCCAGCAATTCCACTCCTAGAGAAATGAAAATACACATCCACACAAATATTCATAGCAGCATTATTTGTAATAGCAAAACAGTGAAACAATCCAAATACCCATTAGGTGATAAATGGATACACAAAATGTGGCATATCCAAATAATGGAATATCACTTGGCCATAAGAAGAAATAAAGCTCTGATACATACTACAATTTTAATGAACCCTGAGAACATTATGCTAAGTGCTAAGTAAAAGAAGTCAGTCACAAAAGACCACATATATGATTCCATTTATTTGAAATGTCTGTAATAAGCAAATGTGTAGAACGAAGTAGATTAGTATTTGCCTAGGGCTGGGAGAAATGGGAGGATTGGCAAGAGATAGAGCTAATGGGCGAAGGGTTTCTTTTGGGGATAATAGAAATATTCTAAAATTGACTGCAGCATTAGTTGTCCAGTTTTATGAATATAGTAAAAACGATTGACTTGTTCGTGTTAAATGAGTCAATTGTATGGTGTGTGAATTATAGCTCAATGAAGCTGGTCCAAAAATTGAATTATAGGGCACCTGGGTGGCTCAGTCAAAGTTAAGTGTCTGCCTTTGGTTCAGGTCATGATCCCAGGGTCCTGGGATCGAGTCCTGTATCAGGACTGCTCAGCAGAGAGCCTGCTTCTCCCTCTCCCTCTGCCTGTCGCTCGCCCTGCTTGTGCGCTCTGTCAAATAAATAAATAAAATCTTAAAAAAAAAAATAGGTAGACATGTTTATTATGTCCACTTTATGCATTTGAGGGGAGAAGATGAAGAACAAAAAAAGTTAAGCAATATGAATAAGAGCATGAGCCTGAGTTAAAAATCCCAACTTTGTATTGGTCAAGTTATTTAACTTCTCTTTGACTCAGTTTCCCTCTTTATTTATTTTTTTTAAGATTTTACCCATTTATTTGACAGAGAGAGAGCACACAAAAGCAGGGGGAGCAGGAGAGGGAGAAGCAGGCTCCCTGCTGAGCAGGGAGCCAGATGCAGGGATCCATCCCAGGACCCTAGGATCAGGACCCGAGCAGAAGGGAGAACGACTGAGCCACAACAGGAGCCCCTCAGTTTCCCTCTTTAAAATGGACATAATAAAAGTACCTGTGTCTCAGGGTGGTTATGGATATTGAGTAAGACAATACATGATAGAGGAGTGCCTCTGAAACTTTAATGTGCACACAGATCTCTTTCAAATGCAGATTCCAGGGTGCCCCCTGAGATTCTGCATGTGTAACAATCTCCCAGGGAGGCCAGAGATGCTGGCCCCCAGACCACGCCTTCATATCGAGGTTGTAAAGCATTTAGAGCAATGCCTGGCACACAGTAGGCGCTACATAAATGAGGCTATGATGCTTTCATGCCGTTTAGCTGGCAGGGAAACGAGATGAAAAAGCCAACAATTTTCCCTCCTTTTCTATCAGATGTTTCATGACAACACTGCGTCCTTGAATAGAATTCTACTGGATTCTGCGTTCAAGTGATGAATATGGATATGGATTATATGGTCTTCATTTTTTAAATCTGTCAAGAGCAGCACTCGGGTCTCTCCTTGAATTTACAGTTTTAAGCTGTACAAAGTACTCTACGCAGTAAGCATTCAGTAAGTTCTCACTGGTTGAAAGAAATATTCGGACACTCTAAATAAATCATCCCTCTAGGAATCAACAGTGCTGCTGCAGTTTGGTTTTATTTTAATGCAGTGGCATGTGTGCCAAATCATTATTTCAAGAATGTGGCAACTGTGTTCTAAAATCCAAAGCACGTTGTTCCAGTCTCAGAGCATCAGATTCTAACGCCCTGCAGACTCACTCAACTACTCCGCCTTCCTGCGCCCGTCAGCGCAGACTCTACGTGCTAACAGCGCCCTCTACTGCTTAGGAGCAAACCTTTGCTCCCAAATCCAATCCCTAGACCTGCAAATCGGAATTCAGAAAACCGGATCCACAGGAAAGTGGTTCGCACCGGCCTTGAAAGGAGAGAGGGTGGCAGTCTAGCAGCTGTCCACGCCAGGAAAAGCTGGTCGCTAAGTGGGCTACTAGGCAGCCCACCAAGACCCACGGAGAGGAGAGTTGGTTGCCGTTTGTTGCCAGACCCCTTTCCTTCCCTAACAAGCCCTAATTTACTCTACTCCTCTCCCTCTCTCCCACACTAACCTGATGCTCATCCTCCTCCTCCCTAAGGTTAGTTGCACTTTCCACCTGCCCCCTCTTTCACCTGCCCAACCGTGATTCTCATTGGGAGAAATAGGGGGACACAAGCCCATCCTCGGGGGAAAGCCCCTGCCTGCTGAGCAGGAACAGCTCTTCCTTCACTGTGATCTGATCCTTTCATTTGTAGCAGCATCTTAACTTGTTTTCCATGACTTTGAGTATATTCACAGAGCTGTGTAACTGTCACCATAATCTGATTTTAGAACATTTCATCATCGCCAAAGGAAATTCCTCACCCATTACCATTCGCTCCCCATTTCCCCCCACGTCCCTCAGCCCTAGGCAATCATTAATTGCTCGCCCTCCATAAATCTGACTGTTCTACACATTTAATAGAAATGGAGTCATACAATATGTGGTCTCTTACCAATGACTTGGCTCACTAACATGGTTCACGCTTTCAAGCTGTAGTGTGTATCAGTACTTCAGTCCTTTCTACTGCTGAATAATGTTCCATTGTATGGATGTACCGTCTCTTATCCATTTGCCAGTTTGTGGACATTTGGCTGGTTTCCGCTTTTCGGCTATTATACGTAAGGATGCTATGAATATTCACATATTTTTGTGTGGTTGTATGTTTCAATTTTTCTTGGGTAGATACGTAACAATGGAATTACTGGGTCATACGGTAACTTTATGTTTAACATTTTGAAGGACTGCAGAGTGGTCATATTCCTTCACCTTTAAGTGGGACTTCATAATCCACCCCCACCTAAGAATAAAGAAATATTAATAAGGGGGAAGTTTTTGTTGCCCTGACAGAATGTACTAGAATTATGATCAGGAGGTTTCTACCATACAAATTAGTCAGTCTTGATTCTTGAAGAGCAAAAGTCCAAGTCTTAACCCAGAGACTTGTTCTTCCATATTATTCACCTCTTGAGCCTGTCTGATCTTTTCTTTCTTGACAGTTCTGAACATGACCACCAGCATAAATCTTTTCACGTTCCTCTGAAGCATTTTTTTTTTTTTTCTGACCCACCACTTAGAGTTATTCCCACTTGGAATTGTATGATTTCTTTTTTTATTATTTTTAAAATTTTTTATTCATTTGTCAGAGAGAGAGAGAGCACAAGCAGGGGAAGTGGCAGGCAGAGGGAGAAGCAGGCTTCCCACTGAGCAGGGAGCCCGATGCGGGGCTCGATCCCAGAACCCTGGGATCATGACCTGAGCCGAAGGTGGACGCTTAACCAACTGAGCCATGCAGGTGTCCTGGAATTGTATGATTTCTAGGCCTTCCTGGAAGCAGGAAGAGTAGTCATTCCTAATAGGTGATTTGTGATGTTTGGTTTGTCTGTTTATTTTTCAACACTGGGTTTGAACTCACAACTCTGAGATTAAGACTTGAGCTGAGCTCAAGAGTTGGGACACTTAACTGACTGAGCCACCCAGGAACTCCTAGTGATGTTTAGTTTTTTAAAGCCATAATATTCACTTAATCAAATAATCAAGAATTTCTTGAGCATTTACTCCTGACACAGCAAAGTGGGGACAACAGAAGAAAGGTAACAGAGTTCCTGTTTTGGAGAAGTTTACAGTCCAGTTGGGGAGGAAAATAAAATTATAACTCAAAATATCACACAAGTGCCCAAATATCTTCAGCGAGGCATTGTCCATGGGGCAGTGCCAGCCAAACATTTCCAAGTCACCGCAAACATACACTATGCTATTTGTGTGGAGATGGGGATAAATGTGTTTGGACACTGGGATGTCCAAGCACCCACATCCTCCCTGACTGTGGGGCACACCAGTGGGACGGCAAACTTGGGGGAAACTCTGGCCCTTGGGATAAATTCCAAACTTCTCTGCTTGGCATTCAAGGCCCTCAGCAAACTGGCTTTAATCTACCTTTCTAACCATTTCTCCTATGAGCCTTTAATATCTAACAACCTGCTGAGCTTGCCACCTTCAGAATACTCAGTGCACTCCCTAGAATGGGTACCTTCTCCAGAATGAGGCCACAGTAGGTCTTTCTTGATGGTGTGTTTGAGTCTCACCCCCCACATCTTCTCTCACATGATTTGTGCCAACCACTCAGACCTTCCCCATCCTGTCAAATGCCCACTAATTTCCCTGTCCTTGGAGACATTCCCTGACCCCGCCAGCCCACAGGGTTGCTCCTTTCTCTGCAGGCCCAGGTCTCTCAGTATTTAATCCACATGTTTGACTCGTGACAGTATGTTGCCTCATAGTTATTCAACTATGCCAGGCACATAACTGTGGTCTGTCTAGCTCCTTCGGGGCAGATAAGGTGTTCCCTTTGGGTGTATGTAGCACCCTCAGCAACTCTGCAGAAAAGGGTGGATGCAGGAAAGGCTGCCCTGGGGGTGCTTACTGCAATGGTAGCACACTGTTAGACAATCTCCTTTCCACCTTGTACCTATTACTTCAGCGCTTAGGTATTTCTGTGCTTTAAGCAAAAACAAAAACATGATCTTGAAGGAATAGTATAAATCAACACTACTCTTGACTGCACCAGGATACAAGGCAATGATACGAACCCACGGAAGGCCTAGGACAGCTCCTCAGCCTGCTCTGCGGCAGCTGGACAGGAAGAGGAGAGGAGGAAGGGCAGGAGGAGGGCAAGAAGCAGGAGGACTCGGAAGTTGAAGAGAACCGTCAAGCAACCGAAATAAGTGCTCTCCCTGCATCTTATAATGCTAGTACAAATCACACCTCTCTGTTCCTGGCAGATTAATATCCTCAAATGTTTCTGCGTTTTAATGGCATTTTAGGCCATTTCAGGAACATATAATATTCCATTTAATTTCAGCTTTACTACAGCTGAAATTTTAAACAGCAATTTGTTTTCTATTACTTGTTCTAAAGCCGGCCCAGGGTGCTCTGGAGATCCTAGGCACCCCAGAACCATCCCAGGCTGGCCACCTCAATCCTAGCATCTTCAGGGACTAGACGCCTTATACTATAGTTTCTCATTTCTCCCCCAACATGGCTAAAAGATGTTGACTCAAAAAGGAAATTAAAGACTTTAAACAGTAGATTAGAGAAATGTAGAGGGCGCCTGGGTGGCTCAGTTGTTAAGCAACTGCCTTCGGCTCAGGTCATGGTCCCAGGGTCCTGGGATCGAGTCCCATATTGGGCTCTCTCCTCTGCGGGAAGCCTGCTTCTCCCTCTCCCACTCCCCCTTGCTTGTGTTCCCTCTCTCACTGTGTCTCTCTCTGTCAAATAAATAAATAAAATCTTTAAAAAAATAAAAGTTTTTATAAGAAATGTAGAGAAACCAGAAGGGAAATGATGCCGATTTAGTAAATACTCCTGAATTTACTCTGGGTCATCCATGCGCTGTGGCAGGACTGGGGAGATCAGTGTGAAGAGAGGCCTCAATGAGCTCACGGTGAAGACAGGTGGGGAGATGACTAGGGCAAGAAGACATTTTAGCCGGGGAAGAATGGGATCAAGAGCTTGACCCCTTTCCTTTTTATTTCAAATGCCTTAAACTTTGTTTGATGCAGGAAATGGGGCTGCCAGGAAGCCCCTGAGGTGGGGCTGCGGGGGGTGGGGGGGGTTGTATGGTGGCCTCTGCACCCAAAAGTTGGGATCAGAAATGGGATGGGGGTTTGGCTCTGCAGCTGTCCATGGAACCCCTTCCCCATGTGCCCCCTAAGAGCTGCATTGAAAATTCTGTAATGCCAGGATCCCTAGCCAATGTGGCTCACTGAGACACTGAGGGAAGTAGCATCCCACCTGCCCATGTCAAGGAAACATTGCCTTGCTCTGCACGGGTGGTGGTTACTGTGGCTGAGCAGGAAGCTCTGCCCCAGCATCCTTGCCCCACACTTGTCAGACCTCATCAGCCACATCGGCCCTTTGGTTTCAGTGGTCACGGTGGAGGCCACAGCCATGTGGAGGCAACTCTGGAGCCATCAGCCTCAGTGTGAGGGGTCATCCAGCCTCAGTTCTGGCATCAGCAGCAAGGCGATAGTAACCAGGGTTACCCCTCTCTACACACGTATGCGTCCGTGGCACTCAGGTTCACAGTCAGAGGCCAAGGCTGAGGAAGCCTGGAGTTCCTAGTAATCAGGGACGATGGGACACCATGTGGAATGACATCATTTCTGCCCCAAGTAGGGGAAGCAGGACATAATGATGACATATATATATATATATATATATATATATATCTCAAACACAATATATTACACTCGTTAATATCCTACAGCATCACGTAATCAGGGCCATGACAACTCCGTACAGGACCCTACGGCTGCTCAAAGGAGGTGGACCTAATCCAGGTCGCCGTGCGTGACCAAGTAAGTTGAGCACAGCTTGGGCAGGGGGAGACATTCAGAAAATCTATGGTGCGGTTGGAGCCCCCAGACTGCGTAGGGTACAAGGTGGACTTACACCTAACCAGGTATTTGTACCCTATGAGGTAAAGCAGGTAAAGTAGCCCCATGTTGAGAGGTGGTGGCATATTATAGCAGATATTATGCATATTCTGAAATTTAAAAAAAAAATGGAGCAACAAGTTTTGGGGTTGAATCCTGACCCTGACATGTATTTATTGTGTGATCTTGGGCAGATTATAATTT
Organism: Mirounga angustirostris; assembly: GCF_029215605.1. Lineage (NCBI taxonomy): Eukaryota > Metazoa > Chordata > Mammalia > Carnivora > Phocidae > Mirounga > Mirounga angustirostris. The sequence goes on along the minus strand of NW_026991712.1, from coordinate 53,281,357 downwards.
ATGTTCTGTAAAATGGGTGGATGGGGCGGGGGGGATAATGTAAAATGCTGGAGAAGAGAGCGAGAAAGAACCAACTTGGCATTAAAAACTAACATTACATAGCATCTCATCACGGGATTACAGGGTTCTTTGCAAGGATCATGCCTGTTGTAAGTAGGAGTAAAAGACGTGGGAGTCACATGAAGGGAAAGAGGGAGATTGTGTGTCGATTAAACACCAATTCTTTGTATATAAGATTGTTTTATGTATGTACATCCTGTCCAATAAACCCTAACACACTTGACTGGGCTGAGATTTGATTTCTGAAATGTGTACTTTATTTTATTATTATTATTTAGAGAAAAAGAGAGCCTGTGTGAGCAGGGGGAGGGACAAAGGGAGGAGAGAGAGAATCATAAGCAGGCTCCACGCTCAGCACGGAGCCCCACACTGGGCTCAATCTCACAACCCTGAGATCATGACCTGTGCTGAAATCAAGAGTCAGATGCTCAACTGACTGAGCCACCCAGGCACTCCTAAAAATTGTACTTTAAGTTTAAATATAGGTATGTAAAAATTTCTACTCTTACTTCTAGGATTGTATTTTCCCCCAAAACTTCTTCCCTTTTTCAATTACAGACTTTTTTATTTTCAATTTTCCTATACCTGCCTCAATTTCCAATTTCCTTGTGAAAAAATACTTCTTTCTCTTGGAACCCAGAAGTCTTCAGATTATATTTTGATTTCTTTTAGCTCCTCCTTCACTTAGTTGTGCTTTAGGTATCTGGATTTGGTTGCTCTCGTCTTTATTTGCAAATCAGTAACCCAAACTCTTTTTTGGCTTTGCTCATCTCTGAATTTTCACCAAAATGTTGGTCATTAGGAGATACTCTCATTGATGAGAAAGTAATGTGTGTGATCTCTATCATTTTCACTGAATTTTTTTCTGTGGATTCCTTACTCTTAACAGCCTGGAAATCAAGATGCCTAGCTTATCCTTTATTCCATTAAAAAACCATTTGATTCCCTCCCTAGCTTTCTTGGTCATACTGATCTGACTTTACCTCATCCATATCACCTCATAATTTATGATAATCAGAAAAAGTACCTGCAGAAGTGCCCCCCCCATTCCTAACAGGCTGGGGACAACAATTTGGGGGACTGAAATTAACATCACTTCGGTAGAAAATCACAGTGAAATGCAAAAGGGAAGAAAGGATTTTAAAAATATGCCTTCCCTATAGAAATTCAGACAGTAATGTATCGACAGATGGAGAGCCATGGGCATCAGTTAGAGGAAAATTACTCAGAACCTCTGCTGTGCAAGGGCCTGGCACATAAACTGCAGTTTTGCACATTGAGGGTTTGAACAATGAACAATTTTTACAGGCTATTGTACATTGGTTTCTCTAATTAACAGCTAATTAAATGTCTATTTTATTGCGCATCTAGTTTTTCAAGTCTCTCAGAATTTCCCCAAATTCGTATAGCTACTTATACCGAATAATCTAAGCATAACTCAGATGTATATTTTTATGCTTTATATATTCCACTATTTGGGATGGAAAGATAATTTTGAAAAAGAGCCTATAAGCCAAAGCGTAGAACCGAAAATGTACATAGTTTATGAATATATGAATATTCCAAGATTCCAAGTATAATATCAATCTTCCCATGTGCCATAATCAATTGCTAGCGATGAGAAGGCCTATTATTTTTTAATCAAAAATAAGGAGTATAAAGTAAAACTCATAATAATAAACAAGAGGGCAGAAGGAAACTTTCGGACGTGATAGCAAGGTTAAAGGCATAGATTGTGGCTATGGTTTCAAAGATGCGTCCTGGTCTCCAAGCTCATCAGGTTGTATACATTCATTCCATACACCTTTTTGTATGTCAAAAAATGAAAATAAAAGTAAAATTTTAAGAATTAAAATTTTACCCCCCCCAAATGTAAAGAGATGGAGGTGTGTGTGTGTGTGTGTGTGTGTGTAAACTCCAAGGTAAGTGAAGCAGTCTGACAGGACTTTTTTTTTTTTTAAGATTTTATTTATTTGACAGAGAGAGAGAGAGAGCAAGAGCAGGAACACAAGCAGGGGGAGTGGGGGAGGGAGAAGCAGGCCTCCCGCTGAGCAGGGAGCCCGATGTGGGACTCGATCCCAGGACCCCGGGATCATGACCTGAGCCAAAGGCAGACGCTTAACGACTGAGCCACCCAGTCGCCCCTATACTCATTTTTATTTTTTTTTAAATTTTATTTATTTATTTATTTTTAAATGATTTTATTTATTTATTTGACAGAGAGAGACAGCGAGAGCAGGAACACAAGCAGGGGGAGTGGGGGAGGGAGAAGCAGGCCTCCCGCCGAGCAGGAAGCCCGATGCGGGACTCGATCCCAGGACCCTGGGATCATTACCCGAGCCGAAGGCAGACGCCCAACGACTGAGCCACCCAGGCGCCCTTTGACAGGACTTTTGATTAGCAAAGGGATGGAGCCTTCTGTTGTCTTCCTGATGTACGAAAGAAATTAACCTATGACCGCAGTCCCCTCATCTCACTCCTTGCCATTCCTCAGGTGGACCCTCCATTCATGCCTCATTGAATTACAGTGCTTGCGTTTCTCCAACTTGACATGCCTCCAACTCCTTCCTTAAATTGCTCCCTCTGTTCAAAATGCAAAGGAGTCCTTGCTTTGCTCCAAATCTGGCATGCCTCCAAGACTTCCTCGAACTGTTCTTCTCCCAGTGTTGGTCACCTGGCCTATTTAGCACAGATGTTTGAACCACCAGTGGCTTAGTACTGCCGGTTCTCCCCAAAATGCTGGCTGAATTAATGAAATGTCTCAGGGGAAACATACCGTCACTGTCGTAATCAATACATTTCTATAGATCAAGACATTGAGATAACAAGGTGCCAAGTTACCAAGATATCCACCTGAAAAGATTCATGATAACAAAATGACAGAACAAATAAAAGCTACAGTCATTTGGAAACATTCTGAGAGTCAGGACAGTTGGAGGACCATACAAGAAAGAGGAAAGGGCCATTTCTCAAGGGTTATGTCTGCGGGCATTCTAGACTGCTTACTGCATCCGATGCCAAACCCAGTGAGAAAAAAGATTATTTAGAAACAGGAGGGAACTCAGGGCGCCTGGGTGGCTCAGTTGTTAAGCGGCTGCCTTCGGCTTGGGTCGTGATCCCAGGGTCCTGGGATCGAGCCCCACATTGGGGTCCCTGCTATGAGGGGAGCCTGCTTCTCCCTCTCCCACTCCCCCTGCTTGTGTTCCCTCTCTCGCTGTGTCTCTCTCTGTCAAATAAATAAATAAAATCTTAAAAAAAATAAAAATAAAAAATAAAACCAGAAGGGAACTCTCAGTCCTGGGGTTGAGGATTCAGAGGGCCAGAGAGGGGAAACTGTAAAAGCATAATCACCAAGCTTTGCACAGGGAAGATCTTACCAAGGGAGCCCCATGTTCCGTCAGGCTTTACCTCGGTTTTGCCTTTCTAATGTTTTGTCACTGCATTTCCTCAAGGAGAACAGCAGGATACAAACAGATAATCCTGAACAATCTAGGGAAAGCTAACAGAGTGAAGTGTTGGCATTATCAGCCCATGTTGTAATTTTTTTAAAAAGCACTTTAGAAGCCTGCTCTGGTGGTCATTTTCTATTTTCTAATCAGTTAGTTCTACAAAATGCTTGTAGCCATTTTCAGATTCAATAAAAACACATTAAACCGTGTCTTGCTGTTTGGAAGGCAAGTGGCCCGCAGGGTAATAAACGGAAGGCTGGGCGGACAGAGGCGGCGTCCGGGGTCGAGTCCACACTGGTCCCTAGGCCGCCCCTAAGGACAGCGGTGCACCGGGGCCTGGGTCTTAACAATGCATTTCCTACGTGTTATCTGGGAGCCTGATAGGCAGCTTATTAAGTCAGCCGGCAGCTGGGCCCGTCGAACTGAGCAACTCTCTTCTGATTCAGCCCAGCTCTAGGATGCAGAGTCATCACGACCAAATATTCTTCCAGACTTCGTGTGAATTGAAGTGGTTTCAGGCGCTCTGCTCGCTTGCCGCCGGCCAACCTGCGCCCGCCCTCAGAGGAGAAGGGCAGGAGGAGGTGAGGAAACACATGTCCTTTCCGGGGAGGAAGCAACAGGCTGGCTGACAGGGCCTCTGACAATGTGAAGACCCTGCCTTGGCCCATTCAGAGGAGATGGCAACATCCTTCCGACCTCACACACAAAGGGCAGCCTCTTCCTCTGGGGAGGTAATCCAATATTCTCTGTCCTACAGACCACTTGGCATCAGCCACACCGTGGAACGCTCTCCAGAGCGCCTCTTCCCAGCTTCTTGGAAATGACAGTTTACTGTGAAAGCATAAGGAAGCCCACATATCCTCTAACATGATGAGATTTGTGTCATAGAAAAAATGATACAAATTTCTTGGATGTACATGATCAGTACGAGCCTCACTGGTTCACCGACTGCCGCGCAGGGTAAGAGCTGAAGGGTCCTTGATGGTTTTCCCCTCTTAAGGGCACTCTGACCGAGCAAGGACCGTCAGAGTCTGAGAATCTGTGGAAGTGCCCACATGGTGTTTTTACCTGTGTGCCCTGCTAGAGACACTTCGGTCTTGTTAACAACTTTCAGAACAAAACAGAGACGGTAATTGACAGAACATGACAGAACACGAGGACGTCCTATACTGATTGTCCTTCCTGACGCTTCCTGCACAGCCTTGTGTAGTGGGGAGAGACAGTTTTAGATTCAGAAAGGCAGAGAATTAAATCCTAGCTAGCCCCACTGCTCACGCGCTTGCTCACAATTGAGTTCAGCTAAACTTGAACTAAATACTTTACCTCTCAGAGCCTGTGGAATGGGCAAGATCGTCGGTAGTTGTAAATGACGTGACCGCTCTCACCCCATTTTCTGGTTTTCTTTTCTTGACAGGCATTTTTCACTGCCTGAAATACCATAGTACTTGTTTATATTCTCTCGCTTGCTCTTTCTGCCCTGATGTAAGTTCAATGCTGTTTTCCCATTGTCTGAGAACAGTGCTTGGCACATAGTAACTGCTTAGTAAATATTTACTGTATGAATAAAGGTGAAATTCATGCTTTTGTAAAGCACAGAATAGAGAGTCAGTAACTGGTAGTTTTCTCCCCCCTTACGAGTCTACGTTTACCTCTGTGTTCAGTGTCACAATGTCTAGCTCAGAAATGACCTGGACTCCACACTGCACAAGTCAGGCCATGGAATTCAGCGGAGTCCTCATTGTTTGGGCCAAATGGGTCTTTTCCAGATTCTCTAACCTCTTACAAAGAAGGCTTCCCGAGTATTACCATCTGTATGGTCTAGATAAGAACTTAGCTTTAGGTTCAAGACCGTCTGTTGGGAAATTGGCTTTCTTGTCTTAGGTCCATTTCTGTAGCTGTTCTGTCCTCTCTCCCATCGTCTTGGGTGGCCTGGATGAAACTCCCCAGGTGTGGTGATGGTCATTCAATAGGTGGCACTCTCCCAGAAGACCATCCTTCTTTTTTTTTTTTTTTAATTTTATTTATTTATTTGACAGAGAGAGACACAGCGAGAGAGGGAACACAAGCAGGGGGAGCAGGAAAGGGAGAAGCAGGCTTCCCACGGAGCAGGGAGCCCGATGCGGGGCTCGATCCCAGGATTCTGGGATCATGACCTGAGCCGAAGGCAGACACTTAACGACTGAGCCACCCAGGCACCCCAAGACCATCCTTCTTCACAGCCCAGATGACCTTATTGATAAATCATTAGACTCCTGCTAGATGAATAGCAGAGTTACGAGTACAAAATAGTCATGCTGACGATTTTGCAACTTTTCCTCCCCCCCCATACACCATATCCCACTCCCTGCTCTTGTTTCCTCACCTCCTTTAGAACTTCATCAATGTGCTAAGACCTTGAACTTAAAGACAAAGGGCTGGCTCTTTTCCTAAGAGGAGGAGGGGACAGAAGGGAGACATGCATTCGAAGTCCTGTGCTTGAAATCCAGTGTTGATTCTTTTTTTCATTCATTCACTTACTCACTCGTTCATTTATTCACCCACCATTTCCTGTAGGCCAACACATACCTTAGTGATGAGAAGAACAGACGCCAAGGGCAATGACCGTAATTTGAAGCTTAGATCGGCTACTTATTGACAAATTTCTTAACCTCTCAACGCCTCAATCTCCTGATCTGTAAAGTGGGGGTGACAAGAGTACTTATCTCACAGGTTTCTTTCAAGGATTTCAATAATTAACTTTAATTATTATTTATAAAATAGTAAGAACTGTGCCTGGCACACAGTAACATTCAATGAGGGTTTGTTCAATGAATACTAGCTGTCTAATATGTTGTTAATGACGACTTGCTTGACCTTCACGTGGACATGTTTGTGCTTTTTATTTATTTTTTATTTATTTTATTTTTTTTTAAAGTAGAGGGTTCTGGCAATCCCCATCTCTTTTTTTTTTAAGATTTTATTTATTTATTTGACAGAGAGAGACACAGCGAGAGAGGGAACACGAGCAGGGGGAATGGGAGAGGGAGAAGCAGGCTTCCCGCCGAGCAGGGAGCCCGATGCAGGGCTCGATCCCAGGACTCTGGGATCATGACCTGAGCCGAAGCAGACGCTTAACGACTGAGCCACCCAGGCGCCCCGTGGTTGTGCTTTTTAAATATTCCCCACTGTAACATCTCTGAAATCAGGACAGGATGTCATAATGTGGCAACATCTCTTCCTTCTTAGTGATATACAAAATAGTCATTCACCTTCAAATTGAGAGCCTGTTGGGTTTGATGAAACATGACAATTATAAATAGCATGTCTCCCTTTTTGTTTGTCCCTCTCTCAGTTTACCATGTATACTCATATTTTCCCAATTAAAATAAGAAAGGAAGACAGAGAGAAAGACAGAGGGAGGGAGGGAGGGATGAAGGGAACGGAGGGGAGGGAAGGAGAATGGGTCCTGGTCTACCCCAAACTGTAGCAGCCTTCATTAAACTCTAAAATCCTCATTTGCAGATACTGGAGAAGATTCTAGCCTTCCCTGCTTCACCTCCCTGAACTTCTTTTCAGCCTTAGGTGTGTGCGGTTGAGGATGGGGAGGATCCTTTGGTCAATAAAAACTTTCTGAGCAACAAGCACCACATTAGGCTCTGGGAATTCACCTTGAATTCACCTTGCAGTACAGTTGGGAGGATATAAACTCCAAAAATTCTTTGAGCAAGAAATTATAATAGAGACCCTATATAATAAATTCATGGTTTTTTTAGAAAAAGAGAGACCGTATTTATATTTGTTTTTTTATTTTTAATTGTTATATTTTTATACTTAGGATTCCGTCCAAGCCCGAGGTCTGGGTGGGAGGCCCTTTGGGGCTACGAAAGGGCACAAGGCCACAGACGAAAACGAAGCCTCGGTTCACTGCTCTCCCGGATGGGAGGGACTCGGGACCTCAAACAAACCCTGAGCCCCACAGCTGTGCTTTCCCCACCCCCTGCCGCACCCGGGGTGTCTTGCTGAGTCACACCCCCTCCCTTCATGGGAGCTGGGTGGGGAAGCCTGCTCTTTAAAATAACTGTTACACTGGCGAAAAAAATGCCAGGTCTAAACGGCCCAGAGGGGGTTTGGCTCCTCCCGAGCAGGTTCGAAGCAGAATAAAGGGGGAGGGGTCGTGATCAGAGCATCTATTATCCTTGCAGCCTTCAGACCTTGAGAAGAAGGGGGCTGCGGAGCAGGAAGTGACATGTACTCACTGTACCAAACATTTGGGGTGACCCTCTCATTTTTCAGGTTGGAGTGGGTACCGTTAGCCTCGCTGGCCCACTTGCACCAAAAAAGTGGATTCTTCACTCTCCCTTCATCTTCGTCCTTAATATTTGTGTCCTGCTGTTAATGTCTGGCAACAACCAGACAAAGAACGCTGGGAATTGTTCTAACTCGACGTGGCCTTACTTTCCTCACCAGTAAGACGTAGAGAGTGGCGCTGCCCAAGTCAGAGGGCTGTGCCTGGGGTGGAATGAAGCAATGAACTGCTTTGTAAATGGCAAGATTCTAAACAAAGGTTAGTTGTTTGTACTCTACTTATCTATTCATGGTGTAGTTTGAAGGCATCTGCTTCAAAACTCTCTGCAAGCATTATGTGAAACGCACACAGTGCCTGGCCCACAGCGCAGCTCAGTACGTGAAGATTGTGACTCTTAGTGGGGCCAAAGCATTAAACTAATAGCTTGGGGATGCTGGTTATCTGTCATTATCTCCAGTGAAGAAACACTGGTCACTAGTGGGGAAAAGCAAATGCCCTCCAAAGAGGGAAAGAAAAGGATGGGGAGGAGTACCCCCTTTCAAAGGTGTTTCTTGCCCCACCCACCTCACCCCACAGTGCTCCCTCATTCTCAACCTCCCTCTGACTCTCCCCCACCCTACCCTTATTGACTCCCTGCTCTCTGATCACAAACCCTTAGCTTTCAAGATAACATACCATAAAAGCACGTAGAGATGAAAATGGTTGATACGGCTGAGTTGCAAAATGAGAGCGCTCGATTCAGCCTTGGAGAGAATGTCTAATGTGATGCTTCTGTTTTACAGAGAGGCACCCGGGGGTCATGCATTACCTCTACTTCTACTGTGGTGTGGGGTGGGAGGGTGCGGGGTGAGGTGGGAGGTCCCCACCTCTCCCCCAACTTCCCCATGGACCTGAAACCTTAACCGCCCCGCAAGGGGGTGCCAGGGCTCTACGGAAATGAACACCTCAGGGCTTTTGTCTCAGTCCTTCCATCCCCCTTAAGGACATAATGAATTGCTTTCAAGTTTAAACAATAAAATAATTCAGTTTAAAACAGGCTATGATTCTTCTCCCACCCAATTCCCCCAACAAAGAAAAACAGCTAAAGAGTTTCCAAGGAAGGCCTTGCTCACACATGAATCATCTTTGGAGCCTGTGTCCCCTGTCTTGGGCTGCTGTGGTGGCCTTAGGCCTGACGGAGAACCAGCGTGTGCCCGTGCCTGCTTCCACGCTCACTGTCTGTCTCCCCTTTGGGACCGAAGCCTCTCTGAGGACAAGCCATGATGTCTTGCTGTCTGAGGCTGAGCGCATGTACTTGGCATATCCTGGATGCTTAATACTGTGGAATGAGGGAGTGAGGGAGGTGGAGTCGCGGTGATTTGCAACCTTGAGAGTTTAATACTGAGATGTTAACTATGGAAAAAATAAAGTATTTGACATAAATATATCCTTACCCTGATTTGGAAGAAAAACACCATCTCCAACTACCAGAAGCAAAAGCATCTCCCTCTCTAGACCCAAGTGATTGAGTCAGTAGACCTTTCCGAGCTGCTCCCCAGGAACAGGGACGAATCCTCCCTGAGCAAGTCACCTGCTTCTAGAACACCTTGTCCCTTGTTCTTGGTTACCCTTAGACCTTCTTCCTTTCCTTTTCTCCCGTGTTGGAGTATGGACATAGCATCTCATTATGTTAGGGACCAGCCAACAGAAAACCATACTTTCCACCTTTTCGGAAAGACTGGGAGAATCCACTGTCTCTTCACGTCGTGACTGGAGGCTGGCCTAGGTGTTTGGGAGAGAAACTCAGAGGCAATTAGGATGCGGAAGAAGGGCTTAGTCCCCGGATCTGGGCTGCTCAGGGGCCTTTGGGTCCAACCATGCACTCCGCCGCCCATTGCTGACCTGTGCTCCCCCAGCTGTTGCAAACCACTTGCCCTAAGAGCACCCGAAGGAGAGCAAAGGAGGCCATGGCCAAATACCAAAAGAATCCCTTCCCCAGCCCTACTTGGTTCTGGCGGGGTCAGGCGGAGCAAGCAGTCCCCTCTAAGGTATGATTGAGGTAGCACAGGAGGCCCCCCGCTCAAAAATACATTCCACACGAATGCCTGAACTGTTGGTGACTAATGCATCCCTTTATTCTCTGAACAAATATTTATCAAAAGCTCCCCAGACAGCGCCTCCCCCATTCAAACAGAAATGGTGTCTGTCCTCAAGTTAATCAAGAAATAGCAGAAAAGTCTGACACAAGTACAATTTACCCAGTGCAAGGCGAGGCTCCCGGCGTTGCGGGGAGAGCCTTGTTTTGGAGTGTGGGTTGTTGACTTTCACGTCCTGTCTCCCAAACCTAGCTGATGACCAGGGCCAAGCTACTCAACCTGTTAGAACCTGTTTTCTTATACATCCAACAGTGTTGATGATAGTGTTAGCTTACCCCTGGTTGTGAGGATTCTGAGAAACACATGTGCCGCCCCAGGAAAAGTACTGAGAGCTTCTAGTAAGGAGTGAGCACTGTATTACGTGAGGGCAAAGGAAGTAGCGATGACAAGTGCCTGGAGGCTCTGAGGAAGGTTTCAGAGGGGAGGTGGCATCTGATATGGGTCTTGCAGGACAAGCAGGAATTGGCCAGGCAGAAAAGACAGGTGGGCAGGTATCAGGGAAAGGGAACAGGGTATGCAAGCTACTGAAGCAGGACGTGGCAGAATGCCTTCTTAGAACTTGAGAGGTTCAGTCTTCAAAGACAGGGAATGTTGGAGGGCTGAGGGGGATTCCATCCAGTTGCTGTTCTGTTTTCCCTACAAGGCCTCATGTTCACCTTCCTTGCTCAAATGACACCGCGACCTTCCTGTGTCAAAGTGCAACAGCCCCTCCCCCCCCCGCCCTTCGAGTCCCCTTTCCTGCTCTGTTTATCTCCAAAGTATTTATTGTCACAGATAATATGTTTACTTATTTTACTTATAGACCTTCTCAACACGCTCATCCCCTTCCCCTCACCACCACATACATAGAATGGAAGCTCCCCGAGGAGAGGAGTCTCTGTGTTCTCCTCACGGACGGATCCCCCAGGCTTCCCACAGTGCCTGGCACAGAACGAGACTGACAGGAAGTCATTCAATTCATTCAAACCATAGTTGTTTGCTTCCCTCAAAGCACCACGGGCCGGCTCGCCGCTGGGCTCCGATCTTGAACAAGATGGGGTCTCTACACTCCGGGAGCGCTGTTGGTGTGGAAGTGTTGGGCCCTTCTGGGAGGTCTCCTGGGTCATTCTGCGACGGCTGTTGAGCGACCCCGCTGAGGAATTCTGGCTGTTTCCTTTGTCTTTTTCTGCCCACACTCTGAAGACTTCCAAAATGTAAACACTTCTGGGGTTGAGTCCACCTTTAGTAAGTCTTCCTTTTGCGTGACTAAGAATGTGTGTCTCGTGCTGATAGAGGTGACTTTGGGAATCCAAGGAGGCTGCCAGGTGCCTGGGGGGAGATGTTGAAAGGACAGGGTGGGGGTTCAGGAATGGAGGCGCCCAGAGACACGTAGCCTCTTTCACAACTTGGCCTGGGGCTGTTCCTGTGATTGGGTGTCTCCGCCAAGAATGTCCCCAGAATTCCAAGTCATTTTTAGAGGCAGTTTTCTTATCCTGCGGTCAATAGCCCTCAATAAAGTAAGTTTAAGATTGGGAAAAGAAAAGGAGTTTGTGTAGCTAGCTCTTTTACTCCTTGTGGTGAGAGGAATGAGGGCCAAAGGTTTTTTTGGTGTCTTTTATTTTTGTTTCATGAAATATCACAAAGGAGAAAAAAGAGTAACTGCAGCTATTAGCCTCACAAACACTCATTTATCAGTTAAATGTCCATTTACTTGGTTTTTGTTCTTAAGCTCACATTGGGCTTTATTTACCTTTTTTTAACTTGTAAAGCAATAAACAATTACACAACTAAACGACAAATAATACCGAGGAAAAAAGTGAAAAGATTTAACCATAAACCGTAAAGAGGTATTTGCATGCTCCCAACAGATAAAAGAAGAACTATTCCAGAATATATAAATGGCTCTACAAACCAATAAGAAAAAGAGAACCCCTTCTGGTCGTTTTGTGGCAAAGACAGACCTGGGTGAATCTCCCCGAGCTTTCCATCCCTCTTCCTCCTCTTCACTACTCACTCACAACAGACGTTCACACCTCAGGGCAGAGGGAGCTTGAAGAGAAACCACCCCAATTCCTTTTTTCCTCACGCTGAGCCCCATCCTCCACAAAGCAGGACTCAAACAAGATGAAACAAATTGCTGTGGAAATCTTAAATGCCATTTCTTTACACCTCCACCTTCTAACAGGGAAAAAGAATGCTGGTTGGTCCCTTATGTCTCCTTGTGAAAGAAAAGGGGCATGTTTAGTGCACGAATCTTTTTTAACTTCTCAACAGCTCTGCAAGGTAGGCATCAGGATTTCCACTTAACCAGTGAAAAAAACCAAGCCCAGAAGGATCAAATAACATGCAAATGCCCCACAGGTAACACATACAGAAATGGCCTTTGAACCCAGGACTGTGTGATTCCAAGGCTCGAGCTTCTCCCCCTAAACCACACTTCTAAGGATGCCATGATTTCATCTGGACTGCGAGCATGTCTGACAAATCAACGAATTTGGCAGGGAGGGATTACGAGGTGCAGAAATTCATTCATTTATTCAACAAATAGTCATTGAACACCAGCTGTCCCATGGGCACCCGCTTGGATCTTTGCTGTACGTTATTGAATAGTGCAGACTGAGATCCTTGCTCTCTTGGAGATGTATTCTGGGACAGAGAGGCAGATAACAAGCAAAATCAGTAAGCAAATGACATGATAAACTGAAACGTGATCTGTGTCCTGAAAAAATATACATAGAGGTTTAGGTGACTATCCAAGTCACACATTTAATGTGGACACTCATATAATCTGAACCATCATCAATGAATGCTAATGATGGTAGTGGATTTGGTTGGAAACTAATGTTGATCTTGAAACCGGACCTTTTTTGGTAATAGCGCATCGTGCTTTCTCTAATCATCTCCGCGTCCTAGATAAAGCAATCTCCTCACTCACTGATACTTAGGGGAGACCTTGAAAATTCTAGATGCTGCTTCCAGATAAACGGTTTATTTTTAATAGTTGTTTTGTTTGCAACAAGAATAGCATCCAGAGGTTAAATTATTAAAAAATAAAAACAAAATCCAAAGCTATAGGTAAAACTGATGGTATTGTTCTATTGGTGGTTGAGGAGAAAAGCATCTCATAAGTTGAAAAATCTTCTGGAAAAAAAAAAAAATTCATCTTAGAAACTCCAGGTTGGAAGGGAGTTTCTAAGGAAGGAACCTTTAAGGTTATGCTCAAGTTCCAAAGAATGATGTGGTTCAGACATGACTGGTTTGACTTGAACTGTATTGGGCTAGAGCACCATTTCCTAGGAATTATAGGTTGATAGAAGTTAATATTCTGGAAAAGGAAGATGTGGTTATCAGTAGACTTTCTTGAGAACACTTGCTAAGGGAGAACGGAGACTTGCCTTCACAAAGATGCTACTAAGAAGGCTCTTGGTGGGACATAGTTTTCTTTTTTTCTGTTAAATGCCTCAAGGCAGGCAGAGCTGGGAGAGATGCTACCAGAAGCAGAGCGGGCAGGCCAACCCCCACAAGATTGGTGTCTGTTTCACTCTTCCTATGGTGGTTGGCTATCAAAAGTTTCAAACACACAGAGTACAGAGAATACTGTAACAAAATATCCACCCCAACCCAAACTTAACATATTTCAACAACATTCCTTATTTGTTTCCACTACCTATTTAATATGGATAGATGGTAAATAGATTTAAATGTAACTGATATCCCCTTCGTACTATTCTCCAGTCCTATTCTTCTCTCTTCCCCAGAAGCAGCCATCATACTGAAGTTGGTGCATATACTTCCTGTCTATATGTTTATACTCTTATTAATATGCACGGCTCTACAATCGAAATAACAGTGTTGTATGTATGCTTTTAAAATTTGCATAAATTGGGATGCATGGGTGGCTCAGTTGGTTAAGCGTCTGCCTTGGGCTCGGGTCATGATCCTGGGGTCTTGGGATTGAGACCCTCATCGGGCTCCTTGCTCAGCGGGGGGCCTGCTTCTCCCTCTCCCTCTACCTGCTTCTCCCCCTGCTTATGTGCTTCCTCACTCTCTGTCTCTCTGACAAATAGTCTTAAAAAAATAAAGATAAATACAATAAAATTTGGATAAATGGTATTATACATCATATATTTTATCCTAGCTTTCAGGATCTCTTTGAGGTCTGTTGATGTTATTATAGTACTAGTTTATTAGCACTTTTTCTTAAACAGTGACCAGTTGGATTTCTGACCCCTGGGACACATTTGGAAGGTTAGCAAGACATATTATTCCAGATTGGGTCTCTCTGATTAATTCTTTACGTTATTCATCAAACTGTCATCTCCCTAAGGCCAAAATGCCAGTACAGGAGGTGAAATTTGCTGAGACAGGGACGCCTGGGTGGCTCAGTTGCTAAGCGTCTGCCTTCGGCTCCGGTCATGATCCCAGGGTCCTGGGATTGAGTCCTGCATCGGGCTCCTTGCTCAGTGAGGAGCCTGCTTTTCCCTCTCCCTCTGCTGTTCCCCCTGCTTGTGCTCTCTCTGACAAATAAATAAATAAAAATCTTTAAAAAAGAAAAGAAGGGGCGCCTGGGTGGCTCAGTTGGTTAAGCGACTGCTTTCGGCTCAGGTCATGATCCTGGAGTCCCGGGATCGAGTCCCACATCAGGCTCCCTGCTCAGCAGGGAGTCTGCTTCTCCCTCTGACCTTCCTCCTTCTCATGCTCTCTGTCTCTCATTCTCTCTCTCTCAAATAAATAAATAAAATCTTAAAAAAAAATTTTTTTTTAAAAGAAAAGAAAAGTTGTTTTTTTTTTTTTTTTTTTTTTTTAAGAAATTTGCTGAGACAAGGACAAGAGCTTCCTGAAACTAGCTGAATGGCAACGAAGCCATTGAAGTGTAAGGCAAAGGAAGACGGGGGCAGTGAGCTACTTACTTTATACACTTTTTAACCTCCGTCTCTTGGGAGTTTTTTTGCTCCTAAGTGTCCCTGCCGAAGCAACTGATAGTTCAAATATTTCTACCATAGGTTACATTCGACTGTTTTAGAACTTCGTGAAAGTAGAATCATAGGGTATGTGCTCCTTTGTGGTATGCTTCTTTCATTCAGCATGTTTTTGAGATGCATCCAAGTTGTTACATGGTCATAGTTCATTCCTTTTCTATTGCTGCATAATGTTTTGCTTTATGGATATTCCAGTTTGTTTATCCATTGTCCTATTTATGGACACCCAGGTTGTTCCTAGTTTTTGGCTGTTATGAGTAATGCTGTAGGAACACACATGTACATGTTTTTTTGTGGACCTGTTCTCATTTCTTTTCGGTAGTGAGCTAGGAGTAGGATGGCTGGCTCATATGCATATATTTAACTCTATAAGGCACTGCCATAATATTTTCCAAAGTGCCTGCAACCTTTTGCATTCCCCCTAGGACTGTATGAGTTCCAGTGGTTCCACATTCTTGCCAACATTTGCTATTGCCAATCTTTACGTTTACCTATTCCTGTGGGTTTGTAGCTCATTGATTTTTTTCTATACTAAAAACTTATTAGTTAAAACTAATTTTAAAAACACAAGCAAGGTTATATGTAACACATATATTTGAAATATATTTGTGTATATTTTGAGGAAAGGTGTTAAAGAAAATCTAATAAATATCATTCAAAGAATATATTCACAACATTGTATGCAACAAACCAAATTTAAAGAATGATGCCACTATATATCTTTCTAACAGTTCTGAACTTTTTTTTTTTAAAGATTTTATTTATTTATTTGACAGAGAAAGACACAGTGAGAGAGGAAACACAAGCAGGGGGAGTGGGAGAGGGAGAAGCAGGCTTCCCGCAGAGCAGGGAGCCCAATGCGGGGCTCGATCCCAGGACCCTGGGATCATGACCTGAGCCAAAGGCAGATGCTTAATGACTGAGCCACCCAGGCGCCCCTGGTTCTGAACTTTTATGTATCTGATAACATCGTTTCAGAATATCTTATTATGGTTTTAATTTGCTTTTCTCTGCTGACTAGATGTTGAACATCTTTTTATTTGCATTTATTTGTATTCAGGTACCTTCTTCAGTTAAGTATTTGTTCAACTCTTTGACCAATTTTTTAAAATTGTGTTGTTTATCTTATTATTGAGTTGTGTCTTTCATAACTTGGGTCAGATATATGTTTTGCAAAAAGATATCCAGTCTTGTGGCTTATCCTTAAGAGCAACCATTTTTAAGCTTGGTGAAGTCCATTTATCATTTTTTTTCTTTAGAGTAGGTGCTTTTGTGTCCTGTTTAAGTAGTCTTTGCCTAATCTAATGTCACAACCATTTTCTTCTAAAAGTAGAATTAGTTTTAGCTTTTACATTGAGGTCTATGATCCATTTTGAGTTAATATTTGTATGGTGGGAAGTGAGGGTCAAGGTTAATTTTTTTCCATATAGAATATTGAGTAGTTCCAGTACCTATTATTGAAAAGACTCTTTTCTCTATTCAATTATCTAATTTGGCACCTTTTGTTGAAAATTAACTGACCATATAAGTGTGGGTCTATTTTTGGAGAGTGTATTCTGTTTCAAATAAAAGTCATTTTCTTTTTCCTCTTCTTGCCAGTATTTTGCAATTACACTATTAAAAGAGCTATTTGTTCATATTTATTCTTGCATTTCTGATAAATATTTCCTGACTCTGGTTACTGTCTATGGCCATGGTCAGACATTTGGTCTTTTCTCCTACCACTTCCTGTCTTTCCCTTGCCCTCGATCAACATGTATATCAACCTCTACGGCTTCAAACTAATTAAAAAGTTGATTTACCCCAGGTTCTTACTCTTGTATGTTTCTCATCCTTAACAGATGATGAAACTTCAATAGGTCTGATGCTAGTGACAATAGCTAACATCCTGTCATCTGTGTCATCACGGATCTAAGCACATTGAAAGTTATTTAACTGTCCTAACAACTTTATGAAGTAGGAATTATTATCCTTCTTTACAGAAGAGGAGTCTGAAGCCCTGAGGGGCTATGTAGTTTGTCTAAGATCGTACACACCATAAGTAGCTGAGCTGGGATACACACCCTGCCTGTCTCCAGAGCCTGTAAACTTTACCAAAATGCTAACTTATGAAATCACCCATCAAACGACTGTAGTTGTAGATTGCATACCATCTGTATTATTCTTAGTTAATATGTTTCTATTAAGTGGAGCTCTAAGGGATCTTAAAAAGCATTTTTCAGATGAGGAAACTAAAAACCAAGGACAACTAAGCTGAAAGCAGAGCCAGGCCCTAGCCTGAGAGGCCCAAGGGCTTTTTCTTTGCCCATGCTGCCTTGCTGGACTCGGGGGCCTCCTTAGTTTGGATTCCACCACCCTGGGGTATCTCCTGGTGATGGTGTCCCCAGGATGTGACAGTCTGTGCTTCGGGGAATTGTATCCCATCCTTGGGCCTCCCTGTAGCACTCACCAGATCATACAGACCTCTCCTCACAAGGCCTACTCGCAACTACCTGCCACAGCAGGAAAGTTACCCAATAAACTCATCCAGTGATCTCCAGGCATAGTCAAGTAGACCCTGACTGAGCCCTACTATGGAAAGCACTGTATTCAACTCTATGAGAATATAAGATATAACTGCATGCCCTCCAAAGGCTTATAAATACTACCAGCAAATAATATTCATTAAGTCTCCAAAATGTTTCTGTACAGAGCGAATTTGTACACATAACTGACCCCAGTGTCTCCTTTGCCCCATTCTTCTACTAACTTTTGTTGTTTCTTCATATAGTTAGTAAATGTATTGGTGGTTTCTTGGTCCAACATTATTATATTATGGTATAGAGAAATGAACATTTACTTGGAGGCAGTGATCTTGATTTCTAGGGTCCTCTCTGTCACTTATTAGCTGGGTGACCTTCAGCAAATTGTTGAACCTCTCTGAGCCTCTTTCCTCATCTGTAAAGGGGATGATAATAGTCTCCACTTTCACTGGGTTGTTGTGGCAGTCAAATGAGGTAACAAAACGCTTTGAAAACACTAATCTTTTTGAGAGCTATAGAAGAAAGGACTTGGACTTCAGAGTCAGAAGAGGTAGATTCTGAGCTTCAATGAACACATGGCTGAATCTGTGATAACAAAGCCATGTTCAGGAGGTGGGGGGTTGGGCTGGCTTACCCAGGAGGTGAGGGTCTGACCCTGGTCTGGCCCTGTAACTCATTTTCGTTCTTTCTTCAGCAAATCACAAGTTATTACAAGTCATGGCCCTTCTTGAACAATCAAACCAAAACTGTACGTGATCAGATTTCAAAGATTTAAATAGAAGGAGGCCTTGACTGACAGGAAGAGAGCATTCTTAAAGACTGATTGGGTTCTCTTTCATTCACCCTCAACCAACCTTCACTGACTGTCTACAGTGTTAGCTGCTAGGCACTGTTTTAGATGCTGGAAGAGAGTTAATAGTGCTCCTAAAAACTTCTTGAGAGGGTGAGGTGTAGGTGTGGGAAGGGTTCAAGGAGGTAATCTGGTTGGCAAAGTCTGAGTGAAGGAGTGGAGGAAATTTGTCTTGGGGGGGCTGAAGGAGATGGGGAGCAGGGCTAAAATGCCCCCCAAACCTCCTCATCAATAAAGAGTTTACTATCTAGTGGGCAAAACAGAAATAGAAACCAAGAATGACAATGCAATGTGATAGTTGTGTGAAGGAAATATGAATATAGTGATATGAGATCTCTCTCACACACACACGAAACACACAACACACGTGCACGCACACATACATACGCACAGAGCATCAGTTCAAATGGAGAGGGATACCAAGCAGGGGAGAGCTTTGTTGGCTCAGGGAAGACACAAATTTATGATTTGTTAGACCATCAGTCTATGCATTTAGTGCTCCTCTGCTCGCTTTCGACCACCTTACTCTGCATGACACTTTACATCTAAAAATACTTTCACATTCTCTGTTTCATTCGGTTTGTAGAAAATAGGAATGGAAAATGGGATACTTCCCATTTTACAGATGAGGAAATAGGCAGAGAGAGGTTACCAAAGTCACAAGTCTTGTCACTAGTAGGGTGGGAATTACAATGTAGTTTTGTGACTCTTGGTTGAAAGTACTTTTCTAGTATGAATAACTGACTTCATTATCAATCTGATAAGAGCATTATCTGACTGTTATGAACCTTCATTGATCTAATTTCCCCCTTTCTATCCTGTTGTGTATTTTTTGTTGTTGTTCTGGAACATAGTAAGTGTCTGTGGAGTCCTGTGCCACTGTGATTTGAACAAGCAAAAACATGAATTATATTCTGAGACCTAAAGGCCTCATATTTTCAAAGCTGCTATAATTATAGTCCAGCCATGTTCAACCCTCAGGAAAGAATCTTGCAGTTTCTGCAACTGTCAAATGAAGGGCTTAGGCTATAGTCGCTCACTGCTAACATTCTATGATTTGTTTTTATAACCATCAGTGTAATTTTAAAGTATTCATTAAGAGAGAACACACACACACACACACACAGATTTTTCAAAAAGTATGGGTAATTACAAGCCAAAATATTAATAATTCCTATCTTTGGGTAATTGAATCTTATGCGATTTTTTCTTCTTTTTGTGTAGGTGTGTAAGTGTATACCTTCTTTTTTTTTTTTACAGTAAGCACGGATAGCTTATGTAATTTAGGTAATAAATATGTAATACCACTAAGAACTGAAACTATGCCAAAAATGTTATCAGCACTTGGCAAAATCTAGCATACTTACAGCACAATGGAGTCTTTACAAGTCCATGTTTGAAATTTCAGATTCATTGATGAGGCTAAATAGTACCAATTTTTGACGAATGTATGTTAATTCAATAAGTTTTGATACACAGCCAAAGAGCAATCGCTAAAAGAGAGTGTTGGCTGATATCACCAGAAGATACATTGACTTCTAAACTGTTCCGTCTCTATGACTTATGACCACACCAAGATGTAAAAGACCCTGATTTGCCTCCAAGTGCTTATAATTTAGTGGAGTTTAATTTTATGGGGGTGGTAGTGGTTAGGTTTTGAAGGTAGAAATTATGCCAAGTCACAATAACCCTTGAAAATACTTAAATCAGCTTCCAAAAATAGTCTATGGTTGCATTTATGATAGAGTAAGAGTCTACTAACACGGTATTGTTTTTTGGGGGGGCCCCCAGTTAATTCTGTAATTTCTTGGAGACACAACCACTCCCCACTTTCCTGGCTCTGGGATCCTTAAAGTCACTCATTGTCACTCCAATCAGCCTGTGCGGTGACCTGCTTGCGTCATTGCTTAGGAACATCACTGCTCATTATCTTGTTATTTTCCTTTCATTCTTTCTCTCCTTCTTCTTCTTTGGTCCTTATAAGCCACAGATGTTCACACTGCAAATATGCGGTGCCATTGTCATAGGGTAATATTTGTTCATAAGTAACCACTGAGCGAGCTCCTGTGAGTTGTGTTAAAACAGACCAGCAGCTGAGGTAGGTTGGGAAAAATGGAAAACATTAGGAAGTAGTGATATGTCAAACTGGGCTTGTAGCTTGGAAATGTACTTTCGCACCGCCCACTGCGTGCGTCAGGCCCTGCGAGGGACACCAGGGACCACTGTGCCCACTGCCCTTACAGAATTCTCAGTCTAATGGGGGAGCCCAACGTTCATGAGCAATCACACAAATAAAGGTAAAATGGCAAGCAAAGACAGGAAGTGTAGACGGTGTGGGGGTGGAAGGGGCCTCGGACCCCAGCAAGTGGCCAAAGTCAGGAAAGTGCTCAGTAAATTTAAGAAAAAGTGATCGGGAGGACAATGTCTGTTCGTGAGGCAGAAATAGAAATCGAATCTTCTGCGAACTCATCGTGGGCCTGGCTGCCCAAGAGGTGGTCTTTCCTGAGGCCACATGCAATCCTTAAAACACACATTGGACGGGTTGGTATTATGGGCCATGGTTTTTAAATGAATAATGCAGGCTCAGAGAGGTTAAGTAACCTAGGAAAGTAGGAAAGGCCGGGAAAGGGACCCTCGGTGGCAGGCTTAGAGTTGGGTTTTATTGGTGGGCAGCGAGAGAGTTGCTGGAGGCTTGGGAGCAGGCCTGCGGCTCAGAGGAAGGTATGCTTAGGAGGCTTTGTCTGCGGTGGGGAAGGAAAGACCGGCAGCCAGGGAACCAGCTGTTAGACAGCGGTGAGGACCACTGCCCTGGCGTGAGAGGGAAGTCTCCATGGAGGCTTTCTAGAACGTCTGTCCGTAACGACCTACTGGGTGTGGGAGGGGGCTGGGATAAACTAATCATATTTAATTTTTTAAAAACTCCCAACACACAGCATAAGGTAACAAAGGAACATGCATCTACCCTGTGGCTTAATGTATGCTGCTAGATTTTGTAGCTCATAAAGTAAAAATGTTTAATATGCTACCAATCGAAGGCGGAATTCAAGTCAAATATGGATAAAAGCATAGACCAGTTAAGAGGTAAGGCTGGTGACTTTTTTTTACTTGTTTTAAGACATAATTAATCCAACGGATTAGTTAAGGAATAACTAATCCCTGCATCTTATAAAATGAGAGTCTTCGTTTTCTTTCTTTCTTTTTTTTAAAGATTTTTTATTTTATTTTATTGAGAGAGACAGAGAGAGAGCAGGGTCAGAGAGAGAAGCAGGCCCCCTGCTGAGCAGGGAGCCCGATGCGGGACTCGATCGTGGGACTCCAGGATCATGACCTGAGCCGAAGGCAGTCGCCTAACCAACTGAGCCACCCAGGCGCCCCGAGAGTCTTCGTTTTCAGTTCAGTCTTTATATTCATTCGGCTTTGGGCTGCTCACTTGGTGACGCCCCTCAAGAGCTGGGTCTTCCCAACACCAGGTGCCCTGAGGATTTGGAGAGATTATTGGATGGCAGTCCTCTGGGGAAGGAGCTAGACCTCAAGGTGTGTGGAGGGTGGCGGAGCGGGAGGACTGACACCCCGTTTCCCCTACTCCCACCCCTGTGCCCGAGAAGGGGGTTAGCAGCCTCTCCACCCACAAGGGGGCTCCTTCGAGCCCGCAGTCACCGACTGTGTGGCCATCCCAAGTTCCTGCTGCCCGGGAAGGAATTTCAGAACCGTTGGCCCAGCCCCGTTCTTGCCCCGGGGGTTTGCAGATTCGGAGACAGCCCCCCAACCACGTGGAAGCCGGGACTGCGTCAAGCCCCGCTGCGTGGCGATCTTATCCAGTTTCGCAGTGTGTTCAGAGAGCTTATGGTGAAACTGTTTCATGTCTGGTCCGGGCTCCCTGCTGTAAAGCCCCGAAGTGAGGCTCTCTGAACTTCGTCATACGTTCCTCTTGTGCTTTATTCCGCGTCGCCCAGAAAAGCCGCCCGGCCCGGTGATAAGGTTTGGGATTGCTATTCTGGCCGTGGAGTCGTCTGCAGGCCGCCCCCGTATCATCCCCCCCCTCCCGAGCCAGTTGGAAAGACAGACAGTCGGGCCCCACCCAGACCTTCTGGGTCAGAACCTGCGTGCATTTGAAACCCGCCGCCCAGGTCATGTGTGTGCACAACAAGGTTGAGGAGCCCGGGGCTAGCGCTCTGCAGATCAGCCCCGAGAATCAGTTCCCAGCGGGCCCGGAGAAGTGCTGCCTTCAGAACCATGAATACTGATGAAGCGCTATAGGGGGAATCAGAATTTCAAAGGCGAGAGATACCAGGCCAAAAGTTACATTTCTAAAAAGTCCGAAGTAGGACAAAGAAAGGTTTATAGACTTAGGAGCATTTAACTGAGGGCATTTAAAACAAAACAAAACAGGACACCAGGAGCACGTGCCCAGGCCTCAGGCAAGTGGGCCTAGAAACTTCTTTGCCTCTCCGGATAAATCTGTTGAAAGAATGTGTGAATGATTTTAAGAGTTTCCCTGAGTCTTGGACAAAAAAGTGCTTTCTGGGAATTTGAAAAACTCTTGGTCGGAGACAAAAGAGGGGAGGGATTTTTTTTTTTTTTTTTTCCCATCTGTTTTTAAAGACACCATTTAATGGATCTTCAGCCTCCTGTGAGGCCAGGAATACTAGTCAAATGTGAGGACCCGGGAGCCAGAGCGCTGCCTTTCAAGTCCGGACACTGTCAGCTGAGTCACGTGGGGCAAGCTACTTAATCAGTTTAGGCTTCAGTTTCTCCTCCCCAAAATGGATCGGAATACCTAACCTCCCAGGGTTGTTGTAAGGATTATATGCGAGGACATGTTACAAAGTAGTTAAATGGGAGCCTGGTACAGAGTAAGCTTTATATTGTTTGTTTACAAAACAATGAACTGAAAGTGTCCAGCTTTGCACACTCCCTCCCAGGTTGTTGCGGTTAGGATCAAATCCCTGCCTCTTATCCCTACCAGGCCCCTGACCCGACCTGACCCGTCCCATGGGGGACCTCAGCGCCTCCCATTCCTCCCCTCCCTGGGACCTTGGGACCGGGGGCTGCACTGGTCTTCCTTCTGCTCCTCCAGCAGGCCAGGCTCATTCCCATCTTCTGGCCCTGTCCCCGCCTCTCTTTTCAGCCTGCTTCTTCTGCGCAGGAGACTTGCATGTCCCTTTGGGCTCAGACCCACATGCTCTCCCTCTCTGCTCCCTCCTTTCTGCAGAAATGGCCTCCTCTTACTTCCAGGAGCTCTCTAGCTACCGCCTTCTACATCTTCTCAGCACCTAGCACCATCTGAACTCATTTTATGTTTGCTTCTTTACCTTCCTACGTCCAGACTCCTCCACCACGAAGAGTGTGTGCCCCCCAGAGGTCACAATCCCATTGCCACCATTTCCCCAGTGCCTAGAACAGGGCCTCCCCACAGGCAGGGCTCCGAGAACATGTGTTGAGGGAAAGAATGAGGGAGGGAGGGAGGGATGCACAAGACACACTTGAAGCTGAAGCTGCAGTGAAATTCAGGGGTTGCTGCGTGCGTCTCAGGTAAAGGCAGAGGTCGAAGGGAGAAGTGGAAAGCCCTGGCTGCCCTTCCTCGGCTGCCTTCACCCCTGTGCCAATCTGCCCCTAACGTGGCCCTGGGGAGTTTCATGTTGGCACTTGTCTGTCTCCCTGGGGCGCTTCCTGCTCCTTGAGGAAAAAAGCATGTTCTTACAGGACTTTTATCAGCGCATAACACCATACCAGGCAGGCAAATAATAGCTGCTCAGTAAAAATATGAGGGCGATGAACAAATATAAGCAAACATATATATGCTATGACATTTCAAGTTAATGCTAATAAAGTTACTGGCGCGTCTTTGGAAAAGATTGGGTTTTTACTAAATGAAAAATTTGTTTCGACTTTACGTCTTGGAGTATCTTTGAGGTAGGGCATGGAAATGGACCGTAAGGGATGCTTTGGTACTTGGTGGCCCCGGAGTGGAAAGCATTTAGGGGCCAGAGAGGAACTGGGGGTGTGGGACACCTGGGAGCAAAGTCCAAGGCTGGAGAAAGTTCGTTTGCTGCTTATTGCGGGAGGACTGGAGAGAGGGAAGCAGGTGAGGCCACCTGGGATTTCCCGGAAGGAGGCAGCTGAGTTGCCCTGCCCAGCCCTCCCCGACCTGGGTCTTCAGTGTCGGGTAACAGGCCCAGCGGGGACTCATCCTGGGTGCTGAGGGTGTGGGTGGGAGGGGTGGGGACTGCGGGCTGGATATCTGCGGGGAGTCAGCAAGTAGTCTCTGAAGTACCTTTACATAGATAAATGAGGGTGGGAGAGGGGGAGAGAGGGAGAGAGAGGAGAGAGAGAAACCCCCCCAGGGAGAACAGGGGGAGGTGCTGCAAAAGGCACTCAGGTGACCCCTAAGAATTCAAGTCTTTCATTAGGCCCCACCTGAAGGCCAATTGTTCTGCAATCTACAGGGTGGTTTTGGCTCTAGGCTTATCTAAATCCAGTTGTGGGGGTGTGTGTGTTAGGGGGGGTGGTGTGGGGAAGGGTTTCTTCCTTTTAAAGTGGGAGGCCAAACGAGCTCAGGAAACAAAAGCCCTTTTTGTGGCTGGAATTTAAATACTCCAAAAATGACCTGGCTACAAAAGAGAGAAATGTGACTTTGCTTGAAAAATATGTCTTTCCTCTACCCCCACACATGTCCATAGTATGTGTACACGCCCAGGTCTCCTTTTAAACCTTGTGTGAGCACAAAATAGAATTCTACTCTTCTGCTTCTGCTGTGAGTAGTGAATTCTAATGACCGCACGCTTGGAAACATTTTTCCGAACAAGCACACCACGTGCCAGAGAGATACACAGAGATTTGGAGATTTTGGTACGATTAGGGAGTTTCGGGTTGTAGCTAAATGAAGACTCAAATTAGACCAACAGTGGAACCTGAGGAATACACGGCGTTCTGCATCGAAGAGTGTCTTCGGACAAGTCACCTACCTTCTCTTCGCCCTTTTTCTCATTTGGAAAATGGAGCTAGTACTGGTTCCTGCCTCATGCGCTCCTGAGGATTACCTGAGCTAACGTGAGGGAAGCATGGGGGCTGAAGGGGGGGGGTTTCCCTGGTGCATAGTTAGCACACGTGAGAATGTGTGCTAGAACTTGAGTGCTGTATTCCTGAAAAGTACTCGAATTCATTTCCATTCCATAGATGATTACTTTAGGCTTTGGGATATAAAGAGAAAAGAACACGTCCCAGCTTTCAGGGAATCTGGTCTAGAGTGAAGACAGACAGGTAGACAGACAATCGGAATCCTGTGTGTTGTGTAGGGAGCCAAGGGTGTGCTTCGTGCTATGGGAACTGGCCGGGGACCATCCGCTGTGTTTCCCTGCGGTCCCATCTTGGTGTGGAAAATGAAAGGGGGCCATCTTTTAAGGTGGTCTATACTATTTATGTGTTCCAGCACCTAGCACAGTACCTGCCACAGAGAAGGACTTGAAAAAAGACTTGCTGAATGAATGGAGCTAATTTAGACCTTGTCTCTGTCAGTTTCAATCAAACAAACAAACCAACCTGAGTTCCAATATTGGCATAACATTGTAAAACTGAACAGAAGGGGGAAAAATCCAAGGTGGGTTAGGGAGAGCAGGTCAACCCAGCGGTCTGCGGGCAACGTTATTTTGGTGGTACCATCTTGTTCCAGCCCCTGGGCTAGGCAGTGGGCTGCCAGCCTGGAGGAGGAGGAGAGGAGAGGAGAGCTGCGCGGCAGAGCACACTCAGGCCTAGGGCTGGGAGCTGGACATGACTGTGAGAATTGAGTTAACTCATGTAAAGGGCTGAGAGCAGAGCCTCCCGGTGTGAACATGTCACCCGGCTGGCGTGTCACTGTCTTGGAAGCGAGCCACTGTAACAATGGAGTGGCCCGGCTGTAGCCACACTCGTGGGCTATGGGAAGGCATGGTGTGTTGAAAGTAGAGGCCTCGGGTGGTCATGTTTGCATTTTAGAGAGAGACAGACTTAAAGAACGGAAATAGACCTTGAGGAGTCCAGGAGCAGTGGGAGGTTGTGGCAGAGTCGTAGGGTACCTAAGAGACAGGAGGTTCTGAAACCAGGGGGTGAGAATGAGCAGAAGGAATTGGAGGTAAAATTGTCAAGGTTTAGTAAGCGTTTAGAAGTGGGTAGTAAAGGTGGATTCCCCAGGTTCTAGCTTACTGACTGGAAGGATCGTGGTACCAGAGCTGAGGCAAAGAATCAACAGAGGCTGAGAAGAGGCTGGTTTGGGAGAGCCAGGATGAGGACTTCCGTATTGCTTTTCTTTTCTTTTTTTTTTTTTTTTTAAGATTTATTTATTTGCCAGAGAGAGAGAGAGAGAGAGAGAGAGTGAGCACAAGCAGGGGGAGGGGCAGATGCAGAGGGAGGAGCAGGCTTCCCGCCGAGCAGGGAACCCGATGCGGGCTCGATCCCAAGACCCTGGGATAATGACCTGAGCCGAAGGCAGCCACTTAACCGACTGAGCCACCCAGGTGTCCCATGACTTTCATATTTCATGTAGGGACATCTTGCTTACACCAATTCCTTAGTCAAACCTTTCAATGAACGACTATTGCCATTAGATACATGTCAATTCTAGTAGTACTTACCTCCTAGGATTATTCTAAAGATTCATTAATGCAACTCAAATACTGAAAACATATTAAGTGCACATGGAATTGTGTGTTTGCTATTATGAGTCTATAACTAACACAGCTTCCAAAGCCCTGTGTTGTCTGTCCTCTGTTCGCATCTCAGACTCACCTATCCCCCATTCCTCTGGCTGCATTACAGTTCCCCAGTTCACAGAAAACACTGGCCTCCTCCCATCTCCAGACTTGGGAACTCTTCACCTCCCGTTTTTTCTGTTTAACTTGTTCTCCTTCGTGTCTCAGCTAAGATGTTGCTCCCTCCAGGAAGCCTGGGCTGGGTGAGGGACCCCTCCTGTCTATTCTCATAGGTGTCATCACACTGGTGTGTGTCTGTAAATCTCTGTGTTGGGAGCTCCTAGAGAGCAAGATGATGACTATTTTGAGGAACACTGTCTTCCAATCATCATAGTGTCTGGCCTATAGAAGGGGGCTATACATTTTGTTGAGATGGATGAATGAGTTGGAATTTGGAGGAGAGCTCTGGATGAGAGATACAGATTAGGAATCATGAGCACATTGATGATGTTTGAATCATGAGAGAGATGAGCTTTTCAAAGGTGAACCTTCATTCTTGAGCTCTCACAGTTTGACCACGTATATTTTTCTGGAAACTGTTATCCATGGTTCCAAAAGTTCCAAACTATTCTACTTTTGCTACTTTGGTGATAGATCCTCTCTGGTCTCTTTCATTGTTTTGTTTTGCTTTTTTTAAAGATTTATTTATTTGAGAGAGAGAGAGAGCACAAGCAGGGGGAGCGGCAGGCAGAGGGAGAGGGAGAAGCAGGCTCCCTGCTGAGCAGGGAGCCCGACGCCTGGCTCCATCCCAGGACTCTGAGCCCAAGGCAGACACTTAACCGACTGAGCTGCCCAGGCACCCCTCATTGGTTTCTTTTACCTTACTTATCCCTTGGACATCCATTTTCTTCCCATAATTTCAACTATCTCTTGTTATCTCCGTGTCCAGCTTCAACTTTGCTCCCGAACTCCTGACCTGTATTTACAGCTGCTCATAAATCTTCCAACTGGACCTTTCACAGCTAGCCAACTGGAACAGGTCATTATTTCTACCCTCATTCCCATGCCTCAGACTGAGCTCTCCTCCCCTCTTTCCTAGCTTGGGTAATAGGCTCCCCATGCACACAGTCACCCAAGCTAGGTCTTATGAGTTTCAGTTCCTCCTCCCTCTCCCCTCCTTCCTCTTATGTATCTTGCCATTTCTGATTCTGGAAGTCTTGAATTTGACTCATTTCATCTTCACTGCCACAGTCCTAGCTCTGTCTTTCATTATCAGTTGCCTAGACTATCGTAATAGCTTCTTAACTGGCCTGTCTCCAGGTCACTTCCAGAATACAAGTCTGATCATGCCACTTTTTCCCCCCACGACCTTCTAAGGCTGCATAGCCCACAAAGTGAAGTCCGAGCCCCTGACCATGGCATTCAATGTCTTCACAGTCTGGCCCCAACGTATTTTTCCAGCTTCATCTCTCACCAGCCCATGCTCCCCAAACACTCCAGGTATATCTCCACATTGTATTAGAATTAGTTGTTTAACTAGCTCTTGTACTCCCAATTCCAAGGCCTGAGGACCACCCCATGTTAATCTTTGTATCTGAAGAATCTAGCAGAGTGCCTAAGACATGAGTGTCTTTGGAGTAACTGGCTATCATCACTTCCCAAGGGAGCATCTCCCCTAATCCCCCTAATCCAATGTCTGGCTCTGTGTCCTATACACCAAATGCACTCAATAAATGTTTGTGGGAATTGTTGACTTATTTGGAGTGCAAACCCCCTGAGAGCAGGAACTTTACTCACTTACTTTTATTTTTTAAAAGATTTTATTTATTTATTTGAGAGAAAGAGAGAGAGACAGAGAAACAGCATGAGAGGGGAGAGGGTCAGAGGGAGAAGCAGGCTCCCCGCTGAGCCAGGAGCCCGATGTGGGACTCGATCCCAGGACTCTGGGATCATGACCTGAGGCGAAGGCAGTCGCTTAACCACTGAGCCACCCAGGCACCCTACTCACTTATTTTTAAAACTGAAATATATTTGACATATAGCATTGGATAAATTTTATCTGATACATTTATATATTGTTATGTGATTGCCATTGTAGCGGCAGGAACTTTATTTTAGTCATATTCGTATCTCCTGTCTAACAGCACCTGACACGGAAGAGGTACTGAATAAATCTTTGTTGAATAGAGGCAAGAATGAATGAATAAATGAATGAAACCATGTTCTTGGTCCCCTCTTTGCTATGGTATCTACCATCTCAGTTATTTAAAAAAAAAAAAGATTTATTTATTTGAGAGAGAGAGTGCATGTGCATGCGCACGGGGTTGAGGGGCAGAGGGAGAGAATGTCCAGCAGACTCCCCACTGAGTGAGAAGCCTGATGTGGGGCTTGATCCCATGACCCTGAGATCATGACCTGAGCCGAAATCAAGAGTTGCATGTTTAACTGACTGAACTCAAACATTTCCAGTGTTCCTCTGCATGATCAGCAAAGGCTCCAGGTGAGTCTTCTGTACTCTGAAGTTCAAAAGTAGCTTGATACATTTTTTAGTCCCCCTTCTCCCCTTCTTTCCACCCAAATCCTGATACAACAGGAAAACTGAGTATAGAGAAAGGGACACACAGATCAATATATATCATCTACGCAGTCAACTGAGTGGCAGGTATTACTTCAGGGGCTGCAAGAAAATAGCTGTGAAGTCTGTATTAAAATACATTAATAGGGGTGCCTGGGTGGTACAGTTGGTTAACCAATAAACTCTTGATTTTGGCTTAGATCATGATTTCAGGGTTGTGAGATCGAGCCCCACGTCAAGCTCCATGCTCCCCGAGGAGTCTGCTTGTCCCTCTCCCTCTGCCCCTCCTCCTGCTCTCTCTCTAAAAAATAAATAAAATCTTTAAAAAATACATTAGTAAATATGAACACATTGCTTCTTCATTGACAGATATCCTCTGTGTTTTTGATGTACGTTTCTCATTATCTTATTTCCCAAAGCACAGTTCCCAGCCTAGGCTCAGGTGGGGTCTGGGAAGTACCTTGAGGAGGGTTTCTCTATAGTGAGGGCAACAGATAAAAAGGAACTGAAATGAAACTGAAACCAACCAGGCAGATTTTTCTCATCACATCATCAGGCTGTGGGACTGCCAGTCATGCACCACTCTAGCTACATAGGAAAAGGACTGTGGGAGCTTTTAATTGGCCTCACCCTGTACCCCATAAATAAGAAACTCTGGGGGGACTCTGAAAACCACCAGGGCAGGCTGGAATGCAGACCCACAGGAATATAGGTGTGGCCATTCAGATGCTGGGCCACAGCCTCACCTGTGGGCAGGATGGAGCTGTTAAGGCTACCAACCCAAGTCAGACGTATATCAGAATCCTTTTGCTTTTATTATAATTGAGCACTTACTATGTATAAGGCACAGTACAGACATTGACACACAAAGAGAAGTGGTAAAACAAATGCTTTTTGAAGGAATATCTTGGATATATATACCATATCATTTTTTTTTTTTTAAGATTTTTATTTATTTGTCAGAGAGAGAGAGAGCACAAGCAGGGGGAGCAGCAGAGGGAGAGGGAGAAGCAGAGGGAGAGGGAGAAGCAGGCTCCTCACTGAGCAAGGAGCCCGATGTGGGACTCGATCCCAGGACCCTGAGATCATGACCTGAGCTGAAGGCAGACGCTTAACGACTGAGCCACCCAGGCGTCCCATATACCATATCATTTTATTCTCACTAAAGGCTGATGCTAGTATTACGTAGCATCCCCATTTCACAGATGAGAAAACAGGCTCAGAGTGGGTGAGTCAATTCCTCAAGGTAACTCAACTGGTAAATGGTGGAATCAAGATTCAAACTCATACTTGCTGGCTCTAAAACTCATTGTCTTTCCACCGTCTTTTGTTGTCTATTATGTCAAAAGAGGAAGAAACCATTTTGCATGCCTGCCCTTGTGGAGTTTTCAGTCTGTTTGGGGAGGAAAGGTATGGCTCTAAAAATAAAACACCATGCTCCGAGAAGTTTAAGCTCATTGCTACAAGAATGAAGGCGAGGCTGGAAATCATTCCCCGCCGAAGGCAAACTCTTCTGGAATGCTTCCTGGGGAAGGGCGTTCAAAGCAGGTGAAAGCCGGCAGATAGAGATGCTTGACAAAGGCTTATGCCCAGTAGGGGAGGCAAAAACAAGGTGTGGGGGACACACACACAACTTTTTCAGGACATGGCGTGTGGTCTACTCCAACGGAAGTAAAAAGTGCCGTAGTGGATTCGTGTGAGGTAACCCTGGACCAACGGTGTATCCAGAGCCCAGAAGTTCTTAGACGCCAGGCACAGGAGGTTAACTTGTTCACGAGGCACAAGAGCCTCGTGGAGGTTTGAAGGCCAGGAGTGAGGTGGTGCGCAAGCTTGTGAGCGAGTGTGCTGGTCTCCGAGTGCCTGGCAGATGGAGGTGCAGGGAGACTGGAGGTCCGACGACTGGTGGGAAGCACCTGAGGGACACCTCTCACGTGGTACAGACATGAAATGCCAAGGAAGGATGGGCAGGGGGTGGGGTGAGAGACAGTTCAGAAGTGAGGCGCACGGGACTTGAGTTGTGTTGTAGGTGGCCTGCAGGACAGGAAGGGCTGGATCGTGTAGATTGTTTCAAATTTGGGAAGGACCCCGAATTGGGGGATGGGTGTATTTACCTAGGGCAGGAAGAACGGAGGATCTGGGGTGTGGGTGTGTGGAGCTTAAGGTGAGGGGAGGCAGGTGACAGCTCCGAAGTTGCTGAGAAAGGCTCCGAGGCCCTGGCCGTGGGCTCGGGGTTAGCAGCCATTTGCCTGGCGTGATGGTCAGAGCAGCTGGTTCCGGTCAAGTGTTCTACTTGAGTGGATTCCTACCAAATGGTAACTGCGTGAACACCACTGATTTAAAAAAAAAAATGGCACCAGAAAACATGGGTAAAGGAGTTTTGGAGTCATATCCAGCTAAATAAAGAACAAAGATTTCTAGCTGGTTAAATAACTAAAAAGCTATTTAAACATTACTAAAAAGTTACTTAAAAGTTAATTGGATCAATTTTGAAACACTGACTTTGAGATTTTTCCTATAGACTGGAGGGATCATAATTAAACTTAATTGTAGTCACGCTAGATTTCCTCCCGATGTTTATTTTTCTTCTAGTTATATTTCAGACAATTAATAGTGTCTAATGACTCAGAGTTTTGTGTAATTACCACCAATGATTATAATCTCTCTTATGGAATGTTCTTTTCACACAGGCACTCTGGAGGGGAAGGAAATTTATGATTATTCATGAAAGTTCCTCTATAGGCTGTAAAAAATTATCAGACGTTAAAAGAAATTTATTATTCATTTATATCTCTATTTGTAGCTAGAAAAAAGATAAAAAATTACAGTATACTTTTAAAAGTTCTAATGGTTCCCTCTCACACAGAGCCTTTGTTTCAATTTTAGAGTGTTTGAGAAAAATGAAAATTTTTAAGAAGGGAGACACCTTTTTTTTTTTTAATTCCTTGAAGTGCTTGGTTTTTAGGTCCCCTTTTCCCCCTAAGTGTGAAGTATTTTAGTGAAAGTTTCATTCGACTTCGTCAATAATTAATCCTCTGTTTCTTTGAAAAGTCTGACAATGTAAGAGTAACAATAACAGGCCATAAAACACTCCCCCTAATTGTGCAAGGGCTCATTCTTCCCTAACCCGGTTCGGGTTGACTGGAATGTGCTGAAGTCACATTCCAGCACCTTCCACCAGCGAGGAGAACCACACAGGACTCCGAAAGGAATGGACAAGAATATTTCTCTATTTCTCCACTTAGCAAGGAGGACTAGGAAGAAGGACTAGAGGAGGCAGGGAGGCACAGAAAAAAGGAGCTGGAGAACAAGGGCAAATGAACCAGGGAGGAAAGCTGGTCTATGTGTAGAAGGGTGGGGCTGATGGGATGGAGAAAATCAAACCCGGGGGAGGCCCATTAAACTAAGTTAGGGAGACTGATAGAAGAGCAGATCTGTCAGTAAGGACAAAGGCATCACGTGCAAAAAGAAGGAACACATTTCAGAAGGTAAACGCTGTTCCTTCACCAGGATCCCTTCCCCCGTTCCTCTCTATCAAGAAAATATAGTTGGAAATCCAACTGGAAGTTTTCTTCATTTATCTGGCTAGTGGATGACTGAATGGAAACCTAAAAACCGAATCTTGAAATTTTTACTGGGATCTAATCAGTAACTCTTTAAAATTAATACAGGGTTCTATAATGAATTAAAAAATTTTTTTTTCTAGTAACTTTTTGCTTTGAACTTTTTGTCTTAACTTGCTCTTGAGTGATCGGGTTGGTTTTGAGAGAGGGAACTCACTGTGATATCTTGGCCCAAAGTCTCCAGATATTTTTTCTTGATAATTTTATTGAGGAGGGGCACCTGGATGGCTCAGTCGGTTAAGCATCTGCCTTGGACTCAGGTCATGATCCCAGGGGACTGGGATCAAGCCCCATGTCGGGCTCCCTGCTCAGTGGGGAGCCTGCTTCTCCCTCGTGCTCCCTCCCTCTCTCTCTCAAACAAATAAATAAACTCTTTGAAAAAATAATTGTATTAAGGTAGGATAACATACCGTAATATTCACCAGTTTTAAATATACAATCAATTATCTTTTATTAATGTACCTCGTTGTACAAGTATCACCATGGTCCAATTTGAGAACTTGGCCATCACCCTGGTAAGATCTCACTTGCCCATTTGCAGTAAATTTCCATTTCTACCCCAAGCCCCAGGCAACCACTGATCTATTTTCTATAAATTTGGCCCTTCTGGACATTTCATCTAAGTGGGCTTACATAATATATGGTCTTTTGTGACTGGTTTCTTTCACTTTGCAATGTTTTTGACGTTCATCTCTGTTGCCACAAGTCCCAGTCTCGCCTTCTTGTACTGCTGAACAGTATTTCATTGTGGGGCTATGCCACATTTTGCTCACCTCTTCACAGGCCGGTGGACATTTGGATTGTTTCCACTTTTAGGTTATGATGAATAATGCTGCTGAGAACATTCCTGTGTGAGTCTTTGTGTGATCAATGCTTTCACTTCTCTTGGTTGGATGCCTAGGGATAGAATTGCTGGACCATATGGTAAAGTTATGTGTACCATTTTAAGAAACTGCCATGATTTTTCAAAGTGGCTGCACCATTTTACATTTTCACCAACAAGATAAGAAGGCAGAACAAGAAATGTGCTTGTCTTCATAGCCTTGTCAACTTATGTTATTGTCTCTTTTATTTTTATACTTTTACTTTTAAATTTTCAGCTTTATTGAGACACAATTGACATGTAAAACTGTAAGATATTTGAAGTGTACATTATGGTGATTTGCTACATATATATACGTTTTGAAAGGATTCCTCCATCTAGTTAATTAACACATCCAGCGCCTCACTTTTTTTTAAGTTTTTATTTATTTAAGTAATCTCTACACCCAACATGGGGCTCAAACTCACAACCCTGAGATGAAGAGTCACATGTTCTTTTGACTGAGCCAGGCAGGCGCCCCACCTCACTTTTTTTTTTTTTATGAGAATATTTAAGTTCTATTTTTTAGTAAATTTCAGTTACACAATACAGTGATATCAATTATAGATCCTTAGACCTTATAGCTGAAAATTTGTACCCTTTTACCTACTCAATTCCTATTTCCACCACCCTTCAGATGCTGGCAACTACTTTTCTACTTTGGTTCTATGACTTTTTTTTTTTTCTTTTAAGATTATACATGTAAGGGATGAGATGTACTATTTCTCTTTCTCTGATTTCTTTCTTCTTCTTCTTCTTCTTTTTTTTTTGTTAGATTTTATTTATTTGAGAGAGAGAGAGATAACCAGAGAGAGCATGAGCAGCGGGGAGAGGGAGAAGCGGACTTCCCGCTGAGCAGAGAGCCCGATGTGAGGCTCGATCCCAGGACCCTGGGGTCATGACCTGAGCCGAAAATAGACACCCAACTGAATGAGCCACCCAGACACCCCTGATCTATTTCACTTAGCATAATGCCCTTAAGGTCCATCCATTTGTTGCAAATGGCAGGATTTCCTCCTTTCCCAGGGCTGAATAATAATCCTGTGTGTGTGTGACATTTTCTTTATCCAGCCAACTTTTGACAGATACTTAGGTCATTTCTATATCTTGCCTACTGTAAATGATACTGCAATGAACATGGGAGTACAGATGTCTCTTCCAATCCATGAGCATGGAATATCTCCGTTTATTTGTGTCTTCTTCAGTTTCTTCCATCAATGTCTTACGGCTTTCACCATACAGGTCTTTCACTTCCTTCGTTAAATTTATTCCGAGGTATTTTATTCTTTTTGATGCAGTTGTAAATGGGATTGTTATCCTAATTTCTCCTTCTGATAGTTCATTACTAGTGTATAGTAACATAACTGATTTTTATGTGTTGATTTTGTATCCTATAACTTCACTGAATTAGTTGATTAGTTCTCTAACAGGTCTTTAGTAGAGTCTTTAGAGTTTTCTCTATATAATATCGTGTCATCTGTAAATAGAGAGTTTTATTTTTTCCTTTCCAATTTGGATGTCTTGTATTTCTTTTGCATACCTAATTGCTGTGCTAGAATTTCCAGTATTATGTTGAATAAAAGTGGCAAGACTGGGCCTTCTTGTCTTGTTACTGATCTTAGAGGAAAGGCTGTTAGCTTTTCACCACTGAGTCTGATGCTGGCTGTGGTTTTGTCATATATGGCCTTTATTCTGTTGAGGTACATTCCCTTTTAGCCAGCTTGAGAGGTTTTTTAAAATCATTAATGGATATTGAATTTTATCACATGCTTTTTCTGCATCTATTGAGATGATCATAGATGTTTATCCTTCATTTTGTTAATGTGGCATATCACATTGATTGTGGATGTTGAACCACGCTTGCAATCCTGGAATAAATCCCACTTGATTATGGTGTATGATTCTTTTAATGTATTTTTGAGTTCAGTTTGCTAATATTTTGTTTAAGATTTTTTTGCATCTATATTCACCAGGGATACTGGCCTATAATTTACTTTTCTTGGAATGTTCTTTGTTTTGTTCTTTTCTTGGAATGTTCTTACCTAGTTTTCAAATCAGGGTAATGCTGGCCTCTTAAAATGAATTTGGAAGTGTTTCTTCCTCTTTACATTTTTTTTTTTAAGATTTTATTTTTTTTTTTAAGTAATCTCTACACCCAGCTTGGGGCTCAAACACACAAGCCCGAGATCAAGGGTCGTTTGCTCCACTGACTGAGCCAGCCACATGCCCCTCCTCTTTAATTTTTTGCAGAGAAGAATTGGTATTAATTTTTCTATGTTTAGTGGAATTCACCATTGAAGTCGTCTGTTCCTGGACTTTTATTTTTGGGAGGTTTTTGATTACTGATTCAATTTCTTTGCTGGTTATCAGTCTGTTTAAGTTTTCTATTTCTTTGTGATTGCCTTGGTAGGCTGTGTGTTTCTAGGAATGTATCCATTTCTTCTAGCTTGTCTAATTTGTTGGTGTTAATTGTTCATAGTAGTCTCTTATAATGCATTGCATTTGTGTGCTATCAGTTGTAATGTCTTTTTAATTTCTGATTTTGAGTCCTTTTTTTTTCTTAGTAAGTCTAGCCAAAGGTTTGTCTTTTCAAAAAAAAAAAAAAAAAAAACACACACACACACACACAAAACAAAACAAAACCAAACCACAGTTCTTAGTTTTATTGAACTTTTCTATGTCTTTTTTACTCTTTCATTTATTTCCTTTTTTTCTTTAGTAAAAGGTGAAAGATTTATATGATCTGAAGAGACACCAGAGTATTTTCATTTCCTTCTTTCTACTAACTTTGGGCTTAGTTTGTTCTTTTTCTAGTTCCTTGAAGTATAAAGTTAGGTTGTTGATTTGAGAGCTTTTTAAAATTTATTTTTTAATTTCTTTTAGATGAATCTCTACATCCAATGTGGGGCTTGAACCCCAAGATCAAGAGTCACATGCTCTACTAACTGAGCCAGCCAGGTACCCTGAGATCTTTTTTTTTATTAACCTAGGCATTTATTGCTATGAATATCCCTCTTAGGATCACTTTTGTTAGATGATTTTTGTATATTTACATTTTATTTTCTCTCAAGTTATTTTTTAAATTTCTTTAAAAAATATATTTATTTATTTAAGTAATCTCTACCCCTAACATGGGGTTCAAACTCACGACGCTGAGATCAAGAGTCATATGCCTTTCCGACTGAGTTAGTCAGGTGCCTCTTGATTTCTCTTTTGATTTCTTTGTTGACCCATTGGCTGTTCAGTAGCATGTTGTTTAATTTCCACATATTTGTAAATTTCCCCGTTTTCTTCTTGTAACTGAGTTCTAGTTTCATACCATTGTGGTCAGAAAAGGTGCTTGGTACTATTTCAGTCTTCATAAATGTATTAAGACTTGCTTTGTTGCCTAACATTTGATCTGTCCTAGAGAATGTTCCATGTATGTTTGAGAAGAATATGTATTCTGCTGCTATTGGATAGAATGTTCTGGAAATGCCTGTTAAGTTCAGATAATCTTACATGTAGTTTAAGTCTATTTTTTTCTTAATTTTCTGTGTGGATGATCTATCCTTTGTTCAAAGTGGGGCACTGCAGTCCCCTACTATTATATTGCTATTTTGCCCTTTGGGTTTGTTCCTCTTGTCAAATTGACCCCTTTATCATTATATAATGACCTTTTTTTTTGTCTCTTATTACAGTCTTTGGCTTAAAGTCTATTTTGTCTGCTATAAGTCAGTCACTTCTGCTTTATTTTGGCTTCCATGTGCATGGAACATCTTTTTTCATTGCTTTATTTTCAGTCTGTGTGTGTCCTTAAAGCTGGTGAGTCTTGTAGGCAGCATAGTTGGATCTTGGTTTTTTTTTTTAATCCATTCAGCCACTCTATGTCTTTTGATTGGAGAATTTAGTCCATTTACACTTACAGTAATAATTGATGGGTATGGACTTATTATTATTACCGTTTTTCATGGCTGTTTTATATTTTCTGGTTGTTTTATAATTCCTTTGTTCCTGTCTCCCCCTCTTCTCTCTTTGTGATTTGATAATTTTCTATAGTGGTATGCTTAGATGCTGTTCTCTTTTTCTTTTGTGTATCTACTATACATTTTTGCCTTGTGGATACCATGAGGCTTACATAAAACATCTTATAATAGTCTGTTTTAAGCTTATAACAACTTAACTTTGAACACATACTAAAGCATTACGTTTCTACTCCCTGCTTTATGTTTTTGATGTCACAATTCATCTATTTTTATCTTTTGTATCTGGTAACAAATTATTATAGCTATATAATTATAGTTATTTTTAATGCTTTGTTATTCATCTTCATACTAGATTTATAAGTTATTTATCCACCACCACTACAACATTAGAGCATTCTGAATTTAACTATATATTTACCTTTACCAGTGAGATTTATACTTTCATATGTTTTCCTTTTACTAAATAGTATCCTTTCATCTTAGCTTGGAGAAGTCCCTTTAACATTTCTTGTAAGGCCAATTTAGTGGTGCTGAACTCCTTCAGCTCCTTATATGTGTTTTTCACTGCTATATCCTCAATTCCTTGAAGGTGGTAGGTATTCAATA
Source organism: Mirounga angustirostris (assembly GCF_029215605.1). Classification (NCBI taxonomy): domain Eukaryota; kingdom Metazoa; phylum Chordata; class Mammalia; order Carnivora; family Phocidae; genus Mirounga; species Mirounga angustirostris. Next base: position 53,242,807 of record NW_026991712.1, on the reverse strand, counting down.
AATATTTGATGAGGGAATGAATGAATGAAAGAACTACTAGGGTAGTAAATCAGTCAGGAAAAACAAAAATGTCTTTTATTGCCTGAGTAGGTGGGGAGTATAGAACAAAAGTTATAGAGAACAAACCTGAGTACAGTGCTAGGAGGTAAGGCTTACCTTAGGTTTGGGTCTTTTTTGATGCCACTCTGATTCAGAATCTGTGCCTGCAGCTGTGAATATGCTGATAAAGTGCCTTTTGCCCAGCTCAAGTATAACTTTGGAGGGGAGTTTAATGTATTAGTTAATGGCATAAGCTTTGTATTAGACATTAAGTTATTCAATAAATGTATTTATGCCCCTTGCCACGTACCAGGCACTTTGCTAGGATTTGGGGATTCCGTTAGTAGACAAGGCAGATGTGTAGCTTGCCCTTAGGAAGTGGTCAGCTCCCAAGAACTTACTAACTAGCTGTGTGACCTTGTGAATATTATATAACCTCTCTGAGCCTATTTTCCTCATTCATAAACTGAGGATTGTAAATTACTGCCTTATTTGATTTTGATAAGTATTAAATAATTGTAGAAAGCAATGATTGCAGCTATGCTAAGTGTTCAAAATGGCATTGGGGCACCTGGTGGTGCAGTCGGTTAAGCGTCCAATTCTTGGTTTCGGCTCAGGTCGTGATCTCAGGGGTTGTGGGATCAAGGCCCATATCGTGGGGGGAGTGTGGAGTCTGCTTGAGACTCTTTCCATCTCTCTCTCTGCCCCTTACCCCCTAAAATAAATAAATAAATCTTTTTCTTTAAGATTTTATTTATTTATTTGAGAGAGAGAGACACAGCAAGAGAGGGAACACAAGCAGGGGGAGTGGGAGAGGGAGAAGCAGGCTTCCCGCGGAGCAGGGAGCCCGATGCGGGGCTCGATCCCAGGACCCTGGGATCACGACCTGAGCCGAAGGCAGACGCTTAACGACTGAACCACCCAGGCGCACCTAAATAAATAAATCTTAATAAAATTTTTAAAAATGGTATTATATGTTGTCCAGCCTATTCAGCCTCAACTTCCACTTAGTATCTTATTAATGGTTTTCAGCAAATCACTAAGGGACAGAAAATTAACATTTCTTTTAAAAAATATTTAAACTTGTTTATTACTGTTACATGCCCTAGAGTCAAAAACAAATTCAAAGAGTACAGAAGCATGTACAATAAAAAACTGCCCCCCCAGTTCTTTCTTTAGAAGTAATCACTATAAACAATTGTTTGCCCTCCCTCCCCAAATCCTGTGCTTCTACAAGTATATATATGCGCATCCTTTACAAACAGCAAATGAAATTAGATACTACTGTTTATCATTAGCATTTTCACTTAATAGTATACACTGGAGAGTTTTCCAAGGGCAGCGATTATTGTTCTTATTCAGAATGAAGATTTCATAATAGTCTCAACACATACACACACACACACACACACAAACCAAACCTCTCTTCAGCTTTTTGAGAAAGTCTGTGGGCTACACCCTGCTTCACTCTCCACCCCCGGAACTCCCCAGTCTTATCCCCAGCAGCTCCTAGCGGTCAGAGACTGGCACCCGCCCACCCATGTTTTCTTGGCCTGTGGCCGGCTGTGGTCAAACCAGCAGCAAGAGAGTGGGGGTGTGGCTGAGGGTAGCAAAGAAGGAAGAAAAAACAAATTTTCCATGAGTAGTTGGGAAAGAGCAACAAGAGTAAAATCAAATTGACATAAGACACTAGCACCCAAAAGTGTTTTATTACATGTATTTAAATAAAAGGTATCAAGAAGAATGTTCTATAAGGGCTTAAAAGGCAGTGGGTACAGGAACACCAGGCTCTTTAAAGTGGTAGCCATAGCTGCATATGAAAGCACAGTCTGTGGATGTGGGCATAAGAAGGGCCTTGGGGTCCCTGTGGACAAACCTGCTCTCCAGAAGTGTGGGGGGGTGGGGATGGTGTGAGAGAGATCCCTTCAGAGAAAGGAAACAGCAAGATACCAAGGTTGGGCCTAGTGCCAGATGAAGGAGAGGGAACGCTCTGCCCTTCCTCACTGAAAATTAGACTTAACTTCCTCCATTTTCCACCTGCTTGTGCCTTCTCCCACCTCACTGCTCTTAGCCCAATTCCTTTATTTGACTTCTTTGAGGGACTTCACTAGAGCTTAGCCCCCATCCATGACTCTAGATGACTGATGTCTACTTCTGGCTACGACCCCTTCTCAGTGGTTGGACGCTAAGGCAAGGAAAATCTGAAACAGAGATTCTGATAAGCTTGGGGGATGGGGAAATAGGTCTTTGCCTCTTTCTCTTGGCTTATTCATTTAATCTTAGGTCTCTGGATTGTTTCTACCTCCACCTGAGCCAGAAAATAAGATTACAGAAAGGTTTAGAGTTTCTAAATTAGTCTGTTACAGAAACCAGCACCTCAGCCTACAGGCCTGGCTCAGAGCCCACACTCGAGAAAGCAAAATCTCCACTTGGGTGGGGCTTTCCTAGACATAAAGCTTTTACCATGCCTCTAAGCAGGGGAAGCTTGGGCCAAGATTATATTGGGCAGGTAATAAAATTAAGGACAAAAAAAACAGATAAACCACCTCATTAGCTGCCGTTTACTGGTATAAGCCGTTTCAACAAAGAGAGGGAAGATGGAGGACTCAAAGTGCCTGCTGTCAAGTTCTTTAAAATAGTTTCCCTCTGCGATGGGAATGCTTTTTTTAGGAGTCTTGGCTCGGTTGAGAGGGCACATGTGCATTTATCCAACACTGGGTGAGAGTAAGTAGCAGCTCAAAGGGGAGTCTCTGGAATTTGGTCTCCCTGCTCTTACTACAAAAGATCACCACTGAGCTGCTCAAGCTCTTAGAACCTTTTTATCAGCCAAATCAAGAGAACAGAGGTCTAGTACCAATCTGTCTAGGCTCAACTAATTGTTCAATGTTGATCTGCACATTAAAAATCAAACTTACTCTGTCAAGATAGAATCATTTCCTTAACCATACACATCATGGTGATAATATGTTGCTTTTCAGGGATTAATTAAGAAAAAAATATGAAGGATCAATCATATTTTCAAAACTGCTGACACACACTCCTACACACACATACAGGTAAAATAACTGAATTAAGATATAATTCTAAATAGCTTGTATTTTTTTAACCTCTAGAAAAAAATTGCCATAAATATGTGCCCTTTCAATTTTATTTCTGCATAGTCCAAATGTCCCCAAGGAGCACTTGGTGATTGAGTCTCTAAATATTAAATAAAATGTCTCCCTAACACTTGTAAACTGTATTCTGTAGCTAAAAAGAGGCACAAAAGATTCAGTGACTGCATTATTGTTTGGAGCCAGAGTTGTGGTTATGTGGGCACCCAGCCCTTTAGGACACAACAGGCTGGTGAACCATTGATTCATGAAACACTGGCAGGAGTGGCCTTCGGCCAGGCCCCGGGGCAAGTTCAGCCAACACCAGAGCACTGCCCAGGCCAGGAAGGACTAGTCAGACATATAACTTCCTGTCTTTGTCAGAATCCTGGGAATCTGGGAATTGTTCTCAATTCTTCCCTTTTCCCTCTTTCTTATATCCAATCAATTACCACTGTCTCTCCACTGGTTCCACCCCCTAAATACCTCTCCAACTATCCACTCCTCTTTAAGTCTATTGCTTCTTTCCTATGCCACACTGGCTGGATTTTTTAAAAAAGTTTTTTATTCTTATTTCAATTAGTTAACATACAATGTTATATTAGTTTCAGGTGTACAATATAGTGATTCAACACTTCCATACATCACTTGGGGCTCATCAGGACAAGTGCACACCTTAATCCCCATCACCTATTTAACCCAACCCCCACCCCCCTCCTTTTATAGTCATCAAAACAGTATGGTACTGGCACAAAAAGAGACACATAGATCAATGGAACAGAATAGAGAACCCAGAAAGGGACCCTCAACTCTATGGTCAGTTAATCTTCAACAAAGTAGGAATGAATATCCAATGGAAAAAAAGACAGTCTCTTCAACAAATGGTGTTGGGAAAACTGGACAGCAACATGCAAAAGAAAGAAACTGGACCTCCACTTTCTTACACCAAACACAAAATCAAATTCAAAATGGATGAAAGACCTAAATGTGAGACCTGAAACCATAAACATCCTAGAAGAGCACATAGGCAGTAAGTTCTCTGACATTGGTCGTAGCAACTTTTTTCTGGATATGTCTCCTGAGGCAAGGGAAACAAAAGCAAAAATAAACTATTGGGACTTCATCAAGATAAAAAGCTTCTGCACAGCAAAGAAAACAATCAATAAAACTAAAAGGCAACCTACTGAATGGGAGAAGGTACTTGCAAATGACATATCTGATAAAGGGTTAGTATCCAAAATCTATAAAGAACTTATAAAACCCAATGCCAAAAAACAAATAGTCCAATTTAAAAAATGAGCAGAAGACATAAACAGACAGACATTTCTCCAAAGGAGACAATCAGATGGCCAACACACACATGAAAATATGTTCATCATCATTTACCGTCAGGGAAATGCAAATCAAAACCACAACGAGATATCACCTCACACCTGTCAGAATGGCTAAAATCAACAACACAAGAAACAACAGGTGTTAGCAAGGATGTGGAGTAAAAGGAACCTTCCTGCACTGTGGGTGGGAACGCCTGGATTTTCCAAGTGGGCTACATCCATCGACTTTTGTCCCCTCTGCCAAGTCCCGGTACTATGGCCAGGTGGATTAAAAAAGTAAGCATAAACTTGAGCAATCCTTCTCCTTAGGCCTCTAATGGTTTCCCTTCTGCTCTTAGCCTGAAGATCAAAATGCACACCTTGGCCTAGAGGCCATGAATGAGCTGGCCCTTGCTCAACTCTCCAGGGTGCTCCCATACTTCACTGTTTCCTCATCCTCTCCACCACCCGCCCTGCTCTCCTCAGGGCTCTGCACAGCTCCGGAGATTTAGAGACAGGTAAGACCCAGGTTCCTAATTTTCCCCCAAATTCCTTTGTTGGTTCTGAACCGCCAGCCCGGTAGAAAGCAACTAGAATGGAGGTGGAGCCAATCTGAAACTTGCTCCTTATGATCAGTTTGAACCTGTGAGCATCAGGGTCTGACTCAGGTTTATAAAGCAGGCAGGAAAATTTCCCAAAGAGGCGAGTTACTGGGCAGAATTTCTAGAGGAGCAGGTCATGCTGCTACTTCTGCTACTCCAAAAGCAGCTGGGTAGATGCTTTTTTACTTTCTAGAAAATCTAAACCTAGCTAAAATAGGCAATTATGAGGCTGAGGATGCATTCACAAAAGCTCTGAAACATTATCTTGGATGGAGCAGATGTTCCTCCATCACCCAAACTCAGCTGGGAGGGTCTTTCTCTGGAGGAACAGAACTAGTTTAAGCCTGTTAAGACAGGGCTTGCTCAGTGGATTTGGATGAGCTATGGGTCCAGTTGTGGTCTTAAAACTAGACAACTAGGGAAGGCAAGGGCTGATGAAACTTATTGTTCCTCTCTTCCAATTCCATTACAGAAAGATTCCAGTATGTTATCAAGTTCGCTTTTCTGCAGATATCTCATGAACTGCATTTTGAAAGCCGGATTGATTTTATTTGTCCTTGCTATTTATGGCAAACACTAAGTCCTCAGCCAGCTGTGGGAGGATATGGCCACGTTCAGATTCCCATCTGAGTTGTATGTGGCAGTGTCTGGCTCTCTTTCAACAACTGCAGTCATTGCTTGGAGAGCAAGCACAGGGAGAAATAAATCAACTTTTAATGTCAGGATATCGCACCCTTTCTAACATTTTCTGAATATGAATGAGGCAGCAACTGTATAATTAGCCTTGATCTTATCACTCCGTAGTCAGACAACGACTTTACCAAAAGGTAGTATCTACCTCAAAAAAATTTTATCTAATTAAAAAAAAAAGAGCTTTTCAGACCAGACAAAAATACCTTCTTAATAAGTGATGATTTTATGTAATAGGTGGAAAAGTCCCCAAAATAAAAATGTTCAAAAGAACATACAATGAAAAATGTACCCAGCTCCTACACCTACCTGCACTCCAGCCGTCCAGTTTCCTTCCCTGCAAATGCAATAAAGCAGGTTTTTACTTATCTGTCCAGAGAATTTTTATGCATTTACACACATGTGTGCACACACAGACACAGACTTGTACACCTTGCTTTTTTCTTTCTTTTTTTTTTTTAAAACAGTGCGTGTTGATGGCTCCACATCAGCGCAGAGACGTGCTTAATTGTTAACGGCTCTTTTCCATGCAGTAACTTCTGGACTGTCCAGTGAAATCTTCTCCACCATCAAGACCTTTTGTTGCTTCTCAGAGCCCAGATATGATACGGAAAGGCCTCCACAACACAACCCAATTGGCAACCATTCTTTGGCCTGAGTTCTTCACTCCAGTTAAGCTGACCTACCGTGGCTCTTGAGTGCCTAATCCCGGCTCTTTAGTTAACACACTGCCTGACTGCGGACAGGTGATCTCACTCTTCTGGCTCCTGGTCTTCTCATCCACATATGAGGGGTGGTACAGGGAGGGGAAGAGATGCATCCTTTGCTAAGATCCTTTTCAGCTCTCCCGTTCTGTGAATCTGTGACTAGACGAGGTCAAAGGGCCTTTCCAACTCTACACCTTGATCAGCAATTTACATTTTCATGGGTTTTCGATCTTGTTTCCTCAATTGTCCAGGAGTTTATTAAGGACAAGACTATCTTTTTGTGTCCCCCCAGAATGTCGTGCTGGAATGGTTGCTCCAGAAATGTTTGTTCGTTTTCTGGGTTATCACTTCAAGTGCTGTGCATTAATAATTGCTCCAGTCCTATTGCTTGAAATAGGTCAGTTAACCCAGTTTCTTTCTTTTAGGACAAGCGATAGGAATTATAATGCTGGTGCTCTATCAGAACAATTGAGAACAATTCTTGATTTTAGCTTTAGGTCCTCAGCAATACATCTGACTTATACAGTCTACGCCTTCCTGACCTGACATACAGAAATATTATTAATAATTTGAAGGGTAAAAGTATAGAGTTTTAGAAATAAAGAGGATATTAGGAATGGCAAAATTCAACTTTTTTTTTTTTTTTTAATAGATGTGGAAAAACAAGGCCTAGAATTTAAGTGATTTGTTTAAGGACCGTGACTCAGCTAGTGATAGGTAGAAACAGGGTTAGAGTCTGGGTCTCCTGGGACGCCTGGGCAGCTCAGTCAGTTAGGTGTCTGACTTCAGCTCAGGTCTTGATGCCAGGGTCCTGGGATCGAGTCCCACATCAGGCTCCTTGCTCAGCTGGGAGCCTGCTTTTCACTCTGCCCACCCTCTCCCACCCCACCCCTGCTCCTGCTCTCTCTCAAATAAATAAATAAAATCTTTAAAAAAAAAAAAGAATCTGGGTCTCCTCTTAGAGAAAGAAAGGGGAAACAAAACCTTTACAGAGTGTTCATTAGATGCTGTCATTATTTGCTGCTGCTTAATGTGGAATCTGCTGCTCCACAAAACTACATGTACTTAGTTTATTAATTTGATACAGGTTGGAATCTTACTGCGCTTCCTCATCTGAAAAATTAGATTAATAAACGTACTTACTCAACAAGATGGTAGAAGGCTCCCATGAGCTGAGAGCAAAGCACCAGGCACATAAATGTTACCTATAATTATTAAAGATCTTCATAATGAAAGGTCATTTTGTAATATAATTTCCCCTTCAGTTGATTTTTTCTTAGAGGAGAGGGTGTTGGATTTAAATATCAGGTTTGCTAAAGGGCAGGCACACCTCTGTATTACCCTAGTTGAGGTCACATCCTTCACTGACTTATCCTCTATCTTTTTTTTTTAAAGATTGTATTTATTTTTTAACAGAGGGAGAGACAGTGAGAGAGGGAACACAAGCAGGGAGAGTGGGAGAGAGAGAAGCAGGCTTCCCGCCGAGCAGGGACCCCGACGCGGGGCCCGATCCCAGGACCCTGGGATCATGACCTGAGCCGAAGGCAGACGCTTAATGACTGAGCCACCCAGGCGCCCTTTTTTTTTTTTTTAAGATTTTATTTATTTATTTGACAGAGAGAGACACAACGAGAGAGGGAACACAAGCAGGGGGAGTGGAAGAGGGAGAAGCAGGCTTCCTGGTGAGCAGGGAGCCCGATGCAGGGCTCGATCCCAGGACTCTGAGATCATGACCTGAGCTGAAGGCAGATGCTTAACGACTGAGCCACCCAGGTGCCCCGACTTATCTTTTATCTTAAAATAGGAGAATTACCATGGTTTTTGCTCATCTTTCAGTGATTATGAAGATTATGAAATTGCATTCATGCACACATATATTTATGAATTTTGCCAAATCTGCATACCATCTCCATTATTATTTACCTAGTGTTTTTATTCAAACTGACCACATTTTAATTCAAATAATTTGTGCATAGTTGTATTAAAATACAGACCTCTTTAAGTTAAAAAAAAAAGTCTGTTCCTACACCACTTAGGAAACACTGGGTATAGTGTAGTGCCTTGAGCTGAAGGATCCAAAGACTTGAATTCAAATCCTAGTTTTGCTCTTTGCTAGTCATGTAATTTTGAGCAAGTTATCAGTTTCTTTATCTATAGAATAATGATCAAAAATAGAATTCTCAGTTTGTTTTGGTGATAAATAGGGTAATGTATATGATAGCATTTTGAAAAATGTGTCACCCAATATATATTAGTTATTGCCATTAAATAAAGGGGAAATTAGTGTGTTGGGAGAAGAAAGTTGTATTGTATTAGTAGTAGGCAGTTTATTCAGAAGGGTAGGAGAGTCTAGAAAGCATTTAAAGAATGGATATACAACAATATACTATGACATGGGTTAGAAAATAGCAGAAAAGTAATAAAATACTGCAAAAGGACAGGGGCAAAATCCACTTAAAATCACTTTGATGAAAAGAATATTCCTATACAGGCCCAACATAAAACTGTGGCAAGTTTATGTGAAGTTTTAAAAACATAACTTCAAGTGTTAAAATGTAATCACATATATAACTAATCAAAAGATATGTTAATGGTAATTAATGTTTTATATATTCCACTGCGATCATTAACTTTCTGAGACTAATATCATTTTTTTAATTGATCTCTAGAGTATAATGTAAACCATGTCAAGGCTCCTGAGTAGGTACTTACTCCTTAATTGTGAAGAGTAGTTACAGTCAAGACTACAAGCTCCTCAGACCCAAACCACGCTTGCTCTAATAAAGAGCTCTTCGAAACATATTGCAGCCCTTCTCCACTCCCTTCAGCTCCTTGACCACCTGCTGTCCCCTCTTATTCTCACTGGTGACCTCACCTCCAACCTCCCAGGGAAACTAGAGTGGTCTGACGAGATCACTGTCAACGTCCTGTCCCCAAACCACCATGATGACAGCCTTCCCCTTCCCCCTGGACCTCCTTTCTGGTCTGAAGCATCCTACTCTTTATGGGAACTTTGAGCGCTCTGCGTCTTCTGTTCTCCGCAGGACTCTAATCTTGCCCTCTACAGCTTTTTTGCATCAATATTAAACACTCTCATACCTTCCCAGACTGAAGATTCCCACGTAGCACTGCTTTGACGCTCTATCCCTTACATCAGACATGTCCAAAGAACTCTATTTCTTTTTTTTTTTTAAAGATTTTATTTATTTGAGAGCGAGAGAGATTGAGAGAACGAGTGGGAGGAGGGGTAGAGGGAGAAGCAGACTCCCTGCGGAGTAGGGAGCCCCACTCAGGGCTCCATCCCAGGGTTCTGGGATCATGACCTGAGCAAAAGGCAGATGCTTAACTGACTGAGGCACCGAGGCACCCCAGTGAATTCTATTTCTAACAACCTATTTTGTCCTCTGCATTCCTCGCCTCCCAATTTAGTGTCCGCATTCCCTTTTCTTCTAGGAATACTATTTTTCCCCCAAGGTATACCCTTGAAAATTTTATGAAGTATTATACAATAGTATAATAAAAGAAATATACAAAATTTCCTGTAGTGCCCACTACATAAATTGTCCACATGCTTCCATTTCCCCTTCTATAATTTTTTTTTCCCATCTCAGTAGGTTTCTTGTAGTCACAGCACCCAAAGTGACTTTTTGGTCCACTCTAGGGATAAAGCATAGCCTGCTATAAAAACAGCTGGTCTGGCCTCAAGAGGCCTTTCATCTTCTCCCTAAGAGATTGCTGCCTTTGCTTATCTGAGTATATTCTTATTAAGGTTGACAAAGACTTGCCTGCTGCTAAATCCAGACTTAAATCTCAACTTCTTAGTAGTGTTTGACGCAACTGATCACCCCTCTGTGACACCTTCTCTTTCGCTGGTTTTGTGACGTTACACTCTCCTGGTGACTGCCTACTTTGGTTGCCCCTTCTCAGTTTCCTTTGATGGCTCTCCTCTGCTCTTCATGTCACTTGGGAGTTCCGAAGGATTCCATCCTGACTTCCTCTGCTGTCACTTTACAAACTCTCCTTAGGGGAATCTCATAAGCTGTTGAGGCTCCCATTTCCATCTTCATGCTGGTGATTCTCAAATCCATTTCTCCAGCAAAGACTTTTCCCAGAACTTCCTATCTGTCTATCTAGTGGTCAAATGGATATGTCTATAAGATTTTTCATAATAGGCATTCAAAACTCAGTGTTTTCTAAAACAGAACTCAGTGGGCGCCTGGTGGCTCAGTTGGTTAAATGTCTGCCTTCAGCTCAGGTCATGATCCCCAGGTCCTGGGATCGGGCCCCACCATGTCAGGCTCCCTGCTCAGCGGGGAGTCTGCTTTTCCCACTTCCTCTGCCCCTTCCCCTGCTTGTGCTCTCTCTCTTGCTCACTCTCTCTCTTTCAGATAAATTAAAAAAATAAATAAAATAAATGAAACAGAACTCATTGTCTTCCTACTTGCAAATTTTTATCTTCTCAAGTGTTCTCTATTTTAGTAAAGGCCACCACCATCCACTCAGTTGCTTAATCCAGAAACCTAAGAGTCATCATTGATTTATCCTTATCTCTTCCTTATCATGCCCCCTCTTCCAGTTCATTAATCACCAGGACTTTTCCAGTCTATTTCCTACACACTTCAATCCATTTACTTCCCTAAACTGTCATGGTCACCACCAAGGAATGCTGCTAAGTTCTAAGGTACCATCATCTTTCAACTGTATTCTGTGACAGTCTTTTACCCTCCACATGTGACTGTGTTATTTCTCTCCTTACACTCCAGTGATTTCCCATTGGCTTTAGGATAAAGGCTCGAATCCTTAAGGTTGTGTATGATCTTCCTTCTGCCGAGTTGTATTCATCTCATGTCATTCTGTCCCTCACTCTTTCCATTCCAGAAACTGGCCTCTCAGTTCTTTTCAGTGAGGAGTCCCACTCCTTCTTACCTTGGGACTTTGCCTGGAATACATTAGCTTAATGTTCTGGCCCCTACTCCTGTCTTTTCTCTGTCATCTCCCACAATTCTCCAGACCTCCCCTGACCCCAACTTTAACATAGATACCTTATTCTTTAGTTCTTGGTATAAATACCCCATACTCAAAAAAGGCTTTGTGAACCAATCTTCCAGACCCTTAGGAAACAGTTTTGTTGTTGTTGTTGTTAAGATTTTATTTATTTGAGAGAGAGAGCATTGGGGAGGGAGGGTCAGAGGGAGAAGCAGACTCCCTGCTGAGCAGGGATCCTGATGTGGGACTCGATCCTGGGACTCCAGGATCATGACCTGAGCTGAAGGCAGTCTCTTAACCAACTGAGCCACCCAGGCACCCCTTTAGGAAACAGTTTGTATTCCTTCTCAGTATTATCATCATTATATTTGCAGAAATTTTCAATGCCTTTCCAGATGCTCATCTGTGTGCTCCATGAGGGCAGTGAATTTGCCTGACACTTAGTAGGTATAGAATAAATTTTTGTTGAAGGAACTTATTTTTTGGACATCCTTTACTTCCGGCCATTAACGTAAGATTCACTTACAGTAAGACATTTGAAAAACCCCTTTCACTCATTAGATTGCCATAATTGGAAGTATGAGGATTTTTTTAAAAAAGCTTTTGAAAAATAACGTCTAAATTCATTGAAGGTTTAGGAGAAAAAAAAATTCATTTTCCCCCCAAGATTTTCTGTGGAGACACTTTCACCTGTGAAGAAGAAAAAAGATTTCCAAAATGAGAAAACCTACTTTGGGAATCAAAATCAAATCTATAATACCAATAGCCGCCATTTATCTGGCTCATGCTACTTTCCAGGCAGAGCCCTTAGTGAGAGTGTATCAGTTAATTTGAAATAAGGTGGTCACTATTTTTACCCTTACATTAGAATGCAATTGTTTTTTCTGTTTATTGCTCTAAGAAAAGTATGAGGGAACGCTCTCAATCTGTTGCTGACACACCTCTTAATTAGGTCATATTTTACAGTTACACTAGATTCTGATAATGGCTGGGATTCCTTCCTGCCTGGCTCAGACAGATCTCAGGCCGCGCTGCCAGAGGATTGTCTCTCGTCATGTGATGCCTCTTGCATCACAGATTCTTCTCTGGTGGATTTGGCTCCATCTTATTTCCTTACTGCCAGAGGAATTCATCTAGTCATGCATTGCCCTTGAGGCTATGGTAACTAGTCCTTGTGATTTTTTTGAACATTGTGGTTCCTAAACAGTCAGTGTTCAGAAAAAAGAATTATGCAGGGGGCCCACGCTTAGCTCCTCTGGAGGTATAAAGGATGGGACACAGCAAAGGTATAAGAGAGCCAGAGAATAACATATCTTGCTTCATCCATCCATCCATCCATCCATCCATCCACCCATCCATCCATTTATTAATTAAATTTACTCCACAGGTATTTATTGCTTATCTACCATGTGCCAAGTCGCATATTAGGTGCTAGGGACATAACAGTGAATGAGTTCCTGTTCTCAAGGAGTTTATAGTCTAGTTGTAGAAACAGGTTAAGTAAATACAGCACACACTGTTGAGGGAGCATAAAAGAGGAGTATTGTAATCTTATGGTTTTAAGAGCCATGAACCCAATTCAAAAATGGATTAGGCAAAAGTATTAATATTTACTGGCTTAGGGATAGAAAGTTGGAATAACAATGCTCTGGGAAGGACGGAGCTACAGCAAGAACTTGGTACCAACTGGAACCAGGCACTAGAATATCCCCAGGGGTCTTGTACATTTTTTCCATGTGTAGGCTTTATTCTCCCTTACCACAGACCAGCTCTCTCCACATTCAGGTGAGAGGTCAAGAAGCAAGGCCTCCATAAGTTCGAAGCCTCACATCAACCTCTGGTCTGACTCAGAGAGGACGGGATCCCCTTTTTCAATTATAATCTAAAAATCCCCAGGGAAGAACTCAAATCAACCCAGTTTGGGTCACATGTTCATCTTAGACTGGTGATTCTCAACTACAGGCAGTCTTGCCCCTCAAGGGATATTTGGCAATGTCTGGAGATATTTTCTATTGTTATGACTGGTGGGGGTGGAGAGGGTGCTACTGGTATCTAGTGGCTGGACCCAAGGAATGCTGCTGAACATCCTACAGCATATAGGACAGCCCCTCCCCCCATAACAAAGAACCATCCAGTACAAAATGTAAATAGTGCTGAGATTGAGAAACTCTCTTCTAGATCAATCAGTTGTGGTGTGGGGGAGGGTCAAGAGGGGCATCAAAGGCTTTCTTTAAAAAGTGAAGTATTGGCTGATACTTAAAGAGGAGTAGGAATTAGCTAGGCAAAGAGGAGCCAGGAAGGCTGCTCCATGGAGGGAAGGCCATGAGCAAAAAGGATGAGGACGGTCCAGAACAGGCTCCCATAAATAGCACTAGTAACTGCACCTCTCAATGGTGGTATAATTCAATGGCATCATCATCCTGCAGAGCAAGTACAATAATATCAAGCAGAAATAATACATCATATGCATTTCCTCCACTATATTAAATTTTTTGTGAAGGGCTAGTGTTTTACCTGAAATATATTTCTGTTTATCAGGAGATTGTTTTAGTCAGCTATTAAAACCCATCAGTGGACAAGACCCAGTAGTTAAGGAGCACGGACTCTAGAATCGGACAGACCTGGCTTTGAATTCAGGCCCATCACTTCCTAGGGGTGTCCGCAGCCACCACAAGTGGAACAGGCCAGTGCTAGGGAAATGCAGAAAGGAGGACACTGGTGTGGATGGGAGTAGTCAGTCATGTCTGGCCACTTGAGACAGGCAGGAGGAACCTAAACCTTTTACGACGAATAAAATTTGGCAAATAGAAGGGAGTATTAGGTAGAGAAAGCAGAATGTTCCAAAATTTGGAGTTAGGAAGGAGTATAAATGTAGGTAAAATACGTCCAAAGTAATTCTGAGATATAATCTTTTTGGGGTGTGTGTGGGAAATGGGAAACCAGAAGATGGAGTGGACTTGAGCAACAATCAGAAGTTTAATTTTGGGGCGCCTGGGTGGTTCAGTTGGTTAAGCGACTGCCTTCGGCTCAGGTCATGATCCTGGAGTCCCGGGATCGAGTCCCACATCGGGCTCCCTGCTCAGCGGGGAGTCTGCTTCTCCCTCTGACCCTCCCCCCTCTCATGTGCTCTCTCATTCTCTCTCTCTCAAATAAATAAATAAAATCTTTTTAAAAAAAAGTTTAATTTTGGACACAAATGTGCATTTCCTGCAGAATGTCTTAGTAGAGGTGTTCAGACAATAGTCAGATACAGGCAGGATTCACATTCAGGTGAGAGGTCAAGAGCTGGAGCCGTATGTGCAAGAAAAAGAACAGTTCCTTAATGGAAAAGGCTTAGAGAGGAGGACAAAGGAGAAAACAAATGCTGTTGCATGAAGGAAGAGAAGAATGGGAAAGAAAACAGAGGAGTGTGTGAATAAAGAGAGAAAAGAATAAAACTAAGATCATGCGGTGTCATGGAAACCCAGGAAGGAGAGAATTTGAAGAAGGAATTGTCAGTCATCAAATACTGCAAAGAGGTCGAAGGTGATCAGAGCTGCTAACGAGGTGACTGGACAGTGCAACTTAAGCTTTGTATTTCTGGTTAGAGGGTGGAGGTAGGCATGCCTTTGAAGGAAGCCTGGGGGTAGAAGCCCAGTGAGGACTTGGAGACCACTACTATACAATAGTCTTTGAAATTTTTGGATGCAAGACCATGATGCCTGCTATCATTGCTATTATTTCACATTAATTTGAAATTCCTAACCCAATGCACAGGTGCAAGAGAAAGAGGTATAAAAATTGAAAATAAGTTAGCAAAATACATGTACTATTTATAAATTATATGACCTTCTACCTAGGGTGCCTCAAAGATGTAAAATAAAAAGAAAAAAACTATTAAAATGAGAAACAAAACAAAACTATTAAGGCTAATACAATAGCTCATAAGGTGACTAATTAAAGTATATATACATGGCCATCACTTAATTAAAAAAAAAATCAGTGCACAATTGAAACTGAGAGGGACTAAAAATGACTAAGAAGGATATGAGATGTCCAATATTGTATATGTATCAAGCATCCATAAATTAATATACAACTCTAATCAAAATCCCAGTGCACTCTTGGGATCATTTGACAAAGCAATTCTAAATAACATTGAAGATAGAGGCTGGATCCTACAGAGAGAGGTGGTAAAAAATGCTCCTTGGTGGGGTAAAAGATTTTAGGAAAGGGATATTAATATTCAATTTTAAGTCTCATATATTCAATATAAACTTCCATTTTCTCATTTGATAAAGTCTGCTAAATATAGGAATGTCTCTTTTTTTAGATTTATTTATTTATTTATTTATTTACTTATTTATTTATTTGAGAGAGTGAGAGAGCACAAGCAGGGGGAGCAGCAGAGGGAGAGGGAGAAGCAAGCTCCCCATTGAGCAGGGAGCCCAATACAGGGCTCGATCCCAGGACCCTTGGATCATGACCTGAGCTGAAGGTAGATGCTTAACCGACTTAGCCACCCAGGTGCCCCAATACAGGAATGTCTTATGTGACAGTCTCAGGGGAGAAAAATCAAACCATAGGTGTAGAGTTCCACCGTTAGACTGGTGGGGAATAAAGAAAAAAGAACAGCTTGAGAAGGTGGACTCATGATTAAAATCGGTAGAATCAGAACTGGGAGCCAGTTATGAGACTGTAAACCCCTGGGAACTTGAAGCAATCTTAGAGAATGAACTGTTAACTCCAGTGAGAGGTGGGAGGGGTCTTGAGCCAACCTACTCTATAAGCTCAGGGCTGAGGGTAATTTCAGTGGCCATCTCAGGTACATATGTGAAATCCTAACTTTTCTAGAAATTCCTAGAGAAAAGGCAGATTATTCCTAGTTTTTATCTCTGTAGTATTGAATGATAAACAATTTTTATTTTGTTTTTATGTTTTTGAGTTTTCTACAATGAGGACAAATTATTTTTATAAGAAAAGTCTAGGGGCGTCTGGCTGGCTCAGTGGGTAGAGCATGGGACTCTTGATCTTGGGGTTACAAGTTGGAGCCCTACACTGGGTGTAGAGATTACTTAAAAATAAAATCTTTAAAAAAAAAAAAAAGTTCGTCAGTAGAAAATTGAATTGGGAAGAATGCTTGGGTGCAAAGCAGGGTCAAGTAAGCTTTTGAAGTTCACTTGCTTGCTGGTTTCTAGAAGGGTCCTAGCAAATGATTCTCTCAGTGTCTCATCTTCAGCCATAATTACTGATCATGGTTCTCACTCTATCTCTTGCCATCACCGAGGGTAGGCAATATAGCTCTACCCATTGATCCTTCCCTCGTCTGACTTCCCACAAAGATGATGCCAATATATACATTGAGTTGATTAAGTTGTTTCATGTGCTTTATTATCTTATTAACTAGGTTGTTGACTTACCTATAAACTTGTCATGTCTTCTATTTCTGCTGATTCTCCTGTGGTACCTAATAGGTATCAAATCGTGCCTTTCCTGTGCAAGTTCCTTGAAGGCACTCACATCTGTATTCTGTATCTATTGTAATGCTTGGCACATAGCAAGAACTCAATAAATGTTTGGAGGCAGTGACCTCATTTGGCTTCCAAACAACTCAGTAAGAGAGAGAGAAAAAAGATAATAGTGATAAAAATAAAATACCAAGAATTACTAATGTTTTTTTAATACATCCCATGTGCCAGGCATTATGCTAGACATTTCACGTAGAGTATCTCATTTACTCCTTAGAATAACCCCAAGAGATAGGTACTATGATTATTTTAGTTTATGAATGTGGACAGAGCCTCAGAGAGGTTAAATGCTTTGGCCGGTGTCTAAGAAGCTGCAGAGCAGAGAGAACTAAAGTCTTCTGGGGATAAGATCAGGGCTCTTTCTATTATCTTCTTCTGCCTTTCATGAAACCAAATTTTTTTTTTAATGATTTTATTTATTTGAGAGAGAAAAAGTACGAGCGAGAGAGTACAAGCAGGGGGAGTAGTAGAGGGAGAGGGAGAAGCAGATTTCCCGCTGAGCAGGGAGCCTGATGCGAGGCTCGATCCCAGGACACTGAGATCATGACCTGAGCCCAAGGCAGATGCTTAACGACTGAGCCACCCAGGCACTCCTCATGAAACCAAATTTTGTCTCAATATTTGGAATCCTCTCCTGGCCCAGTTGGAAAAAAAAATCTGAGCCCTTAAAATTGAAATCTAAAATAGATAATAAAACCACTTCTATAGTATAAAGGATTAACTATTTAGAATCAAAGTCAGCAGCTCGTTAACACAGATTTTAGGCCAATAGAATATTAGTTTGATTGGGAGACTAGCTTTCTAGATCATTAAATTTAGGGAGAAAAAGGGGTTTGATTCCAGTTTGAATGTGACCAATCTACCTACCGCAACACCCCATCTTCACAAAATGCTATCAAACTTAACCTCTATTTAAAAGTGATGAAGGCCATATTTGCTATTCAGTTAAGGCGTTAAGCGTCTGCGTTCGCTCGGGTTGTGATCCCAGGATCGAGCCCCGCATCGGGCTCCCTGCTCTATGGGAAGCCTGCTTTTCCCTCTCCCCCTGCTTGTGTTCCCTCTCTCGCTGTGTCTCTCTCTGTCAAATAAATAAATAAAATCTTCAAAAAATCATAAAGTGATGAAGGCCATATTTGCTATTCAGTTTGTCAGCTATGAAGCAGACTGGGGTACCTCCAAACCGTATTAAATGAATTATGCCTTTGTTCCCTAGACTTTCTGAACTGGTTCTTTGGATCATTTTCTATTACTCCTTGAGCAGAAATTTGGGGTGAATGTGGAAACAAGTTTGTATCTTTGCTTAAAAACCTTTGACAGGCACGTCCTGCCTGTGCCCCCAACCTGCGCTACCGTTCTGCTCGCCAGCCCCATCGCCAAACCTCTCGTATGCTGGGGCCCTTGAGCTTGCTGGCTTACACAAGGAAAACATCCAGGGTAGGTATCATCCCATTGTCCTGCCTTACCCTGCCTCCTCATAATTCTCAAGGGTAGGCATGGAGCAAAGGTAGGTTGGCTTGGCAATCAGCCAGGTGCAGCTTAGCTGGTAGGTAGTTGTAGGCACTGGGGCGGATGGTAGACCAGAGAACCACTTGGCTGGCTGTCCGAGGAAGATAGACCCCTTTCATGTGCATACCCCTGGCATCTGCACGAGGCTGGTTAGTTATCAGAATTGCCTACGATCTAAAGACGGCAGGGTGAGAGGCAGTGCACGAGTGGGCAGAGACAGGAGAGAGAACTGGAGGCAGATGGGGCAATACCTAGCTTAACTGCCTAAAGCCCTGGGATGCCAGGGGACAGCCTGACCAGTCTCTCACTACACACACCCCGCCCCCTCCCATCCCGGGACCTGGCAACATTCTTTCCTGTGCAGAATCTTTCAGCTCCTGAAAGCAGTAGCAACAGGGGGAACTCTAAGAAATTTTCTAATATATTTTATTCCTCTGGGATCCAAAGGCCTCCTATAACATGTATATTGATTGTCTATTGCTACCATAACATATTACCACATATGCAATGGCTGAAATATGACAAATATATGAGCGTACACTTCTGTAGGTCAGAAGTCTAAAAGGAGTCTGCTGGACTGCATGCGTTCCTTCGGGAGGCTCTGGGGAGATCTGTTTCCTCCCCTTTCCCAGCTTCTAGAGGCCCCTTCCCGCATTCTCAAGGTCAGCAGTGTAGCATCTCCTCTCCTCTCTGATATCCTGCCTCCTTCTCATAAGGACCCTAGTGATGACATTGGGCCCACCTGAATGATCCAGTATAATCTCTGTAGCTCAAATGCCTTAATTTAATCACAGCTGCGAAATTCCTTATATGGTGTAAAGTAACACATTTGCAGGTTCTGGGGATTAGGATGTGGGTGTCCTTGGGGGCCACTAGTCAGCCTATGACAACATGTGAATCTGATTTTCCATGTTCACGCATCTGATCTTCAAACACATTTACAGAAATGTATATAAAAGTAGAGGGCTGCCTGCAGTGAGCTAGAAAGAGGTTTCATTAGAGGGCACCTGGGTGGCTCAGTTGGTTAAGCGACTGCCTTCGGCTCAGGTCATGATCCTGGAGTCCCTGGATCGAGTCCCGCAGTGGGCTCCCTGCTCAGCGGGGAGCCTGCTTCTCCCTCTCACCCTCCCCCCTCTCATGCTCTCTTTCTCTATCTCATTCTCTCTCAAATAAATAAATAAATAAAATCTTAAAAAAAAAATAGAGGTTTCATTAGAAAATAAAATATGACCTGCTTCCATCATATTAAGAGACTATATGTTTTTTTGTTTGTTTTTGTTGTTTAAAATCTCTCCTCTTTTTAAATAGAATGAGGAATCAGAAAACTGTAAAAGCAGGGGAGACACTGAGAAAAACAAAACTGCAACCAGGTATTCTAAGAACAGAGAGTGCATTATTAAGATTACTTCTTGTCTTTTGATTAAGTGTGAATAGCTGGCTAATTAAATAAAGTCAAGGGATTTTTAACTCAATTGCCTCTGAAGTTTATGTATTTTTTGGGAAGGCTTTTTATTTCTTTGTGAAATTGAAAAGGCTTGTACTGAGGATAAAATCTGAATCTTTGACCCTAAATAAAATATTATCTGATTATCAAAAGTTTCCTATCCCTCACTTAAGGAAGCTGTCATAGGACTATTTTCTGGGCTACTTAGTATTAGTGGGTATTTATCAGAATAAAATTGCTGACCC
This sequence comes from Mirounga angustirostris, assembly GCF_029215605.1. NCBI lineage: Eukaryota > Metazoa > Chordata > Mammalia > Carnivora > Phocidae > Mirounga > Mirounga angustirostris. The sequence goes on along the minus strand of NW_026991712.1, from coordinate 53,222,676 downwards.
TTGAATACCCAGAGGTAAAGATTTATGGTGAGTAAAAAGAAGTGTTCTCTTTAAGCATGGAGATGAAATCAAAGTTAAATTTTATGTCATTTAAGAAATTGGGAATAAGGTTCTTTTATATTTATTTAAACATACAGTTTTACCAGTATTACTTATATTTATACCTGGCTGCTTTACTAGATAGTTATGTCACATATTGAAAAAAGAAAAAAAAATGACCGAGTGGGAAAGAGAACTAAGTCCTTTGTCACTCTTCCGTGCCATGGTATACTTCCTCTAGGAGGCCATCCTCAGGCATTAGCCGGAGACAGTGGAGGCTGCTTCCAGGCAAAATTAATTGGAACAGATAAAAGTCCCTGCAAACTTGAATCGATAAGGTGGCAGTAAATGTCAGATTGCATCCTGCAGATAGGAATGCAAAGGACTTCTAAGTCCCCTTTTGGGATAGGTTGAATTTACTGAATCTTCATGATAATATATTCACTTTAGGGAAAAATCTTTACAAGGAACCATGGTCATATATAAACCATATGTTTGTTTGTTTGTTTTTTTAAGATTTTATTTATTTGAGAGAGAGGGAGAGAGAGAGTGAGAGTGTAAGAGAGTGTGCACACCAGTAAGCATGAGTGAGCATGCAGGGGGAGGAGCAGGGAGGGGGGAAAGGGAAAGAATCCCAAGCCGACTCCACACTGAGGGCAGAGCTGGACAGGGGGCTGGATCGCACTACCTGAGACTGCGACCTGAGCTGAAACCCAAGAGTCTACGCCCAACCAACTGAGCCACCCAGGCACCCGTATATATATATATATTTTAAAATATTTTATTTATTTATTTGAGAGAGAGAATGAGAGACAGAGAGCACGAGAGGGAAGCGGGTCAGAGGGCAAAGCAGACTCCCTGACAAGCAGGGAGCCCGATGCGGGACTCGATCCCTGGACTCCAGGATCATGACCTGAGCCGAAGGCAGTCGCTTAACCAACTGAGCCACCCAGGCGCCCCCAGGCACCCGTATAAATCATACTTTTTTCTGCCTTCACCATTTCTTTCCCTTCCCCTGCTCTATTAATCGAAACAATAATTATATGTTGGTTTGCACAGCATTTCTTCTGTCAGGGCTCTGAACATTTTACAAACAATGTTTCATTTGATCTCACAATGCCCCTGTAAAATGGATACTATTATCCTCAGTTTATAGATGAGGAAGCCAAGTTTAAGTAATTTTTCCAAGGTCATACAGCAAGCAAGTGACACAGCCAGCTGGAGTATGAATGTTTGACTCCAAGTTCCACACTATGAACCACTGTACTTATATTTTGCATCTTTTTACCAGGACACAATTTCTGAATTCCAGGTGGAATTTCTGCATTTTCGATATTATAAGAAGAAATATAAATGTCGTGGAATTACCGGTGAAACTACCTTTGCTTCCCACTACCTAGTCGTGAGACAAGAGGCCACCGCCCCTTCTGATCTGGACCATGCTCCTTCCTCTCTATTATCTGGGACTAGAGCCTTCGAGGCTATAAATCACTCTGCGGTCTTCCCTCTCCTCTTTTGACCCACCGAGGCCTGTTTCACACTCCGTGAATTCCGTCTCCATCAGCCACCTTGTAAGCAGTGTAGCTGTCACTCAAGAAACGAAGTCATTTTACAGCCTCTTTCCAAACGCAAACAAACCTGGCCGGCCCCAGGAAGCGCCCAAGTCAGACGGGGGGGGCAGGCCGGGCCCCCGCACCGCGAAAGAGGAGTTTGTGAGAAGCAAAGGCAACGCTGCTTCGGGGACTGCGCGGGGACATCCTGAGCTAACGTTGATTCCTTTTTCTGGCACCCTGTTTCCCAGAACCAGCCTCCGCTCCCCCGGACCACGAATCGGGCCATTTGATATGCTTGGTTCGAGGTGCCAGGGCCGCCTGGAGGGCGTGCGTGACGCGGGGATACACACGGGGGAGCTCAGGCAGTGTACGTCCTTGGTGTTCTTGGATGTCAATAAAGCCAGGTGGAAACAAATCCGCGGGGCCTTGGATGGCAGCACGTCGGTGGGGAAAAGGGACCAACCGTAAAGAGTCACGGTGCCGAGGGCAGCTTCAGGTCCTAAGGGGCACTGGCTAGCCCAACCCTTCTCCCCCTGCCTGCCTCCTTGACACGCTGCCCAGATACCTGGTTTCAAAGTTTGGGGCCGAGGAAAATGTCCAGCATTCAGGACAGACGGCGGTGTGCAGACCAAGATCTGAAAGCATGAGAAAAGAAGAGAAGAACCCTAGTCTTAAAGGCCCTCACATTCTCTCTCGGGACTACCAATTAATCTTTTTCCTCTTTTTTATTTTATTTTATTTATTTATTTTTTAAGATTTTTATTTATTTATTCATGAGAGACAGAGAGAGAGAGAGGCAGAGGGAGAAGCAGGCTCCCAAGGAGCGGGAAGCCCGATGCGGGACTCGATCCCAGGACCCTGGGATCATGACCTGAGCCGAAGGCAGACGCTTAACCATCTGAGCCACCCAGGCGCCCCCTTTTTCCTCTTTTTTAAAAATTTAAAGTTTTAGTCTCTGTTCAGGAGCAGAGCAGTGACTTAATGGGTGACACCGAAAAAGACCAGCATTAGACACCAGCAGTTCTTGGTGCTATGATTAGTAGCTGTTCTGCTTGTCGTAATACATCAGAAAAATAGCAACCCATCTGTTCCAAATCGATACAGCAAAGGCTCAGTAAGAAGTGTTTATCCAGATTCCCTGGGGAAGTGTCTGCCTTTTATGGCATATTGACGTGTGCGCCCGCACAGCTAAAAGATGTCGGGGACCAGCTTCTACCTAGTTGTGTATCGTGTAACATCTGTCACCGTGAGAGCTAAGAGTTTTGACAAATGGGCTGTTTTAGCATGAAAATGTCCAAGTGGGAAGCAGAATGTCTTCTGCTGAAAGTTGAATGCCACTTCAAATCTACAATGCCACTTAGATACACTGTCCTGAGGATGTAATAGGAAATGGAATCAAACCACCACTCCAAGCCACGAAACAAATTGCTATTAACACCCTGTGTTGGCGTCTCCCAGGCACTTCACACTCATGGTAATTAGCAGCACATAATTGCTAATGACTAATTACCCTGGCCTGTGTAGACATCGGGAGAATCAAAGGAAACTATCGTCCAAAAGCCTGACTTAACAGATACATAGACAGTAAAACTCCAAGTTGTAATAGCTTTCAATAACTCCTGGCTTGGGGGAGTTGTTAGGGGAGTGGAGAGGGGGGGGGGCGGGGAGGGCAGACGGGCAGCTGGGGAAGGGGATGGCAGGGAAGAGAAGGTATGTGAATAAATTGTTATTTACCCTTGATGACGTAGAAATGGGCAATTCTCGGCCTCTGGATGCTAATGTCTCAGAAAATAAATTTCATCCACAGAGGCTTACGGAGTCTCTGTATACATTTACTTGAAGGTCTGTTTTTCCTTTAGACTCTGTTGTCAGAGGGTGTGATACCTAAAACTTACTGCAGGAACATCTGGTATCCTTAATAAAACATGTCAGATAAATGGGTGGCTTCTGGGCAGCATATGTGGCTACCAGAAGATATGAATAATTCACTTTTCTGGAAAAAATATCAAGGTCAAAGAGATGACTCTTTATTACAAGGTGTTAATGAGGTGTCACAAGAATGTGGGGCCATGCCTTCTAAATTCCCCCTTACTGTGTCCTTGAGTGAGAAGCAGTCAAGACTCCAGGATTTCTATAAAGGAGGGTTTAGGGACACGGATGGAGTTGACAAAATGGGCTGGAGAACTTCTTCTGAAATTACATTGGCCAAACAATCACCATTTTGACTTGTAGGTTTGTTTGGTTTTGGAAGATGACTTTGGGGCAGGGGAGGTTATAGGGAACTAAAGTCCTTCTCCCTTCTCCCCCGCAAGCCACCCCATGAAGCTGCTACTGGTGGGAAGGGAAAGGATTCTTTGAACATCTGTATTCCCTTCTGGTTTTCTTCACTTACGTGATGTAATTGACTTTTCTTAGAGAAGCCAGAGGGGGGCTTGAACTTACTTCAGTTATTCTTACCTACAGTTAAATGCCTGTATTCAAACCCTGTTGATTGGTTTTATATAACTAAAATGCTCATCCTTCTGTTGAAAACTTAAAGTTTAGCTTACTTTTATATTATTTTCAATCCTTTAAAGGGGTTACGGTGGTTCTTTGGGGGATGAAAACTCCTATATATCACCTTTCCCAATTCTATCCAAGCACCAGGAAAACTGAATAGCACACTTTTTACCAACTCAGAGTTTTCTCATTTTTATTTTGATTACGCAGTAAGAAGGGGATCTAGGATCTGAAACCTAAAATACTACATTCTACTTCCAACTTCTCCATACCAGACTCATCACAAAATATATACACTTTAAAACAGAGCACTACCAGAATTAGTGTGGATTATCTCTTTTTTGAAAGCTAGTCTGTTTATATTTTCCATAAGATGTTGTAGTATAGCATGTAAACACTGTAATACTAAGTGAGAATCATTTAAAAGGTCTGGCTATTTTAAAATGTAACTCTATTCTGACATGCCAACCAAACAACTTGTCACTTCTAAGACTGTGGTTACAATAAAACTAAGGAGACAAGTTAATATTCTTAGGCTCCTAAAAGTCAGAGATTACTTCAAAAACCCTCAGTTTAGAAAAATGACCTTGAACGTCCCTGTAGATGAATCTCATCACACACACAGCACGAACACCAGTGCCAAGCAGAGACAGGATAACAGGTTAGCGCCCTTTCCAGAGGATACTCTGTAAGCACGTATTCACTGTTTATTTTGAGGAAAGGCCACGTAAGGAAGGATAGAGATGGTGGATCGCGGGCAGGTGTTCTGAGCTTCACATTTACTGTTTTCAGCAGTGCAGCTATGGCTCCAAGCTTGCATACCCACTCATACCCTGAATTCAACAGGACTCATTTTTCTTAAAAGGCAGGGGGTCCCTACCCCACATTGCTTAGCGGAGTAGCTCTCCACATTTTCTGCAAGAGAGAAATTCTGGCAAGTACTATTTTCTATGTCCATTTACACTTTCAGTAATGTCTTAATACTCGGTAACATTTTTGTTCCCCTTCAAGTTTGACACCTAACTAGTTGTCAGCAGACCCACCACTTCATCTCGCTTCTGTCCATACCAATCCCCCCAACTCCATTCTTACGGTCTTATGCAAATGAAGTGGTGTCCCTGGTGGGGAAGCATAGTATTTTAAAGTTTGTTTGTTTTGTTTTGTTTTGTTTTAGCTCTAGACCTTTTTTATTCCCACTCTTTTTCTGAATATGAGGTATCTGGGAGTCTCAAGAAACAGAGCCTGGAAAATAAGGCCATCTTGACCCCATTTTTATTACTTCAGTTGCTGAAGTCTTGATAAGATTCAGGCTTGTCCTTAATTATCTCAGTTTACGCTTTTCCAGTTTTCTTCCCCCTTGTGTCAGGAACTTTGTGTGATCAGGAAGAAACTTTAGAAAATTGTACAGTAAGATGCAATTTTTTTATGAATTGCTGCATAAAGTGGTCACCTGATTTGGGCAGACAACAAACTTAAGTTTCCACCTGTATTAGTTCCCTATTGCTGCTGTAACAAATTACCATACACTTAGTGGCTTAAAACAACATATGTTATTATCTTATGGTTTTGGAGGTCAGAATTCTGAAATAGGGCTCAATGGGCCAAAATAAAACATTTGGCAGGGTGGATTTCATTTGGATGCAAAGGGAAGTACGTGCTTCCTTTTGCAGCTTTTAGCGGCTTACCCACTTTGCTTTTGAAGGGACCTTCTTCCATCTTCAAAGTTAGCAATGGTAGGTCTCACATCACTCTGACACTTCTTCTGTTTCCCCCTTCCACATTTAAGGATCCCTGTGATTATACTGCCCCCCCAATCCAATAATCAATCACTGCAAAGTCAGCTGATTAGCCTTAATTCCATCTGCTACCTCACTCCCCTTTGCCATGTAATGTAACATATTCACAGTTTCCAGGAATTAGACATGGGCATCATTGGGAGGCCGTAATTCTGCCTACCACCCCACCTGAAAACATCTAAATATTATAAGGCTTGGAGTATTCTCTCTTTCAGTGTTTATTCTTGACTGACTATCTACTCACTAGAGTTCTGGACTTGTTTTCCAAAGAATTCCATGGTTGGGGCCACTTCTTATAAGGGAACTGGCAGTGAAACAAAAGGAAAATGGACAAGGATCATTCAATTCCCTTGAGTTCACTGAAATGTTCCAGGGAGAAGACTGAAAACGACAGACCAAAAGTAGACTAAAAGTAAACATCATTGTCTACTCTCACTCATCCCATCACTAGATATAAACTGAGCAAGTCATTAAACTTAATCCATTTTTATTTGATTCAACCGAACAACAACAACAAACAAAAACAAAAAAAGGAGAGAATATTGGGGAATGTCAAACTTGGAGGCCCCTGTGTGACTTCCTGTCACATAGGGGGTAGTGAGACAAGTTCCAAAAAGACACTAACACAAGGCAAAGTAAGGTGATGTCATAATGGACGTACCACCAAGCAACAGGGATACAAAGGAGGGAAGGAGTATATTTGAGGAGATGGGCTTTTGAGACAGACCTTGATGGATGAGGAGGTAAGGATTACATAGGATGAGTTACCAAGCAGAGAGGTTAGAGGAGCTCAGATACGGTCACTTGACTCCAAGTTGGACATTCCCCAATATTCTCTCCTTTTTTGGTTTTTATTGTTGTTGCAGGATTTTCCAACTGCCACAGACCTATCTAAATCAGGATTTTATAACCTTGTTGTGTTTTACATTTTGGACCAGATCATTGTTTGTTGATGGAGACTGTCTTGTGCCTTGTGCAATGCTTACCAGCATCTCGCTGCCCCTCCCCGCTAGATACTTAGCAGCACTCTGTGAACAATCCCATTATGACAACCCAAAGGATCTCCAAATATTGCCAATTGTCCCCTGAGGGGCAACTGCACTCCCTCTCCCCTGTTGAGAGCCATTGATCTAGATCTGCTTTTAATATTTATCTCAGATTATGATTTGGGACCAATATGAAGTTAAAAGCTAAATCAGCACAGTTGACAGTGTTCAAGGAGCCTTGTTTCTTTAGATACTGTCTAGACTATTGAAGATTTAATGAGCAGAAGCTCCAAAAATATGTAATTATTAACTGTGGCAAGTCAGCCAGTCCCAAGCACCCCTGTTCTGGAGATATAGACATTATGTGTAAAATAAAAGGCATCATGTTCCAAGGGCAGAGCCCACCCAGCTGCCCTTCCCAAGGGACAGGTCTAATGAGCCCTTTTCATTCCTCACCCTCTTATGGCAACACGCTCTTAACTGGTTTCTCCTCTCAAGCCAGATAAATGCCTTTTTTTATAAAGATTTATTTATTTATTTGACAGAGAGAGACACAGCGAGAGAGGGAACACAAGCAGGGGGAGAGCAGAGGGAGAAGCAGGCTCCCCGCGGAGCAGGGAGCCCAACACGGGGCTCGATCCCAGGACCCTGGGATCATGATCTGAGCCGAAGGCAGATGCTTAACGACTGAGCCACCCACGTGCCCCGTAAATGCCATTTTTATACATACTCTTTTACTTGAAAATATTGCTATTGGAGATGTTTGACTCAGTTTTAAAAGCATCGTTGTTTCTCGGGGCGCCTGGGTGGCTCACTGGGCATCTTTAGCTCAGGTCAGGATCTGAGGGTCCTGGGATCCAGCTCAGAGGCGGGTTCCCTGCTCAGCAGGGAGTCTGCTTCTCCCTCTGCCCCCCCCCACTTCTGCTCTCCCCCTATCCTCAAATAAATAAAATCTTAAAAAAAAAAATCATTGTTTTTCATTACCAGTTGTTAATGTGTGCTCTCGCTATTCCCAATTATCACTTTGTCCTTTATCCCTTTAGTTAGCCCAAGGATGCTGATGATGCCATCACTCATTTAGAAGTGAAATGTCAGTCAGGGATGGGGTAAGATTTAGGAATGGGGTCGGGGCTCAAGCTATCTATTGAACAAATTACTTATTTAAAACATAATTCAAAAATTATTCCAAAACCAACCAAACAAAAATTATTCCCCCATGGATACTGTTGGTGCCCCGTTCAAATTGCTTTCATCTCTTTCAGCAGCTCAGTTTTTTACATCCCCCAGCTTCTGCATGCTTTGCCAGTGCCTGTAAGTGAAAGAGGACTGTCCTTTGGCAATGAAGCTGCTAGCCGATAGGGAAAACAGGAACTACCCAAGAGTCTTCATTTTCCCCAGGCTGGACAGTAGATGACAACTGGCTGGTGTGGGCGTACAAAAACCCAGCTCGTTGCCTTAAGGTGGGGCCAACTCTGAAGTGTAATTTATATTCCAGAGTTCCTCACAGGATCAGGCTGTCTGGGACTTAACTTGAAACGGCTCTTCTGCTTGGCTTCTTGCCTCTCCCTATCCTGTTTCTTCTACTTCCTTAGTAGTTTCTTGTGAGATCATTTCCTTAAAAAAATGACTTGAACTCAAGTCCTTGGTTTGGGGTCTGCTTCTTGGACAATCCAACTTACACCGGCCCCTAAAATCCCTTCACCAGAAATCTATCTAAAATAAAAATTTGAGGGGGCGCCTGGGTGGCTCAGTTGGTTAAGCGACTGCCTTCGGCTCGGGTCATGATCCTGGAGTCCCTGGATCGAGTCCCGCATCGGGCTCCCTGCTCGGCAGGGAGTCTGCTTCTCCCTCTGACCCTCCTCCCTCTCATGCTCTCTGTATCTCATTCTCTCTGTCTCAGATGAATAAATAAAATCTTTAAAAAAAAGAATCAAAGATTTAAAATAAATAAATAAATAAATAAAATAAAATAAAATAAAAATTTGAGCAGTGCCTGGGTGGCTCAGTTGTTAAGCATCTGCCTTTGGCTCAGGTCATGATCCCAGGGTCCTGGGACCGAGCCCCGCATTGGGCTCCCTGCTCGGCGGGAAGCCTGCTTCTCCCTCTCCCACTCCCCCTGCTTGTGTTCCCTCTCTCGCTGTGTCTCTCTCTGTCAAATACATAAATAAATAAAATCTTTAAAAAATAAAAATAAAAAAAATAAAAATTTGAGGGACACCTGGCTGGTTCAGTTGAATAGAACATGCAACTCTTGATCTCAGGGTCATGAGTTCAAGCCCCACGTCAGGTGTAGAGCCTACTTACTTACTTATTTACTTAATTAAGAAAGAAAGAAAGATTTGACCACGTCACTCCCCTGTTAAAGCCTCCAGTAGATGTTCACTACCTACTTGATGCCTTCATGTGGCATTCAAGGCTGGCCCCTATTTACCTTTGCTTACCCCTCTAGCTCTAAGGCTCAACCCATCCCAATTTCCTACTCTGTGGTTCAGAAATGTTGAACATCATGGGTTCCCCATTCATCTCCTTGTCATCTGTTTGGTTTCTGGTGTTCCCATGATCTGTGAAACTTCTAGAGGTCTCTCAGCCTGCACAGACCCCCCAGGTGGGCTAAGGATAGGTCTAATAACCTATTGATCACTTTTTTTTTTTTAAGATTTTATTTATTTATTTGACAGAGAGAGAGAGATATCACAAGTAGGCAGACAGGCAGGCAGAGGGAGAGGGAGAAGCAGACTCCCTGCTGAGCACAGAGCCCGATGTGGGGCTCAATCCCAGGACCCTGGGATCATGACCTGAGCCGAAGGCAGATGCTTAACCATCTGAGCCACCCAGGCGTCCCACCTATCGATCACTTTCAATGCATTTACCACCTACTGCACTTCCCTTCTTGTTTGTCTCCCCAACTAGACAGTGAGATCCCGAAAAGCAGGAAGCACGCTTTCATCATTTTAAAATCCCCGCTGGCTAGAACAACGCCTGACACATAGAAGGCTGTTGTTAAAGTTTCTGAATGAATTCACATAACCATATTTTCTCCTGCAGCATAACCAGAGATAGGAAGGTAATTATAGTAGCATGTACTTCAATTCTATCACATGGAAACTAGAAACTCACTCTTATAATAATGCAAATGGCAAAGACTTTCAAAATATTTATGCTCCTGGCAGTCAAGGCGTCATCACTACAGTGGTTGAACTGATTAGGCAAGGGTATTAAGGCTTCATCCTACAATATATACCTTGGGCTTTTTTGCTAAAAATTCTTGTACTCCATCTCAGATGATATAACTGGCCAGTCAGAGACTTTATGTAACCCTTGTTGTTTTTTTAGTGGCTTTGTTTACAAAGTATTTTTTTTAACTTTGTGGTTTCTGTGGACTCCACAGGACTGCTCCCTGACTTACCTCCTGGATTAGGAGCACAGCCTGCTAGTTCCACAGCAGCCACTCACCACCATGCCTCGTTCCTTAGCTGGGTTGGCATCAGAGAAAATGCCACAGGAAAAACAACAGAGAGCTAAAATAAGCTCACTTGGTTTCATCCTGCCAGAAACTATTTGGGAGAATAATTCAACATCCATCAAATGTGAAAAATGTCAGAATTAGGAGAAAAAGAAATGTATTTGCTACTTTTAAGGAAAAGTCACATCCCATAAATTGGAGAAGGGTGTTTGCAACATTCAGAAACTTGGCAGTAGGATTCGTGGCATGGACAGCCAGCCAGGGTCATAGCGGGGTGAGAGGCCAGACATGCCGTTGAGCAAGGGGAGGGTTTTCTTTAGGGTCCACATCTGGAAGATATCGAGCCAGGGCTACACTGGGAGCACCCAGAGAATCACAACATATGTGTCATTGGAAGTCTGATTGAGGGTCCTTTCCTGTTTTACGTTTCTCAAATTATGGCCTATCTGCTGCTCACTCCCATCCCCTCCTGCTAACTCAAAGACCTTGTACTGGTAGTCATCCCTCCCCTTCCCCACATTGCCAATTCTCCCTCTCTCCTGGGTCATTCTCATCAGCATCAACCCTGTTATTTCTTTTATGTCTCCTAAGTCCTTTCTCTATCCCTCCTTTTCCCTTTGGTTCCTGTGCCATTTCACTTCCCTTGTTATAACAAGAGTCCTTTAAAATTTTTTCTACACTGCTGTCTCCAATCACTTTCCTCACACACTTGGTTTAACTCTCTCCAGTGAGGCTTTGCCCCCCTACTCCACCAACTACTCTTGTCAAAGTTATGATGGACCATCACATTGCCAAATCCAATGGTCAGCTCAGTCCTCAATTTACTTGAACTATCAGTAGGATTTAGCACAGGTATTCATTCCCTTTTCAGTAACACTTTTGCCAGGGGCATCTGGGTGGCTCAGTCAGTTAAGCATCTGCCTTTGGCTGAGGTCATGATCCCGGAGCCCTGGGATTGAGCCCCACCTTGGGGACCCTGCTCATCAGGGAGTCTGCTTCTCCCTCTCCCTCTGACACTACCCCTCCCCCCTGCTCGTGCTCTCTCTCTTTCTCTCTCAAATGAATAAATAAAAAAATCTTAAAAAAAAATAAATAAAAACACCCCCCACCCCAGGCTTCTAGGAAAAAAATGCACGCTCCTGGTTGTCCTCCTTGCTCATTGGTCTATCCTTCTGTCTCCAACCTGACTTCTCTTCCTCTCCTTGGCTTCTTGACATTGAAGTGCTACAGGCTCAGTCCTTGGAACTCTTTTCTCTCTCTACTCTCTTGGTGAACTCATCCAGTCTGGTGCTTTAAAAACCATAAATAGGGCAATGACTTCTAAATATATATGTTCAGTCTAGAATTCTCCTCTGAACTCTAGATTCATATCTGCCTACTCAATATCTCTACTTGGATGTCTAACATATATCTCAAACTTAACATGTCCTAATTGAATTCCTGGTCTTTCCCTGAAGACCTCTCCATGAAGGCTTGCCCCAACTCAATGCCCTCCTCACAGTTGCTCAGGCTTAGTATCTTGGACTCGTACCTGACTCCTCTCTTTTACTCACACCCCAAATACAATTTATGAGTGAATCCTATTGGCTCTGCCTTCAAGATCTATCCAAATCTGATCACTTTTCACTATCTCTATTGCTGCCATTATGGTCTAACTAAATCATCATCGTCTCTCTCCTATAATAATCTCCTAATTGGTCTCCCTGCTTCTACCTACTTAAAAATGACATCAACACCACATTCCCATTCTTCCTTGCTTTGTTTTACCATTTGCTAACATTTAACTTTATACACACACACAGAGATGTAGTTTATATACAGTTCAAAACACTCATTTTAAGTGTGTCTTTCATGAGGTTGACACATTTATACACATGTAACTATGACCACAATGAGGATATAGAACATTTCTATCAGGCCAAAAAGCTTCCTTTTGCTCCTTTCTTTGCAGTAAATTTATCTTCCCAACCCTGGCTCCAGGCAACAACTGATGTGTTCTTTAATCATGGGTTGGGTGTGGGAGAAAGAACAACATGTTTTATTCTAATAGGAAAGATCCAATAGAGAAAAATAGATGATGCAGATCATCTAGAATTTCTATAGATGGAACTGTTACAGTATATACTCTTTGTGTCTGGTATCTCTCATTCAGCATAATTTTTGAAGATTTATCCGTATTATCGCATGTATCAGTAGTTCATTTTTATTTCTGAGGAGTATTCTATTTTATTTTGTTTATTAATTCATCAGTTTATGGCCATTTGATTTGTTTCCAAGTTGGGAACTCTTACAAGTAAAGGTGAATAAACAGTCTGAAATGTTTCTGTATAAAACTTTGCATGGCTATGTTCTCATTTCTCTTGGGTAAATCCCTACAATTGCTGGGTCATATGGTAAGTACATATTTAACTTTATAAGAAACTGCCAAACTGTTTTCCAAAGTTATTGTACCATTTTACATTCTCACCAGCAACATATGAGCATTCTAGTTGCTCTTACATCCTTGGTAACACTTGATATTTTCAGTCTTTTTAATTTTAGCTATACTAGTAGGTGGGTAGTGGTATCTCCTTGTGGTTTAAATTTGCATTTCTCTATGACTAATAGTGTTAAGTGTCTTTTCATTTGCTTATCAGCCATCCATATATCTTCTTTGGTAAAGTAGCAGTTCAAGTCACTTGCCCATGGTTTTAGCTGGGTTATTATTTTCTTACTGAGTGGTAAGAATTCTCTATATATTCTGGGCACACTTCCTTTGTCAGGTATTTGCGCCACATATATTTTCTCCCAGTGGACAGAGTGCTTTCATTTTCGTACTGGTGTCCCTTGAAGAGAAGACATTTTGATGCAGTTCAACTTACCAAATTTTTTCTTTATTATTTGAGCTTGTATCTCAAGAAGCCTTTGCTTGCCTCAAAGCTGTGAAGATTTTCTCCCATAACATAATGTGTATTTTCTTGTTATATTTTGACTCCCACAAAATTTTTTTAAAAATGCTACTGCAGTGGTATAAAGTGCTAGAGAAATATTTCAATATTACCCAACTGGACAGGTCTGTATTTCCACCTTATAGCTTAGCTAGACTGTATTTTCTTAGTGTGCTGATGAATTTCTATGAGGAGGCAATCTAGCGTAGTGGTTAAGAGCAAGGATATGCAAACTAGATGAACCTGGAACTGAAATCTGCAGCCCATGCAGAGCGGCCACGACCGGGCAAGTCACTTCACTTCTCAGAGCCACGTTCCTTGGAGGCAAAAATGGAAACAATGATGATTTTTTTTTTTAAAGATTTTATTTATTTGCGAGAGAGAGAATGAGAGACAGAGAGCATGAGAGGGAAGAGGGCAGAGGGAGAAGCAGACCCCCTGCTGAGCAGGGATCCCGATGCGGGACTCGATCCCGGGACTCCAGGATCATGACCTGAGCCGAAGGCAGTTGCTTAACCAACTGAGCCACCCAGGCGCCCAACAATGATGATTTTTTTTTTCTCTTTTTTTTTTATTTTTTATTTTTTATTAAAGATTTTATTTATTTATTTGAGAGAGAGAGAATGAGAGAGAGCACATGAGAGTGGGGAGGGCCAGAGGGAGAAGCAGACTCCCTGCCGAGCAGGGAGCCCGATGCGGGACTCGATCCCAGGACTCCAGGATCATGACCTGAGCCGAAGGCAGTCGCTTAACCAACTGAGCCACCCAGGCGCCCAACAATGATGATTTTATAACATAATACACACAAAGTTCCTGACCCAACTCTGGGCACATGGATAGGGTTTAATGAATGTTAGATGCCATTTCAAAGTTCCTGACCCAACTCTGGGCACATGGATAGGGTTTAATGAATGTTAGATGCCATTATTATTATTGTTACTTCTGTTATCACAGTAAATTTGAAACTTCTAATGTGAAGTTAGCCAACAGGATACGGTTGATAGTATTTCTAAAACAGTCAGAAGTTAAAAGTATTGCTATGATTATTATTAAATTATTATAGAAGCATTTCCCAAATAGTAATGAGCTACACGTTTCACAGTTGGCAGTATGTTTTCCTAACAAAAATTTGGGGGTGTTTGTAATTTGTTAGAGCCATGTGTCAACAGATTCCTTCCAAACTTCTAAGAATAGAATAACCTCAAATTATTTTTACCACAAAAGGGCCATCTAAAAATGTCTTGGCTGGTGCTGCTTCTGTTCCATAACAGAACAGGTCCTGAAGAGTTTTTGTGAATTTAATGTATTTGTATCAATTGTCCGTTTGTTCTCTTCTCATCCTTGACCATGGCAGCCCTTCATCAGTCACACGCTAGGTCTTAGGACAGAATATAGACTTATCGGCTCTATCTCTTTGCCCCTCACCTTCGCTGATAACACATTACTCACAGAAATTTGGTTCAGAGCTCTTGGGTGAGTTAGCAACATAGCTAAGTCTCCCACATTATTCTTATGTCATTTATAATTAAGTTAGCTTGTCACATTTCAAATCCTGGACTTGATATTTAATAAGCAATCTGGGCTCAAACATTGGTTGCATTCAGTAAATAAATATTTTAAGCCAGCCACTCTAAAAGGACAACTTTTTGGTTTCTTCTGATAACTGCTATGCTGTATGCACAAAAGTCTCATTATTTGTTCTGTGGTGACTTTCCCAGAGGATGTAAACACAGTAAAACTGATTTTGATGGTAAGAGGTTGTGATGAGCACGGGGCTTTTGCTGTTTGGATTGTTTTAAACCTGCACTGTTGGGGCAGCAGTGCCCATTCTCCTGTGAAACATCCTGAAAGCATGAAATGACTCATCCTTCACACTCTCGCTGATCTATCGGCTTCAATTCAAACCACACAAGATACATCCAGTTTGGTTTTGACTGTTTATCATACAGTTAAATAGGATACAGCTAAATATTTATTTGATTTCTTACTCCTAAATTATAGTCCATCTCCCCATGTTTGCTCAGGGCAAAATATTCCTTTTTCAGGGAAAAAAGATGTGGTCCTTGGCATAACAGAATTTTTCTGCTTTCGGATCACTTTTCAAGTCATACAGAATGTCTTTGGATGGCAACACATACTTTTTTTTGTTTCTCTGCTTCTTTTAGGTTTTGTAGAGTTTGCTCCCAAGGGCACCAACCAAGACACATTGTGTCAAGTGAACCCTCAGAGTTCTGATCAGTAGGGCAAAGGAAGCAGGCTGCTTCTGGACAAACAGATGCTGCTTTTCCTAAGCATGGGTGTCATGAAGGACATGGTATGGGAGTGCCCCACCAAAGTCCATTGTCCATGGTATATGAAAGCTCTATTCCCTTAACTGTATTCTGTAGTATACATGAATAATATATTAAGGCCACTGACAGATGGTCATTTAAGGTAATCAATTTTATATATTTTAATGTAAATGGGTTCCTGATCATTTCCTGTGAACTGATGTCTGTAGGAGAGGACATACAGGAGAGAGGCAGAAACAAATAGAACATAGAGCACTAGGTATAAGAAGAGGGATGGAGAAGGGATATTGAAGGATAGGAAAGAAAAAGAGTGCCGGGCGCCTGGGTGGCTCAGTTGGTTAAGCGACTGCCTTCAGCTCAGGTCATGATCCCAGGGTCCTGGGATCGAGTCCCACATTGGGCTCCCTGCTCTGCGGGGAGCCTGCTTCTCCCTCTCCCACTCCCCCTGCTTGTGTTCCCTCTCTCGCTGTGTCTCTCTCTGTCAAATAAATAAATAAAAATCTTTAAAAAAAAAAAAAAAAGAAAGAAAAAAAAGAAAAAGAGTGCCAAACCCCAAATCTTCATATGCTCCAGTTTTTCTGAGTGATCATGAAAGTGGGGTGCAGGGGCCCTTGTGGTGATCAGGCAGAGAGCCTAAAGCAGTGATTCTCAACTTCTATATATTAACCTCACCCCGAAGGTTCTAAAACAAGCTAAGCTTGTCATCTCCAGCCAGGTGATTTCACTGATCTGGGATGGAGTCCGGGGATGTATTTTATAAACTCCCCCAGTGTTTCTCAAATGCAGCCTGGGTTAAGAACCCCAGCTTAAAGAAACCTTCAGGAGTCCCCAACAATGGGGATCTCCATTTTGGTACCTTTTCTTAAGGAGCCTGGGGAAGTCCTAAGGACTGTTCAGCAATGGAAGAAATCCCCACTTCTATCTTGTGGGAAGAGGAGGAGATGGTCTGTCATCACCCCTGGAAACTCCCTGCGGCCTTATGACTCTTGCTGGTCTCTCCATATAGACACTAGCCACTGAATGCCTTCCTAAATTTAGAGGCGTGGCCTGCTGTTCATGCCCTTTTTTTCACATTCTTTCAGGACCAAATTCCTTTGGAGATATTTACAATTAACCTTTTCTCAAGTTAGATTTCAGACAAGTTGGTATGGATGGTTATAACATGATTTTCCAGTTTGGTGTGCATTGAGGCCTACTTCCACAACAGCAAGAAAAGCCTATGGGGTTTTATGGCAAGCTTCTTAAACACAATCATAATGCAGTTTACAAAAGCCATGGGTGTGGACAAAATATGTAGTGATATAATCCACTTTAAAATCAGATGCGTGGGGGCGCCTGGGTGGCTCAGTTGGTTAAGCGACTGCCTTCGGCTCAGGTCATGATCCTGGAGTCCCGGGATCGAGTCCCACATCGGGCTCCCTGCTCGGTAGAGAGTCTGCTTCTCCCTCTGACCCTCCTTCCTCTCATGTTCTCTGTCTCTCATTGTCTCTCTCGCAAATAAATAAAATCTTAAGAAAAAAAAAATTTTTAAATCAGATGCGTGGTTCTGAGCTTCTAGTTCTAGATTAGAACTAAAAAAAAAAAAAAAAAAAACCCAAAACAAAAAACAAACCACATATCTCCTTGAGATCTTAGTAAGCACGTTAAACATGGAACAATTAGAAAACTTCTGGCATAGTGCAAAAAATCATACTCGGTCTCAGTTTTCACATCTGAAAAATGGGATTGCAAATACCTGCTTTTCCTGTCAAAATTTGTTTAGGAAGATTACATAATTTGAGTTAGCATATTTCAGACACTATAAGTTACTTTTCAGAGGTGAAATACTGTTAGAGTCCAGCTGAAGTGTGTTCTTTAGAATTGAGTGCATTGAAAAAAGATCACTTTATTTAGCCAGTTTCCAATTTCAGAAAGGCATGGAATGTGAAAATGCCCATATTAGGTCACACATATGTAAATCAAGATTTGCTACAAAGACCTTGCATTGGTAAAAATTTTAAAGTTTTTTTTAAAACTTTTCAGAGGTTTTGGTCATTTTATCTCATTTTTTCCTTGCAACCACTTAATAGAAAATAAACCCCTATTTCATTCATAAGTACTTCAATATTTAAAGCCCTTTTTGAGGTAAATGGTAGTGGTTTTAACAATAACAAATGTGGACACTAAGCCACCTTGGCACCGTGCCCAAACTTACATGACTTAGAAGAACTAGGACTTGAAACAAGCTCTTTTGATTTTATTAGAAAGAAATGCCTTTTAAAAAAAATTTATTTAAAAATAGATCCTATCTCATGGGTAAATATGTTTTGTTAAAAACAATACCTAGTATGTATTGTTCAGGATTATTTCCCATGGGTTAGGGGAAAAATAAGTTGTAGAAATGAATCATAAAGTCAGAGAACTAGATGGGACTTGATTATCTTGTCTAATCCCCTCATTTTATTTCTTTTTTTTTCAAGATTTTATGTATTTATGTATTTATTTATTTTAGAGAGAGCTCATGCATGCACAGGGCAGGGTGGGGGAGGGGCAGTGGAGGAGGGGTAAAGGGGGAGGCAGAGGGACAAGCAGACTCCATGCTGAGCATGGAGCCTTCCTTACACGGGGCTCGATCCCAGGACCCTGAAATCATGACCTGAGCTGAAATCAAGATTCGGATGCTTAACCAACAGAGCTACCCAGGTGCCCCTAATCCCCTCATTTTATTTATTTATTTTAAAGATTTTATTTATTTATTTGAGAGAGAAAGAGAGAGAGAGCGAGCGAGCACAGAGGGAGAGTGAGAGGGAGTACCAGACTCCCCAGTGAGCGGAGAGCCCCATATGGGGCTGATCCCAGGACCCTGAGATCACGACCCAAGCCGAAGGCAGACACTTAACCGACTGAGCCACCCAGGCGCCCCGTAATCCTCTCATTTAAAGATGAGAAAGTTGAAGTCCACAGACATTGAGATTATTTTTTAAAAAACAGAAACGACTATATTCACTTTCTGAAATTATAGAGAACTGTTGACATTTTTCAGAAATAAAGCAAAAAATTTCAATGGGTAGAGTAAGACCTTGCTTTAAAGGAGTTGAGAATTTAAATGAATTCTACAAAGATCTTTACAATTTTATACTTTTTCAATATTGTGTCATAGTGACACTGGTATTAGTGATTTTAAATGAGAGCAAGTGATGACAATGGCTAACTGCCCAGGTAGGTTAGATTCATTTTTGGAGCCAGTAAAGTAGAACAAAGATCTCCACGGAGCAATGGTTTTAGGGTGAAAAGACATGACAAAATATAATTATATACAGAACATATCAGATCCAAAAGATAAGGTTGTAGAAAGGAAAAGTCTGCATTTGAGAAAAAACCAACCAACCCAGTAGCATTTAATGCTTTGTTGCAGAACCCAGGTGGAAGGGTGTGTGTGTGCGCGCCCTTGCATCCAGCCACAGACTGGGGCAAACAGATTAGCATAAACTTTCGTTGTAGGCTCAGGGTCACATAGGCTAGTGTCATTCATAAATATCACAGGCAGCAGGAGTTATGGTGCCAGGGGGAGCAAGTCTGACGGTATACCAATGTGAGCTTCCCGGGAGTTGTAACTCTCCCAGCATTCTGCTGAACGCTGGGGTTTTCTAGATGCAGTATCAGCTCAGAGTTAACTGCATTGATTCTGTTCTGTTCCTTGAAACATCTTTTTTTTTTTTTTTCTCGTGATAAAAATAAATACTTTTATTACTCAGGTTAAAAATAAAATACAAGTGCAGGCGCCTGGGTGGCTCAGATGGTTAAGCGTCTGCCTTCGGCTCAGGTAATGATCCCAGGGTCCTGGGATCGAGTCCCACATCGGGCTCTCTTCTCCTTGGGAGCCTGCTTCTCCCTCTGCCTCTCTCTCTCTCTCTCTGTCTCTCATGAATAAATAAATAAAATCTTTAAAAAAAATAAATACATAAAATAAAATACAAGTGACTTGGCACTGATAAAGCCTGTTGAATTAATGAATGAATGCATGAATACATCCATTATGAGGGCGGGCTTTGGCTACCTCCTGTAGTGAGAATACTGACTTTGAAGGTGTGAGGGGGTGTTGCGGTCACCAAGGCCTGGTGCTGCGACGGTCCTGCAAGTTTTGAATGAACCTGGTGTTGAATATGTCCCCACCCATTGTCCAGGTCTGGGCTGGTAGGGCCTGGGCCTGGGGAGGAACTGTGTGCATGTGTTCCTTCCCAGGCCCAGCCTGTGACAAGATCTGCTCCTCGCTGGCAGACCTATTCTC
This sequence comes from Mirounga angustirostris, assembly GCF_029215605.1. Lineage (NCBI taxonomy): Eukaryota > Metazoa > Chordata > Mammalia > Carnivora > Phocidae > Mirounga > Mirounga angustirostris. The sequence continues at coordinate 53,202,855 of NW_026991712.1, read as the reverse complement.
TGTTTCCTGTTCCCCCTGCTTCGATTCTTGGTTGCCTATATTGGGGGATGAGGAATTCAAACCCCCATGGTGGCTGTAGCAGCAGCTTTGGGCTACCAGCCCTGGGGGAGCCCCCCCTGGTGCGCCGACGTTGGGCTGGGCTGCCCCCAGGGTCGGTAGCAAGCAGAAGGCGGGCGGTAGGGTGCGGGGGGCAGAGGCGCAGGGAACACAGCAACTCCTGCTCTGGCACAAAGGGGCAGAGGGGACCCCGTTCTGGTGAGTTTCCCAGGCTGCTGGAGCGGGGGCGGGGCGGTGGATGGGCTGGAGGCGTAGCACGGCGAGGGGCCCTGTTTAGGGGCCACGGAGGCTCCACAGCTACCTTCAGAAATTCTCGGTCACTAGAAGAATATGGCTTAATGTCTCCCTCTGCTCTCTTGGGTGGCAGCTTTCTTGCTGGAGGATGCTGATGGGCAAAGAAGCCTTCGAAGATCACAAAGTTGTTGACCTGTGGAACTGTGGTCTCCAGGTTGTAATGTTTATTCTGGAACTTAAGCAGCTTCTGTGAGGGTCAGTCAATGGCCAGTTGGTGTGGTTCAACTCCCTCCTTCTGCAACATATAGTGGAAGAGTTCTCGCCCGTGGCCACAGTGCTAAAGTGACTCATGGATGTAAAAGTCTAGAATGCAAAGTGATTCTACCTCATTGTGAGCCTCACGATCATCCAGTACAAAGAGTTTCTTGTATCCAACTTTAAGGAAGCCGATAACGGCTCCTTTTCGAGCCGGTTGCGCTGAAGTGTCTTTGAGCACATACATAACATGGCGGTTACTCTGCATCCTTGATGCACTGGTGATGGGAGCAGGAAGATGCTGAGCCTTGGCAGAAGCCTTGCCCAGTTCATCTACAATGGTCATAATTTGCTGTTGCGGATCAACACTTACCTTGGAGACCCTCCTTGAAACATCTTGATTGCCTACACTGGTGACTCTTAACCATGGGGTGTTTAACAACAAAACCCAACATTGATGCTTGGGCCATACTCACAGAGATTCTGATTTAATTAAAATGGGGGGAGCTTAGACAGTGATAATTTTTACAAACTCCTCAAGTGTGGCTAGGGTTGAGACTCGCTGGCTTAGATGATAAGGAGTCCTTTTTGACTGGAGCTCTTCTGGGGGATAAGGGATCACTTTCCTATACCCAAGAGTCATCCACATCACTGCTTAATGGTGGTGCCATACCCCCTGGGAGGATGTAGGGCTCAGTTGGGGTGGGGGCTAATGTGGCACCTATATACTCTCATTGAGTTGACTCCCCTCAGGTGGGTGGTCAGAGTTCAACTGTGAAGACCCTTCTATGTCATCAGAGTTCTCATCACTAGAGACAAACATCCTCCAGAACCAGAGGAGAAAAATATTTTTAGGTCAGTTCTGAAAGGAAGACTTCTCAGGTCAAATTTCTATTCTGTGTCTGGCCTAGATGTAACCATTAGGAAATAGTTGTCAGATCAGGTCAAAGCAGTTTTGTACTGCCTAAAAAGAACTGAGTATTGGGCGCCTGGGTGGCTCAGTTGGTTAAGCGACTGCCTTCGGCTCAGGTCATGATCCTGGAGTCCCGGGATCGAGTCCCGCATCGGGCTCCCTGCTCGGCAGGGAGTCTCCTTCTCCCTCTGACCCTCCTCCCTCTCATGCTCTCTGTCTCTCATTCTCTCGGTCTCAAATAAATAAATAAAATCTTAAAAAAAAAAAAAAGAACTGAGTATTATTATATGCCAGCAAGTTACTGACTGAAACCAGCCTGTCTCCTCAGGGCACAAAGCCTTATCCCATGGCTCCTTGTGGCTAAGCTTATACAGAAAACACTATTTCCATGTTAGAATGAGAACTGAGAAGGCAGATGATTTCTCTGAATTTGTTAGAATGAAGCAATGTCCTCACCCTTTTCACCCATAAGCAGGAAATGAGTTTCTTTTTTTATTTCCTTTGACAAGATGTGTTTCTTAACAATGCCATCAACTTTGGTATTATAAGCAATAACTCATATCAACCAATTATTTTTCCCTTTAATGCTTATGTTTATTTTCTTTTGTTTTTGCATTAAAAAATAAACTGCATGCTTCATCAAGAAAGCTTATATAACCAAGAAAGCAAAATGAAAAAGAAAGAGTAATCTTACTATTCAGATAATCACATTTACCATTTTGGCTTATTTATTTATTTTCTCAGATTTGCTTGTTTGTTTTTGTATTTTAATTTCAAGGAAAACACATTCATTCTTGGAAGGGGAACTGGCAAGAATAAGGCAAGACCCAATCCTAATAGGGAACTAGAGTAATTAAAAGATTCTAAAAAGGGAAATTAATAAGGGATCAAGTCTCAAGTCTCAATTTTAAGAAGAAGCATAGTAATCAAACTTGGACCCCATGAGAGAGAGATCTGATGCTGAACCACTGAGTGTTAGCCTAGAGGCTAAGAAGTATTTAATTTCTGAGATTAGAATAGGTTCTGGAAACTGGGATCAGGAGGGGATTTATATGACTCCATCTCTGGGGAGGGGATGCTACAGAGGTCAGGGAACAAGCTGGGTCAAGTAAGTATTTTCTTTTGTATTACATCACGGGCATTTCTTCCTTTGAAATATCTCTTACAACTATCCTCTCTCTCATCTTAAGCAAATGCAACTAGTTGTCTTCTCGGAAAATCTTCCTTCCTCCAGATGGCTTTACGTACTGCTGCCAGGTGAGTCTCTCTAATCTCTGTTTAACATTTTCTTTCCCCTCCTTGGAAATAAAAACTGGCTCCAGTTGTCTAATGGGGTCAGTTCCAAACTTCTCTCCCTTGCTTTCACAGTTCTCTATAACTTAGCATGTACTTACTTATTCAGCTTTGTTTTTCATATCATATTCTCATTCTAACTCTACAATGTACTAATTGTTCTCAAAGTGCATCATTCTCATTACCGTTATCCCTACCCTCATCTCCATATTATCATCTTGTCTGGGAGATCCTACCTCCTTCTTCCTTCTATTTATTGCCAATCCTTCAAGGCCTGGATCTATTCACAACTCCTTTCCAGTACCTCCTCCAGTTACCCAAATTCATAATGATTTTATGTTTTCTTAGACCTACAACACCAATCATAATTTGCCATTACTTACTTACTACCTTGTACTAGTCACCCTTTCATTTTTGTTATCTGTCCCTCCTCAACCTGACTGCAAGTTCATTGGAAATGAAATCTATAGCTTGATCTTTTCTCATCATTTGTATAAATACATATATAAATCCTTAGCTTATTAGATAGGATATTGAGATTATATATAGAAAAATTTAATATTCAAACTCAATTACTATGAACTTTCCTAGGATTTTAAAAGAAATTATGCTTTTCTTTTTCCACTCACTGGAATAGTTTTCTTTCTTTTTTTTTTTTTTAAACATATTCCATTCTTTTTTTTAAAGATTTTATTTATTTGTCAGAGAGAGAGAGCACAAGCAGGGGGAGCAGCAGGCAGAGGGAGAAGTAGGCTCCCCGCTGAGCAAGGAGCCTGATGTGGGACTTGATCCCAGGACCCTGGGATCATGACCTGAGCCAAAGGCAGACACTTAACCGGCTAAGCCACCCAGGCATCCCTGAAATAGTTTTCTTATTTATACAACATAATACAGCAAATGCAACATAACACATACATATTATACAACAAAATGCATCACTAATAAAACTTAGGAAAGACTGTAATTTATAGGTCTAATAATCAAACTTAAATATTTTATCTCTTTTTCCATATTCATCAGTGGCATTGAAACAGACTTGCTCAAAATAATCCTAGTGTAGATGTGAGTTTATGATCCTCATGATGACTTTATGAACTCAGGATAAGAAGTCATATTTTTTATTGAAGATCATTTAGCTAATACCATTTTATCTATGTTTACTTTTCATAGTTATACTGGAATTTTATATTTATTTATTTTTAAAATATTTTATTTATTTATTTGACAGAGACAGAGAGAGAGCACAAGTAGGCAGAGTGTCAGGCAGAGGGAGAGGGAGAAGTAGGCTCCCTGCTCAGCAGAGGGCTAGATCCCAGAACCCTGGGATCATGACCTGAGCTGAAGCAGCTGCTTAACCAACTGAGCTACCCAGGCGCCCTTGGAATTTTATATTTAGAAAAAATAGAATCTTGAAGGACCCATATTTAAAGAAAATGTAAAATAGTAATGATTATAAAATTAAATGAATAATGAGATCCAAAGCCCAGCCATAAGAAAATACTAGCACAGATAAGAACCATCATCCAGGTACCATTTCCTCCTGGAAGACAGAAATACACAATATTTATTTACTTGAATAGTGCTGTTCCAAAGTCGAATATTTATGGTTGTTTGCTGGTTGTAAAATTAATAAATATTTATAGGAGAAAAAAATTAAGAAAATACTAAAGTATGTGTTATGGGCTGAATTGTGCCCCCTCTCCCCACTCCCCAAATTCATATGTTGAAGTCCTAACCTAGTGCCTCAGGGTGATCATATTTGGAGTTAAGGTCTTTAAAGAGATGATTAAGTTAAAATAAGGCCTTTAGGATAGGTCCTAATCCAATCTGACTGGTGTTTTTATAAGAGGAGATTTAGGAGATAACCCATAGACCTAGGGATTCTTGTGTGAAGACAGGGAGAAAGTGGTCACCTGCAAAGCAAAGAGAGAGGATGCAAAAGAAACCAAACCTGCTGACACTTTGATCTTGGACTTCTAGCCTTCAGAATTGTGAGAAATAAATTTGTTATTTAAGGCACCCAATCTGTGGTATTTTGTTATGGCGGTGCTAGCAAACTAATATAGTATAAAAGTAGGAAAGTTAAATTTTCCTTATAATCCCACCCTCAGAATAAAACAAAATACTTCTAAGAGTTTAATATGTCCTTTCAGTGCTCTTTAACATAAATGGGTGCATACTACACATCAAGTTATGTAACATTTATGATGGACATTTTCTCATGTAATATATGCAAATATACAACATCCTTTTTATATGCTCATCGTCTGGCATTGAATTTAACCAATCCCTACCAATAGACATTAGTTTGATTCATAATATTCCATGGTCTTTAATCCTTTTTAACCATTCAGTTTGCTTGTTTGTTTTGTCTCTGCATTAGTATAAACACCACACAAAGAAAATAGTTATTCTATTTTTTTCACTAAAATGCCACTCATTAAATTTATATTTAAAATTAAATTCAGATTTATGTATAAATTGATGTGTTGAAATTATTCATTTGAGAATTTTTTTCCTCCAAATTTTAATTTAAATTCCAGTTAGTTATTATACAGTGTAATAACAGTTTCAGGTGAATATATAGTTATCCTTATAACCATATCTGTATGCTCTTGACAAATTAAGAAGCATGATTTAAAAATTTTTCTCCTGGTTATCTATTCATTGGAAATAATCACAGAAATAAGCAAAATTTCAAAAGAAAAATCACTCATAAACTCAACATTCACAGATAGCCACTCATAACATAAGGATCTCTATCCTTTCAAATTCTGTTTATCTATATGATTTAAAAGGATAACTTGTATTTATGTATTTCTCAAGATCTAATGGTAAAAAATTCCTTTGTTCCCATTGTATCCAATGATGTGATTATGAACCATCATGGAAAAAATAAAAAACCTTTTGCCTTGGAATATATACTGGAACTGAATGTCTTTGAAAATGTATGTGCAATTTGGAATGTTGCTTTGTCTGTTCCTTTAAAGCCCTTGGATTCCATCTGTTTTCCAGTAATGAAAACGTCTACAATCCTGGCGAGTGAGCCACATAAAGCATTGGTGAGGATGAGGTTTGGTCGAAGAGTAGAGGCAGCCAAGAGATGCATGAGCTCATTTGCAAATACCTTAGCAGAGAAGCTGGTTTACTGCCCTTCCACGTCCTCTGGGGAGGTGGGAGGTGGGAGGTGGGAGGTGGGCTTTTCTATCCCAGCAAGGAAGAAAAAGGGCAATACCATGATTTCTAATCCTAAATCCCACCTTCCTCATTCCCTTGGAAAGATGGTTTGGGATGAACTCAAACTTTTATTGAAAGTACACACAGCACTTTGAAAGAGAATAAATGGTAACTTGTAATTTAAAGGAGGTGGCCTGATCCTAACTTACTTTCTATGTATGAAATTTCTTGTTTATCGAGAAGTTGCAGGGATGTCTGGGTGGCTCAGTTGGTTAAGCATCTGCCTTTGGCTCAGGTCATGATCCTGGGGTCCTGGGATCGATCCCTGCTTTGGGCTCCCTGCTCAGCGGGGAATCTGCTTCTCCCTCTCCTTCTCCCTCCGCCTGCCACTCCCCCTGCTTGCGCTCTCTCTCTCTGACAAATAAATAAAATCTTAAAAAAAAAAAGTTTCATTTTCTGTAAAGTAAGGAACATGGGCCAGGTGATTTATAAAGTTATTCCTGGCGGCAAGCCATAAAATTCTAAGACTCTAATCCTTACCTATTTGAATGTTACCGTCACAGAGTGCAAAGCAGGCTCTTGATAAACATTTGTTGAGTTACATTAAACAGGGACAGAAAAGATTGCAGTTGACTAATTATTTTGTAAAAAATTAAATTGAGACTCTGTATAGACTACTGAAAAAAGCAAATTCCACTGTGGCAGGATGTCTGGTAATTATTTTGCCTTTAATTAGTCCTAAGTTGATGATTTCCCAAAAGTTGACTGGTATTAGAATTAGAGCCTCAAATACAATCAGATTGAGGAAATAAATAGTAAGGTTCATTTTAATTTGACACTGAGTTATGGCAAATCAGGGCAGAATTCACTGCCGATATTCAGGGAAAGATGGAAGGGCACCCAATGGAGAAACAGGAATGGCCCCATGTTTATAACTCGTCTCACACTTGCTTATCATCAAATTAGAACTAGTAGGAATTCTTCTCCCACACACTAACATCTTGTTGTGCATGCTGCCCTTTGATGACTTCTTGTCCTTAAGACTATTCACTTAACTAGGCTTCCTCTCTAAATACATTGGAGGTGGTCCTGGGTAACCCAAACACACTATGGAATTTGTTTCAGGTCACCCACACCTAAACGTTAATGAGAGAAGTGAAGACACTGGCGCTGATTATCATGAGTGAACCCACTGGAGGCTTTAGCCACATGAACAACCAGACTTGATTAAAATTTGAATATCCTCAGTGATATATTCACGTACTCTTATATTGTGTCTTTAAAGAGTAAGTGTGTCAAAAGGAAAACTTAAGTAGTTATAGAATCTAAAAAACTGAGGTCTCCAAACAACTCAATCATCTTGGTTTTTGTTTTTGTTTTTTTTTTAATTTAAATGAAACTGGAGGATTGTCTCAGTGCTTTAGTTCCCCCTGCATTCCTGGTTGCAGCCTATCTAACTGAGTATCTCAAACACCCATAGGATGTATGACGTTAAGAACATCAATGCCAACCACTGTTATCAAGTCAACTCTGAGTTTAAGAGGCACTGCATCTGACCAAGCACTTACAGTTGTGAGGTAGCTCTGGTTCTTTAATCTTTCAAAAGATTTGTGATTATCTGTGAATATATGTGAGTATTCACACAAATAAATATATGAGATTTGTATCTTCAGCAAATGTGTACTGTTTGTCTTTGTTGTCAAGCATTTCATTTTTTTTTTTTTTTTTAAAGATTTTATTTATTTGTCAGAGAGAGAGCGAGAGAGAGCACAAGCCGGGGGGAGCGGCTGGCAAAGGGAAAAGCAGGCTTCCCGCTGAGCAAGGAGCCCGATGCGGGACTCGATCCCAGGACCCTGAGATCATGACTTGAGCAGAAGGCAGCTGCTTAACCAACTGAGCCACCCAGGCATCCCAGTTGTCAAGCATTTCATAACAAACTAGTACAGTTATCGCAAGAATGCCCATGACATTCCCTCATGGAAAAAAACCTATCACATTCTACCTATCACCATGGAATATTCTGTCTGCCTATGATAGACTATTTGAAAAACAGAATTGCAATTACACTCAAGTAGACCTTATCCACCAATGGGATATTGTCAGCCCAAGTAGTACAATGCCTGTGTTACGTAGTCTGACGTCAGTCACCAAGGCAATTCCTGTAAATTATATTTACACTTAATTCTTAGAGAAGTCTATTTACTTGCTTCCCGTTGTAACTCTTTAGGATTTCCAGACTGTGCCAAGTGGGTCATCTGAATTCACGTGCTGAGTGTACAGAGTCTTTTGAGGTGCTCTCACATAGTTGACTGTGGGGAGCCTTTTTGGAACGCATAACTGTGTTCACACTCTAGGAGGTTCTTTGCAACCAAGGTCATACCGTCTGTCTCCCCCACCAGACTGTAAGCAATACGAGTTCAGGAACTATAGCCTCAGCCTCTTTGCCTGGCACTTACGTCCACTCAATAAATGTTAGTTGAATAAATAATTACATCTACAAGCAAGAATAATTAGCAAATTTGTTAAAAGTTCATTTATATTTTCCTCTCAAGTTTGAATTAATATGTTCTGCTGCTAATAATGGCATTAGTGCTTTAGATGAAGACTATTTTTTCCCTAAAGATAAATGAATAAATATTATCCTTTTTAAGGGCTATTGTGTAGCACAGTATCTGACTCATCTTGGGTTTAATAAATTTTTATTGACTTAAATGGACTTAGCCACTCTCTATATTACAAAGATCCACCCAGATGATAATAATTTTATTCTGCTGAGGTGCTCTCAAACTGAAATTATACAGGAAAATTATTTTAAGTAGTATAATATCTAAAATGCCTAGAAAAGGGCGCCTGGGTGGCTCAGTTGGTTAAGCGACTGCCTTCGGCTCAGGTCATGATCCTGGAGTCCCGGGATCGAGTCCCGCATCGGGCTCCCTGCTCGGCGGGGAGTCTGCTTCTCCCTCTGACCCTCCCCCGTCTCATGCTCTCTGTCTCTCATTCTCTCTGTCTCAAATAAATAAAAAAAATCTTTAAAAAAATAAAATAAAATAAAATGCCTAGAAAAATGCTTGGCATCTAGCAAGTACTCAATACTTTATATTAATTCTTTCCCTCACACATATTTTAAAAGAATCATAAAAACCCTAACTCTAGGGCGCCTGGGTGGCTCAGTTGGTTAAGCGACTGCCTTCGGCTCAGGTCATGGTCCCGGGGTCCTGGGATCGAGTCCCGCATCGGGCTCCCTGCTCTGCGGGGAGCCTGCTTCTCCCTCTCCCACTCCCCCTGCCCTCTCTCGCTGTGTCTCTCTCTGTCAAATAAATAAATAAAATATTAAAAAATATATATATATAATTAAAAAAAAAACAAAAAACAAAACCCTAACTCTAGAGCTTGGTGGAAAATACAAAATTAATTTTAATAGAGGACAAGTGGCAAAAAGAAAAGGTCATATTATCTTTTGACCTAGCAAAGAAGTTCAACTATCTCATCAGAATTTTAAAATGTTACCCTGCCCTTCTCATGTTTCTTGGCATCATAGTGAAAATGCATCTAAGTTAAAGTTGCCAGATTAGTGAAATTTGAATTTCAGATAAACAAATAATTTTTTAGTGTAAGTATGTCTCATGTACTAAATATTATAAATAATTAATATTACATGGGACATACTTCTGCTAAAAAATTATCCCTTGTTTATCTGAAATTCAAATTTAACTGGGCACCCTTTATTTTTATTTGCTAAGTCTGGCAACCCTACTCTAATAGCAATGAGTACCAACAATTCGAAAAACAGTAATATTTTAATGAATGATTGACAGTCAACCAATTTAAAGTTTTGAAGCTAACTTATTCTTCATCCTAAACCTATAGTTAGCTTGCATAATGACACTGTGATTTCACCTTCTTTTAAAAAATGTTCTAGAATCAAAATGTCTATTTTGACTCTCCATGGTCACCAGAATGTGGCTTACAAAAAGGGAACAGTTGTTAGTCCTGGCTAAAAGCCAGACATTTGGTGTAGAATTATCAGTTGCTTATTCTACTAGAAGTTTCAGTGGAAGCTTGTAATGCAGGTTTTCCTTATGGTTTGAATCAAGTAGCCAGGAGACCATTTACATAGCTGTTTATTTTCATTGCATAGTGAAGAGCCCAAGCATTCACACTGAAGAAGACAACGGCAAAGCCTGATAAGCGGTGTGGTTATGGGATAATAACCAGCTTGTGACCTCCCCAGTGAGCTGTGGGTCGCAGAGCAGAGTAGCTGTGAGCCAAGTCTGGATGGAGGTCTTGGCAGGGTACCACCAACAAAGAAAGAAAAACCAGAAGGTTTTACTAAACTGGTCTTTTCATGGACACTTTTTCCCTTCATTTATTCACTGCTCTCAAGCAACCATATAAATCATCTTGTGCCTGAAATCTAAAATTCCAAAGAGTTGGTAGGTGAGCAGCTGTGGGAGGCTGAGGCCTCTTGCCAATATAAAACTCTAAGGACATTCCGGGTCTTTCGCCAGCTCTCAAAAGCCCTCTTTCCTTTCTTCTCTGAGCCCTAGGGATTGGCCAGCCTGTTTCCTTTCCACTGTTACCACCTGTTATTTCCAACTGTGTTTATCTCCTCCCTTGGTACAGTGTGGGACAGAAGACAGCCTCACAACTTCTGGCCTACCTTGTTCATACCAACTGCCATTTACTGACTGCTCACTGTGTGTCAAGCACTCTACTGTGTACTTTAGATCATAGTATTGTTTAACTTGTAATACAATCTTGAGATAGGCAATGTTGTCTCCTGTCTTACAGATGAGGAAATGAAATTCTTAGAAGTCAAAACACCTACCAACACCATGAGTGGTAAGATGTTTTGAACACATTCAGTTATCTCAGTTCAGTTCCTGAGAGAAGCAACGTCCCTAAGTGACGCTGACAGACCATAAGAAATGGGCTTTCCTTAATGCTGTACCAGGTCTTCTTACAGGAAAATACAGAGACCACAGTGGTGATAAAAGTGGATCTTCGAGGCTTGATGAAACTTTCTGAGGTGAGATGAGGAGATAGATAGATCTGGTGAAGAAGTGGTTTTCAAACTTTGATGTATAGAATAATCATCTGGAGGGCTTACTAAAACACAGAAGAAAAGATTTAAGTGTTAAAAAAAAAAAAAGAGGGAATCATAAAACCACTAATATAGGTGAACTTCTATTCCTATATAGCCTTAAGTTGACTTAGCCATGCTCTGAACATTTAAAACACTTGATGGGATGGTAGTTATTTTATCCTGTTGAATTTTCCACCTGGAATTATACAGCAAAACACTTTAAAAATAACATAATATGTGAAAGTGCTAAGGAAAATGAAATGCCTAACATCTTGCTAAATATAACTCAAACTCTAGAAAACATAAGAGAAAAGATGGATCATTTTGACTTCATAAAAGCATTTTTAAAGTCTGTCTGACATATAAACAACACAAACAAAAAAATAAATGATAGATTTTGGTACAAATAAATATAGTAAAAACCATATATATATTATGGTATGTCCATTCAGTGGGAAAATAGGCAGTTGTAAAACAGGAATGTAAAGACTCCTTTGTACTAATATGAAAAGATTTCTAAGAGATGTTAATAAATGAAATAAATGAATTTATAGTTGTCTATAACGGAGAAACTGGAAAACTGGGAGGGAGGAAACATAACTAGAAGAAAGAATTTTCACCATATACCTTTGTACATTTTTTAAGTATAGAATTATATGAATATACTATTTCCCCAAAAAATAAAATAATTAAGAAACCATACAAACAACCAGACACTAAAAAACTTTCACTGTCCCCAGGGCCCCAAATTTCCACAAGCATAGCTTGATTCCACAAGCATAGCTTGATTCCACAAGCATAGCTTGATTCCACAAGCATAGCTTGATTCCACAAGCATAGCTCAGAGACCTACCTTTTTTATAAGCTTTCCCTGGTGATCCTGATGTAGGCGATCCAATGAGGATCACATTTTGAGAAGCATAGGTATAAAGGCTAGAGACTGACTAGGACACCAAAGTAGAGTTCAGAGAGGTAGTAGAAGGGGAAAGAAGGTGTCACAAGAAGTTATTCTACCAACTTCCCTTTTCCTTTGGTACTTTGATCTTGCCATCATAGATCTGCCTGTCTAGGCATTTAGGAGAGGCGAATAATTTTGACCATGTGCAGGTAGCTGCAGATAACAGGAAAGGGAGGAAGAAGAAATTCCAAACGAAGTAAGAAGGGAGAAAACAATTTCTATGGTCACCTAGCCATCCAACTACCATTTTGGGTGACTATATCTATCGAAATGGAGGCTTATTGGAGATCTGATTTTTTTTTTTTTTTAAAGTAGGCTCCACACTGTGGAGCCCAACACAGGGCTTGAATGCACAGTCCTGAGATCAAGACCTGAACTGAGATCAGGAGTCGTATACTTAACCAACTGAGCCACCCAGGTGCCCTGGAGATTTGATTTTTTTAGCACAATGCTTAACAATATTTGTAATCACCTTTCTTTTACTATGATTCCAGTCTATCCCTCCCTGTTGTTCCTGATATCTCTTCGTTTATTAAACCATAGGAGAACATGTCATGAACACACACACACACACACACACACCCTTCTACCTAGACCAGTGCCTTCTCTCACAACACACTAGACCTATCATGAATTGTCAGTTGTCATAATTGAACCTTGAATTTTCCTTTCTGGAGCCAGAACTTGGCAATACACACTGTTTGGAACCTGGGTGTGTGTGGTGGCAGATGTGATAGTAAGAAGTGCTGTGGAAGACAGAGGGCTTGTCCATCAGCGTAAGAGATTCCAGTTAGCTGTCTTCCCCTATTTTTTCATCCCATCCACCCAGTCCTTTATTTCTCTCTTCCATAGATATTTATTACACCTATGCTAGCTGCTGGGTACACAAAGAGATTTAGAAGTAAGACATGGCTCCAGTTATGAAAGAGTTAAGTGGTGGAGCTGTGATTCCAACCTAGTGTGGCTTGTTGTAGTACTGGGAGGCAGGAATGTAAAAAAGGAAATACAAAGGAGAGTAGTCATGTTTTGAAAGTAGTATGCCCAAGCCATGTATATGGTAATGGTGGAGGCACAGAGGAGGTAATGTTCTGGCAGGGAGATGGGTGAGGTGAGATCAGGGAAGGCTTTAGGAGGGAAGTACCACTTGACCTAATTTAACTTTATTACTTCAGCTAGAACTCAGTCTTGTTCCCTTTTTGAGGATGTGAGGTGCTTTTTTTCTTTTTTCTTTTTTTTACTTTTGGCCAAAAAAATCCTGCTTCCTCTCATGGATATTATGAGATCCCTTTTAGTGACCCTCGGCAAAATAATAATCTTGGTCCTTCTAATTTCCTGGTTCTTCATTCTATAGCATGAGAGACGTAAGATCTGTTGACAGTCCAAGAACTAGCTTCTTCCAACACAACAAAAACTTTAACACTGGTTCTTTGCTAACCTCTCTATTTTATAACCTGCCTGCGACAGGTTGTGACATAAATTGGTTTATGACACAAGGGGGTTCTTAAAGGAAGTGTTCCTCTTTTCTTTCTACATGTTTTTAAAACATTTCAATAAAGCTAAATAATTTTGAAAATTACATATTATTCACAGAAATAGAAGTGGAATCACAGAGAGATCTAACTAGTAGATAAAGATGACACTGGCATAAGAAAATCTATGTAGATTTAGTGCCCAGAAGCTGAATTTTGTGTGTGGTGGTGCACATATGTTTTTACCAGTTTGCTATTAAAATCAAACATTTTCAGAGGAGAAAAGAGAGAAGAAACCCAGTTTTATTACCAGCCTTCTTTATGCTTAGAATGTTCATTCTCCATCTTTTTTAATCCTCATCATAATCTTTGGTGTAAATCATATTCTTCTGCACTTTCTCTCTGATCCTGAAAACCTCCACTCCCTCTCAGGACAATTTCTAGTTAATCACTTAAAAGCAAAACAAAACAACAGGCTGTTTCTATGTGACTCAGGAAAGAGTGAAGTAACAGATTTTCACTCTTTTATACATTCTTTCTGGACTTAGCTCTGCAATAGCAAAATCATGCAAAGTACAGCTATTGAACCATATAAAACATCTAGCAGGTGACCATTTATCAGTATCTTAGAAAATGACATCGGGGGGTGCCTGGGTGGCTCAGATGGTTAAGCGTCTGCCTTCGGCTCAGGTCATGATCCCAGGGTCCTGGGATGGAGCCCCACATTGGGCTCCTGGCTCAGAGGGGAGCCTGCTTCTCCCTCTCCCTCAGCCTCTCTCCCTGCTCATGCTCTCTCTCTCTCGATGTGTGTGTGTGTGTGTGTATCTCTGTGTCTCAGATGAATAAATAAAATCTTAAAAAAAAAAAAAAGAAAATGACATCAGGAAGATGTAGAGAGGAGGAGCATTCCAGCAGGAAAGATTCAGTATGTGCAAAGGCATGGAGGCATGGAATGATGGCGAAAGGGATAAGGAAGACTGTAAATGATTCAGAATTACTATAGAGCAGGGGTTGGCAAAATAGGACCCACAGGTCAAATAGTGCCACTGGCCGGTGAACTAAAACTGATTTTTACAACACTTTGAAGTGTTTGAAAAACAATCAGAGGAAGAATAGTTTGCGACACATAAAAACTATGTGAGATTCAAATTTCCGTATTCACAAATAAAGTCTTACTGGAACACAGACACACTCGTTTGTTTGCATATTGTACATGGTTGCATTCGCGCCACAGCTGCAGAGCTGAGTACTCGAAACACAGAATGTACGTGACATTCTCACTGCTTCTCTCTGCTGCTTCATGTACAATAAATCACAGGGATGCAATTTTAACTGTACCTTTTTGAGTACCACATACATCACTATACCAAACCACTTAGGTTTATTACCCATGCATACCTATCATGTCAAAACAAGAAAAGAAAAGTAGGTTTCAAAGAGTATGTTTGAAAGCAGAGTGGAGTGTGGATTATTATGTTACTATGTGGCAAAGCACTGCATTTAATGTGGGACCGCACAGTAGCTGTGCTGAAAGAATATACATTGATGTCACCAGGCTAAACCCTCCTCTCAGCATTTCAACCTGTAGGAAAGTAACAGAAAAAACAACCAGATAATTTTAATTTAAAACAGAATATCTCATCACAGCAAAATTTCTGCACAAAAAAAAAAAGTGAAAATGAGGCTGCAATCAAAGTAACTTTCCAAGTGATTTGTTATTCAAGCAGAAAGCCATCTACCAATACAAGTTAATTAAATTGTGCTTGATTCCAGCATTGAAGAAATATGTACATACAAAAAAGAACATGTTTAAGACTATTAGCCTTTCTGTGAGAGCAGTTGCTTGTGGAGTTGAGGACTGGGAGAGCAAGGTCAATAACCAATTTAAAAACAAGGCAAATGATTTTGAATTGTTTCCTTTGGCTCTTGATGAGTTGACAGATGTTACTCATACTCCTTAATGACTGGTTATTTGAGGAGCTAGGCCAAGTTTGAAGTGACCGAAGAATTAGCTTCTATGAAAAGTATGCATTGAGAAAGGATAGGCAAGATAAAAGTTGAGAAAATGCTAATGCAGTACAACCTGAAGTGGAATCTACCAGGATGTGTTACGGCTGATGGTGATAAAAATATGTGTGCAGCATAAAAAGGCTTAGTTGGAAAGATTTACTAAGTTTGTAAAATGGTAAGGTTGTTCATTGTATTGTTCATCGGCAGCAACTTTGCAGAAAGTCTGTGAATCTATCATGTGTCATTGAAACAGTAATGTCAGTGGTGAACTTCACTTACTTTCAAGGACTTAACAATTGTGGGTTTCATGAATTTTTGTCAGAAATAGAAGCTGAACATCTTGACTTGCTTAATTACAAATCAGTTCAAGAGCTTAATGGTGAAGTTTTATTGTAATTTTCTTAAAGTTTAGGGCTAAGACTGATTTTTTTTTTCTGAATGAAAACCACCCTCATCTACTATTATTGAACACCAAATGGCTTTGGAATAGCTTTTGCTTCAAATCCGATAATGTTTCTTAATAAACTGAACCAAAATTACAAAGTTACAGTTCTCTTATGTGACACATACTGTGGAAGAGTCATTTTGAAGACAATGTTGTTTAAATCATGAATAATGTCAAGTTGCTTTATATACTTCCCATGTTATAAAAAGTGAAACAAGAAGGAAGATCTCCGCTTCTACAGAAATTTGCATAGAGTATATCTTCCAAGTTCTAAAATCAGCAGCATTCTTTGCAGCTCAATGCAAGATCCAAAGGAAATTTTCATATTTCAAAATCAGTTTAACTGTGCAATTGAGGAGCTTCTACCTAACTTTCTTTTTTTTAAAAAAGATTTTATTTATTTATTTGACAGAGACACAGCGAGAGAGGGAACACAAGCAGGGGGAGTGGGAGAGGGAGAAGCAGGCTCCCCACGGAGCAGGGAGCCTGATGTGGGGCTCGATCCCAGGACCCTGGGATCATGACCTGAGCCGAAGGCAGATGCTTAACAACTGAGCCACCCAGGCGCCCCCTAACTTTCAATTAGAAGCGATTAATCTGCAACGTAATGGCATGTTGAAAGGCAAATACTAAGAACCTAATAGAATTCTGTAAATGCCTTCTAAGCAATGAATATGTTCAATTAAAATTGTGTGCTAATGGATTAATAACAGTATTTGGCAGTATTTATCTCTGTAAAAAGACATTTCAAAGATAAAATCCATAAAATCTTATTAGAGAAGTAGCATCACCAGATGAAAAATTACAATCAATTGTAATAATAGGGAATGCTAATATTGAACCCCAATCTAGCAAAATGTTATTACCCCCCCAATTCCATTCTTCTCATTAGTAGACAAAATTGTACTCAATTATTACTATGTTCTAAATTTCATTAAAAATTTTTTGTGGAAATTTGTTTTATCTTTCTATAAATATGTACATAATATCTTCAATTTTGTTTCTTGGGTTACAGAGCCTAAAATATTTATTAACCTGCCTTTTACAAAAAAAAAGTTTGCTAACCCCTACTATAGAGTAATAAGTGAATGGTAAGTTTCTCTTGTGGCAGAGTAGCTTGTATTAAACTAGGCTTCCCACAGATAACATTTATAAACTCTCCGTAAAATATATTTTTTTAAAAGATATATATATATTAAAGATTTTATTTATTTATTTGACAGAGAGAGACACAGCGAGAGAGGGAACACAAGCAGGGGGAGTGGGAGAGGGAGAAGCAGGCTTCCCGCGGAGCAGGGAGCCCGACGTGGG
Organism: Mirounga angustirostris; assembly: GCF_029215605.1. Taxonomy (NCBI): domain Eukaryota; kingdom Metazoa; phylum Chordata; class Mammalia; order Carnivora; family Phocidae; genus Mirounga; species Mirounga angustirostris. Next base: position 53,185,647 of record NW_026991712.1, on the reverse strand, counting down.
ACTCGATCCCAGGACCCTGGGATCATGACCTGAGCCGAAGGCAAACGCCTAACGACTGAGCCACCCAGGCGCTCCTAAAAGATATTTTTATTTATTTGAGAGAGAGAGAGAGGATGAGTGAGGGGGAAGTTCAGAAGGAGAGGGAGAAGCAGACTCCCTGCTCAGAAGGGAGCCCAATGCAGAGCTCAATCCTAGGACCAGGCTCCATTCCAGGACCCGGAGATCATGACCTGAGCCGAAGGCAGATGCTTAACCGAGCCATCCAGGCGCCCCTCCACAAAATATTAAAACCAACTATTTGAAGACACTGGAGAGCAATAAAAGCGGGCAGACCCTGAAAGGGATTAAACCATTGAGAGATGGGACCTCTTGTGTGAGACCCAAATCTATACAGCATTTCTGTTAGGATATTTCCCAAGTCTACTTGACTTGAGATATGTCAGCTGACAGAATTCAAAGGTGCTAGAGTATTTGGAAATTGTAGAGGTTATCTCAGAGATGAGGGAGCTACAGAGGAAAGAAGCCCCCTCATCCATGCATAAATACCACTCAAATTCAGACTTCAAGAAATGCCAAAGGAAGTTCTTCAAGCTTGAATAAAATGTGGTCAGAAGAAAATTTGGATCTCAGAAAAAAATTGAGAGAACTAAAAATGTTAATTATGTGGGCAAATGAAAATATATTTTTTTCTTCTCTTAATTTTCTTAAAAGACATGATTGTTTAAAGCAGAAATTGTAATGCCATTCTGTGGGCTTTATAATGTATATAGATTCAAACTAGTGCAAAGATGAGTGTGAAAGGTCCTATACTGTTTCAAGGAGCTTATATTTTACATGAAGTTGTATTATATTAATTCAAAGTAGATTCTAATAAGGTAAGGAGGCATCTTGTAATCAAACAACTAAAAAAAAATGCAGAGATAGCTAAGCCAACAGAGAAAGGAAAATGAAATATCAAAAATGATCTGATGAACACAAAAGAAGACAGGAAAGGAGGAACAGGGAAATGAAAAACGGATGGGACATATAGAAGACAAAATAGCAAAATTGAAAACCTAAATTCAACCTTATCAATAATTACATTTGTAAGTGGACTAAACATTCCAATTAACGGGAAGATATATATAGACTGGGTTAAAAAGCAAGACTCAACCATTTACCATTTGTGGAAAATGTACTTTAAGCCTAAAAACACAGACAGGTTGAAAATAAAGGCTAGAAAAAAATACTTCATCAACCTGTGAGCATAAGAATTGGTATGGTTAGGGGTGCCTGGGTGGCTCAGTCGTTAAGCGTCTACCTTCGGCTCGGGTTGTGATCCCAGGGTCCTGGGATCGAGCCCCACATGGGGCTCCCTGCTCAGCGGGAAGCCTGCTTCTCCCTCTCCCACTCCCCCTGCTTGTGTTCCCTCTCTCGCTGTGTCTCTTTCTGTCAAATAAATAAATAAAATCTTAAAAAAAAAAAAAAAAAGAATTGGTATGGTTATATTAATACCAGACAGAGTAGACTTATATAAGACAAGGAGTAACACCAGAAATGAGGAAGGACATTTCAAAATGATAAAAGGATCAATTTATTAAGAAGACATAAAAATCCTAAGTATGGATTACCTAATAATGATAAACCTTTAATATATATAAATTAAAAGAAGAAACAGACAAATAGTGACAGTTGGAGATTTACCACCACCCTCTTAGTAATTGATAGAACAATAAACAAAAATATTAGTAAGGATACAGAAAATCTTAACAACGCTATCAACCACCTTAACCCGATTGACATTTGTAGACCACCACCTCCAACAACTACAGAACACATGTTCTGTATGGAGAATACACATACATGGTGCGTGCACCAAAAGAGACCATATGCTAGGCTATAAAACAAGTCTCAGTTAATTTCAAAAGACTGAAATCTTACATAGTATTTTCTGACAGCCCCCAGAAAAACTAATTAGAAAATGATAAGAAATCCAAGAGAATCCCAAATATGTGGAAATTAAATAGCATACTTCTAAATAACACCTGGGTCAGAAAAGGAATCACAAAGAATGTTAAAAACTATTCTGAATGATGAAAACACAAACTAACAAAACATATTACGTAGTTAAAACAGTGTTTAGAACAAAATTTGTTGCTTGAAATGCTTATATTAGAAGATAATAAAAGTTTTAAATCAGTGATTTAAGTTTCTACATTAAGAAACAAGGAAAACCAAAGGAAACTCAATTTAAGATAGAAAAAAGGAAATAATCATTAAAGCAGAAATTTAAAAAATGGTAACCACAAATAAAGAATATTACCAAAGCCAAAGTTGCCTCTTTGAAAAAATTAATAAAATTGATAAATACCTAGAAAGTTTGGTCAAGAAAAAAAGAAAAAAAAATACAAATTGCTAATATCAGATGTAAAAGAGGGAATATCACTGTAGTTCCAATAAATTAACAATTTACATGAAAGGGACAAATTTATTAAAAAACAATTTATAAAAACCAATACAAGGAGGAATTTTAAAAAGCAGTATAATTCTATATCAAAGATATTTAATATATTATTGAAAACCTCACCACATGAATTTCAATAAAATTTTTATAAAGAACCCCTTCCCCCCCCCAAAAAAAACCACTCCAGGTCCCAGTGATTTCTGGTTAATTTTATCAAACATTTGGGAAAAAAACCAATCCCAAACCACACAAACTCAGAACATAGAGAATGAGGGAACATTTCCCAACTCCGTTTCTAAGCCAATATTAACCTATAAAGCCAAAGAATTTACAAGAAAAGAAAATGACAAGCAAATATTCCCCATGAATCCAGATGTAACAATTCTTTTTTTTTTTTTTTAAAGATTTTATTTATTTATTTGACAGAGAGACACAGCGAGAGAGGGAACACCAGCAGGGGGAGGGGGAGAGGGAGAAGCAGGCTCCCCGCCGAGCAGGGAGCCGGATGCGGGACTCGATCCAGGGACTCCAGGATCATGACCTGAGCCGAAGGCAGTCGCTTAACCAACTGAGCCACCCAGGCGCCCCAGATGTAACAATTCTTAAGAAAAAATACGTAAATCACAACTAGAAATATATTGAAAAGATAAGGCATCATAACCAAGTTAGTTGGGTTTGCTACAGGAATATGCATTTTAAAAATCAATGTAATCTACTATGTTAACAGAATAAAAGAGAAAAACTATATGCATATCTCAATAGATGCAGAAAAAGTGTTTTACAAAATCTAACATAGATTCATGATAAAAATTCTTAGCAAACTAATAGAAAGGAATTTCTTGAATCTGATCAAGGGTATCTTTAGTTACTATTATAATTACTGAAACACTGAATTCTTTCCCCTTAAGATGGAGAACAAAGAAGGATGTTCAGTCTTACCACTTTTATTCAACATTACATGAGACATCCTAGTCAGTGAAATAATACAAGAAAAAGAAATAAAAGACATATAGAGAGAAATGAAAGAAAAAAAACTATCTTTATTCATATATAACATAATCATGCACATAGAAAATCCTAACGAGTTTACCAAAAGCTACTAGAACTAATAAATAAATTAAGTTTGTAGGATACATGGTCAATATACAAAAATCAATTGTGTGTTTCTATGCACTATGTGGATAATTAGAAATTGAAAGTATTTGAAATTTTATTTATAGTAGCATTAACTTATATAATAGCATCAAAGTATATCAAATACTTAAGGATAAATTTAACAAACTATGAATAAGACTCGTACAATGAAAACTATAAAACATTGCTGAGAGAAGTTAAAGAACTAAATACATAGAAAGACAAATTTTATTATTGAATTAAATGACTCAATATGGTTAAAAATGCCAATTCTCCCCAAACTGATCTATAAAACCTATGCATTCCCAGTCACAATCCCAAAAGGCTTTATTGTAAAATTGACAGGTTTGTTCTACAATTTAAGTGGATATGCAAAAGATCTAAAATAGCCAAAATAATCTTGGAAGTAAAGAACAATTTTGGGGGGCGCCTGGGTGGCTCAGATGGTTAAGCGTCTGCCTTCGGCTCAGGTCATGATCCCAGGGTCCTGGGATCGAGTCCCACATCGGGCTCCTGGCTCAGCGGGGAGCCTGCTTCTCCCTCTCCCTCTGCCTCTCTCCCTGCTCATGCTCTCTCTCTCTCTGTATCTCTGTGTCTCAAATGAATAAATAAAATCTTAAAAAAAAAAAAAAAAAAGAACAATGTTGGAGGACTCCACAATTGTATTTCAAGACTTAATATAAGGAGACAATATACAGCAGTAATCAAGGCAGTGTGGTATTGGCATAGACAGATCAGTGAAACAGAATAGAGTCCAGAAATCGACCCAAACTTACATGGTCTAAAGATTTTTATAAATGTACTTTTTCAATGGGAAAATAATACCTTCTCAACAAATGATGCTGGGGATAACTGAATAAATATGTTTTAAAAAATTGGACTATGGTCCCTATATCACACTATATATTGAAATTCAAGATGAATCTTCAACCTAAATGTAAAAGCTGAAACTATAGCGTTTCCAGAAGAAAATATAGAATATTTTTACAAACTTTAGTAGGCAGATTTTTTAAGAAAAAGTACCAAGAAAGCACTAAACATAAAAGTAAATGGATTAACTTTATAAAAAATTTAAATTTTGAAATTTTGCTCATTATAAAATGCCATTAGTAAATGAAAAGGCAACCAACTAAAGACTAACAAAAGTCTTGTATCCAGAACATATAAAGAATTACAAATCAATAAGACAACCCTATAAACACTCAAGACTTGAACAGGCATTTCACAGAAGAAGATTACAAACCATTAAGCAAATGAAGATGTTCAACATTATTAGTCATCAGAGAAAGGCAAAATAAAACCACAAACAGATCCCATTGTATCCTGTAGGGTAACTAAAATTTAAAAAACTGACAGCACCAAGTACCCATGAGGATGTAGAATAACTGGAAATCTCACACGTTGTGGATGGGCATTAAAATGGTACAAACATTTTGAAAAACTATTTGGTAATTCCTTATAAAAGAAACCCAGAAATTCTACTCCTAGGTGTTTATCCAAGAGAAGTAAAAACAAATGTCCGCTAAAAGACTTGCATAAGAATGCCCCTAGTAGCTGTATCCACGAGAGCCAAAACATGGAAACAACTCCAATGCCCATCTAAAGAAGAAAGGATAAATAAATTGTGATACATTTATACAACATGTTATTTACTTCTCAGCAACTTAAAAAAATGAAACTATTGATACACGGAAGAAAACGGAAGTCAGGTACAAGTGACAGGAAGTGTAAGAAGAGGCAAAACTAATCTATGGAGATGGAAATCAGAAAATGTGGAGTGGGCATCAACCAGAAGGCAACATAAGGGAAACTTGTGGGGTGATGGAATATTCTACATTTTGACAGGGAGGTTGGTTACACAGGTATATACATTTTTCAGAACTCTTTGTACACTTAAGTTTTGTGCATTTCATTATGCATAAGTATTGGCTCAATTAGATAAGTGCAAATAAATAAGAACAGCAAAGATGAGACTGGAAAGATACTTACATATACAGGGCCTTGAACACTGTGCTAAGGAGGTCAGATTTAGCTCTGAAAAGCAACAGGGAGCTATAGACAGGCAACTATTGACAGGCAACAAGTAGGAGAGTGCCTTAAAGACTGCATTTAAAGAAGGTTACTAAGGTGCTTTATATGCAGAAAGAAGGTATCTGTCCTAATAGCCATTTTTTATATCAATATCATCAATGGAAATGTTTGAGGCCCTTTGTTGTTAAGCTTAGGATAACACACGCATGAGGACTTTGCTTACCCTCCCTCCACCACTCTATCTCCAAGAGATCCCTTCTATATCTTATTTTGTTCCATAGAAAATTAAAAAGTACAATTCCTGTATCAGAATTATTTTCATAAGTGTATTCTATAGGCTGATATGGAACTCCGGAAGAGACCCAGAATTTCATTTTTTTACAAAATAGAGTAGACTCTAGACTCCAGAAGGCAAATGGTTTGGCTTTAGAAATGTAGTTTTAGGGCGCCTGGGTGGCTCAGTTGTTAAGCATCTGCCTTCGACTTAGGTCATGATCCCAGGGTCCTGGGATCGAGCCCTGCATCAGGCTCCCTGCTCAGCGGGAAGCTTGCTTCTCCCTCTCCCACTCCCCCTCCTTGTGTTCCCTCTTGCTGTGTCTCTCTCTGTCAAATAAATTAATAAAATCTTTAAAAAATAAAAAAAAAAAGAAATGTAGCTTTAGTTGCAGTCCAGGAGCCTTAAGGGGGGGAAAAAAGAGTCAACAACAACAAAAAAAACATGAAGATTTTACATAAAAATGCAGATTTGTGGTAAGTTACCGCCTGTACTCTCCCTTCTGTACCAGCTCCCTCTCTTCTGCTCCATGCTGTCCTTGTCCCACATAGAGGCTGTGGCTTTTAATGGAGATGGTGTGTCCTGGAGCAGTCTTCACAATGTCTCTGAGGAGTTATTTTATTTTTGTTAGTGTCGTCTCTTTCATTTATGGTTGTAGGGAATGTAAATTAGGATTAAAGACAAGAGGGAGGAGGCCTTGAGCCCATATGGCTCACAGAACATGGTCTGGTTAGGTCTGCTTTGTTTTATAAATATGTAATCAAACTGGATTTCTGGTCACTGGTGTGCTTCCTCCAGAATTTTCTGGAACCACACATTACCTTTCCATCTTCTCCTCTGATAATTTTTCAGAAGCCAAGCCCAGCAGGCCCACCAGTTCTCAATGAAGGAGCTATTTCTATGAGGCTAAGCAAAATTTCTGGTTAAAATGAAACACTTACGTCTGCTCACTCAGCTGTATCACTTCAAAGAGAAAAACAAATAAAACCCAGCTTCCTGTCATCTCCCAGCATTAAAGGAAGACAAACTACAATTGCTTTCCATTTTGACTAGAAGCAAAACTACAGATGAATAACATGATAGATCAAAAAGCCAAACAAACTTAAGTAACTCTTCATCAGCAAAAGTCAACTAGTTAAAGAGTGAAAACCTCCCACACTGATACCTTCTCTACCTCCCAAAGAAGAAAAAAAAGGAAGAGAAACTCTTTTCTAAACATAACCTAAATAAAATCTTGTAAATTATAACCCAATACTATACCTAAACTATTGAAATCTGCAAGTACTTTTCAACTATTTACAAGGAATAAAAAAGAAATGAGTAAAATAATAGAATTGTACTCACCATAGAAGCTTCTCCTTTTCTAGAGATGAATTCTCCTCCTGCCACCTGACAGAAGTTTTGACTATTAGTGACCAAAATGGGGACTTTTCAGGTACTCTGAGATAGTCATCACTCTACCTGAACTTTTCCCATCCTGTTTTGGGGCAGGATTCATTGGCTCACTCATTCATTTATTCACCATGTACTCATTCATTCATGCAGTGTCTACCCTCTGTCCACAAATATTGTTAAAGGGCCACATGGAAACATTATACATTATACTTTTATGGTTGTTGCTTTTTTTTTAAAAAAAGATTTTATGTATTTATTTGAGAGAGAGAGCAGCAGACTCCCCGCAGAGCAGGGAGCCTGATGCGGGGCTCGATCCCAGGACTCTGCTGGGATCATGACCTGAGCTGAAGGCAGATGCTTAACCAACTGAGCTATGGTTGTTGCTTTTTGATGATGCCAACATTTGATCACTTTGTAGAGCAATAGCATTCTTTCAAAAATTTCCAACCCCATCCTCACCCCTCAAGAATAGAAGCTTTTCATAAGAAGACACCATGTTCCAATTCCTGTTGTTTTAGAATATAAGTAGAAGGATGTCAAGAAGAGCTGCGGAAACACTTTGATGACAATTACATTAATCAGATCACCAAAGATCATGGGCACGCCATACCTTCTACCCTCAGCATCCTTACCTATAGAAGAGTTTAGAGTATGGATGCCTGGGTGGCTCAGTTGGTTAAACACCTGCCTTTGGCTCAGGTCATGATCCTGGGGTCCTGGGATCAAGCCACGTCAGGCTCCCTGCTCAGTGGGGAGTCTGCTTCTCCCTCTCCCTCTGCTGCTCCCCCTCTTCTCCTGCTCATGTGTACTCTCTCTCTCTCTCTCAAATAAATAAATAATTCTTAAATAGAGTTTAGAGGGTGCCTGGGTGGCTCAGTCATTAAGCATCTGCCTTTGGCTCAGGTCATGATCCCAGCGTCCTGGGATTGAGCCCCACATCAGGCTCCCTGCTCAGTGGGAGGCCTGCTTCTCCTTCCCCCACTCCCCCTGCTTGTGTTCCCTCTCTCACTGTCTCTCTCTTTGTCAAATAAATAAATGAATAATCTTTAAAAAAAAAAAAAAAGAGTTTAGAGTAATTAAGGTTTTTAAATGTGTGGTCTATGGGCTCGAAACTACTTGGGGTGTTTTTAAAAAAATGTACATTCCTGGGCTCTATCCCTAGAGCTGCTAAAAAAGAATTTCTGGGACTGGAGTCCCCAAATCTGCTCTTAAAATAGGCACCCCAAAGAGATTATCATATGCTGCAAAGTTGACAACCATTGAACTAATGATCTCTAAGGTCATTTCTAGTTCTAAAGGTCATGACCAAGGTCTGCCATGTAGCAGAAACACTGCCTCTGAGAGGGTGAGACTTTTTATTGAGGTGGGGGGATGTTGGGGCAGGGAGATAATTTTGGAAAATAGAACTTTACAAATTATACAGTTGAGTATACATAGAAAAATTATATAAAAACAAGTGTGACATTTACCCCTCAGAAAAGTAAAAACAATATTATTTTGAAACGAATACTTCTAGTATGTTTTGTAATGGCAAAAGATACTAAGAATAACCATTTTATAATGTGTGGTTGATAATTAAGCTATAATTAGAAAGCGAATAAGAAAATAAATTCCAGATGCCTCTATTTCATGAAGCAGCACAATGACACTTAAGCAAGCGCTGTTCAACTTAAGTTGGAGATGACAAGGGTTTGCCACAGAACGGAGTAAATATTTCTGGTAGAATGTCTTTAATCATCATTCTGGTGGTGGATTATACTTCATTGCTGATAGAAGGAAAACAAACTGAAGGATCTTAGCATAACTGAGGAAACATAACATTTGGATTTACAGTTAACGGTGATTGTTTGGAAACTGTCATTTATTCAGCTGTTTTTGAGAGCTGCTGAAATAAAAAGCATATTTCTGGGTCAGGAAAATCACAAAAAGGAAAACGTTTAAAAACCCAATAAATCCTGTCACTAAGTAAACCAACCTCTCTAGGCTGGAAGTAGCCGTACACATTCACTGGAATTTTCAGTCTCTCACAGGAATATAATTAATTATTGAAGGAGCTGGGTTGGAAGGGTTGGATGATGTTCTCAAAACAGACACAGGGAATTCCGGCCATAGCAACACTTTAGGCCACGCCCATTACCTCTTGCTCTGACCTAAAAATTAATTTTGAAAATATATGTGTCCTTCTAGGTTTCTGTGTGATGGTCCTCTGGAGGGGTCTAACCTTATTATATCTGCAAACGTGTAGGTCTGTTAGAGCTCCCAGGGCCTCCTGACAAATGCAGAGTTTATATAAGTATTGTCCACCTACACCTCAGTGAACACTGCATCCTGTCTGGTGACACCATAGCTATCAACCTGTGGGATGCGCTGCCCAGTACTTTCGTAATTAACGCTATGCATCCCAATCCGTATTGTTGTCTGGAAAAACCGTGTGCAGCCCAGATTTCAACCACTTTGTCCCACTGTCTGCTTAAGAACATTGTTTGCTTATAGCACCATTAAAGATAACAAGAAGAATACAGGTCTCATTCAATTATTTAAAACTGATCTGTAGGCAACTTCCTCTCCATATCCCCTTTGCGTTAAGTCATTCTGCATTTCTGTTGCTCTCCTCAATCCATGCCCTCTTTGGATCAGATCAGCAGCTATCTCTTACCTGCCTAACTGCTACCTGTCTTTCAGTTCTCAGCTTAAACATCACTTCCTTCAGGAGGTTTGCTTGATTATACACTAGCTTAAGTCCCCTTCAAGATCACTCATAGATCTCCATACTTCCCCTATCAGTACTTTTTGTTACCACTTGAGTAATCGTCTGTCTTCCCCAATAAATTATAAACTTGGTGGAGTCAAGGACTGGATCTCTCTTCTTTCCTGTTGTATCCAAGGCACTAGAAGGGTGCCCAGTATTCCAAAGGAACTCAACAAATGCTTCTTAAATAAATAAATGGATTATACTACATATCACATTGCTATAATAATTTGTCTAATAGGCCTTTCTTGGAGAGGACTGTTCTACTCATAGTTGCATGACTAGCACTTAGTACAATGCCCATACCTAGTAGGCAGTTAATAAATATAAGTTGAATGAATGAGCTGCAATCAGCAAATCAGAACAGCTGTATCTTTTTACTGAGCTCGTGTGGGCATCTTTGACTCATTCACATTACAGTCCTCAGTTCATCTGCCTAGGACTGTAGACCCACAGGTAATATAGATATGTTATTGTCAATAGAAATATGTTTCTCCCACTGGAAATATAAGCAAGAACATAAATTGGTCCAAGTTTGGTTTCCTCTCTTATTCTTCAAGCATTATGAGAGTGATACTAAATTATATGTTAATCTCTGTCCAAAAAGGAGTGGGCAGAGAATATGCTATAAAAAGAGTATTAAAAGAGAAGGAAGGGGCGCCTGGGTGGCTCAGATGGTTAAGCGTCTGCCTTCGGCTCAGGTCATGATCCCAGGGTCCTGGGATCGAGTCCCACATCGGGCTCCCCGCTCAGTGGGGAGCCTGCTTCTCCCTCTGACCCTCTCCCCTCTCATGCTGTTTCTCGCTCGCTCGCTCTCTAAAAAATAAATAAAATCTTTAAAAAAAAAAAATCTTTAAAAGAGAAGGAAGAAACAGGGAACTAAGATCTTTTATATACACACATTGAGCCTAACTGTACTAAAATAGCTCCATGAGGCAGTATAATCATGCTTATTTTTGCAGAAAAGAAAAATAATGCTCAGTTGGTTGGGAAATTTGATGAAGACTGGTTGGCCACTAAATCTCATACTTTTCCAATTATAACATACTATGTAGGCGCAAAAGTTGCCTTATTACTTCAATATTCTCTTTTGTGTTGTACTTCTTCCACTTATAATTATTTTCTAAACAAATGAGTTAACAATCAGAGCCTACTACGAGCCAGGTACTAAAGCTTTAGATAAACTTCTCTTTGAAAAATTGTATGAGCTTAGTATTGTCCCCATATTATAGATGTCAAAACCGAGTCTCAGAGTTACTTTTTTTTTTTTTAAAGATTTTATTTATTTATTTGAGACAGAGAGAATGAGAGACAGAGAGCATGAGAGGGAGGAGGGTCAGAGAGAGAAGCAGACTCCCTGCCGAGCAGGGAGCCCGATGCGGGACTCGATCCCGGGACTCCAGGATCATGACCTGAGCTGAAGGCAGTCACTTAACCAACTGAGCCACCCAGGCGCCCTCAGAGTTACTTTGAATATAGTTCATAAGTAGTAAGCTATAGAACAGGAATTCAAACCCTGAATTGTATGACTATAAAACCCCTGGTCTTTCCATTTTACCATGGTGAGCATTATATTTTTGTTTAACTAAATAAGGATGAAACTTCACATAATCACTCTAAAATGCCTCTGGATCTTGCCCTTGCCTTGGTTTTGGTAGGGGATAAACATTCCAGCCCATCATCTGGCACCTTCGACCTCTTCAGTGTATAAACCACGTCATCGTGGTAAGCCCTCAGCCTTTGGGGCAGAAAAAGGATGAATGGAATGGAGAAATTTTGTGCAAGTCAGTTTATATAGAATAAGTAGGAAAAGCTAAGCTATTCAGGCTGCTTTCCCATAATTTTAGGAATTTACTTTTCTTGAGATAATTTTTAAAAATTTATGTAATATATTTATTTATTTTTTATTTTTTATTTTTAAAAAAAGATTTTATTTATTTATTTGAGAGAGAGAGAATGAGAGAGAGCACATGAGAGGGGGGAGGGTCAGAGGGAGAAGCAGACTCCCTGCCAAGCAGGGAGCCCGATGCGGGACTCGATCCAGGGACTCCAGGATCATGACCTGAGCCGAAGGCAGTCGCTTAACCAACTGAGCCACCCAGGCGCCCAAAAATTTATGTAATATATTTAAAAACAAGTTCTTTGATCCTGGAAAATACTGAATGTACCTAAATATAAGAGTGGACTTTTAAAAACATATTTTCCAAACCTGAATGCACAGTCTGATAAAAAAAAAAAAAGAGTGTAATTAAAGGATAACAAGATAGAATCTTTGCAATTGGGACTGTTCTGAAAAATCTTGGACACAGAGTGACCATGACAATCATATAGCGTTTTTCACTTTTCATTATCCTTTAAACAAGTAGTCTGCAGTTCCTAAATGTTGGCAATGCAGTGTTGCGAATTTAAACGGATCACAGTCAATCATCAGAGTCTGTTATTTATGTCTGAAAAAGAATTAAGTCATGCAGAAAATGCCTTATGGTGTCTTTTGAGTGCTCATGCATCAGTACACTCTATTGCCCTGAAAAACTTCTTGGAGGAGAGGCAGTGACAGATTCCTATTTGCTTCTTAGGAGAGTCATAAATGTGCATCCTCTACTTTCAAGTTTATTTCCATTTGCTCAATCAATGATTCTGCTTCATTCATAAGAATCTGAGAGTAAGGAAATCAGAAGAGATGGATCTAGAAGCTGTTTGCTGCCACTTACTGGATAGCCACTCTTCTTGCCTAAACAAATGGAGAAGAACTTTTAACTATTTCTTGACAGTCATATATATGAACCTTCAAATTTCTACAAGTGTCAGAAAAATGTTAGGGACAAAATTGATAAGAAAATTACTCGTCAAAGGTTACATGTCTTCTTAATAAAATACACACTCCTTCCTGCTATCTGCTTTATTTTTTATTTTTTGCCCAGGAGAAGAAAAGTATAGTTTATATCTAGAGTAGAATATCCAGGAAAAAAAGTGCGGATGAGTAGAATACCACATAGAGTGAGTAAAGAACTAAGAAGAACATTAGTAGTTAATTATAACTCATAGAGTGTTCCAATAGCACAAAGCTACAAAATGGGAAGTTTTTCTCAGAATGAGTATCATCTGCTGCCTCCACAAATGTTTGTAAGGCTTATTTGCTTTGGTGCAAAATATTCCAATTGGGTAGTCATGTCATCTAATGCAGGTCATTTCCCCCATTCATGTAGTACCACAAATCTATTAGAAAGAAGCCTTTGAACACTGTCACGGTCAAACAGGTGTCTAATCTTTCTACTACTACATTTTTCACTCTTGATTGTGTCTCAGCTGTTACTGAAGTTTGCATACTTAAAGCTAGAAACATCAGCTCATTCAAATATCCTACTTGGAGGGTGATTTTGGCTTGTAAAATAGTTGTAGCCTTTTGTGGACATCTGTGTAAATTTAGTCAGAATGTCTGTAGTTCCAATTCCAAGTAAAGTTTTATCAAAAAGTATTATCAGAAAAAATATAACTGAGTTGAATTAGCCCTCTATGACATAATGTTATGTATTTGAGCTGGAATCACCTTTAAAGGCAATTAATAACCCTTAGATAGTGGAGTAGGCTAGTAGTTTCTTTCTCTCATATAAATAAAGTATAGGAAGCTATTTTTGAAGTAAAGGATAATGGTGATATTGATGATAATTAACATTATGGAGCACTTTGCAAGTGCTAAGCATCTTGCAGACTGTTGCATTTATTCTGCACAACACCATGAGTAGGTAGAAGAATAGCATTTGACAGATAAAGAAACTGATACCCCAAAAGGTAGAGCAACTTTCATAGGGTACATGGCTAAGTAGGGCAGAGCTGGGACTCTTACTGACTTTGACAACAGGGCACACCTCTTAACCACTATGCTTTCTTACATCCCCAATTAACTTAGATAAGTATTAATATTCTTGGCATAATACTCTTTTGGCTACCATTTATTGATGTAACAATTAATAAAAATATTAGTTTATATATTTTAAAAGATATGTATAGAATAAGCATCTATATCTCTAAGCCAGATATGTTGGGGGGGGGGATTTTGACTCTCAGTGGGCTACCTCCTCCACTCTCACCTCTGTCCTCACTCTCAGTATATCCCAAGAAGACTCTGTCCTGACCCCTAAGAGTGCTCCTCATTCTGTGTCCCCATGGCAGCAAAGGCAACATCATCTATCTACTCAGTTGCCCAAACCAGAAACCTGGGTATCATCTGGCTTTTTCCTTCTCCCTTTCTCTCTACATAAAATCACTAAGTCTGCAATATGCTAAGTATCTCTTAAACCCATCTACCTCTCCGATAGTACCCTGACGGGGCTCCCCTCTCTTGCTACCCTCCAAACTTCTTCACTCTTCAAATTGTTCTGCCCCAGAGCTACTGCAAGTATAATTTCATTCTTCATTCTCTCCCTTGTTTAAAAATTTTCACTGGTTCTGCATTTCTCTTGGGATCAAGTCTCTTCTCAATATGACCTTCAGCAATGAGTCCTGCTTACCTCTCTAGTAGGAGAGACAGATAAAAACAACCCAACAAACAAATACAGGCATTTACAAGTTTCTCTAAATGGTGTGAAGGAGGGGTGCCTGGGTGTTTCAGTCCGTTGAGCGTGGGACTCTTGATTTCAGCTCAAGTCGTGATCTCAAGGTCGTGGGATTGAGCCCTGTGTCAGGCTCCATGCTCAGTGGGGGAGTCTGCTGGAGATTTTCTCTCTCCCTCTGCCCCTCGCCCTGCTCACACACACTCTCTCTCTAAAATAAATAAATAAATCTTTAAAGAAAATAAATGGTGTGAAGGAAATAAACAGTTAACTGAGATAGACACAGTGTCTGGAGGCTGTGCCACTGCGGCTCCTTTGAGAATAGGGAAACTGAAAATTGTAGGTAGGAGAGAGTAAACTATCAAGGACTTGAAAAAAGTCTGCGCAGCTGGGGCAAGATGATCAGAGGAAGAGTGGCATGAGCTGAGGTTCACAGCCTTGGACCCTGGGATGGAGTCTGGATTCTATCCAAAGAGAAATGACAATCCTTTGCCAATTAAGCAGATATCCCTGCCTGCTTTGTGGAGGGTGGGGCGTTGAGCATACAATAACAGAAGCCAGTAAGGAAGAGATTGCAGAGGTCTAACAAAAAGAATGGAACCAGACTAGAGTGGTGGCAGAGGAAGGGAAGACTGCTGAGTAGATCTGTTACATTTTACAGCAGGGACTGGCGGGACCTGCCAATGATTTGAATGTGGATGTTCTGGAAAGGAAGGAATACAGGATGTCTCTAAGTTCTTGACCAAAAGTCCTAAGCGGGCCACTTTATGAAAAGGGAAGCTTGGGTGAAAAGCAGGCCTAGAATCAAAAGACTTTTTTGAACATGTTAAGTTTGAGATGCTCATGAAACACTGAAGTGGAAGAGTCAAGGAGGCAACATGGAATCAAGATAGGTCTGGATCAGAAATTAAGAGTAAGAATATGTACCCATATAGATAGCACATGTAAACACCTCCAGCAAACTTCTCCTGACTTGCAGTCTGGGTTGGGAACCCCTTGTGTCTAGCATCGCACCCTGAACTTCTCCTCTACTGTAAGGATGATTTTATCCTTTGCTGTACTAATACCATCCCACAATTAGCATGTGTTCTCTATCCAACAGTGAGCTAGTTTCATGAGGCCAGTGACTGGTCTCTATTCACTACTGTGCTCCCAATCTAGTCCTGTGAATGCTCTTCACCCAAAAAGAAAGTGGATATCCAATATTAGCCCACACTTAGTGGAAGAATAAGCTCCACCTCTTGAAGGGAGGAATTTCAAAGAATCTGTAGACATGTCTTTTGTTTCTTTTTAAGATGTTATTTATTTACTTCAGAGAGAGAGAGAGAGAGATTATGAGCAGGGGGAGGAGCAGAGGGAGAGGGGGGGAGAGAATCCCAGGCAGACTCTGTGCTAAGTATGGAACCCGACATGGGGCTCAATCCCAGGACCCTAGGATCATGACAAGAGCCAAAGGCAGACGCTTAACTGACTGACCCACCCAGGTGCCCCTTGGCAAAATATTCTTTAGTTTTTGTTTGAGTTTATACAAGCAATCTCTGAGTGTGTTGAACTATGAAATTTTATCCTTAGAAAATTTTTGAGATGGCTAATTACAAATCAGATTCTCACTCTTCTCATATTTGACTGCAAGGTTATCCTTGTTTTGAGCCCAAACTTGGAATTATGAAAAACTGTATAACTAACAGAATTGTTCTTACTTCTAAATGAACATACACAAAAGAATACTCAAGAGTGATTAATTTCATTATTAGTTTACACTGATAGTTAAAATAATATTACCTGTCTGCCATCAGACTTCTAGGATAATGAAAAAAGAACCCCACCACTGAAAAAAGAATGCTTGCCAACCTTGCCATGAATAATTCTGAGTTTTAATTGTTAATTTACTTTGGTTAATTTACAATGGGCAGTAAAATGGTTAAGTGCTCTTCTTATCAATATCTACTCTTTCAAGAAAGTTTGCTGAGAAGTGGAAATATTACCGCTAGTCATGAGGTTTTTGTTTGTTCTGGGATTATTAAGGCAAAGAGAGCCAAAGGCCACCCGTAGAATGTACGTGATATTGTTATCCTAATATATCATTAAATGAAGGCTCTGCTAAATCTTTTTTTTTTTTTTAAAGATTTTATTTATTTATTTGACAGAGAGAGACCCAGCGAGAGAGGGAACACAAGCAGGGGGAGTGGGAGAGGGAGAAGCAGGCTCCCCACGGAGCAGGGAGACCGACGCGGGGCTCGATCCCAGGACCCTGGGATCATGACCTGAGCCGAAGGCAGACGCCTAACGACTGAGACACCCAGGCACCCCATCTGCTAAATCTTTTTAAAAGAAGCTGGGAGAAGTCCCTTATTTAAATTTGCTTTCAAGAAACTATTTTACAATGTCATACATTTATTATATTTTTATCAAGGCATTTTTATCAAAGCAACAATGGAGATACAAGATCTTCGTTTCGATGCTATAACTCGGGTGTTAACTTCCTGTTTTCTTCTGAAAAGAAATTATTCTTTGCTCTCCATTTTTCTCTGCCATCACTGACTTTTCCTATACTCAACTATTACTAGTATTTCCTGCTGTTGAAGAGCTGACCTGAGCTTTTCTCTTCACTGGATAAACTGCCAGATCACAGAATATTGTCAGGTAGACATATTTTCACTGTTTAAAAAAATGATGTTCTGTGAAGGCCGCGGAGAAGAGCAAATCCAGACCCTCAACTACTTTTGTATTGAGGGTCCAGGGGTCTCTTCCCATTAGATGGTCATTTGCTTCCTGCTGGAGGCCCTGAAGAGGTGGGTACTCAGTGCCTCAGAAGGCAGCCGCTCCATTTTTAGACACCCATAATTATTTTATATAGAAAATTTCTCTTTAAATTGAACAATTCACCTCCCTGTTCTTTTACCTCACTACTTCTATTCTGTCTCCCGGGGCCGTGCTGCATGATTGCACTCCTCTTCTGACTCAAGTGCTTCAACTATTTCTCTTTTTCTTATTGAACAGTGTTTGTTCTTCCAGCCGTTTCTCATGTGTTAGATTTCCTAGATCCTCCCAACCTTCAGGCCCACTGTTTTTCAGACGCGATCTAAGCATTCAGGGTGGTATGGCTGAATACTGGCCCGCTGTTTTTCAATAGTGAGCTTTCAGGAATCTGTTCCCAGCTAAGAGTTTGGTCAGACAGACCTGGACCTGCCCCGAGCCCGATCACAGGTCCAACTCCGTGGAGGGAGGATGTCCTTACCCACACACACTGGGTGGGACGGAGGCAGTAACAGGACATGACCCAAGGCTTGTTGTGTGGAGTCAGAGTATCATGTGAGGCATTTAGCCCATAACCTGATAGACAGTAAGCATTTAGTAAATGTTAGCCATGTTTGTAACTTAAACATAGAATCCCCCTTTTCTCAACATACTGTGGGAAAGAACTGTCAATTCCTGAATCCTGAATACCAGAACACTCTGAATGTAGCTCAAATCCATATTAACTTTCAGCACCCTCACTGTACATGGCTGACTCATACTGAGATAATCAAAACTCCTCAGTCTTTTTTACATATGATTCCAGTTGACCACATCTTTCTCATCTGTCCTTGCACAGTTTTTTGGTTTTGCTGTTGTTATTCGTAGTGTGGTTTTTTTTTAAATGACTTAATCAATGCTAATATATTAAGTGTAACTGATCATCCCAACCTATAGACATCATTTTGGATTCTGTGTATTCACTGTACTTCCCAGCTGAACGGAACTACTGGAGAGTCCAGTTGCTGTTGGCATCCCTGCCACTGAGACTTTATAAGATACTGTGTATTCTTTGCCAAAAAGAACAGCTTTATTCCTAACAGCTCTTTGCCTGGTGGCCTTGGAGCATCTCCAAGTTTCCAGTTAGCTTCAGGCTTTCTGAGGGGTTCTAGACTTCCGTGAATCCTCTGGTGGTTCTTCTTCCTGATGAATGCCAAACAGCGGCCCATGTGTGTTCTGGCCACTTTTCACATATTGTTTGCCCAGTAAAACTGTGGGTCATGTCAATGCCAATGAACTCTCATGCTACCATGTCCTGCGCACTAAGCACACGGGAGGTAATGGAATTGCTAGAGAAGATATGTATGAGGTTTACACAAACCCCCACCTCCTGCCCCTTGCATTAAACTTAAGACTTTCAAAACACACACTCACATCCTCCCTTTTAAGAGGACAAAATACTTACAAGTCTAAGTTTCTATCTAATTGGGTTATCTTGGACAAATTAGTGAACTTTTCTGGCCACAACAAAATGAGGGGGTTGAATTGAGATTACCCCAGTTGCCCAAGGAGCAGAATTCTATAGTTCATTTTAATGCTGTTTCCATTGAAAAATTAGTCTTGTATTAGGGTCTCCCTAGATCTTATAGGATTATAGTATCCATATTTTCCAGCTTTATTGTTCATCCATAGCATTGAACTAAGGATGCAAAGTGATCCATGGTGATCATAATTTCCAACACAAGCCTATAGCAAAAGTATCTTGGGTGTCTCAACATTTTCAATTTTCTGACGCTCAATGCCACTGAGTGCTATTGAAACACATTACCCTACATCAGTCAAAATTACTTCCTCTTCCTCTCTCCCCTGCCATTGCCTGAGTTTATGCTGCCCTCGGTAATAGCCTCCTGGCTCACAGTTTTCCTGTCTGTCCTCCACAGTGCTGCCAATGCAGTCAATCAAAAATACAAATCTGATCATGAGGTTCCCTAGACCCTTCAAAGCTCCTTTAGCACTTGACACACAAAGCTCACATAATCCAGAGCCTCCAGCCTCATGTCCTGATGTCCTGCCACCTAGAAAGTACAGGTGGAACTGTTGGAATAGAGGCTGGGACAGTGCGTAGAGGCTGACTACCTCCCATAAGAACTTAGAAGGGGCGCCTGGGTGGCTCAGATGGTTAAGCGTCTGCCTTCGGCTCAGGTCATGATCCCAGGGTCTTGGGATCGAGTCCCACATCGGGCTCCCTGCTCCTTGGGAGCTTGCTTCTCCCTCTGCCTCTCTCTCTGTCTCTCATGAATAAATAAATAAAATCTTTAAAAAAAAAAAAAAAAAAAAAAAAAAGAACTTAGAAGATGTTCAAAATCATTAACCATCAGGGAAATGTAAATTAAAACCACAAGGAGGGGGGCCCTGGGTGGCTCAGTCGTTAAGCGTCTGCCTTTGGCTCAGGCCATGGTCCCAGGGTCCTGGGATCGAGCCCCGCATTGGGCTCCCTGCTCCACGGGAAGCCTGCTTCTCCCTCTCTCACTCCCCCTTCTTGTGTTCCCTCTCTTGCTGTGTTTCTCTCTGTCAAATAAACAAATAAAAATCTTTAAAAATGAAAAAAAAAAAAAAACACAAGGAGGTGTTAGTGTTACTACACATCTGTTACTATACAATGGCTAAAATACTAGTGACAACACTAAATGCTGATGAGGATGTGGAGAAACTGGATCACTCATACATGGTTGAAGGGTATGTACAATGGTATAACCACTCTGGAAAACAGTTTGGCAGCTTCTTAAAAAATGATACCTGCAACCATATGATAGCAATTTTAGTCTTGGGCATTTATCCCAAAGAAATGAAAACTTATGCTCACATAAAACCTATGCATGAATGTTCATAGCAGCTTCATCTGTAATAGCCCCAAACTGGAAACAGCTCAGATGTCTTTCAATGGATGATTGGTTAAACAAACTGGGGTACATCCAACATACCATGGAATACTACTCAACAGTGAAGAGGAATAAATTATTATTATTATTATTTTTTAAAATATTTTATTTATTTATTCATGAGAGACAGAGAGAGAGACAGAGGCAGAGGGAGAAGCAGGCTCCCCGCGGAGCAGGGAGCCTGATGCGGGACTCGATCCCAGGACCCTGGGATCATGACCTGAGCCAAAGGCAGATGCTTAACCGACTGAGCCACCCAGGCGTCCCAAAGAGGAATAAATTATTGACACACACAAAAACTTGGATGAATATCCAGAGAATTATGTTGAGTAAAAAAAGCCAAAAGGTTACATGTTATATGATTCTCTATATGTAATATTCTTGAAATGAAAAAATTTTAGGAATAAAGGGCAAATTAGTGGTTGCCTAGAGTTAGGGAAGGAGGATGGAGGGAAGGGGGGAGGTGGGTGTGTTTAATAAAAGGGCAACAAGAGGGATCCTCGTGATGGAACTCTTCTCGATCTTGACTGTGATGGTGGATACATACAAGATGAAATTATATAGAACTACACACACATACAAACACACATACACAAAGTGAATATGAGTAAAACTGGGGAAATCTGAATAAGTTTGGAGGATTGTATCAATGTCAATATCCTGGTTGTAATACTATACTATAATTTTGCAAGGTATACCATTTGGTGAAACTGGGCAAAAGGTTTACAGGATCTCTTTGTATTATTTCTTCCAACTGCATGTGAATCTACAATTATCTCAATGAAAATTTCAATTAAAAAACAGATCTCTGAAGAGAATGGACTGGAATTGAGGCCAGGAGCTGTTAGAGTGGATGCAGGGAGACCGATTATGAGGTGATTACCATGAAGATAATGATGGCTTGGGCCATGTGGGTTGCTGGGGAGAGTGGCAATGGACAGGAAGATAAATGGGTTTGATGTGGACCTAGAGTCTACACCTTTGACTTTTGAAAGGAATTTTCCCAGAGAGCTTCCCAAATCCCCAAATTTGTTGTTGTTGTTGTTTTAAAGATTTTATTTATTTATTTGACAGAGAGAGACACAGTGAGAGAGGGAACACAAGCAGGGGGAGTGGGAGAGGGAGAAGCAGGCTTCCCGCAGAGCAGGGAGCCCGATGTGGGACTTGATCCCAGGACCCTGGGATCATGACCCAAGCTGAAGGCAGCCACTTAATGACTGAGCCACCCAGGCACCCCAAGTCCCCAAATTTGTAAAAACCATGATAATATATAACAATGATGTTAATTTCAATAATGTATACTTAAAAATTTATTAATATTCTTTAGTTCTCTTGGCCTCAATGATACAAAAACAAGAACAAAGCCAAATTATGAGTGGAGACTGGGCACCTCATCCCTCTCCCTATCTCCTTGTGAGTGGAATCTGGTGCCAAGCCTTCCTGCTGTCCCTACCCTCACCAACCCAAATATCTACAAACCTGGCACTGTCCTCAGGACCTCACCCCTCTCCATCTTTACTTTGAATGACAAAGGGATAAGGAAGATGGCAGGGTCAGGTTTTCTTCCTATTTCCCCAGGCATCCCAGAAACGCACCATCTCACACATGCCACACCTTCTTCTCATTACATGTGTCTTCTTCCCACCCTGTGCCTGAGATTAAGCTCCATTCCTTCAAAATTATATGCTTTCTGCACAGACCTCTGAGGTACTTTTACAAGAAATGTTAAATTTCTGAATACCAAAGGTCTACTCTGCTATTGTTTCCATGTGGAGAGGACAGTGTTTTTCTCTGGTGAGATAAAATGACTTTTATCCAGAAATGTCTTCAGAGCCATGAATAATAATTTAAGATCTAAACAAGATCCTGGCCCCAAAAGATAGGAAACAATTCAAAGAAAGTGAAGTACAATTCTAAAGATTTTTTCATTTATTTTTTTAAGAGAGAGAGACATAGCGAGAGCAGGAACACAAGCAGGGGGAGGGGGAGTGGGAGAGGGAGAAGCAGGCTTCCCACAGAGCAGGGAGCCCGATGTGGGACTCGATCCCAGGACCCTGGGATCATGACCTGAGCCGAAGGCAGACCTTAACGACTGAGCCACCCAGGCGCCCTGAAGTACAATTCTAAAGCAAATGTTAAAAAAAAAAAAAAAGATAAAATGATAAATACAACGCTTACCTACATTTATTATATTCACCACACTAAAAATGAGGAGTACCATGCTGTGTAGCTGGGAACTATTACAGATTATGACTGTTTTCACATCACTGGTTCACAGCGTCTTGATTTTTAGAAAAGCACTGGACATCTGGCCCTTAGTAACTCTACTGCGGCTTTCAAATATCAGGCCAGAACGGAAGGAAGTGATGAAGTCCAGAATGTTCCTGGTAAAACTAAAAAGGACAGTTCAACTACTGGAGGGTCCAAGAGGCCCCTAGTCCACTGGATTCCCAAGTGATCAGGCACAGAAGACATCAGTTATAGAACGGCTAAGTCCTTAGGAAGTCACTGGGGAAGTTGCAAGGGTGCTGAAGGATCCACTTCCACAGGCTGACAGCTGAGTTACAGCTTTAGGAGATTTGAAACCGAAAAGAAAGTTTAGAAATGAGTCAAGTGCCTGGATTCTTCAGAGTGGCATTGACTATCACCTCTGAAGTGGAGTGGGAGGTGACAGAGCTACTGGGAATGAGAATCCTGTGGAGAACTATTAGAGCTAAAAGGGACCTGAGAACACAGGATAAAGCTCAAAAAAAATACATCTATTTGTTTCATGACAATTCACTATTTTATCTACTTCTTTACCTCTTGAAAAATGTGCTTTTAAATTTTATTTTATTTTAGGGAGAGAGCACGCACATGCCGGTGGTGCAGGGCGGGCTGGGGGATGCAGAGGGAAAGGGACAGAGAATCCCAAGCACAGAGGCCAATGCAGGCAGCTCCGTCTCACTACTCTGAGATCATGACCTGAGACGAAACCACAAGTCTGACGCCCAACCAATGAGCCACACAGGCCCCGGGGAAAAGGTACTTTAAAAAGATTTACTTTGTAGGGCGCCTGGGTGGCTCAGTTGGTTAAGCGACTGCCTTTGGCTCATGTCATGATCCTGGAGTCCTGGGATCGAGTCCCGCATCGGGCTCCCTGCTTGGCAGGGAGTCTGCTTCTCCCTCTGACCCTCCTCCCTCTCATGCTCTCTGTCTCTCATTCTCTCTCTCTCAAATAAATAAATAAAATCTTAAAAAAAAAAAAAAGATTTACTTTGTAGCATAATGTACGTGAAGATACATACATAACGTTTTCACTGTTGAGGCATTTTCCTTAAAACTGCTGTTTCTTTCCCATCCTACCCCCCCTTTTTTCTCTGTATTTTTGTCCACATACAAAAAGTCATATATTTTATTTTTATGTGTGTATTTATTTATTTATTTTAAACTTATCTTTTTTTTTTTTTTTTTTTTAAGATTTTATTTATTTATTCGACAGAGAGAGACACAGCGAGAGGGAACCCAAACAGGGGGAGTGGAAGAGGGAGAAGCAGGCTTCCCGCGGAGCAGCAGGGAGCCCGATGCGGGGCTTGATCCCAGGACCCTGGGATCATGATCTGAGCCAAAGGCAGACGCTTAACTGAGCCACCCAGGCGCCCCCAAAAAGTTATTTAAATATCACTTAAATTTCTAAACACTTGGTAAAATTTGAAGTAACCTTCTCCTTTAACTTTAAGCTCATACTCCCTTTCTTTCTGAAGCCCTCCTAAGAGACAGTGTCTTCCCCTCTGTGTCCCACTCCTTCGTCTCTTAGATAGTAAATATCTGCTTCCTCACCTGACCCCCTCTTTTGTTCATAGTAGAAAGTGTGAGGGCCTTTTTTTCACCTTTATATTTTTCAGATTACTACAGGACCTGTAACATAGTCGGGCTCAATAAAAATCTATTGAATAAAAGAGAAACCAAACAAAAGTGGACCTGGTAGGATTGATATTAAGTCATTAAAACCATCAGCGCCTCTGATCACATGATTTGCAAGGCCTGTGACAAAATTCCAGAGCAAGGAATCGTCACTGGTGTCCCTTGTCATATCATCATTTGCATGCCTGCTTCTAGAAAATCCTGTAGAATGGCCTTTAACTAGGGTGGCAGTGCTGAGCCTCTGTATGACTGGGGCATGGTGACCTGCCAAAGATAACCATCCCATCAAGCTTCTTGAGCAGTTTACGCATCATCACTAAAAGGAAAAACAAGCTTTTTTCATTGTAGCATGGCAAAAGTCACCACCTATCCCAAGGTCACTGCTTACAGCTGACAGGTCCCACTAAAATCTGCTTTGGGGGAACTTGGCTGGACATGGATATTCAAAACACAAAACACACAAAGGCAATGAAATATATAAATAAATATACATATAAACAATCTCAAACTCAGAGAAAATATACACATATAATATAAAAAACTGTTTTTCCTTACCCATTTCAGAGTAAATGGCTGACATTATGCTCCATTACTCTCCAACACTTTTGTATTTCTTATAAATGAAAACATTCTCCTATATAACCGCTAAAGTCAGGAAATTAATATTGATACTTTACCATAATTCTCAGGTTCTATTCAAGTTCCTCCAACTATCCCCAAGCATGCACTTTGTAAGAAAAAGAGGCAGTCCTAAATCCAGATCTTGCAAAACAGACAACACCTTTAGTTATCATGTCTCCTTAGTTTCGTTCTATCAGAACAGTCCTTGGTCTTTCCTTGACTATCATAAGCATGATACTTTCAATGTTTACAGGCCATTTATTTTGCATAATGTTCTTCAGTGTGGGTTCGTCTGATGCTTCTTCATGATTAGGTACCTGTTATACATCTTAGGCAGGAATACCACACAAGCGATGATGCGTTCTCATTTTATCCTATTCAAGTGACACATGATTTGTATTTGTACCATTACTGGTGACATTAACTTCAATCACTTGTTTAAGTTCCTGTCTGCTTGGCTTCTGCACTGTGAAATTACTTTTAATAAATATTTTGTGAGGAGGCTTTGAGATTATATACCACTCCTCATCAAACTATTAACTTATTCACTACTTTTTTTATACCTGTTTGAACTCATGGTTTCCTACTTTATTGAATACATTATAGTCTATGCTTCATTTTCTTGCTCAAATTGCCCCACCTTTTTCCAGTGGGAGCCCCAACAAGGTGGTGTCTGTGTTCCCATCATTCCTTGAGCACTTCTTTATTTCAGGCTCTAAAAGAGGTTCTGGGCTCATCTTGTATTTTCCCTACCTCATTACTGAAGTCAACCAATTCTCCAAGGACCTCTGAAGAAGAGTACTTAGAAACTAAGATCTGAATGCTAGATGTACTCAATGCTTTTGGGATGCCACTGCTCCCAGGCTCTCTCAGTGGACAAAACTAGGAATATATGTATTTGAATATCTCTCCCTCTCTCTTTCTTTCTCTCTCATCCGTTCATTGAAAACCATGAGTTCATACCCCAATCTTCAATTCCAGACCAACACCATTATCCTTAGTATTTTCTTACTTGATCAATCAATGTAATGATTCCTCCATGGCTGACTCAACTACCTCCAACCATGTGGAGGCCCCATGCCAGACAGCTCCTTCATACGAACACACTCCTCACCTTGCTGAGGCTCTGACACCCCACCCGGGCCACCGCGAATCTATTCATGCACCGGCACCGTGCACAACCTTGCTCAATCCCACCTAATAGCTTTTGGACCAAACTGAACAGGGCTCAATTCCTAGTCTCTGGGCTGTGCCCGTGACCTCCTGCTCTCTAGGTATACATCTTAATATAAACTGGGGCTCCAGACTACAGATTTTGTTAGCCTCTTCTCAAGAACAATGAGCCCTACTACAGCCAAGGGCTTTAAAAGCTGTGAATCTAACACTCTCCCACTACCTCAGATGGGGCATCCTTACTCTCTGTTACCATATAAGAACCACAGGCCTGGCCAGCTTCCTAGCAGACCTAGAGTGTGTCAGGCCACACCTTCATCATGCCTACTGCTGTAAGTTTTCTTCTCTTTCTGGCCCATAGACATTTAAATCTTGTTTTGAGCACTGTTATATCTTCACAGATTTCTCTTTTTGTACTTTATGTAACATTGTTATCTATTTGGAATACAGAAAACGAGACAGAATCTGGGAAGAGTTAAGAAATGGGAGAGAGGTTCTGTATCTTTGAACAGGATGATAATATAGGTAGAAAGGGTCATAAAAAGTTAAAGTGCCAGGGCACCTGGGTGGCTCAGTTGGTTAGGCGACTGCCTTCGGCTCAGGTCATGATCCTGGAGTCCCAGGATCGAGTCCCGCATCGGGCTCCCTGCTCAGCAGGGGGTCTGCTTCTCCCTCTGCCCTCTTCCCTCTCGTGCTCTCTCTCTCTCATTCTCTCTCTCTCAAATAAATAAATAAAATCTTTAAAAAAAAAAAAGTTAAAGTGCCAAAATCTTTTTAAGAAGCAGTATGGAATTAGACTCCTTTGTGGTAATTTTTATTATGATGATTATAAGGTCTGTGGGAGAGAGTGAGAAGGCTGCTGCTTGAGGGGCTCCATGCGTCTGGCCCTCAGCTTTGCAGGATGGTACACCCAGAGCTGATGGGCTCTCAGCACCTGCACTGATCCTACTTCAATGGCTTCACTGTGATGCTGACAAAGGTAAAGCTTCAGGCCCATTTGCCTGTGCTCGTCTGCCGTGGAAGCAATTTCATATTTGCCATTTTGTATTCTTTTTCTCAAAGAGAGCCCCCCTAATTCTAAAAAAAAAAAATGTTTACAATTTTGGATCCGTCCCTCACAAATTCTGGATCTGTCCCTGCAAGGAACTTATGGTTAAATCACAATGCAAATTTCCAATGAAGGAAGGTAATTTTCTAGAGAGCATTCCAGTTGTCAGTGGACAGAGGTGTTAGGAGGCTGAATAAATCTTCAGAAGGTTGCTTAGGTTGCTTAGGGAGCCAAGAGAGATGGGTGGTCTTGGGGGTTAGTTTGTGTAGACCGTGTAAATTTCAAAGCCCTTCTCACCCACCGACAGAGTGTGTCTATAATTCCTGTGTGGTCGGGGGCGCCTGGGTGGCTCAGTCGGTTAAGCGTCAGACTCTTTATTTCGGCTCAGGTTAGGATCTGAGGGTGGTGAGATGCAGCCTGCTTGAGATTCTCTCTCCCCCTCTTCCTCTGCCCTGGTCGCTTCTCTCATGCGCATGTGCTCTTTCTCTCAAATGAATAATAAAAATAAAATAAAAAAATAAAAATTCATGTGTGGTCAGTTCAGTATATCTCTTGACTATCTCTCCCAAAAGAATATTTGATTAATTCTGTCCAAAATCTTACTTAATGGCTTTTTCTTTCTTTAGGATTTTATATATAACCACCTCCTGCCAGTTCTTAATGAACATATTCTTTCTTTGTTAGGGTGTAATATAATTGATTAGGTAACAGCTTTCAAGATTCCTCTACCCTGCTTGCCCCTTGATAAAAATCTGACTATTCCTAATCCTTTCTACTTTATATAACATCATCTCCTAGGGTGGGTTAATTCTATCACCCACTCTACAGATTTGCTGCTTCCAGTTTAGTTCTCTGAAGGCCATCTTGTTTCTAGGTTATAGGGTCATCTATTGTCCCCATGCATTAAGTCTTGAAACTCTAAGCACAATTTGAAATTAAAAATAGTTAAATAATTTAAAAATTGGGGAAAATTCTTACAGAAAGTAGACATGTAAAAAGTTTCTCCCTTTATTATCTTTATTGGGGAAAGCTTCTAGAAGGCTGCAAATAGAAAAGGCACCTAAATTATATTATCCAGACAGCAAAAGAAGAATATCCAGGGCGCCTGGGTGGCTCAGTTGGTTAAGCGACTGCCTTCAGCTCAGGTCATGATCCTGGAGTCCCAGGATCGAGTCCTGCATTGGGCTCTCTGCTCGGCAGGGGGTCTGCTTCTCCCTCTGACCCTCCCCCCTCTCATGTGCTCTCTGTCTC
The DNA here is from genome assembly GCF_029215605.1 of Mirounga angustirostris. NCBI lineage: Eukaryota > Metazoa > Chordata > Mammalia > Carnivora > Phocidae > Mirounga > Mirounga angustirostris. The sequence continues at coordinate 53,157,400 of NW_026991712.1, read as the reverse complement.
TCTCATTCTCTCTTGTCTCAAATAAATAAATAAATAAATAATCTTAAAAAAAAAAAAAAGCAGAATATCCACAAATAAGCAGAAGATACATTTTACACTTTCTTTAGGTGCAATTTCAAGAGTTGTGGATTAATTCCATTGCAGACAACCACTGCTTTAGATCTACAGCACACAGGGCAGTGTACGTAAAGCAGTAACAGTAGAAGATTTCCTTTCAAAGAGCTCAAATCTAATTCAAGAGTAAAACATACAAATGATTCTGAAGTTATTTTCAAATTATCAGGAATGATAAACAATGACTGAAGATAAGCCAAAGAGGTGAAGCCTGAAAGACATTAATAATAAAAACGACAATGATGATGATGGCTGTCATTTACTGAAGTCCTGCTATGAGACGCCACCTACGGTGGTACTCTTAATATCTACACTTTACAGATGAAGAAACTAAGGTTCAGAGAGGTCTGTCCAAGATCACTTGGCTAATCAAAAGGAAAATTATGGCTCAAATCATTCCTCCACATGAGCTGGGCAAAGGTTGGGGGAGGGGAGGAATCCAGAGGAAATGGAGTGAACAAAGGCACTCAAGGACTACCAGGCTGATTTAGGGAGCAGGCAGTGGAAGGGAGAGGGAAGGAGTCAGCTGGCAGCTGAGAGGAAGACGGGGCTGAGAGGTTCTCGTAAATTTAGCCCTTCGGAGCCGATTTGAGAAGCACACAAGGATCAACAAGGGAGAGCGGTTCTCTTCTCATACAGCATTTTGCAGACCTAGAATCTAAAGACCTGGTGGGAAATGAAAGTCTTTGCAACCAGTAGTGTCATTAAAGAACAGATGACATTGAAGATTTACCCATCATCTAGGAGGTGCCTAGATAAACAAACAAAGATATGAGCAAGACAGTAACAGTTTGGTGTAAGTGCTATGAATGCAACAAACAGGGTGACAACAGAGTAACTGGGGCAGGGGAACAAACTTTAGATAGGGAGATGTTGACCAATGTACCTTTCAGCTGCCCCTCTTCACACAAATAGCAAATATTAATGAATCTCAGTAATTTTTTTCTGAAATATTTAAGAGTGAAATACATATATATGAAATGTACTTCATATATATATATATACACAAATATTCTTTAATAACATGAAACTACGGGGTGCCTGGATGGCTCAGTTGGTTGGGCGACTGCCTTCGGCTCAGGTCATAATCCTGGAGTCCCGGGATCGAGTCCCGCATCTGGCTCCCCGCTCGGCGGGGAGTCTGCTTCTCCCTCTGAACCTCCTCTCTCTCATGCTCTCTCACTCTCTCTCTCTCATTCTCTCTCTCAAATAAATAAACAAATAAATAAATAAAAATCTTAAAAAAAAAAACCCACGAAACTACAAAGGGGTCTCATATTTTTACAAGAAGTGTTCCCTCTTGTAAAACTAGCTGTAAGAAATGTGCCCTTGAAAAGCATCAAAAAGAATATAAACTGAATTCAAAGTCCATGATTTCATAGGGAAGTTTCCAATTAGAAGGAAATATTTGGAACACATTTTGAAAGACTTAGAGAATGGTGGTGTTATAAGGCAATATTTTCATTTCAAAATACAAACAGAGTCTGAAAACTGGCTTCATTAGAACATTTGTTAGTGAAGGTTGTGCTGTTAAAGAATGAGCCCAGGGTATCTGAAATTCCTACAAACTCCAGAAAACCCAGTGCCCTTGTAGCATGTAACCTAAAGGAAGTCGGTTTCCTAAAAGTGGAACACCTTCAGATGGATGCCAGGTGCCCCATGCTCAGAGAGGACAACATGAAAGGTCACAGATGTGAAAATTACAGTGAATCAGTAAGATTCACTCAATATTGATAGCAGATCCTCAGGACTCCAAGATGGAGTCATCCATACCAGTGAAGAAGCAGCAGCTCGTGGTGGTCAAACTAGGAGACCTGCCAAGCTGGATACTGATGTGGGATTTCATCCTAAAGGCACTGCTGGAGCATTTCAAAGAGGTTACTGCTGGTATTACATCAAGTATGTCAATGTGAAGAAAGCAGGTGTCCTTGGGACTTCTATGGTGCTGGGAGCTTATGTGCTTTTCTTTCTTTTTTTTTTTTTTTTTAAAGATTTTATTTATTTGACAGAGAAACAGAGGGAGCACAAGTAGGCAGAGCTGCAGGCAGAGGGAGAAGCAGACTCCCCACTGAGTGGGGAGCCTGACGCAGGACTCGATCCCAGGACCCTGGGATCATGACCTGAGCCGAAGGCAGATGCTTAACGACTGAGCCACCCAGGTGCCTGCTTATGTGCTTTTCAACTACTGTCATCACTACAAGGAACTCAAACATGAGTGGCTAGGCAAGCACCACTGAAGAGGGCCCAGTGTGGAGGCACATTCTGCATTCCTGACCATGACCCTTGCCTGGCACCCTTGAGTTCTTTCATATTCTACTTTAGAATTAACACTCAATAAAAGATGACTTGTACATGGGAGAAAAAAAGATTCACTCAATCTTTCTTTCATTAAAATACTACTACTAACCCAACAACAACAACAGAAAAAAATTATGGAGCAGAAGAGGCTATACTATGGGGTTAAAGTAGTTTAAGCTTTGGGATGTACCGCCCCACCTCCAACCCCCACATTTGCATGGCCCTCTTCCAAGAACCTATAAGGGGCCCTAGCAATGTATTTCTCCAGATCATATGTTTTTGAAAATTTAGAGAAAAATTTCAATTTTCTGAAAGAGGGGCTCCTATATTGTATAAACTTCAGGCTCCAAACCCTGGATCCTCCTGATTGAATGCCTGCCTTGTACTACACACTATACTCAATGCTGGAGATACAAAGATGAACAAGGCTTGCTCCCTCCTGGGAAGAAGCTTAGTGTAAAACAGAAGCAAGAAAAATAATTGCAATGGGATACCTGCTTGGTTATGGATTGTGCAATGGAAACAGAAGCCCAAGGGATGCTCTTTTGTTGTTGTTATTAATCTATTCATTAACAATTTAAACTTATTGAATTTCTTTTTTTTTAATTATGAAAGTCCATTAAATAATCCAACAATACAGAAATGTAGAAAGAAACAGTTAATAATCTCTGTAGAAATCTTTATTACCCCCGAGGCCCAATGAAATGCCACTTGGGTCATGAAGCTGTTCACTCCAGGCTCTTTTAGGTGCTTACATCTTGTAGCATGCATATGACACTTAGAGTAACACAGGAACTTGGGACAGTCAGGAGAACTGAAAGCACCAAAAGTATTCAGGTAATCCATAAGGTTTGCATGTAAGAACATACATAAGGAGATAAGCATGGAAAAAGAGGGGCCAGAGAGTGGGGCTTGGAGTTCTGGGTGAGGTCCTCTAGACTCTATTCCAGATGGGTTTTCAGCAGAATATTACTATAAATAAGCACTTCTATTTATTTATTTATTTATTTATTTATTTATTTATTTATTTATTTATTTAAGAATTTATTTATTTATTTGACAGAGAGAGACACACAGTGAGAGAGGGAACACAAGCAGGGGGAGTGGGAGAAGCAGGCTTCCCGCCGAGCAGAGAGCCCGATGCGGGGCTCCGTCCCAGGACCCTGGGATCATGACCTGAGCCGAACAGCAGATGCTTAACGACTGAGCCACCCAGGCGCCCCTAAGCACTGCTTTTTAGAATGGCAGTTGTGAATGGAGCAGAGTAGGCCGAGTGGAGATGGGAAGAGCTGGCTGAGCCGTTAGGAACAAAAGGTCCTAGAGTCTGGTCCAGTAGTAGCAGCAGAATGAAAAGTAAGGAATGGGCTTAATAGACAAGAGGGAAGAATCAGAACTTCAAAACTGTTTTGCATTTGGTAGTAGGAGGCATAAGAAGGAGCCTTGCATTACTCTGAGGTTTGGTGGAGAATTAGTAACAGTAAAAATTAGTAAGAACTCAAGAGGAAGACTATCTGGTTTTGGGAGGAAGATGGTAAGCTTGCGCTTGGTCTCATTACTTCTGAGATACCAGTAGGTCAAAAAAGTAGAAATGTCTCATTCTTTGCTACTCAGAGTAAAGTGTGGTCCACTGAGCAACAGCATCAGGACCCCCTATGGATTTATTAAACATGCAACACTCCAGGCCACAGACCTGCTGAATCTAATCTGCACTGTAAATCTGCACCGGCCAAGTCCTGGGATCTAACTTGGCCCCAAACTGCTGAGGAAATCACCAAACTTCCTCTCCCCTGGAGGTTAAAACTTCTAAACTTTAGGGCCTGTTCTGTAGATGTGGCTGGTACAAAGGAACTGCAGAAAAAAACAGATGCGTAAAGTGGCGTGGGACCCTTTGAAGACTTCTGCCCATAAAGTATACCAAAGCCAAACAAACACCTGTGGGCCACGTGTACAGTGGGCACAGCCCGCTGACTCATCTGCCCATCCGCCTGTTGCAGCACATAGTTTCCTCTGTATTCAGAGAAGTGATAGTAACATCAAAGAGAAACTAACATACGGGGGTTTTAGCGAACTTGTCAAATTGTAAGAATCTGGGTAGACACAAGAAACGAGAATTGGAGTAGAGTGCCAGAACTATAAAATCAGTATCTCACTCCTCAAAACTCTTTATAAATGCTGATGTTTCCTTATTAATCACATAAGTCAATGCCTCAAGTTCACCACAAGACAGACAACTGTGTGTAAGAAATCACCTCCCAATCTCACGAGAGAAATAAACGTAACTATGACATTTTCTAATATCCAGTTTATACAAATGCATAAAAAATCTTTTCCTTTCCTTTTCAGCTTCTCTGCTAACTAGAAGAGTATTTATGTAATAATGCAATACTGCCTTTTAAACTCGGAATATGATTCGACATGTCAGTTGAATGGGTTAGGAAGTGGACTCTAAGTAAAATAATGCTTGTAACAGCATTGTGTAACCAGTAAAGACCATACCACAGTATGCTACTATATTACCATTAGATATACTCAGACTAGTGACCTAATGACTCAATTATTCTGAGCACCTATCTTATGCCAGGAATTTGGGTAGACACTTTACATGTATAAACCCTTTAGAAACACCTTAAAATCTCAATTGCACAGATTTCTTGGACATTCATATTTGCTTGAAATCTTCAACAAAAGGGGAAAAAATTAAAAGTGACCCTCATTTGTCGAAGGTGCAGAGGCAGTATGTTTACCAACGGTGTGAATTTTACAAGAGGCTCTAAATGAAATGTCACTGTTCCATGGGCATGGACTGCTTCACTCAGTATCAGAACTACTAAGACAAACCATATGACATTGCTGTCCGATGTCAAATTGGCATTTAGCAATCAATAATTGGCCAAATATTGGACTTTCATATGGTTCAGCTTATACTATAATTAGGTAACTTCTTTTGGGCCAACCTATGCTGTAAGTAGACAACAAAGTAGAAAGTAAAGCACAAGGTGTACATCTAAGATTGTTTTCTTTCATGTGGTTGGTTTTCAAAGTACAGACATCTCTCTAATGCTATTGTGACAAGGACTCTTACTGACAACTCTGAAACTTGACTGCCAAGAAAGAACTGAAATTTCACGATGAGCCGCTGGTTAGAGTGTCCTTGTCTGATAATTGCTCCATCATCAGAGAAAAAGTGACAGATAGTGTGACAGGATAGAAATCATCTCCACTGAAAAAAACATTTTTTGTTTGTTTCTTTAGCTGACTGAAAATGTACATGTGATTTTTCATCTTACTGATTATACCTTCTTTGAACTGAAACTCTAAAAACCTAAAATGCAAAGACCTAAGGGTAAATGGTTATCTCATTGTTTAAAATCTATTGCCAAAAAAGCTGACCTGACACAAATAAGAAGCTAACTGTGTTATTTTCAAGATGTCTTATTTCATGTAATCAAATACTGAATGCATGGCCAATTCACGCCTCTGGCCTTAGGGCTAATTTTGTATCATGGCAGGATAATGGGATGAACACGTTCTCCAACAGTTACAGGGAAAAAATACATTGTTATCTGGGAGGTTTTTTTTCTTTTGAAGATACTATATACATCACATTTTAAGTGATCTTATAAAACCTTAAATGGTCAGACAAGGGCCAGCAGAGTAAGGTAAAATTTATTTAACTCACCAATTGCAAAATCCTCCAAGTAGACTATTTCCAAGTTAAAAAAGAAAGAAAGAAAGAAAGAAAAACAGGAAATAAAAAATGGGTGACGTGGAGGAGGGGAATGGGCAAAATTGCCCAAAAGTGAGAGATACAGGCTTCCAGTTATGGAATGAGTAAGTCATGGGAATAAAAGGCCCAGCATTTGGAATATAGTCAATGGTATTGTAATAGTGGTGTATGGGGACAGATGGGAGCTATACTTGTGGTGAGCATAGCGTAATGCACCCGAAGCTAATGTAACATTGCGTGTCAACTATACTGAAATTAAAAAAAAAGTGACAGGGCCCCTGGGTGGCTCAGTTGGTTAAGCCACTGCCTTCGGCTCAGGTCATGATCCTGGAGTCCCAGGATCGAGTCCCGCATGGGGCTCCCTGCTCAGCAGGGGGTCTGCTTCTCCCTCTGACCCTCCCCCCTCTCATGTGCTTTCTCTCTCTCAAATAAATAAATAAAATCTTTAAAAAAAAACAAAAAAAAGGGCGCCTGGGTGGCTCAGATGGTTAAGCGTCTGCCTTCGGCTCAGGTCATGATCCCAGGGTCCTGGGATCGAGCCCCGCGTCGGTCTCCCTGCTCCTTGGGAGCCTGCTTCTCCCTCTGCCTCTCTCTTTCTCTCTCTGTCTCTCATGAATAAATAAATCAAATCTTAAAAAACAAAACAAAAAAAACCCCAAACAACAACAACAACAACAAAAAAGTGACATAGGTTAGTGGTTATATTAGTACAAGACATGAAAAATAGCATAGCACTAGATATAAAGTAAACATTCAAAAATTTTAACAACTATTGCAATGACTACTAATACCACCATTACTATCACTGTAACTATTATTATATGTGCAGAACTGCCTTTGAAATAATAGTTCATTTTATTTTATTTATATATATAAGGTCTTAATTTGGTTTCAGATTTCTTTAGTCCGGTCCAGAGAGTAAATAAGGATTTTTTTTTCCCTAAAAGCAAGAAATTATAAAATTAATTATGTATGCAACACATTACCTTACATGTTGTGATAGTCAATTTTCATAGCAGAATTTGTACAAAATTGGAATCTGAAAACCTGCATTTGAGTGTGGGCTCTGTCACTAGCGCTAACCAAGGAAAAGTTGCTTAAAGACCATGAGCCTTAGTTTCCTTATCCACAAAATAGGGCCAGCCTGTAGCAACAGTAACAGCTAACTTTCAGAGTACAATGCTTCTTCCTTGCCAGGGACTTCTCCAAGCATTTTACAGACATTAACTCAGCTACTAATCCTTCATCTAATGTCTAGCATTAACTTAGTGAAAGGGAGATTGTGTTGGTCAGTCTCCATTTGGCCTCCACCACTTGCCCTGCTCTGCCAGGAAGCTGACCCTGTAGATCAGTCACTGGGGCTCCACTGACACCAGATTTTTCAGTTCAGACAGGGGGAGGCATCAGGAAGTGATGAGAGGCTGGGAGGAGAGAAAGGCTGGGGTATTTCTTCTCCATCTCCTTCTTGATTAAGCAACCCTGTTCTAATTTGTGTATGTTGTGGTGTATGGGGGTGGGGTGGGGATGGGGTGTTCCCCAAGACTAAATCTCCTGTCTTTTCCATGGCTTTTCTCACTGGGTTCAGTAAAGGCCATGTTCTTCTTCAGCCTCTTAGACCCCTTGGTAATGACTTTCTGCTGTTGCCTGTCTTCCCCAACATCACTCTTTTGTTTCCTTAAATCCCTTCCCACATCACCGCAAGGAATTCCTTCATTAAAGTGTCTTGATTTGAAACCTATGAGTGGAATGTTTTTTCTTGCTGGGACCCAGACTCTTAGAGGGATTTACTATTTTAGCATTTCAGTCAACTACTTGTTACTTAGTACAGGGGTACTAAGTACCCCTTAAACAGTGTTTTGTTTTGTTTCATTTCACTTTTAATGAATTGGTATGTTAGGAAATATGATCTTGGATTTCAATTGTTTTAAAAAACTAAAAGGTTTGCGGGCGCCTGGGTGGCTCAGTTGGTTAAGTGACTGCCTTCGGCTCAGGTCATGATCCTGGAGTCCCGGGCTCGAGTCCCGCATCGGGCTCCCTGCTCGGCAGGGAGTCTGCTTCTCCCTCTGACCCTCCCCTGTCTCATGCTCTCTCTCTCTATCTCATTCTCTCTCTCAAATAAATAAATAAAATCTTTAAAAAAAAAAAAACTAAACTAAGGTTTGTTTCTAATTTGAACTAGTTCAATTTTTTTTTTTTTAAAGATTTTATTTATTTATTTGACAGAGAGAGATACAGCGAGAGAGGGAACACAAGCAGGGGGAGTGGGAGAGGGAGAAGCAGGCTTCCCGCGGAGCAGGGAGCCCGATGCGGGGCTCAATCCCAGGACCCTGGGATCATGACCCGAGCTGAAGGCAGAAGCTTAACGACTGAGCCACCCAGGCGCCCCTAGTTCATTTTTTTTTTTTAAACAAATCTCTTTCATTTGGCTCACACTTGAGGGAAAGGGTATAAGGGTATCTGGGATTTAATTAATTAATTAATTTATTTTTGAAGATTTTATTATTTGTCAGAGAGAGAGCACAAGCAGGGGGAGCGGCAGGCAGAGGGAGAAGCAGGCTCCACACAGAGCAAGGAGCCCCATGCGGGACTTGATCCCAGAACCTGGGATCATAACCTGAGCTGAAGACAGACACTTAACTGCCACCCAGGCGTCCCTTGGATTTTTTTTTTTTTTTTTTTTTTTTTTTTTTTTAAGATTTTATTTATTTATTTTTTGAGAGAGAGAGAATGAGAGACAGAGAGCAGGAGAGGGAGGAGGGTCAGAGGGAGAAGCAGACTCCCTGCTGAGCAGGGAGCCCGATGCGGGACTCGATCCCGGGACTCCAGGATCATGACCTGAGCCGAAGGCAGTCGCTTAACCAACTGAGCCACCCAGGCGCCCCCGTCCCTTGGATTTAATTTAGTTCTGGAGTTCAACAAATTAGTCTGGTATAACCAGTTGATGGTTCATGGTTTGGTCTGGTTCAGGTTCAAGCATAAAACCCTAAAATACTGGAAAAGGTGAGTTGAATTAATTGGTTTCTCTGAGTGGAGCTAATGCATACTCTAATTATGGGGATGCATTCCTACAATGGTAGAAACTCAAGGTCATCCTAGTAATAAAACAAAGTTAGTGATTCTCACTTAATGGCTCATCAGCCACTGGATTTCCCAGTGTCTATAGTCCAGCTTCCTAAATAAAATTGTGACAAACTGTATACTCATGTTTTCTTTCTTTCTTTTTTTTTTTTTTAAGATTTTATTTATTTATTTGACAGAGCTAGAGACAATGAGAGAGGGAACACAAGCAGGGGGAGCGGGAGAGGGAGAAGCAGGTTCCCCTCTGAGCAGGGAGCCTGATGAGGGGCTCAATCCCAGGACCCTGGGATCATGACCTGAGCCAAAGGCAGACGCTTAACTGACTGAGCCACCTAGGAACCCCTATACTCATGTTTTCTAAGTACTATTATGCCTCTCTTCTTTTTTTTTCTAAAGAATTCTCTTTTCAATTAGATCAGTATTTCTCAAAGTATAGGCCCCAGACCATCACCTGGAATTTGCTAGATGTGCAAATATTTGATCCCCATCCCAGATCTACTACATTGGAAAATGTGGGGGTGGGCCCAGCAATCTGTGTCTTAACCAGCCCTCCAGGTGATTCTAATGCCCAATAAAGTTTGAGCACCACTGAATTAGATTATATATTTCTTGAAGTCAAATTCTATCTAATATTTCTATGTTGGAATTGGACTCTGCCCAAAGATCATGTTGATATTATTAGCTTCATGTGTGTGACAAGATAGCAGGGGCAACTGATGAAGTGTCCAGAGGCATAAGTGACAGAGTCAGTGTTTGATCTGGGGCAATCTAACTCCAGAGCTTAGCTTACCGACCACAACACTAGAATGCCTCCCTAATGGTCACACAGAGGCAAGATATGAAGCAATATGACACTCTGAGCAAAATCTGAGAAATAATATTCCTGTAAACTTTTTAACCCTCCAACATCCTTAATATGAGAATGCAATACACATTTAGAATAATATATATTTGGGGCGCTTGGGTGGCTTAGTCGTTAAGCGTCTGCCTTGGGCTCAGGTCATGGTCCTAGGGTCCGGGGATCAAGCCCCGCATCAGGCTCCCTGCTCAGCGGGAAGCCTGCTTCTCCCTCTCCCACTCGCCCTGCCTTTGTTCCCTCTCTCGCTGTTGCTGTCTCTCTCTCTCTCTCTCTGTCAAAATAAATAAATTAAAAAAATCTTTAAAAAAAAGAATAATATATATTTGCTTCATTATTTTTATCCAGTAGAAAAAATCAAGATGGAATTTTGTTAATATACATCTAAATTTTCAAGCACAAGTCTCTGGTTATCCTGTAACTTGATAAGTTTTTACATTTTTGCTCTTGAAAGCCAGTTTCTTTGCTTAATGAAAACCAGGCAGAGCTGTATACACCAAGCACAGCTACAGTCTGTGATAAAGCCATGGACACTTAGTTCTAAGCATTCCAAATGTGTTTAATTGTATCTTCTGGCTTTCATATTTTTCTTTCTCTAGGACAATCGGTCTGTTTTAATTATACATGTTTTTGTTTTTGTTTTTCCCCTGGAGTCAGATCTCATAGCTTCCTGAGAAAAGCACAAAATGGACAGGAAAAGCATGGATAGGAGTAGGTGGGGTTGATTTCTAATCTAGGGATTCCCTTAGTCGGAAATGAATGATGTTTCACTACACAGGCACATCTTCAATCTCACAATGAATAATGTATAATGGTTTAGAGAAAGATATAATAAAAGATCCCTATGTTCCAAAGCCAGTAATTTAGGCGTTATGCTAGTTCCTCCCTCTCTCGCCCCCAAACACAATCTGTCACAAAGCCCTCCCGGTTCTAGCTGCCAAACCATTCGCAAACCTGCCTTTTCTTTTTCAGTCTCATTACAACTGCCTTAATTCAGGACCTACACTCTTTGCTGGTCTTCCTCTCTCCTGCTCACCTTTGCCTTTTTGTCACGACAGCGACACTTTTCTTAATGTCATGTTGTTTCCCTATTTTCAGTGTCACCAACAACCCCTCCAACACCCACTTGATTAAGTCATTAACAGGAATGCCTTCTACCTCTTCCTGTTGCCTGGACAATATTCCAGCAATGTGCTGTACAAACCAATCTGTTTCATACTTTCCAGGCTTTGCTTCCCAGCCATTTCCTCTACCTAGAATTCCCTTTCTCCTCCTCAGCCAAGACAGCAATACATGGCATTTCTTTCAAAACATAGCTCAGAGGGAGCTGTCTTAGCCCCAAGATCAGGGACTTCTCTGTCCCTTGCCATCACTATGCCTTGTACATGATCTCACAATTCATCACTGATTATTTTAGTTATTTATTTGTGTGCCTTGTTCAGTTAGGATTTCCAGACATTGTACATAACGCCTAACATGGAATAGGACACATAACTTAAGGATTGATTGCATTCCTCAATATTGTATAACAGTCTTTAGCTATGTTAAATGATATTGGGCATGCACACAACTTGAAAAGTTTTTAACTCTCATGCAAATGTTTTCAAAAGCCAGATGCTTGGAACTGAAACAGTGTTATTGCCTCTGTCACCTATAGCATTTGCTCATTCTTTGTCTTCAGTCATGAAGTGCAAAAAATTATTTCACCTGGGGCGCCTGGGTGGCTCAGTCGGTTAAGCGTCTGCCTTCGGCTCGGGTCGTGATCCCGGGGTCGTGGGATTGAGTCCCGCATCGGGCTCCCTGCTGGGCGGGAGCCTGCTTCTCTCCCTCTGCCTCTGCCTCTCTCTCTCTCTGACTTTCATGAATAAATTAAAAAAAAATTAAAAAAAAAAATTTCACCTACCACAAAAATCTTCTTCCTGTTGTTGGAGTTATAGTAGTATGGCATAAAGTAATCATAGAGAAAATTTAGCTGGTCAACCTATTTGCCTTATTCTGCTCTAATCACGTGTTTTAGGTTTTAGTCCAGATATGTCGAGGTGTGTCCAAGAATTTGACCTTGAAAATGAACTTGAACTGACTCAATTATTAGGTGTAGCTATTAACCTCAACAGTCATAAAAGTTTGAGATATAAAACAAAATGCAAACGTATTAATTAACAATAAAAGATACAGACATGTTTAGAGACCTTGCTATTCATATCCACTCCTGTCTTAAATAGGAGGTAAAATTAGAAATCAGAGGGCCACTTGTTGAATGTGGACTCATAACAAAGGGACACTGGCCAGTCTTATGAGACATTTCTTCCAGACCAAAAAAAAAAAAAGCCAGATGAAATATTCCTGACTTCACTGTAACAGAGTCCACTTACTCTCCAGGACCTGGACACACTGCATCTGGTAGGGTAAATGACTTTCTCCTGACCAGTGCAGGAGAAACACTACCAACTCTTCTGTTTGGGGAGATGAGTTTGGTTTTTCCCACTGCCTAGATTCTTGCAGTCTGCTAACAATTTTGACTTGTTTTGTTTTGTTTAAGACAGGGCAGAATAAATAGGTGACCTCAGAACTCCCCCCTTGACAGTTTGCTACTCAGCCTTTTGTCTTGGCCTGGCCTTGTTCTCCTAGTTATGATTTTTACTTCCTCTCAATCACCTTACATGTAGATGGGGGAATAAGGCAATCACTCTGGTAAGACTTGGATGGTCGCAGTTTTCTCAGGCATTCAGTTACAACCGGTTTCTTCTATAGAAGACAGGTCTTATCTTCCATATTTTTATACTTTCCGATTTTTGATCCTAGGCAATAGCATTCTGGAAGTACCTCACAGTAGTTCCCTAGATAGTGACTAGACTCCACACATGATGGTTTTGACAACTACAGTCCCAAGATAATGTTTTGAAAAGGAAGAGGCAAAATTAAACACAAAGAGCTGAATCTTTCTCACACTGACCCTCCAAAACATTTCTCTTTCTGCCTCAACTCAAAAGCAGATGGGAGGTGACCTTCATAAAGTTATATTGGGTAGAAGAATTACTCACTGCCAGAGGCTAGTAGAGAGGCTCTCTGTTCACATCATCTCCCCTGTGGTTTCCCGCAGTCACAGAGGCTCAGAAGAGAGTGTGTGTACAGGTATTCTCTGCGTAGCCCAGGAGTTGACTTCATTTTTTTTTTTTAATTCTACTCTTGGGATGACCGACTTCTTGTCCAAGGTTGGCCACAATTATTCATGGCCTTGAAGGGCATAACTTGTGCATTATCTGCATTATGTTTCACACCTGTATAAGAGAGATAAAAAAAATACTTGGTTTTGATCTACTATATAGATACAAAGCAATGTCAGCTTCTCAGAAAAAAGAAATTATTCAATGTATTTTTTTTAAAGATTTTATTTATTTATTTGCCAGAGAGAGAGAGAGCACAAGCAGGGAGACCTGTAGGCAGAGCAGGCAGAGGGAGAAGCAGGCTCCCCACTGAGCAAGGAGCCCGATGCGGGACTTGATCCCAGTACCCTGGGATCATGACCTGAGCCGAAGACAGATGCTTAACTGACTGAGACATCCAGGCGTCCCTTCAATGTATTTTTTTTAAAGGTTTTAATCCTAGTTGCTCTATTTTGGGCACTTTTCTGAAATGTGATTCCAATTATTTATATAATACAAAAAAAAAAACCCTAAGCTTCTTTCAGTATATGACTCACAACTCACTACCCACACACAACTTTTAAAATTATCTTTACACAATATTAGCATATTTTGGTGCTTAACTATACTATAGCTGGCCACTTAGAAATCTGAACACTCTCCGTTGTTCCTGTGAGGAGCATTTGTTTTGGGGACCCTTTTCAATAGATTCATTCACCCTCCCACCAACGTAGATTCTTGATTCTTCCCCCTCCTCATCATAAAATACTTAGAAAGGTTGCTTATACGTCTGTATAAGCATAGGAATGATATAAAGAACACTAGAGAAAAGGGGCCTTAAAGAAGTTCATGAATTTTACAGAGTACATTGACATGTAACACATGAATAGCAAAATAAAGAGAGTAAGTCACTATAAAAAAATTAGTAGATTGGATTGAGATTGTATGTTTTAGGGATAAGCGTATTTAGGGTTCATAAGAAGAGATGAGGCAGCTAGGACTGACTTCCCTGTGTGAAATGGGTGGCAGTATAAACCAGGTAAAGGGATGGGTGTTGCAGCCAGATAGGCCTGGGCTCACAGTCCGGCTCTCCCACCAACATGCCACATGACTAGAGGGCTGACCACATCCTTTGGACTGTTGGCATTTAACCAATCTAAGCCTCCATTTCCTCCTCTGTAGAATGGGGTTACTAATACCTTCTTCTTTGTTGATTAAATGATATAAAGCACAGAGAAGTACCAGGCACAGTACCTGGACTTAGCGAGAGCTCAACAAATAGCTGTGTTTTAAAATACAATGCTTTCTATTTATTCAAAGAGTTTTCAGATAAATCATCTCACTTGATCTGGACATCAATTTGGTAGAGAAGATGACCAGGTATTACATATCCCTTACAACCCCCTATACACACACATTCATCTTCCAGTTGGATGAGGAAACAGACACACAAAATGGAAATGACTTGCTTAGGCTTAGTAACTGCATCAGCACAAAAACTGGTCTAGAACTCTTTTCTACCCTGTCTCACCAAATAGGAGGCAATCTATCTCAGTTCCAGACAGAGTGGCACCATATATGCAATTACTGTTCTCTGACCAGCCTAGGAAAACTTTATAGAAAACATGAAAAATTTCAAGAACTATTTGAGTGGAGAGGAAAAGGTGACTCTTAGATGAGTGAAGGTTTGGTGCTTAGCCCTGCTTGGGGGAAAAGCTCACCAGGGGTATATTCTAAGGGGATGGATCCTCAATATATGGCTGACAATAGTAGAGTTATATCAATTTCTTCTGCAAGTAGGACATTACCCACTCAGAACTGTAGTAAAGACTTACTCGGTTAAAATGCATGAAGGAATTTATACGTGGAGCTCTTACAGAGCTGAGATTCTGGAAGTAAAGAAAGTGGAAAAATTATGGAGCTCCATTCTTTTTCCCTTTAATATATGCTATCCCAGATTCTGTAATAATTCTTTTATTAGATTACCTGAATTTATGTTAGGGATTCACTCAAGTTAATAAGCATCCATTTTTAAGGAACACATAGTTCTGAAGTTTACTTATTGACCAGCCATTTATAGATTATTATGTTGTTTAGGGGCGCCTGGGTGGCTCAGTCGTTAAACGTCTGCCTTTGGTTCAGGTCATGATCCCAGGGTCCTGGGATCGAGCCCTGCATCGGGCTCCCTGCACAGCAGGAAGCCTGCTTCTCCCTCTCCCACTCCCCCTGCTTGTGTTCCCTCTCTCACCGTGTCTCTCTGTCAAATAAAAATAAATAAATAAATAAATAAATAAATCTTTTTTAAAAAGTCCTAGACTAATATGTTGTTTAGTCAGATTGCTTTCCTAACTTTTAAATGACACTGAGGAAAAACTAGAATCATTTTGGCAAGGAGAGGAGGCAGATAATTAGAGGGTAAAGAGCAATTTGGGGTGTATACAAAATTGGGTTTAATTAACTAGTAGCTGCCCAGGTAATCTAAAAGCCCAGGACTTTTAGGGCTGAGAGCTGCACAGAAGGAGACAGTAGAATCTCAAAATTATTGTATGGCAAAATAATTTTCCAGAGTTATGCCTATATCTAGAGAAAGCATGGAAATATTTTTATTCTTTATATTCCTCTTGTATAAGGGGGCCCTTATGCTTCCTGTAACCTTAAGGTATGGTACCACTCACTAATATCTGACCATATAATACTGACTACATATAATAAACAGATATTTTTGGGCTGGCCTGGGAAGTTATATTATTTCTATGGGAAAATTATTCCCAAGTTTTAAGTAAGCAGCCTACAAATGACATTTTTTAAACCTAGGAAGTGTCTGTTTATATTATACACATTGATATAGAATACTAATATTTTTAAATAAGAAAGAGGCAATTGTAACAGCCTTTATTCCTTAGCTCTCTCTGAATTGAGTACACGTCTTGATTTTCTACTGTTATTGACCAGTGTGTTTACAAATGTAATGAAACAGTAGTAGAAACTGATATGTTTTACATATTTTTAAGGATAGCTCCAATTGGGACACCTAGGTGGCTCAGTCGGTTAAGCGTCTGCCTTGGGCTCAGGCCATGACCCCAGGGTTCTAGGATCGAGTCCCACGTAGGGCCCTGTACTCAGCAGGGAGCCTGCTCCTCCCTCTGCCTGCAGCAACCCCTGCTTGTGTGCTCTCTCTGACAAATAAACAAATAAAATCTTAAAGAAAGAAAAAAAAGGACAGTTACAGTTGTTTAATTGCGCCAAATTGGTTTAGAGGAATTGTTCAAAGTAAGAAGACCATCCTTTGAAAATATTTAATGTTTCACAAAATAGACTGCTGAATAAAGTCATATATTTTAAAAAATATAGACAACAGTACCTATTGTAATCCGTGCTGGTCATCAAACTATCATAAAGATATATGATTTCTTTTTCTAAATACTCCATTTTTCTGTATTTGCAAACCTGAGTGAAAATCCCCAAATATGCATGGCACCAAATTCAGTACAGAAATTTTCAGAGCAAATGACATTTATTTGGCATTACTCTTATCCTTGCTGACCTCCTTCATTTTTCACTGAATTTAAATCAAAGTTACAAAATTTATGAGTTGATCTGAGCCAGCTTCTAAAGTATCACATTAACACTGAAGGCATTTAAATACAAGGATTTAGACCAATACATCATCACTCAGTACATTTCAGGCCTCTCCCTGTTCATTTTAGTCCAGGTTACCATTATCTCTTACCTGGCATTTTGCCTCTGAAATTGGTTTCTTTGCTTTCCCTGTGCCATCTGCAATCAAGCCCCAAGACAGTGGCCAAAGCGATATTTTTAAATAAATTAGATCATGTCACTTTCCAGCTTAAATTTCTCCTGGTGCTGCCCATTGCAAAAAAATAAAATAAAATAAAATAATAAAATTCAAACTTCCTCCCATAGCCTATCAGGATCTACACGACTTAGTTTACCTTTTTTTCCTGGTCCTTCTTCCACTCATTTCTATATTCCAACCCCACTGGTTTCTCTGTGTTTCTCAAGGAAATCTAGTCTGTCCTCTACCCAGGTCTTTGGCACTGTAACTTCCATCAGGAATGTCTTGGCTCTTGGATTTCACAAATTTGGATTCTTTTCTCTCTTTAGATCTTAGCCATTCCCTGCTTGTCTCTGTAATGTTGCCCCAAACCACCCAGTTCCTCTTTAGAATATGATCCTGTCTTATTTTCTTCATAGTTCCTGCTACTAGCTACGACTATTTTGTTTATAGCTCTTTCTCTGTTTGTCTTTCCTCCCCGCTAGAATTTAAGCTCTATGAGAACCAGGATCTTGCCTGGTTCTTAGACACTCTCACTGAGAACTGTTCCTGGTGCATATAGTTGTTACTTAATAGTAGTTGAACTCATGGTATTTTAAACTCTTATAAACTATATTTTACAACAGAAGGAGATCTTAAATATTGCAAAGTACCATCTTTTCATGTTATGGATAATAAATTAGAGCAGAGAGAGAGGAAAAGACATATCTGGTAAGTTATAAGACCAGTATTAGAATCCAGTTCTCCTGACTCCACAGCTGCACGCGGCCTCTCCATTATAGCTAGTTGCCCTGCATTTTCCTAGTTGCCTAATTCTTGAGCTAGCTTGATCATATTTCTTCCTCTTCCTTTCTTATACAATTTTTTCTAAGCTATTGTTTTATCTATTCATCACTGTTAACATAATTCATTTCTTCCTGAGGCTTACTAGCTTTATTATTAACTCCATGAAGTGCTTTGTGATGTTAGTTATGAGAAATATCTTATGAAAATAAACCATAATGTGAAAAAAGCCAGTCTATAGCAGTACTGCACATAGTGCGTGTAACAAAGGCTCAGTTGTGTTGTTGCAGGGAAGAGTCAATAATTAGTAACACATTTCTAAAGGTCTCTCTTGCATAATTTTTGTGTCCAGATGTCTATGACATTTGGGTTCTAAAATAGAGTTCCAAATACCACACATTCATGCACATTTTCCAAGAATAATTGGATGATTTTTTAATCTTTCTATTTAATAAACATCAGGACTAAAGATGGGCTACTTCACAATATCAAATTTATTCATTTTAAACATCCGTTTTGATGTGGAAAGTGTTTGGAATAAACACAATTAAGAGTGCCCAATTGTAAATCTTTTGAAGTTTTTGTTCATGATATGTCTCTTCCAACTGCTAGTAGTGTAAAAATGGAAAGTAATTTACATAAAATTTTTCAATTCACATGTTCTTGGAGATTAACTATTTTTTCCCCAGTCTTATTGAGAAATAATTGATATATATCACTGTATAAATTTAAGGCACACAGCATGATTGTTTGATTTACATACATTGTGAAACAATTACCACAATACGTTAACATCCATCTTCTCATATAAATACAGTAAAAAGAAAGAAAAAAAGAAAACTCTTAGGATTTACTCTCTTCACAACTTCCCTATCTATCACACTGCAGTGTTAGCTACAGTCATCATGTTGTACATTACATCACTCGTACCTATTTATCTTATAACTGGAAGTTTGTACCTTTTGATCACCTTCCTCCAACTCTCTCTCTCTCCCTCCCCCTAGCCTCCTCCTCTGATAACCACAAGTCTAATCTCTTTCTATGAGTTTTGTTTTGTTTTTAGATTCTACATGTGCGTATACAGTATTTGTCTTTCTAGGTCTTATTTCACTTAGCATATAGTGCCTTCAAAGTCTATCTACGTTGTCACAAATGGTAGGATTTCCTCTTTTTTTTTTTTACTTTTTTAAGAAAAGATTTTATTTATTTATTTGACAATGAGAGAGAGCACAAGCAGGGGGAGTGGCAGGTGGAGGGAGAGGGAGAAGCAGGCTTCCCGCTGAGCAGGGAGCCCGATGTGGGACTCGATCCCAGGACCCCGGGATCATGACCTGAGCCAAAGGCAGTTGCTTAACCAACTGAGCCACCCAGGTGCCCCCCTCATTTTTTTAATGGCTGAGTAATATTCCATTGTGTGTGCCTGTGTATCTATCTGTACATATATGTAGAGATATATATACGTGATACAACATCTGTATCCATTCATCTATTGATAGACACTTTTTATTTCCATGCCTTGGCTATTGTAAATAATGCTGCTGTGAACATGGGGGTGCAGATTTCTTTTCAAGTTAGTGTTTTCACTTCCATTGGATATATTCCCAGAGAGATTAACTATTAACAATTCCCATGAAACCTTTGGAGGATCCCCATGGCCTGGAGTATAAAGTCCAAGCGCCCTAATACAATACGAGCTCCCTTTCTTGCACCTGGCCCTGACTACCTCTCGAGCTTCAATAGTTTCCACTCCTCCAAAGTTTATGCTTCAGGAACAGTGAGCTGCTTATAATGCCTGGAACACAGCGAAATAGTTCTTGTTTCAGTGCTTCTCGTCTTTGTGCACGCTGTGCCCTTTCTTTCCACTTCTCCCAGTTTAGCTCTATGCACCCGTTAAGTTCCAGTTTGTGTGCCACTTCCTATAGGAAACTGTCTCTGATGCCCTCCTGAGAGCATAACTCCCCCACTGGACTACACTGAATTATAACTAACTTTATGCACGTTTCCCATTGGGTCACGGACTACCATGGGAAGCTCAACTTTGTCTCTACAGCATCTAGTAGGAGTTAAAGAAAGTTAAATAAGGCTTTTACATAAGTACAGAAAAAAGAAAAGCAAAAGTTAGACTTCAGTGATTGTTAGGTGCACAAAAAACCTCAATTAATTAGAACCAACTAACTACTTAAATTTACTGGACTTTTTGAAGAGAGATTTACACTGCTTATGTTTAAAAAAGTCTCAGGAAGAAAATGTTTTTACCAAGGATCTCTTATAAATGAATGAAAGAATGAGAAGACAATTTCCAGGGTTATGTCCTAGCATACGCAAGATTTAGCACAATCTTCTCAACCTTCCACATCTATTCCAGTGGCCACCAATCCTTGGAGAACTGGGGTTCCTCAAAACTATTTAAAATAATCTCTAATCCACTACTGTAGTCTGACTATCTTTGTATGTATAATTCAATAGTGATGCTATGTGAATATTTCTAAATGTATGTTGAGATTAATAAAATATAAACCCATGAAAAGCAATACCTAATTCACAGACCCAACATCGTATATATTTTTCCAATCCAGTATTCATACATTCATTCAATAAATATATATTGAGAGCCTGGTATGTGCCAGGCCATGTACTAGGGATTCAATAATGAACAAGTTAGATGTGGCTCCTGCCCTCAAGGTGTTTACAGTCTAGTAGGAAAGAGACAACATACAAACAAATAATAACAAATTGGGTGAGCCCTATGAAAGGAAAAACTAGGGGCTATGTTAGGAAAAATCAAAGAAGGCTTTTCCAGGAATGTGACTTTTAGACTAAGCTCTAAGGTCTATGAAGCAGCCAGCCAGGAAAGAGGTGAGAGAATAGCATTCCAGACACATCAGCATGCGCAAAGGCCCAGCCAAGTAATACTCTCAAGTGTTTGAGGACCTCAAATAAGGCCAGTGTGGATACAGCATACTGGGCAAGGAGCAAGGTGGAGTTGGAGAAGTAGGCAAGACCAGATCACTCAGTATGGGACATTATAAATATGAGATTTCCTTCTAATCACAGTAGGAAAAAAGTGGACAGGGTAGGCCACTCACTGTCTATCTAAATTACTAGATACAGTGAGTGCTAACTTATGCTGCATGTAAATAAGCACTTAATTGTGTTTCCCAGATACTCAAGCAATATTTCTAAAAATAATTCTTTCAAAATACAGAAAGAAGGGCGTCTGGGTGGCTCAGTCGGTTAAGCATCTGCCTTCAGCTCAGGTCATGATCCCAGAGTCCCGGGATCGAGCCCCATGTTGGGTTCCCTGCTCAGCAAGGAGTCTACTTCTCCCTTTGCCCCTCCCCCTGCTCCTTCTCTCTCTTGCTCACTCTCTCTCAAATAAACAAATAAATAAATAAATAAAATAAAACAGAAAGAATACTGGCATACTGAACCGTTTCCTAAAATATGATCTATTTATTCTAACAGATCTAGTCCATAATGTGTTCATAGAAGCTTGGACCATCGCAGCACCCTTCTCAACAAACCTTAAATAAATATCCACAGAAAAAAAGGTGTTATTGAAATTAGGACCCAAGGGGCAAAAATTTTTTCTCTTTAACTCTGGGCACACTGGTTCCAAATGGCAACATTTTATCCAGTTTGTTATTGTCCTGCCATGAGATTTCAAAAGGGGTATGATCTGAGATAGAGCTCATAAGGAAGGGATACATTTAGCTAGGGATGGATGTTGCTGTCTTCATACTTGAATTCCAGAAGATCACTATATTGTTTGCTCTAAGCTTATCCTCATTGTTTATTTTCACATAGCTGACTTTTTGTGCTTCCAAGGTATTCTCCCAAGTGAGGGGGAGGCTATGCTTCTATATCCTTTTGTGTTTGAAGGACAGTCTTAAATTTGAAATAAGAATATAGTGATCATAAACATATCTTAATGAGTCTCTATATAGTATTTTATGATTTTTAAGCACCTTCACCAATCTGTGAATGCACAGATCCTAAAACAGGAGGCATTTGCCCTCTATAGTACTTTGAGGAGAGATTGAGAAATCAGCTGTCAGTGACTTCCCTGGGGTCCCTGAAGCTTTGGTGATGTAAGCACTTTTCTTCATTGGGTTAAATTTAGGAGGAAAGAAAAATCTGCTGACTTTGTGTTTTTTATGGCAAAAAGCCAATTTTCCTTTGCATATGTTGTTTGCCCTCAGGCACTCATAAGGTAAATGGGATTCGTTTCCCCTGAAGGAGAAGCCTTAGAGCATGGGAGAAAGTAAATGAGACAAGATGGTATGCTTAGCTATTTATTGTGATCGGCAAAAAATAAAAATTGGGACTGAAGGCTGGGGATTAGGAATGGGCACAAAGTCACGTTGGCATTCATGAAAGCAAGCAGATTTTCTTGATCTGTTGTGCCAAACAGTTGCTGGAAAGTCAAGACCAGGAAAACCTGAAGTGCAGGCCCTCACAGAGATCACAGTCCAGTGGGATTTCAGATAAAGAAGCAACCCACAGTTTGATTAAGGGCTCTGAAGAGGGAAGCAGAAATTATTGTGATGGTAGTGCATAGGAAGGACTTGGGGCCTGCAGGGAGGTGGGCTTCCTGTAAGCCCTTTCCTTCTTTCTTCCTTCCTTCCTTTCTTTCTTTCTTTCTTCCTTCCTTTCTTTCTTTTTTTAAGATTTTATTTATTTGACAGAGAGCGAGTGAGCACAAGCAGGGGGAGCGGCAGGCAGAGGGAGAGGGAGAAGCAGGCTTCCCACCAAACGGGGAGCCCGATGCGGGGCTCGATCCCAGGACCCTGGGACCATGACCTGAGCTGAAGGCAGATGCTTAACAAACTGAGCCACCCAGGCGCCCCCTGAAGCCCTTTCTAAGCTGAGATCTAAGTAATGAGATGGAATTTCAGCACAGGAGTGGGATGGGGTGGGCTAGAATGGGGAGCATGGAGGAGTAAGTGTTCAAGCAAAATATTGTTAAATGGGAGGTGCATTCCAGGAACTGGATGTAATTCAAAATGCTGAAGCACTATGTGCAGGTGGAGTGGGCAGGGGGTGATTAAGAGGGGAGGCTGGAGATAAGGATCCAATTATGGAGAGTCTTATAGGACAAGGTAAAGATTGATCTGAGGACAATGGGAACCCAATAAGGATTTTAAGAAGGAGTATGATCAATTGAGAAAAATCAGTTAGGCATCAGTGTGAAGAGTGGATTGGAGGGGTCAGGAGATAAAACGAAAGCCAATATGAAGCTGCTGCAATCATGCAGGTGATAGACAATGATGACCTGAACCAAGGTAGTGATGATGGAGTGGGTAGAGTGGATGGGATTAGGAAGTGAAAATAGCGAGATTTGATCATTGGTTGGAAGAAGGAGGTGAAGGAGACCTTTCTCTAGTTTCCTGTTTCAAAGAGGGGGTGGACGAGGTGTCTATTCTCTAGCCGGGAACCTGAGTCAGCTGGGTCAGTGAGTTCTTTGCACTAAGTCATGCTACCTCCCCTCTATCGCAGATCATGCTGGGTTGAGAGGGAAATTTGGGCAGTCAAAACTCAGCTATGCATCAGGGACCATAGTCATGATTTCCCACGTTAGTCCTGTTTTATGTCTATTGACCTGATATTTCATCTGGTTTAGCATTTTTCTGGAGAAGAGTGTCTTGGTTTGGACTTTAGTTATGGGTGACTACCCTTAGAAAGAAAAAATAAGTTAGATCTTTTCTTGAACACAAATTTTACTAGGCTTGCAGTCATAAGCTAGTGTGTAAAAGGAATGAGTTGGCTGGAATAATTTAGTAATGAATAATTCATTATTCATATCACTTATCTCAGTAAAATTACTGTAAGAGAAATTCTAAGTTATAACTATCCTGATTGAAAAAAGTTCAAGTACTTGTTGAACTTTGGAAATTATCTCACCCCAACCTGCCACTTTAATTTTTAAATTGTAAGTATAAGTGATTCTACATACTCCAGAAAGGGTTAATAAACCATGGACATAGCTATACAGTATTACATGTTTTGCAGAGCTTTTTTTCACATAGATATGATTTATTATAGATGAGATTATTCTTAAGATATATTTAAGGAAGCCCCATTATATTGTAAAGTAAATAGTTGATTTCAGGGCTATGGGGAAAAAAAAAAAGATCTCCAAGATGTCTGAATATAGTGAAACTATTCTACGGGCTGTCTTAAAAATCTCAACATCTACCTAAATGTTTTAATGTATACACCTCATTTATACATTTATAGCGCATCTCCTTCCAGAAAGTATATAAGATAGTTACAAAAGACTCAGCCCCCATTAGAAAACACTTTTTCACAGAAGCTGATATGTTTCTAACTGTAAACTCTTTCAAAAGAGAACTTATACAGGCTGCCTGGTTATTTCACTTTCAAACAGATTGCATTCCAAAAATGCATTTGAGGGTTGGCTCTTTGGAAGTTGGAATACATTTTTCTTTCAGAAACACTGTGATGGTTAAGTTCCTAGGCAAGTGCACAAAAACCTGGTTGATCTTATATATATACCACTTGCTTGAATTCTGGATCCTAGAAGCATTACTGAAGACAGGGAGGAATAAAGAGAGCTTTCCCCCATTTTCTACATAAAGAGGAAAATTCTAGAAGATGTGAAGTCTGTCTTGTTATCTCCACCCTTCTCTCCCTGTTTCTCTCTCCTGCTGGTGATTCTCCAAGGTCCCAGTGCTTCCCTCCATTTGGGCCTGATCCAATTCCTTGAAAATGTCATATTTCCTAATGATGGCTTTATTCTTCCTTAATAAAACTCCTATGCTCTCAGTGTAGTTGTCTTAACTTCCCATTAAAACATTCTAATTGTGAATGACTAATGGATTCTGGATATTTGCAGAGCTCTTTTAAAACACAACAGGGAATGTAGGTTATTTCAAATATTTTTGGTTTTGGAGCAAGAATGTAATGCAATTTAACAACAGAAAGGTGGGAAATTCAGATTAGGAGAAGGCATTTTTGGACCAGGGCCTCCAAAATTTGATTCTTTAAATTCCTACTTTTATTTATTTATTTACAATTTTTGAAAAACCTTTTTTTTTTTTTAAAGATTTTATTTATTTGACAGAGAAAGCACAAGCAGAGGGAGAGAGAGGGAGAAGCAGGCTCCCTGCTGAGCAAGGAGCCTGATGTGGGACTCGATCCCAGGACCCTGGGATCATGACCCGGGCTGAAGGCAGCTGCTTAACCCACTGAGCCACCCAGGCGTCCGGAAAAACCTTTACTTTTTAAAAAATTTTTTGTTGCCTTTACCTTTAAGTGAATGATAGCAACAATTAACATATCACTTTATAAAGTACACTGATAACACTTTTGAACCTATCAGGTATCATTCTTATTTAACAGAAAGGGAAGCCGAGGCTCAGAGAAGCTAAGTGTCTGACCAAATCGTGAAGAAATGGGAAAAAAAGAAAAGGAGGTACAATCCAAGAGGCCATAATAGTCATTGTTGTAATCCGAATTAAAATGAAGCCTATCAAAATAAAATAAAAAAAGAGTCTGTATCTTTGGAAGAAAGAAAGTGCCTTGATGACAAGGTCTGATCATGGTACGGAAACTCTCTTCCTATTCCCAAATAAATGTACAGACCTGTTAAAAGAACTTAGGTTACTTTCTCCTTTGGGCCCAATGCAGTGAAAAAGATTACATAGGAAAACAGACATGCTCAGAAGTCCCAGCCACAACTTTTGGCGTGAAGCACCCAGGAGACCATCGAGGCACCCGTTGGGGTGGTTAAAAGGATGAACTCTTGAAAATCTTGTTTTGGTTTAATACTACAAGTGCTCTGAAAAAGTGACAGGGAAAGAACAGAAATCATTAGCACTCTCCATATTAAAAAATTTAAAGAGACATCTGAACTTAAAAATAAGAATATTAGGCAAACATTTATCAAAAGCTTCTCAACAAGGAAAAACTTTTGCAACTGTGATTAAAGGAAGGTGTTAGACCATTGCCTGCATTAAAAACAAAATGAGTCATATGATCTTATGGGAAAGAAAGGGGTTTTGGGAATGGGAGTAGTAAACTGAGGGGAGTGAGCTAAGGAGGACTGTGGTGGTGGTGGTGGCTTTTTTTTTTTTTTTATTGCTGATAACCTATCACACCTAGATTGGAGAAAATCCCAACAATGAAAATGTTAATCCATTTATTTTAAACAAAGGCTAGAACTTGAAGTAGGCAGATAGGTCAGACTTTATCATTATTTTGGAATGACTGGATCTATTTGAAATTCAGAACCTCCTCAAAGAACACTGAGGTTAAATTGGAGCAAAAGAAGCATTTTTTATTTTGTTTTGGCAGGTAGGGGGACTTGCTGTTTGTCTAGAAGCATATTTGGGCTTACTAAGGTATAGGGAAATTCACTAAGATTAATTTACTGTACATTTTATTGATAAAATAAAGATTCTAAAATCAAAGACCTATTTCTATGCAATGGTTATTTTTAATAATCTTTACTCAGTTAATGCATCATTCCTTAGTTAGACATAAAAATACTGAGTCTCTGCAACCTTAAATTCTAGTGCAAATTATGACTCTGTTCTGATATTCTCCATCAACATACTTCGCTTATGCCAGCACTCAATTCTCAGACTTTAAGGAGCTTCTTTTGGATTTAAAGGATATCTTTGGATGAAAATAATACATAAATCTTGTTTTGGATCCATTTATATTCAAATCTTTTACCTTTAGATTAATTAATGCTAAGAGCTCAGTAGTTTTTGAATAAATGAATTTAAAAAGAAGGTAGAATTTTTAGAAGAGCAGATTTAGTTGGGTAGGACAGGTGATGAGTACAGAGACAAGAGCAGACACCAGGAGGCTCGATGGCTGCAGAGGAGCTCCTCGTAGCCCTGTCGGTTCAACAAGGCCCAGAGGGGTGGTAGTAGAACTCGAAGTATTCACAGTATTTTGTCATTCACTGAATTTGTCCAGTTCATTATTCTATAACCTCTTCACAACTTCTACCTCCAAAATATGTCTTAAGCATGTCTACTTCTCTCTCTCTCTACATATACCACCACTCCTTAGTCTAGGCTTTCATCCTTGCTGCCTTGGGTTACAATTGATGGCTTTTACTTCATTCCATTCTCCACACAATTGGTAGGACAATTTAAATCAGATATGTCACTCCCTGGTTTAAAACCCTCCTGCTATCCGATAACCCTTAGAATAATATCCGTATGTTTCACTGTGGCGGGTGAGGCCCTAAAAATCTGGCCCCGGCCCATCTCCAACGTAATCTCATGCCGTTCTCCTCTCCACTTCGCTCCTGCCAAGAGTCTTATTTTAGTTCTTCCAATATTGTAAAGACTTTGCCATCTCAGGGTTTCTGTACATATAGTTCTACTTAAAAAACTGATTCCCTACCATTAGCTAAGCTATTTCCCTCTAATTGTTTGGCTAAAATATTATCATACTCATCCTGTCCTACTTTCTCTTTCTTGCTCTTATTTGTTTTCTTCATATTTGTCACAATTTGTAGTGACTTTGTTTACTTCTAGTTTACTTGGTGTTTTTGTCTTTTCCCTCTAGATCCAGGACCACAGAGACTCTGCCCACCTTGTTCTGATGAATGCCCAGTACCCAACACAGAGCTTGGTGAATAGGAAATATGTAATACAAAACTCATTACATGAGAATTCATAAATGAAGAAATGAACAATAATCCTATAATGTGCATACACTTTTCAAAGAAGCCAAAATTATTTAGCAATGATCATACACCTGTTAAGTAGAGACCCAAACAGAAGTTAAGCCTTTATGATCAATAGTTTAAGGTTCAACCCTGTTCATTGATTGGCCACTGGCTGTCTCTCCCTCTTGCCACACACCTGTGTTGAGAACATTACTTAATAATAGGAGGAAAGCTGAGAATAGTCATGGAACATGATGACCACAAATGATAAATTTGTTATTTTCTCTACATGAGCAATGAGTGGACCAAATATAATATCTGAAAAGTATGCAAAAACAGACTGGAAAAGGCCTTGAATGTCAGGGTAGAAAAGTCCAAACTTTATTTGTGAGATAAAGAGCAGCCTGTGAAGGTTTCAGAATAGAGAAATGGTATTTATAAAACGGAACTTTTGAATGCAGAATGGGAGGTTAGTGTATCAAAGGGATATGGAGGGATATCCACTAAGGGACATACTGCTATTTGATTATGTGGTTGTCAAATCACGTCCTTCCTGCACATAGTGTTAAGATGATAAAAAGAGGAGAGTCCAGAACCAGAGGAAAGTGATCCCTACTCAAGTTCCATCACTACCTACCTACCTACCTAAGGTTGTTGTATGTCCTCTTTTTTTTTTAAAAAAAGATTTATTTATTTATTTGAGAGAGACAGAGAGACAACACCAGTGGGGGTAGGGGCAGAGGGAGAGGGAGATAAGCAGACTCCCCGCTGAGCAGGGAGCTGATACGGAGCTTGATCCCAGGACCCTGGGATCATGACCTGAGCTGAAACCAAGAGTTGGTCGCTTAACCAACTAAGCCACCCAGATGCCCCTTTCTGAGTCTTTCTAACCACTCAAACAAATGGCTTGTGTTAAATAACCTCCAAGTTTCTAATTCTAGCACTGAGGAAAGTGCTAAGCACATGGTAAGCACTAAACACATACTTACTTGTTAAACGAATTAGTAAGTACATGGAATCTATAACTCTATTTTTCATGTTTCAATTATAGTTCCTTGTAGAAACCTTGACATTTCAGAAGAGTATGAAGAAGGAAACAAAGATCACACATAACCCCACCATCCTGAGAGCTATGATTAATATTCTTATATACCTCCCTCTTCCACTTCTTTCTTTTCCAATTTTATTTCTTCCACTTTATTTCTTTTACTCTACCTTAGTAAACATGTTGGTTACGAATGGGGAAGGGACTGACTGATTAATATATTCCCTTTATGAGACATTTGGAAACTCCAAAAGAAAAAAATAAATCTTTAGAATCTGTGTGTGTAATTTCATATTCTACTTTTTAAAAACTGTCTTAGTAAAAACATTTTCTCATATCACTAAAAATTCTTCAGATGTATGGTTTCTAATATCAGCAAAATAGACAATGATATGGATTTTCTTTTTTTAATTTATTTTTATTTTTTTAAAGATTTTTATATATTTGAGAGAGAGAGAATAAACGCGGGGAGGAGCAGAGAAGCAGACTCTCTACAGAGCAGGGAGCCCAATGCAGGATTCAATCCCAGGACCCTGGGATCATGATCTGAACTGAAGGCAGACGCTTAATCGACTGAGCCACCCAGGTGCCCTGGATTTTCTCTTTTTAAGTGAACCAGTACCTTGTTTCGTGCCCATCGATCACATGCAATGATTCGTTGAGCATACACTGTGTGCTGTACTTGACTACTACTATCTAACTCAGGGCTTTTCCCCCAGTTTTATTTTCCCAGAATTTAGTGCTCATCTTTTCACCCTGGGAAGACATCCTGGACTTCTACAATGTCAGCCGAATTATATAGTCCCTCCTCTGTGTTCCCATCTCACTGTATCATTCCATCACTGCAACTTTTACTTGACATCATAATTGGTTATCTATTTCCTTCTGTTAATTATGGGCTCCCAAAGGGCAGAGACGTTTGCTCATCCTTGTGTGCTTATGGCCTAGGACAGGGCCTGGAACTAAAGAGGGTTTTGTTTGTTTATTTATTTTTAAAGTGTCCTTTTTTAAAAATTAATTTTATTTATTTATTTGACAGAGAGAGAGAGAGAAAGAAAGAGAGAGGGAAAGAGAGAGAGAGCACAAGCAGGCAGAGCGGCAGGCAGAGGGAGAGGGAGAAGCCGGCTTCCCTGGGATCATGACCTGACCTGAAGGCAGCCGCTTAACCCACTAGCCACCCAGGAGCCCCCATTTTTTGTTTTGTTTAAATCTCAATTTTATTTTATTTTTTTTTAAGATTTTATTTATCTGACAGAAAGAGAGACAGCAAGAGCAGGAACACAGGCAAGGGGAGTGGGAGAGGGAGAAGCAGGCTTCCCGCGGAGCAGGGAGCCTGATGCGGGGCTCGATCCCAGGACTCTGGGATCATGCCCTGAGCCAAAGGCAGACACTTAACAAATGAGCCACCCAGGCACCCCTAAATCTCAATTTTAAAATGAGTCCTGAGTATAAATAGCCAACTGTCAGAAATTTTCACCTTTCAGGATTTCCCAACATTTCAACTCACCATATCTACAACTATTAAAACTCATCTCCTCCTACAAGAAAACAAACAAATTGAAACAAAAAACCTCCCTACTCCTTCTATGAGAGTATTTCCCTTTGGTTTTTTTTTTTTTTAAGATTTTATTTATTTATTTGACAGAGAAAGACACAGCGAGAGAGGGAACACAAACGGGGAGCGGGAGAGGGAGAAGCAGACTCCCTGCCGAGCAGGGAGCCCGATGCGGGACTCGATCCCGGGACTCCAGGATCATGACCTGAGCCGAAGGCAGTGGCTTAACCAACTGAGCCACCCAGGCGCCCTCCCTTTGTTATTGGTACCTTATTATCTTGGTCAAGCTTTAAACCTTGAAATTATTTTGACTATACTTGGTTGCTTCTTTTTTCCAGTAACAACTTAATCATTCCACCAATATATACCGAGTGTTATTTTACGCCATGCTTTGTTCTGGGCGCTAGGTCTCTAATAGCAAATGGGACACACATGGTTCTTACCTTTTGGAGCTTACGTTCTAGTGGAAGGAGACAACTAATAAACAAAGAAGTAAAGAAAAATATCAGATAATAATTGCTTCATGGAAAATTAGAACAAAACGGTAAGTAGAGAGTAGCTACTTTAGGCTAATCGTCAGAAAAGGCCTCCCTTTAGGATATTTCTCCTGTCTTATCCCTTTCTTTCTCTTCCTGCCAACAGGCCCTCCTCACCTCATGCCTGCATTAGCATAACAGCTTAATGGATGGGCTTCCAGGCTCCAGAATTAACTCCATATCCTACCACTAAATCTTCTATTTGATTGTTGTGGGAAAGACGGGATAAGATCCGTGGAAAATTGTGATTTTCTCCTTTGTTAAGCCCACAGATAATAGCCTAAATTACAGAACTCAGGTCCAATTTTTATTCACCAAACAAAAAGCTTA
Source organism: Mirounga angustirostris (assembly GCF_029215605.1). NCBI lineage: Eukaryota > Metazoa > Chordata > Mammalia > Carnivora > Phocidae > Mirounga > Mirounga angustirostris. The sequence goes on along the minus strand of NW_026991712.1, from coordinate 53,126,484 downwards.
ATTACTCATTAAGTTAATAAGGGATTAAAACTGGAGAGATCTCTTTGAATTTCGGCCCAGAGACCTATCTGATTAGTGCTTAGGGAAAAGGGATTCAGAATTACACCCTGGAGGGAGCAAGGACTGAGTCCTTTTTCTTTAACCACTGAGACTAGACAGAAAAGAACATTCATGGAGCTCTAACTAGGTGCTATGAACTGCACTGTTTTATTATCCTTCTATTACTTAAACCTCATGATAACCCTCTAATATAGACATAACTAATTAACTTGCCTTAAATCCCCACAATTAGTAAGTGGTAGGTAGTACAGTGACTAGCACTCAAGTTTGGGTAGAAACCTTAACCTTTACAAATTGTCTGGTTATAAACGGTATCCTGAGAAACATAAACAAGAACTACAAATCAGTTGAAAGAAAGTGGTACCTAGAACAATTATTTATAGAATAAATGAGTAAACAAATGAGAAAGGAAAATTTACACCTAAAGTAGTCATTTAGGGAAATGGGCAGGGTAAGGAATTAACCACCTCTAAAGATACTTGTTTATTCATTAATGCAACAAATAGTCAGATGCTGGGGGCTACTGGGGACATTGGCACTGGGGACATTGTTCCTGTTCTCTTGAAACTTATGAGATAATGGGGCAGTAGATATTAATATATATGTGCTTTGAAAGAAAAGCACAGCTACATTGAAAGTTGGGGATCTGAGCTACTCTGGAGGGTCCTTAGCAACTGACACTTAAGTTAGAACCTGAAAAGTAAAGAGGAGTTTGTCCGGCAAGTAAGTAGGCATTGAGCACTCAAGACAGAGTGAACATTACATTCAACATTACACCATTACATCTTAAGGCAGAAAGCAGCATGGTATTTGAAAACTGGAAAGGAACCACTATGGATGAAACATGGAAAAGAGTGGGGAGGTGGAGTGAGGGAAATCCTGCAGGGACTTAAAGATTTGGGGTTTTATCCTAAGAGCAATGAGTAGACATTAAAGGGTTTTAAACCACAGAAGGACAACACCAGATCTGTATTTTAAAGAGATCACTATGTCTGCTTGGTGAAAAACAAACTGGAGGGAAATCAGTTTGAATGCAGAAAGACAAGTAGGGGCAGGGGGGTGAAGGGAGGGGTCATTACAACAGCACAGGTTGATACTTGGCAATATATCTCATTGGGTAGGGAGAATGGGATGGATTCAAGAAGCATTTAGGAGATAGAATAGATAGGATTTGATGACTGATTGCACTAACATATGAGAGATAGGAAGGTTTCTGGAATGGCCATATTTCCAAAGTGAGTAAGAAGGTGGTATTAATTAGTGGCATTGAGACCCCAGATGGAAGGAGAATTGTGTGGGGAGTGAATACCACAAATTCAATTTGCAGAAGTAGGCAGTTGAAGCTGAGGTTTGGGGTGGGCTGTATAAGCCTACTGTGATAAAGGAAGGTTTGAAACTCATTGGCTGAAAACAGTGATGTCTGTGAATTTTTTCTTTTTTGGAGGGGACCCTAAAGCTACGGGACCCTGTCCCTCCCAGGGAGAGTGGGGTGGGGGCCAGATTGTTTCTAGTTGCAGGTCCCTGATCTAACTTTTTTTGTTTTTACATGCCTATGAGTAAAAATAAATTTTTAGTAAGTAGCCCCATAAACTATAATCATAAAATATTGCTAATATCTACATTAATTGATTGCATAAATAAAATAAATAGAGATAAAAATGGTCTCAATTTCTTCATATACCCCAATAAATCATGATACTCTGGAAGTTAACTGGCTCTAGAGAATTTTGAAAAACAAAGTACTATTATTTCAGACATTCAACTCCTGAAAGAACCGAAGCCATCTTAAATCTTTTAATTTAAATGAAATTGTAGATCACGACATGCAGTGAAGTTCAAATATTAAGCTTTGAAATTTGTCTTTGAACTTATCCTATCAATAAATAACCTTTGGGCACCCCCCTCCCCCTAATGACAGTAAACCATTATTCATCCTGATTACCAAGTGCTTTGGCAGCCCCTCAAATTTTGCACCTGAAGTAAGTGCTCCACTCATTTCAACCTAATTCTGGCCCTGCTCTGCCTGCCCCTGTGAACTTCACTTTATGTGAGACCCGGAGCTATCTCCATGCTCAGGAAAATTTTCTGCTAGTGCAGTCAGATGCACTCCTAAATCATACCCTTCCTGAAATATAAGATGTGTGAAGTTGAAGTACAGGCCATCTGATCTTCACCGCTATCTCCTCCAGTTTCTTTTTTTTTTTTTTTAAGATTTTATTTATTTGACAGAGAGAATGAGAGAGAGAGCACATGAGAGGGGGGAGGGTCAGAGGGAGAAGCAGACTCCCCGCCGAGCAGGGAGCCCGATGAGGGACTGGATCCAGGGACTCCAGGATCATGACCTGTGCCGAAGGCAGTCATTTAACCAACTGAGCCACCCAGGCGCCCTCTCCTCCAGTTTCTACCAGAGTACCCAGCACTAGAAAACCCTCAACAAACATTTGTTGAAGGACACATTTAAAAATAGATGACAGATAGATAGATAAACATATATATAGATAACATTTTAGAGCAGTCAAGTTAACCTTCTTAAGATTAACACTCACTCACTCAAACTAGATAACAAAGGAAGTTCTCAGCTAAACATCAAATACCTTACCCAAAGTGAGAGGCTACTATCCTGGAGCCCAAGTAGCAACTCCAGAAAAGTAACCAATCAAAGACAGGCTGCTCCCAGCCCACACACAACAAACTTCAAATTTATAGGATATTAGAGCGAAAGTGTATGTTTATCTATTAGCTGGCATTGTTTTAGCTGCAAGAGACAGAGACACACATTTGAACCTGTTTGAGCAAAAAGGGGAACTGATTAGGGGGATTCTGGAGTGTTTTATGGGACCTAAAGAGAGTAACATGGGCTTGGGGAATTGGACGCAGGGACTTGAATCACATCAGTTCCCACTGTCTCAAGTCTCTGTGCCTTTATACACCTACTTCCTTCCTTTCTTTTATATTAATTACTTTAATTTTCATCACCTTTGAAGTAGATACAAGTAACATTTCCATTTGATGGATAAGGATGATAATCCTAAGTAAATTGTTCAGGGTCATAAGCTTAAGTGGCACATAAAGGATTCAAACCTAAGCAGTCAATTGCCAGAGTCCATTAACTTATTATTGTGGAGTAGTTTAAAGATACACAAAAGTGGAAAGACCAGCACAATTAATCCCATGCACGGACTAATCTAGCTATGACAATCTAGGACACACACACACACACACACACACACGGCTATAACAATCATCAACTTATGCTCACTTTGGTTTCATATATACCCCTGCCAATAACTCCCATGGGCATTGGATTATTTTGAAGCAAATCCTGTAATTTAATTTCATCCATAATTATTTTAGTGCATATCTCTGAAAGAGAATTTTTAATATAACAGCAACATCAATATTAGACTTAACAATTAGCAACACTTTTTTTTTTTCTTTTAAAGATTTTATTTATTTATTTGACAGAGAGAGACACAGCGAGAGAGTGAACACAGAAGGGGGAGTGTGAGAGGGAGAAGCAGGCTTCCTGCCGAGCAAGGAGCCCGATGTGGGGCTGGATCCCAGGACCCTGGCATCATGACCTGAGCTGAAGGCAGACAGTTAACTACTGAGCCACCCAGGCGCCCCTAGCAACACTTTCTTAACATCATAAATATCCAGTCAATGTTAACATTTCTAGTTGTTTCGTAACTTTTTTTTTCTATAGGTGATTAGTTTGCATTGGGATCAAAATGGTACCCAAACATTACATTTGACTGCCATATCTCTTAAGTCTCTCTCTTTTTTAAGAGCCTACACTTTATTAGATTAGATAAGACCTAAATAGTTATATTTGAGGTAGAAATTGACATATGGCATAAGACATAGAGAACTAAAGTAAGATAGGAATTCAGAAATAACTTGGTGAAAATCACCACGAATAATCTTATTTTTCTAAAAAAATATAGTGGGATAGTACATGATACCTATTACATCCTTGTAAATGACAAAGGATTCTCATACTTCTAAGCACTCAAATGCTTTCCTGTATCTAAGAGATCTAATGCTCAAATATACACAAAAGATGAAAATACATTTATACCTAACTAGTTTACAAATTCCTAAAAACTTGATTATGATAAATTTTAAACATGTGACAGTTGACATATTACCCTTGATAAGCTTCAACAATAATCATGACTAATCTTGTTTCATATATAGCCGCACTCATTTATCCTCTCCCATATTATTTTGAAGCAATTCCAGACATGGTATCATTTGATCTATAAATATGTTAGTATTTATCTCTAAAAAATAAGGATTTTTAAAAAATATGATAAAAATGCCATTATTACACCTAAACTATTAACAACGAAACCTACATATCATCAACTATCCAGTCAGTGTTCAAATTTCCAGTTGTCCCATAAATTTCATAATAGGGCTTTTTTTTTTAAAAGATTTTATTTATTTACTTGACAGAAAGAGACACAGCGAGAGAGGGAACACAGGCAGGGGGAGTGGGAGAGGGAGAAGCAGACTCCCTGCTGAGCACGGAGCCCAATGTGGGGCTCGATCGCAGAACCCGGGGATCATGACCTGAGCTGAAGGCAGATGCTTAACCATCTGAGCCACCCAGGTGCCCCCAGTTGATAGTTTCTTAAGTCTCTTTTACTGTATAGGTTCTCTCTCCATTTCTCTTTTCCTCCCTTGTAATGTACACATTTGTTGAAGAAACTGGATCCTATAGTATATCCTACATCCTGACTTTGCTGACTATAGCCCTATGATGTCATGTAACATGTACTTCTGCCTTCTGTATTTCCTATTAACCAAGTAATTATCTTAAAGGATTGATCTTGTACAGGGTTGGTTCTTTTTTTTTTTTTTTTAAGATTTTATTTATTTATCTGAGACAGAGAGAATGAGAGCGACAGAGAGCACATGAGAGGGGGGAGGGTCAGAGGGAGAAGCAGACTCCCCGTTGAGCAGGGAGCCCGATGCGGGACTCGATCCGGGGACTCCAGGATCATGACCTGAGCCGAAGGCAGTCGCTTAACCAACTGAGCCACCCAGCCGCCCAGGGTTGGTTCTTTAAAAAGACTACTTCATTGGTGGTGTTATATACTTCCATCAGGAGTCACATAATAACTGGTTATCTATCTACCTGATATGTTGGCAGTTAGTAATGATCACTGTCCACAGCAGCACTGCCCAAGATGAATATAATATGAGCTACATGTGTAATTTTAAATGTTCTAGTACCCCTATTTTTAAAAAGTGAAAATAATTTAATAATATATTTAACTCAATATATCCAAAATATTAACATTTCAACACTTACTAAAATGATTGAGATATTTTATATTCTTATTTTCACACTAATTTTTCAAAGTCCTGTGTATTTTTTCCACTCATAGCTGGTAGGCATTAGAACCTGCTTGCACTGGCCCATGAAAGCTGACTATAAGCATCTCATCCCAACTCTACATTCAGGACATCCCACTGGTAGCTAAAAATGGGCTGTGGTGGTAGTATTTATACCACAGCAAATATCACAAAGCAGATTTTTTTTTCCCATCTCAGAGAGCCAGTTATTAAACATTTACCAGCATACCACTGCTTATAACACATATCACTTTGGACCAGCCCCATTTCAAGCTCTCAATAACCATGGATGGCTAGTGGATATTGTATTGCATAGCCCATTTATGGGGCCTGCAGTTGAGTGTAATCTGTTCTATCATTCCTTCTCTGTTTATGAGCTGGAATAGTTTATAGATTAAAATTTTCTTCATTAACTATTTAACTGTCTTAATGTATAGCAAATTTAAGGAAGGCAACATAAATCCTCAATTCTTTTCCTTTATTAACTAGTGTTCAAAATAATGAGTTGATTCCCTAGCAAAAGTACGCAATTAGTATTTTTTGGTAGTGTTATGAACTCATAGATTCTAACATATTTGATTGTTTCAATCCATTGCATTTCCTATTTTTATTGATGCCCATATTGTCCCACCTTTGGCCATGGGAAACTTCCTTAAGTTCAGAGCCCACATTTCAGACTACTAAGCTACCACTAACACCAGCCAGACTTTATGTCTCATAATTTCAACCATTATAAAGTGACTGACATTATTTTCTAGATCAAAAGTTTAAAAAGTCTGGGATTTATTGGTCCAGCTTGTTTCAAGTGCACACCACTCTGTCCAGCAGTGTCACATGGGAACCTGGCAGCTCTGTTAGGAATCAAGGGAGGGGCTATCTGAGAAGAACAATCGCTTGGTAGACAAAACAGTAGATGTCCACAATAACATATTTAAAAGATGACACAGAAAATTTTAAAGCACGTCATCCTTTCCATGTCATTGATTGGTTGCTTTGTTTACTCATTCAACACATATCTATTAAGAACCTTTGATAGACATGGAACTATTATTCTGACTGCAAAAGTTAATTTAAAAAAACATACACTTATGTGAAATTCTTGAATCCCTAAAGATTTTTTACTTTATCGAACTGAAAAGAGAATGAGTGTTAAAACACTGATACGCTTCAGAAAGTAGGCACAGGTCCTTTAGAAAGAAGCACAAAAGGCATAATTGCACATATTTCAGAAGACAGAGAGCATCTTGTTTGTTTCATATGAGTTCACGGAAGAGGCACTTTTGACTCAAATTGTCCCTTAGACATGAAAACTAAATTTTATATTAAATGATCTCATTTTAAATTTATCTATGGTAAAAATTAATTGGGATGATAAAGAGCTCTAACGGAGCAACTGTGGCCCCTGCAACTTCTTAGTATCTTCTCACTGAAATCTCTGAAGGCACTAATGTTCATCCAACATCCCTACTAATCAACTGAAGACTGGGCAGATAGGTATTTTAGTCACGGTCATATGCTTGTGTAATTTTCTGTGAGCAAAATATGAAGAACGTATTTTCTAGTAAAAACAGAATGCACAATAACCAAAACATTCAAAGAATGAATTGTTAAAATTCACCAGGTACTCCAAAATAAGCAAAGAAGTATTTTCATGATTTCCTTTTTCAAAACAAAAATATCAGTAAAGATTTCAAAACTGAAACTAAACTGACCTTAAAATTGCAGTTGTCTCTAAAAAAAATTACAGTTGTCTTGTAATATTTAATGTTTTTCAATAAACCTGTTGCACAAGTACATCTGTAGACAATTTAACAAACACACACAACCATAAAACATGCTGTCAGGGAAAATAATTAACCTGGGGAATAAACAGGGAAAGTTAACCAGGCAAGGGAAGGCCTGGATTCCAAGACCCCCATAAACAAGAAATTGTTCATAAAATCAAATAAAATTGTTCATTTTATTTTAGAATCTTGGTTCTTTTTGCGGGGGGAGGGGGGCCTAGGAGATAATGTAGGGAAAATAAAAATATTACGACTGTATTTAAAATTTTTTATTCAAAATGTAAATAGAATTATTGGGAGGAAAAAAATATATGCTTTTAGAACTCAAATGATGTATTTTATTGAAGCCTAGCAATGAAGGAAAGAAAAGGGCATAACCAGCCATTCTTTTTAATTTTGTAATACTGATGATTTTTTTTTAAGATTTTATTTATTTATTTATTTGAGCGAGAGAGAGAGAAACAACATGAGAGGGGAGAGGGTCAGAGGGAGAAGTAGGCTCCCCACTGAGCCAGGAGCCCAATGTGGGACTTGATCCCAGGGCTCCGGGATCATGACCTGAGCCGAAGGCAGTCGCTTAACCAACTGAGCCACCCAGGCGCCCAATACTGATGATTCTAATTGTCCTGTGCTTTGACTAGCAGTAATGCATGTGTATTCAAATAAAATTTCTTAGGCTTTCTCAAAAAAAATTTAATTAATTAATTAAAAAAACACTAATACATTTTTGCAGACTTCCCTTGTAAGAGGGGCTTGTACTTCACCAGGAAAATGGGGGTTTTTTGGTTTAAATACTTTCATTTAGAAGTGTGTTATTTAATAGTTCTGATTTGGTTAGCAACCTTTAAATATATTACTTAGTCATTTATGATAATTTGGCATTAAAGATGAATAATTATTCAAATTTGCTATATTCATTTGAATTATAGGTTTCAGTGATTTCTAGGGGATTTAAAAGTACAAACAAGAGTTATTAGCCTTGCTTAGTCACTTTATTTTATATTCTCCATGTCAATATAATCTGTTGCAAATTCAAGTTGATGATATACTGCTTCTAATTGTGTTCTACTGCATGCACTAATAATGATACACTGTCATTTTTTCAATCAGCATCTGTAGAAAGATTGCCAGTGTAAGACACTATGTTAGTCTGTTATGGATACAAAAGTAAATATGACATGATGTTCCTTTAGGGAATTCATAGTGTGGTGGTACAGACAAATCCATACCTAGGCATGTTAATATAATGTGGTAAGGGCAAAGATAGGTAGGGGTCCTGGATATTAACAAAGGCACAAAGGTGTGTGTGTGTGTGTGTGTGTGTGTGTGTGTGTGTGTGCAGGTAGGTAGGTAGAAAACACTTTCTAGGAAGAGATGATAACTGAGGTAGGCTTCATTAAATAATAATTAGTAATTAATCAGATGATGAGAAAGAGGGTAGAAAGGAAGGTGTTCCAGATAGAAATAGCACGACTGTTAGAGAGCAAAGTGAAAGATAAGAAGTGGAGGGAAATGATAAGAGATTAAAACAGAAAGTCAGATGGAGGCCAGATCGTAGAATTATTGAATTCCATGTTAAGGAGCTTGAACTTTATCTCATAAGCAATGATGATTCACTGAAATGTTTAAATAGGGAGACAAAAGGGTAAGATAATGACAGGGCAAGACCAGAGACTAGAAGACTAGCTAAGAGGATATAGTATTCAGGATGAAAGAAGATGAGAGCCTAAAGTAGGACAGTGATAGGAGATGTGGGGAGTAGGAAAAGGATTCAAGAACTAATTAGAAGATAAAATGTGTAAGAGCCAGTGATTGATTGAATGTGGGACATACAGAAAATGGAAGAGTCAAAGACAGTTATGAAGCATAGCACCATACCAAGTACAATAGAGAATACAGGAGAAGGAGTAGTCTTCAGAGGAATTGATGACTTCAGTAATTTTAGATTTGTTGAGTCTGAGGTGTAACTGAAACACTGATGTAGCAGCCAATCAGCAACTCTGCAGAAAGTTTTGAGGTACAGCTGTAGACTTGATGCCATTACCAAGTGATAGTTAAAATCATGTCAACAGGTCAAGCAACTCAGAAAGACTGTAGAGAATTTTTCCCTCTCAATGCACTGTGAAGTTATACTTTTAGAGTGCTTATCTCCAAGATTAACTGTAGACTTTAGCTCCAATACCTACCATGACTGGATCAATCTACTTGATTCATCATTAATTTATGTATCTTTGAGGTTGTCTTCTGAGTCTAGACACGGAGGCTCATGTTAAGTGACGAAGCACAGAACAGCAACAAAGACAAGCAAACAAAATATCTAAAATTAAATGTATTGACAGTTCTTCAGGACTATTTCTTACATTCCAGGGGCTTAACGATACCCTCCAACATACTAATTCTTCAGTTTATTCTTAGTTCAGTTTTTTTTTTTTTTTTATCAAACTCTGTCTGGCAAAGATATTACTAAATTTTTAGTGATTCAATTCTTTGTCTATTAATACATCATTTGACAACATGCTATCAAAGTAACAATTAGCAATAGTACCATAAGATTTCTTTTTTTTTTTTTTTAAAGATTTTATTTATTTATTTGAGAGAGAGAGACAGCTAGAGAGGGAACACAAGCAGGGGGAGTGGGAGAGGGAGAAGCAGGCTTCCTGCCAGGCAGGGAGCCCGATGCGGGACTCGATCCCAGGACCCTGGGATCATGACCTGAGCCGAAGGCAGACACTGAACGACTGAGCCATCCAGGCGCCCCAGTACCATAAGATTTCTTGTGGAACTTTTAAAGTAGTAGCTGAGTTCTTTGATTAGTTAAAAAAAACTATTACTTTTGTTGACTTTTAAGTTAAATCAAAACTATTTTCTGAGCAGCTTCAAGGAAAGAACCATGAGTAAAACTCTTATAATGACATTTCAGAATCATGTGTGGCAACCATGCAGATTAGCACTGACACAATGTCCAAGAGCTACTAAAGATAGACCTTATGCAATTGGGCAAAATGAGTGGGTGGATAATTTTTTTTTTTAAGTAGGGCCATGACCTCTGAGATCTTCTGTTGTTTTCACTATGATCTATAAACTGAACAAAGTGCTATTTTCTTTCTCATAGGAGTAGTCCTTTACTTGTATGGGACCAAGGCAGTGTATAGGAATGAAGGCATAACTCCTGTTTTTTCTTAACAGCAAATATGGACTACCTATGCCTCCTCTCCTATGTCCAATGTCCAACCAAGGTAAACAATTGCTATGGCAATTCAGAGTTCTAATTTTTGACAATTCTAATTTGCCACAATATTTTTTGATGATCTAGGACTCTGCTGCGGAATCCTTCTAATCACATTGCTCAGCAATAATTAAATTGCTACCAATCAACTGAAGCTGACAAGCAAGATGGAACTTAACTGCCATTGCTGGTCAAGACCTTCCTTTTCCACACTTGATTTAAGGCAGGCATCAAATGTAATTTTCCTTGAGATAAAAAAGTGAACTGAGAATATAAAGATAACCAGAACTATGTTCCTCCTTTAAGGAGCTCACAGTGGAGTATGGGGGACAGATATGTGGAATAAGCGAGGTTCCTTCACATTCACACTTTAATCTGATTCTACAATTTAAACAAGAAAGGGGAGGGGCACCCGGGTGGCTCAGTTGGTTGGGCATCTGCCTTCGGCTCGGGTCGTGATCCGGGGGTCCTGGGATGGAGCCCCGCATCGGCTCCCTACTCTGTGGGGAGTCTGCTTCTCCCTCTGCCTGACGCTCTCCCCTGCTTGTGCTCGCTCTCTAATAAATAAATAAGATCTTTAAAAAAAAAATAAACAAGAAAGGGGAGATGGGAAAGAACACATGCTTAATCTATGTCATCTTATGCAAGTACATGGGAGTACAAAGCTTCTACCTCCTACCCAAACTGAGACCAGGGCAGATAAACGTATTTCACTCAAAATGCAGGTATTTGGGCACCTGGGTGGCTCAGTCGTTAAGCGTCTGCCTTCGGCTCAGGTCATGACCCCAGGGTTCTGGGATCGAGCCCCGCATCGGGCTCTCTGCTCAGCAGGAAGCCTGCTTCTCCCTCTCCCACTCCCCCTGCTTGTGTTCCCTCTCTCGCTGTGTCTCTCTCTGTCAAATAAATAAATAAAAATCTTAAAAAAAAAAATGCAGGTATTTGACTCTGCTTTTTCAGCTGTAAATTTTATGAAGTCTAAATACAGATAAATATTTCCAATGGGGGGGGAAACGTATTTCATTCAGTCACCGTATTGAGAATGATCTCTTCAAAATGTCACAATTAACAGAGATTTAATGTTAACAATAAATACAAAAATTTAGCCCGTTAGGCATAAAGAGCCAAAATAACTGGTTTACTAGAGATCCTGTATTGGACATGGAGCAAATCCGAGCATAGCACTGGGATGCAAGAAGTTACCATATAAAAAATTTAAGAAAATTCTTCCATGATCCTCAAAGTGAATCTCAAAAGTCCATCGTCCAGCAACGGACTCCACAGTTAAAGAGGGATGTGGAGAAAGTGGAAGGGATTCAACAGAGAGTCACAGAGATGATTAAAGGGTTGGGAAAATGGGAGCTAGAAATTATTTAGCCTAAGTTAGAGAAGACTACCAGGTTTCTTAATAACAGTATTCAAGCATAGGAAGGGTTGTTATATACAAGATGATGAACAGTTGCTTTCTATCTCAACTGGAGAGTGGATAGAAGAAATAGACTTTGGGCGCCTGGGTGGCTCAGTTGGTTAAGCGACTGCCTTCGGCTCAGGTCATGATCCTGGAGTCCCAGGATTGAGTCCCGCATCGGGCTCCCTGCTCGGCAGGGAGTCTGCTTCTCCCTCTGACCCTCCTCCCTCTCATGCTCTCTGTCTCTCATTCTCTCTCTCTCTAATAAATAAATAAATCTTTAAAAAAAAAAAAAAGAAATAGACTTTGATTACGGCATGAAATATCTAAGTTAGACATAAGGAAGAACTTTTAAGAATGAGGATTATTGGATAAGAGACCTCAGGATCCTCTTTACACCTGTTCCTTAAATGATACTGTTTCACAGGGTCATTTTTAAATTCTTTCTCTTTTCAGTTTGTCCTTAATTTATTTCATTTACACTGATTTAAATTACGTATTATAACTGATAATCCCCAACCACATATATGTTTGGGGATATTTATATATAATATATATTATACTGTATAAATAGTACATGTACAGTATATAGTATTCTATGGTACACAGTATATACTATGGTATAGTATAGTGTGTATATAGTATATGTATAGTATATATACAGTATATAGTATATATACAGTATATAGTATATATACTATATAGTATATATACTATATAGTATATACAGTATATAGTATATACAGTATATATAGTATATATACAGTATATAGTATACTATAGTATAGTATAGTATATTTACAATATAGATGTCCAATCCAGACTATTCTCCAAATGCCTCCTGGACATCAAGCTTCTAATCTTTTCCTGTTCTACTGCAATAGCATCATAACTGATAACTCTGTCTCTCAGTCTTCAATTCCATTCTCTGGTCTATATGATGGTCTGAACCTTTCTATCTACAAGCAAGTCCAATCATTTCCCTGCTTACAATTTTCTGATAGATCCCATCATTTACTTGCTTTCCATCATGTGGGCCCTTAACCTATCCAATATCATCCCTTGTCATTCCCCAAATGTTATTAATTCCAAGATAATTTCACTCCTTTCATCCCACTGTGCTTTTACAGATCTGTGAGTCTTAGTACTCTTCACTCCTCCTAGAACACACCTTCCCCCTTCTTTCTGTGTTCAACTTCTACTCTTCAGTTCCAGAAATTTTTCATTGACCTTACCACAGTGGATTCGGGACCCTCAATAAATGCTGATGAATTTCCATGAAAACTTGCCTTGAATACTTTAATGTCATAGTTTGTATTAGTAAGAGCCTTTCCAGACTCCAGATTCAGTAATTGCTCATTTAGAAAACATCTAGGTAGCTTGCTGACAGAATCTAGAGATCAACCTTCAGAAGTGGTATATACCAGACTCTTGTGTTTATCACACTTGACTCCAGCTGCTGCTTATCTGACACTGCTTGCATCATTTCCTCAGACATTTCCATATCACTTTGCCACTACTGGACCCAGTGCCCTTTCTTCCATCTCTTGGCCTGGCACAATTATGGATACATACTTAGGCACTTTATGTGCATCCTCTCCAACTCATTTCTTACAACACTCCTGTGAGGCAGGATTAGTGTGCCCATTTTACAGGTGAAAAAGTCACCACCTATCCACAGATGACATATATGCATGTGCATGTGTATATACACATACATTTATGAGACATATAACCTATGAGCTGTAGCCTACTTAACGTGCTCACAAATATCTCAAAAGAAACTCAAAATGAAATTTCCAAACATGAATTCATAACTTTACCCCCAAACTTTGCTCTTCTGATGTTACCTGTTTTAGTGACTGCTCTCGGACACTTAAGAGTCCACACTTCGCTCTTTTTTAATCCCCATATCCAATCCCTCACCAACTTATATAAACTTTCCCTCCCAGATTATCTCTTAAATTTGTGCAGTTCTCTCCACCTCTACCATTATTAATCTAGTCCAAGTTCTCATCATCTCTTATAAACTTCTATGTCCTTTGGTCCTCATCTTATCTGTTATCTGCAGCCAAGATGATCTGAAAATCCAAATCTGTTCATGGTACTTCATGCTGTCCCTTCTTCCTACTGAATTCAAAAGTCCTTTAGCAGGTTCCCATTGCTCTTATCAAAAAGACAAACTTAAAACTGCTATTCAATGGATCACATCCACTTCTTCTCAAACCCACCTTTTCTCACATCCTGCTCCCTCCCCCTCAACTGCTCTGGCCACTGGTGCTTGCTTCCTATCATTCAAACCTGAGATGACCCATTCTTCTGCAGGCCTCTGCACAGGCTGGAAAGCCATCTCTCTTCTCGTCACCAAGTTAACTCTTCATCATCTTTCAGATGCCACTTTCCCAGAGAATTTTCAGGTTTCAAAATCACCCTCAAAAACCAAATCTTATCTTCCTATTATAAGCTCCAAAACCACGTTTTTCTCTTTCTTCTCTCTCTTCTTTACATTTCTTTTTGTGATTATTTGATTGTCACCCTCCTCCATGAGATTGTAAGCATCATGAGAGCAAGAACTGTCTATTCTTGCTATTTTATCTCTAGTGCTTATTTCTACTACCCGCATGTAGTATTTGAAGAATTGAATAAATTAATTTGTTGGCTTATGTTTGCCAGGCACTGAGCTAAATGCTTTACATATATAATTTCATTGAATTTTCACAACAGACTTAGAAGGTTACTACCTTTCTATTATTAGCTCCATTTTAGAAATGAGAAAACCAGGGTCTAGAGATACTCGGTAATTTTCCCAAGTCTGGAAAAATGAAAACTGAAGTCCTCTACAGTAAAACCATAAGCCCATCACTTGTGGATAGCTTTGCACATGTGTGTATTAACTAATGTGACATTGAGCACATGAGCAGGAAGAAGTCTCTGAATCACGAATTGACCATTTGTGTCTCTTGAGCAAACCTGAAAATCCTGAAATATTTAAGAGTCAACAACAGAATCCCACGGTTGTTAGGTCAGGTTACTTAAACAGAAGAAAAAAAGTAGGCTGGACCTGAATTGTACTTGTTCAGTGAGCCTAATGGTTCCACTGACCAGTGAGGCATAATACCTTTGCACAGTACAACACCGACTGTGACTGGCCTGGGGGAATAGATCTCAGAGCAGTCAAAAAACTTATCAAGCCAAAATGAATGAATTGATTCTCATTTCACCAAAAAGAAAACAACTTACCTCACTCATGTCGACTGTTCTTGTTCATGCAGAAGCCTCTGCTGAGCTCTTGTAAGTAGCGCAACGACTTTGAGCAGTTTATCCAAAGGTGCTTATGAATTTTTTTCCTTCTCCACCCACACTGTCTGGTCCACTCCTTTTGAAAACAGAGGCATGATGGCACAGCCACTCTTTATGGTTCTTGTCGCAGGAGTAATATCCCAAAGGTTGAGGCAAATTTTATGTTGGTTGATCACGAATATACTTGGAAGAGCTTCATCTTCATTTCTGGACGTTGCATTAAGGATTTTTAAATTATCATTATCATCTTTTACGAAATTATTTTCATCATGACTACTGAATTCTCAATAGACCTGAGAGGCTGTTGGGTATGTAATCTTTAGGTTATGATCGAGAAAGTCTTTAGAAATCCCACTAGCTTTTCAGGCAGGACTTTGAGAAGTAGAAACAATTCGTTGATCTCAATAATATTGTCTCAGATCTGCAACTCAGGCTGGAGCATCCCAAAACTGGGCTTGTTCACTATATTTAAAATATATTAGATTTTGGACACTATCTCAAACCAATTCAGAAGAGTTTGGCAATTCATTATTTTTTAGTAGAACATTTACCTGGCAGGGTAACCTACCTTGTTTATGTTTACTAAGAGAACTTCTTCCTAGTGGGTGAATCTACATAGGAAGCCAAATTAAAGATCAAATGGTTGAACGAGCATATAATTAGGAATTAGATGTTATTAAGAAGTGTCTGATTTACTCATTTCCCTGCTTAAAAAAGTCGTTCAGTCTTTCCATCACTTTCAGGATAAAAACCAAACTCTTTATTGAAGTTTCCCCATTCTTTCTTTACAAATCTCACCTCGAGCAGTCCGAGAGTCGAAACACACCAAACTTAAAATGGCCTTTTTTTTTTTTTTTTTTTTTAAGATTTTCTTTATTTGACAGAGAGAGACACAGTGAGAGAGGGAACACAAGCAGGGGGAGTAGGAAAGGGAGGAGCAGGCTTCCCGCTGAGCAGGGAGCCCCACCTGGAGCTCGATCCCAGGACCCTGGGACCATGACCTGAGCGGAAGGCAGACGTCCAACAACTGAGCCACCCAGGCACCCCAAAATGGCCTTACTTTTAGGATAAATATCCTTTTATTTTGGCCAAATTCCCATTTTCATCTATGTTCCCTAGCAATTCAACTTTTAAAACCAGCAATAGTCATTTTATCCTCCATGTTTCCACAGCAATTTTACATATCTCTATCAACACTTAACCATTATAATTATTAATTTACATATTCCTCTCCCTCACTGAAAGGTGAGTTTCTTGGGGATTGGGACAATCTTACCTATCTACTAAATCCTGATGTTCAGTACAGAGCAGAAACTCAAAAAAATGTCTTTAAAGTGCTTGTTGGCTATGTCCACTAAACTAGATAGTAAATTGGCTATCTCCATTCCTCAGTAATTTCAGAATATTCTGTCTTATAAAATAAACATTCCTCTTTACATTCTATTAGACCAGTGGTTCTCTCAGGGTTTTGAATTTTGTGAGTTAGTAAAAATAACTTCTTAAAAACATTTTAGGCAACAATGAAGAAAAGAACATTAAAAATAAAGCTACAGTCCATTAACATCATAATTTCAAAATATATCTTAAGTCTAAACCATGAGAAAGGATATAATTTAAAATAATAATCTTTTAAATTGAACAAATATAACTTTATGAAAATTTTTCTAGTTTTTTTTTTTCATTTCACTATCAACTGGTGAAAAATAGATCAGTGTCCTCCCCAAAATAATTCTGAAATACTATGTACCCTTTTATACATTTTTAAGGTAGCATCTGAGATATTTTCATTGTAAGTTCAAATTGTTGTAATGAATGTCATTTCTGGCATGTTATAAATATTGACAATACAAAATAAAATATCTTAGAAAATCCATCCAATGGAATCTATATACCATAATTATTTAATACCCACCATTATTCATTTAAAAATATATGAACAGTTGAAATATTTATATTATTCCTTTTTACTTCCATTCCACTTCCAGAGTTTTATAATATGACATTTATACTCAGAAGTCCATTATCAATTGAAATTTAATTTCAAAAATTTCTGGACCTTATATGTCCTAAAAATATCCTGAAATGAGCTACCATTATAATTACTAGTGCATATTTGGTCAAAGCAACATAAATATATTGATATTAAGCATGATATAAACATTTATTGAAAATACATTTCTTAATTAGCTAAGTTTCTTCAACTAATTAATGTGGTCAGAATTTGTTTGCTAGGCTGAGAAAGGGTTCATCATACATTTTATTCCTTTTTTTCTTCTTTTGAAGACGTGCTGAGACTATTTGTTCATGAAAAATTATGAATGATGGGAATAGAAGGAGTTTGTTTTAGCTACGTCACAAAATTCTTTAAACTCCTTCCAAGTTATGTGCAAAAAACCCTTAGTGATCTATTGTTGAAAATTATTTTTAATGATTAACTGACACTTTGGTTAAGTCCTTCTTCAGTTTCGTTGAAAGGAAAAGCTGAAAACCATCTGCAAAAGTATAGCTACCAAGTAATTAGGGACATTTTACTTCTGTCTCTGGTGCCCCTTTTCCATCCTGGGGCAATGTTAACACAGTTAAGATTAGGAGTGGGTGAAAGGTGTGCCTCTTTTTGGTGATGGGGAAAAAAGTAAGATTGGGCAAGGGGAGGCGGGTTCTTTAGCAGCTCAGTTTTGGAAAAACAGGGCTTATGGAAGTTGAAAACCTAACCACTAATTCTCTTAAAAACTATCTATGTGTTGCTCACACGTCTCTTAGAAATTCCTGGTATACCTCCAGAGCTGAGTATACCCCAGTTTGAAGAGCACTGGGCTAGACCTGAAAGTATACAAATTCCATTAGCTTTAGTTTCAAAGTGTGATATTTTCTTTTTTAAGATTTTATTTATTTATTTGAGAGAGCACAAGCAGGGGGAGGGGCAGAAGGAGAGGGAGAAGCAGACTCCCCACTGAGCAGGGAGCCTGACGCTGGGGCTTGATCCCAGAACTCTGGGATCATGACCTGAGCAGAAGGCAGCCGCTTAACCAACTGAGCCACCCAGGCTCCCCCAAAGTGTGGTATTTTCTGACTTTAACATTAACTCCAGATTCTGGGGGCAGTTAACTTATTCGGAATTTAAGCCCCCTATGAAATTATTGCATGAAGTTGTGTAGAAAGCCTGGGTGGCTCAGTCCTTGAGCTCCTGCCTTGGCTCAGACCCTGGGATCGAGCCCTGCATCGGGCTCCCTGCTCCGTGGGAAGCCTGCTTCTCCCTCTCCCACCCCCCTGCTTGTGTTCCCTCTCTCTCTGTGTCTCTCTCTGTCAAATAAATAAAATAAATTCTTAAAAAAAAAAAAAAAAAGAAGGCCCTGCTTTAGGACATTTCTTCATAGCACTATACCTTTATGGCCCTGACATCTTTCTCCCTTCCCTGTTTTCTCACATGGTCCTTCTGAAGGTAACTGGTTTGCATTTGTAAACTTAGGAAAGAGGATTAGCATGAACTTTGTGGCTACTGATCAGAGCCTAGTTAATCAACCTATCAGGAAAATCAATTTGTGAACTAAACAGTATCTGTAAACTAAATATTTGAGATGCATCTCCTATAAAAATTGATAATGTATATGTGGTTTTAGTAACTGAGTCTTTTTTTTTTTTTTTAAGATTATTTATTTATTTGACAGAGAGATAGAGCGAGAGCACAAGTAGGCAGAGAGGCAGGCAGAGGGAGAGGGAGAAGCAGGCTCCCTGCTGAGCAGGGAGCCAGATATGGGGCCCAATCCCACCTGGGATCATGACCTGAGCCAAAGGCAGGCGCTTAACCCACTGAGCCACTCAGGCATTCCAGTAACTGAGTTTTCAATAAAAATAAATATTAAACCTCTACCCCTACTTCATTGTTCTCATTCTTTACAGCCAATATAAAAAATTCATATTGTAAAAATAATTTATTTTTGTACAACTCACATATACGAAGAAGTCATTTTATTTTTTACTTCATCTTTCTCAGAGAATAGTGAGCTAACTCCTATTTGTGAGTAATTAAAACGCAGAGATAAAAAAAAAAAATAAAAAAAAAAATAAAAAAATAAAAAAAAATAAAAAAAATAAAATAAAATAAAAAAAAAAACGCAGAGAAACCGCAACCACAAAATGGTTAGCTATCATTAAATTCTGAATTTTCAAATATTTTTTAAATGCTACTCACCTAATTTTTAATTTTTTTTAAATTTTAAGTAGGCTCCACACTCAACATGGGGCTTGAACTCACAACCCTGATATCAAGAGTCACATACTCTACTGAATAAGCCAGTCAAAGCAACCCTGAATTTTCAAATATTTTTAATTAAAACCATAACTTCACAGGGACGCCTGGGTGGCTCAGTTGGTCAAGCGTCTGCCTTCAGCTCAGGTCATGATCCCAGGGGCCTGGGATCGAGTCCCGCATTGGGATCCTTGCTCAGCAGGGAGCCTGCTTCTCCCTCTGCCTGCTGGAGGCTCCCCGTTTGTGCCCTCTGACAAATAAATAAATAAAATCTTTAAAAATAAATAAATAAAACCATAACTTCACAGTTAAGAAACATTTCATTTGTGTGTATTTTTAATGACGTAGTATAGAAGTTGTAATTGGAATTATTTTTATTCACTAGCTTTAGTTCTTAAAAACTTCAAAACAATCTTCCTACAACTGTACACTTTATAGAAATGCCTTACATTGTATAACATGCAAATATTATCAATAGTTAACACCTGTGGTATTTCTGCTCTACTAGTTTATTCTGCTCTGATCAATTTATTCTGATCTATGTTTTAGTCTTTTGTTGACGTCCAAGATTGTGTATACCTAGTGTTTGCAAATTTGTGCATTCATATATTGATTCATTTGACCAATCCTTACTGATTGTCTGTGATGTCACAGTCACTGTTTCTAGATGATGGAAATACAATATTGAGCAAAGCCAGAAATACTCCTTGCCCTCATGGAGTTTTGGTTTATTGAGGGAGCATGCAATAATCAAATAATTACACATGTTTAAAAACTGCAATTATGACAAGTACTGTGAAGGAGAACTAAAAAATGCTAGGAAAATCTGCAACAGGATATTTGAATATTGGTGGGTGTGGGTGGTTAGGAAAAGCTGCCCTGAGGAAGTGATCTAAGGATGACTGTGAATTAATTAGGAGAAAGGAGGGAAAAACATTTCTGACTGGAAACTGCCTGCACAAAGGCCAGGCAGGTAGGTATCAAAGGAAACATGAAGGAAAGAAAAAGGCTAGCTTCAGGACGAGTGTCAGCAGCAGGGGGAACCAGGCATGAGATGGAGCTAGAGTATGAAAGTCAGCCAGACCTTGCTGGACTCTACAGGCCAGTGTTTAGAAAGTGTTTTGATATGTAGACCAACAGAAAATAATTGAGACCTTTGTAGGGTTTTAAGCATGAGTGTGGGTGGGGTGATAGGATCAGATCTGCATTCTGAAAAGATTACTGGCTTCCCTGTAGGAATGGATTAGAGGGCAGGGCGAGAATGTATGGTGTACTGAGATAGATGCTTCTCTGAACATTTGCATGTAAACTTGAGACTTTGAAACTTCAGGTTTTAAAGAGATTGGGATTTTCTAAGAAAAGAAACACTGGTTTTTGTCTTTTAAATCTTTTATGTTTATTTTTTAGGGGCAAGGCAAAATGGGTTCACAGTGTGTGGAGAAAAAGAAGAATGAGTAGTACTCCTTCCCAGAAGTCCTGGGAAAAAGCACGTCATTGATTATCAAAGTTAACTTTTTCTCCCAAAATGAAAATAGCTTTATTGATTTTTTGGGATTCTATACCCAATATAAATTATATTCTCAATACACAGCAGTACAGAAAATGTGTCAAGAAATTTTTTTCAAAACTGAAATTCAACTACTGAGAGAATTATCGTCCCCATTCTGTGACTATCCTTTTAAACTACTTTCCATGCTAGTATTCACATATGAAGTTATGTATATATTCTAGGGACCATTGCTATCAATAAACATTAATGGTTGAATTGATTATTCCTATTATATATGTTAATTATTGCTTTTTTTAACTCAACACTAAGCCCTGGACTCATAAAATGCCACATCAACCTTTTTAATGGTTGGTCAATAATTCATTATAAGCATGTACCATAATGTATGTAAATAACCCCATACTGATGAAAGCTCAAGTTTTTTAGGCTTATACACAGTGCTACAATTAATGTCCTTGCACAGACATCTTTTTTTTTTTTTTTAAGATTTTATTTATTTATTTGACAGAGAAAGACACAGCGAGAGAGGGAACACAAACGGGGAGTGGGAGAGGGAGAAGCAGACTCCCCGCTGAGCAGGGAGCCCGATGCGGGGCTCGATCCCAGGACTCCGGGATCATGACCTGAGCCGAAGGCAGTCGCTTAACCAACTGAGCCACCAGGCACCCCTTGCACAGACATCTTAATATACCTGTCTAGGATAAATTTCTAGAAAGGAAATTGCTGGGAAAAAAGATACATATATATATATTTCTATTTTGATACATACAGCCAAACAGCCTACCTGATAAGTTATTCTACATTCCCAATTATATTTACTTTACTACACCTCTGATGGATTAAAAAATCACTTATCCACTGGTGTTTTTTTCCCCCCCACTGGTGTTTTTTATGCACACTGCTGATTACTAGCCAAGTCTGCATACCTTCTGATATGTTCACTAGTCATTTGTATTCCTTCTTATATAGTTTTCTACGTCTTTTGCACATTTTTTTCTTCTACTAGATATGTGTTTGACCTATTGATTTACAAGAGCTCTTTGTATATTAGTGATATTAAGCCTTTGTCACATATAGCCAATTTCTTTTTCCTAGTACACCTAAAAAAAAAAAAAAAACTTTATTATGTCTCTGAAAAATTTTTGTTTTAAAAACTTTTGTTTTCAGGCGCCTGGGTGGCTCAGTCCTTAAGCGTCTGCCTTTGGTTCAGGTCATGATCCCAGGGTTCTGGGATCGAGCCCCGCATCAGGCTTCTTGCTCGGCGGGAAGCCTGCTTCTCCCTCTCCCACTCCCCTGCTTGTTTCCCTCTCTCGCTGTCTCTCTGTCAAATAAATAAAATCTTAAAAAAGAAAAACTTTTGTTTTATAATTTTATATAGGCAATTCTGTTAGAGCTTTTTCTTTAAAGCTCTTGTTTATATGTTCTACTTAGAACTAGGTCTTTCATGGCCCAATATTATAAAAATACTTCCCTAACTGGGGGCGCCTGGGTGGCTCAGTTTAAGTGTCTGCCTTTGGCTCAGGGCTCAGATCATGATCCCAGGGTCCTGGGATCAAGTCCCAAGTCGTATAGGGCTCCCTGCTCAGCGGAAAGCCTGCTTCTCCCTCTTCCACTCCCCCTGCTTGTGTTCCCTCTCCCTGTGTCTGTCAAATAAATAAAATCTTTAAAAGAAAACCAAAAAACACTTCCCTAATTGTATTTTCTTTTGGTACTTTTCACACTTTTGAGAGCATTTCTGGAGGGCAATCAAATGATACTAATGACTTTATGAAAATGTTTATTCCTCTTGCAAGAAATTCCCCTTTTAGGATTTATCCAAAAGAAATAATAGATACAAGGTTTTAGTTTCAAGAATATTCACTAAAGAATTGTTTATAATGACCAAAAAAACTGTAAACAATGATAAATCCAACAATAGAAGACCAGTTAAATAAATTAAGGTATATCCATAGCCATTAAAATGACACTAAAAATATTTACTCATATTAAAACATATTAATAACTAGAAACGCAAATATGCTAAGATCCAGTTCATAAACACCAAAAAACCATTTTAGCTAGGCACAGAAAAAGATGACTATATTTACACAATAGTGGTTAGTTTTGTTACCAGAAAAAATGAGTGATCTTTTTTGTTTTTTTCTCCTATGAGCATGTTTAAAGTATGAAAAAAGTTTAAAATTGAGTGTAGCCTATAATTATGCAGATATAGTGTATCATGTGTGTTTTAGTAGGGAAGGATGCCTTAGACTAGAGACTGTCTTCAACCTTACAAATGTAACTTCTGCCTCATCCAATAATCTTGAGCAAGTTGGTTAACCCTTTTGTACTTGAGTTTCCTCATCTGTTAAATGAGGATAATAATACCTACCTTGATTTAATTTAAAGGCAGTGTGCAAACTGTAATTCACTGTAAGCTACATAGAAAATGGTGTTAATACTAATAATATTATTTATATTTGATGAATATGGAGATACGTATACACCTGTGAAACCATCACCACTATCTATGCTATGAACATATCCATCACCTTCAAAAGTTTTCTACTGCTGGGGCGCCTGCGTAGCTCAGTCGTTAAGCGTCTGCCTTCAGCTCGGGTCATGATCCCAGGGTCCTGGGATCGAGCCACTCATTGGGCTCCCTGCTCCACGGGAAGCCTGCTTCTCCCTCTCCCACTCCCCCTGCTTGTGTTCCCTCTCTCTCTGTGTCTCTCTCTGTCAAATAAATAAATTAAAAAAAAAAAAGTTTTCTACTGCCTACTTTGTTATTACCTTTTTGTGAAGGACACTTAAGACCTACATTCTTAGCAAACTTTTATACAGTACAGTATTGTTAAATATAAGCATGATGCTATACAATAGATGTCTAAGACTATTCACCTTGCATAGCTGAAACTTTGTACCCTTTGACTAACACCTCTCATTTCCACCCCCACCCCAACGCCTGGCAACCATTACTCCACTTTCTGCTTCTAAGAGTTTGAATACCTCATAAAAGTAGTATCATGCAGTATTTTTCCTTCTGTGTCTGGCTTATTTCACTTACCATAATGTCCTCCAGTTTTATCCATGTTGTTGCAAATGGCAAGATTACCTTCTTTTTTTAGGACAGAATAATATTCCATTGTATATATATGATTATTTTTTTAACGTAAATTCAGTGGAAACATTAGTTCAGTACTTTAAAAAATAATGCCTTTGACTTAGTAAGGAAAGAAAAAAGAAGAAACAGAAGAAAAAATTGCCTAGCAAAACACATTGCAAGGAAAGATAAATTATTCAACAAACATTTCCTAACTCCTACTATGTGCCAAGCTGGGATTGGGGTAGGGGATTATAAGAGTGAATAACACACAGTTACCATTCTCAGGTACTTCATTCTGGTGGATGACACGCGTCAATCCCACAGACAGAATCATAGGCCATTGACCCTAGAAACTAAAGAGGCAAAGTGTCCCTACCAAGGCAGTAAAGGACAGTCACATTTGGCTAACAAAGATCAGCTGACCAAGGTATAGGATCTCTGCCTCACAGCAGTTCTAGTAGGCCAGTATCAAGGTAACCTATAGCACTTTTACATAGCCTAAAGTGAAATTAGGGGATAAATTGGTTGGGGAATACCCATTCTTTTTTTTTTTTTTTTTTTTAAAGATTTTATTTATTTATTTGACAGAGAGAGACACAGCGAGAGCAGGAACACAAGCAGGGGGAGTGGGAGAGGGAGAAGCAGGCCTCCCGCAGAGCAGGGAGCCCGATGTGGGACTCGATCCCAGGATCCTGGGATCATGACCTGAGCCGAAGGCAGACGCTTAACGACTGAGCCACCCAGGCACCCCATGGGGAATGCCCCATTCTTGAGGGGTTCCCCTGGTAAGCATAAGGGGGAATCCCCTTAAATATGGTAGAACCCCCAACAGCAAATGTAGGGGCTAAGGGGAGAACAGATCCCTGCTTGCTAGCAGGAGACTGGAAGGGGTGGGGGAATTCTTAAAAACTCCATTTACAGAACAGGAGATCCCCTTCTGTTACTCAAAGTCCCCTCGTAGGGCTGTTTTGAGACATTTTTGAGTACTATCTTCTACTTTGCTTCTGATTCCATCTACCTTAGGATTCAGAGAAAGACAACTGAATATATATTTATACAGAATAAATGATAAAAATATAAATACATACACACACCACACAGTCACACTATTTGGTTGTTGGAAGTTCAGTAGTCCTAGATTTAAGTCATTTATTTGTACCATTTGAATCTAGTATTCATTCCTAATTAATCCATGTTTAAACATAATTCCAGACAGAAAACAAGGTGAATTTTACAAAATATAAGGTAAGATATATGTCTGAGAAAAACACAGTCCTGACACAATTCACACCATTAAGTATTCAAACACTTCTGGTGACTCTGGTGCTACCAGAAAGCAAAAATAATAATACTAGCATAAACTTACATAGTGCCTATTAGGTATTAGACATATAAGATGAAAAGAAGCAAAGATACACATTTAACAGTTTGGGAATGAAAACAATTCGTAAAGTTGAAATAAAAATTAAGTCCATTTTCACTTACCATTACTTTAATCCTAGATAAGCAATTAACTTCAGTAATTCTTCTTTTTATGGGGGTGGCAGTGGTGGTTAAAATACAATAAATAATGCATTTGTTTGCAAAGTGCCTGGAATTGAAAAAATGCATTAAGGACAAAGTACAGTATTATTATAACATTCTTCTATATATCACATGGAAGCACATATTATATGTGCCCAAGCAGGCAGAATCCTTTCTTCTCCAAGGTACAAATTAGGTCAGTATCATGATTCTACTGTCTTAGATTTCCCAACAATTAAAACAAAGCAGGACACAAAGAAGAAGAAAAAAAAAAAAACCCACAAACCATACCAAGTGAGGATCTTTATCAGAATTTCAAGCTGTTGATCATTGGTAGGCAGATGACAATATGATTATTACTGGAAAAATAACTCAAAGCCAAAGCCTTTTTGTGGCAGGTTATCAGCATCATTCTTTACATTAAAATCATATTTTGTCTATAAGATACAACTAACACTTTTTGTTTGATATATAATACTGTTTATTTCTACAGACACTAAAATTATAGTGAATTAAGTGGAAGTTGCTTTGTATAATACAATCAACAGTATATATGAGTCTCGATGTGCATGCATGTGTTTATCCATTGAAAAATATTAATACTAATGGTATTTTATAATGTCTGAGAAAATCTGTTTTTTAAAGTTAACAGAAACATACCATATTCCATACTCCACATTACATATTCAAAGGTATAATATTTTTCTTATTTTAAAAATAGAAATTTCAAGAGAACAGAATCATAAAACTAGAGGGCCTAAAAGCTGTAATACATGTTCTTTATTAAACATATATAATTTTCCATTAATACATAATGCAGACAATTAAAGCCTCTAACAATAATCTGTAAGTGTAAAGAGTTTGTGCATATTTCCAATTTTTTCTATGCACATCCTAACGTGTTTAATGTAAAAAGTGTACCCTGCCATATAAATGTCCTTTTTCCCTTTTTCAAGAGTTTATCTTGAATATATTTCATATTAGTTTGTGATTAAACTTTTAATATTAATAAATTTCTTTAAAGTTAAAAAGCCTCGCCATAGTTTGAGAGGATCATTTTTTTTAATTTTTAATTTTTTTTTAAGATTTTATTTATTTATTTGAGAGAGAGAGAATGAGAGACAGAGAGCACGAGAGGGAAGAGGGTCAGAGGGAGAAGCAGACCCCCTGCTGAGCAGGGAGCCCGATGCGGGACTCGATCCCGGGACTCCAGGATCATGACCTGAGCCGAAGGCAGTCGCTTAACCAACTGAGCCACCCAGGCGCCCGAGAAGATCTTTTTTAAACCTGAAATAGGTTTGAATAAAAAATAAGATTTATTTCACATTTTAAAATAGTAAAACGAGTCTAAACACTTTAAAATTTAGCTTATTTAAAATTTCAAGAATAGGAGTATAAGGGCTCTAAGTTGGAAAACTCGACCAAGATTATGAGTTTCATTTCTAGCTCAATCTGTTCCTCTAATCATTCTAAATTCCATATGCAATGTAAACAATTAAAAAATAAATCTTAATAACTAATTCTTGTCTTTAGATACACAATCCTTGGAGTCGCACACAACGTCCGTATAAGCAGACTCCTCCCCGCTCCTGGGGAAAACCCTGCCTAATATTTATAACGTTATGACATACTGTAATACTCACAAGGTGGTTGTAGAAGTATAAACACGACTGGAGTTATCTGATTGGCTGGTGGTGATGTAACACCCATGTCAATACTTCCCAGTGAACGCACGTGTTCGACCTTTTATTTAAATTTCCATTTCATCACAGCAATAAGACACTCGGGGCGGTGCATTTTCTGTGAAATGATTATTGCCTTGGGCCTGAGGTGCTGCCTGGCACACACAATGCTGCAGACGAGGAGGTGTCGGTGGTTGTAACCTCCTTGTGTGAAAGGCACCGCCTGGTCCAGTCTTTGTGAAGGAACAAAATAAGTTCACTTCCTTGGGCACCGCCACCCACCCCTAGCAAATGACAAGGCTGGAGCGCAGCAGCCCCCACCGCACAGTTATTTCCAAAGTCCCAGGTGAACTCGTGGCGAGAGGAGGAAAATGTGCGTCCCGGGCGCGGGTAGGTGCGTGCGGGCAGCGGGGAGGCGGCCAGACCCTGACACTCGCCAGCTGTTTGTCCTCCGCGTAGCCCGGCCCCGGCCGCACACGCCCGCCCCCTCCTCGAGACCCCCAGCCAGCCGCTCGGCCTTTTGTCCCCCGCCCCTCGGCCGACTTCCTTCCCCCCCGGCCGCACCCCCGCCCCCAGGCCGGAGGCGCGGCCCAGCCCCTTTCCCGGTCCCCTGGCGCCCCCACCCCACCCCGGCCCAGCCCCAAGCCCAGCCCCCCTCCCCCAGCCCGGCCCCCACCCTTTCCCCCTCCAGCGGTTACTGCTACCCCGGTGCATTGTGGGCGCACGGTCCGTTGTTCATTTGCCATTCGACCTCCGCCAGGGCCTGGTCGGACGGAAACGCTCCGCCGGCTTTATTGTCGGTTCGTTATGTGGCGGAGCCCAGCAGCTTAACGTGCCTCTCGCCTTCAGCGCCTGGGAAGTCGGCGGCGGCGTCGGGACTCCTCGGCGCACCGGAGGAAGGATATCTGTTTGGAGGGTCGGTGTGTGCGCGCGGCTTTAAAGAGGGGGCAGCGGAGGGTCTCCCCGCACTCCGCTTCTCAACTTCGAAGGCCCCACGCGCCCCGGCTCGCTGCTCACCTCTCCGCCGCCCGCCCCCTTCTCCGCGCGGGACGCTGTCCGGAGCACAGCGGGGCGGGGGTGGAGGACGAGGAGGCGGCCGGAGGCGGCGGCCCGGCGGGCGGCGGTGGACGCGTGAGGCAGCCCCGGCAGCGAGCGCGAGCCCGGCGGCCGGGCGGGAGGGCGAGGCCGAGCCCCGCGAGACCGGAACGCCGGGGGTGGGGGCGGGGGCGACGCCGAGGGGGAGCGGCGGGGAGCGCGCGGGACGCGGCCCGAGGCCGGGCGCGAGCCGGGGCACCGGGCGGCGGCGGCGGCGCGCGCCATGTCGTTCAGTGAAATGAACCGCAGGACGCTGGCGTTCCGAGGAGGCGGGTTGGTCACCGCCAGTGGCGGCGGCGGCGGCGGCGGCAGCTCCACGAACAATAACGCTGGCGGGGAGGCCTCGGCTTGGCCTCAGCAGCCCCAGCCAAGACAGCCCCAGCCGCTAGCGCCTCAGCAGCTCAATGGGCGGGGGGCCGACGAGGAAGTGGAATTGGAGGGCCTGGAGCCCCAAGACCTGGAGGCCTCCGCTGGGGCGGCCGCTGCCGCCGAGGAAACCAAGGAGTTGCTGCTCCCCCAAGACGCGGGCGGCCCCACCTCGCTGGGCGGCGGTGGCGCGGGGGGCCCCCTGCTAGCGGAGAGGAACCGTCGGACTCTGGCCTTCCGAGGCGGCGGCGGCGGCGGGGGTCTCGGCAACAATGGCAGTAGCCGCGGCCGCCCCGAGACCTCGGCGTGGCCCCTGAGGCATTTCAATGGGCGAGGGCCAGCGGCTGTGGAGCTGGAGCTGGACGCGCTGGAGGGGAAGGAGTTGATGCAGGACGGCGCGTCCCTGAGCGACAGCACCGAGGACGAGGAGGAGGGGGCGAGCCTGGGCGACGGCAGCGGGGCGGAAGGCGGCAGCTGCAGCAGCAGCAGGCGGTCGGGCGGCGATGGCGGGGACGAAGTGGAGGGCAGCGGTGTGGGAGCTGGCGAAGGAGAGACTGTCCAGCACTTCCCGCTCGCGCGGCCCAAGTCCCTGATGCAGAAGCTACAGTGCTCCTTCCAGACCTCTTGGCTCAAAGATTTTCCTTGGCTGCGGTATTCCAAGGATACTGGCCTTATGTCCTGTGGCTGGTGCCAAAAGACCCCAGAGGACGGGGGAAGCGGGGACCTTCCTCAAGTGGGGCACGATGAGCTCTCGCGAGGGACCCGAAACTACAAGAAAACCCTTCTTCTGAGACACCACGTCTCTAATGAGCACAAACTCCACGAAGCCAACGCCCAGGTACAGTATATCCTGCTCCTACTTTTTCAGATCTTTTAAGGAAAGATTTATCAGCCAAAAAACACCACCACTTTTCTTGGGTGAGGAAGGCATCGTTCCAGTTGTGGAATTGAAGGGAGCTGATGCGTGGGGGTTTAGAAAGCCTGAGAACAAGTTTTCAAAAGTTATCTGTGTTGGGGGGTGGGGGATGGAATGACAATTTTCTAATCGTAGCGCTGAATTTATTTTTTTATGATTCCTCCTTTTACCCATCAGAATTTTTAAAAAGTTTAAGAAAGCGAGGTTGAAGGTTTTAAACCCTAAAAAGTGGACTTTACGGTCAAAAGTTTTACTAGCTGTGATTTTAGAAAAGCTGCCTTATGTTTCAGTCTTTTCAGCATGCTGATGGAAGTCAAATCTGGCGACTCTTTGAAGAATGAATTAAACAATTTCCTTAACCGTTGACACTAACCCTTTCAGGAAAACATTCAGCTGAGAAAATTTCTTTATTATCAGGTCAGGATAATGTGAAATCTGAGAGCAGTATGTAAATGTAGAGGAAGCTATTTGGATAACACTCCTGTGAATGATTTTACTAAATTCATCTCCCTTGAACTTTCTGTTGAATTTTCTCTTACCAAAGGCATGCTTTGGTAAACTACTGGAGTTTTACTTGTTTCCTTCTACCCAGATTCTTGCGCTGAGATTTTCTATAATCCTCCCTTTTTAAAAAAGTTTCTTGTAAATGAAGTTTACTTTAAACTTCGCATGTTAAGGATGTTTCTTGTGATGTTATTTCTATCAGGTAGTAGGCTGGTAGAGAATGTATTTACTAAAGTCCTTGAAAGTATAAGTCCTTAGTTACAAAACAGGTAAGCTATACGTTAATTGTTATTTCTTGTTTTAATATTTCCAGTTTAAAGATAGTAGGCTTACCATTTTGGTAATCCTTTTTCAAGCCAAAAGAGATGATGTTGAGCAGTTCTTGTTTTAAGTCTTTCAGACAACCTGTGTGGAAGATGGAATTCATTCTTTTGTTTTGGTAGCCAGTCACTGATTTTAGAAAGTCAACTTTTAGATATTAGTTCCTCTATATGTTTATTGGCGAGATCTTGCTGTTCAAAACACTTATACTGGAGTTAATTAGGTGCTATCCAATAACCCCATAGTACAGTAGTTTCTCAGAAGTTAACTTTAAAGCATAGGGTTATTTTTCCCAGTGGAGAATGGTAATAGTTTTTGCACAAATTTGAGTTGCCTAAGCCCTAGAAGGAAGGTCACTTAAAGATGTACAGTCCGAAAAGGTTAAGTAAATTGTTCTTAGTCCTTGATGACAACTGAGACTAGAGCCTACAGGGAATGTTGTAAAGGAAAACGAATGGGTTTTGGAGTAAATCTGGATTCAGGTCTCAGCTTTCTACAATTACTAGCTTTGTGACCTTGGGTAATGGAGTGAAATATAACTAACATTTACTTGTGTTCTGTATGCCAAGCACACTTTACCTTACTCTGCAAAGTAATCTTTATTTTATAGATGCAGAGTCGGGGGCTTTAGAGAGTTAAGTAATATGTTGTAAGATGATGGAGGTGGGGGACTTGTGAAAATGAAAGTGTACTTTTCCAAATAATGGTAGGTTGGTTATTTAGAAAATTATAAAAAGACAATTAGAAGGAATATTCTTAATGTACAGTGGGCCAGTTATTCTTATCAGCATAGTCTGTCCCTGTAGGCAAATCTGAGTGGGAATGCAAAATATAATTAGCTGCTTAGTGAACCTGAAATGAGAGGAAGGGGAATTAGTTGGATAACCTTATGATAGACTAGTTAGTGTGGTGTGTTCTTCTCCCCTAGGCATTATCTGGATCAGGGAATTCATTCCCTAGGTAAAACCTTTTCTAAACTTGATCTCTGAATTACCCCTTCTTTTCCCTTTGCCCCCTACAAGAGTCCCCTTTTTAAGACATAATGTGCACACCATCTTTCTCTTAGGACATTCTCTCATTAGGCTGAGGACAATACAATTTAATAAGTCGTGTGTCTAAGGATATGTATTGGTTTCCTTGATTGGATTTTGGATGTTTCCACTCTGAATTGATCCTAACTTCTCTATTTTTGTTGCAACGTTAGTTTGGGGTGTTAACCTTGCTGTTGACCCCAGGTACCACCAACATATCTTTGTCTTGTTGATATGAGTGACCTTTTCAAGAACTGATTCATTTGAGCAGAATTCATTTTTTTTTTCTTTGCCCTGTAGCCTTGGACTACCGGTAGGAGGCAGTATAACACAATCTGTAAGAGCATTCTTGGGCTTAAGGTTAGGGGGACCTGAATCCTAATCCTCTACTTTCTTGGCAGGCAAAGGAGTTTAACTTCTAGTTCCCTTGTATATGCAAAGTATATGTGCCAGCATGTAATCACTTAGCGAATGCTAGCCATTATTTATTATCATCATTGTGTATATTTATCACCAGTGGCAAGTTTTTTTTGGTAGCCTGGTACCTCATGTGTCTCAGTTGTTAACCAATTTTCACAGTTTGGAAACCACTTTATCTCTTGGGATCAATCCTGATTCTAGAGAATAAACCAGTTTTCCTTTTCATACCTTCAGAGACTTTGGCCATCCAGTTCTTTAAACATTCTGAGACTTTCTCATACATGCAAATTTTTTCACCGCTTCATAAAAATATCTTGCATTAGCTTTATCCTGTCTTAAAAATGATGAAATGAGAGTTCTGTAGTTCTTCAGGCAAGAATTCACTTTGAGGCTAAGGGTAGTTCATGCCCTTTATTCCCCTCAACTCCTCCCCGCTTTTTTTTAAAAGAGATTTTTTTTTTGAGAGGAGGTGGGCCAAATCACTAAGTGTTAACTTCTCTTTCTTATGCTTTCTGAAAGTAAGAAAAGTTCCTTTTCATTAAATCATGGTGACCAAAGAATTATAACACATTCCTAAAAAGCTTGCTGTTCTGCTAATTGGGTGTTGGTTAAGATTGTTCATGGGAGAGTCAAAATATGCGCTCAGAATCTGTTCTGAGCCTTCTATTTCAGCAAGATTCCTATATTCTTTCTAAGGATGTAAGGGGCAACATACAGTTTCCTATATTCTCTATAAGGATGTAAGGGGCAACATACAGTTTTCATTTTGAGTAATAACTATCTTCATCAAGGAAAGTTCAATGATTAGCTTATACAGGATTTGACCATTTGGCCCAGAGGACTTTAAAACTGCTTTAATAATAGTGGTTACTGCTGTATCTTGGTTCAGATCACTTTCTACCCAATTGTGAAATTTTCATAGCCTAAATCACATTCTGTCAACTCTTTCCAGTTTACATAACTCTCTCCAGTTTACTAAGTCTAAAACATACAGTCAAATGTATTACTATAATTTTCATTAATCTTTATAGAAAGTAAATACTGAACTTAGGTCAGTGATCTGATTGACATTACCAATGAGAATATGTTGAGGTCATAACTAAAGCAAAAGTGAGATGGTCTAGAAGCTAGCTGTCTTTGCATTTGACAAAGATAAGGTTTAAAGGTTTTTAACAATTCAGGGAGATAGTCTGAAAAACCTTTCCTTAAGAAGTATTAAAGATGAGGGGCACCTGGGTGGCTCAGTAGGTTAAGTGTCAGGCTCTTGATCTCAGGGTTATGAGTTCAAGACTCCATGCTGGGTGTGGAGCCTACGTAAATAACCAACCAACCTCTGGACCATTAAATAAGCATTTTGTATAATATATAGGTTCTAACATTATGTTTGATTTATTAAGCTGGTTCATTTCCCTTGTGTTTTTGACTTTTTAGTAGTGTCTTTCACTATATAGTGTATCTAGGATTGGCTTCTTCCTCTTTATAAACTTATATTAGGTAGATCCAGAGCACTGGAGATAAAACTTACAAATCAGACATTTTTTCTGCCCTCAAGGAACTTGTAGTCTAGTAAGAAGAGGCAGACATAATAAAATGATAGGTACCATGTTAGAAATATGTTCAGGTTACAGTGAAAACACTAAAGGAAGTCATCAATTCTACTGGTGAAAGTTGTGAGAAGCTTATATAATTGGCTCTTGAACTTCATCGTGTTAAATGAATAGGTGTTGAACAGGGAGGGGAGGGCATTCCAAGAACTGCAATTGGAAGCAGCATTAACAAAATAAAATTGATGTGTCTGAGAAGTGGATAATTTGGTTGCTAACAGGATGAAACATTAAGTCTGAATAGGTAATAGACTATGGAGGGTCTTTTGTCATGCTAAAATGATTGTGTTTTATTCGGTTAACAAATGGGCAAACTCTTTAGCAGTTTTAAATGGGAGGATCATGAAATATGTTGCCATTGAGAGACACCTGGGTAGTGTGTGTGTTTTGAGAAGAGAGCTGGTAATAAAGCATGTCTTTGGTACCTAAAATTGGCTGGAGGTTAAAATCACCTGAAGATTTTCACTACTGACCTATAGAATTAGAATTTCCATTTTCTTAAAAAATTCGGATTTGGAAGTGGAATGTTTTTTTCTTTCAATATAGTGTTCCAGTGGGCTGCTGCAACAAAAGTAGTAAAGTGTTTTTTTTGTTTTTTTTTTTAGATTTTATTTTGTTTATTTGAGAGAGTATGAGTGGGGAGGAGAGGGAGAAGCAGGCTCCCTGCAAGCAGGGAACCCAGTGCGGGGCTCTATCCCAGGAACCCAGGACCATGACCTGAGCCGAAGGCAGATGCTTAACTGATTGAGCCACCCAGGTGCCCCAAGATTTTTGTTTTTAATGCTTTCAGTTTACACTTCGATGTTTTATATTGGAAATGCCTTTTTCTGCTAATCCATTTATTGAAAGGATTATAATTCTGGGTAGGGAAAGTAAATACTAATTGTTGATTTTTTTAGCTAAATATTTTCTTATACTTTGTGGATTGACTACACATGAACTCAACTGTTTGCAATTAAGTTCTCTCCAACTCTCCTTTCATAAGGGTGGGGGAGATTGTGTGGTGGTCTTGTGTTCTCTGCCAGTTGGTGGCATTATCTAGCCCCCCAAGCTAGAGTACAGAAGACTGACCCTACAGTACCCCCACAACATCTAGTTGATCACTCAAATTCTGTTAATTTTTATCTTCCAGATATTTTTCCAGGTTCTGACTCATCACCCCTCCCCCCATTAACATTTTCCATCTTAGGTTAGTTAAGGTACTGGTTTCTTGCAAGTATGTTGCACTATTAAGAGTACCTTCCTTGGGGTCACAGTGTATCTATTAGTTCGCTGATATTAATTCCCTACTTTGCTGTCACAACTATCTCTTATATCTTCTAATCCAGTCAGATCACTGCTTCTAAAGCTCTGTAAGGCACCTATCACAGTGGTTTTTAATCTTGTTGGGGGGGTGGAATTTGAATCTCTCCATAACTGATGGAAGCTATAGACACGTCTCTCTAGAAATGTTCATAAATGCATATTTGCATTTCTTGGGCTTCTGGGGGATCACCTTGAAGTTGTTTCATAAATCTGGAATTGTTAGGATGCTGTAAGACCATCTTGTTTTCTTTTTAATGTTGTTTATTTGCTTGGAATGCTCATCCATCCCATTCCATTTTTTCATCATCTAAGGCTCTGCTCAGGTCTTCTAAAAAGGATTCCCCCGCCCACCACCACCAAAAATAACTGGACTAGATAGATAGACCTCCTCTCTGCTCTCCTAACACCTTTGTTACACTCTTCAGTACCTTAAGAGTCTTGCCCACCAGTGATCTTCAAGTTGGGAACTATACTTACTCATTTTGGGTCCCCCGTTGTAGAACTTGTCTAAAGTAGGCATTCACTTTATGCTTATTAAATAATTCAGTGAAGTCAGGATTTTTCAAACTTTTAGCAGCTTCTTCCTATGAGTAAAATATTTATATTTTTAGATTCTTTGGAAGTAAAGGTAAAGATGCATTTTTCTTTTTTATATTTTCTTAATTTTATTTTTTATTCTTTTTTTAAAGATTTTATTTACTTATTTGACAGAGACACAGCGAGAGAGGGAACACAAGCAGGGGGAGTGGGAGAGGGAGAAGTAGGCTTCCCGCTGAGCAGGGAGCCCGACATGGGGCTCTATCCTAGGACCCTGGGATCATGACCTGAGATGAAGGCAGATGCTTAACAACTGAGCCACCCAGGCGCCCCCTATATTTTTTTAATTTTAGAAGAGTTAATTCTAAGGTTTCTTCCAGATCTAAAATTATAATTTTACTTACGGGCATCTTCACAAATAAAAAACTTGAAAACTTTTCACATTTACAGAATCTTTTTTTTTTTTTTAAAGACTTCATTTATTTATTTGACAGAGAGAGAGAGAGAGACAGCGAGAGAGGGAACACAAGCAGGGGGAGTGGGAGAGGGAGAAGCAGGATTCCCGCAGAGCAGGGAGCCCGATGTGGCTTGATCACCTGAGCGGAAGGCAGACACTTAACGACTGAGCCACCCAGGCGCCCCTACAGAATCTTTGATGTAATAAATTTTCTGATTTTTTTTTTTTGAAGTCTGAATTCCTTTTTTTTTTTTTTTTTTAATTTTTTAAAGATTTTATTTGTCAGAGAGAGCTTGTGCACATACAAGCAGAGGGAGAAGCAGGCTACCCACTGAGCATGGAGCCCAATGCGGGACTCAGTCCCGGGACCCTGGGATCATGACCTTAGCTGATGGCAGATGCTTAACCCACTGAGCCACCGAGGCATCCCTGAATGTCCGTTTTCTTAAAATCTTGTTTAGCCATTTTAGACTATTGTCTGGGCTAAATTGTGTTTTCCATTTTGGGAAAAGGAACAGAAAAGTTTCCCAGCATCTGAAAAGTATTCTAGAAATACTTAATCTTTTCAACAGTAGATTTTTACATACCAATGAACTCATGTTATCCGTATACTCAGAGTGGGCATTTAGAATGTTAAAGAAGGAACCAGAGACAGAGATGGCATGAGTTCCTTAGGGAACTACTTTAAGATTTTTATGTTCAGTACTAAGATTTTCTTAATTTATTTAGCTCAGCAAATAATACCAGCAATTTGTTTTAATGCTGTGTGCTTATTTAAGCTCTGATTTGCCCAAGTGCCCAAATAATACTCCCCTTTGAGAGTACACATACTCTTGACTTGGAAAGCCTTCATTGTGAAGAGCATATTTAATAGGTGCTATAGAAACAAGGCACAGTGCTCTAATAAGTAGTGAAAAAGAAATTGGTGGTGCTTATAAAAGCAAGGAACATTACTATTCTTGTAAAACATTAATGAGAAAAAAATAGTGGTTGAATAGTTGTGTTTGATTTGTATATTTTGTGTTAAAATAGAATGGGCAAATATTTTGGTGGATAGGCTTTTGTCTGAGTTATTTTTAAAAATTAGGACATTTGGTCTGATAATGGCTGAGAACTTCAGAAATTGGGACTGGCCCAGAAAATGCAGAACACAGTGACCATCGCCTAAAATGACTGTACAGTTAGACACAGCCTCCTCCTTAAAGGTTTGAACTGCCAGATGTATAAACTCTAGGTGGGTTCTTGATTTGCAAATGCTAATTCACTGCTTCCACAAATACTTCATGATGTGCTGCTAAATTTTGATCAGTGCTTAAAATTTTTGCTTCTTCAAGTATTTATACTGTTACTGCAACATCAGAACTTTGAACCAAATGAGTTTTGCTAGGCAGGTATGGCATGCATAGGAAAGCTTAGTTTCAGGCTGCGTTAATGGAAGGTTCTTTAACTTTGGATGTTTCTTTAGTGAGTGGAAAGCATAAGCAAATGAGTAAAAAGTCTTATCCAAATAGTCTCATAAAAGGGACATCAAGTAAACGGTCTGATGCTTTTATAGAAAATCATTTACTGTAGCGTTGTTTTTAGTATTGATTTAGTTCTTTATATATTCATATGTTTTCATTCCCTTTTGTAAATTGTTTGAAATTTGACAACATACTGGTTTATGTACAAGCTCTAAGGTTAAAACAGTGTCTTTTTTTTTTTTTTTTATGTCACTTCCTTCCCTCCACACCTTCAAAAGCAAAAATTTGGGACTTACTGGTCAATTTGTTTTGCTTACTTCCCTCAAACCTTGGCTGATAATGTTTTTGATGAAGCTTGGGTGTGTGGGGGAGAGGGTGTTACAGTATAAGGGCATTATGTGTGTGAGGCACTGGGAAGGTAATAGACTGCCAAGAGTCAGTTGGAAATGAAAAGGAAAATCCTACTTCCCATGCATCCTTCTTCTGTAGTGATCATATACCCCGGATTTGCAGGGTTATCTGTACTGTTCATTACCCCTGTGGGAATACTGAAGGGGCCTAGAATTCTAATATTTTGGTTCTTTCATTTGAATTCTCATACTTAAAAGCAACACAAAAATTCTTAAATGGACTACTGACCTGGTTTAGTTTCAAGGGAATTGAAATTATTTTATGTATGGTCTTCTGTGTTCAGTACTCAGACTTAAACCTAATTATTTTTGTAATTTAGCCATACCCATGTAAGATTAGAGTTGTGGGATTGTTTAGGAATCTCACCACTAAAATATTATATCCATGAAAATTCTTTCGCAGTCTTAACTGTGTTCCCAACACCTTTCTACTTTTTTCTTTTTTTCTATTCTGCCTTCCTCTTTTCTCTTATCCAAGCATATCAGTTTTCCTAGCATGTTTACAATTTAGTATGTATTTTCCCATGTTTTCCCCCATGCTCATATAGTCATAGGTGTGTGTCATTATTGTACAGAAATGGTCTGTATTTAAATTAATATTTTATGCAAAGAAAATATGAATTTTTAATACGTTAGGGTCAGCATTTTCAGCCATCTTTTCTACCAGAAATATCTAAGAACTTCTTTGATTGGAAAAAATGATTACTTCAGTTATCTAACAGCTGTTATTCAAGTGTGCTGTGTTTTATAGGAATTACCGTAACTTAAGTGATGCTAAACAGATAGTGAACACTTTTCAGATTGATAAGAAAGAAAATTATAAACTTTTAAGAATTTTGAGTTCCATGGTTCCTGGCTGGCTCAGCTGGTAGAGCATGTGACTGTTGATCTCGGGTTTGTAAGTTCAAGCCCCCACATGGGGTTTAGAGATTACTTAAAAAAATAAAATCTTTTAAAATAAAATAATACATAAAAGAATTTTTAGTTCAGGAATGTTACGTTACATTTACCATTTATGCCCCTAAAAAGATAAGGCATTTTGAAAGTTGATTGGGAAATTATATAGCTGGATGTCCTATAGTTGAAACACATTTTCCTATCAGGGTCTTAGCTTTATCTTTAGATTTAATTAATTTCATTGACCTAAACTATTTGGATGTTTGCCAAGACTTAAAATTTACTTTTAGTAGTGTTAAATAGGCTGAGCTACCCAACATTGTAACTTGGATATTTTAAGTTCAATCAGAAAGGCTGCTGCATTCCTATCAGAGATAAGGCAAACTAGATTCCTATATATGAAAGTTTCTTTTCATAGGAAAGTAACTGCTATTTTAATTTTAAATAATTCTTAATCCATGTCCTTGGCTTATACATGATACATGTTATTCTTTAATTGAAATCCTGCTGATCCTTAATTCAGATGTTTGACTTTTTTTTTTTAAGATTTTATTTATTTATTTGACAGACACAGCGAGAGAGGGAAGGGTACACAAGCAGGGGGAGTGGGAGAGGGAGAAGCAGGCTTCCCGCTGAGCAGGGAGCTCCATGTGGGGCTCATCCCTGGACCCTGGGATCATGACCTGAGCCCATGGCAGATGAATAATGATTGAGCTGCCCAGGCGCCCTTTGTTTGACTTTTCTTAATAATAATAGTAGCTTGCACCAAGCTCTTCACACTTCTTCTCCCAATATTTGGGATTGTGAACACTACAGTCTCGGTACATCATGATTGCTAACAAAATAGTGTATTTGATTAGCGCTTTTTAAAAAAGTTAAATTGATACTTTGTTTCATTTGGGGATTTTTTTTAAAGTAAATAATTTAATATTAATGTTTTCCATCCAATTACAGGAGACAGAAATACCATCAGAAGAGGGGTACTGTGACTTTAATAGTAGGCCAAATGAGAACTCTTATTGCTATCAACTTCTTCGACAACTAAATGAACAAAGAAAGAAAGGTATTCTTTGCGATGTCAGCATTGTGGTGAGCGGAAAAATCTTTAAAGCTCATAAGAACATCCTGGTTGCAGGCAGCCGTTTCTTTAAGACTTTATATTGCTTTTCAAACAAAGAAAGCCCTAACCAAAACAATACTACCCATTTAGATATTGCTGCAGTTCAAGGTTTTTCAGTCATCTTGGACTTCTTGTATTCTGGTAACCTGGTGCTCACAAGCCAAAATGCCATTGAAGTGATGACAGTGGCCAGCTATCTTCAAATGAGTGAAGTTGTTCAAACTTGCCGAAATTTCATTAAAGATGCCTTAAATATAAGCATTAAATCGGAAGCTCCAGAGTCTGTAGTTGTGGACTATAATAACAGAAAACCAGTTAATAGAGATGGTCTGTCTTCATCACGGGATCAAAAAATTGCCAGTTTTTGGGCAACACGGAATCTTACCAATTTGGCAAGTAATGTAAAAATTGAAAATGATGGTTGTAACGTCGACGAGGGCCAAATAGAAAACTACCAAATGAATGACAGTAGTTGGGTCCAGGATGGTTCACCAGAATTGGCTGAAAATGAATCTCAAGGTCAAACAAAAGTGTTTATTTGGAATAATATGGGCTCCCAGGGAATTCAAGAGACTGGCAAAACAAGGAGGAAAAACCAAACTACAAAGAGATTTATTTATAATATACCACCTAATGAAACAAATTTAGAAGATTGCTCAGTGATGCAGCCACCTGTTGCCTATCCAGAAGAAGATTTATCATTCATCAAGGAAGAACCAGGTAAATATTTTATATACAAAGATATTTCAGTTTTCATTCTAATTAATTACGGTTGGATATCATCTTGAAGTATGTTTTTAAGGTATTTCTTAAACTATAAAAGTAATACACAAAAAAAGTAATTTGAGTGTTTATCTTAGGAGAAAATTAATAATATAATTTTGGTATATGTTTTTTCTCTGAGTTTCTC
Organism: Mirounga angustirostris; assembly: GCF_029215605.1. Taxonomy (NCBI): domain Eukaryota; kingdom Metazoa; phylum Chordata; class Mammalia; order Carnivora; family Phocidae; genus Mirounga; species Mirounga angustirostris. The sequence continues at coordinate 53,085,939 of NW_026991712.1, read as the reverse complement.
AAAGTTTGTGTTAATCTTATATGTGGTGTGTGGACTCTTCATTTATAGTTCTTTGACTTCTGGATCTTTGGCATCTCTGATCACTTTTGCACGCAGTGCTGGAAAAGATACAAGATAATGTAATCTTAGTTAAAATCTTAGTTGTAATACATAGTTTGTCATTTCAGAACATTTTGAGACCTAATTAACATTTTTTATTCCCAATTTTTTTATTTGGTAATTAAACATTTAAGTGTTTATTAGAATTTTGCAAATGACAGTGGGATTATTCCAATTTGTTTAGAGCTACTATTCTATTCTCACCGTAAATCTTAGAGAAGCTGAAATGTTTCAAATTTGTCCCACTGTGCCCTCATTTTCATTTTCATTCATTAAGAGGACTCAGACCTTTCTCCTCACTATATAACTAAAAGGATATATACAAAATCTTAGCATATCACATTTGTGCTGTGGACCTTTTTTTTAACGGATTTTAATGGGATGGGGGACCATTGTTACACAGTATAAATAGAAAAATTTGAAACTTTAATTGCCTTTGCCTAATTTAATTATATTTGAAGAAGTAGTGGATTTGAGGTTTTCCTGTGCAGACCCCAGACTTGAGGTATATGTCTACCACTGTCATAAATGATTCAGTGTTTGTTTTGCTGTCTCAAAGCTCTGTAATTATTCAGTGTCTGATTTACATCATGGTGATTATCTGGGGATGGAGTACTTGGTTAAAAAGAATCATTGTTTTTAGTTCTAAAGGGCAGAATGCCATAGTAAACCTATGAAATGGTTTGTCTGGCTTTTTAGGTATGGATTTAGTTTTCATTGGTTTTCAGATTTACTTAGGTGAAAATCACATCTGCATAATGAATATGATTTACTGATCTTTTCCCTCATACTTGTCTACTGTTTAATAATTAAATCTCAGAGGCAGTTTCTTTAAAGTATTAAAATAGGGTAGACTTTCTTAGCATCACGTTATTTTGGCTTAATTTTTAATACAGAAGACCTTGAAGTAATTCTCAAAAATGAGCTACATTGTCTTTCTGCTATAGAGATAAATAGTTTAATAGTATGGTGGGAACCCTGTGGTGGTTTTTAAAATACACACACAACACCATGTAAGGCATAAACAGGTTTTGGGGGTAGTAGTTGGCAAAACTAATCACAGCTAACCCATTCTTAATGCCACATATAATTGGAGTGATTCAAAGAAAAGCACTACTATTGAACCATGTTGCATACTTTACAAACTTTTTTTAAAAAACATTTATTTATTTATTTGACAGAGCACAAGCAGGGAGAGCAGCAGGCAGAGAGAGAGGGAGAAGCAGGCTCCCTGTTGAGCAGGGAGCCCGACATGGGGCTCAATCCCGGGACCCGACTGAGTCACCCAGGCACCCCCACAATGCATACTTTAAAAAATATTACTAGCTATTATTTTGGCAAGCACCCCCTCAGCTGAGTTTGTATCAATGGAATAGGTGTATCATAAATTTTTGGTAGTCTAATATGCTTTCAATTTATCTCTTACATCTTACAAAAATTGTATTATGTTATGGGTATCACTTTGGTTTCTGAACCTTGCTTAATTGACATTTGATTTTATCAGTGATACGCTATATTCCAGCTGTTAAACTTTTTGCAACTTCTCGGTGCCTCTAAATCCAGCCTCACTGAATGGCAGGAAATGGGGGTTTTATAAGAATATTATGATTAGGACATAATATGATGCAGAGCCAGAGTTTGGCAAATTTTTACTGTAGAAGACCACAGTAAATATTTTAGGCTTTGCTGGTCATAAAGTCAGTTACTTAATTGTAGCATGAAAGCAGTATTAGGTATACACAGATGATCATGGATATGCTTCAATAAGGCTTTATAGCCAACCCTTGGTATAGAGCAGTGGGTCTTAATCTTTCTTCGCTGCATATTGTGCAGTCCTTGGTGCTTGGGTCTTTCCAGTAGGGATTGAGTTAATTGGTTCTGGGATGTCGCCTGGTTGTTGGAATTTTTATAAGCTCTGTAGGTGATTACACTGTGAGTGAAGGTTGAGATCCACTGACAAAGAGGAAAGATCCCAAATTGAGTCATGATCTGAAAATGAGCTCTGTACTTACCTACTGTGTGACCGCGACCAAATTAAACTCCTGTCTTCAGTTTCTTCATCTTTAAAGTGTGGTACTTATTTTAAGGAATTATTATGAAAATTAAATGACAAAAGCACAACTGTCATGGTCATTATAGATCCCCTTAAAATTGGGAGACTTGAGATTATTTAAAATCAGTTTTCCAGTGTAGCGTGCTTTCTACTGGATTCTAGAAAAGAAGTTATTGTATATTGAGCCAAAATTCATTCTTTTTAACTTCATGAACCTGTCATTTTGAGTAGTATAATCTGAGCCTAACCTCTAATCTCTCTAATCTACCTGATAACCAACCCTTCAGATAACTATAGATAATTTATTAAACTAAGTGAATTCCTTATGAATTCCAAGTGCCTTTACCATCTTTCTTACAGTCATAGACGTGGTTTTTTTTTTTTTCCCCACCCAGAAATTTTGGTGTACAGAATTAACTACAACTCTGGAGGCAAATTCTGACCAATATAGAACACAGTGGGTCTGTGTTTATCAAGGTTGAGGCCTGGCTCAAGGTCACTCAGCTAGTAAAAATAGAGGCAGGTTTCATGTTTAAGACCGTCTCACATTAAAACCTTGTAATTAATGAACTGGTAGACTCAGTCTTTTAAAAAAAATTGGTCCCTTTTAAAACCTCAGAACATTTTTATGAACTGCACCATCATTGGTTACACTTTGATTTCTACTTATTGAGAAAATACTGAAAATGTTCAGTGAAATAAATGCTTTTAAATGAATTTAAAGTTATGTACATAAATATCTGAAAAGTCATAATAAGTTATTTATACGGTCTATGAGCAGTGCTTGGCATATTTGGACTTGTAGATCCCTTTGAGAACTGAGTTCCCTAGACTCTTAAGCCTATAGTCTGTAAACCACAGCTCTAAATAATATCTCCTTGCCACGTACTGTTGAAGCTCGTGTTCCAGTGCCTCATAGAGAAGTGTTGTAAGATACTGAGATAAGAAGGTATACCCAGAAATAGGGATTTATTTATCTATTTTTTTAAGATTTTATTTATTTGCCAGAGGGAGGGAGAGTACAAGCAGGGGGAGTGGCAGGCAGAGGGAGAAGCAGGCTCCCTGATTTCATATGTACTTCTGGAGAAACAGTATTAAAATATTTGTAAATTTTTATTAATCCCTTATAAGTAGAGTTGAAATCAGGTTTCACCTTCACAGTTTCAATTTGTATATTTGCCTTTTGGGTAAAAAGCGCACATAATTTGAGTATTTAGAAGACAACCTTGAGATGTGGGACTCGATCCCAGGATCCTGAGGTCATGACCTGAGCCGAAGGCAGACGCTTAACCATCTGAGCCACTCAGGTGCCCCAATATCAGGGATTTACATGGGTTCTTTTTAAATATATATATATATCTTAAACTAGTGTATCCATTATTTGACTCATTACTGCAATTTGCTTCAAATCATTTTTGATATATGAGGATACTTGAAATAGAACTTAGGAACGGTAGAAACTTCTGTCCTTTTTACTGTCTTACTGGAGTTTATGGGATAATTATAAAGGTAGTCATTAATGAGTTGCTCTGGTACTATAAAAATTTCAAATCCTTGTCTTGCTGATTCACAACCAGAAAATAAATTTCAGCCAAATAAAGTATATAAAAATCTGAGATTAGGAGGGCGCCTGGGTGGCTCAGTTGGTTAAGCGACTGCCTTTGGCTCAGGTCATGATCCTGGAGTCCCGGGATCAAGTCCCGCATCGGGCTCCCTGCTCGGTGGGGAGCCTGCTTCTGCCTCTGACCCTCCCCCCTCTCATGTGCGCGCGCGCGCGCGCGCTCTCTCTCTCTCTCTCTCTCTCTCGTTCTCTCTGTCTCAAATAAAAAAAAAAATCTGAGATTAGGAATTAAATTGTAGGAGTAAATATAATACCTAAAATTGTTTTACAGAGTGTGTTCACACATGCTATTGTTTTTAATTGGAGCAAGTCACATGTTAATCTTACTGTTGATCTTTTGATGCTCTGGGATTATAAGGAACATGATTTTCTGAATCTAGGTTTTTCTGTTATTTCAGTCACAATAGCAGGTTGCACCCATTATAAATAACTGCTCTGCATGTGTACACATAACTAATTTATGAATGCATACATACTTCATTTTGAACAGACGTTTTTGAAACGACTGACAAGAAACATCAGCAAAACAAATAACATAAAGCAATAAAGAAGTTAAGTGTGCTAGTCAAGAGTGTTAATATAGTTGCCCTAATTAAGCTTTTAATTGGCTCTAAGATAACAAGCAGCCTCTCAGGAGGAGGAAAGATGCCAGTTCTGGAAGATGACAAACTTCTCTGGTACTGAATTTTGAAAGGAATTTTTTCAGTGGGGTTTTTATATAGTTGATAACATGTAGTATGAAACAATTTCCTCAAAAACATTTTCTAGTAAATGAAGCAGTATATAATTGATTTTCTGTCTTTAATACAAGTTGATACAATTCTATGTAGATGATTTTTTTCTTAATGTCAGTATACTAAGATTCAGATGCAAGGTGATTTTTTACTTGACCAAAGAATATAATTTAGAGTTCTTTAAACCTAAAAGTTCCTTTCTTTCATACGTACTTCTGGGGAGAACAGTATTAAAACATTTGTAAATTTTTATTAATCCCTTATAAGTAGAGTTGAAATCAGGTTTCAGCTTTACAGTTTCAATTTGTATATTTGCCTTTTGGGTAAAAAGCGCACATAATTTGAGTATTTAGAAGACAATCTTGAGAACAGAATGCTCAAGCTAAATATCTTTAAGATACTCTAATGAGTCATTTGAAGTAATGAATTACTCTATAGTGAACTCTTTGGAGTTACCTACTAACCAGCACTTCTGCTTTTCTATGTTTTGGATGATAATTGATATTTGGCATTACTTTCAGATCTTGCAGAATCTTAAAATGCTTTCTAAATGATTAAATTTTTATGATTTTGAAAACTGGCCATAACATTTGAGACTTAATATTTTGACCATGCCATATAAATTTACTGTATAAACTATTTAAAATACGTTTAAAAATCATGGAACTTAGCTTTGTTTAAGGAGATGTAGGCTTTGGACTCAGTTTTACTTGACCATAACCAGCCTTGAGTGTATCCCACATAATGCCTCTAATGGGAAGAAAGAAAAATTTTGTAATTCTGATATCTTGAAATCAGTAAAAACTACCCAAAGCTTTTTCTTAATCATTTTGGCAACAAAACCCAATACTCCGCAGCAAAACCAGCTATTTATATCTTCTACGCATTTCTTTAAATGTGAATATTCATGTTTTGTTGCCAAAATACTGTTCTGATTATAGGATGCTGCCCTAGACCCCGCTTACTTTTCTGAAATCTGAAAATTGTTGCATCCTACATCTTACTCTAAGCATTTCAGATAGATTTATGGGTCTGGATTAGTGTTTTTGTTTTGTTATTGTTGTTTTATCTTATGGGGTTCCAGATGTTCTCTACCTTCCAGGAATCCTTTTGGTTGAATGTTACGAAGGATGAGCTACAATGTTAAGTTACTCTTTTTCAGAAACTGAAAATTGGGTGTTAAATGGTAGTTTGAGGCCTGATGTTCATTTTGTTTATTTTTTGATTTTTTTTAATATATAATGTATTGTTTGTTTCAGGAGTACAGGTCTGTGATTCATCACTTTTTTTTTTTTCTTAAAGATTTTATTTATTTATTTGACAGAGAGATAGCAAGAGCAGGAACACAAGCAGGGGGAGTGGGAGAGGGAGAAGCAGGCTTCCCGCCGAACAGGGAGCCCGATGTGGGACTCGATCCCAGGACCCTGGGATCATGACCTGAGCCGAAGGCAGACGCTTAACGACTGAGCCACCTAGGCGCCCTGTGATTCATCACTCTTACACAATTCACGGCACTCACCATAGCACATAGCTTCCGCAATGTCCATCACCCAGCCACCCCATGCCTCCCACCACCCTCCACTCCAGCAACCCTCAGCTTGCTTCCTGAGATGCGAGTCTCATATGGTTTGTCTCCCTCTGTGGTTTCATCTTGTTTCTTTTTTCCCTCCCTCTGTGATGTTCATTTTTAAAAAATAAAGGTCCACCAGTAGTTCATGGGCTGTAAAATACACTAATACATAAGAATCTTGCAGTGTTTAATCTTAAGAGGATGATAGTAGATAGTGGGAATATTCTGCCATCTTCTTTTCCCTTCTTTACTTTTCCTCTGCCTAGTCTTTCCTGCCCTATCTCCTATATTCATCCCAAGAGATGGCTGCACGTATGTATTTATTAACCTACCAGTTAGAAACCCTAAAGAAACAATCTGTGTGGCCAGATTAGGTGTTGAAGAAGCCTTATGGATCAGTTATAAAAGCATTTTTTGAGTTCTGCCTGCTCAAAGTATCATGTTGTCTAAACACTTTGTCGATCCCTGAGAGATCTATAAAACTGAAATTTTGATTTCTGACATAGTCTTAATATTCTGGTGTGACCACATGGTCTTAAATCTTAATCCATAGTTTCACTTTCCAGAGAATATTACTTTTCCTGGGATACCAGAATAGCTTTCGACATCATAATAGGAAATTTGGTAATTAAATTTTTATTTAAATCCCCCCAAAAGTAAGCATCTTGCCAGATGATGTTGATGTCAAGATTGAGGCGTTCCTTGCCTGGAACTTGTTCATAATAGGATTGCTGTGGGCTAGAAACATACCCAGTGTGTTGTGACAAATGTTAAAATAAGAAGTACGGCAGGGTGTGCAATGGGAGGTTCCTAACTGCTCAGAAGATGTGGAGGAAGCTATATAGAGAAGGCAGTAATAAGAATTGGATCTTGTGTAGGAGTTTGGCAGGAGAGAGAAGGGCATTCACTGACCACCAGGTGGCAAGAAATCAGGTTAAGTAGGTAAAAGAATAGAAAGAATGCAATGGGGAAATGAGGTTGGGTAGATAGGTTAGAGCCAGATTGTGATTCTCTTTGTTCTACGTGGTAAATTTGTGGATTTTATTTTACATACTGAGGCAATAGGAGGTTTTTAACTAGAGATTAGGTCCATTTATATTTGCCTTTAGGTAAAAACATTTGAAGGGTGTTCATGGATTGGAGTGCGGAGTGATCTGGGTAGACCTTTTTGTAAGGACTAGTGTGAGCAGAAATAACAACCTTGTTTGAGTAGTGCAAGGAAGAAACAGTAGAGCATAGTCTAAGATGGGGCAGTCACTTGAGTCAGTGGGTTGTGAATGGAAACTACTATATGTTGAGTCTCCAGGCTGTTACAGGAACTTTCAAGGGTTGGTTTATAGAATAAATTTGTAAGTGAATTTACTCCAATGAAAAGTGGAAAAAACCTGATCACAGTGAATAAGGAAAAATTATACCTGTTTATGAAAAAACAAAATAGTTCTGAAACTATCTTCAGAGAAGAGAAACTTGATGTTGATATATGTGAAAATGAAAGTGGGGAAAGATCTGAGTTTTTATTTCTAAAACCTTGATTTTTGATGTCTTCTCTCATTTCATTCTTCTCAAGAATATTTGTCTTTTAAGAAAATCTAAGTTAGTCTGCACCTGCCTCATGTTTGGAATTTTGAGAACCAAAAGAAAATGGTCAGGGAAACCTTCTTCCAAACTTAATTTTGTTTAGCACTTAGAAGCAGGTGCTGTACTACTCCCTTACCAGATGATATGGAAGCATTGCTAACCTGCCAAGGTCCCAGAGAAACCTGTAACCATAGGCACCAAGATTAACCTCACTTAATGACACTTAGATTTATATTCCACTTTACATTTTACTCAGTATTTTCACTTAATGATATCCCTTTTCATAGCAGCTTTGTGAAGTGGGCAAACATTGCTACTCTTTATGTGAGAAAAATAAAGTTGATAAAATTTTGAAGAGTAGAAACTGAGATTTACTTTATCATTCGTTTTAATCTCATTTTCTTTCCATTGCTTGTTAATCTGATTTTTTTAAATCCATGAATGTCTTTTTTTAAAAACATGGTTAATCAGAATTATTTTAAAATGAACCTGAAGAGAAGATTGCTTTGGGATAGACAAAAATGTATTAACTATGAAGAACAAAAATAGCTGATATCTAGGTATACTTAAGATTTTGGAAATAGTTTTATTAAATAAAGAAGTTACTAAAGTGAATGTTGGTTTAACCCAGAGTGTAAGGTTTATTTTTGTTCATTTAGCAAAGAAGTATATGAAATACCACTAGGAGAGTAAGTTAAGATGGGTCTACTTCTTCACTCTTTTATTTCTAGCATTGCAGATTGTGGGTTTTTGTTGTTGTTTTGGTTTTGTTTGTTTTTCTTATCTCCTGAAACTTTAGATTTTATTTTCTGACTAGAGAGAGAGACAGCGAGAGAGGGAACACAAGCAGGGGGAGTGGGAGAGGGAGAAGCAGGCTTCCCACAGAGCAGGGAGCCCCATGTGGGACTCCATCCCAGGACCCTGGGATCATGACCTGAGCCGAAGGCAGACTCTTAAACGACTGAGCCACTCAGGCGCCCCTGAAACTGTTTTAATAGCTCTTCGGAAAGATGTTTTGTTTGCAGAGATATCTTAGCCCTTTTTGCTAAGTTTAAATGAAGTGAAGGATTTCCATAGGAAGGTCACGAATGTCAAAAACCAAGTATAGTAGAGTTTATTTTTTAATCCTATAATTTAGAGAAAAAGATGATGACCAAGAGTTACTGCTTTCACTTCCTAGTGAAAAAAATTCATTTCTGTTTCAAGTGAATGGTTGGTTGCCTCACTTCTATCCCACTTAACATCAACTGATTAAAAAATGAGTTGCTAAGCAGTTTGGCTGATTTCAAATAAGGTACAAGCAGTGATATGTATTGATTCCTGAGTTAAGTGTGCTATTTTTGAAAGCTTATTGTCAACCTGGAAGAGCTCACTTCTTCTGAAATTTGTTTTTGATATCAAGATCCAAGTAATAACCTTTCAAAGCGTTCGAGAAGAAACACTGTACACAGGAAGAATATATTTGTCATCTGTTAAGCTTTCAGGTTGAGGTGTTCTGTGCTTAGTGTAGGATTAAAGATCACAAATTAAATTCTAATACTTAAGAGAGGTAGGGTAGGAGACAGGAAATGTCTATTTTAAGAACTAGCTGAGGAAGCCTTCAACAAATCACTATAGAATGTTATATAAATAGAAACACCCTGCCTGTATTTACAAACCCACTTGGCAGAATTTTAAGACGTGCCCTCTGAACAGATTGTACACTCCAGAATAATGACTTTTTTTTTTTTTTTTTAAGATTTTATTAGAGAGCAAGCGAGAGAGTACAAGCTGGATGAGAGGTGCAGGGGGAGAAGCTTACTCCCTGCTGAGCAGGGAGCTTGATGCAGGACTCAATCCCAGGTCTCCTGGATCATGACCTGAGCCAAAGGCAGACGCTTAACCAACTGAGCCACCCAGGTGCCCCCACAATTTTTTTAAAAAAAGATACTGGGAAACCTAGTACAGTTGTTTGAATATTGATTTAAATTTATTATTGAAATACATTCAGCTTTTCATAGGAAAATAAAGCCACTAAATTTCAGTTAATCATTTTCCGTTAGTGGTTATATTTTAGTGTTCCTATACACCAGAAAACTGAGAAATTACTCCTTAAATACCATTAAGTAAACTAGTAACAGAGGTTGCAGAGGGAAAAATACTCAAACCAACATTTAACAACACTTGTTTGAAAAGCGTTTTGTCAGGGTGCCTGGGTGGCTCAGTTGGTTAAGTCTCTGCCAGCTCAGGTCATGATCTCGGGATCCTGGGATCAAAGCCCACATCAGGCTCTCTGCTCAGTGGGGAGTCCGTTTCTCCCTCTGTGCTCTCTCCCTCCGTCTGTCTCTCAAATAAATGAAATCTTTAAAAAAAAAAAAAGTGTTTTGTCAAGCATTGTGATGAATGCTGGGAAAATAAAACCTAACCAGTATCCCACCTCTCGGGACAGGTAGAGGAGTCTATTTACTATTGCTCTTCTCCACATGAAGTACTTTTTCATTCTCCTGACTTCCAGCCCATTTACTCTAGGCAATAATCTCACTTTTTACTATTTCACCTTACAGAGAAAATAAAAGCTGGTAGATGAATGTCCTTAAGTACCTGTTTTCAAACTTCTGTCTATATATTGTCTTTGCTCTCTCTCCTAAATACCTAAACATTTGCTTCAGGATTCCAGAATCCTTCTCTTTGAATTTCAATACTTTTAACTTCTCCCTTTCTTAGTGACTTCATTTCAGCATTTAAAGGTTTATTAGTTTCACCTTTAAAAAAACAAACTCTTAAACTCTATGTCTTCCCTTTTGCAACCAAATTTCTCAAATTGTATTATAGATTATAATTCATCATCTTCCATTCATAACACAGGCCACTCTTTTTTCTCCTTGTCCGACTGATCTACCCGAGTCACTTGCTCTAAGATCACCAGTGACCTCCTAGGTGTTCAGTATTTGTGGAATGAAAGTAATGTATGTTTCAGTCCTTACCTTAAATTTTTGGCAGCATTGTCACAGTGGACTAGTTCTTGAAATAACTCTTCCTAAAATCTGTATCATTTTCTAGTTGATTAAAATGCTAGGATTCCTCAACATATCAGTCATAGTTTTTTCTTCATGGTCTCATCTACTTACTTCCATTACCTTATTTACCAGTATAGTCTGACAACTCATTTTTATCACCAGCTTAAGCATCGTATCTGTATAGCCTTTGGTGTTAATTTCTCCACTTGGGAGCTTAAATGAAAAAAAAAATAGTTAAAATTTTGAGTGTTTGTTATATACCAGGCAAGCAAAGAGTTAAGCACTTTTTTTTTTTTTTAAGATTTTATTTATTTGACAGAGACACAGCGAGAGAGGGAACACAAGCAGGGGGAGTGGGAGAGGGAGAAGCAGGCTTCCCGCTGAGCAGGGAGCCCCATGTGGGACTTGATCCTAGGACCCTGGGATCATGACCTGAGCCGAAGGCAGACGATTAACGACTGAGCCACCCAGGCACCCTAAGCGCTTTTCGTTTATGTCATTTGGTCCTTGGACAATAATAAATGAAAAGTACATAGCTCTTTTCCTGATAATTTCTCTACTTGTATAATAAAACCTTTCTCAATCTTTAGTAAGCATCAGAATCACCTAGAGGGCTTTATAAAATACAGATTTCTGGGCCTCACCTCCATAGTATCTGATTCAGTAGGTTGGGATGGGGCCTGAAATTCTACATTTCTAGCAAGTTCCTGGATAATGCCCATGCTAATTTGGGAATGACACTTTGCGAACCACTGCATTAGAGAAGTAAAATAACCTGCTTCACAACTGTCACACAGCTGGGATGTGGCAGAGCTGAGAATTGGTCCCAGGCAGTATCTAGAGTTTACCCATTTAACCCACTGTTCCCACTCCAGACGTATTAAACTCCTCTTTCTTAGGTATCTCGGACTCAGTACTCAAAACTACCTAAAACTGGTCCTAAACTGGTCCTCTGCCAGAGACCCCTAACTGCCATTAGTATAGGATGGAAACTTCCCTCATTACCTTCAAACCCTGCCTCTCCCGTATTCAGTCTCACAAAGCACTGTTGGTTCTTCCACAAACTACTTTCCTCCATTTGCTACCGCCATCAACCAAGTCAAGGCCACAGTCTGTTCTCATCTGGATTTCTAAAATAGCTTACTAACTTAATCTCCCTATATCTCCTTTTGCCCTCCTTTAATTCATCCATACAATACCAGGAATAGTCTTTTTAAAAGGTGAATGAGATTAATGCCTTGTTTAAAATCCTTCTACTGCTTTTAGAGTAAAGGCCGAAATCTTTACCATGGCGTGCAGTGCTCTATATGACCTAACTATGCCTGCTTGAGGATCATTTTATTTTTTTTCCTATTCTTTCTCTCCTTCATTATGCAATTACATAATCCTACTAGCCTCTTAGAACATAAGTACTAGATCTATTCAGTGATTTGGGATTTTATAACTATGCACTAGAACCATTATTGGGTGGTATTCTGTTCTATAAATGTACCACAGTTTTATTTGCCCACCATCAATTTTTTTGAATCAGTTACCTGCTTATGTAGAGAGGAGTTTGTGTTTTTCTTTTTTTATCTTGAGTGTTGGGGGAAGCCAGAGCAGTATGGGATGGCGATATCAAAGATGAGTCTTAAATGACAGAGGACAGATTGTCCATAAAAAGTGGCATTTTTTAAATGTCTTCAAATACTTTAAAGATTTATTTGAGAGAGAGATTGGACGAGTGGGAGGAGGGGCAGAGGGAGAAGCAGATCCCTCACCGAGCAGGGAGCCCAACATGGGACTTGATCCCAAGACCCTGGGATCGTGACCTGAGTTGAAGGCAGACGCTTAAGACTGAGCTACCTAGGTGCCCTGTCTTCAGATTTAATTTGGGAGAGTAGATAGTATCAGTGGGATGATGCTGGATTCACTAGTGCTAGTAGGAACTTGAACATTAGGACCTTATATTCTAAACTAAGGTGTTTGAAAAAGCTCTGGTGAACCACTGAAGATTTTAAGGTAAGGGAGCAATTTAGGCTTTGTGTTTTAGGAAAATCTCTCTGGCATTATGAACAGAAGTACGAGCATTATATTTTGAAGCAAGGAGACCAAGAAACTATTTCAGTAATTCACTAATATAAGAGAACGGTGGTGGGTAACTGAATTAAGGCAGTGGTAGAAAAATGGAAGGGATGGAATAGATTTAAAAGAAATTAACAGATTAGAACCAGTATTCATCTCATTAGTATGTCTTTTCTTTTAAGCTGCCTCTCTACCTCCTTTCCATATTTCAAGATGAAGGAATTAGCTCCTTCAAAGTCTTCCTTTACTACTATAGTTTTTTAATTGGTCTTTTTCACTTCTGAATCCATACAGAAACAGTAATGTTTTACACAACCATACTTAGTACTAACAGTAGCAGCTGTCATTGGGTGCCAAATGCCATAATTTGTAACACTTGACTTGCATTATCTAATTTAATATCTGTGATCTGGTTGGCAGCATATGAGGAAACTGAGGCACATGCTCACATAGCCAGTAACCTAATTCACTCTGCCTCTTAAAGCTTATTCGTATTTAGTACACTGTTCTTACTGTTGAGTGTGCATTTGTTCTTGTAGTTGTCTTATGATTTTGTGCCTTAGTAGTATTAAGCACATAGTAGATACTATAATTCGCAGATATCTTTCTATTTAGTCAGCATAAGAAACAATACCAAGAAGGGAGTGGTTGGTGATAGCTATAGTGTGGTTGTAAATAACAGATGATTCTACATCTCCTTTTCAGATCTGGATGGTGCTCTACTCTCAGGGCCAGATTGTGATAGGAATGTGAATACAAATTTATTGGCTGAAGCCGGCTCCAGTCAGGATGGAGGTGATGCTGGTAGGTACAGTAGGATTTTAGTAAGAGTATGTTAAAGAGGATTTGAAGATTGGGAAGTGTTTGTGTACATATTTAAGGACCTATTGCAGTTTCTTTCCCTTAAAAGAGAGTATTCTATGTAAATACTTTCAATCCGTGGTAGCTATGTTTATGATAGCTATGTTTATGATAACACTTTCGGAAGCCTGGTAAATACAAATGGATGGGTGTTTATTATTGTCTGAGGGAGCCATTTATTTAGAGCTTTTAAAATCTTAAATATCAAGTAATTAAGGTAATAGAGCTGGTGGCTTCTTGCTAGTATATACATAGAATGAAAATGGTAATTATCCAAATGGTTGATTAATGTATTTTAATTAGCATTGATGTAAAATAATAGTATGGTTGGTAATGGTGATAGAAAATGTTAATTCTAAATAGTAATATTTCGTACTTTGGGAGGGGTATCCTCCTACACATAGAGGCAGAGAATCCATAAATATTCCAGAGAACAACATGAGTATAAATAAATTAGGAAGGGAAAAAGCTTTCTTTAGAGAAGAATGCCAAGCTAATAAATACAGAATGACAATTGAAAAAATACCCCACAGGAAATAATTGAAGATTATCCATGGATGTTAAGCCACTGTTAATGGGCTTATCTCACAATGATTGGGCAAAAGGCTGTTGTAATAGCATATTCACATGGTCTCCATATCATCCCACAGATTACTTCAGTTACAAAGAGGAAAGATTGCTTTATAATAAAAGAAGCAGAAATACCATGCCTCTTGTCAGAATGCACTAGCCAGCACACAACCCTACGTAATATTCTTGCCAAATGTGTAACCCAAATCTAATCATGAGGGGGGAGAACATCAGACTGATCTACACAAATCCAGCTACTCTGGATTTTAAAATGTTAATGCCATGAAAAACAAGCAGAGGAACCACTAGATTCAAGCAAACCAACTAAATGCATTGTCAATCTTGATGACATCAGGGTTCTAAAATGACTAAAGGGGCATTTGGGGAACAGTTGGGAATTTGAATGTATAGTATGGATTAAATAGACAATTTTAAATTTCTTGGGTGTGATAAAGGTACTGTGGTTATGTAGGAGAAAGTTCTAGAAGGTACATGCTATATTGAGGGGGAAGCAATGATGTGCAAGTTTCCAAATTATACATATAATACATAAAAGGTGGGTATGTGTGTTTATAGAGAGCACACGTGGCAAAACAAACATCTGTCAAAGGTACACAAAGGGATATAGATGTTCATTGATTTCAACTTCTCATAGCTTTGGAATTGTTTAAAAAAACTGATGGGGAGGGGGACAGCTAGGGGTACTCTTACATAAAGCTTTCACAGGTTTCTGAGTATAGTATGCACTGACCAAAGTTAAGCCATGTAATTTTGAAGAAAAGAGTTTACAGAAAGTTTTGAAATTAGCCATTTACAGATCGTATGGGTTGAATTTTGAAGACTTTTTCCTTGTACAAAAAATCACTAATAGTACAAGGTATTTTATATTTGGTTTAGAAATCTGGTTGAAGAATGAGTTTAGACAGGGTATGTGAATTCATATGTAAAATTTTCAATTCTGCACATAAACATCTTCATTGGAGAATGGTTCATATAATACATCTCCTTTTCAAAAAAGCAAACTCTTAATTTAGAGTCATTTCTCTTTAGGGGACATTTTGATCCATTTTTGTTTTTGCAACTGAGATCAGCCTTTGTCTTCAAAAGAATGCTTTCTTCTTAGTTTGCCATTATGGAAAAATGCACCCTGAAGGATATTACTGAGCGCAGTGAGCGCAATTTTCAAGTAGATCTTGAATGACCTTAAAGATCTTTCAGTGATTGAATTACAAAAGCACTACCTTTGTTAATTTGCTCATATACTTCTATAAGTAACCTCTAATTTGGCCAGATGAGAGAAGTTTGGGATGAGGCTTTCTTAATTTGAATTATCATTTTGATATTCTAGATATATGGTGTCTCCTGTCTGTTTTCATGGATGCTTTTTATTAATCTTTAGGTTATCGAGACAAACAGAATTTCAAGTATTAAAAACTTAATTCTGAATCTTGGGTCATCAATTTATAAATTATTTTTTGAAACATGGACTTTCAAGTGTTCTAATTCTGAATTTTGGGTTACCAGTTTATAAATTTTTTTAAAGATTTTTTTGAGAGTGAGAGAGAGCAAGCCTGGGTGGGGGGAGGGACAGAGGGCGAGGGAGAAGCAGACTCCCCACTGTGCAGGGAGCCTGATGTGGGGCTCGATCCCAGGACTCTTGAGATCATGACCTGAGCTGAAGGAGACGCTTAACCAACTGAGCCACCCAGGTGCCCCTATAAATTATTTTAGGGCTAGTTTGTTCTTACGTGTAATGAAAGTACTAACTTGAGGTTATTAACATACCTAACATGATTTCTGATAATAGTTTTGCAAGTATTTTGAGCAAATCAAAAATATATACATTTATTCAAGAAATAATTGAAGGGTTATTGTAAGCTTTGGACATGAGAAATACAAAGGTGAGGGCGCCTGGGTGGCTCAGTTGGTTAAGCGACTGCCTTCGGCTCAGGTCATGATCCTGGAGTCCCGGGATTGAGTCCCACGTCGGGCTCCCAGCTCAGCAGGGAGTCTGCCTCTCTCTCTGACCCTCCCCCCTCTCATGCTCTCTATCTCATTCTCTCTCTCAAATAAATAAATAAAATCTTAAAAAAAAAAAAAAATACAAAGGTGAGTAAAACAGGCACAGTCCTTGCTCTCAGAGCTTCTTTTTTTGCACTGATTTGATCAAGAACTACGAGTCAAAGCTCAGACTTTATTTAGAAATGTAAAGCTGAAAATTGATAGATTCATGTTCACAGGCTACCACCCCCATTCTAATTTCCATCCCCTGCCCTGCCCCCCCCAACAGATAATGGTGTCTCAGTTGAGGATTCTGAAAACTTTCCCTCAAACAAAAATACATTATAGTTTAATTATGTAATTATGGAAACAGCAGGCTTTCCTGACATTTAAAAAATGGGTGAATATATTCCAAGTATAAAATAATTTACATTATTAGTAATGAAATTTTTAAATACCTTAGGGACCTTTTTGCATTGTTGGGTATTGATACTTTCACCAAAGAGGAATACTAGGTTATTTTAATTTTTAGGGAAGTAGTATATATGGCAGATAGATGGAGGAAAATGAATTTTTAGAATACCCAGTTTGGCAAGCATTCTTTTGTAAAATCCATGGTTTTCATGGACGGAGAATTAACAAATTACTACACAAGTAAGCTAGCATATAGCCTGGAAAGGAGTGTTCATGCAGAGGAAAGAGTGCAAAGGTCTTGTAGAGGGAGCCATTTTCCCATGGAGGAACAGTACAAAGGCCAGTACGGCTGAAATAGAGGGACCCAAGCGGGTAGTTAGATCAAGGGCTAGATTAGGTAAGGCTGTGTAAGATAATTATAAGTCTTTGGTTTTTATATGAGTGAGATGGGTAGTCCTTGCAGGCTTTTGAGTGCCAGGCTCTCACTTAAAGTTCTGAAAGAATCTATAATTGCTGTGTTGAGAGCAAACTCTAAGAGGGCAACAGTATGAGACAGACTCTGATGGCTATTGAAAATAATCCAGAGGCAAGAGTTAATGGTCGATTGGATCAGGGTGGCAATAGCTAGCTATGGAGAACACTGGATACGTTTACATTGCCAAAGGATTCCTGGAGCCAGGTAAAGACATACATATTCAAGAAGGAATCCTGTCTAGGAGGCATCTGGCTGGCTTATGATGGAGCATGCAACTCTTGATCTCAGTGTTGTAAGTTGGAGCCTCACATTGGGTGTAGAGATTACTTAAAAATAAAATCTTAAAAAAAAAATAAGGGCGGGGGAGGGAATGCTATCCAGAGGAGGTAATTCTTATCTTAGCTAGTCTGAAGATCCTTAGGCACAAATTCCTTAAGGGACATTGACTATTTTGATTCCACTTTTCGGATTTTCATTTAAGGATGGAGTTAGAAAGAGAGGTTTATATTCTTCATTCTTAGTCCATTTTTCTATACTGATAAGTCTTCAAACAAGATTATGTGATTGGAGACAATAAGGAGACTATCCTGTTCCAAAGCTGGGCTTCAGGGTGACAGTTATTGAGAGAGTTCTGTTTTGAATATCTTTGAAGTACAGTATAAAAGAGTAGTTTCATGTGGTCTCCATGCACTATTAAAGTATGAAGACATTTCGGTTTCAGACTACACTGTAGAGATTTTTATCTAGCTATTTATAATAAGCTATTCTATCATAATGCTCATAAGATATAATAAGTTTATTTTCTGGGTTTTTTTTTTTTTTATTCTAATAAGAGACAGATTTTCATTACCATCATTACATCAAAATCACTTTTCAATTGTATTAGGTACTTCACATGATTTCAAGTATGGCCTGATGCCTGGCCCTTCAAGTGATTTCAAGTATGGATTGCTACCAGGTACTTCAAATGATTTCAAGTATGGATTGATACCAGGTGCTTCAAATGATTTCAAGTATGGATTATTGCCTGAATCTTGGCCAAAACAAGAAACTTGGGAAAATGGCAAGTATTAGTCAACTAAATTCTACAGAAATTTTAAAATGATTTTTCACAGTTAAAAGCTTCCATGTTCTGAGTTTTAAAAAATTAAGATACTGGTAGTCCTATAATAATCCCTGTTCTTAGGGATAGACAAGCTTTTGATAGCAAGTTTTCTGTTCAGTATATAATTGCTTTTGTGTGTGTTTGTTTTGGTTTTTTTTTATTCTCAAAGGTGAATCATCTCTAATCATGAACAAGTTAAAATGCCCTCATTGTAGCTATGTAGCCAAATACAGACGAACACTAAAAAGGCATTTGCTCATTCATACGGGAGTCAGATCATTTAGCTGTGATATTTGTGGAAAACTGTTTACTCGCAGAGAACATGTGAAAAGACATTCCCTGGTAAGTAACTTTAAATATAACTGATCTTTGAGATAAAATATATGTCAGTGAAGTTTAAGGTATTTTAACACTGTTACCTGAAATTTAGGGAAGGTTGATTATTAAATTGCTTTAAACAAATTATGTGATTTATGAACTGAACTTTATACAGAAAAACAAGGGTATCATTCACTCATTATTAAATGGGTAGTTTAATTGAATGGTTGAAATGCATTATTGTCTATACTGTCCTTATATTGGATTTTTCCCCCCTTTAATTAGGTGCATAAAAAGGATAAAAAATACAAATGTATGGTGTGTAAGAAGATCTTCATGTTAGCAGCCAGTGTTGGAATAAGACATGGATCTCGACGCTATGGTGTTTGTGTAGACTGTGCAGATAAATCACAGCCAGGAGGGCAAGAAGGTGTAGATCAGGGACAGGATACAGATTTCCCTCGGGATGAAGAATATGAAGAGAATGAAGTAGGAGAAGCTGATGAAGAGCTGGTTGATGATGGAGAAGATCAGAATGATCCATCTCGATGGGATGAATCAGGAGATGTTTGTATGTCTCTAGATGATTAACTGACCTATACTCCTCAAGGATGCTGCATTTGGACATAATATGAATCGACAATTTGAATTGTTGAACTTGAAGGCTTGCAAAATATGGTACATGCTGGATGGTAGTTATGTTGCTGTGAAAACTGTAGGGTCAAAAAGCCTTATAGCAAAAAAAAATTTTTTTTTTATATTTGCACAGGACTGTACAGCAAACAACCTTGTGGTTGGATTACATGGAGTCCCCACATCTTCAGTCAGTTATCAAAGTAAAAATATTTTTTATTTATAGGATATACAGTAATTACTTGGGTCCTACGAATATATTGTACCTATCCTTAAAGAGCTTACGTTCATGTGCCACTTTAACATGAATGAAGAAAATCCATTTTTAAGACTACAGTGACAGCTGACCCAATTACCCTGTCCATCAAACCACTCAGGCTAGTTTGTACTAGTAGAGTTTTGTTTCTATTTTTATTTTTATTAATTTTATTTTTTTTAATACAGATTTTCAGTGAGGGGCCTTTTCAACCCCATTGGTTCTACTTTTCTGTATTTTTCCATTTTAATTTGCTTCATAACTTAAACCAAGTCTCTTCTAGTCTTAGATATTATTTCTCAATTTTGTGCTGATGGGCATGTTTATAAGAACTGGAGAGGTAATTTATTGGAATGAACTGACTTCCTCCATTCCCCCTTTCCTTTTTTGACATGAATTTTACTACTTCACAAATGAAGAAATGATGTTGCAAAGTTGACGTGGCGAAGTTGACAAATACCACTAAAATGATTATGATTTAGAAGTAACTTCCTCCTGCTGCTCTAATCTGATAAATGGTTATTACATGACGTTTTCTGACATGGTATTCGGTTTTGGGTATCTGTTACTTTGGCACTATTCTTGTTTGCCTCTTTATTTTTGCCAGTGTACTATACCTCAGTCCTATTTGAAAAGACAGAAATCTAATCAAAAGAAAAGTCATAGAAACAATAAGTAAAATGATTTGTTTCCTAATTTGACCTCCATGTCCAGTTTGGTTAGCTTGTTATGCGATATAAGTGAAATATCAGGTTTTTACTCCCGTGCCCTTTTTATCATTAAAAAAAAAACACAAAAAGTGCATTCTCTTTTGTTTGATACTTACTGGGATATTGAGTGTTTTGAAATTATGATAATTATTTTTTCAATTCCTCAACATTTTACTACATCTTCATATATAGTCTTTCTGGTAGTCACCATGATTCAACAGTCTGCAAAAATCTTACAAATAAAATATTGAGAGGCTTTACAATTACTCTGTTAACTAAATTCTTCAAGGTACAAGGGGTGATATATTAAATTGAAATTGTCAGATTTATTTAGTCTGGCAGATGAATTAGCTGATAAACTCACAGCAGCATTTCACATAATTAATATTAACATGCATGTCATTTATCAGGAACATATTGTATATTATATAAGATTGAGGGATATCATATTTTCAGCTTTCTTTTAAATAGAAATTGAGTATATTTTCCTATTTTATATCAGGTCACTAAATTATGCTATTTGTGTGGAAAAAATTGCTAAGTACACTTTGACAGACATAATCCTTTGGTGCTCCATCTGATCAAAGTTGAAAGGTTGATTTTTTTTTTTTTTTTTTTTAAGAGACAAGCTTTCTCATTGTCTCCAATTTCGGTAGTATAATGGTTTAATGTTAGACATTGATGTTTCTGCTTGGATAAATCAAAGATAAAAAGTACAGTTACGTGGTTAGATACATATTTTGTCATCTAAACTTTATTGTAGTTTCTACATAACTG
Source organism: Mirounga angustirostris (assembly GCF_029215605.1). Classification (NCBI taxonomy): domain Eukaryota; kingdom Metazoa; phylum Chordata; class Mammalia; order Carnivora; family Phocidae; genus Mirounga; species Mirounga angustirostris. Next base: position 53,065,104 of record NW_026991712.1, on the reverse strand, counting down.
TAAAACTGACATGAATAGTTTGGTTTGATTTTTGTTTAAGACTGAAGAGTACATCTTATTTCTCAGTGTTCTAGACAAATGAGTATAATGTAATTCTGGTGGGGTCCAAAGTAGACGTTAGTTGGGCAAAGATACTATGAATGAAAAAGTATTTTAAACGTAAAATGTTCTGCTTTGTGAATATGTAAGTATAGTATAAAGATTTCTTTCATCCCATTTATCCCCCTCCTTTAAAATAAACCATAGTTTACAATTGGTAGATCTGTCTATATATAAATATATATTAAAGAGAAAAGATATATATCTGAAAATCACCTAAATCTGCTTTATTAGACTACAGTTCACTTATTGCATAGAAACTGGACTTGGCTTTACATTCTTAATGTACTTTTACTTTTCCTCAAGATATGAACTTACTCTCTTTAAACTGAATTTTCTTTTACTACTTAAATCATTTATGTATATCTGGTAAATTATGACCAAATTTTTGTTAGATTGCATACAGTAAATTGAAATACACACTTGGTACACTACGGGATTGTTGTGCTTTTGTTTGGTTTTAGTTGGAAACAAGGTTTGATGTAGATGGCTTGTTACTGTTAATTTAAAATATTCTATAATTGTCCATTACCTTTTATGTTGTATTGTGACAGATTTGGCTATATTTTTAGTCAACTGAAATATGATACTTTAAAAGTTTGTTTTTAGAAAGGTAATCCAAAGGAATGTTTATACTCTTGAATATATTAGCCTCAGCCTATATAAAAATTTCTTCTTTAAAGTAAACATTTTACCAGAAACAGAATTGACAGATTTTTCTACTTGCTGACTGCCTAACTTATTTGTTTCATGATCTCGAGGGACTGCCTTTTCCCTTCTAGGTCTTTTTTTAAAAAATAGTTTTAGTACTAAGGTATACTACTGGACGTTTCTATTTTTTTTTTTTAAGTATATTCTTTTTCTGACTTACAGTACAATTTCAGGAAGTTGATAGATACTAAGAACTTATGATTGGTCTCAGAGGTGACAATGGAATACTCATAATTTTGTCTGTGGAGCCCTGGCAGAATTATGTGTTACACATTTGCTGAATTTTTCTCTTGGTAACTTATATTTTAAATGAAACATATTTTAGAGCTGTAATTTTAATGAAGAGGAAAAATATAAACTGTTTCTTTCCTATTCACTCTAGTAACAGACCCTCTCCTATAAATTAAGATCATGTATTCTTTCTTAGGGTTCTCAGAGACAGTTACTTCCATATGGTCCCTGCTTTGTCGTTGTTCCTGGCCCTCATTTTTCATATTCACTAGATATATTGCTAATTTTAGTGCCCTAGCAATTAAGAGCTTAAAAAAACTGTAGGAAGGGGAAACTGAACACTAATAAATAGCTTTGAAATTTGGGGGGAAAACACTAGCTGGTTTTGGTAGAGCCATCCTGATGGAGAAGAGGGAGATAGAATTGAGTGAATTCACATAAAGTACTTCCAACACTGGTACATAATAGAGGCCTAATACATCTTAGTTTAATAATAGATGCAAACCAAGAGGAAAGGGGGAGAAAACAGAAAATGAAAGGATCAGGGTTGGGAAATCTATAGTCATACAATAAAGTGTAAAAGGCCTGAAGATGACAGGGGAAAGTGTGGTGGAAGAGGAGTTTTTAAAAAAGTCATAAATTTTAAAACTTTGGTAAGCTTTATGTATATTTTTAGGATTTCGTCAACATAGAGTTTATTTTTCTGAATAATGATTCCAAAAGCTAACTTTTTTTTTTTAGTGCCTACATGTGCCATTGAGCTTTACATTATTTTCTCTTAATTCCCAATAAGGTAGGTGCTATTGTCTCCATTTTATGGAAGAGAAAGGCTCCAAGAAATTTGCATAATATAACTTGCCCGATATAACACAGCTACTAAGTGGTAGAGCTGGGTTTTGACCAGATTTGATTTTGAATGAAGCCCATCCTCTTTTTAGGGGGCTCTATTAACTGCCTCATTAAACAACTTTGTAGAATTTCAGGGCTTTAAAGGAGTTTGTATGGAGACCTATTTTCCCTGTAAACCATCTATGTTAGGAATTTGAGTGTCTAATCTTTCCTTCCCCAAATACCCTTATCACTCTTTTCCTCCTAATAAAGCAGTTTTGTCACCTGGCTATAAATAAGATACCTGACCTCAGTGTAGCACATGCTATTAATTGGCTGTGGCATTTTTATTTTTAAAAGGATGGTTTTAAAGTGAAGAACTAGACGTGAACCCCAGTTTTTGTGCCGTTCAGTCACCCAGATCCTTAAACTTAACTATGGTACATAATATATGTGCTTAGAACTAACAGGTGTTTTTTCGTAGTCACTTTTAGGATTTAAAGTGGAAAATTTTTTTCCTGCTGTATCCCTGCTTTCAAGTGAAGTTGAACCGTTCTAGATAGATTAAAATGTGTTAGGGATAAGCACACTTTAATAGATGTTTTCTAGCCCTGAATTTTAGGACATTGGGTACTTAATTTGGAGTACACTGGCTATTGAGAACAAAATTTTGGGTTGAGGAGAGAGGGATGGTTGAGGCCATTATGAAATGGGAGAATCGGCATTTTAAACACTGTAAACATAAAAGAACGCTTTCTTCTGCCTGCTGTTTGTAAAAGCTCTTTGGGAAGATCTTTTACAAAGACCAATTTTTTTTAATGTAATTTACCTACCTAGTATAAGTGTCCTAAGACATGTATGTAAACTTCCACAACTGTTTTGTCTGTGTATTTAGAAAATACACAAGAATCTTTATCAAACCTAAAAATATAAACTTGTGAGCACTAAACTTGCTTCTGGCTTTGTGAATTTTGTTGACTCTGACATTTAATTCAGATTTCTTTGCATTAAAAGTGTACTAATTTAGACTAATTGGGGTAGGGGAACATCTTTGTAAACTTTGACTTACGTATAATTCAGATACCTTTGTACTTAAGGTTTACAAGTTTGAATTATAAATGACTCAAACTACCTCCTAGTGATGCTTGGAGAGCTGTCTTAATAGATAACAGTGATTTGTAATCAGCATTTCATCTATTCATCTTTATTACTTGTGGGAATTCTCTACAGGTTTTAGAAAACATTAAGATACTTCCCCTCTAATTTACATGTGTGCATAATTTTGGAAGTGGTTTGAAAAGCAAAGGTAAACTACTTCATCCCATATTTACTGCATATTAGCAGACTAATGAATTACAAGTAAATACATGTTTCAAGTCTTTGAAACTTTAATAATACAGAGAAAAACATACTTACCTGGGTTTTGTAAGTAATAGAACAAAGGAAATCGTACAAATGACTAGATACTCTCCAAAGGAAATGAGTTTTGTTTGGGGAAGGCTGCCCATGTAACACACAGGCCTGGTGTCTTAAAATTGTAAAAGAGCTGTGGCAGAATAATTAGGTATACTGTATGGTTTTGAGAGGTTAAGACTGGGACCACTTGGCTCAAGATTAAAAAGCAGCTTTTAATAATTAGCAGAGGATTAAATGTGATTGCTTCAGAAAGAAAGAAAGAAATATCCTAGTGTTTGAGATGTTCTAGAGAAAGTGAAAGATTACCTGACAAAGGTAATATTGGCTAAGGTAATAGTGACTAAGGTAATAGTTTGGCTAAGGTAATATTGACCAAACATTTCTGTCTATAGGTGTTTTTTTGTTTTGTTTCATTTTTTGCTTAGAAGCTTTTGGACCATTGTAGTTGACCAGCTTTTTGTTTTGCTTAGCAAAAACATTGATAAAGTCACGCATAAATATCTCATGACACCAAAAAAGACTCAGTGGACATTTAGAAATCATGCTTAACTGTATAGAAAAAAGTGCTGTTTGAGCTTTTTTCTTTTTCACTTTGCAAATCATCACAGACCAGTATTTGGAAGCTGGTGTAGGAAATTAAATGACTGGATCCATGGTTCGATGAGAAAATTAAAGGTCCTTCGGATCATAGTCTTTGTTGTAAACTTTTCTGAATTTTGAACTAAAGAAGGAAATAAATGAACCACAAGAAATCTATACAGTTGAATTAAAGTGAATAAAAAACAGGCTGGCCGACTGCTGGTGCCTTTACATGCTGATGATACTACCTTCTGCCTGCTGGCCAGGTAACTTCTTTTTTCCAACACAACCAAAGTTTGGCAATAAGAAATTACTAATCTTCCAAGCATAGTTAAGTATGTTTTAGAATACTAGTGGAAAGATAAGCAAAAGACCATCTTCTTGGCACCACGTCTCAACAGTCAACTCAGTAGGAAAACACAAAATACTGCAAGATAATTGTAGAATGTTTCACGTTAAGATTTTGAGGGAGAAAAAGAACTGACTCCTAGAGAGGTTACAATGATTTTACAGTCCGTTTTGGGATCCAGGACTTCTGAACTTCATTTCAGTATTTTACCTGTATCTAAAACTGGTTGGATAAGTGATTTAAGATTTGGGAAAACTGAAATTAGGGACTACAAAGTATAGTCAGGTGCAATTCCTGGCGCAAATCTGAGCTCAAAATTGTTTACTAAGTGATGATTAAAATATGTCAGCAACTTTTTTAGGATTTTGCTTGCTAGTATCTAATGGCATATAGTTAACAAGCTAATTGGGTTTACAAGCAGTTTGTGTTGCCAAGCACAGGGTTATGTGGGATCCCTTGGGACTTTTCCCCACCACACCCCTAGGTGCCCATATCTGAAGACATAATGACCAAACCCAAGCTATAACAAATATGACTACAGAAATCTCAATGCAAGTAGCCTTAGGGTTTTTTTTAACCTACACCATCTGCTTAACTTGGAATACTGACAAGCTTAAGTATTAGCCATTTGCTGCAAAATACTTGTTTGAAAATAATGGCTGGCTTGTCACCACTAAAATCTTAAGTGTCTAATATTCAGTGTATATAAGGAGGATGTGAAAACCTAGAGAAAACCCTATTGGAGTTTATGCCTTGATGGAGAGTACAACAGTGCATCAGTAAAGATCATTTAGATCTGATGGTTTTGTCGCTAATAATGAGTTTTGTATTTGTTAGAGAGGCATGTTGAGTGGGCATTTATACCATATGAAAGACAAATGTGTGTTCGTGTGGAAGATGGAGCTTAGTACTTAAGTCACCCTCACCTTCTTCCCTGTTCTTGCTAAAACCTGGATCCCTAAACTGGGATGTTGGCATTCACATAGACAACGTGGGTAAAGTCTCCGAAGTACATTTTACCACAGTAATTTTTCAAGTAATTGTCACCTAAAGCATTAAATCAGTGAGGTCATTCCAAAGAAGGGTAAGTCTACGGACTGAGTCCTTGTCCACCAAGAGTACTAGTCCAGGGAATTACCGTCACCCAAGGCAACGGAGATTTGAAACAGTTTTTTATGCATTGGTATGGATTTTCTTTTATTGGTAGTCTTAAATTTGCCTTTTAGGATTTTGTCATTTCATAGACTTTAAAAATGTTTGTTAGAATCCTACATTAGATTTCAGGCAGTTTTGGGGAGGCATTCTAAACTTTGGCTCTTACTTGTGCCTTCTGAAGGCAGCTGACTCTTAATTGGCACCCCGTCTATTTTCTGGCCCTTCTTTGTTCCTACTGGTGACTTATTCTGTACTCAAAATGTGAGCTCCCCTTTTAGCCTATGGACTCCTCTCTTTGGTTATATATGTATTCAACAGATAAATATCGAAGACTCGTTTGTGAGAAAATGGTTACCTGTGATGGATAATGACTTCACACTCTATTCTGTTCTCCATTATTACAAGCCATTTGCCAAGGAAAGAGATGCAAAATTAAGCAAGCAGGGAACAAATAGGCCCTTCATTTCAGTGGTTTTGAAAAGCAGGAATGATTGGGAATTGTGGATGGATAGGATAACTAAAAATATAAAATGGCACAGATTAAGAAAATGCATACACGGCACTTTGCATTGTCTCCAACATAATAGAAGGAGAAAATGCTTTTACTTTGAAAATATTTGCATGGACCTTATACAGCAAGCGAAAATGTTTATATCCTCTATTTATCTTTTTCTGGGATAGGAATATATTACTTTCTAGGTGCCTCCTAGTTCTATAGGACAAGAACTATATTGGACAAGTCTGTAAGATTAGACGAGCTCTTCAGAAGATTCATTTAGGTACTCAGGGAAACTGACACCTTAACAGAGTCTACCTCCTGTTTGGGGGTGGAGGGGAATAATGAAGTTACTTGGACCTAGAGTTGTTTTCCTATCCAGTAAAGCAGTTCAGTACAATTGCAAGCCCTTGGGGTTAATGTTCAGTCCACTTATTTTTGGCCTTAGGGAAAGAACATCACCTTTTCTCAAAGGATGAAATCACAAGCTTCTATAGTCCCCCCGCCCCCACTCCAAGTTAATTAGTAAGGAAAGTAATAGCCTAAGTATCAGACTCAATTTTGATGCGCCTTTTTTTCTTTAGCATAGTATATTTACACCTAAGTCTCAACATCAAATATCTAATCAGTGTTCAAAATTCCAATCTTACCCACTTCGCACATGTTTGCCTTGTATTTTACAGTTTGCTTTTTGGTCAGGATTCTAACTGTAGGAGTCAACAAGCTTTTTCGTTATAGGGCCAGATAGTAAATATTTTTGGCTTTGTGGGCCATAAGGTCTCCATTACAACTAGTCAACTTCGCAGTTGTATCATGAAAGCAGCCATAGACAGTATGTAAATGAACCGTGTGGCTGTGTTCTGATAAAGCTTTACTTCCAAGATTAGGCACCAGGCTGCACTTTGCTGACCCCTGATCTATAAGTTCTCACTCCACTCCACATGTATTCATTCTCTCTCACTCTCACTTACTCTCTCTGTCCTTGCAATATATACATTAAAGAATGATGTGCCTTCTTAATATCAATTATTTTCTTTCCAGAATTACAGACCTGGAGTAGCAACAAGATGTAACACTTCGGTGGCACCATTTTAGCTGAGAAGGATAAAAACCTTACCATCTTGGCTCTGATTAGACAGTAAGACCTGTTTAGGAACTCAGTGAAATACCATATCCCAGTACAGAGGTGTCCTCCCCCAACCCCATTCCCTGGTTCCTAAATAAGAGAATTAAAGAATACATCCAATTCAGAAATACATTCAGTGTTTAATAAAATGCCACTTGCTGATAAAAATACATACTTTTCTAATCTAGACCCTTTTATTGCCACTTTATCCCATGTTAAAAGATTATTTTACATCAGGCCTCAACCTTAATCATGTTCTACAATATTGACTTTCCATAACCTTTAGAATGTAAACTATTTGGGAGTCTTCAATATCTCCATTCATAAAAGATGTCAGTAAATTAGACTTGTCAGTCATCTTGGACATAGCTTGAAAATGCTAAGCTTGTGAGTAAATGAGCCAAAAAATCTGACCTGAAAAATACTTTCCATCAAGCGCTTGAGGAAATATTCCCAAGACTAAAGACTACCAAACTGAACCGGAAATCTGTCATTGTTTCAGACACTTAATTCCCCATTGTAAGCCCTATTGAGGATAGCCTTGTGGTCTTGTGTTCCTCAGTTTCCTGCAAATAGTAGGGTTTTACTAAATACATGTCAAATGAACCAAGTATTGAACACAACTCTTCACAGTCAAAATTTCTATTTAAAAGTTTCAGGGGCACCTGGGTGGCTCAGTTAAGCGTCTGCCTTCAGCTCAGGTCATGGTCCGGGGGTCCTGGGACTGCTCTGAGTTCTAGCTCCTTGCTCAGCACGGAATCTGCTTCTCCCTCTCCCTCTCCCTCTGCCCCTCCCCCTGCTTGTGCGCAGTCTCTCTCTCTCTCTCTCTAATAAAATCTTTAAAAAAAAGTTTCAACGTTGACTTAAAATAGTTTCAAGAATTTTTTCTTATTATTAAGGCCCAAGTTAATCAGAACAGAGGTCTGATTCTAAGGAATTTAGAAAAAGTCTTGTCGCTCTTCTAGTAAGATACTATCCTATCCCATCAGGAGCATCAGATATATTCGGGAAGGACATATGATACAACTCTGAGAAGAACATAGTCACTTAAGAATGCAGCAGGGTTGCTGTCTGGGCAGTCCATTCACTCAACCCACTGCAATCTCGACTGCAACTTCAGTATTTGAAACTATCCTCGTAAGGGCCACTAATGACTAGTTGCAAAATCCTCATCTCTGCAGTGTTTGGTTCTGTTAATGACTAATTTCCTTCATACAACTCTCTTCTTACTTGGCCCCATAAGTATTGGTATTGCCTTAATTCTATGCCGGGCACTCACCCAGTGTTCTTCCCCTTGGTGTTCTTATTCAGCCCAAATGATCACAACGACAAGCCTTGGGGACTCTCACCACAGACCTCTGTTCAGAGTTTACAAATACTTGTTTAAATGACACCATGCATTGTTGTTTGAAACACAAAGGACTTTCACTCAAATCCTAATTTGGGTCACAGTTCTTTAATTTCTCTTGGATGACCTCAAGAGTCTATTTAGATTTACATTCTACTATATGGGGTTTAATAAAGTCACCTTTATTAAAACTATAATCTGGTTTCTCTGGAGATACTTAATGCAAATAATCAGGTTAACACTTTATTTGGTGAGGTGGTATCTAGCTATCGTATCAACATGTATGTATCTCTGTTAATTATAGGGATCAGTAGAATCTGTGAACTGAAGTAACCTTAGAAACAACTACTCTACACATGTTTACCCAGCCTCTGCTTGATTTCATTCCATAAATGTTCATCTCTAGCTCATTACCTCACATTGCAGGTCCTATTAGCTTGAGATGCTTCTCTATTCTCTAAACTGAGTCGAGTTGAAATCCGATTATTCATCTCTTAATGCCACACAGATTCTCATCCTTCCATGTAATAGTCTACATAACAGTGGAAATTGGAAGGGGGGAGGGGGGAGTATACTATATTTGAGGAGTACTTAGGGACTTAAAATTTTTCCATTCCTAGGGGCGCCTCAGGGGCTCACTCGGTTGAGCCTCCCAACTCCTGATTCCTGCTGGGGTCCTGATCTGAGGGTCGTGGGATTGAGCCCCACGTAGGGCTCTGTGCCAAGTCTGCTTGTCCCTCCCTCTCCACCCCTGTTCTCTCTCTCTCTCAAATAAGTAAAATCTTTAAAAAATTTTTTTCCATTCCTAGAAAACAATATTGTATGTCTTCAGTCCTGTAAATATAGTATCAGAAACCCATACTGCTCACCCTTTTCCAGTTTAATGTCTCACTCTTAAGGCTAAGAATTAAATAATATAAAAAACCAAAAAGAGATTTTAAAGAAAAGCATCCAAAAATATTTCTTATAAAGTAGAATATTAATTTGCTGGCACTGGTATAGAACATTTAATGTAACATTAAACTTGCTTCTCCAGGGTAAGATTAAGTTTGCAGCTTGATATAAAAATTTAAATGTTGCTTAATCCTAGGCTTTTAAGAATTTCATAATTAACTGATTTTAAATGCAGTATAATTTTAATATGTGTAAATTTAATGATTCAACTCCCTTTAGAAAATGTATTACAAGGAAGATGAGGGTTACTTTTTCCTTTAATTGCATTTTAGATCATAGTCTAAAAGAGCTGAGAAATTTTTCATTTTTATTGAATTCTTATAAAAGTTCAGGTCCCTCTGGCCCAGACTACTCCTCTCCTTAAGCAACAGGATAGATTTATAATTATGGCTGCTTTAATTTTTATACTTATTTTGAAAAAATTTATGAGGACAGTCCTAGTGCATTTATGTCACGAAGATGGAAGAATGGGACTACTGTCCTTATTAGGGTAGCCATTAAATCCTAAAAATTGCTGAATGCTCCATAGCATAATATTTTTTCTCAATGTGTGCACAACTTTAAAAATACGAATCAGGAAATTCCATAAAAAATTACCAAAAACACATTTTGTGAAGTTTATCACATGTTACCCCATGCTGTTTGAAAGTTACATCATATCCTTCATCTTTGTCTCAGCAAAAATCCTAGATTTGAGAATCCGAGGACACTTTGCCTACGTGTGGGTGATGAATGTCATTGCCATTTTCAGCCATTTATGGATATGTTTTCACTCTAAGCATTTATCACTCACTCATATACCAATTTGTTACAACTTTTAGGTTTAATGTAAGCACTTTATAGTATTACTGTGACTCTAATCTAGACCTCCGAATGGCCATTTTGGGGAAACTGAGCATAAATGATGCAGGCGTAATATTTTTCACAAGTGAAAAATAAAATTGAGTTAGCTTGTTTTGCACTGTAAAAGTCTGTTTTCTGCAAAAGGAAGTAACTTGAAAAATCTGATTTGAGCATTTTCCCAATATATCATACTGTCATTAATGTCCTGCTTTTTAAATTTTTTTTTTCTTTTTAAAAAAAAATTTTTTTTTAAAGATTTTATTTATTTATTTGAGAGAGAGAATGAGAGAGAGAGAGAGCATGAGAGGGGGGAGGGTCAGAGGGAGAAGCAGACTCCCTGCCGAGCAGGGAGCCCGATGCGGGACTCGATCCTGTGACTCCAGGATCATGACCTGAGCCGAAGGCAGTCACTTAACCAACTGAGCCACCCAGGCGCCCCTAAATTTTTTTTTTCTTAAGATTTTATTTATTTGCGAGAGAGACAATGAGAGACAGAGAGCATGAGAGGGAGGAGGGTCAGAGGGAGAAGCAGATTCCCTGCTGAGCAGGGAGCCCGATGTGGGACTCGATCCCGGGACTCCAGGATCATGACCTGAGCCGAAGGCAGTCGCTTAACCAACTGAGCCACCCAGGTGCCCCTAATATCCTGCTTTTTAATAGAATCTTTTTTCTTATATTCTCACCTTTATTAACATAATTCATTGTTGAAGACGATCAATAAGACAATTGCATTTTGTATATCTTAAAAAAGTGTCAGTTTTATTTTTTAGCCACAGGTACAAACAGAAAGCCAAACTTAAGCATGACAGTAAAGCAGAGTCTTAAGCAATTGAAACTAAAGATTAATGTGCTATATAATTGCATTCCATTGTAATAATTGAAGTATGTTTAAAGTATTTTCATTGTGGGATGAAAAATGAGAATATGGTATATATTTAAGCCCTTTAATATTTTAGTTTCAGAGTTGGAAGCTTTCCGAGGCTTCTAAGAAGTAAAGCTGTAACTCATTTCTGTGGCTCTCTCATTCGTAGACATTGGAGAAGGGACTTACATAAGCCTCACGAGGTATTGGAAAGAGAATTCCTCAAGCAAAAGTTTCATGATTTGTAGATGAAATTTAGACAGTTTTCAGAATAAGCGATTGAGTTTCATGTGAATTTTACATGTTTGAGCAGGTAAATTTGGTGAGTAATTAAAGAATGTTTTCGTTTAATGTGTCCATTTGGTATTTGAGATCATTATTATCAGATCAGATATATTTCTTTAGCTCTATTAGAGACCCTTTGTTTTTTCTTTACAGTGATCCAAATTACCAGATATACAGTGACTAATTAGCATGAACTCTTCAAATATGTCAAGGCATTTCTATTTTAAAATCCATCCTTAAAGAGAAAATATAGATAATTGCTAGTAACAATATTCATTTTGTAAATAAATAATATAGTAAAATTATTTATAATGTGAATTTTCCAAGTGAATGCGTTGTTTAAACATTTATTTTCCCTTTCTGCACTTGTGCGTAACGGGCAGTCCCCCATTCTCTACCCTCATCTCTGAGTTCCCTACTTTAGCACCTTGTTTACCTTCAGCTGATCTTTGGCTAACTTCTTTCAACTATATCCAGCTCTGTTTTAGATATAAATAAAAAGCTAAGGATCTACTTCATCTTCAAACGAACCTGAAGTGAATTTTAATTTTATTTGCCAAAAATAGTGTCAATTAAAACTTTTTTATTCTAATGGTAACCATGTAAATTTACTGCCTAGTGTGTTTCTCTCTACCTTAAATTTGACCATTTTGCCCTGACTATGACCTTTCTTAGTTAAGCCTAACTGGCTAACAAATGCAGAGCAAACCTCAAAAGACAAGCATTGTTTTCACTTCTAAATAACCTTCTTCAGGGATTTTCAAACTGTGCTCTAGGATTGTAGGGGTTCTTTGAAGATGCCTCTCTGGGCGTGGGGCTAGCTGGTGTAGAGTAGGTGGGGCCCTGGGCCTTCAGCCAACCCTCTACAACAGATTCACTTTTATCTGATTCCTTATGCTTTCAAGGCCTAGTGTTTTTTAAAAAAAATTTGTAACTGCCAACTTAATCTTAAAATATTCATGGATAATAATAGTAATAGTAGCTTTTATTTATAGAGTGCTTATCATATGCCAGACCCTGCTTTAATTATTATCTAACATTAATCCATTAATCCTTAAAATAACCCATAAGATTAAGCATTTTATTATCCCTATTTACAAATGAGGAAACTGAGGCTTAAGGATTTTAGCTTGCCCAAGGGGTCACGGCTAACAGGTGACAGACTTTGGACTCAAATCTTGGTGCGCTGATTAACGTCTTAGTTTAAGTCAGGAATGGTAAATGTAAGGTCAGTGTGCCCCCCACCCCCACCCCGGCCCACTCTCCCATACTTGAGGCTGACAGGGACAGTGGCTAAAAACCATATTTCTCACGGATCACCAACACAGCCTTAGAACTCCCCATGAGGTGCTATGGGTAGTCACTCCTGATCCATTGGTGTTGGCACTCAAGACCTATTTACCCACTGTAAGGTGAGCTATCTGTGACCTCACACTTGTGATTAGAAAAAGTCTCCTCCAAAGTCTGAAAGTGTTGCCAATGGCAGCTTGAATATTGGTAGTTGAAAAACACCAAATTATCTTTGATCCACATGTTAATTTTTCATGATCAACCTATTTATGAACAAATCCCTAATTATATCATCCTCATTTTTATCAACTTCTAATAGAGGATTTTTATTTCTGTATTTATATATTTATAACTTGTATAAATGTGTAAATTGATCATTATAAACACTATATACAATCCTCATAATTAGAAGAGTTAGGATTTTTTAAGCTTCTCTTTGAGTGCCTACGGAAGTAAAGACCTAAAGTAATTAATATTCTGAGAACTAATGTTTTAAATGTGGGATGGAGGTGGAGGGAGAGGGTGGAGAACTTATGCTTGGGGGTGAGTCTGCCAGTTTCCATATTGTAGAGAATTTAGTGGTTGAATAACCTTCACTATTTCCACTACCAGCATGCCCAGCCCAGGAATGTCATAGCCACAGGACTGGGTGAATGCCCAAACACTTAAAAAAGGAACACACATACACACCCAACCCCCAGCTGATCTTTCAGTTGGTCTTGCCAGGAGGTAACCAATAGTTCCTGTGCTGTGCCCATTCGTACCAGGGAAAGCTGGGCTCAATTAAAGTTTTTCCCGTTAGGTGCAAGACTTTTTAAATGACTCATAGTAGTTCCTGTGCTCAAGACAGGGTCAAAGAGGCCCAAGGCTATATTTAACTTCTCTCTGAAATTACCTGTCAATCTCAACCAGTTTTTTTCAATACACTGTATATGGAGAGTTAGTAGCAAGTAATTTGTAACTTTCAATACACAAAGAAATCTTAAGTCACTTTTTTGTTGTTGTAAACAGGTATTGAAATCCAGATTTTCTTAAATGGATGGAAATTCCTTTGTGAAATTATTTAACATTCATTCAGCAAACACATTAGTATATTGGAATGATCTTCCTATGACCATTATCATGCAACCCATTAAATTCTTGTTCATAAAATTGTTTGAGTATTATGTCTTAAGTGTTCTCTATATGAATAAAGTATTTCTTCCTAAAAGCCATTTCCGATGCATTCTCTTTCCAGTTATTTGTAAAAGTAGAAATCACTGAGCAGTGCTATGGGGAATAAATCAGAGTGACTGGTCCACATGACACCTCGTGCCACCAACTAGGAATTTCTCTGAAGAGAGTTGAAAGAACCACCTTCTGCTGGTGAGGGTGTTGGAAAGTTCTCTGGTTGCAGCATACAGTGAGCTCCACAAGCCTCTCTTCTCCTGGTTTTTGCTTTTGTCAAATGAGAAAATAGAATAGCCAATTGTAAGCTGCCCTATGCGAAGCTGATCAGGGCTTGCTGAAAATGTCAACCGAAGCCAGCGACTCAATCACACGAAAGACTATTAGGATTGTTAGCACACAGGAAGTAGAGAAAAGCCAGCTAAAAAGAACTATGTGATTCTAAGATAAGACTTTAGAAATGGGGCTCCTGGGTGGCTCAGTCGTTAAGCGTCTGCCTTTGGCTCAGCTCATGATCCCAGCGTCCTGGGATCGAGGCCCTCATCGGGCTCCCTGCTCGGCGGGAAGCCTGCTTCTCCCTCTCCCACTCCCCCTGCTTGTGTTCCCTCTCTCGCTGTGTCTCTCTCTGTCAAATAAATAAATAAAATCTTAAAAAAAAAAAAAGACTTTAGAAATGTAGAAAGAAACAGTATAAATTAAGACTGGAGATGATATCAGGATCATATTAAATGGGGTTTGGTAGCGCTTAAGGTTTGGCGAGCAAGGGTTAGTTACGTGTGTTTCAAAAGCCTGCTCTCCTTCCTAACTCTAGGTCTCTCTATTAAAGCATCTAAGCCTAAACATTAAAAGGTGAAGTTTGGGTGTGTGTGTGTGTGTGTGTGTGTGTGTTTTAAGTAAACAACCATACCTCTGCAGTTATCTGATGTTACCACATACTAACTGCATGAAAAATATTCCACAGAAATAAAAAGTCCTTTTGGATGTTAACTTACAAACATATATATATATATGTATCAATGGCAAATACCCTACTCTAAGTTGAATATAGTTATTTTTTTCTTAATGATTTAGTAGAATGACTATGATCTAGTCCTAATATCAATACCAAAAGTTCCTTTAACAGCTAAAGTTAAAATACTGTAATATCAGAATAGTCCCATGTGGTGGATTAATAGAAGGCCATCATTTTTTTGAAAAAAAAAAAAAAAAAAAAAAAAAAAAAACGAAATAAGAGTTACAGATAAAGTTCTTCCTTAACCCTACTGTTAGAAAAAAAATTTCTTAAAATCTTTCCATCAATTTCTGGCCCATAATTTATTTATTGTATAACTGTCATCAGGATAGTGCTATGATAATAGCACTTGCCATCAAAATACCATTTACAGGGGCGCCTGGGTGGCTCAGTTGGTTGGGCGTCTGCCTTCGGCTCAGGTCATGATCCTGGAGTCCTGGGATCGAGTCCTGCATCGGGCTCCCGGCTCATCAGGGAGTCTCTGCTTCTCCCTCTGATCCTCCCCCGTCTCATATGTTCTCTCTCTCTCATTCTCTCTCTCTCAAATAAATAAAATCTTTTAAAAAAACACCATTTACGTGGCAAGTAAGCATACAAAGATAATTCAATGTAACTAGTCAAATATAAATTAAAACATTCTAGAAAATAGATGACGTTATTTTTTAAAATTTTAATACTCTAAATTGGCAAGTATGAGGTTAATTAAGATTATCGGGACTCCTAGAAGAGGCTCTCTGGAAAGCAATTTGGTAATATGTTCAAGAGTCATTAAAAAATGTTCATGCCCCCCAAATGCACTTCTAGAAAACTGTCCCACAGCAGAGATGATTTTTATACAAGGATGTTTTTCAAAGTGTTATTTGTAAGAAAGAAAATAGGGGTGTCTGGCTGGCTCAGTCGGCAGAGCATGCAACTCTTGATCTTGTGGTTGTGAGTTCAAGCCCCATGTTGGATATAGAGACTACTTAAAAATAAAATCTTAAAAAAAATATATATATTTCCAATCATGTAGGAATAAATAAATTATAGTAGATTCTCATATTAGGCACCCATTAATATTTTTAAAGAATATTTGATAATTTAGTGTGTTATCTTAATACATTAGTATAAAAAGACACAAACTGTAAATAAATACACAAAAAATGATAACTTTTAGGATAATTTATTTTATTTTATTTTTTTTATTAAAGATTTTATTTATTTATTTGACAGAGAGAGACACAGCGAGAGAGGGAACACAAGCAGGGGGAGTGGGAGAGGGAGAAGCAGGCTCCCCGCAGAGGAGGGAGCCCAATGTGGGACTCCATCCCAGGACCCTGGGATCATGACCTGAGCCGAAGGCAGTCGCTCAACCGACTGAGCCACCCAGGCGCCCTATTTTTTATCCCTTACTGTATTTTCCAAATTTTCTTCAATAAACGTTTATTTTAATCAGAAAATTATATGATAAATCATACATAAATCAAAACATTTCTTCTTATTTTAGGAAACAAACATCATTTCCATTTCACAGTTTACGGAAATGGTGCTCTTTGAGTAATTAGCTGGTTGCTTTATTTCATTTTCCAGACAGACATAGCTTTTTTTCTTTTTCCTGATGATAAGGGTAATGATGCTGTTAGTTTAAAAAAAAAAAACAAACATGAAAATACAGAAAAGTATAAATAAATAAAAGAGAGACATGAAAAATTACCATAATCTCACCACCCAGAAACAGTCATTGTTAGCATTTATTGTTTATTCTTCCAAATAATGTTGATGCATATATGTCTATTTGCAGGGCTGGTTTTCAGGGATATACAGTGATAAATAAACATATCAGTTATTTACAACTAGCAACCGTTCTCGTGGCTTGGTGTCCATGACTACGGGTAGCAAAATATGGTAATTATCACCCTTTCGCAATCTATCAGTTGGTTGATCAATCCATTGGCTGGTATTTTTATATTTTAAACGATGTGATCATATTATGTGCTCTGTTCTATAATATGCACTTTTTTTCATGTAATCACATAGCAACATCTTTTTATGTTAATAAACAATGTGGGTCTACTTCATCGTTTTAACAACTGCATTAGATTTGTGTGTTTAGAAAGACCTTCTCCACTTCAAGATTATTAAAACAGCCATCTATATTACTTTCCAGCTAAGCTTGTCTTGAGCCCAGTGGTCAGCAAACTTTTTCTGTAAGGGGTCAGATAGTAAATATTTTTGGTTTGGGGGGCCATATGGTCTCTATCAAAACTGGCCAACTCTGCCGCGGCGTTGGGAACATAGCCATAGGCAGTACTTAGGCAAATGAGCGTGGCTGTGTTCCATTATAATTGTACTTATGCACACCAAAATTTGATTTCATGTAATTGTCACATGCCATGAAAACATTTTTTCAACTGTTTAAAAATGTAAAACCATTCTCCCTCTTCTTAGCTTGCCAGTCATACAAAAACAAGTGGCCGGTCAGATTTGGGCCGGACTTGCCGACTTCTCTAGCTGAATGCTTCCCTTCAAAGCTTTCGTTTTCTGCCATGAGGCATATCAGTGTCACACCTAAGTTTCCTGCAGTTAGATGCTAACCTTCTTGCAAAATGTTCTTTGGATGGTACAGAGAATCCCTAAGGAGTGTCACACATTTCCAATCTAAATCCTAAAACCACAAAATTTAGAGGTAGGCTGAACACCTTCATGTCTAGTCTAGAATCACAATGATTTCACTTTTCCAGAAACTGAACATGTTCATTGACTGCAGGCAGTGGTGTGTTTGATAAATTCCATTTCTTTCTTGACTTGTAAAATTTTCCCATTGCTTTTATACTTTCACTGAGACAAAACTGACTCCATATTGAAGACAAAGACCTTACCTTAATGCAGTCCTGTGGAAGCCACATTCCCAAGCTTCATTATACATGCTTCTTTTTTAGTTTGTACTGTTTAGTATTGTTGTTTTTTTCTTAAATGACTGCCACAAAGGAATACTGAGCATTAATAGTGACCGTGTATTCAGAAATGTTTTGTTTACCGAGTACTCTCCCAAAGTCCTAATATACATTATCTTGTTTAATCATCATATAAACCTTATATAGTAGGTATTTAGGTCCATTTCACAGATTAAAAAACTATGGGTCACGAAGGTAAATAAACTGCCAGCTAGCAAGTGTAGGATCAGAATTTAAAACCTAGATTTGGGAGTCTTTCAAAGGCTGTGAGTGCTCTTGAACAGTGCTAGCCTGCTTCCTTATAATTTATCTGCCACCCCAATTAAGTATAATTTTTGGTATTCAATAAAAACCTTGTTAGAAGTTATTTTGATGTAATTACAAAGGCCTGTTTCTACAAGATCCATATCCCACCCAAAACAAATTACAAATTGGCCAGCATGGTCAGAGGCACAGAATGAATTAAGCTCAACAAATTAATTACATTTAAAAAACCCACAGTGGAGAGAGGTATGTTTTTCTGTTATACAACACATAGAGTTAAAAGAAAAAAACCTTCTAAACATTGTTTTGGGGCGCCTGGGTAGCTTGGTCAGTTAAGCATCTGCCTTCAGCTCAGGTCATGATCCCAGGGTCCTGGCATCAAGTAGCACATCAGGCTCCCTGCTCTGCAGGGAGTCTGCTTCTCCTTCTGTCCCTGCCCCCACTCGTTCTCTCAATCTCCCTCTCAAATAAATAAAATCTTTAAAAAAAGTTGTTTTGCTGTACAGATTTTTTTATGTAAATGTATAGACCAGTTTTTTGACATTTTTATTCTCTTTATGGTTTCTGCCTTTAATGTCTTGTATAGAAAGGCCTTCCTCAATTCAAAATTATTAAAATAGCCATGATTTTCCTTTCAATATTTCTCTTAAAGTAAGCAAATCTCCAAACTGTTAGTAAGATTGCTTGGCAATTTATTTAGAAGAAATCCACGTCAGAGGATCTGAGTTTAATACGCTTTCACCTTGGTTTCAGTCTCAGCCAGGTAGATAACAATTTTACTATCACATCCTCTTCTCCATTACCAGTTTTGATATCTGAATTTATCATGTTCAAATCTAACTTTGCTTTTTAACGGATTCAGTTACCTTTGAAACTGTGCCTCATGTTTATGAATTGCAGAAAAACCCATGAACTGTGGAAAAGACAGTTCCTACAGATTAATCTCAGATTACTCTCTAAATAGTTATCTACCATCTTAAATGATCTCTTGGATGGTCTCTTATTAATTTCCCATGACAGATAAAATTAATTCAGAAAGTGCTTGTTGTATAGCTTGTGTGTGTACTCGTGACACTTTGTGGAGAGAAACTAAAATGTCAATCTCCCTAAAGCTCCACTAAATTCTCCATGATAACTTTTTGTTTTGTTTTGTTTCTTCCTAGTTCCACAGAGATGTTCTAGTTCTAGAGACTTCCTCTTCTGCTCAAGGTGAAATACTACTGAGTAGCATGTGAATTTAATTTCACTTACATTTCTTGGTATGTGTTTTTCTGATGAGAAACACAAAGCCATAAGATTGTAAACGTAAGTGAGAAAAAGCGGTATACAGAACTGGCAGAGAGTCCAAATTTTGTGCAAAAGAAAAAAGCTATATATTTACAGAAAAATAAAATCCTGGAAAGATCTTAGCATTTGCAGTGGTTATTCCTGAGTGAAAGGATTATGGACAATTTCATTTTCTTTATAATTTCTTTTGTCATTTCCAAAATTTTAACATGAACATGTATTACTTTTACATTAGAAAATACTTACTTGGGTCTCCCCTTAAGTGAGGGTAGAATCTGTGACTTGTTTGTTTTTTTTTTTAAAGATTTTATTTATTTATTTGACAGAGAGAGACACAGCAAGAGAGGGAACACAAGCAGGGGGAGTGGGAGAGGGAGAAGCAGGCTCCCCGCAGAGCAGGGAGCCCGATGCGGGACTCGATCCCAGGACCCTGGGATCATGACCTGAGCCGAAGGCAGTCACTTAACCAACTGAGCCACCCAGGCGCCCTGTGACTTGTTTTTAATCAATAAAATATGAGAGAGGTGAAAAAGAAAAAGAAAATAGTTGCTTGGGAAAAAAATATAGACCTATTCCCTTTTGCTAAAACATACTGGAATAGATGTTGTTACAATTATAATAACTTTATTTCTAAGTAAAAATGCAAAAATAAAAATATAGCAAAATATAAAAAATAATTACCAAGACCTTGCTTATTCTATAGCACTGTAGAGAATAAGTTGATGAAGAAAACCCAGAACATGGGGACAGGGTGCAGATGACTGATTGACAAATGGTGGGAAGACATTTAGGTTCTGGAAATTGTTTCACATCTGTTTTTCTTCTATTTTTTTTATTTTTTAATTTATTTATTTTTTAAATTTATTTGACAGACAGCGACAGCAGGAACACAAGCAGGGAGAGTGAGAGAGGGAGAAGCAGGCCTCCTGAGGAGCACGGAGCCCAATGCGGGGCTCGATCCCAGGACTCTGGGATCATGACCTGAGCCGAAGGCAGAAGCTTAACGACTGAGCCATTCAGGCACCCCTCTTCTATTTTTTTTTTAAAGGAACATTTATTAGAATGAGAAAAAATTCTTGAAAACCAAAAGATTTCTGTATTTATTATTTAGAAGACTGAATTAACTCTTTGATTACTAGCACTGGTGATTGTAATTTTACCATTTTGAGGAAATTTATTTATTGAGATAACATATACAGAAAACTGCCCCAAAAGGGTCTCAAAGGAAGCCAGTCAAGACCTAAGAGAATTTTTATTTATTTTTTTAAAAGATTTTATTTATTTATTTCACAGAGACACAGCAAGAGAGAGAACTTTTTAAAAATTCAGATGTTATGTTTCATTTCTTGATCTTGGTAATAGTTACAGGGGTGTTTTCATTTTGTAAACATTCACCAAACTCTATACTTAGAATGTGTGTACTTTTCTGTATGCATTACACTTCAATTAAAAAACACTTTGCTTGAAAAAAAAAAAATTCACCACAGTTTCTTTTTGCAATGCACCGAGGTAACTCTGGTGTTTGGCTCCCCAGGACATTTCTTTTTATCCCTCCAACTCAGGATGGGGCCAATCAGTGTCCTTTCTTTAACCTGAGGGTAAGGAAATGTTTCCCTCCTCCGTTATGGAATCATGTGAGAAAATGAGTCTTAAGACCTATACAAATAAAAAAGAACAATATTTAGTCTTCATTCATATTTACCTTGTTATGATAGCTTGAGTAAACACAAGTGTGGGATATTTTGTTGGTGTATTGTGCATTTGCTACTTCCCAAGAAAAATACATTCCATCATCTCTATTAATGTTTTATTTAAATATTTAAACGCCAAGATACCTGATACAAATATGTAAAAGTATATTAAAAATATGAAATTATTAAAAAAGAATTGTACTGATTCATATATATGTCTCTAAACATTAAACATTTAGTTCTATAACTAAATGTATAAGAGTGACTTCTTTCATTTCTGGCTTTACTGTACTTTGTATATCTTTCTAGTATCTGCACATCTAACCCTCCATGGATGGGGTCCAAAGTAATTCTGTGTACATATAAATGAATTTTCCCCAAAATCATTAGGAATGCATGCCATAAATAATTTCAAAGAGCATCAGAAATTATTCAGTGCACATAAACCTTAAACTTCTAAATATGAAAAGCCATCATAATAAAAAAATAAAAAGACAAAAAATTTGCAAACTTATGGCAGACAAATTTACTGGGGCACCTGGCTGGCTCAGTCGGTAGAGCATGCAACTCTTGATCTCGGGGCTGTGAGCTTGAGCCCCATGTTGGGTGTAGAGATTACTTAAAAATAAAATCTTTAGGGATGCCTGGGTGGCTCAGTCAGTTGGGCGTCTGCCTTCGGCTCAGGTCATGATCCCAGGGTCCTGGGATCGAGTCCCACATCGGGCTCCCTGCTCCGCGGGGAGCCTGCTTCTCCCTCTGCCTCTGCCTCTCTCTCTATCTCTCATGAATAAATAAATAAAATCTTTAAAAAAAAATAAAAAAATAAGATCTTTTAAAAAATTACTGTTCTGTGGGTATAATGAATTTTTAGAAAACAGGAAAATACACAAACTAAAAAATAGGTATGGGTCATAAACTGGCAATTCACTAAAGAAGAAACAGAAATGGCCAATGAATGTGTAAAAATACTGCACTTCATTAGTAACTACAGCATTGCCACAGAACACAACACTGGGATGCATATGGTTATGTAAAATCTACAAAAATCAAGAGTTTTGAATTAACTATCCTCTGATATCTAGGATGCTGGGAAATAAGCACTCTCATTTGCTGTCAATGTATGTAAAATGGGGGATGCCTGGGTGGCTCAGCTGGTTAAGCGTCTGCCTTCGGCTCAGGTCATGATCCCAGGGTCCTGGGATCGAGTCCCACATCGGGCTCCTTGCTCGGCAAGGAGTCTGCTTCTCCCTCTCCCTCTGCTGCTCCCCCTGCTTGTGCTCTCTCTCTCTGACAAATAAATAAAATCTTTTTTTTTTTTTTTAAGATTTTTATTTATTTGACAGAGAGAGACACAGCAAGAGAGGGAACACAAGCAGAGGGACTGGTAGAGGGAAAAGCAGGCCTCCCACGGAGCAGGGAGCCCGACGCGGGGCTCGATCCCAGGACACTGGGATCATGACCTGAGCCGAAGGCAGACGCTTAACGACTTGGCCACCCAGGCGCCTCTAAATAAAATCTTTAAAAAAAAAAATGTATGTAAAATGCTGGAAACTGTCAGGAAGGCAATTTGATCATATGCCTCGAATTCCTACTTTTGACCAAGGGATGCAGCTTGTAGGAATCTCTTCTAAATAATAATAGATTAATTCAAGGATGTATGTATAGATATTGATCACAGTATTGTACACAACTGTGAAAAGTAAAAAATAAAAACCACCTCAATGTCCAACATTCACAAATAAGGAAAACTGAGACTAAGTATTTAAGAAATCTTTCAAATCAGCAACTAAAATGCAAGGCTGAACTTAAACCCAGGTCTGTGTGCCTCCAGCGTCCCTCCTTAAGCCCCTTTTATAAAGCTGGTGGTTTTCCTGGAAATCTCTTGAGGTGTCTCTCAGATTCTGGAATTACGAGTTTGTTTCTGGTTTTTGTTTTTGTTGTTTCTGAGCTTAGTATTAGATAGTGGTTTTAAACCCCTCCTGTGGCCCAGCTTCAGCACTCTGGGTCCAAGTAAGATTCTGGGGCCTGGGGGGAAGTAACACTACTACACAAAACCTTTGACACCCTCCATCCAGCTAGATTTAGTCCTACACTGTGCCACCGTGAGCCAAAGAGGCAGTCTCTGCCTCTTTGGACCATTCAGGAGCCGAGTCAAGGGCTGGCAGACTGGCACAAAAAAAACCTTAACCCAACACTGCATCATCACAATGGCCTATCTCACGAACACCAACTGCACTTAGATGCGGATTATCACCATCTCCAGGAACCAATGCCCCCTACCCGACCGTCTTTTCTGTTTTATTATCAAATAAACACTATTTTCTCACTAAAGAGGTGGTACTTCTAAAAGCCTCTACTGGGGGCACCTGGGTGGCTCAGTCGGTTAAGCGGCTACCTTCGGCTCCCGGGGTCCTGGGATCAAGCCCTGCATCGGGCTCCCTGCTCAACGGGGAGTCTGCTTCTCTCTCTCCTTCTCCCTCTGCCTGCCGCTCCCCCTGCTTGTGCCCTAATACATATATAAAATCTTAAAAAAAAATAAAAGCCTCTATTGTAGTTCCTTTGCCAAACATTGACATGGAAGGACAGTGGTTGTGATGTTGCTCTCACAGCAGATAAAACACAGGCAGAACTGTGATCTCTGAAGTGGATATCTGGGTGCCTTGACAATCTGAATCAGAGGCTCAGCTGAACAAGCCATACATTTCTCACACCCTGATTCAAATGCCAACTAAACTTCACGACCCTAAGCTAGTGATTTTCAAAGAATGCATCATCACCCGAAGCTTGCTAGATATGTGAATTTGGGGGCCCCACCCAGAATCCTCCGGGTCCTCTGGGGGGGTAGGGAGGGTGTGGGAAGGTGCAGGAGGGTGGGGCCCCAAATAACAGGCCCTCCAACGGATTCTGATGAGTTCAAGTCAGAACCGCTGCACGAAGCCTATAGTCCCCATTCTTTCATATGGCTGCTCACATAGTATCTGTATCATAAATCAACCTATTGAGAAAGTTTCTTTTTTAAGTTCTATTTTACTGAGCCCCAACCAAGAGTCATGCAGAATCCTAGATGGAGGGAGGACATACAAGAAGCCAAGTGAGATTCTTCTTATTCTTAGGTGATGGCAAGAGTAACAGTATGAAACTTAGTTAGTAGTTCAAGTACTGTAACACAGCAGTTCCTGATTAATCACCAAGGGAATGATGGGGAGGAAGAGGAAGAGAAATTCTGTGGCTAAACAGGACTGGAGAATCCTCTGCCCCAGTCCCATGCTTGCTGGGATCCATTCTACAAAGTTGGAGAAGTTTGTTTATGCACCACTTCTTCCTCAGCTTGTCATGGTGTAGACAAGTAGTTGATGTCTGCAGACTCTTTGATCACTTGTCAATGTACACTTACTGTATTTCTGCAGAGTATGTGTATTTGTGGAGAGAGTGCTTGCGATACCGGAGCCAAACCGTGAAGGATGGAATCCTGATATTGTTTTCCACGTGACTGAAGAAAGTGAGAATCACTGTCATTGTCTTCTATACTTTGTCCCCCAGTACAGCTCTTCCTGGACAGAGATGCCTCTGTTTT
This sequence comes from Mirounga angustirostris, assembly GCF_029215605.1. Taxonomy (NCBI): domain Eukaryota; kingdom Metazoa; phylum Chordata; class Mammalia; order Carnivora; family Phocidae; genus Mirounga; species Mirounga angustirostris. Next base: position 53,040,604 of record NW_026991712.1, on the reverse strand, counting down.
TTAGACCTGAATCTCTCTAGGTGCAATAAGTAAGGAGGGGTTCTCTGGCTCTGAATAAAACCTAAGGCTCTGGAGAAAGAAAGGGAAGTAGGTAGAGGGAATCTGGTCCCAGAGGAAGGGAGGTGGTGAGGCTCCAAGCAAAGGGATGGGAATTGGGCCTGGGTACAATCTTCCCAGCTTGCTTCGACCAGGCCCTCTTCCTGTTTACCTTGGTGTTCCCAAAGATGTATGTGTGCACACACAGGTCAATGAAATATGACATAATGTAATATACAATGCATTTCAAATGTCTGCTACAATGCCTTGTGCATGATAGGCCTTTATTATTATTACTGATTTATTATTATTCTTTTCTTTCTTCTTTTTTTTTTTTTTTTTTTTGCCATTTAGTTATCTGCCTGGCAAACTCCCACTCCAAAGGCCCATTAGCAATATGACTGCTTTCTCTGGGAACCCTTTTATACCCCTTCCATCCCTCCCACTAACTAGATAACATTGCTCACACCCTTCTTCCATGTGGACACTTGTATTACATTATGTTATGTTGTGAGAGACACAGTGAGAGAGGGAACACAAGCTGGGGGAGTGGGAGAGGGAGAAGCAGGCTTCCCGCTGAGCAGGGAGCCCGATGCAGGGCTCGATCCCAGGACCCTGGGATCATGACCTGAGCCGAAGGCAGATGCTTAACGACTGAGCCACCCAGGCACCCCGTGTTGTGTTATTACATTATGATTTTGAGTTGTGTGTCTGCACTCCCCCCTCACTGTGAACTCTTTAAATGACAGGGCCCAGGTTTTACACGTTCCTAACTTCAGAGGAGCACTTAGCACTTACTGAATGTGTGTTAAATGAATATTGAAGAAACGGAGTCACTAAGAGAAAAAGGAAAATCTCAAAGCTACATGCGTTAGTGCTAGAATACGATCTATCAGCACAGTGGATGATCGTCTATTGCTATGTTCTCAGGTTTCCAAAAGCTGCCTCTCTTTTTTTATTATCTTCGTTTAAGTCTCACCACCTTTTTTAATTCGTCTGAATTTCTAACCGATCTCCCACTGCACAGTATCTTGAACTGCAATTCATTCCAGTTTTCTCAGCTTTGTCACATCATCCGTGGAGCGCATTTTTTCCTTTATGTTGGAAATCTAAAACATTGTTAGCTAACATTTACTGAACCCTTTTTTTTTCTCTAAAAGTCACTTTAAAAATATGTTTTAATTGAAGTATAGTTGATGTACAATATTCTTTTTAAAGATTTTTTTTTTTTATTTATTTGACAGAGAGATAGAGAGAGAACACAAGTAGGCAGAGGGAGAGAGAGAAGCAGGCTCCCCGCAGAGCGGGTAGCCCGATGCGGGACTCGATCCCAGGACTCTGGGATCATGACCTGAGCCGAAGGCAGCCGCTTAACCGACTGAGCCACCCAGGCGCCCCTGATGTACAATATTCTATTAGTTTTAGGTGTACAAGATAGTGATTCAACAATTGTATCTAATACGAAATGCTCACCATGAAAACTATAGTTACCATCTGTCACCATACAAAGTTATTATAGTATTACTATATTCCCTATGCTTTACTTTTCATCCCTGTGACTTATTTTATAGTTTATACTTCCTAATCTTCTCCTATTTCACCCATCCCCACCCCTCTTTTCCTCCCTTCTGGCAACCACCAGCTTGTTTCCTGCGTTTATGAGTCTGTTTCTGTCCTGTTGTTTTGGGGGTTTTTTCTAGATTCCATATGTAAGTGAAATCATATGGTATCTGTTTTGCTCTCTCTGACTTATCTCATTTAGCATAATACTAAGTCCATCCATGTTGTTGCAAATTGTAAGATTTCATCCTTTTTTAAGGCTGAGTTGTATTCCACTGTGTATCTATAACACATCTTTATTCATTCATCTATCGATGGACACTTGGGTTGCTTCCGTATCTTGGCTACTGTAAATAATGTTGCAATGAATATAGGGGTGCAGATATCTTTCTGAATTAGCATTTTCATTTTCTTTGAATAAATATCCAGAAATGGAATAGCTGGATCATAGGGTAGTTCTATTTTTAACGTTTTGAGGAACCTCCATACTGTTTTCCCCAGGGGCTGCACTAATTTACATTCCCATTATTCACTTATTTAACAAATATGTAGAGTATCTATGATATGCCAAACACTGTTGTAGGTAATTACAAAATAGAAGAGATAAAAATTTGTGCTATGTGTCTGGGCTCTGGACTGGATGTCTTCTATGTATATCATCCAGCCACATGTTGTAAGAATTAACTTTCCAAGTGTCTGGTGCACTTCAACCTAAAGAACTGGGAGAAGTTTCTAATTTACATTAATCTCTTTTATTTTGAGTGGCAAAGAGACCATGAAATTATCACTAACTATGCCATATCTCTCTACAGATTATAAAATTTACTAAGTTCCCTTTCTGGTTCATAGCTCTTCCTTGTTCACCATCGAGTAGGCACCATGAAAACTGCCTCCTAGCCCATGGGCTACATCCATGGGCTACAGGGTAAGGTGACTAATCGTATTTTGCACCCAGGCAAAGCTTCGATAAGACCATGAAAGCTCATGAGTGCCCAGGTTCTTATAACTACTCTTATTTTTAGGATAACAACCACAGGGCACATAACTTTGAAATACCTGACTTGATTTGTAATCCCTTGTTGAACCTAGGGACTACTGAAGAGTAATGAAGAGATAGTTTATCTAATGTTCCTACCTAAATAGTATTTTAAGAAACACGCATGATGAAATATAGTTTTACTACGGTAAAAAAGACAACCTAAAATTTACCATCTTAATCATTTTTAAGTATTCAGTTCGGCAGTGTTAAATATATTCATAGTGTTGTGAAACAGATCTCCAGAACTTTCTCATCTTGCAAACTCTGTGCCTATTAAACAATAACTTCCCTTTCCTCCCTAAAATATATTTATAGGGCTTTCATATACAAAGCTTATAGCGTTCAATCCTTTTCTTGAATAGGTCTCTAAAAGCACAAGAAGAGGGACACCTGGGTGGCTCAGCTGTTAAGAGTCTGCCTTCAGCTCAGGTCATGATCCCAGGGTCCTGGGATCGAGCCCCGCGTTAGGCCCTGCTCCACAAGAAGTCTGCTTCTCCCTCTCCCACTCCCCCTGCTTGTGTTCCCTCTCTCGCTGTGTCTCTGTCAAATAAATAAATAAAATCTTTAAAAAAAATAATAAAAAATAAAAGCACAAGAAGAAAATAGTAAAGGCAAAAAACTGCTGTTTCCCTATGAGTCATTTTCTCCATCTGTAAAAATCAGTGGCTGTCAGAGAGCTCCTTGAGTGGCTTCATGCCTTTAACAGATAACTCAGGCCCTCAAGTGGTGCCAGGGAGTTGGAACACCTTTTGCTTGTTTGTGTGATTTGGGAGAACTTCTAGAACAGGTTCTAAGAGATAAAATGGCCTCAGAGCTGTGGGCTCATCTCCCATCCCCTCACACTGGCATTCTTTCCCTCACATCTCAGACAATAATCACATGGCTTATACTCAGAAAGTTCCAATGACAGAAATCTCACCACACCTAAAGTCAATGTTCCTTCATTTTCTTCTCTTTACAATTACAACAAATTTTGAGAAAACAGCAAAAAATGGCTCTCTCGTGTACCTGAAAGAAAAGTGTTTGGAATCACCTGTCTGGTCTGGTTCTGTGTCTTGACTGCTTCAGGCTTTCTTTCTTTCCTCCTAAATGCAATCTGGATGTAGGAGATCTTAAAAGAAAATATTTTTAATGAACAGACTATGCGACAGCTGAGCCTTCCAACTCAGTACAGCTCATGCATGCATTCAACAGTCAGCGGTCTAGAGAACAGCCTGAGGTGCAATGGAGCCTGGAAGCTGGGGGACCTCCTAGGGGGATACATTTGTTTATTTGGTTTAGTCTTTTGTCTTCTCAAGATCTCTGATGTCATCCTTCCTCCCATTCTTCGTCCATGTGATTCAGGCAGAGCTCTGCTTTAATGGGCAAGCATGTCATCCCAACCTACTTTCCCAACATCGCATTCCATGTGATGACAGAAACCACCGCATGATCCCTTATCTCTGTCTAGGGCTCTAAGAATTGCCTCCTGCCAGACGCGGGTGTCCAGAGCAAGATCCAATAACAGGTACTATAGTGTAACTTTTAACCTCAGGGTAACATGGTCAGAGAGAGTCAAAGTGACTGGTCACAAGTGAAGGTCAGCAGCTCAATCTGATTGGAAGGATAGCAAGAAAATTAGATATATTACATGAAAGGAAAATGAGATTTCATTAAGAAATTGCTATGAATTAAGAAAATGTAAAGGTAGATCTGAACCTGAGAACATTTTTAGAGAACTGAGAATCAAGTAAAAATATTCCTAAACTATATTAAACGGCACATATGTATCTAAAATATATTGAAAACTATTTTTTTGACAAAGAAAAAAAGTAGTGCACGCTATCTTCACACTGAGTCCTGTATAATGTTTTTTTTGTGACACTGGTACATTAAAATATTCTATACAGATAGTTGATTTATCTCCTATTTCAAGAAATTTTTCTGGACATTTTGAAGTGAACTGTGCCTTTGAGTTGAAGATTAACTTGTTTAGAAGACTTTGTGCTGCCAAAAATACCAAAAGATAACAAAAAATAATAAAGAAATAAGCAGCTCAAACTTTGCTGATCTTTATGATAACCTGATTTCTCTCATAGCTGTCTACCTTTCGAAGTTTCGTTAACTCTATCTTGCACGGGCTACTAGGGCAGTAGCTTTCCAATTTTTTGAGCCTGACACATGTTAAGAAATATTTTAAACTGAAATCTAGAACAAGCATTTACATGTATACATATAACTGAGAAAGCGTTATGAAATAGTTCTTTCCTTTTCCTCCTGCAATGCACTGATTATTTTTTATTCCATTCCATCCTAATCTGTTCCTCTATTTGTTTTGTTCTAACGTATTCTGTTTATTTTCAAAATGTCAATTATGACTCAGAAAGTTGATTTCACAACTTACTAATTGATCTTAACAAGTAGCTTAAAAAACACTGCTCTGGTCTAGGATACAGCAAAGAATGAAAACTAGAAATGTCTTATATATGTATCAGCTCCCAAAACTTTGCCAATCTACCTCAGATTCACTTTCCACTCTTCTTTTTCACTCACTCATTTATTCCTTCATTTCATTTATTAGAGGAAGATCTATGAAGCCTCTGCCATGAGTTGGGCACTTGGTCAGTTACTGGGAATATGGTGGTGGGCAGGATAGATTCCAGACCTTACAGGACTAACCAACTCTAAGAGAACTTGAGTCAGAAAAGATCAAGACCCCAAAGGAGGGGCAGTGGTGGAGGGAGGAAGGAGGTGGAATGTGCTCTTATATCATGGCCCTAGGGGAGTCATTTACTTAAGAGTTTCTTGGTGGCAACAATGAATGAAGTTTAAAGAAAGGAAGACACTATACTTGGTTCTGCTAATATGATGATGAATAAGTATGGACAGTCTCTTCACTGCTGATAGTTTGATAGTGTGGGGGTGGGCAACACATAAATTATTACGATAACCATGTAATAATGCAAGAGACCAACATAACCATTTGTAGTTGCACGGATTTAACAGATAGTTAAAAACAGAGAAAATGAAGACTGCCTGCAGGGAAGGAAATGACAACAGTGGAGGACAAACACTGGGAAAGGAGCCTGGTTGTTGGGAGACCTTTTCCAGGATACTAAGAGATCTGGATATTTTTTTTATAGGTTGAGGGAAAGGAACCAGTGTAAAGGCCAACACTGGGCATGACTAATTAATGTAGTAGGGTGTTAGTGGATCTGGGGGGTGAGAGATCAAGTACGGAGGTGGAGGGAATCACCTGGGAAAGAATAACGGTGACAACTTTATGGATAAGACAAACAAATAATAGTCAAGGCCTGCAATATTGTTAAATTTTTTATGAGAGCAAAAATATTATTTGATATGGAGGGAATTTTGTCATTAGCTGCCTTTTCTCACTTTCTTGAATGATACATAGATAGCACATTGTCCTGAAACTACTCAAATTACAAGTCCTCTTGCCTCATCCCTTTATTTCATTGATTTCTTTGAGTTTGTCAAAATGACATCATCTTTCATTCCATAGCCCTTTATTTTCTTAACTTGTACTTAAAGAACAACATAATACAGAAAAGTGAAGACAACAAAAGTACAGAGCTTGATGAATTTTCACAAAGTGAGCAGAGCACATCTGTGTGAAACTTGTACCCCTTTTAAGAAACAACATTACCGGCACCCTGGAAGTCTGTCGTTCCCAGGGATCCTTAACAGTTATTCTCTCTCCATCCGAGGGTAATTACTATCTTGACTTCTAACAAGGAGTACACTTTGAGCAAGAAAATAATCCAAGCTCTCCAATAGATAAATCCACATGAAAGAAGGTATTTCTTTAAAAGTTGTCCAAATAAGGATTCCATTTCCAACCTGTTCTCAACTGTTTACCCAAAATGTTTCCCTTACGGGCGCCTGGGTGGCTCAGTTGGTTAAGCGACTGCCCTCGGCTCAGGTCATGATCCTGGAGTCCTGGCATCGAGTCCCGCATGGGGCTCCCTGCTCGGCAGGGAGTCTGCTTCTCCCTCTGACCCTCCTCCCTCTCATGCTCTCTGTCTCTCATTCTCTCTCCCTCAAATAAATAAATAAAATCTTAAAAAAAAAACCCCAAAAAACAAAAAAACAAAATGTTTCCCTTACTCCTATACTCCTATACTGTTTGCCTATTGTGAATAAAAGGCCAATCAGAAGGCTTTTTTTTCTGGAAGACTCCCCTTAGAAACAAACATTTTGAAATGAAATGGGGAGAATTAAAACCAAATGTGAACACCTACTTAAATAATAAATAACCTATCTCTGGCTATCTTATGCATCTGATGCATTGGTATCTTTTTAGAAGCCAAATTATGTTTTTCATATTACTTACAAATGAAATTTTAGAAAATACAGTAAAGTCAAAGCAATTCACAATCATCCAGAGATGCCATTGTTTGTAATAGTGAAACACTAGAAACATTTTAATGCCCATAAGTAGGGAATGGTTAGATTATGGTATGTACCTAATACCTAAGATACCCTATTAGGTACATGTTAAAAAGAATGAAGTAGAACTATATGAACTGACATAGGAAATAGCCACCATCAATTTAAAATGAAAATGTCTCAGAATTATGTGCATAAATGCTAAAAATGCAGATGCAAAAGGATTTGGATGTTTATTTTTTATCCAAAAACATCTCCTTTGATCTCACATAGACATGACTTAAGTTTGTTTTAGGAGTAATTAAGGAACACGTTATACTTGAGAAATAGTTCTGTTTGAGAACAATGATAAATGGCTATTTATTCATTGATTCAATGCACATTTATTGGTAAATAATGGTTTGGAAACCAATACTCTAGTGTCTTGTGGAAACATAAGGTATTTAGATTTATAACACATTTATAACATTTCCTATTATGTACTAATTCCTGGTTTTTAGTGTGTCATTCTCTTAGTGAAATACTAAAGTGTCACTAAGTCAATTATGACCTATTCAGATACATTACATGAAAAATTAAACTTAAGATGCAACCAGAATAACCTGAGTACAAGATCATTTATTTCCAATAGTCTGAAAGTTGGTATCGTCATTAGAAATATAACTGATGAGGTATCTTGTTCCCACCACTATAAATAATTCCTCCGCCCCTCCTTTTTTATTACCACACTTCTTAAGAGACAGCATAAAGGGTCCTCCCCTGTGAAGGCCTCTATGTTTCACTAAGATAGAATGAGATAATTATACTTAGAGATCAATGGTAGTACCTAAATATTTTTTAAAACAGACTTCTTAAAAAATTAGTATTTCCATCTGAATGATTTATTTAGCAACTGTGGAAGATTTTATTTTCCAAAGACGGCCATCACAATATACCCTATCCCACATGCTCCTTGTACAATGAGACCCAACACTCCTCTGATCAAGTAGTGTGGCTTAGGTCTCCTCCTCTTGAACGTGGGTGGACCTCTTTGACTGCCTCGATCAATATAATACAGTTGCAAGTGATGCCATATGACTTCCAAAGGGAGGTCATAAAAATGCCATGGACTTTTGCTCTGTCCTCTTAGGACATGTGCTCTTAGAACCCAGCTGCTATGTGAAGAAGCCAAGCAGGCTCATGGAAAGGCCACATACTGGTGTTCCATCCAACAGCCCCAGCTAAAGTCCCACTTTCCAGTCAGCATCAATTGCTAGACGTGTGAGTGGGTCTTTGGGTGATGGTTCCAGCTCATAGCTGTTGTCACCAGCTGATGCTGTGGGAAGAAAAAGGCTGTCCCTGTTGAACCCTGTCCCAGGTTGTAGCTTCATGAGCAAAATAAACGATAGTTGTTGTTTTAAGCCACTAACTACAGGTAGCTTGCTATGCAGCAATAGTTAAATAGAACAGCTACCACCAGTTCACATGCCAGTGGAAATAGAGGGAAGGGCTGGGGCCCCAGAGCCCTCTCTTCTATTTCTGTTCTTAATCCAGGTGCAGTGAGAAGCAACATGGTCAAATGCAAGTAGGATTAGAACCAACAGGATGGGGGCGCCTGGGTGGCTCAGTTGGTTAAGTGTCCAGCTCTTGAATACAGCTCAGGTCATGATCTCTGGGTCATGGCATTGAGCCCCGCATGGGCTCCACGCTCAGTGGGGAGCCTGCTTGGGATTCTCTCTCTCCCCCTCCACCCCACTGTCTTTCTCTCTCTCTCTAATAAAATAAATCTTAAAAAAAAAAAAAAAAAAAAAAGAACAGGATGACCCAAACTAGGACAAACAGTCCCTAGAAAATTAATTAGAGCTCATTATAGTTCAAACAGATACACTAAAAATGCATTTGTGATGTCTGGACTTTTGTTTTTTTGAGGAGGCAGAAAAGAATATTTTAAGCAATTATAAACAACAACTCTATTATTATCTTACTGACGTGTTAAGAATCATGTTATAGGTGATGGAAATTTAATTATCTAATGCTGGTGTTTTGTGACGTTGTGACGAAGGACCTGTTACTTGCTGCAGGATGCTTCAAGATTTGCCTACAGTTACTGAATAATCAGTTTGAGCAAAATGTGGTTACTGACCTCATCAACGCTTTTGTCACAGTAATCATATTGTGATGAAAAAATTACACAGGAGTGAAGTGCTTGATGCAAGTATAGATGAGTTAATTGGCTGGTTTATAGACATGGGCTCCTTTCTTTCCTGGGAAATTACGTGTGACAGCTAAATTAACCTGAAGGGACTTGGAGGTTGGCAAAGATTTGCATACTTTTTCCCCATTCTTTATTTATGAACTGCCAAGTTCTTTTGAGAGTACAACAGTGCACTTTTATATTAACAATGAAATACATTATTTGGGAGGAAGCAATGAAGAATGAGATTGAAGAAACCAATTTGGGGCTTATCAACCATTTCAATCTATGAAAATACTGCAGCATATAACCTTGAGTAGCACTGCCTTGGTTCTTCAATTTTTTTAAAGATTTTATTTTTAAGTAATCTCTACACCTAACATGGGGCTCGAACTTACAACCCCGAGATCAAGAGTTATATGCTCTGCCCACTGAGCCAGCCAGCCAGGATTCTTTAATGAAAACAAAATATAAACTATTTTTTTGGTTTTATTTATTTTTTTTTTAAGTAATCTCTACACCCAACATGGGGCTCAAACTCATGACCTTGAGATCAGAAGTCGCACGCTCTACTGAATGAGCCAGCCAGGTGCCCCCTATAAACTATTTTTTACTAAGAACAAAAGGCTATTAGATTCTAATTTTCAGGGCACCTGGCTAGCTCAGTTGGAAGAGCATGTGACTCTTGATCTTGGGGTTGTGAGTTTGAGCCCTACATTGGGTGTAGAGATTATTTAAACAAATAATTTTTAAAAAGATTCTAATTCTCCTTTAATTCCCATTTAAGTCAAACAACCTATTTTTGACCTTGAAAATGGCACAGGAGTCTGACATTAACAAGAGTGCATTCCTTTGGATATCCAATCAAACAAATGCAAGCATTTTAGTTGCTCTCTGGCAGTAGGATATCCTCCCTGATACAGTTGGAAGAAATGAACTTCAAGACCCTCTGTTCCTCCTAACGGTTTTTCATCTTTTCTCTTTTGCTTATAATTCTGAGTGGTTGCTGACTTAAACAAGCTACAAATCTGATTCTTAATACATTTTTTTAAACCAGTGCAAAGTTTTAGGAGAAGGCTGGCATCCATTGGCATTGTGGACTCCCTCCTGGAGCGCCACCCTGCTGTATTGCCAGTCTTGGAGGGCTAAGATTCATTACAGATAATTATTAAACCCAAAATATTGATATAGCATATGCAGAAAAATGCTCATCACAGTACTGTTTATGGTTTTTTAAATGTCAAAAAATGAAAGATTGTCAATATGTTGTATTATGCAGAGCTTCCACATTACGATTATAAAGAACGTTTAGTAACAAGGGAATCTTATTCTACAGAACATAACCCCAAACTGTAAGTAGATTGTGATCACAACTGTGCAAAAAAAGAGCTGATAGAAAACGGAAGGAAACATATTAAAATGCTAACAAAGGTTGCATTAGGGGAGTAGAACAAAGGGTGATTATTTTTTCTTCTCTCATTTTTCTCTACATTCTGTGAAGGTTATTACATAATTGTTATTAAAATTATTTAAAACAGGGGCGCCTGGGTGGCTCAGTCATTAAGCGTCTGCCTTCAGCTCAGGTCATGATCCCAGAGTCCTGGGATAGAGCCCCTCATTGGGCTCCCTGCTCTGCGGGGAGCCTGCTTCTCCCTCTCCCACTCCCCCTGCTTGTGTTCCCTCTCTCGCTCGCTGTGTCTCTGTCTGTCAAAAAATAAATTAAAAATCTTTTTTAAAAAATAAATAAAATAAAATTATTTAAAACAATCGTTAAGTACTTAACAATGCTTGAATCCAGCTGGAGAGAACAGAGATCATTTTAAGCTATAGGCTGAAATGAAGCGACACATAAATATGGAGAAAGTCTTGACGGGGTCCTTCTTTTGTCATTTTACCCAGATTCAAGAAGCACATAGAGGTGACTTCTATCAGTGGACACAGTCCCTTTACAAATAAACTGTACTCCTATCCTTAAAAAAAGTCTTTGACTTCTCCATCTCACTCTTCACATCCTCAACCCTTCGTACAACCTGGAGTAAACATAAGGCATTCTGTTTATAAGTAGGAGTAAAAAATGTTTTACTTTTTAATTTAGAAAACAGCAAAGGCACACCAGAAATTGCGAAGCTGTTTTTGAGAAAGCAAGATTCCACCAACACAAAGAATATATGAAGCTGTGATACTGTCAGAGGCAAGCCTGATTTTGAGGGAAAAACTTTAAAACTAGCATAAGAAAGCCAGTAAGAAGTGGAAGTGGAATTTGCAAAATAGGTATGTTTGAAATCCAAACTTTATAGACAAATGTTGGTATAAACAAAAGTTAGATTACAGACAAAAATCAGATTAATTTAGATGGGGGTGGCTGGGAGAAAGGGGGCATTTTGGGTTTCCAAAGTGCACTGGGGTTGTATACCTGCAGCCTTTCTGACTTGTTCTTCTGTCATAAGCATGTTATTAAGCTGCAGTTTACATGTGTACTTAGAACACAAATTCAGACTTTAGAGATTATCAAAAAGTTCTTGCTTTCTCCCCTTATTTGAACAAGGGGAGTTTTCTTCTCTTGCTTAAACAAGTTTACTCTTGGATGATTTTTCTTTTCCTAGTCAATATAAACTTGTTTAAGAGTATTCTAGTTACAAGTAACTATGAATAGATTAATGCAAAATGTATATAAAATGGTGTTCAAAAATGTTCTTTTGGCCTTTTACCCTGCATGCCCCTAAAATAATTCCATCAAAAGTTTCTATTCACTTCCCAAATGTGAAAACCAACATTTCTGAAATTCTGGCTGGTATCTTTTGGGCTCATCAATATTATTTGCATATATTTGGAATAAAGACAAAGGACAAATAACATTCTCTGTGCCTTGCTTGACTGAAGCCAAATTTTTTCTGAAGAGTATCATTAAAAATTATCATTCTCTTAGCAAATCCATTTCATAGTCCAACAGTATTCCATATAGATATGTTTGTAGTAGTTTTTTTTTTTTTTTTTTTACGATTTACGCATTTATTTTAGACAGAGAGAAAGAGAAAGTACACAAGCTGGGGGAGGGGTAGAGGGAGAGAATCTCCAGCAGACTCCCCAATGACCGCAAAGCCTGATGCAGGGCTCAATCTCACCACCCTGAGATCACGACCTGAGCTGAAATCAAGAGTTGGACGCTTAACAGACTGAGCCGCCCAGGTGCCCCATTCTTTGTTAATACGGTTATAAGGAATTCTTTACAAAGTAACCAACTGGGTATAATAAATTCTTTATCCATTTCTCATTCCCACAATCATTTCTCTCTTTATTGATTGATTGAGAAAGAGCATGTGAGTGGGGAAGGGGCAGAGGAAGAGAATCTTTTTTTTTTTTTAGATTTTATTTATTTATTTGAGAGAGATAGAGCACAAGCAGGGGGTGAGGCGCAGAGGGAGAGGGAGAAACAGACTCTCCACTGAGCAGGGAGCCAGACACAGGGCTTGATCCCAGGACCCCGAAACCACGACCCAAACTGAAGGCAGACACTTAACCGATTGAGCCACCCAAGCGCCCCTCATGTCTTTGACAGAAAAGTATAAAATACTTGTTTGCAAAATATATCTTGTTAATGCTTCTTTTAAAAATTCCTCTTCTCCTTCCTTATGTAAATAATTCTAATCAAATTTTCCTCATACCTTAGATTCAACAGTCACCCTACCCCCCATAAAGAACAAAAGACCCATGAATTGGGGGCTTCCAGTTTTTTCCAGTGGTAGTTCCCATGATCAGGACTCTAGATGTGATCTACATCAATTATTTAACTAGTGACTATGAGGAATCTAGCAAGCACATGTTTGTCATTCAACTGTTATACATGATTCAAATATGAGCCAAGTCCTTTGGACATGATTCACACATGGATCAGGTGCTTTATTCACACCTATTTTTCTTTTAACAGTAATCCTTCTTAATGCTCTAATTTTATAATTTTAGTAGTGGTATTACCCTGGAACAACTCAAAATTATGTAATTAATTACCTTCAGCTTCATTTATAATTACTGTTTAATCTCAGCCTCTCAGCCTGAGGCCCCAGCAGAGATCTGGTACACAAAATGGCAGTCATGGGTGGGCAGAGAGGCCTTTCCAGTTTGCTGATTCATACAGACTCACTAAATATATAAATTGTATTTATTTTTGCTAAAAAGTCTCAGGATTAGTCAAGTGTATGCCATTTCCTTAGACTTGAGGGTTTGGAGAAGTTAAGGGATAGAGAGTGGAGGGAACTCCCTTCAGCAATTCCTAATTATGTTTCCCTTAACACTCATTTTGAAACAGTTTAATTGGTGTAATTTTTTTTAAAGTTCCTGTGGTCATATAAATTTGGTTTATGTTGGATTAAAAAATTAAATAGGTTTCTTTACCATAGAGTTTCTTGGTCTTTAATATGTTTTTTTTAAAGATTTTATTTATTTATTTGACAGAGAGAGACACAGTGAGAGCAGGAACACAAGCAGGGGGAGTGGGAGAGGGGAAGCAGGCTTCCCGCTGAGCAGGGAGCCCGATGTGGGACTCGATCCCAGGACTCTGGGATCATGACCTGAGCTGAAGGCAGATGCTTAACCAACTGAGCCACCCAAGCGCTGGTCTTTAATATGTTAATATACATTGTGGATCTCCACGAGATTGGATATAATGTTTCCCAAATTTGTTTTGAACGGAGAACACCCTCTCCTTTAAACAGCAACAACAGCTTCATGGAGGTATAATTTACATGCCATGAAAAATTCACTTGTTTTAAAGATACAATTAAATGATTTTTAGTGAATTTACAGTTGTACAACCACTACTAACAATCCAAGTTTTGAATATTTTTTTAAATTTTTTATTGTTATGTTAATCACTACATTACATCATTAGTTTTAGATGTAGTGTTCCATGATTGTTTGTGCATAACACCCAGTGCTCCATGCCCAACATGCCCTCTTTAATTCCCATCACCAGGCTAACCCATCCTCCCATCCCCCTCCCCTCTAGAACCCTCTAGAATATTTTTATCACCTCAAAAGCATCCCTTGTTCTCATTTGCCATTACTTTGAATTCCCACCTCCAGTCCCAGGCAAACACTAATCTATTTTCTGTCTTTATGGATGTGCCTCTTCTGGAAATTTTATATAAACAGACTCATACAATATTTGGTTTTTGTGTCTAGCTTCTTTCACTAAGCATAATGTTTTTGAGGTTCATCCATTTTATAGTATGTATCAGTACTTCATTTATTTTATTGACAAATAATATACTATATGGATATACCTCTTTTTTATCCATTCACGAGTTTACAGGGATTTGGAGTTTCCACTGTGAACTTTGGCTATTGTGAATAGTGCTACTGAACATTCATGTCTTTGTGTGGACATACGTCTTTATTTCCCTTGGGTGTATACTTAGGATTAAAGTTGTGAATGATATGGTAAGTTTATGCTTAACTTTTCAAGAAAGCCCCCAAATTGTTTTCCAAAGTGGCTGCACTATTTTGCATTCCCACCTGCAGTGCATGAGTTCCAATTTCCGCACATCTTCAGCAACTAGTCTTCATAGTGGTGCCTGGTGGCATCTCAGTTGTGGTTTTGATTTGATTTCCTGATAGCAAATAATACTGAGGAGCTTTTCATGTATTTATTGGCCATTCATATATCTTCTTTGCTTAAATATCTATTGAAATGTTTTGTCCATTTTTAAAATGGGTTACTTCCTTATTATTGTGTTGAAAGAGTTCCTTGTATTCTGGATACAAGACCTGAATCAAATATGATCTGCAAATATCTTCTCTGTGGCGTATCTTTTCACTTTCTTAATGGTGTCTTTTTAAGCACAAATATTTTTAATTTTGATAAAGTTCACTTATTAAATTTTTTCTTTTATGGCTTGTGCTTTTTTGGGTAATATTTATGAAAGTCATGAAGATATTCTATGTTTCTTCTAAGAGTTTTATCATTTTACTTTATTTTATTTTTTAAAGATTTTATTTATTTGACAGAGAGAGAGATAGCGAGAGCAGGAACACAAGCAGGGGGAGTGGGAGAGGGAGAAGCAGGCTTCCCGCCAAGCAGGGAGCCCGATGTGGGACTCGATCCCAGGACCCTGGGATCATGACCTGAGCCAAAGGCAGACGCTTAATGACTGAGCCACCCAGGCGCCCGAGTTTTATCATTTTAGCTCTCACAATTAGATGAATGATTCATTTGTTGTTAAAATTTTGAGTGTGATGGGAGGTAAGAGTTTAAATATATCTTTTTGCATGTGGATATCCAACTGTCCCAGCACCATTTGTTGAAAAGACTATCCTTTCCCTATTGAACTGCCTTGGCACCTTTGTTGAAAATCAATTGAGCATAAATGTAAGAGTCTTTAATATGTTAATGTATGTTGTGAATCTCCAACAGGGAGGATATAAAATGCTTCCCAAAATGTTTTTAACAAGGATCCTACCTCCTCCCCCCGGCTCTTTTAAACACGGGCTTTAACACAGGTTCTCACTGCTGTCCACAGAACAGACTTCAGGAAATGCTTCTCTAAGGTGCTCAGGGCTCTAACTTTGACTTGGGATGTTACTGCTTGTTTTTAGAGGCTGAGAGGCTGAGGGTTGGTTTAAAGCTGCACAACCAAAGACATAATTTCTAGTAATATGCTTACAGTAAGTACAGTAAGACATCTCATTATGCAGAAATGTATGGAAAGGTTTACAAAACACTTGTTACTGAATTAGGTCCATATTTTGCACATATATAGTAATAAAGGGGAGTTTTCTTATAGGCATAATGGAGGAAAGTTTGGAAGTATGAGAATTTTGCAACTGTGTGCTTAAGTTTTCAGGGCAATGCATCTTGCTTGATCATGACATCTCACAGGAGTAAACATCATTATTAAGGTGTTCAAGTAAAGAAGACTGATTTGTATACACCTTAGCATATACATACATACACATATACACATATGCATATATACACGTTAGAGGTATTTTTTCCTTTATGAAACCAGTAGATTTTGTCTTAATGTTCTTACTTAACCAAATATAATGTAAAATGTTGAATAACTGGGGCTCCTGGGTGGCTCAGTAGGTTAAGCATCAGCCTTCAGCTCAGATCATGATCCCAGGGTCCTGGGATCCAGCCCGCGTCAGGCTCCCTGCTCAGCAGGGAGTCTGTTCCTCCTCCTCCCTCTGCCCCTCCCCCTGCTCATGCTCTCCCTCTCTCTCAAATAAATATATAAAATCTTTTTTTAAAAAAAAATGTTAAATAATTGCTTAAGTAACCTTCTTAAAATGACAATACTATCACTTTAGCATTGAATTACTACAACAAAAAACCTTAGTACAAACATAAAAAGGGAAATTAAAATTAGTATCTTTTAATCACTTTGTATTTATCTGCAGAACAAGAAAAATACAGATAAAGTTCAATGATAGGAGAAAAAAATGTACAAACATTTTGATGGGGGAGAATGTGTCATCATCATTCTAGAAAAGCAGACCAAGAGACCTTTGTCAGTGCTTTGCTCAAAGAGCCTGGTGAATGTTGTGGACCCACTGACAGGAAGATGACCCCAGTGAACGCCTGAGGTTCTGGAATCCTCAGAAAATGACAGTATAAGCCAAACACACAGGTGGTTCTACCAATGCATGCTGAAAGAAGTGCAACCAATGACCTTAAACTAGCATGGAGACTTTCTAATCAGGCCTCCTCCTGCTAGTGATTTAGTGGTTCTTATTAAGAGCATAATGCTGTTTCCGAATATTTAAAATGGCATTATCTTGCTTAATACAGAAGAAGTGACTGTATACAGAAGTTTCCAAGTAGACAATAGTATGTTTCTGTTGGGTATTCTATTTTTCCAAACATTTACAGAAAATCCCTTTTCTTGTAAGATTTTAGCCAATTTAGGGCAGCATTCAGAACACGAAGCACCTCCTCCCTCCCCTTGTCAGTGTTTGCGTTCCATCTAGTTTTGAGCCTTAATGGCCCTCGTCCATTTTCATTCTCACTTTACTTTTTAAGTAACTTGAGCCTTCATCTTCACTGAAACCTCAAATCTTTTTCGCAAATGGATGTTAGTAATTCAGCAGCTAATTTAGGAAAATTTACTAGTATTTTATTCTTTTGTTACCTGAAATCATGCTGGATGTTTGCTCAGTATTTTAAGATTTTTTTTTGTTTCGCGATACTTGGGAACTTCCAGGCTACTTCCCCCTAAGGAGGCCATTTACAGATTTTGTGTTTAACTGTTTTCTCCTTTTGGCCTGTGTGTGTGCTCGTTTTTTTCTCCTAGGCTATGTTTCGCTTACCTGAGAAGCCCTGTCGTCGAAGGAGACGTGCTGCGCGAGGGCTGCAGCGAGTTAAACACTGAAGCTCCATGACCTTGTCGACCTCGGGGGCCGCTGGGCGGGTGTTGATGACGTCACGGCCCCGCTGCTCTTGCCCGTCGGATGGTTAAGTCCTTACCTCCAGGCCTCCCGGCTGTGGGTGGGTCATGGATGGAGAAAGTCTGGGTTTCACACAAGGATCGGGCATCCACGTTCTGCTCATGGGGAGAGTCTTTTCAGCCCGGCCCCCAATTCTGCTAAAGGAGAAAATAAAACTTCCATCTGCGCAGCTGGACAGTTTCGGAACGAATAAGGGCAGAAGGCTGATCAGCCTGGTGCAAACAGGAAGCCATTGCCCTGGAGCTAGAAATCAGGGGCAGGAATTCACATATCTTTCTCAGGAGTATCAAAATCTGGGAGATTTCCCTCCCCGATGTAAGCTGCCCTAAATTGAATTGAGAAAGCTGCCTCCCAGGAGTTACCCGGGAGCCCGCTCCCCTGTAGGGGACAGGAGAATTTGGATAATATGGGAAGAAGAATCCATTCAGTGATGGGGATTATTCTGCTATAGACCTGGATGAGATTTTTGTGAGAGTGAAGAGGGATTGAAAATTGATATATTTGGGCGCCTGGGTGGCTCAGTTGGTTAAGCGACTGCCTTCGGCTCAGGTCATGATCCTGGAGTCCCTGGATCGAGTCCCGCATCGGGCTCCCTGCTCGGCGGGGAGTCTGCTTCTCCCTCTGACCCTCCTCCCTCTCATGCTCTCTGTCTCTCATTCTCTCTGTCTCAAATAAATAAATAAAATATTAAAAAAAAAAAAAAGAAAATTGATATATTTGGGGACACGTGGGTGGCTCAGTCTGTGGTCGGCCTTCAGCTCAGGTCATGATCCCAGGCTCCTGGGATTGAGCCACACATCGGGCTCTCTGCTCAGCGGGGAGCCTGCTTTTCCCTCTCCCTCTGCTGCTCCCCGTGCTTGTGCTATCTCTCTCTCCCTCTCATTCTCACAAATAAATAAATAAATAATCTTTAAAAAAAACCAAAATTGATATATTTGTAGTCATATATAAACCAGGTATTGTAGAATGCTTGTAGTTCTTATTCTGCAGGGTTGGTGCAATCATTACCACATCAGTTACTCCTTTTGTTATCTCTATAAAGCTCTGATGTAAAGAACTCCTACCCTATTGTTAAAGATAAATATCTGGGCTGGCCTAACTCCCACATCACTGTAAGTAACCAGTAGGCTGTTTTCAGTCTGTTTACTCCAGGGCTACATTTTGCACATGCAATAACAAATAAAGTCAATAAATGATGACATGGGTAGAAACAATATTGTAAATTGACAATACATTCCTACTTAATTACTTGCACTCTTCACATTGCCATTCCTTCTATTTACTTTGCAAAGAGAAAAGCCCTTTGAACCCAAACATTCATCAACCCCAGTCCGAGACAGAAGAGGCCAAAGGGAAGCAAATCTCTCAGCATCTACTTCTAGCATAAGTAGAATTGCAGGGAGTAACCCACTCAGGAGCAGTTAAGCAAAATTGGCAGTTTTCCCCACACAGCTAAAAGACTTGACTCAAAAAACATCTTCACACAAGCATTCAAAATATAAGTACAGTCTAGTTACCAAATTGAATGTGAGTGATTTTTAAGTTGTTCACACAACTGCTTCTCTCCTATAGATTCTCTTTAATTACCTTAAATAAATGTGTACATTTTGATTAAATAAAAAGGAGCAAAGAAGAGGTAGGTTGTGAAATGAACAGAAACAGAGGCCCCTATTCTGAAAGTGTCTTAATACTCTGGGAAATTTTTCAGAGGGAGAGGCAATTAAATTAAAGCAGGAAAGGTTTCCATGCTAGGTTAAACTGTTCTTTATTTGCTTAGCTATATTTGAGATGGGGGAAAAAAAATCCCATTTATTTGTAACCAATTTATTGATACTTCTTCTGAAGTGTAATCTGTTTTTTTAACTTTTAGAAGTGTGGACAGAAATGTCTTTACTGATCAGAAAATGAATTTTAGTATCTAGGAAAGCAGAGACTGTGAGAGCATCTACAAAGCGAGGTTCATGGTTGTAAAACTTGGATTTCAGAGTGTTGTTTGAAAGGCCAGGAGTCTTTACATGTGTATATCACCTTATAATCACTTACCATCTGTCTGAACCAGCTCT
This sequence comes from Mirounga angustirostris, assembly GCF_029215605.1. Classification (NCBI taxonomy): domain Eukaryota; kingdom Metazoa; phylum Chordata; class Mammalia; order Carnivora; family Phocidae; genus Mirounga; species Mirounga angustirostris. Next base: position 53,020,899 of record NW_026991712.1, on the reverse strand, counting down.
TAACCTTAGTGTTGCGCTGCTTTGGGGAACTATCATGCTTTTTATATAAGGAAACTAAAGTGTATTCCAAAGGATAGTGAATACACTTAAGTTTCCTTATATAAAAAGCATGATACAGGTTTCAAAACCATGGATAGGTTTTGAAACCTCAAAGTCCTTGTTCTTCATAGAAACTAAAAGGAACTCTCTTGTTTGCGAAATTGTGGTGAATTAAAGAGGTCTGCAAAATCTTTATCACCACCTCCCCTACCTCAGAGGTGGAATTTGTTTTCCCCTCCCTTTGATTATTGGCTCTGGGACTATTTAATTAATAGAAGATGGCACAGGGATGGTATGCGAGCTGTAGGCTTAAGCCTTAAGAAGGCCTGAAGGTTTCCATTTCCTGTCTCTTTTGGGAGCCCCAATCCAGCACACAGGAGCCCTGCATGGAGAGGGAGGATGCTCAGCCTGCTGGCCTGGGGTGGGGGCTGGGGGGCGGAAGCCTCCAGCTGCAGCCATCCTTTGGAAAACACCAAGGGAGACAGGCCTAACTGTTGTTGAGCTGTCAACCCACAGAAGCTAGAAAGCAAACAAAGTCGTTGTCATTTTAAGCCACTAAGTTTAGGGTAATTGTTCCGTAGCAAAAAATAATCGAAATAGAAAGCAAGCCATTTAACTCTTGGTTAACAGGGAATGGCTTTGTTTTATTGGACGGACAGCAGACATGCTTCTCTAGATTGGGTTTTGATGATTTACTGTGAGTCGCAGAGGGCTCTGGCAAGGTTCCTGTAGTTAGGGAGGAAGGGGAAATGGGGTCAGAAAAGACAATGCAGGGACGACGCCTTGCTGGCTCAGTCAGTAGAGTGAGCATGTGACTCTTGATCTCGGGGTTGGAAGTTCGAGCCCCACATTGGGTACAGAGATTACTTAAAAATATAATAAATAAAATCTTTAAAAAGAAAAAGAAAAGACAATGCAGAGAGTTGAGTGGGGGGAAGGGGGTAAGGGATAACCTTCTGAGCCTCGGATGTTGGAGGCAGACATGAGGAATCAAATAAATTCTGTGAATGAAACCTATGATTCCAAGGCAGAGTGTTGGGCGGGGTGTGTGTGTGTGAGTGTGTAAAAGAAAATAATTATTCAAATAAAAATGTTTATTCATACGCCACATGAAATTATCTACCCTACTATACTTTTGGAAATGCTGCCTGAAATAGCACCCTTTTTATGCCTTATGGTTCCTTCTGAAGAAGTCCTTCAGGAGAAAATAAGTACATAGGTATTTTTCCATTTTTAAAAAATTGACACATGTTTTCTTACATAAATCTTTCTTTATCATTTTATGTGGCAGTCACATTTAGCCCCATCAACACAATTAGACAGACACACACAGAGAAACACAACACACACACAAGCATACATTCTTAAATAGGATGACTTTTTTTTTAATTGGCAATTATGAAGAAAAATTTTCAACTTTTAAAACTAAGTGAGTCTATTTGATATCAATTTTGGCATCTTGGGGGGAAATAAATTTATTCATATTTTCAAATATATAAACATAAAACTGCATAATTAAAAATTGCATATCATTTTTGATTTGCAAAATTGTTTTAACATTTATTAAGTTGAGATTTCATCATTAGCTTTTTTAAAAAGAATCAAAATGAGGATAAAATAAATCTTCATTTGATTTCAGAAAATTTTATTTCTATCAACCTACTGAAAACTTGGGTTATGATCTCATGAGCATATTATTTTGCCTGAGACCCATTTCTTTGAATCCCAGTGTCTTCCTTTATCAAATGGGTATTTACCTGTTCCGGAGTAGGATCATTGCCATGAGGTAATCCATGCTAAAGAGCTTTATAAGCTACAGAAGAGAATAGCTTGCCTGTGTCTTAAAGATTTAATATGTAGAATTTTATTTTATAATTTTAAAAACAATTTTTTTTAAAAGATTTTATTTATTCATTTGACAGAGAGAGATACAGTGAGAGAGGGAACACAAGCAGGGGGAGTGGGAGAGGGAGGAGCAGGCTTCCCGCGGAGCAGGGAGCCCGATGCGGGGCTTGATCCCAGGACCCTGGGATCATGACCTGAGCGGAAGGCAGACGCTTAACGACTGAGCCACCCAGGCACCCCCCCAAAAATAATTTTTTATTGAGACTGTTTCTTCCCTTACACAGTGGTTACAAGAGCAGTTACTCAAAATTCTTAAGCAGTTAATAATTTGGGTTGTTTTTGAAAAATGCCTAGATTTTGGGACGCCTGGGTGGCTCAGTCGTTAAGCGTCTGCCTTCGGCTCAGTCATGATCCTAGGGTCCCGGAATCGAGTCCCGCATCAGGCTCCCTGCTCGGCTGTAGCCTGCTTCTGCCTCTGCCTGCCACTCCCCCTGCTTGTGCTCTCTCTCTCTGACAAATAGACAAATAAAATCTTTAAAAAATAATTTTAAAAAAGTAAAATGTCTAGATTTTTTAAAAATTGTATTTAATCTGAGGAATTCCTATCTATCCCTTTTGTATTATCTTTTTTTTTTTTTTTAAAGATTTTATTTATTTATTTGACAGAGAGAGAGATAGCGAGAGCAGGAACACAAGCAGGGCGAGTGGGAGAGGGAGAAGCAGGCTTCCCTGCCGAGCAGAGAGCCCGATGTGGGACTCGATCCCAGGACCCTGGGACCATGACCTGAGCCGAAGGCAGACGCTTAACGACTGAGCCACCCAGGCACCCTCCCTTTTGTATTATCTTGTATGACAAATTTCTCCTGTTCTTTCTATATATTCACTATGGAATTGTGAGAGTATAGAGCTTCAAGTAGTCATGGAAGTCACTTAGTTCTTATCCAAACATTTAATTTGGTAATGGTGGCCCAGAGAGAGTTATTTTTGCATGTGATTTCTCTAGAAGATCCCATTTCTCTGATGTAGGAGCTCTTTCAGCAGAGGAGGGTTCATTGTGCCCTAAAGGTGGGCAGCATCCCAAACAGCATTCCTGGTCTTTCTTGTGAGCAAAGCGTCTCCAGAATACAGAAAGACTTAGACTAAGACCTGGTCATCCAAAATTCTGCCCCTCAAGACATCTGTATGATGGCAGGCATGTGCCAGCAGAAGCCCATCAGTAAAGGTTGCCCACTCTGAGCTAAGACATAGGCTGGTGAGATTCCTGCTGTTCCTCTTCTTATTCTGTGCCTTGGTCCCTGATACAGTTGGGTGGGAGGCAGCATGTTACAACTGGAAAAGCCCTGTACAGAGAGTTCAGCCACAAATGTTCACCCCAGGAAAGGCACTTAACATCTTTAGTTCTTAATGGATGGGATTAGATGATCTCTAAAATAAAAGGAAGGAAGGAAGGAAGGAAGGAAGGAAGGAAGGAAGGAAGGAAGGAAGGAAGGAAGGAAGGAAAGAGATGTTTAATCCTAAAAAAGGAGACTAATTTTTATCACTTCTCTTTTTAAAAGAATATACTGTACTTGATTGCATTGCAACAATTCAGCCTTCCTTCCTGCCCCTTAACCTGGAGACAAGAAGACTAGAGTTGGGGATTCATGGAAGAGCAATGTTCTCTTTGTGCTGGGTCTCTTTGAGTTGTGAACTTGGGGCTGGGGAAAGCAGAGGACACATTATTATTTTTAAAGTAATGAGAGTAAGTAGCAGCTAACATGAAATAAAGGAAACAAGTATATTTTAGAGGATCTAGAAGTCATGATATGAGGAGTTAAAGCATGATGTGGAAAGACACAGGGCATCTGTAGGAGACTGCCTGCCTAGCTCATATCAGACCCCTTTCTCCCAAGAGGGAACTTTCTCCCTATTTAAAATCAACATTCTCAACGACAGATGATGGGCTCTAAGGCGAACACTTGACAGAATTGGATCAGTTACATTTCTGCCCTCATGTTTGGAAATGAGATTCAGTGAGTAGTGTTCCTGGAACTAAGATGATAGAAACTGAGCTTTTCTGTGACCTCATCCAACACACATTCATAGGAGCAGTAAAGCAGGTCTGCAGAGGTGAAAAGTTAAGAGGTTCAATGAAGAGAAATAGAGACAAAGGGCAGCAATGGTGAGGATGTTCTGCCTCACTCCCGATGACTTTCAGGTTTGGTACCAAGTCCCTGCTGGGACCCTGGGTGCACTTGCCCTTGGACCATGAAATACGCCTATGTCCCTGAAACCCTACAACAAACTTCTAAGGGTAAACATTGCTAAGGCAATATATAAAAAGGGGCAGAAACATTCTTGTCTAGTTGAGGCTAATGGGGAAAATCAGTACAGATAAAACATGTCCTTGGTCTGGAAGTTTGGTTCTTAGACAAAAGATGGAAGGGTGAATCCCAACAAAATTGAATCTGTCAGCTTCACAGCATCTTTGCATAGCCACCTGCATCCCCACACCCCAATCTCTCCTCTTCCTCAATGCTCCCCAAGGTTGGGTCCTTCTTAACTATTAAGCTGCTGAAAAGTCACCACCTCAGGGAAGTCTTTCCTCCCCAATCCCTGTCTCTTATTCCTGATTTTTCCCTCAGGCCATAAAGAAATAGGCTAATGATTTCCAAATTAGTGAATTCCACAGAAGGAGGATTCTTCAATGGGATTTAATAGTGAAAATATCAACATTGTCCTCCATCTTTATTTCAAGTTTCAGCTAATGAATTAACTAAGAAATTTCTCTACCATTCTCTTCCAGTTCACCTCCTCAGCAATGATCATCCCCTCCTTTCTATTAGGCCAAAACTTTTAGTTCAAAACTGAAAACTGTAGTCAGTCCTCTGGAAATTTCTAAGCACACGTGGATGCCAAGAGATAGCCTCTGGTTGTCATCCGATTCTAGGTCAAAGAGCTGGCATTATCTAAAGCTCCCGACCACAAGGAAAGCCAGCAACACCCCCCTGTTCTGAGGCTTCTTCCAGTGACGTGAGTAATAGAAAGTAGAAGATGGCGAGCTGAAATGTGCTTGTCCGTGTGTACTTTTCCTTGGGAGTCTGGGAGGGGTTCCCCGCCACCCCCTACTCACTAATCACTATGATGGAAGGATGAGGAGAGAATCCAGATGGAATTCCACCTTTGCCATTTAAGATGTGGGTGACCTTGGGTCAGTTACTTGGCCTCCCCAATCCTCAATCTTCTTACCCGTACAATCAGCACATATTAATACAGTGGGTAGCTGGGCCTCCTAGGGTCGATAGGAGGATTGCAGACAATGTGTGTAACTTTACTGCCCAACATCATGCACACAAGAAAATGTCAGAAGTCCTTTTTATCTAGGCAGAAAGCCCAGGTGGATCCTTGAGGCTGTCATTATTGTCCTCATTCAGACTTCTCTGTAGCCCAGCTCTCATCCCACGTCTTACCTTCTATCCCTGGACATTATCATAGCTTCTCTAAACCCAATGAATTGTTTTCTAAGGTGGCAGTGCCATGAGTTGCGTTGTATCAGGCCTTTTTTTCTTTTCCTCGTACTAATGAGGTCCAGATATAGTGTTGTTGCTTTTATTTTTCCAAGAATATATATTGCTTCCTTTCTATGTGAATAGCACAGATGCTTAGAATTATATGGTGATCAATACTAATTACGTATTCTGTTCAGTGGATGTTTAATGCTTTCATTGGAGACTTTCATCTAGTCACTTTGAATTGGTTAACCCAAACTCGATATTGATTAAATTGTCTTCTTTTTGTTTGATCTCCTTAGTGAGGGGGAAAAAAATCACATTCTTGTATTCTTTTAAATTTTAAACCTAAAAATCAGTCTGTGGATATAAAAAGGAAAAACGAGGCATGCAATAATATTATGGCAAGATCCTGCTTATGAATTCAATTAAAATTTAATTGAATTTAAAGAAATCCCATTTTTTTTTTATGGAGACAAAAATTAGAATCCTGTGAAAAAATCTTACAGTCTCTCTTTCTCTCTCTCCCTCTCTGTTTTCTTCATTCTTATTTTCTAATAAATCTTCTTCAGACTTGAGACCCTACTGGGAAATTTCACTTTTAGTTTTGGGAAATGTCAGTTACCAGTGGTGGGAATATCAGAATATCTAAGCAAGAAAAAAATAATCCCTTCTCTCTCACAAGTGTTAAAAATAGCCACAGGGTATTTCCCCCCCTTCTAAATTCTGTAAAAGGAAAAAAAAAATCACCTTTGGACTAAAGTTAATGAGGGATTATTTTCCTAGGGGAAAAATCTTTTTAGAAAATTAAAAGAAACAAAACGATTTGAAATTGCAATCAGTCAAGGCAGAAGGACAGGGTTGGCCAGTGGCATCTGCTTAGGCAGAGCACAATGGGCCCCACTTTCTTCCTTTGCTCTCCAAGGCCTTTGGACAGGCACACAAGGCCATCAGGGAAAATGACTCTGGCCATGAGAAACACCCTCTTCCCCCCCTTCAGCTTTTCAGTGGGAGGAAGAGGAAAGAGTAAATCCATACTCTGAAACTTCCTGGAGGCCTGGTCTCTTAGGCTGGGGTCTCATCCCATCTCCAGTGAGTCAGCTGAAAGGTCAAGCTTGACCCCTAAGACAAGCCTGCCAAGAAGCACTTCTCCCTCTAGTTCTCAGCCTAAAAAATGGGCCTCAACAACCTTACTGGTCCTCACCCCATCTCCCCCTCTCTCCCCCATCCTGAGCCCTGCCCAGTTTTAGCTCCCAGCACTGCTGACCCTGCACAGGGAAAAGTTAGTTCTTTGCTTGCTTTTGTCCCAAATGTTCCACTTTTGTATCTTTTTCACTCCTTTCCTCCACCGCCCATAGCTGCATTCTTTCCCTAGCTAAGTCAAGTGAAGGACTGTAGGACTGACTCAGACAGAAGACAAAAGATGCAAAGGCAAAAGATTTTAGTAGTGGGTATATTCTTTTTTTTTTTTTTTAAGATTTTATTTATTTATTTGAGAGAGAGAATGAGAAAGAGAGAGCACGAGAGGGGGGAGGGTCAGAGGGAGAAACAGACTCCCCGCTGAGCAGGGAGCCCGATGCGGGACTCGATCCCAGGACCCTGGGATCATGACCTGAGCCGAAGGCAGTCGCTTAACCAACTGAGCCACCCAGGTGCCCCAGTAGTGAGTATATTCTTGTTACCCATTTATAGAGGCTGAATTTGGCAGAAAACGCTCAAGCTCCACTTGACTTTGAATGTACAAACATCAAGTAATGCTTAGTGTATTCCTCCCAATTCACAGGTGCCTAAGAATTTAAGGCTGTGGCCAGATATTAGAGAGAAAATAAAGAAGTCAAAGTATAAGCAACAGGACAATCCCAAACCTGGGGAAACTTGCATCCAGTCTGTGTACAAAGGAAAGGACCCAAGGCAAGGGTAACTAAAATAAAACCATGTGTGTGGTCCACAGACCCTTAAATTTTATTGGCTTCCATGACTGTCACCTTTCCAGTCCTGAACCACAGACTCAAATGGAAATTACCAGGAGGTATTCAGGATTCCAAATTAACTTCCTTTGGCAGATCCCTACTCCCCTAAGTAGGAGTAAGCGTAAATGAGGCCTTAACTCTTGAAGATATTGCAGAACTTACTGCTAACGCAATAGCTGCCCAAGACTCTAGCCAAAGTTGTTTTTGATGATAGGCTAGCCCTCGATTATCCTCTAGCTGAGCGAGGAGGGGTTTGTGCCCTGGCCAGTAAAACTTGTTGCACTTGGATTAACACCTCTGGGGAAGTTGACACTGGCCTACATAACATCACTGAACGAGCCACCTGGCTTCAGAAAGTGACTCCTTCAGTGGGGTCTTTCTTTGATCTATATGATCTAAGTTGGCCTGGGTAATGGGGACTGTGGCTTCAGAGTCTCCTCCAAACTTTGGATATTATTCTGCTTATAGTCATTTTAATAGTCTCCATTCTTCACTGTGTTCCCTTGAAAGCTTTAGATGCATGTGTGCAACCACTGGTGACCAGACAAATGATCTCCCTTTGTCTAGAACACCCAAGAGAGGATGATGAAACAGCCAATTATGGGAACAATGCCTCAATATCCTAACCCGTGTATTCCACTCTGAGATCCAACCTGACTCCAACACCATCAGGAAGCACTGGCCCAGAGTGGTGCTAACACCTTACTTCTTGATCAACAGTCTCAGTACCACTGGCTGGAGCACTGAAGGACTCCTGTGACATTGCTCCTGGCAAATAGTGAACAATTTTGTTCACGAGCAAAGAGTTAAATACAAAGCCAAGATCTTTCTTGTTGATGCTGGGCTCTGAAGACTGGCTTCCCATTCTACTTCTTAGGACTGAAGAAAGGAACAGTTTAGTTTACAGAACAAGAGCAAATTACCAAACTCAAAACCGATTTTTTTTTTTAAGATTTTATTTATTTATTTATTTGAGAGAGAGAATGAGAGAGAGAGAGAGAGCATGAGATGGGGGAGGGTCAGAGGGAGAAGCAGACTCCCTACTGAGCAGGGAGCCCGATGCGGGACTCGATCCTGGGACGCCAGGATCATGACCTGAGCCGAAGGCAGTCGCTTAACCAACTGAGCCACCCAGGTGCCCCCTCAAAACTGATTTTAACTGAATAGGCTAATGAGATATGTAATAATCCCTGTTAACATTGCTACTTCTCGGGGAGAGGGGCTTACTCAGCATGGCATGCAGGTGTCTTTGCTATCTATCTCTATTTCAAAGTGGTTCCCGGCTCTGTTTTTTCCTTCTTGATTTAGAACAAATTTGCAGATAAATAGTCTTGCATGCAATATTTGTTTATTCCAAAAGAACATATTTACAATAAAAACATTGTAAGAGGAAAAAAATGCAGAGAATTGATCAAAAGAGGGAATCAATAAAGTTAATTAGTGTATTGGGACCCACAAAATGGAGGCTGCCCCAGGGCCTGACCCACCTCACAAATCTAAACCCAAGTCAGCTTGCACTTATGAGAAACACCTGTCAAGGAAACCTAACATGCACTAATCACAGTCCTAACCCTAACCCTAACTTTATCCTAGAAAATAGCACCTGCTGGCCTTATAAGGAAATCCTCAGTCTCCTAGTCAATCTTGCCCTGTTTCTGATTTGCTTCTTCTAACGCTCTATAAAACTTGCTTTTGGGGCCACCTGGGTGGCTCAGTCAGTTAAGCCACTACCTTCTTCTCAGGTTATGATCTCAGGGTCCTGGGATCAAGCCCTGCATCAGGCTCCCTGCTCAGTGCGGAGTCTGCTTCTCCCTCTGCCCCTTGCCCTCTGCCCCTCGCCCTTTGCCCCTCTCCCCCGCTGTCTCTTGCGCGCACTCTCTCTCGCACCCTCTCTTTCACTCTCTCTCTCAAATAAATAAATAAAATCTTTAAAACTCACTTTGTCCCAAATCTCTTAGGAGCAGTGTGCCACTGCTTGGGAGCTACCGTACTCCCCCAATCCATGGATTGTTTTCCCTTGAATAAAACACATAAAATTTTTTACTTAAAAAAAAAGGTATAAGGAACAGGATATAAGCAAGTTAAAAAACATAATATGGTTTATTGTTGAATTCAGAAAATGTATTTTTAAATATTGCCACAATCCTTAATACTCATGCGAAGCTACATTAACAATTTGTGTTTAGTAGCCCTGGACGTTTGTTACTTTCTATATTTCTGTTTGTTACTTTCTATATTTCTGAAGTTTATAATAACATACACAAATTTATTAGAGGAACACTTTAAAAAATAAGAAAACAGGGGCGCCTGCCTGGCTCACTCAGTAGAGCATGTGACTCTTGATCTTGAAGTGGTCTGTTCAAGCCCTACTTTGGGCGTGGAACTTACTTTACACTTGATCTTAGCCAAAAGGCCAAGAAGCCATGGAACTTACTTTAAAAACAACAACAACAACAACAACAACAAGGACTCATGAATTTACATGTCTACCTAACACCAGCAAAAGTGGATAAAACTGAAAAATTCAGTTGATCCATAAATATATTTGACCCAAGGTTATATTTGGTACAATTCTAGGTAAGATGCAAGAAAGTCCTATCTTGTGGAGTGTGGTCAGGGAGCAAATTGCTCAGTGATGACTAGTTTGGGGTCTTCACCCCAGTCCTGCCGATCACTACTGTGTGAATCTGGGTAGCTTTTATGACCTCTCTAAGGCTCAGTTTCTTTCCTTTTTCTTTTTAAGATGTTATTTTTTAAGTAATCTCTACATCCAACATGGGACTGAAACTCACCACCCTGAGATCAAGAGTCCTAAATTCGACCTACTGAGCCAGCCAGGTGCCTCAAACCTCAGTTTCTTTATCTATAAAATGATAGAGTGTTAGTACTGCCTTCTCAGTTTAAGAAGATTGAATTAAATACTAGTATCTAGAAATTGCTGAGAATAATGCCTGGAATGCAGTGAGCCTTCAAAAATGCTACGTATCAACTGGATGGGAAGCAAAGACTAGAAGTCATTCATCGTATGTCAAAATAAGTGAATATTTAGAGCTTTATAAATATAGTTGGATGTTTGCCTACATTTTCCATCTTTTCTTTTTGGTCAAAGTTAGAGTTGAACCCAGATGGGATAACACATAATTACAAACGTACAAATTTTCCTGTTTCTTCTAGATTGGTACCTAATTTGGGATTATGTGGGTAGAAGAAAACAAAAAATATTCCTTGGAGTAATATCTGAAAACAGGAGTTAACAGATTAAGACTTTCAGAACAACCAACAAAACAAAAGCCCTGACTATATACACAGAAACAGTGTTCTTTAAGGCTTGAGAGGATTTTTTTTGACCTTTGCTTTATGAAACATGAACAATCTTACATTTGATTGGTGAATTTTCTCCGAGTTTTTTTTTTTTAAACCATGTTCCCTGCCTGAAAGCTAGACCTATTTATGGTGAGCACTGTTTTTTCAATTAAGTTTATTTTCATTTTCCCATAGGCCATGTTAGCTGAGAACGTCCAAAGTTTATTTTTCTTTCCTTTCCTTTTTATAAAGGTTTTAAAATAAATTATACAGCACTTATATCTATTGGTTTCTTTTGAAATACTGTGAATTTTTTTTTTCTCACACATTTAACTTCAGGTAATGAAGAGTTACTCTAAAATGCTTTTCAGAGAGTAATAGTAATCCATTTTTGTGGTAAACTCTTGGAGAGCAACTTTGTGAAACGTGCAAGCTGGTGCTCAACAAATAGTACTTAAGAATGATGTGTTTGTGACTTGGCTTTTCCCAAAAATTTTCAGCTGGATATCAGAAAATATTGTTTCATATCCCGAGCTCAGGATTGGTAATAAGTTCTCTCCACGAGGCCCCTCATGGTTGGGGGGGCGGGGTGGAAGGGGGTGGACTCCAAACAGAACCTCGTATCACCTTTCTAACAGTTTTGTAACAGAAAATGTTCTCTGCTGACAACACTTGGAGAGAGCGAATCCTAGCTAAGAACTCTCCGCTGCCGGAGCGCGTCCTCTCCGGAGCCCGGCTTGCAAGCCCTGGGGAGGTCTGCACGTCCCGGGAGGACTGCGGGCTGCTCCGGATCTGGGGAGCCCGCTCTGGGGGACCCGAGGGTCGGCAGAGCTGGAGAGAGGTCCGCCCGTCGAGGGGGAGGAGGAGGAGGGAGGCTACGGCCGGCTCCCGGGGCGCCCCACCCGCGCTGGCGGGGGGAGGGAGCGGAGGCCGAGCGGCGGCTGACCTGCCCTCTCCCCGCCGCCCCGCGCTCCCGCGGCTCCGCCCCGAGCGCGGTCTCCCATCCGCCGCTTGGCGTCCCTGCCCGCGCCAGCGCTCCCGCTCCTCCTCCCTCCCCCCCGCCCAGGGGTGGGGGCAGGAATTCGGCCGGAGAACCCGGCCGGGGCACAGTGCCCTGGAGGGCTGGGCGGGGCGGCCTAGGGCCGCGCCCTCCTCCCCGGCGGCTGCTCGGCTCTTCCCCCTCCCGGGCTCCTGCTCCCCTCCTCCTTCCCTCGCCCTCCTCTCTTCCTCCCCCTTCTGTTCTCCCGGGCAGCTCGCAGCTCCTCTAGTTCTCCGCCTCCCCTGCACTCCTTCTCCCTGCCCCCCACCCACACCCCGGCTCCCTTTCCTTGTGTCCTCCGCGGCTCCTCCCCTGCGCTCCTCCCGCTTCCCCTCTCCTCTGCTCTCTTCCCCTGGTGCCCCTTCTCCTTGCTCTCCCTTCTCCCTACCTTCCTCCCTGATCCTGTTCCCTTCCTTTCCTCCATCCTCGCTCCTCTCCTCCACCCCTCTCTCCTGCCCGCCTCTTGCCTTCCTTCTCTGTGCCTCCCTTGCGCCCCTTCACCCGGCTCCCACCACCTCCCGTGCTTTCCTCCCTGCTTCCCCTCCCGTGCCCCCCCCGAATCCCTCCTCCTTTCTCTCCCTTGCCCCTTTCTCCAGCTCCCCTCCTTCCTTCCACCCCTGCTCCCCTTCCCGGGCTGCGGAGCTCCCACGCGGTTGCTATGGAGGCGCCAGCGGCTGCGCGCCGCGGGGCGGGAGCTGCCCTGGGGCCCCGGGGACCGAGCAGAGACTCTGCCCGGGGCTCTGGCGCCTCGCCCCCCCGGGGCCCAGGAACAAAGAGCGCCCTCCCCCATCTCACGAGTGCACTGAGACCTTCAGACGCCCCAGGCCGGGAGGCTTAAGACCACCGCGAATCTGCTCTGCTCCAACCTCTGTAGATCGGACCCTGGGGTCGGAGTGACAGCTGTGCGCCACTGAGCTACCTTCCCGGTCCCCCGAAGATCGCTCCCGCTCTCCCATCCCCACCCCCAGGCTGGAGGTGTCAGTGGGGCTGGGGGACGGCCAGATGGCCCCATTTAACAGGACTGTCCCCTTTTGTTGGGGGCCGAAGCAGCGTCCAGGCCAATTTACATAGGAAAATGGGGTTTGTGTCCCCAATTCAGTGCAGTGCCCGGACAGCTGGTGGCTCTGTCATCATGTCAGGACCCCACAGCTTGATGTTTAAAGTGGCTTTATGTGTGCAGATGTGTGAGTGTGAATAGCAATTGATTGGGAACCGGTAGCTTTTAGGTCTGGCTTGGAGAAACAGTGTTCACAGAGAAATTTTATCAGCCTGGTCGCTGTGTAAGATCATGGAACGGCAAAGTCTTCCGAAGACTTCTGATGCTCTCTTACAGAGCTATGGCTTACTTGATCCAGAAATCTGAAAAGCCAAATAGTTGGGATCTGCAGAGGATTTTTTAAATCGTTGTCATTTACCCTTTTGTGTTTGTAAAAGCTGTAGGCTGAACATAAAAGGCATAAGAACTGACAGGACTTCAAAACAAATTGATGAACGATCTAATCCATTTTATCAAACTACTTTAACTCTGCTAGCTTGTGTCTAGGGCGATAGCCTGTGGCAGGCTGAAAATTATCGTTAATTTGTAATCAGTAGCTTAAACGTGTGTACTTGTTAGGGCAGGGAGGTACTTCAATTCTTACTTTACTAGTGAGGAATTAGAATCTCAGGGAGGGTAAGTGATTTTCCCAAGGTCCTACAACTCTGGAATATCATCTCAATGGTTCGCATCCATAAAAGATGAAGGCAAGGGAAGATTTATGACAGGAGATTCCGAGCCCCTGAAAATACCTTAATTCAGACGCTCTCAAACCTTTCCACCAGTCCGCTGGAGCCACCAACAGGTAACTCCCTAGAAGACAAGGGACTGAGAGGCATTTTTTCCCTCAGCCTTTATACATTCAACGCGAGCGCCTGTTTGTACTGGAGCCAGTTCTAGCCACTAGAATCTTCCAGAACTCTGAACTAGAACTGGTGACTTCGTTTCAGTCGGTGTAACCATTTTGTGACAAGATGAAAATTGCATGGTTAGGATTTGAATGAAATGGGAAATCAAAGCTGCCCTGGAACCCTCCGGCTCAGTCTCAGTCTAGTCTGGTGTTCAAGTGGGTGGACAAAATGACTGTAATGGAACCTGCATTCGCCTTGCTAGAAGGTGGGGTGGCTAGTTTGGAAAGGCTTTGAACTCCAAACAACAACACTAGCTACCTTTTAACAATTGAAAAGAATCCTTGAACCCTCCCCTTACTTCGGGACAGTGTTGGAAGAATTCTATTGGCTAAATTTAACAAATAGACTTCTATTCACTACTTCCGCCTTTAAACCCTACGTGAATTTGTGATAAATGAGGAGAGCGCTTCTGGGGAAGATTTTAGTAGAGCTGTCGTGAACCACAGGATGCCACTTTAAAAGACAATATGAAGGGCGCCTGGGTGGCTCAGTTGGTTAAGCAACTGCCTTCGGCTCAGGTCATGATCCCGGAGTCTCGAGTCCCACATCGGGCTCCCAGCTCAGCGGGGAGCCTGCTTCTCCCTCTGACCCTCTCCCCTCTCATGCTGTTTCTCTGTCTCTCTCTCTCTTTCTCTCAAATAAATAAAATCTTTAAAAAAAAAAAAGATAATATGAAAACTAGAGTTCTTCCTAATACTATCCTCACCTCTGGAGGTTTCTGATAACCCAGAAGACAGATCTCTAGACAGAGGAGCCATATTTCTGAACATTGTTGGAATCAGTGGCTCTGGGTCTGAATTTTTTTTTTAACATTTTTTAAAAATTTAAATTCAATTAATTAATTAACATATAATGTATTATTTGTTTCAGGGGTACAGGTCTGTGATTCATCAGTCTTATATAACACCCAGTGCTCATTACAACATATACCCTCCCCAATGTCCGTTGCCCAGTTACCCCACCTCTTCACCCCCCTCCCCTCCAGCACCCCTCGGTTTGTTTCCTATGATTGAGTCTCTTATGGTTTGTCTCCTTCTCTGGTTTCATCTTGTTTTCATTTTTTCTTTTCTTCCCCTATGATCCTCTGCCTTGTTTCTTAAGTTCCACATATCAGTGAGATCATATAATTGTCTTTCTCTGATTGACTTACTTCACTCAGCATAATACCCTCTAGTTCCATGCCTGTTGTTGCAAATGGCAAGCTTTCTTTTTCTTTTTCTTTTTTTTTAAAGATTTTATTTATTTATTTGAGAGAGAGAATGAGAGACAGCACGAGAGGGAAGCGGGTCAGAGGGAGAAGCAGACCCCCTGCTGAGCAGGGAGCCCGATGTGGGACTCGATCCCGGGACTCCAGGATCATTACCTGAGCCGAAGGCAGTCGCCCAACCAACTGAGCCACCCAGGCGCCCCAAGTTTTCTTTTTTTGTTGACTGTGTAATATTCCATTGTGTATATATCACATCTTCTTTTGGATCTGAATTTCAATCCCAGTTCTGCCAACTGATTCCTACTTTGAACTTTAGATTCCTCATCTGGGGACATGACAGTTCCTGGCTATTATTGTGAGGATTAAATGAGCAATTGCTTATGAATGGTTAGAACATCCCCTGGCAGATAGTAAATGGAAGATAAATGGTAGCTTCATATTTATTATTTTTAATAACAATTTACTCTTGGTTCCAATTCTAAGCATATTTTATTTTATTTTATTTATTTATTTTTAAAGATTTTATTTTATTTATTTGACAAAGAGAGAGAGACAGCTAGAGAGGGAACACAAGCAGGGAGAGTGGGAGAGGGAGAAGCAGGCTCCCAGCCAAGCAGAGAGCCCGATGTGGGGCTCGATCCCAGGACCCTGGGATCATGACCTGAGCCGAAGGCAGACGCTTAACGACTGAGCCACCCAGGCGCCCCCTAAGCATATTTTAAACATATTTTAAAGCATGTGTAGCTTTGGTTATCCTGGTCCCAATGCCAAAAAAAAAAAAAAAAAAAAAAGAGCTCACATACTGCATTTCAAACCTGAGAAAGAGCAAGAATGTATAACTGGATTGGAACCAGAAGTGGAGGTTCATTTCTGTTCTGCTGCTTCTTCTTTTTTTAAAGATGTTATTTATTTATTTATTTATTTGAGAGAGAAAGAGATTGAGAGAAAGAGAGATGGTGAGCACGGGGAAAGGGTAGAGGGAGAAGCAGACTCCCCACTGAGCAGGGAGCCCCATGCAATGCAGGACTCTATCCTAGGACCCTGGGATCATGAGCTGAGCCAAAGGCAGACACTTACAGGACTGAACCACCCAGGTGATCCTCTGTTCTACTTCTTACACCAGAACAAGTTGGCGAGTTTTTTCTGCCTCCCATTTGCTCGGGCTCATGTAGTGCTAGGATGAGAGTGCCAAATACAGGATGAGGATGTTAGGTAATGAATCTAAGAACCTCTCGATTCTTGTTTTTAGAATCACTAATAATGTGTTATATTAAAAAAAATAACTGTATATGAGGAAATTATTTGAAATTGACTCCCCCACCACAACCACACACATAGTCTCTTGTTCTTAACTGCTTTATTTGGACTACTTTTTAGCACTTGCACTGGTTAGCTATTGAGGTATAACAAACAATCTCAAAACTCAACACCAAAGTAACATCATTTATGATTCTAGCTTATGCATCTGTGTGTCAGCAGGTCACCTGCTGGTCACATTGGGTGGTGCTGCTGATGTTGGTTCAGCTTATACATGCATCCAAGGTCTCTAGGGGCTCCGCTTTAGACTCAG
The DNA here is from genome assembly GCF_029215605.1 of Mirounga angustirostris. Taxonomy (NCBI): domain Eukaryota; kingdom Metazoa; phylum Chordata; class Mammalia; order Carnivora; family Phocidae; genus Mirounga; species Mirounga angustirostris. The sequence continues at coordinate 53,004,491 of NW_026991712.1, read as the reverse complement.
TTTGGCTGGAGAAGCTTTGCTGGAGCAGCTCCGCTCCTCATCCTTTACTTTTCTCCTGCGACCAGCAGACTAGCTTGGGCATATTCTCATGGCAATGACAGAGGAACAGAAGAGCATTGGAATCATGAAGGCCTCTCAAGGTCTACTTTTTTCTAGATCCAGGAGCTGCCATGCTGTTGCTTCTACCTTATTCTATTGGCCAAAGCAGGTCACATGTTCAGGCTCAAAGTCAAGGAGAAGGGAAGAAGCCCAGCTTACCACAGAGCACATGACAACGGGAATGAATAGAGGAAGGATAAAAAATTGGGGCCGTTAATGCAATCAAACACAGCACTTGTCGGGGCGCCTGGGTGGCTCAGTTGGTTGAGCGACTGCCTTCGGCTCAGGTCATGATCCTGGAGTCCTGGGATCGAGTCCCGCATTGGGCTCCCTGCTCAGCAGGGAGTCTGCTTCTCTCTCTCCCGCTCCCCCCTCTTGTGCTCTTTCTCTCTCTCACTCTCTCTCTCAAATAAATAAATAAAATCTTTAAAAAAAAAAATTTAAACACAGCACTTGTCAACATCTGGCTTAGTATACATTTTACTTATACAGAATTTTGGTTCTCTTCCTGCTAGAATGTAAGCTCCATATGGGCAGAGATTTTGTCTGCTTTGTTTATTGCTACATTCTCAAGTTCCAGAACAGTGGCACATTATAGATGTTGAATAAATATTGGATGAATCAATTAGGAGGATTACTTTCATTATTTTGGCTTATGTATAAAGCTAAATTCCCTGAGCTTGAATATGATTTTGTTACTTTATCTTCTGATTTAAAGGTCATTGTTCACATTTGCTCACTATAGAAACTGCTGGCTGTTTAGAATAAACATTATTTCTTAAACTTTAAAAAAATTCTAAATTTCAAAATAGTGTAACATTTCTCTAGGACATATTGGGCAGAAAATTAGCAATAGGGAGAGGGGGAATTTTACTTATATTTTGGCAGAGAATATGTTGTTTCTTCCTACATGGGAATAATGCTAATATAAATCTCCAACTTCCAGAATTTGAATCTGAAAAATTCTCAAGGTCTTTGGATTTGAACTGTTTCCAAGAGGCGTGAGTTACAGGATAGTACCTCCGCTAATTACCTTTTTGGGCTTTTAGGTTCACAGAAATTCAATCATTTCTCTCTCCACCCTACTTGACCTAATCCAGAAGACATAGAGCAAAGAAATTTTCTTAAGGTCATGCTTCAAAGGGGAATTCCTGTGTAATATATTTTTTTATTCCCTTGAAATTTGAATTCGTGCTGCCAGGTTTTGACTGTGACAGATGATGAGGTAGGAGATAAAGTAGGCGTTAATGCTTAGTTACATAAAGGGGAGCTTTGCATATGTCCATACTTAGCAGCAGGCTAATTTGGGACTCCCGCAACAAACTCAGGTCTTGAACACTGGAGTGAGTATCTGAAGTTTCATGATGCCGAGTGACTAATTTCTCAGATGGGCGGCCTGTAGAACTGAAAGCTTGATTCTAGGTAGATATATTATTTTGGATAAGAGAGGAACCTGCAAAGTTAGGGGCCAAGAGGCGTCCTGAATTATAGTCATTTCTCTCTCCTTCTCCTTTTCTCTCTCTCTCTGCATGTCACTCTATAGAGTCCCCGCACAACTGACGGTTGCAAGTTATAAATTTAAAACGCTGTAAACATGTCTCAGAAAGGTTTTGTTTATACATTTATACGAATATGTTTGCTTTGTTATTAGTGAGACCCTACAAGTGGTCAACTTATTTAGGTTAGGTCTTTTGGGTTGAGAGCTTAGAGATTTAGAGGTTCATTCATTCAGCAAACATTCATCGGGGTCTATTTGACAAAGCCCTTGGCCCCAGGGAGCTCACAGTCTTGGGGAAGATCTGAGTGTCCAGGGGCAATGTCAACACAGTGGGATAAAGACTCTGACTGGGGAAAGGGTGGGGTGGGAGCTCAGAGGAGAGGTGCCCAGGGATTCCAGGGAAGACAAAGAAAGCAAACTAACATTGGTTAATTGTGTAATGCTCCTGATCTGTAGTTCCTTTGCCTTCATTGTCTCCTCTTCATTCTGGCAATTTCCCTACCTGCAGGCTAGGCAGGATACCCAGGGGAGCTGGTGGCTGAAGGGTATGCAACCTCAAGGTCCTATACTTTGTAAGGGGTGGATCCTACATTCACACTTGGGGCTCCTGACATTCTCTAGCAGGGCTGTTTCCTTCTTGGTCCTACCACCACTCCTTCCCTTGGCCAGGCTGGGGTAGTCCAGGTGTTGCCAGGCCTTCCATCCTCAAGGGTAAAATGAGGACATTGTCCAGGATGATTTTAAGATCTTGTGCCTCTCAAGGGTCTATGATTCCAAGAACCTTTGCTTTTCTAGTCACTGAGAAACCTTGATGTGAAAGTAGTGTCAGTTTTTTATTCATGTTTTACAGAACCCCTGTGATAGGCTGATCTTAAATAAAAAAAAAAATCTGTTTCAAGATGAAGACATTGAGGAACTAGGATCCTGCCACTTCTCTGTGGTGCCACAGGGTCCTGTCAGGGTCAACATTCACGCTTCTGGCTCCTCAGTTTCTGATCTCTTATTCCTCTGTGTGAAATGGTGTTCCCAGTACCTCTTAATTTTTATTTTACTTCCATTTCTAGTGGGGGATGCTTGAAGCTATGTTCTGTAATTAAATGCCCCCTAAGTTATTTCTTGCTCTAGATTTTTTCTTTTTTTCTTTTTTTTTAAAGATTTTATTTATTTATTTGAGACAGACAGAATGAGAGACAGAGAGCATGAGAGGGAGGAGGGTCAGAGGGAGAAGCAGACTCCCTGCCAAGCAGGGAGCCCGATGCGGGACTCGATCCAGGGACTCCAGGATCATGACCTGAGCCGAAGGCAGTCGCTTAACCAACTGAGCCACCCAGGCGCCCTAGGTTTTTTATTCTTAAAGATTTTATTTATTTATTTGTCAGAGAGAGAGAGAGCAAGCGAGCAAGCACAAGCAGGGGTATGGCAGGCAGAGAGAGAAGCAAGCTCCCCACCGAGCAAGGAGCCCGATGCAGGATGCGAGCCCAGGATCCTGGGATCATGACCCGAGCCCAAGGCAGACACTTAGTTGACTGAGCCACCCAAGCATCCCTGCTCTAGATGTTTTAAAGTATGTATATGCGCATGTGTGCGTGCATGGATTCCCTCATTTGCTTGTTGTTGGAAAGAGGTTGCAGACTGAAAATTGGAGGGCTGGAGGTTTGCCTACAGACGTATTTTTAAATATTTTAAAATCTATTTTGAATAAGTGACACTTGAAAATGGTACAAATTCCAAGAAAGACCTGCACAGGATTTTTTAAAAGTTTAAGCTGACATTTAATGATTGAAGGATTTCACGCATAAAAATCTGGGTTTATGACTTTTCACGAAAATCAGATCTGGCAACATTAGCCCACATTTCCTGTAATGCCACCAGTCAGCCTTATCTTCTTTTGGCCAACTGTGGGCTTACCAGACCAATCTCTTATCCCCATTCCCATGTCCTCACCACTGACAGCCTCTAGCTGTCATTTAATCACTGGGTGGCCCCTCTAGACATCTGTGTTTGCACCTGCTCTCCTCAAGTATTTGTACTTTTTTTTTTTTTTAAGTAGGCTCCACGTCCAACGTGGGGCTTAAACTCACAATCCTTTAGACCCAGAATCGCATGTTCTACCTAAGGAGCCAGCTAGGCATGCCCCAAGTATCTGTTAGATGCTCCACCAACACAGGAGGGAGCCTGGCAGATGCGGGGCAGAAGTGCTCCTAGCAGCTGGTGCAGGAAGGTGACCTTCACCAGCAGTGTGAGGATGTAGGTGGGTGAGTCATATAGGAGATGCCTCAGGCCTGAGAAGAAAAGGGCCAATCGGAGCGAGGCTTAGGGTTGGCTGGGATATTTGTTTTCTGGGCAGCAAACAGTAACAACAAATAAAACAGGGAGACCAAAGGAGAAGGAAAAGAAAAAAAACAAAAACAAAAACAATAGGGCTCATTGAAGGGCAAAATATGGCAGTAAGGGCAAACCAAAGAAATAGGGGAAATGACAACCATGAGCAAATGATTACTCTCCCTGCTCTCACCCGCAAAACGGGCATGTGTTTCCTAGAGAACACTCATGAGTGTAAGAGGCAGTAAAATGAAAGGCTGCACCATAATGCCTGGGTTTTCATAGATTATAGAGGATGGTGTGCTAACTCCTGAATGTAGGTGTGGCTGCTTCACTTCATGCCCTAGGAAGTTTAAAAAAAAAAAAACAAAAAGCAGCAAAAACATCATTTTTTTTTTCCTGGATAAAATTCTACTTTTTTGGGCCCTGTAGTCTTTGGGCATTGAAAATGAGGTTGTTTTTTTAATATGACAGTGTTCTCTTCCCAGTGACTTGTGGGCCACCTGGTCCCATAGCGGTTATGTAGGGTCTACAAAAGATGCACCTGCGCAGTTAGGGTTACAACTTGCATTTCCAAAGTAAGTGACTTTACCGTTCTCATAATACTAGCAGAGGTTCTGGCTCAGCCTTAACGGGGTTCAGAGTTTGGCTGTGTGTGCACCTGGCAGGGAGATCACCATCTATGTGAATGGGCTTATTCGATGTCATAAGGCGTTAACAACTATTCCAGTTCTCTCCCGTCCAAGGACATGATAAAATTGTGCTTTCGTGTTGCCCGGAGTTCAGGCATGCCCATGGGACTTTCTTTAGCTGAAGAAATGCATTTAGAGGTGATTTGTGTCACATGAAGCAGCTGCCTGACCACAGAAGCCATAAGGGCATGTCAAGATGCTCCATCAGCTTGCTTTCCTGGCTGACTCAGATGAGCAGAGACCCCCTAACAACCTGCACTGAACACACAGGAAACACAAGGAACAAAGCTGTGTTGCTATAGCATTGTTTGTTTTGTTTATTACTGCCGCATAACTTGGCCTACCCGGACTGATAGAGGTGATATTTTATTTATTTTTATTTTTTATTTTTTATTTATTTGCGAGAGAGAGAATGAGAGACAGAGAGCATGAGAGGGGGGAGGGTCAGAGGGAGAAGCAGACTCCCTGCCGAGCAGGGAGCCCGATGCGGGACTCGATCCCAGGACTCCAGGATCATGACCTGAGCCGAAGGCAGTCGCTTAACCAACTGAGCCACCCAGGCACCCAGAGGTGATATTTTAGAGTTTTGTTTTATTTTGTTTTGTAATTGAAGGAGAGAGTTTTTGCTTGCTTTTCTTGCTTCTTTTGTGGAGGGAAGATGGGGAGAGTGGAAGGGACCAGGACACTGGAAGGAGGTGGCATGGATCTGTTCTCTAGCTAGGCCCTTAGTCTGGTTGGAGGCCCCAGTGGAGAAAGAAGTTGAGCTGGAAGCTAAACAAACTCTTTTCATGGGTGATTTTCAGAGTCTTGCCATAGTTTTCAGACCTAAGTGACAACATGGTGCCTTGACATCAGGAGACGGCCATACTCCCACCTTTCCCCCAGGACCCAGCCGTGCTGTGACGTCTCAGAGACTGGTGGGGAGGATCTTGACACAGCTGTTCCTTTTCAGACTCAGTATTTCTACGGGGCGGCGGGCAGCAAAGGCAGGTATGGGGTCCTGACGTGACAGCAGGAACAGGCAAACATAGGTAGATCTGGGACTGGACATGCCTGAGATATCCCCCTGGAGATACCCAGAAGTAACTGGGGGGAGTTTTGGGAGGAGCAGCTAAGGGCTGATGTTGTGCTGTTGATGCTAAGAGCTGCTATCATTTGGAATTAATATTAATGGGCCCTCCGTGTACATGCAGGCTCAGGGGGTGTGGAGACAGTGGGTCACAGAATTAGTCAGCTGCATTGGTACAGCAGGGCCTGAGGCGCGGCGGCAAACGGGTGACAATATTGATCTTTTTCACTGACTATCAGCTTTACCGTGTTATTTTTCTACGTTTGCTATCTGGCAACATGGGTCAGTGTATATTTTGTCCAGCAGACAAACTGAATGTGTGACATATTCATTTCACGAGGACGAAAACCAAAATGCTTAACATTATTTTATAAACCACTGTAATTTCTAGACTTCATTACAGGACCGATTTTCCTTTTTCTTTTTTCTGTCATCATGGAAAACAGCATTTATTCTCTTTATAATCAATGGCAATTTTCTTTTGGGGAGAGAGTTTGGGAGGCGGTTTAGCAAACTACATTGACCTTGGCTATGAAATGACTTTAAAAAGCCACCATAGACTCCCAGACAGACAAAGTGCTATCGAAGCATGGGTATCTTTGTGAGGCTACGTGATGACAAAAAATAGAGAGACTATTTTGTTATAATTAAACCTAAATTGGGCTGCGGGGGTTCCATTTCAATGCCCTTCACTAGCCCACAAACTCGGTTGTGCTGCCCTGGGGATGTTACTAACAGCTTACATTCATCTGAGGGTATCCGGCCCCAGAAGGCGACCTGAGAGGAGGGATTCCTCGTCTCTCTTCTCTATTTTATTTTCTTTGTCCCTGGCTTTAGGCGGTAGTGTGGAATTTCCTGGTGGCACCTGCAGTTATGACCCTGGCTTTGAGAATCCATTAATTCCTCTCCATCGACTTGGATCGACAGCTTGGGGAACTCTGGGCACCATGGTTTTGTGCACAGCAGAGCCATCTTCCTATTGAAATGTAATGTAAAAATCTGGGACAATGTCAACATGGAAAATAGCATTTATTCTCTTTATAGTCAATGGAAAATTATTGTATTTGTTATAAGGTCACATCTCCTTCGAATATTATAACTTAACACTTATAAAGATCTTTCCGATAAATTAACACGGTTTCTCACCCCAAAATGGTGAAGTCCTGATTCTTGCTCAAGGTCACCAATTAGTAGCAGAGATGGAATTTTTTCTTTTTTAAGATTCTATTTATTTATTTATTTGAGAGAGTGAGAGAGAGAGGGCACAAGCAGGGGGAGCGGCAGGCAGAGGGAGAAGCAGACTCCCTGCTGAGCAAGGAGCCCGATGCCAGACTCCATCCCAGGAACCTGGGATCATGACCTGAGCCGAAGGCAGACGCTTAAGGACTGAGCCATGCAGGTGCCCCCAGAGATAGAATTCAAACTCAGGACTTCATGCTCCTTTACTATCCCCATCTCCCTTCACTTGGGGAGCATTGTAAAGTAATTAAGGGGTGACATTTTCTACAGTACTTTTAAGTTTCCACACTGTTATTTTGCTTCTAGAGAAAGGATTACAGAAAAAATTTTTCTGCTTTGATGTAAAGTACAATGGCATGCTACTAATGCATGGATGTTTATTTCCCTAAAGAATTGCTCTCTTTCTTACATTGGCAAAGCAAGCCTGCATCTCTATGGTCCACCCTACAGATTTACCCCCAATCTAGTTTCTGAAAAGATACTACATACAACCAGATATCTGGGATCTGACAATGAAGGATAATATATATATGTATATATATTTATTTATATGTATATATAAAGTAAATAGTTCCTTGGCTATCACTTCATCCAAACCCTTCCTCATTAGTTCTAAAGAGAATTATTATCATAGACTATTAGCAAAACCCACTTACTGAGTGACTGTTCTGGGGCCAAGCATGGGACTCAGCCTGGTGTCTATCTGCTGACATTTAGTGCTCACAGTGACCCATGACGTCAGTACCAGGTTAGTCCCATTTTACTGATGAAGAACTGAGGCTTATAGAGCTTTCGTAATCTAAGTTGCGCAGCAAGCAAGCGGCTGAGTGGTATTCACAACCACACCATTGATTTTACTCGTGTCCCTGAGGAAGGCTCATTTCTGGGGAAAAAAAATTATTTCTACAAATTAAAAAAAAAATTGAACCAACCCAGAAATGAGTTGAAGAAACCAATGTAACCTATGTAACAGATTTAAACTTTGCTTTTCGGAAGCTTGCTTCAATGGAGACCTGTTAATCTTGTCGATTTCCCTAGAAAATTAATTTACTTTGCAGCAAAGCCTCAAGACTGTGTGTATGAAACATTTCAAACAAGCTAGACCCAGTCTGCCTTTAGCCAGCCACAAATTGTACAATTTAGAGGGGGAAAAACGCTATAAAGTAAGCCAAAGCAACGTGAAATATTTTCCATTTAAAGAAAAGCTAGCCACTTAATGTATTTTCTAGCTACAGGGTCTTGACCCTTTGAGGATGTTGAAAGGGAAGGAATAACAGGATTGATTGAGGAAAGGGAAGAACATCAACTTTAGAAAGGTTGTGGCAGATTAGACAGCATTATGATGCCCGTCATGACTTCCTCCTGCCAAAATGAGATTCATTAAAGAAAACTCTCCACTAAATTAAAACTCTCCTCACCAATCTCCTCCCCTCCAGATGTTAACAACCCGCTGCTGTTTGACAACATGGCCTCGGGTAGTCGGCGGAAATGCCTCATCACGTTTTAATAGGAGGGATGATGAGAAGCGCTGGGAAATATTTTAGTTACTTGAAGCCAAAATGATGCCAGGAGCTGACAGACTGATGTTTCCTGTCGGGAATCGGCAAGGAGATGGCGCGACGCTCTCACTATGAGGGCCACCTGCTCGCCAGTTGAGATGGGGTCGTTCCTGCGCCATCGAGAGGCCCAGATGCCCTTGTGGTTCCCTCCCTGAACGGTGACAAGAGGGCTCAGGGAGTGGCAGCAAGGAGGAGCACTCGGCTCCGAGAGTGTCAGGCCCTTTGGTGACCTGTAGTCTTTCGCAGATTGACCAGCAGGGTAGCTCGTGCTCTGGGACAGAGCAACAACTCCGGAGGCCCATTTCGGTGTATGGGAAATGGCAGAAAACGGAACTCTCCCCGTCAAACAAAAACAAACTCCCGGTTCTGCTGTGCTGAGTGCTCTCTCAAAGGGCGCATCTGGGTAGCGAGGCCACGGAATGATGTGGCCCCTGGCAGGGCGGCAGCTGCCTGCGCCCCGAAGAAGAAGACAGTGGGGGTCACGAATCTTGTATTCCATCTCATTCGGAGGGGGAGATTAGAGTGCCCCCCTCTGTCACCTAAATCCCAGGGAATAAGAGGGTCCATACCAGTCCCATTAACATTTCTTTGCTTGAATCTTTGACTAGACCACCAGGTCCTTAAAAGCAGGGACACGACTTGTTCAATTCAATTCCCAAATCCTAGTTTCGTTCTTGGCCCACAACAGGAACATAATAAATATTTTGAAGGAATGAACGAACGAATGAATGAGTTTAGGCCTGAGTTGAAAATTGAGGAGGCCACTTTCTTCATTCTCTCTCTCTCTCTTTTTTTCCTTCACTCTCTTTGAGGACGCTTTGGTCAGCCAGGGTCCAGGGGTGCCTCTTGCTAGGGGAGAGTCGTTATCCTTAGGAGACTAGGTGTGACCCGTATACAAGTGGCAGGGAGACTTGGGGTGGGCTGCTTTGCTCACTCTGCCCCAGGGCTTAGGGGAGAAGGGACTCTTGTAGTTTCAAATTCGTCCTGAAGCCAATCTGGGGCTGAAACTCCAAGTCAGTGTTCTCAACCTTTGCTGAATCTTTTTTTTTTTTTTTAAAGATTTTATTTATTTATTTGAGAGAGAGAATGAGAGAGAGAGAGCATGAGAGTGGGGAGGGTCAGAGGGAGAAGCAGACTCCCTGCCGCGCAGGGAGCCCGATGCGGGACTCGATCCTGGGACTCCAGGATCATGACCTGAGCCGAAGGCAGACGCTTAACGACTGAGCCACCCAGGCGCCAACCTTTGCTGAATCTTAGAAGCTACTGGGACCAGAAGGGACGCCTGGGTGGCTCAGTCGGTTGAGCGTCTGCCTTTGTTCGGCTCAGGTCATGATCCCGGCGTTCCAAGAGGCCCCCATCGCATCGGCTCCCTGCTGAGTGGGGAGCCTGCTTCTCCCTCTTCCCCCTGCTCATGCTCTCATGCTTTCTCTCTCTCTCAAATAAATAAATAAAATCTTAAAAAAACAAAACAAAACAAAACAAAAACAACACCAGGATCCTACCCCCAACTAATTAAATCAGAACCTGGGCTGGTGATACCGAAGTGAATGAATACTTTATACACACCTCTAGAGTGCGGCCAGAGTTGGGGGCCACAGCTCCTGTGGTTCTCAGCTTAGTGATGTGTTTGAATCACTCGCGCATGTTCCCAGTGTGTAAATACTTGACCCTGTTTCCAGAGGTGGGAGTCAGGGGGTTCAGCTTGGGTTCACACTTCTGTATGGACACAGGGTTTTGAAAAACATCAAGGATTGAGGAGAACTCTTTGGCTGGGGGTCTGCCTTCCAAAGAACAGTCTGGGATGCTTGTTAAGACCACACATTCCTGGGTCCTCCCGATATCTCCTGAACCTGACTAACACAGGGGCGTGGGAATCCGTAGTTTTAGAGTAGTGCTGCAGGTGATTCTCCTGATTAGGAAATTATCCTAATTTCTCAGAGTGTGGCCCTCAGGCCGGCAGCATCAGGACAACCTGAGAACTTGTTAAATACAAATTTGGGGGCCCTACTTTAGACCCTACTGAATCAGAAACTCTCGGGGTAAGGCCCAGCATTTAAGCAGCCCTGTAGGTGATCCTGATGCCCACTGGAACCCAAGAATCACTGCTGTAGTTCCCTGCTTCTCAAAATGTGGAACCCAGACAAATGGATGGCCTTGCCTGGGAGCTGGTTAAAAATGCAGACTCTCAGCCCCCTCCCCCACTCCCTCCCCCAGATCTAATGAGCCAGAGTTTCCATGTTAAAGATATTCCCAAGTGATTCATATTGCACATTACAGTTTGAGAGAGTTCTGCTTATTAACAAAATAAATATCACTTCGCTGTGGAAAAAGAAAAATGTAAACTCCTTTAATGCGGAGCAGAATGCCAAAATCAGTCATATGTCTCTACTTAATTAAAGAGAAATGGAAACAGATCCCTTGGACCCATACTAATATAAGCAATAGATCACAGCATTATGTTATTAATTTGGCTTAAGTAAAGGGTTCAAGTAAGATTAAATATGAAGATCTTCTAACTCCTGTCCTGTATTGGTTGTTCTTTCCCCAGTTTTTCCTCATTCACTATAGAGTCTATCAAATTATTTTACTATATTATCTTATATACATGTAAAGGTATGAGCTAGAGAGAGGGGAGGAGAGGGAGAGGAAGAGGGAGAGAGGGAGAGATTGGATTGAGAGAGGTAGTATAAGGAATCGGCTCACACGATTATCGTGAGACTGGCGAGTCCAAAATCTGCAGGGCAGCCTAGAAATTCCAGCGAGAGTTGATGTTGCAGTCTTGACTCCAAAGGCAGTCTGGAGGCACGTTCCCTCCTTCTTGGAGGAGGTCAGTCATTTTTCTCTTAAGGCCTTCAACTGATTGGATGAGACCCACCCATATTGTGGAGGGTAATATACTCAAAGTCTACTGACTTAAATCTGCCTTCAGTGGTTTCTGACAGGTGCAACTAAAAACACTCTTCATATTTGTGGGTCTTCATTTATCTTCCACATTGCCCCTTGGGGTTTGACTCAACTCAGCCCGAACTCCAGTTTCAAGGCCTGAGTCAGTCAAAAGTCCTTTTTACTCTCTTCAACTTGCCAGCCTACTTCCTCGAGGCTTCATCTGCTCCACTTCTGGGTCCAAAAGGGCCAGTGGAGTCACAGCCTCTGCTGTCTGGAAAGACAAATTCAGACCAGGCAGAGGCAATGGGACCACTGTCTTAGGATTGACGCCTTTCAATTTGGAGGCCCCCTTAGGGCATTATGTTTAAAACGAGATAAATGATCTCTGATGGGAGTGGGGAGGTAATTTTGCAAAGGCAAGACTCTGAAGATAGTGTAGTTTTGCCTGGCTTAAAGAGAGCAGAGAGATTTAATTTATGAGAGGGTGGGTAAGTGTGGTCCTTTAGAGCTGCCTGGAGTTTTGCTTGGGCGTGTCTTCGCTGCCATGCACTGTGTCATCTATGCCACCACCGCTGGGGAGGAATGCCTGGCTGCTGAAAGGCATGCAAAACACTATGCAAATGACGGCGATTCCGGAAATGCAATCCAGCCACCATTTGTGTAGGTGGGTGATGCTTCCAGGGGGGACTCTGTGCCAGAATCTTGAATGCTACCATTATGTTGATCCTCAGTTGTCAGAGTTGGCCCCTTCAAGCTGGCTCCCTTGCCCTTTTGCCATGGCTCTGTCGTTCATTCTTCAAGCTTTTCTCTGATTTTTGGTCCAACAAGATGTTCTAGGTTCATCCTGTACTTTCTCTGCATCAGTCTTGCGATCAGCCATTTCTGCAAGGAATCCTGGTTTATTTTGAAGGAAATGGTATTTAAAAAACAGGGTCTGGGTGCTGATATGCTCATTACTGTTGGGTTGTGCTTACTGGAGTGTGCTCATTGCTCCCTGGCCCCTTCAGTAGACAGAGCTAGGGCGCACAAACACACTCTCTCTCTCTCTCTCTCACACACACACACCCATATATGTTTCTGTATCTGAACATTATCTATCTATCTATCTATCTATCTATCTATCTATCAAAAACCATATGGTTACACTGATATTCACAATGTCCCGGGGTTTGAGCTGGCTCCCATTATCCTTTTTTTTTTTAAGATTTTATGTATTTATTTGAGAGGAGAGACAGAGAGAGAGAGCACGAAGTGGGGAGCAGAGGGTGAGGGACAAGCAGACTCCTCGCTGAGCAAGGAGCCCAACGCGGGGCTCGATCCCAGAGATCCCGGAGATCATGACCCAAGCCAAAGACAGATGCCTAGCCAACTGAGCCACCCAGGTGCCCCTCCCATTATCCTTAATATAGTTACTTATTTGATCAATCACCCTACGTGTAACCAATCCCCCATCACCTCAGCCAGTCTTCCAACCCTCCATGTCCGTGGTGGGTACCTTCTTCACCTGCTTGGGCTCCAAAACCTCCCGAAGGCTGCCCCTTACACCCCCAAACATGGGTGCCCTTCTCGCCCTTCTTAGACTGTGACACCCCTTGCTGAGAAATCCCCCTGCGTGTATGGAGGGTTTCTTTTAAGGGAGATAATATCAGAAGTGGTTTTAGAAAGAATTGCTTCCTGGGCCTTTTGTTTTAAGTGAAAATCGTATAAAGCACCAGCGAAGCATTGCGGTCATTTGAAACTGTCGAAGTGGATGTAGACTCCTCTGCGGCTGGATTACCGTGCCACCACGAAAGGGCTGGGGCTCTTCAGCATGACATAATTCTCAATGTAAATGGGCTTCCAGTGACTATTTGTCCTTGATGAAACCAAGGGCTGAGCAGGTTGCTCATGCATAATTTCTCCTTTGATTTTGTCCATAAAAGCCCAGACCTCTCTCCTAGAAAAGTGTTGTTACTTCCTGTTGTGCCTGTCTTACTTTCCTAAAATTGTTTCTCTTGGTAAGTTGAGCCTTTCTTGCCCTTGAACCCTAATGGAAAATTGCGTGATGAGAGCCCCCTCTGTCCGTGCCCATGTGCGTTGAGTAGACACATTCAGAGATGGCTGGTTAGTTGAGCATGGAAAGGCATTGAGAGGAAGTCCCGGACACAGTTCCCCACAGCAGATCCCAGACAGCTTCTCTGACTTTCCCAAGCTCACAGAGGGGCTGGGAGGCACAGGCCTGGCTAGCAGCCTGGTTTCTGCCCTCCACGGTTGACACCCTTACTTCAGTGTATCTGGTTGTGATGGTTAATCTTATGTGTCATCTTAACTGGGGTGCCCAGATGACTGGTTGACTATTATTCTGGGTGTGTCTATGAGGGTGTTTCTAGAAGAAACATTTAAATTGGTGGACTGAGTAAAGCAGATGGCCTTTCCCAGTGTGGGTGGGCATCCTCCAATCTACTGAAAGCCTGAGTAGGACAAAGAGAGGGTTCAATTCTCTCTCTGACTGAGTGCTTGAGCTGGGACACCGATATTCTATTTTCTGTGCTTCTGGTTCTCAGGCCTTCAGACTTGGACTGGGATCTACACCATTGGCTCCCAGGCCTTCACACTATACCATCAGCTTTCCTGGGTCTCCAGTTGGCAGAAAGCAGATTTTGGGATTCTTCAGCCTCCAAAGTCACGTGAGCCAATATCTTTTTTTTCCCCAAAGATTTATTTATTTATCTGAGAGAGAGAGAGCGCCAGGGAAGGGGTTGTGAGGGGGAGAGAGAGCCCTAAGCAGACTCCACGCTGAGCACAGAGCCCGAGCCCGACATGGGGCTCGATCTCTGGACCTTGAGATCACAGCCTGAGCCGAAACCAAGAGTCAGATGCTCAACCGACTGAGCCACTGAGGTACCCCATGTGAGCCAATATCTTATAATAAATCTTATAATAATAAAAAATATATGTATATAATCTCCTGTTGGTTCTTTCTCTGGAAAACGCTGACTAATATAGCAGTCATTACAAGTTCAGACTGAAGGTGGTATAGCATGAATGAGTTTTTACTGAATTTGAGAATCCATGTGAGGAGTAAAAGAATAATTAAATCAAATATTTGGAGGGAAAAATATCATATATGTCAAGGGAGCCAGAACGTGACAGAAACAATTTTAAGGGCAGTCTTCGATTTAGCATATGGCTATTGGAGGAATTTATGGTCAAACAAGGACTGGGGTGTCAGGTGAAATGTTGCAGGCCAAAGATGAGACTCTTCAGTCCTGAGGAAGATTGATGTGTCATAAGCCCAAGTCAGAATTCAGTGTCCAAAGAGAAAGCTCATTTTTTGGATATATAAAGTTGTCCAAAAAAAAAAAATCCATAAAACACTTTGTTGCTGTTCAGAAACCAAGAGTAGGAAGTAAGTGCAGACCCAAATAGAAGTGAGGACAGACAATCAGGCCAAAGGGAGGCCTGGGGGTCTGCACGCCTTAGTGACGCTCAAGGGTCATTTCGGGGGAGACCAGAAGGAGACATGTTTTGTTTGCATGCTATGCTGTGTAGAAAATAAACAGAACAAAGAAATTTAAATTAAATGATGGTAGCTTGTTAGTTTAAAGCCTACATAAAAGGCTATTAGAAGATATGAGTATCAGGGGCCCCTGGCTGGCTCAGTTGATAGATAGCTCATGCAACTTTAAATCTCAGGGTTGTGAGTTTGAGCCCCATGTTTTTAAGTAGAGATTACTTAAAAATAAAATTCTTAAAAAAAAAGGTATGACTATCAGACAGCCAGAAGTTAGAGTTTAACCTATTCTTTAGTTTTACAAACTTTGTTTAAAAATTATTAATAATTTCACTGCAAAAGCCCATAGTAAAAATTTTAATTGCAGATCCCTATCACAATCCTTTAGTCGTAGTTCCCAATTCCTCAGAGTCTGAAAAACCGAAGTTAAAGGAAAAAAATGTATTTTTATTTATTTATTTA
Organism: Mirounga angustirostris; assembly: GCF_029215605.1. Classification (NCBI taxonomy): domain Eukaryota; kingdom Metazoa; phylum Chordata; class Mammalia; order Carnivora; family Phocidae; genus Mirounga; species Mirounga angustirostris. Next base: position 52,989,172 of record NW_026991712.1, on the reverse strand, counting down.
TTTATTTGCCAGAGAGAAAAAGAGAAAGAGAGCAAGCACAAGCAGGGGGAGTGGCAGGCAGCGGGAGAAGCAGGCTCCCCGCTGAGCAAGGAACCCGACCTGGGACTCGAAGGCAGAAGCTTAACCAACTGAGCCACACAGGTGTCCCCCCAATTTTTTATTTTTTATTTTTTTAAAGATTTTATTTATTTGACAGAGAGAGATACAGCAAGAGAAGGAACACAAGCAGGGAGAATGGGAGGGGGAGAAGCAGGCTTCCCGCTGAGCAGGGAGCCCGATGCGGGGCTCGATCCCAGGACCCGGGGACCATGACCTGAGCCGAAGGCAGACGCTTAACGACTGAGCCACCCAGGCGCCCCCCCCCCCCATTTTTTTTAAAATAGTTTCCTTAAAAAGGAAAATCCTAAAGCACATAGATTGGAACAGCTGAGCGGCATGCTAGGTTAATGGTGCCGCCAAAGACCGCAGATGAGCCGGAACTATAGAGGATTTTAAATGTGGGTGGGCACCCTACAAAGTACTCTGAAGTACATGAAGTTATTTTTGTTCTTATTTTCCCATTTCATCTGATTATTTTCTGCTGCAGAAACATTAATGTGTTTGATTATGGGCTGCTTCTTGGCTCTCTTTTCAGATACATTCTATTGCCCATCATTGAAGAAACAGCCATTCGAGAGACTTCTTAACGTTTTCTTTTCCTGATCCTCAGTTTTGGCTTAAAGCAGATGTTTCCATTATCCCAGACCTGTGCCCCAAGATAGGATGGGAATGAACAAGTGCCTAGGTGGAGAGGAGCAAAAACGCGCAAGGAATAACTTGTCATGTTCAGAGGAGCAAAAACGCGCAAGGAATAACTTGCCATGTTCTTGATCTTTTCCCACTTGCCTTTTATGATTCTACTTCTTTAGTCTTCAGAATTCACTAGAGAACTCCCAAGTGAGAAAAAGAATTCTTTCCCATCCAGAACTTTTTCCTATCCACAAATAGCAAATCATTTCATGTATCTATTAATAATTTAACTTCCGCATCTCTTGCCACATGGGCTCCCTGCCCACGCTTTCTAGGATTCTTCCTTTTTGTACCTGGGAATTGTTACCTGCCTGAGCCTTGAAGCATTCTTCTTTCTTACATGACCTTCCTTGTGAGTATTCTAGAACTGAATATGCCATGATAGTAAAATAATGGAATATATTATATAACACGAATATGAATGAATTTGTACATAATCTATTGAGTAAGATAATGTAAATAACATATGTTAACACATTTCCTGGCATTCTATTAAGACTCCATAACTGCGCATCATCATCATTATGATGACAACGATGATGGTAGTTATTATTTTTCTAATATCCAGAATCCCTATGTAGCCTTGTCATTGTCCCATGTTCATTGCCCTGGGCTCGTCTCATGCTTTCTGATGCTTTTTGCTGGGGCCAAAGCAAACGGGGCTCCCTCATTCTCTTGGAACCTCATGAAGCAAGCTGATTTCCGACATGTCTAGGTCTTACCATAGATTGCATCTTCATCCAGGTAAGTGACACACCACCTCCCTAAGACTGACAGTTTTGTACAGCACGCACTTAGAGGCAGAAAAGCCCCTCAGACTTATCCAAGAAAGGGGTCATGTTCTTCTTCATAGATTAGCACTATTACTACCTCTTTTCTCTCTTCCAAGAAAGCCCACCTTTCCCATCCCACAAAAGAAAAATAAATCTTAACTCTGAGAATACCTCCACATGTTCCAAATTTGGATGCCTTCTTGACTCTCCCAAAAGCAAATTTTAAAAAGTATACCTTTATTCTCCCAGGAAAATTTATATAACCTGTGAATTATTTAGCCTTTAATCCCTATACAGTCTTCATACATTTTTTTATTATATTAATAACAAATGAGTTTTGCAGACACATTAGAAAATATATACGAATTCCCATAAATTAAAAAAAGGAAGTAAAATTATGTATAATTTTGACAGCTAGGATTTGCTCTGTTAGCATATAAATATGGTGACTTCCATATTTTCTCATATAGTCCAGTTCTTAGGATGGGATTATTGTGTACATGCTGTTTTTAACCTGAATTTTAAAATTTTAATTTAACATATTTTGAAAATCTTTGCCTGTTAATAAATAAGATCTGATGTAATCCCAACATTGAGGTTCAATCTGGAAGGGAGGGGAGATATGCTTGATAGCTAATAGCCTTACTGTTGGATTCATCAGCATCCACACAGAACCCAAAAACAAACGTCACTATAGCAGAGAGGACACTATATGCCTTTTAGCTCCCTTGCCTTGTTGTTCTTCATAGCTCATCTCCATTTGGCAATTTTTATGTGTTGTCCATCCTCCGCACCAGCATATAAGCGTTGTGAGAGCTGAGATTCTGTTTCATTTGTTATATCCTTGGCAGTAGAACTATATCTGGTACAAAACCAGCACTCAACCTAAGTTTATTGCATTTATTAATGAAGAATTCACACCATAATCTGAAATGATGTTCTTGTTCGCTTATTTGGTATCTTACTTATTGTCTAGCCTTCTGCACTAGGTTGTAAGCATGATACCTGACACAGAGTAGGTTCTCAAGAGATATTTTTTGATGAATGAGTGAGTAAGTAAATTGTAGCCTCACTCGATGTGACTATAACCAAGTCTACTGTGTCAGAAACAGTGTTACCAAATGTCCATGTTCTCCCCCACATTTCCCAGCGTCCCTTGCAGCGAGATTGTAGCCACGTGACAAGTTCTGGTTAATGGATTATGAGTGGAAATAACCTGTGTTACTCTGGGGATGAAGCAATGTTGAACTAGTGTGCTTCTTGCATCTCTTTCTTTCCCCAGCTCAGGACCTTGGAGGAGAGGAGTTTTAGCTGACACAGCTTAGGGTGGAAGAAAGACACCCATGCCACATCAGATTTTAGGTAAGTGAGAGAAACAAACATTTTTTGGGGGGGTGGTTAAGCCATTGATATTTTAGAGTTTGCCTTTTTAGGGCTTACTGCAGCATAGCCAAGACTATCCTGACTAGTACATATATAAAACCAGATAAAATGCAGATATAATATAAAATTAGAAATGTGCTCTTTAGCCATGGACTTGAACAAATTTAATTGACATCAACTAGGATGTAGCCTATGATTTTGAACTCATGGTTTTACTTGCTTTTATGACACCCTCCTGAAGTGCCTGGCTGAAAGCAAAGGATAGAAAGTATGAAAATGGGCTTAATATTAATTAGATTTCTTTAGATGTGTCAGGGGTTTGAAATAAAATATTTTAGTTTAGTATACTATTTAGATTTTGTTTCTCTTGTAAATTCTAATTTCACCTAACCCCTAGGTTATTTATAATTTCTGAACAGGAGCAATTCCTTTAGAGCTGTAGTAAGAAACAAATTCTTGTCCTCTTGAGGTGTCATATTTTCAGGCTGACTGCCGCAAAGATGGCAAGTCTGAGTTAGAGAGTGCTGTTGGCTTGCTGGAGTTAATCATTTACCTACTGCAGAGGTTCCCAAACTTTCTCAGCTTGTGGTTAGAGTCAACTGAGTAATTTATTCATGGGCCCTAGGCTGAAAAATATATAATAACATTTCAGATTATTAACTCCAAATAAATTACTGGTAGTAATTTGTGCCTGACAGATGTTGTCACATTTCCCTCAAAAATTAAAAACCTCCTGCAGGCCCATCTGATTCACTGCAGTGACTTTGGGCACCTCAGCACGCAAAGTTTGGGAACTCTATTTCTTTGATTTAATATTTGTGAGGATTTGAGGAGCCCTATCTTTTGAAAAACTCATAGCCTTTTGGAGCTTCTGTCTTGTTGTAGAGAAATCTGAATATCTGCTGACAACATATCAAAGTTGGTAACCTGAGCTTCAAGCGAAGCATTTATTGAATTTGTTGAAATTGTGGCCATTGTTCTGTATATTTCACATTTCGCTGAAGGAAGTCACCAGAGTAGATGACAACAGGCCAGGTCACTAGACAGAGTGAAGTGGGTGAGCCAGTCCTGGTGCTTCCAACCTCTGTTCTCTGGGCTTCCAGGAGTCCAAGCTCTTGTGCATTTCCTGTGACCTCTCTGGATAATCCTTCACAGCTTCTTTGATGAGCTAATCCTTGCATTGGAGCTTTTAATTGCTGACATTCTTCAAGTCCTAGTCTTAGATTTCAATCATAGTTTATGAGCAGATGGCTTCCCAGACCTTTAATTTTTTCCTTCATACTGCGTTTCCCTTTTAAAATCACTTGAGTCCTCCACCTGCTGCCCCATGCAGAAATCCTTGAATAAAACAAGGAAGATATTTAGAATTTGCTCTGTTGAATTATATTTTATTTTTTCTGGTGGTTCATTGCGGATGTAGGACTACGTTCTTCCTGACCGACTGAGGATGAAGTCCCGTCCTTCCCTTGCAGACATGGGGCAGGTAAAGAAATGGTTCCCCTCAAACCTGTGTCTTCCCCACCGCAACCTGAATGGAATCAGGCTGAATTGGGATGGAGTTGGAAATGGCAGGTATTAGTAGCCTGGATCATGCAAACTCTACGCATTTCACTGTGGTGTTCAAAAATTCAACTTTGAGGAGCACCTGGCTAGCTCAGTTGGCGAAGCATCCAACTCTTGATCTTAGCATTGTGAGTTTGAGCCCCACCCGCTTCAAGTGTAGAGATTACTTAAAAATAAAATCATTAAAAAAAAAAACCCAAAATACAATTTTGAAGGCATTTTACTTGTAGTATATTTTTGAATGGGAAAATACATAATTTTACTATTTTCCAAAAATTTTGCTCATGTGATGATGGTTCTTCAAAGCTGAAGGTATCCATCCCTTGGAAGGCTTGCTGGATGCAAATCAAGTATCATCCCTGTCTCCCCAGGCTCACTTGTACACGTGTATGCAAAGATCGTCCGTCGAATTCTGTTTTTGTTTTATTTTTAGTGGGAAGTTCAGTAAGCTCCTATTTCATTATGGGTGATGGTTTGGTTCCTGGAAGATCATCAAACTGAAATCAAAGAATCCATTTCCTTTGCTAGCTCTGAAGACTTTGGGCCAATTAATAATTGTCTTCAATTCTTAGTTTTTATGTTCGGAAAAGGAGTGTGAACTGGAATAAAGCATTGTTACAAATATAAATACATCTGGAACAGATGCTGCCTAAATTCTCAGCGTGCTTCTCATCAGCCTTGCGTCTTCAGGTCCTTCAACAGAAACGTGAACGAGCTTCTCTCGTTTTATCGGCAGGAAGGTAGTGTCAGCTAAATGATGTTCTGTTTCCACTTCAGCAGTGAACTTTCTGCATATGTAAAATAAAGAAGAAATAGGCAGTTGTACTGGAAAATTACTTGAAACCAAATTATCAAGGCTCTAAGTTTTACCAGAAACCAGCCAGCAGCTTATTCTTCAGTATGAAAAATATACAGATATCAGTCACCAAATGTCTCATTTTAAATAAAAATATATATGCATTTCTAAAAATAAATAAATAAATAAAATCACTCGAGTCCTTTAGTAAAAGAAAGTCAACCTTGACAGCCATGTGTAGAGATCTTGGGAAGACAGAAGGGCAAGGTAGTCAAGACGTGCCTCCTTCTAGTCCTGTAGAGGGAAGCTAGATCCTATGAAGGGAATGCAGGTCTTGTAGGTCCAGGTGGTGACCAGCAGTATAGAGGGGGGCTCACGGTGAGACAAGACCTGATGGAGGAGACGCATGGCACCCACACATGATGTCTGGGGAGACAACTTCAGAGAAACTTGAGAGGCAAAGCTTCCACTTTTCACAGTATGCTAGATCAGGGGTTCTTCACTCTAGATGCGCAGGAGAATCACCCGGGGAGATTGTTTTTTAAATGCCAAAGTCCCACCCTGGCCAATAAAATCAGATTTAGGAAGAGAGGTTTGGGTATCATTTTAAAAAGCTCCTGAGGGGATTCCAGTGATTAGTCAGGGTTGAGAACTGCTTTGCTAGAGGAAGCTGACCTGAGAAACAAGAGTGGAGATGAGGATGGGGAAGACTGAACTTGAACCTCTTCTGGTCTACCAGTAGGTTCAGGGGATAGGGTTCTGGATCTGCAGGCAGACATCTTGCCAGAAACCCAAGATGGAAGACTGTGGAACTGAGATATGGAAAAGAGCAAATCTTGATGACATCATTTGAGACATTCCTGAAGCTAGCAATGTGTCTAAAAATTACAGTTTTGTATCCCGTACCTTCTCTCTTACTTAAGCAAATATGGCTTGGATTTACTGCCTTTGTAAAGGGAGACAGTAGAGGGCTGCTTGCATGGCTTTTACTCCCTATTTCCCCCTTCCTCATCAGAGCCTTAGAGAGACATTCACATTTCATGCCTTATATAAAGGACTTTGTTTTCGCTTTGGTTGGCAGAGTCTACTCACTGCGTCCCAATATTTGTTTTCCCTTTCTTCCATGTAATAGCATTCCTAGCTGAGCTGCCTAGAAAAATAAAGACAATTCTTAGTCTCCATTGCAGCTCTGGCCAGAAGACTAAGTTTTGGCCAACAGGATGCAAGCAGAAGGATGATGTGATAGCATCCAGAGTCCTTAAAGAAGGCAAGATATCCTTCCTCCATTTTGTTATCTGAAACATGGATGTCACCATCTTTGACTTGAGGATGAGGGCATACCTTAGGAATGGGACAAATGAGGAGCGCAAATCCTGGGAATTCCAGGAAGCAGAGCCACCACATTGACTCTGGCCTGACGCTTCCGGAGTTCATTTATGTGAAAGGGAAATACTTTTCTCTCTTATGAAGCCGGGACTATTTTGGGTTTTCTGTCACTCAAAGCTGAACTGAATCCCAGCTAATGTGCCCTATTAAGTTTCATCTTGATAGACTTGGACCATCACTTTGTGTCTTTGGGTACCGATGTCATCATTCATCATCTCTATCCCATCCAGCTCTCTGTCATTTTTTAATGAAATCAGTGTGCCATCTGTGCCTCTGCCTGAGTCATTAATAAAAACAGGATCAGGAGAGGGCTAAGAACAGCAATCTCCAGCCTACTCCAGAGAGCTCTCTCCTTGGGTGATCTGCGTGTGGACACAGGGACGCCGAGGAGTGTCTGCCATAGATCCATGCATCTCAAGCTTTAGTAAGTATCCGAACCACCCAGAAGGCTTGTTAAAACACAGACTTCTAGGGCGCCTGGGTGGCTCAGCTGGTTAAGCGACTGCCTTTGGCTCAGGTCATGATCCTGGAGTCCCGGGATCGAGTCCTGCATCGGGCTCCCTGCTCAGCAGGGAGTCTGCTTCTCCTTCTGACCTTCCCCCCTCTCATGTGCTCTCTCTCTCTTTCTCATTCTCTCTCTCAAATAAATAAATAAAATCTTTAAAAAAAATTAAAAAAAACAAAACAAAACAAAAAAACCACAGACTTCTAGACCTCAGCCCCGGAGTTTCTGACTCAGTATGTCTGGGTTGAGGCCCAAGTAATTGGCTTTCTAATAAATCCCCGTGATGCTGATCCTGGTGGTTCAGCGACCACACTTTGAGAACCATTACTCTAGGGCTATGAGTTTTAGTTGGAAGGTGAACTACAAAAGAGAAAGAATATTTAAAAGTGGTTTGGCTATGGAAGCCAAGTCTTTTGAGGAGACAAGAGGGAACAGATTGCACAGTATCAAGGAAGGTTGGATTCTGATAGGACTGGGGCCCTGCACTGTGGCTTACAGGAAAGAGGCCAGCGGGGTTGGGCACGGATGAAGGGAGACTGGTCCATTTGCTTTGAGGAGGCTGGGGGAGCTCTTGTCCAATGGCTTCTCTTTTCTCAGGGAAGATATGCACGCGCATCAACTAATGTGAGGGACAGCATCTATGTGAGAAGGAATTATGAGATAGTTTTGGCCCGTGCAGTGTTCCAGGGGAGTGTAATACACAATAGGTATAATACACAGTCCGTGTGATACATTCTAGGGAAAGACAGGAAGACTCCTATCCTGAGACTTTGGTTCAGGTCATGATCCCAGGGTCCTGGGATCGAGTCCCGCACAGGGCTCCTCAGCAGGAAGCCTGCTTCTCCCTCTGCCGGCCACTCCTGCTCGTGCTCTCTCTGTCTCTCCACTCCCTCTGATGATTAAAAAAAAAAAAAAAAAAAAAGATGCCTCCAGGCCCAGAAAAGTGCTTGGTGAATATTCAGTTCACAGTAGAGGGGCATGCGAAGTTCAGTTTGTAGTTTAGATTGGCCCCCTAGAATAAAATGCCAGTTTGTTAGCTTTTACATGGGTATATTTTTTGTTAATGTGTGACTGTCTTAGGAGAGATAATGCTTTATACATTGTTGGAGTATCACACCTTAAAAAAAAGAAAAGACTACAAGTGTATAACCACCAAATCCTGAAATGCAGTGCGGAAACCTCATTATTTTATTTTATTTTATTTATTTATTTATTTATTTATTTATTTATTTATTTATTTATTTGAGAGAGAGAGAGAGAGAAACAGCATGAGAGGGGAGAAGGTCAGAGGGAATAGCAGGCTCCCTGCCGAGCTGGGAGCCCAATGCGGGACTCGATCCCAGAACTCCGGGATCATGACCTGAGCCGAAGGCAGTCACTTAACCAACTGAGCCACGCAGGCGCCCCGGAAACCTCATTCTTTTCAAAGTAGTTACAAGAAATTCCAACATGGGCTGCCACATGTACGCACATTTCAGCTTACTTCCGACACATACGAATAGCCAGAATCACGGCTCGGCAGCTTTCTCTTTGGGGATATGAAAAAAGGGGAATAAATCTGGGGGCATTTGGAATGGCTTCCCACCCCACCAGAGAGGTAGGGGTCGGCCTAAGATTGCCATTGGTTCTGAGAGGAAGAAGTTAAAACCAGTAGAAAAGCAGAGGACAGCTCTATCACTAGACCTGGTCCCAGAGAACAGGTTGGTGACCAGCTGTCCCCATGTGCTTGGGACTAAGGAGGTGCCAGGGATGTGGGATTTTCAGTGCTAAGCCTCTGATAGTCCAGGGCAAACCAAGACAAATTGATCGCCCAAGCAGGGGCTGCCCCTTGTGCAGGATTTGGGTGTGGTGGTGGACCCAAATAAGTGAGCACAGCGCGGGTGCTGGTTTGATCGATGGGAGGAAACCTGGCTGGCTTCACGGTGTGCATACCTAGTGTGTTGAGGTCCAAGGCAGCCCTGTGCTGGGTGTAAGGCTCTGCTGTCATCACCTGGAAGTCTTAATAACTTTTGAAGAATGGGCTCCTCAGTTTCCTTTTGTACAAGGTCCTGCAGGTTATGTAGGAAGGGAGCTGGGGTTTCTGTCTTTATTTCTATGTGGCCTGATGAAGAGATGAAGACAGGTTCTCTCTCATCCTCTGCCTCGCTCTCCTTACCCCTTGCCCCCTCTCCCTTCCTCCTCTTCTCCCCTTTTCCTCACTCCCACTTCTTCTCTCCCCCTCTCCCCCTCTCCCCCGTCTCCCCTCTTCTCCTCCTTCTCTCTCTCCCCATTCCCTTTCTCCTGCTCCCTCTGTCCCCCTCTTCCTCTCCAACGTCCTCTCTCCTCCTCTCCCTCAGTTCTCTTTTCCCTTCTTCTCTCCTCCTATCCCAGTCCCTCTTTCCCTATCTCCTCCCTCCTTCTCTCCCTTCCTCTTTCCCTCTCTTCTCCTCCTTCCTTCCCTCCCCCATCCCCCCTCTTCCCTCCCCTGTCTCCCCATCCCTCTCTCTCCCTCTTTCCCTCCCCATCTCCCCCCTCCTCCTCTCCCCCAGCCCCTTCTTCTTCCTCCTTCTCTCTCCCCTTCCTCTTCTTTCTTCTCCCTTCTCTCCCCCTCTCCACCCTCTCCCCATCTCTTTCTCTCCCACTCTCTTCTTTCTCTTTCTGGGTCAGCAAAACCTATGTGAGGTATTTCTTTATCCGTTCATGTTTTAAAAGGCCACACTGTCTTAGCACACCTGTTAGGGCATAAAAAAATCCACTTGGCTCAAACGCAGCATTTCCCGCCTGGATGCGGTTCTCCCCGCCAGGAAAAGGGAGCAGGAGAAGGAACCCATAAAGTATGTAGAAGAGTTTAAGAAAGTGCGGCAGGAATGCCAGCTAAGGAATCTCCCGAGGGCAAGAAGCCACACGGAACTGGGCATCAAAGGGAAAAACCTCAGGGAAGATGAAAAGGGTGATAATTGTAAGTTGAGAGAGAGTTTTATAATCGAGGTGGTAAAAACAGACACTTAGCGAGACCGAGGGGGAGTTAAAACCGGGGAGGGAGGGTGGTGGCCCGAGGGGGGGCCCCGGGCTGATTTCTCCTATGGCAATTTATATTCTGTCCCGGTGACTTTCCTTTCCTTCTTGGATGTTAACACGAAGCGTTTCCAACGAAAGGGTGTTTCACTGCGGGTTTTCCGCGGGCTTCGGTGGTGCTCCCGACGGGCGGCGGGGAGCGCGGCGTGGGCTGCCGGCCGCAGGGCGAGCGCCGCCGCGGTCGGAGGGCGACGCCTTGGAGCCGGTGTCGGAGCTGCTGCTCGGGAGCCGGAGGGGACCTTCGAGATGCGGCCGGGCTCCGCCGAGCCCTCCCCGGACCGCGCCTCCCGACGGGCGGGCGGAGCGCGGCTCGCGGCTGGGGGGTGGGGGTGGGGGGGGAGGGCGAGGCGGCCGCGGGGGCGGCGAGGGCGGCGGGGCGGTCGGGGCAGCGGGGACTCCGGCTGCGGGGACGCCGCTCCGCCGCCGCGCAGGGTAGGTGCCGCGGGGCCGCCCGCGAACGACGCGGGCTCCGAGGTCGCCGACGTATTTCTCCTCCGGTCTTTTACCGGGAGCTGCCGAAGCCCTTAAGGACGAGGCCCGGGAACGGGAGCCGGAACCAGCGGGGATTCCGCCCCAGGGGCTGGAAGGATGCTCAGGGCTCTGGTGCCTGCAGGTAATAGGGTTCAGAACGGCCCGGTGGAGGTCGAGGCAAAGCACCCTGAACTTCTTGGGGCGGGGGGCGGGGAGAGTATACCGTAAATACAAAGGGTGACCTGCCTGGAAAATAATCATTTTTTGAAGCTTAGACAACTTGGCAGCCTGCGTGTGTCTGGGTCCCGGGTTATATTAAACTAAGTGATGAATGACTTGCGGGCAATGAGGCAGAAAGGCAAGACAGAAGTTTCCAAGTGGCTGCCAATATGTCCAAAGCAAGGGCATCAAACTCTGGTGCCCTCCTGCTTTCTTGCTAAAACATCCTTACACAGTAAAAGTTGCTCCTTTTTTAAGCTCTGCCTTAACAGTAATAACACTCAGAACAGGATCGCTGATATATGATTTTAAAACCATTGTGAATACCTAGACAGTTACAGAGGTCACTTTTATGAAATACTAGGCATTTAAACATTTTCTTGGGGTGCTTGTGAAGTCAACTCAGGTCTGCCTTGGAAACCCACATGTGTGTGTGTTAAGGTAAACGTTTCCCAGCAAGGTAAATATTTAAAATATTTAAGGAAACAATGACAATGTCAACATTTTATGAAGGGCAGAGTTAATTGAAATTATTGTTGGATGGTGAATATTTAATTTCAAAAGATGTGCATCTATCATTACTGTTCTCTTTTGAAACATCTTAAACCTTAATTAAAATCTATTTTTAGAAGGTTTTAACCGAAGAGTCCACTAGAGGGCAGCATTTGATAAGGGTTAAATAGAAATACACATTAACTAATTTACAGATATCACAGAAGTTTAATTTGTTTTATTAACAATGATAATAGTAGAAAGTACTGTCTTGCTTCCATCGGCACAAATGAAGTAAAGAAGCTATGCATGCTTGGTTTCTACGTGGGGTAAATAGTTTTTAAAGCAGCAGATCCTAAGTTGGAGAGGGTGTGTGTATTTTACAGTTTTCAAGATGAAAAAAATCAAAGGAACTAAAAACAATTTAGGTGGTACTTTACAAGCCCTGGGTTGATCCCATTGGCTTGCTAAAAAGGAGTTTGGTTGTTTTAACTCAATCTCCAACACACTATTTACCCTCCCTGGGAAACCATCCAAATTTGGCTGCATTCCATATGCTAGAAAAAGCTCAGAGTCAGAGCCAACTGTGGGTTTGACTGAGGTGGCAGAACAGCACGAGGAGAGGTTTCAGGCTGTTTTCCAGGGGCTAGAAACATCGCAGCCACAACCCTCGGGCGGTAATGATTGGGAGGTGGCTGGGGGGTATGCCTGGCGCAGAGAGGTTGGTCAATAAATGTTGGTTTCTCTTCTGTTCACTGCAATCATTTCCTGACTTGTGATGTTGCTTAACTTTTGTTTGTTGTATTTATAATTTAAAAAATGAAAGAAACGCATGCACATGGCAAACAAATAGTCTAAAATGATACGTGATTAAAAACATCTTTCTGGGGTGCCTGGGTGGCTCAGTTGGTTAAGCGACTGCCTTCGGCTCAGGTCATGATCCTGGAGTCCCGGGATCGAGTCCCGCATCGGGCTCCCTTTTCGGCAGGGAGTCTGCTTCTCCCTCTGACCCTCCCCCCTCTCATGTGCTCTCTCTCATTCTCTCTCTCTCAAATAAATAAATAAAATCTTAAAAAAAAAAAAAGAACATCTTTCTGACCCCACATGCCAGACCCCTCCAGAGGTAACCACCAGCCATGACTTTTTGTATAGCATTCAGAAAATTTCAATGCAAAAACATGCCTACATAAGCATATGTATATACTATACACATTTTTAGTATATATCTCACTTTTTTTTTAAAGATTTTATTTTTTTATTTGACACAGAGAGAGAGAGAGAGAGAGAGCACAAGCAGGGGGAGCGTCAGGCAGGCAGAGGGAGAGGGAGAAGCAGGCTTCCTGCTGAGCAAGGAGCCCCATGTAGGGCTTGATCCCAGGATCCTGGGATCATGACCTGAGCCGAAGGCAGCTGCTTAACCGACTGAGTCACCCAGGCTCCCCTGTATCTCACTTTTTAAAATTCAGCAATGCATCTTAGAAATCTCCTTATCTTATTGCTTAACTTTTCCAATTTTATTTCTCAGTGGCAGGAACTACATACCCTCCCCCCACCTTTTGTCTCTTAGTGTCAGAGAGAGTACTATCAACATATTAAGTGTTTAATAACCATTCTGGGGTTGGTTGGCTGAAATGTCAGTCTGCCCCTGATGAGGTAAGACAAGAAAGATGGAAGAGTTATAGTCACATTGAGGAATTTGTTTTGTTCATTTCCAAAAATAAGTTAAAAAAACCAACTCCTGCCCCCAAGAACTAGAAGAGGTATATTGGGTAATCTTGTCTAGTATTTTTCTTAGGCCCTGACACTTGAAATTGACTGCAAAAGCCTTGCATTATTTTGGTCTGTGCGTTGTCCCAGCTCCTCTCATTTATTTTATTTGTCAACTTGGCAGGTGTTCATAATCTCATTACTATGACTGGATGATGACAGGGCATGAAGGGGTGGCATTCATACAGGTCTAGTGGTTCCATGCTATGTAGGACTGATGATGGTTCTCCATTTTGTTCCCCCTCTTGAGGCTCTATCAAAAGGACCTGAGCCCCTCATCCCTCATTTTAAAGATTGTGTATTAGGAAAAGAGTGCCTGGGTGGCATCTGCCTTAGACTCCGGTCATGATCCCGGGATCCCGGGATCCTGGGATCAAGCCCCGCATTGGGTTCCCTGCTCAGCGGGGAGTCTGCTTCTCCCTCTCCCACTCCCCCTGCTTGTGTTCCCTCTCTTGCTGTGTCTTTCTCTGTCAAATAAATAAATAAATAAATAAATCTTAAAAAAAAAAAAGATTGTGTATTAGGATAGACAAAATCACAAACAAAAATCTTAATACTTTTTACAATATATCCTTTGTTTAGTTTTTAGAACCTTGATTTGAGAAACCCCTTTTTTGTTCCCAAAAGATCTATGTCTTTTATCATTTAGGAAAAAAATCATACCTAGAGACTTGATTATGGTAAAACCTCTTAATTTTTTTTTTCCAAGTCTTTGCATAGTTTTAACAGTGAGTTACAGCCATTTCCTACTGAATAAAGGCTAAGTCTCTTAGGTTGAGATAGGATCACAATGAATCTGAAATGTCTATTTCCTTCCAAAGACCCAGGTGTCAGCAAACTTGTGCCCTCACTTTCTGGCTTCTGGGCCTTTTCCTCTTTGTTTGTCCTCAGAAGTTCTACCAGTTTCTTAAGGCACAGCTTCAATGCTGCTATTTGCTTTCAAGCCAGTAGACTTTGAGCTACTCCATGTGCAGAGATGCATTGGTGGCTCTGAGGACATAACATGGATGAGGCTTTGTTTCTTGCTTGCGGCAGCTTTGTAGGTGACGGGGACCATAACCACGGGGACAGTGCTGCAAGGGAGGTCTCCAGCGTGCTGCGGGAGAACCCAGAGGGAATGACAAGTTTGTACTGGGGATGAATTTGTGTCTTCTTAGAGGTGATGTTTGAGTTGGTTTTTTAAGAATTTGAAGCTCTTGGTTGACCAGTTGTTTGTCAGTAGAAGGCTATTGCAGAATAAAGGCTGTAGATATTTTCTAGTGATGGCAAATGGCAGAATGACAAAGAGTCTTTGTCTAAAGGGTAGGGTGCTATGGAGGAGGCTGGAGGTAGACCATGTTCTGAAGAGCCTGAATTGTCATGCTCTGGGCTTTGGAATGGACGGACAGCCGTGGAAGAATTCTATGCAGGGGATAATTGAATGGATGATGATTGTGTGAGTTACAACAGGGAACATAAGGTATCCAGGGAGGCAGAGAGGAGAAAATTATTTGGGTCTTGTACATACCGAGTTTAGGGTGCTTCAGAGACCTCTCTCTCACTGGAGATTTCTGATAAGATTTTCGGAGCTCAGAGGAGTCAAGAATAGGGATTTGTGAGTGAAAGATTAATAAAACATTTCCCCCTTCTTTATGAAAAATAAAATGACCTGGGATTAACTTTTTTGCTCTGTTTGCCTGGAAACTTGACAGAGGTGAATGCTAGTTATGTTATTAGGCAACGCTACTTGTGGTAAGAATGACCTGTGGTTGCTAAGCTGAGTCTGGACTGGGAGGTCCATGAATGAATATACCTGCCAGGTGAGAAGGCATGGCTTTGGGCTTCCTGAACACAATGGGCACTAGCTGGGCTCTCCCCTCACGGAGACCTGGAAGCTGTGGTTCTGGGGCTGTTCAAGGAAAATAGTTCTTGAGGGATGGGGCTTCTAAGCTAGGGAGGCTTCTGCACCCACTCACTGAGACTCTGTTCTTAGTCCCTCATCTCTGACCTGGGACGTACACCCTTGAAACCAGCCCCTGGTTGACTGGGGGCACCCCTACAGCTGCTCTGCTTCCTCTGCACCCCAGTGAGGCTGGTACTAGGTGAGGCTCCTGGGTTCCAAAAGTCCTCTATAAGAGGGGACTACAAAAAGTGGACATTGTGGGAAGTCAATACCGAATTTATTGGCAAAAAGCCAATTTCTTCTCTTCCTGCTCATTAAAGAGAATATTCTGGCTTTGTGTGATCAATTTCTTCTTTTACTGAACTCCAACAGCAAGCCTGGTGTATGTCCTTAGCATCTAGCGCAGTCAGTGCTGCTCACATGGCAGATGCTCAGTCAATAACTATTGCATAATTGATATCAGTAAATATTTATTGGGACGCCTGGGTGGCTCAGTCAGTTAAGTGTCGGCCTTCAGCTCAGGTCATGATCCCGGGGTCCTGGGATCGAGCCCCACATCGGGCTCCCTGCTCACCAGGGAGTCTGCTTCTCCTTCTCTCTCTACCCCTCTCCCCGCTTGTGCTCTCTCTCTCACTCACTCTCTCTTTCAAGTAAATTAATAAAATATTTTAAAAAATAAATATTTATTGATTACCTTCCATATTTTAAATACTCCTGTTAGTTGTCAGGATACAAACATGTGTCAATATATCTCAAGGACTTCATATTTTATTAGAAAACACTTAGAATGAATTTTCTCACAGGGAATGGTGGATAAATGACTGACTAGGCTGAATGTTATCTTAGAGCAGCAAAAGTGAACCCTCAATTAGGATTCTTTTTTTTTTTTTTTTTTTGAGAGGGGGGCAAAGGGAAAGAGAGAATCTTTTTTTTTTTTTTAAGATTTTTTTTTTAAATTTATTCATTTGAGACACACAGATACAGAGAGAGAGAGAGCATGAGCAGGGAGAGAGGCAGAGGGAAAGGGAGAAGCAGCCTTCCCACTGAGCCAGGAGCTTGATGCGGGACTCGATCCCAGGATCCTGGGATCATGACCTGAGCTGAAGGCAGACGCTTAACCATCTGAGCCACCCAGGTGCCCCGGGAGAGAGAGAATCTTAAGCAGGCTCCACACCCAGTGCAGAGCCTGACTTGGACTTCATCTAACGACCCCGAGATCATGACCTGAGCAGAAATCAAGAGTTGGACGCTTAACTGAGCCACCCAGGTGCCCCAGGATTCATTTTATAAAGTATATCTTTGTAACTTGTTTTCAAGGTTATATTTAAATTCTCAGATTTTCCTATCTCTCTCTCTACCAACTAATCACCGATTATCATCATTATCATCACAGTTAGCACTTAGTAAGCATATATTATATTTGCCAGGAGTTATGCTAAGTGCTTTATGTGGATTATCTAAATGAGTATCCTCATCAGGTAACTACTAAAAGTATGCCCATTTTACAGATGAGAAAACTCAGTTGGTGGAACCAGGATTCAAACCTGAAGTCTGACTCCAGAGCCCACCTTCCTACTCATTCCCCCATCCTGCTTCCTGCTGCTATCACCTCAGTGACATTTAGGCGAAATATATTCTAGGCATTTATCTACTTGGGTCATAAAAAGGACAAAGATACATCTGTGTATGTCTGGAAGTAAAGGAAAGTAAATTATTCTTCAAATGCCTTACAGTGGACTTAGGACTGATGTAGTAAAAATGTCTAGTTCTTTTTTATTTTTCTAAAGATTTCATTTATTTATTTGAGAGAGAAAGAGGATACAAGAGGGGAGAGGGACAGAGGGGCAGAGAAGCAGACTCCCTACTGGGCATGGGGCCCAACGTGGGGCTCAATCCCAGGACCCTGGGATCATGACCTGAGCGGAAGGCAGATAGATGTCTAATCACCTGAGCCACCCAGGTGCCCCCAAAATGTCTAGTTCTTATTTACAAATCTGCTAAGTGAGAAATCACTTAATGTTCTGTGTAAGGCTTTAAAAGCACACATGAAGAAAAAAAAAAGTAACTTTAAAATTGGCAAGGTTCTGAATAGACATTTTTCCAAAGAAGATACACAAATGACTCACAGGTATATGAAAAGATGCTTAACATCACTAATCATCAGGGAAATGTAAATACAGCCACAAGGAGATATCACCTCATACCTGTCAGGATGGCTATTAACAAAAAGACAAGAGATAGCAAGTGTTGGTAAGGACGTGTAGAAAGGAGAACCCTTGTTCCCTGTTGGTGGGGGTGTTTGTTGGTACAGCCGCTATAGGAAACAGTATGGAGTTCCTTAAAAAATTAAAAATAGGACTGCCATATGATTCAGGATTTCCACTTTGGAATATTTATCCAAAGGAAATGAAATCACTATCTTGAAGAGCTATCTGTATTCCCCTGGTCAATGCAGCATTATTCACAATAGCCAAGATATGGAAATAATCTAAATTGTTTGAAATAAAAGGCCAAACTCATAGTAACAGAGTAGAATGGTGGTTACCAGGGCCTGGTAGGTAGGGGAAATAGGGAGAAAATATTATATTATATACTTGAAGTTTGCTAAGAGAGTAGATCTTTTTTTTTTTTTTTAAAGATTTTATTTATTTATTTGAGACAGAGAGAATGAGAGACAGAGAGCATGAGAGGGAGGAAGGTCAGAGGGAGAAGCAGACTCCCTGCCGAGCAGGGAGCCCGATGCGGGACTCGATCCCGGGACTCCAGGATCATGACCTGAGCCGAAGGCAGTCGCTTAACCAACTGAGCCACCCAGGTGCCCAAGAGAGTAGATCTTAAGCATTCTGACCACACACACACACACACACACACACACACATACACACACACACAGTAAAAACACACATGAACAAACAAAATGTTGGATCTAAAGTTAGAAATTAATGTCAAATAGTATATTTTAGTTAAAGCTCAAGCTATATGAGTTTTGGATTTGACTTTCCTTTAGATGTGGTTGTTTGGTTTTATTGTATCCTTCTGGAAATCTCAGATAATTTTATTTTAAACTTTAATTATGCCTTGAAAATTTGTGTTATTACAGATTTAACTGCAGTAGATCTGCATACTAATACTGGATTT
Organism: Mirounga angustirostris; assembly: GCF_029215605.1. Lineage (NCBI taxonomy): Eukaryota > Metazoa > Chordata > Mammalia > Carnivora > Phocidae > Mirounga > Mirounga angustirostris. The sequence goes on along the minus strand of NW_026991712.1, from coordinate 52,970,954 downwards.
TACCAAACACAGAGAAGTGGAAGACATTTAATCTGTCTAGTTTTTCTTGGTAATACTTGAGAATGCCAGAGAAACTATATTTCTCTTTCTTTTTGGTAACTGGCTTTCTCCCCCTCTGCTCTCTCCCGGCTTTCACCCTCCCCTAGTTTACTTAGGGGAAGGACAGTTTGGTCTCACTTCTGTCCTAGCCGGCCCACTTGTGAACTGCTCCACCATGCTGCCTGGCTCTTCTGGGGCTGGCTCTGCCCAGCCTCCCAACCCCCACCCACCAAGCTCTTCCACAAGGCTGCTGGGGAGAGGTGATGGAGAAGTCTGAGCTTCTCTTTACATTCCTTTCCCCAAATCTCCACAACACTACCAATACAAGGCTATGTGTGTAAGTAGGGAGTTGATATGATACATTGTCCAAGTGGGACACTTGAGAGTGAAGCAGGGACTCTTAGTAATTACACCAGGACATCAGATGCGAAGGGGCAGTCCCCAGGCAAGCTGAGATGCATGGTCACTTCAGCATAGGAAATGTTTACTGAAGTTTGTGGACAACAGAAAGGAAACACAGAGCAAGTGGCAACTTAACTTTGACTATCACTCACTCATCGCCTTCTTGAAAGTCCTTCAGTGTCCCTACCCTGGGAGATTCTTTCTGGAGCTTTCAGGCCTCTCCCGACTGTTTGTGGCTCAGGTTTGGGGAAGGGGAAGGGTTGATGTGAAGGGTCCTCTTTTCTGCAGTGTCCAGTAGGATAACCATTAGCCACATGTGGCAATTCAAATTTAAATTAAGTAATTTGGGCGCCTGGGTGGCTCTGCAGTTAAGCATCTGCCTTCGGCTCAGGTCATGATCCCAGGGTCCTGGGATGGAGCCCCGCATCGGGCTCCCTGCTCCGCGGGAAGCCTGCTTCTCCCTCTCCCACTCCCCCTGCTTGTGTTCTCTCTCTCGCTGTCTCTCTCTTTGTCAAATAAATAAATAAAAATCTTTTAAAAATTTTAAATTAAATAATGTTAAAAATTCAGGTTTTCAGTCACCACATTTCAAAGGCTCAATAGCCACATGTGGTAAGTGGCTATAGCATTGGGCAAGATGTAGAACATTTCCATCATCTTAGAAATTTATATTGGACAGTACTGTACTCTCCTCGAATCTCCCTGTTTCCTTTCCTAGTCCCAGATCCTTTATCCTCTGCACGCACGCACGCACGCTGCCCAACTGTTCAAGGTCCGTTTGTGTAGTAGGCAGAAAAATTGGCCATTCAGGCTTGCCCGAAGAGCCGCTTTTTTTTCTACTAAAAAGAACTGTCAAAGCTCTCTGCAGTGTTTCCTTCAAAACCAAAGACCTGTCTACTAGGGACCAGTGATCCCTCAGTCCTAGAAGGCAGAAGTATCTACGGCCGGTTCTGGTTTCCCTAACGTTCCGACACTGATTTTCGAACATGGCATTTGGAAGCTGTTTATGTTATCATCATATGGTGAATAAACATGTACAAGAAGTTCTAAGTCAAATCCGTTGTTTATGTGGCTATAAAAAGCAAAGGGAAGAAAATGAAAAAAGAATTAGAGCTCAGCCTTAGGCACAACATCAACTTTTTTTTTTTCAACATCAACTTTTAAATAGAAAATATTTGACTTGTACTGAGGAAGAGTCTATCTGCATCATGTTGAATAATCTTGCCAGATGGCCATCCAAACAAATGAACTGAAGCAAAACAGGCCAGATTTATTGTTTCACTGCAGTCAAAAATAACTTTTCTATTATTAAAAGTAAATAATTTCATGTGAAGGTGTTGTGGCTTACATAACAATTTTGGACCATGAGATTTGCTTGAAAATAGTGATAACTGCAGAAGGTGGCAAACACTGGCCAGAGAAAAGAGATGATTCATTTTGTCTAGGCAAGGTCAAGGGTGCATGCTTATAGTCCAGTTTTTCCAGATTGTCATCAGATTATAAAAGTTCTAGGGCTTAAGCCTCTATTCAAAGACATTTATTGCTTGAGTTTTTTTAAAAAAACATCTTCTTTCCATTGCTACCACCTCAAAACACTTAGAGGGGAGATGCTGCTCTTTGGGTTTTCTTTTTTTGCAACACTTTTTTTTTTTTTTTTTTTAGCAGAGGGTGACTGGAAGATCAGACTCTGTGTGACTGAAGTAGCTTTGCAGGTTTTTTGTTTGTTGTTTGTTTTTCCAATGTATTTATTTGAGTAGTCTCTCCACGCAACACGGGCTCGAACTCACAACCCTGAGATTGAGAGTCACATGCTCTTCTGACTGAGCCAGTCGGTGCCCCAGCTTTGCAGTTTTTATTCCATTTCTTCCTTTAATAAACCTTCAAGTACATTTTGATGTGTGTATCATTCCAGGCCTGATTGCCCTCTTTCCCTCTAAGTTTGTTTGGAATTTATGCCTTTGGTAGAATAGGTAGACAGATGTTATGAGATTATGTACAAGGAAAGAAATATGCCCAATTTACTACTGGAGATTTTGGCCAACCACAAGCTAAGTATCATAAACTAAGGTGCATACTTGGGAAAATAATATATAAGAAAGGATGATTGTTATTGAATAGAGACAAACAGTTTGGGTACCCATGACTTGGTTCATGTTTCCTACCTGCATCTCCCGCATCCTTCCTTTATATTCATTCATTCATTCATTCATTCATTCATTCATTCATTCCCGTTGCTTACTACATACCAGAGAAGTAGCAAGTAAGATCAGCATAGTCCCTGCCTTCCCAGAGCTCTTGGGCAGTGACTAAGAGAGACCTAACCTCTGGTGAGGTGGAAGTCTTCCCCAAGGAAGTGATGAGGAGTTAGCCAGATGAAGGGTGGGAGTGGAGGTGAGGGCAGGGAAAAGGACAGTAAAACTTAGGGGGAGCTTCCCAGACAGAGGAAAGAGCATGGGAGAAGGCACTAGAATAGGACACAGGACGTGTGCGTTAAGGGGCTGAAGGCAGCAGGTAGAGAGAGGCTTCCCTTGGATGAGGCCGAAGTGGGCGGGGACTCCCATTTGCTGGTCTTGTCAGGAACTGGAGTTATATCCTGAGAGCAAAGGAAATTTGCCAATGTGCACAAAGTAAGAGCTGTGTCATCACATTTGTGTTTTTAAGAGCTCAGTGGCTTCTGTGAGGAGAATGCACTGAAACGGTAGGAAAGTCCCAGAGGGAGACCTGTGGGCGAGGTGTCATTGAAGGAGGACAGGCAGTAAAGGATGGGGTTTTCCACCTGGGTGGGAGTGGAGACAACGAGTTGAGTATATTTATGAGATAGTAAGTGGGTAAAAACCACTTGGTAATGGACTTGTCACAAGGAGTGAAGGAGAAGGTATTGTGAAAGATGACACTGGGCTGGGAGAGGCACAGGATACCGTAAAGTGGAGACTTGCTGCGGGGCGGGGAGGAGGAAGAAGAGTCTGGAGAGGCAGAAAGGAGAGCCATGGAACAGACCCCTGGTGGAGTCTCACCAATGATCCTATAGGAGTGGGAGGTGTGAGCAATGCTAAATACATTTAGGGAGACTTCGAAGTCGAGTGGGTCTATGCTCTGCTTTCCAGAGCTTGCTGCAGCGAGGGGCCATTATGGCACCAGAAAGGCCATGTAAGGGAGGTAATGTGGCATGCCCAAGGTCTAGGATGGCCTAAGACAGACTTTGAGCCTCCCAGGACCCCCAGAGAGAGAGGCAGAAGAGTTGAGACAAGGCCAGGATGATGGAAGGGTCCTGGAGGGAGTAACATGGGGTGTTATCAGGAGATGTGCATGGACTCTATGCCAACTAGAGACCACCCAGGATCGCAGACATCAAGAGTGAGGGATGGGATGGTGGAGACAGAAGTCCAAAGACCACATGGAATGAGGGTCTCAGCAGATGACAGCACGTGACTTTCTGGGACCAGATTCTGTCTGCCTCACCATCCCTGTGCCTGAGCTTGTGCAAATGCTCAAAGGAAAAGGAGGCAGGAAATACCTTGAGTTGACTGAGTTTAATCAGGAACAAAAGAGCCTTGAGCAGATCCCAATATTATAACAAACAATTTAGTAACTAATGGTAATGCGAATCTGAAGAATGGCTGGGTTAATCATAAATGAGACTGGGACAATTGCCCAGCTATTTGGGGAGAAAAAAATTACATTTTGATCTTTACCTATAACAAATATTTTAGACAGGAAAAAAAAAAACCCAAACCCTCCCCAATAATATTAAAAACCCTGAAAGAAAATGTAACGAAATATTTTCTAATACCTCAATATGAGGGGCTTAGCTAAGCTGTAAGTAAGATGTGAAATTTTAAAGAAAAACATCAACAGATTTCATGATATAGTGATTTAAAAATGTGTATGCAGAAATGTCTCTGATTGAATTTAAAATGCACATAAATTGGGAAAATTATTATAATAAATAAGACAGAAGTTTACAACTTAGCAATATAAACGACTCCTACTAATACATAAGGAAAAGTTAAGATCTCAAAAGATAAATAGGCAAAGGACATAAAATTAACATATTGTAAATAGGAATTTTAAATGGTTGACATGGAAAAATATTTAATATCAGCATTAAAACAAGAATGACATTGCCTTTTAATACCTATCAATTTAGGAAAGATTTAAAAAATGATAGTACTCATTTTAGAAAGACACTCATTCATTTTGCTGTTGGGAGAATAAATTGAACCAAATAATTTGGATAGTAATTTAGTAATCTGTATTAAGAGTTTAAAGGAGTTTAAAACTGGAAACAACCAGGGACACCTGGCTGGCTCCAGTGGTAGAGCGTATGACTCTTGATCTCAGAATTGTGAGTTCGAGCCCCATGTTGGGTGTAGAGATTATTTAAAAATAAAATCTTAAAAAACAATTGGAAGCAACCTGTGTTTTCCAAATAGGGGAATATTTCAGGAAATCATTGTATATATACACGTTTAACTATTATACACACATTAAAGTGGAGGCATTCGAAAATATTTAATGATATGGGAAAATGCATATGTCATCATGTTAAGTGGCTTAAAGCAACAGGCTGAATTATATATACAGTGTGATCACAACTATGCATATAAATATATATGGAACTAGTTTGAAAAAATGCATCAATCTACCCATGCTTTTTTTTTTTTTGAGTGTTGTAATTATCAGTAATTTTATTTTCTTTTTACTTTTTTGTAGGGCAGAAGAATTCTAAGTTGGAAAAATGATCTTTGTTAGAAATAAGCATCAACTTGTAGCTTTACTGCAACTTAACGAACGGCTCTTGTTCTAATGGTTTGATAGGATTTTGTTGGCTAATGATTTGTCTCAAGCTGTTTAAATGATGATGGTGTCAATGACTCACGTGATACTTTTATAGTCCTCGATACGTGTCACGCCCCACACTACACACTTTACACACATTAATTCATTAGCACGCACAATACTCATAGGAGGTCGGTCATATTATTATTCACATTTTACGGAGCAGGAAATTGAGGCAGAGAGGTTAGTTAACACCCCCAAGATCACACAGCCAGTATATGGTGGAGCTGGGGTTTGAATTCAGGTAGTTTTGCTCCAATGGTCCTACCCTGTACGTGCTGCATGGTTATGTTTAAGAAAATAGACAACCTTGTTTTTCAGAAAACAAGCAAATGAGAAAATCTTATGAAAACAAACTAACATCAAACAACAGTAATAAATGCAAAATGACATTCTTGGGTCAGGAATCTCATCTATGAAGTAAAAGAGTTAGGTTAGATGATCTTTAATACCCCCTTGTGTGTAAATTCTATAATTATATGTATTAGAGAGAAAAACTGACTTTTGTATTCTGTAGTAGGAATGCTAATTATTTCCTCCACCCATCATTTCCTTCCCAACTTCACACCTTTTTATTAGGGACCCTTTGCCATTCCTAACACCGCACCTCCCCTAGGCCCCGTTGATGCGAGGGAGGAGGGAAGATATCTCACCCAAGCCGGGCCAGTGATTCCTGAGTTTGGGACCGGGGCTCCATGATTCTAGGCCACTGTGGATAGGTGCTGTGAGTTCAGTGTGGACCTCTGGTGGCCATTTTTCACCACTGCAGGGAGGGGACGGGACTGGAAAGGCAGGGAGTATGGCTTTTGTGTTTCCCAGTGGCTTTCTCAACCTTGCTTCTAGGCCTCCACGAGGCCTGGCCACTTTATCCTTATTATCAGTAAATTCCGCACTTGTGTTTGCTTAATCTAGTTTGAGTGGGATTATTATATGCTACCAACCACGTACTGGTTCCCAGCATGTCTGGTATAGCCTCAGGGTGAATAATGAGGAACTTTTACATGGAGCCATTTTTAAAAATCTGACTCAAGATGCTTTCCCATGATGATTCGGGCATTATAATGAAATCAGCTAAATAAGGAATGGACTGAAAACCAGGCATGTGAACACGCCATGAAAGAGATGGTAAGAGACCCACTTGCCAGCTGGTTGGCTGAAGGCTCTGGTCTGGTGTGGAAGCTGGTTTACAGATTAATTTAGAGGTGAGGACGCTTGATTGTTTTCAGGTCATCCAGGGCTCAGCATACTTTGGGGGTTTGATTGCCAGTCAGCAAACTCATGAGAGACTCCTGGAACAGCCGGTAGGCCAGTGTTTTGATGCCAGCAACACGCATGTCTTGCTCAGAACATTCGATCTCCACTGTGGACAGCGGCACCCTTGGAACTGAGGCCCTCACCTGTGCCGGGGCCCTTTGCCGGCCCCTGTGCATCGCTGTGCAGCCTCCCCCTGGGCTGAGACTATCTTGCTCTGGATGCCGTGGATACCAGCCTGTGCTGGTCTTCCTGTTGGCCAGGTAATACTTGCACATCATTTAGAAGAAACAATTAAATGCGTTGGAAATAGCTGCTTCTAGGCGTATGATGAAGGGGTGGAAGGGGTCAGAGCAGCGGGGGTCTGCTTTCAATATCAGCTTTCTACTGCCTCGACTTTTTATTTTTACTATGTACTTATATTACTTAGATACGAGCAAATAAACAATCACGGTAACAGCCTGCTGCCCATTATAACATAGTGTCTGTTACGTCTCAGTGTCAGCCTAGATTCTCTCTCCTGAGTTATTGACTCAAATCCTAGTGGTCTCCTTCCATTTACTCTGCATACTTTTTTTTTTTTTTTAAGATTTTATTTATTTATTTGACAGAGAGACACAGCGAGAGGGAACACAAGCAGGGGGAGTGGGAGAGGGAGAAGCAGGCTTCCCCCGGAGCAGGGAGCCCGATGCGGGGCTCGATCCCAGGACCCTGGGACCATGACCTGAGCCGAAGGCAGACACTCAATGACTGAGCCACCCAGGCACCCCACTCTGCATGCTTTTAATAGTGCCGACCTATTTCACAATTTAGTTCATTTAGAAGCACTTTTTTTTTTTTTTTTTGCTTACATGCTTATTGAATTTTTGCTATGTGCAAGGATTTGTACTTTAAAAACAGTGGATGTTACTGTACCCTTTGTCCTGTGTTGGGTAATTATTAGGTAATCAATATGGTCATTGGGAGTTGGCTGTTTTGAGAAAGTACATGTTCTAAAGAAACTTTAAAAAATGCTACTTAGGCCAAATAAATGTCTATGGCAGTCTTTGAAATGTTCACTTACTTCCTCCCACTTTGCTTTGTTTGGGCAATGGTAGATTGAAAGCAGAGAGCATATCCAGAGCCTGAAGAAACGCTCTGACCAGTCTGTTCATTTATTCATTAAAAAATTTATTGCTTACCTCCTATATGCCCAGTGGCGTAAAATAATTCATTTCTTCAGGAGACTTTGCTATGCAGCATCCCGTTAGATAATGAGCATTTGGTAAAAATGTGTTTTGCAAATAGATGATTTACACATAACCTTGCAAGACAACATCTATAGTCCCGATTCTCAATTATTTTCTCCTGCTTCCCACCCTGAGGGCTACACAGCCTCTGAAAGTGGCTCTCGGAGAATAGCTTCCTGGAGCCTTGCAGGGAGAGCCAGGGAGGAGCAAGCAGGTGCAGTTTGAGCCCCATTCATGGAGGTGCTATGTCCATCCTCTTTCATCGCAAAACTGTAGGTGCTGGGAGTTACCTATCTGGAAACCGTCTTTGGGAGGCCTGAGGATGCTATGCTGTGAAAGAGGGCTGGCATGCATGTGGCCATGGGCCTGGCAGACATGCCGTGGGGAAGCACAGGGAGAACTCTAACTGTTCGGTGTGAATATGGGGCCCAGCTGTCCCTGCAGTGGCTTCGGACTCTGGGGAGAGAGGAGCCAGAAGAGATGAGAATGAATGGTGGCAAAAAGGTGGATGACTGGGAGGAAATGGGAAGCAGTGATGGGGTGACGAGTAGCCCACGCCTGGTTCAAGAGTAGAGGAAAGCCAATAAACAGAGAAAAGAGATGAGTTCTGCTTTAGATAAGTCACAATAGACTCATATGCTAATAGTCCCTAAAGACACAGAACATCCACTGGGCAGGGGCAGGGGCAGGGGCAGGGATGCCGGTGTCCACCTGGGCTGTGTGGTCTTGGGCCAGTTACTTAACTTTTTTGGAAGATGTTTCCTTCTGGATAAAATGAGGGTGACAGTCCCCACACACAGAGCTGTTGTGGGAATTAAGTGAGCTGACCACATGAAAGCATCCAGTACACCACCTGGCCCACAGTAGGAATTCAGTAAGGCTAGTCTTACTTCCTCCTGTTCTAGCACATCTCAGGAAAGCACAAGGGGCTCAGGGTACCATGTGCTGAATACAAGCAAATCACAGGGGTTCAGTGACCAGGAGCTGAGCCGGTGCTGGGGCTGGGGCTGGGGATGGAGCTGGGGCTGGCATGGAAGAAGGCACTGGGCGTCTGACTCCACAGTCCTTCAGTTCTGGAATAGGTTGATCTATACTGCTCATTCTATGAATGGATGAAATAATGATGATCGGGGTAACCAGGAAAACATCCAGATGTGCTGTGTAAGCTATTTGCTAAGCCAGGACATTTTTATTTTAGAAAGAATCTTTTTAAGAAACTGAAAAGAAAATTCTGGTGTTTGAAAGCACTCATTCTGGATGTCTGAGGGTTCCAGTTTTTGAGTATTTTGGCTTCCATTTGTGGGCTACTTCTCTGTGCATGGTGACATGTTAATTCAGGTAGTTCTCACAATCGCCCCATGATGTGGGACCTTCTCTGAAACAGGCAGTAGGACAGAGATCATAATCCTTCCCACTCCAACCAAGGAGGATTGGACTAGGAGTGGGTAAAGATATTGCCCAAGCCAGGCTAATTTGTTCTCCTCTTTTTCATTATCATGTCCCATGATAAGGACAGCACTTACAAGGGTTAAATCCCTTGTCTAGTTATTTATCTTGCAAGAGGCAAAACTTGGATTTGTGCCCAAATCTGTGGCCTGCTGTCTCACTGCACACATACATATGCTTGGCTCTTGTAGGTGACTATATCAAGTTCTAGTGGACCCAGCCTTGGCCTGGGGGAGGGTCTGCAGGCTGGCTTGGCACCAGAATAGACATCTCCTTTCCTCTGTTTGCCAGGCTTTATCTACATGCCTGGTACAGCAGGACTAGCAGCACAGGGCAAGCAGCTGACTTATCTGGGCAGTCATGGCCAAGGGAATGGGTTTGAGTTGTAGTTATTGGGGCTGAACTCTAGAAGACAGATGTGTCTTCCATATTTCTAAAGATAGCTTTGATGGTGAATGTTGATATGGGGAAGACATCCCCTTGGTTTTGTTTTTTTCTTTTTTCTTTTCTTAAAGATTTTATTTATTTATTTGAGATAGAAAGAGTGTGAGAGAGAACATGAGCAGGGGGCAGAGGGAGAATCAGACTCCTGGCTGAGCAGGGAGCCCAGTGCGGGGCTGGATGCCACGACCCTGGGATCACGATCTGAGCCAAAGACAGATGCTTAACCAACTGAGCCACCCAAGCAAGCACCCCATCCCTTTGGTTTTAAATTAAGTTCACAACTGTAGGTAAAACCTCCAACACTCTGTCCTCAGTGAGCCTTTCTTGGGTATAAGTTAGTTATCCTTTACTTAAATAAACGGCCCCCCAGTAGAAGCAGATACACAAAAACTTTTATTAAGTGGAAGTTAGACTCCATGGTAATTAACCAGTTACAAGTGCATTTCAATTCATGTGTGTGGACACTGTAGAAGTCAGGATGGTCTTATTGAAAGTCCAGTGTTCCGGCTTGGCATGTGTCAGTGCAACCCAAGGTAGAACCATACACGCGGTAAGTACAGGTCAACGATGATGTCAGACTACATTGGCAACACCATATTCATTGTTACAGCTAAGCATTACAGAACATGAAAGTCCAAAGACCAGAAGACTATTACTAAATTGATTCTTACTCTAAGCCTTTACTTCTACTTAAATGCTTCCATAGGACCAGCGTGGCAAATCCTCAAATCTGGGGGACAGCGCCATTTTTATGCGTTACACTTAAATGGGCCACAGAAACTACACACATTCTGTGGTCCTCCTGATGGCCACGGCAGGTCGATACCAGCTGTCCCCTTGGGAAAGTGCAGTTTAGTTTAACTGGTGTGAATGTTTCATATGCTAAGTCTTCACATCTGAAATTTTTCTTCTATTTCAGTTAGCACCAGTTTATTTGAAATCTTTTTCCTGGTGTTAGATATTTAGGAAACATTTTTTTTTTTTTTTAAACCAACACACAAAGTCCCAAACAATGGAAAGCAAAAAACATTCAAAAAGTTGTTTTAGAGAACAGCATTTAGAAAAAACAACATCATTTAAACATCCAACAAATCTATGTACAATGTGCCGAAAGCTGGCACTGGGCATGGCTGAGGAACAGTCACGTCAAAGGTGTATTAACCGGAACCTCCACAGGCTGTATTTACAGTCAAATAGGTATTCAGAAATGTAGTATCAGAACATCTGAATTTGGCTAAAAATCATATAAAAAGACACATCCCCACCCCCAAAAACTTCTACATAGGTAGCAAACATATCCAGTATAACCATAAGTACCAGGTTTAGAAGTGTGTTTTTCCATATTTTCCATAGTTCTACAAACAGTTGAGAAACTTTCTCAACAGACAGAGAAGAGAACTAGAATGGCAGAGAAATGGAGTTCTTTATTTCAACATTGTCAGATGAAGGGAAAGAATGTTTTTGTTTTTGTTTTTTTCATGCGGAGTAACGTAGGAAAGTACTAATTAAGGAGCAAGGTTAAATTATTAGGGGAAAGGTTTCATGGAATTAAAAAATCAGCAAGAAGGCTGAAGAAACGTGTGTATATTCTGTACGGACGTTCCAGAAATGTAAGTAATTATCTCCATGTAATTTTGAAAAAAGCCTAATGATTTGCTCTGATGGACAGCATTTTTATATTTTGTTCTCTGAAATGCTAGAACCCAAACCCTTCGGAGAGTAGTTTTTGTTCTCAGATTGAGAATTAAACACAACAGACATAACCTATTAATGCTATATTTATCCAATGTGATGTGCATTCACCTCATGCAGGTTTGTCTTCCTGTTAAGCCAGCGTTACTAGAAGATCCACCTTCAAAAAAACCGGGCACGTTTTGTAACAACCAGCATTTCTCATTTCTGCTTAAGAAGTAAACTAGAAACCATTTCCTATTTATTTACCTTAATAGCTGATGTTGTTTAGAGTCTGAAATTTCAATGCACTGTCTTTAAAAATATCAGCTGGAAGAATATAGATGGGAGTCCCACATTCCCATAATGTTATGCATTCAAGTTTATTCTGAATAATTTGTGTTTGTGATAAGTCTATGAAAAAAATTTACTTGGATTTGATACAAAATACAGTTACTCTTTGAAAATGCATAGTTTGTAACTTTATACATTCATTCACTAATATTAAAGACCTTTTGTAAGCAAGTACTTACTTCCAAATGGTAGTAAGATTGTAGTTCAAAAGATCTCTCAAAATCGGATAGTGTCGCCACATTGCTCTGGAATTAGTGCCCACGGCCCAGATGAGGCCGCTGTCTAGTTAACGCTGTCATTAACATCACGCAGGAAGGCCCGCGGCTCGCTCTTCCTTCTGGCTTTACCTCGTTCAGCAGGCACTGAAAAGCAATGCTTTCTACTGACAGTATTTCCTAAATACCCCATTTGAAATGTTTTATAATTTCGTTTTAACATTTTAGATTTGGTGTAGAAAACAATTTGAAAGATGGCTTAATTTTTAAAAGTAGAGTTTTGTTTTGTTTTGTTTTTTTAAACCTTACCATGGACTAAGGGCAACGGAGGGTTTGTGGTAACTGTTGTTCTCTCGCTCCCCAGCCCCCTTATTTGAGAAAGATGACCGTAGGCCACTCGGTAGTTGCATTTGATGATGGTCATGAACCCTTTGGGACCTAGCGATTTTTTCTTATCCTGAGTTCTTCTTCTAAGTATATAGATTTTGAGACATGAAACACTTTGGAAACTACACTAGTATCTGGTTATTCCAGAGAGCATATGTTTAAATGGCTGACCATCGTCCAACCATTGATTATAAAAATAGGAATTCTAGGTCATGTTGTAGGAAAATATTGATTAATGGCATTTTTTTTTTAAAAACATATATAATCCACATTTCTGGGTTGTTTTACACCCAGAGCGTTTTCAGTTATTGAAGTCATGGAACATTTTGGGGGTATTGAGTTCTTTCCTAAAAATCTAAGTCTATTCTAAAGCTTTCTACCAGTGATCACAGAGGTTCCCCAGACAGTCGGGATACTTTGGAAGAAGGGGCTTTGCTATCATCACAGGGCTTGGTCAAGTCACAGTCATTGATTTCCAATTAGCAGAGAATAGAATAAAAAGACATAAAAAGCAAAGCAAGGGTTTGTAATCTGCAAAGTGATGCATCCTTTTTTTTTGGAGAGGAAGCAGTTTGTAATTACACTACACTGTAGATCCCTGAGGGGTAATTCCAACTCTGGCATTGCTGGCCCCCAAAGCTCTACCTTTTTCCTCTCTGTCTTGGCCGTGTGTGCCCAAAGCATGGGAAGAGGGCGCCACCAGGGTGAGGGACAGGTGCTTAATGGTGAGAGCAGACTGGAGTGGTTTCCTCCTTGCATAGATATAAAGTTAAAGCAATTATACCTTGCAGGAGCCACTTTCCTTTCACATAATAAAGGCCAAGTCAATTTTCATGCCGTATAATTGTGGGCAGAGGTCAGGGCCCAGAGAAATTAAAATGTGAAGCTCTCTTCTTCTGTCCTTCCATGGTAGTCTGATCACACAGTTGGCCTTCCGCATGGACGGGCCTGGTGGGTAGGTGACTTGCGTGAAGGGATTTGAATCCAGGTGAAAGGATTGGATATCTGCCTTGTCTTTCTTTATCAGCGAGTCTGTTTGAGTCTTTTGTGATGAGTGTTGTAGGTTGTATGCTCTCTGAATGATCACCCAAAACTGTTCAGAGAGATGGAAATTTTTCTCGGAAAGAAGAGGGCAGCCTCACAGACTGAGCCTCACATACAAGTCACAGTCATATTTATCCCCTTGGAGCTTAATTTAAGAGTGAGAAAGAAGTCAGCAGCACAGAAGCAAAAGTGTTTAATTTGGAATTTGGGGAAGGGAACATAACTAACAACAGTGTGGCCTCAGTAAGGTTACATAAGTGAACACAAGGTGGTTGCCAAGATGGCGCTCGGGGAGGGGGGCGGGGGAGTGTTTGGTTAAGACTAATCACCAGAACGGGGACTGTTCTCTCTCTCTCTCTCTCTCTCTCTCTCTCTCTCTCTCTCTAAGCTCAATTTCTTCTCCAGAGTCCTGGTTTTCCTCCTGAGTCAGAGATGTAGAAAGAATTCAGAAGGAAGCAGATGAGCAATTTTTTTTTTAAAGAAAATTTTCTTCTTTAATGACAGCTCTCTTGCCCTTTTCGGGAGTTGCTACTTTCTACTCTGGTGAATCTTCTGAATTAAAAATTTAGGGAATTGCCCCTCGTGAGCAAATGTAACAGTTAATCAGGCTCAAGAATTCGTTTTTTAACATTTTCATAGTATAAATAAAGGGGCCCTTTTCTTTAGAAGCTGGCCATTTATAATGACGTGGACGGCGCCCAATATGAAAGAACATTTTTTAGAAACAAGGATGACAGTTTGAGCATTGAACTCACAATCTCCGCCTTCGCTCAGAATCTACGGTCATCTTCTTTAGGAACCTCAGCTTCCTGCTTATTCACGAAGCCCCGCCACTGTGGGGGCCTTGGTGCTCACCCCTGCAAAACAGGCTTCTTCACCTGCAGAGGAGGAGAGCTCAGCTGTGTCCAACTCCTGCACTGTATTCTCCACAGATAACAACGCATCATTTGTCAAAAAAGCCTGTTAATGAAGTACATGCAGGCCAAAATGGCTTAGGCCCCTTCTAGTTCCATGACTACACTCCTTGGGAGTGACTTTACCCTAAACTCGCGATGGGAAGCCTGGTAAAGTAAAGGGAGAAGGGCCTCGTGAAACCTGTTCATTATTGGACAACCTTTTATTTTTTTTTGGACAGCCTTTTAGTCACTCACCCTGACAGAGATCTCAGGCATTGACAATGTCATTTAAATTGCATTCGTATTTAAACGTGACTTCAGCATCTCATGGGTGTTTCCAACTTTGCATTGGATTTGATCATTAAAAATTGTAAATTTGAGCTGCTTTTCAATTTTCTGGCATCGATTTCCGTTTACATGGAGAACAAATGTTGAACGGTAGCAGCAAAATCATTTTTTTCCCAAGGAGTCAAAACTTTTACTCAGAACATCACGTTAGCTAAGAAACTCCTATAAGTAACCGTTCAGATGGTTGGACCTTAGGGAGTAGGGGCACGGCAGCAGCCTAAAGGGGTGCTGTTGGCCATGATTAAGTTTGCATGCGACAACGGGAATGAACACGTGCTTAGTTTCTATGCTGAAGGACCTGGGCTGAGAGGGTGGGTTGAGACCCAGGTGGGTCCCTGGGTCTTTTTAGATTTGGAGTCTAGAAGACTTCAGTCTGCAAGCCCTTCCCCTCTTTCCTTCAGGCAGTGATAGGCCTGACTCCCAGGCTTAACACTATCGTGGTGTGGCCTCGGAGGGGATCCTAAATATTCCTACTCTACACTGGATCCCTAGGAAGGTCAAATGAAATAATGTATCTGAAAGAAACCTACTTTATTATATATGTGAAAGGGTTAGCGATTATCCCAATACCATCAGGACTCTGGTGTAAGATACAGTCTGAAGTAACTTAGGCCATCCGAGCCAAAGAAGCAACTTCTAATTTTTTCCATGACACATTTATTCCCATTTTGTCTTTGCCTGCAGACAAAGGTGCTAAGGTTTTCTGTGTGGAAAAACTCCATTCTGGGGGTTAGTGGACACTCTAACATACCTACTAGTTCTGAAACAAGGCTGTTGCTATATTGGAGATGGAGATTTTACCCTGGAATGAAAACTCTCGAGGCAGGATGGAGTGGGAAGCAGTGTGGAGGGACTGGCGAAGGGCTTTGGGACAAGGAAGCAGACTCTCAGACTATTTCAGACTCCAGGGGCTCCTGGCTGCCTTCTCTGAAGGCACGAGCCTGCTCTTTGCCAGCCCCTCATCACAGTGGTCACGGTAGGTGAGAACTTAAGTTGGGATGACAGTTCTTCCATGCTTTGGGGCATGGCCTGGGCCGCCAGAAGGGGGCAGAAGGTGAGCCGGATAGTACTTTAGCATATTTTGATCAGAGGCAAGGCTAACTTAAGGATACTATATTTTAATATTCAAGTCTTCCATGAGAATGATTTCTGGGGAGAACTGACCTCTTTCCCTTCTTTGATTTTAGTGGCCCAGATAGTGCCAATGTGTGAGTTTGTGGGGCTGAGGGACGAACCTGACCCAGTGGCCGTTGGATGTGAGATGTGCTTTCCCCAACAGGTGAGACTGGTGGCCAGAGGTTGCCTCTGCCCATATATAGGTTCTCTTTGGTCTGCACAGTGTTGGCCAAGAATTTGAGTTGTCAACACTTAAATGTCAGGTAACATCTTACTTCCAAGTCAGAAGATCTAGTAGCCCTGGGCCTGATTTCTGCATGGTTCTGATTGTCTAGAGCTGGGTGCCCCAGGCAATGGGGGCATGCGCTCTCTGGTTGACAAGTCTCTCCACTCTTCCGTAGTGTCCCTGTTTTGCCTGACCTGAATCGTTCATTTACAGATCCTGCCTGGCTTTTCTAAGGCTTCTGCTATAAACCATTAGGAAGCTTCTATTTCAAAAAGAAGCAAGACTCATTTGGTTCAAAACCATACAGCAATAAGCACTTCTTGGGGATTTCATGCTAACAGTGGAGATAGTCAAGGGAATGAAGATAGAGATTTGCAGACTGCCTCATCTCAGAGACCAGGAGTCGAGGCTGTACGTGGTTTTCCCTATCTCCATGCATTTCTAGTCCTCATGTGTGCAGATTCTAAAGCCTATTTGAAAGCAAGGTCTGGGTGACCCTCTGACCACTTCATAGGAGCTGCCCAATGGGTATACGGTCATTCTATCCCAGCTTTACTTTTGATGTTATCTGCATACTGCTAATTAGTCTAGCTTTTGAGTTACTGAAATCTTAGAAAGAAAAGATGCTTTCTTTCTTTCTTTTTTTTTTTTAACAGTGAGTGGGCTAGAAAAAAACTGTACAGCATTATGAAATGGTTTTGGCAAAGCTCAAAATTATTTGTGCAGTTAATAAACTTTCTATGGCTCCCTCCCTTGTTTCCCGACTCTTGGGAACACAGTGACTTTCTGATCGCAACCTGCATGTCTGTTCGTTCTTCTCGTGACAAATCAAGCACTTGCTTTGATAAGGAAATTAAGGTTATTGAGTTAGTGCTGAGGAAAAACTTATTTTAAACACCACTGATCGCCTAAAAATTCTATCTTTGGGCTTACATACCATGGTTTGCGAAACTACCACCCGATGATACTTGCTAGTTAAATGAAGGTTTGTGGTAAGTTTGTCTTTGTGACAGAATCTCATTTTACTCTAAAGAATTTCCAAGAATATTTCTCCCATTGCCTGCAAGCATATCTACTAACATTTTTTTTCCGATTTAAGATACGTAGGATGATTCTTAAAGTGTCTTTTTCCGTCATACTTCGCAAACACACTGGCAATGATAAAAGGAGTAGCTGTTGCCAGCTTGAGTCTCTTATAATACTCTTTCCGTCTGATCTGCATTTCTACCCTTGCTGCAGAGGGTTCATTGAAAAGATATGCATCAAAACACTTGCTTAAAAGAGGCATAGCCCTTTGTTTGGAGAGCAGGAATTGCTTTATAATACTAACACTTCCTGTCTGGTAAATACTGTATTTTAAAAAATAAGCTACAATGTATAAAACCAAGGTCATTTCCCACAAAATGTTCATGTTTTTTGTGATTACAAAACACGGCATCTTGTAAAATATTTCCAGTTCTGTTAACGTGAGAAGTTAAGTACTAATGCTTATTATAAAAGTGTCATGTCCCTTAGAATCGTAGAAGCCTAAAGCGGTATAATTCTTGTCTTATTTGGAAAATTAAGTTATAATTATCGTATTTAAGATTACATTTTGACACAACACAATACCATTGTGATTCTCAGACCTACAGGAAAAGTTATAAAACATGAGATTGTCTTAAAAAAAAAGCAACTATTTACAAAACAGGACCAGAAGTAAAATGCCCATTTTGATTTCCGGTCCCAGGATAGGTACACCTTTTAAAGCATGGATATCATTGGATACGGGCTTTTTCAAAGTCAGTCACAATAAGCAAACCGGTCGGTCTTAAGTCCATTTTATACTTTCTTGTTCTGTTGGTGTGCATTACTTAGTCATACACTTGGTACCTAAAAGTGCTAATCTCATTTTATTTACTGACTTCTGGTTTGACGAGTTACAATGCAAAAAGACACAACGGGACAGTTCCAGTATGGAGGAATCCCCACAGGTATGAGGAACAGGGAGAGTGTGTGTGCCGCCGGTCGGGGTATTTTCTGAGAGAAATGAAATTTCCAGTTGACCCGTGTACCCAGCGCCTTCTCCAAAAGGAGTCACATCCTCATCCATATTCATGAACTCTGCTCTGTTTCCACTCATTTGTATGCACAGATCCTTCCCTGTGTTCATACAGGTCAATGCTACAGTTGATGTGGTCGATAGAAAGTCTACAGGGTCATGAGAAAAAGCAGCACCTTGTCCGCACAAGTCCGTGGAAGTTTGCTCCTTAACATGCTACTAAAGCAAAACGTGCGTCTTTAACAGCTCTCACCTACGGGGTTCTGCGTGCAGTCATCCAACTGGGTGATTAGAAAGAGGAACACCAAGGCTTCGTATTCACAATTACATTCAGAAAAAGCCTTACACGAGTCTGTGAACACCCGCCAGGGAGCGTGCCTGTGGTTCAAAGGTCAGCCTCAGCTACAAAGAAACAGCTCTTTCTCATAGAGCTTTCCTCCACACCTCAAAAAGTTGATATGGTCCAGTTCATGTAAATTTGTCTTGAAATAATTATCCTGTTCGTTAAAAACAAAAACAAAAACAAAAACCCCAAAACACTAAACTGTTCTGACTCGAAAAGACTCTAGAGATAATAAAAGTCTTTCTAAGGATCTTCCAGCTCTATCTTTCACATACCCTTTAATTTTCCCTGAGGAAATGAATATTATTTACAGTGTTTTGCTACTATTCTCAAGGTATTCTCTCCTGTAGGTACAATCCTTGCCACTTCTCTCTCAACATTCTCAAGTGAATGCTGTTCTTTCGTTTTCCAATGAAGTCTGAAGAAGGAGGAAATGGGTTCAACCGTCGGCGACTTTAGAACCCAGGGCGGCTTTCAAAGTGTGGCTTCGTGGGACACTGGAGTCAAGCCAACTGAAACTCAAATGATCTTGAAATCTGATAGAGGGCATTTTAGTTTCAGAAATCTCTTGCAACATTCATGTAACTATCTCAGGTAACGATTTTGGAAAGCCGGAGAACTGTAACCCCCATCCTTGTCTATTGCAAGTTTTCATCGGCAACACAGTTACGACTGGACAAGGAATCGTCTAGTGAAGGGCACCCTGGTGCTTGGATCTGCTTGCAGGCACTCCGCCGCTGAGCATGCATTGGGTGGAAACCCACTGCCTTCTTCCTGACGCTGGCTTTTCCCAACCAATGAGGAAACCTGCCAGCCAGCGAGGGGGTGGGAAGTCCGTGCCCCCTTGAGATGTGCTTGGCGGTCCTGTATCCCTGGGCAGAGCTGCTTCCCCTAAGGGAGCCTCTTCTTGCTCCGGCAAGCAATTCCTGGGGGACAACATGACAGCTCCCTTGGAGGTGCCCAGGGACAATCCCCATTGGCTGACCAGCATTAAGGAGATGAGCAGGAGCCAGATGTCCATAGACCTCTCATATCTCCTCTCTGGTCCCCAACCCACCCACTTGCTACCCGGTGTTTTCTCCAGCTTGTCACACTGCTTCCCATAAATTGGGTGCACATCCTCTGGGAAGGACTAAGCCTTAATACTACAGCCTGATGAACTCTCTTTGCTTTGTAGCTACCTGAAGAATGCCTGTCCATTACTATGAGATGCCTTTTTTAGACAGAGATGAGAACTATTTTGTGAAGGAAGGGGGGATCAAGGGAGAGAAAGGTCAGAAGACTATAGCATGCCTTCTTTAGAAATACTCTGGGTCCAGAATCCATTGTATTGCCATTGCTTTTGCACAGACAGGTGTCTGAGGTCCCTGGGATGGACGGAGCTCCCGTTAACCAGCCAGCATGCTGTGGGACTGCCCTTTCCACCCATCCCCTGTCTCCGCTCGCCAAATGAAGACATAAAAGCATGTGGGACCACAGAGATGGCAGAAAACGAATGTTGGGCTTAATTTGGCACTTCATTTAATTCCAAAATATAACAAAATAGCTCTATGTCTTTTTTTTTTTTTAAATTTTAGCTTTTACAATCAGTGCTGTATATTGCAATTCATCACTTTCTGGGTGGCTTGCAAGAAGTTAATCCCCCCCCCCCTTTCTTTCCCTCCCAAGGCCAGCCAGGTGAATTTTGGTGGGTCTCTAGTTATGACATGCCTTGATACAAAGAATGGATGTCTGTGTGTGCAGGAAGCTACTGAGGGTCTGTGCACACCTGGAAGCCAAGAAGGTACACAGAGATTGGGCTGGTTGGCAGAAAGGAGTCCCCATGTGGGTAGGAGATGCAGAAAAGTATGTGTAGAGAAGGCTTTAGAAAGGAGAAGAAATCCCAGGGAAGTTGCCTTCAGCTCTACACTTCTGCTTATACCTGTTCATTAGCTAAAGACCAGGTAAGGACTGAGCTTGACCCCTCCAGGCCAGAGCTCGGAACTAATCATGGGCTGCATCTCTGGAGGACAGCCACAAAACCTCAGTCCAGGACTGCTCCACAGCAGAAACCTCTCCCTCCTTGTGTTCCAGAGTTCTAGGGGGTGGGGAGGATGGATTTAGCCCCTCCTCATTTTGTTTTTGATGAGGGACTTAATCCCAGGATCACAGGCCAGGGAGCCTCACCGAAGAGAAAAACCTCTGCTCTGGGAGTGCATCCCAACCAACCATCACTTCTGTCCACAGGGAACCTGCTCAAAGGGTTCATCAGCTCTGGACTCACTGTAGCTGCTGGGCAGTCTACCCTCAGCTCAGGCCTCCTGGGCCAGGCCAGAGCATCATGTCACAGTCGAGGGTGCCTATAGGTAGAGCATCAGGACTCCAGGAAGGAGAAAAGACATGCTGGGATTGAGGATGCAAATACATTTCTATCCTTAGAAAAATGCCCTTTCCTGGCTGACCTTGTAAATACTAAAACACATTATAGCTGGTGCCATAGCTACTAGTGATTGGTAATCATGGCATGAAATTAAATGAAGCTCTTTTCCTTCCCTCTTGAAATAAGTGTTGTTGAAATAAAAATAAATGGAGGAAAACAGGATTTTTTCCAAGGAACAATGTTTAAAAAGTCATATGAAAGCTTAAAAAATAAAACTGCCAAAAATATATGAACGCATAGGTTGTGGATATTACACTGTGGAACCTCCTTCTATTTCCCTCGATTATAAAAGGAAAAGGATATTTGTTATTACTAGATGACTTCTTTCAACTCTTTAAAACAAGTGTATGTACAATCTCTAAACATATATTAAACTTTGCTCTGTGCAATTTCATTGAACATTCCTATGGCTGATCGTAGGCTCCCAGTCCTGACAGTGCATCCTGAAAGGTGCTCTTACTTCTTTGCATAGGTATAGGAAAAATAACTCATTAGCAGGGCAATCCAGAGTAGGATAGATAGACGATGAGCTTATATAGAGAGCATGACGACTACTCCCCTCCCCCTTTGCACTACTAACAAAACAAACAACCAACCAAACAAACATATATACCAGGCTAGAAAGCCTGCCAAGAGCAATGCAGTGGGAGCCCTGGTCCTACTAAGTGGAGAGATTCCTATACCAACATGCATTTTCCTTTTGGTGTTCTATATGTTCCCCTCTGAGCAAATTCTTAATGAACAGTTCCAATATTTTTATAAGAAAAATAAAGTTTGGGACCTCCCATGTACCCATATCATGTTTCTATATTTCACGAACCCCTCTCCCGGACATGCTAAAGCATACAACCTATGAAAGTGCACTCAGAATAGATGTTGGTTTGTTGACCTCACATGTCCCTCTGAACAGATGGGGACGTGGAGGCTGTGCTCTGCTGTCCTGTGGGGATAGTTCGAGTTCTCTACCTTTTCTGAAACCGGTCCGGGGTGGAGTTTTGAGGGAAGGCCCGATGACCCGCTAACCTGGCAAGGACACTGTCAGACAAGCAGTGACCAACAGACCCGGGCCGCTGTCTGCCCTGCGTCCCTGAAAGAAGCATCGAGGCTTACCCAGATGGCCACCCATGCCAGTCTTTGATGGAGCCGCGGCTGGTAGAGAACGAGCCAGCGGAGACTCCTAGGTGTTCCCGGATGTCCTGGACTCAGCTGGGGGCTGAAGTCTGCTGGTGATCTCTTTGTGAGTGGACGCCCTCCGGGGCCCTTCAGGCCAACAGCTCTGTGGCGGTTCCGTGCGGGGCCATTCTTCAAAACGCGAGAAACCGACAAACGAGACAGAGAAGAGATCCCCAGAGTGCTGCGCTTTCTAGCAACACGTCATGATGTGCACTGCTCCAAGAAGTCAAATGGAAAACAGGGAAAATACTATTCACAATGAAAGCAGGTACTGTCCTCTGTACAAACGCTACTGAATAACGTGTAGCTTTTTTTTTAATATGGCAAAAAAATCTCAGAAATGGCATTATTTGGAAAGCTTATCAAAATATGCCTCCTCTCTAGGTAAAACGGGCTTTGTTGGTTCAGTTGCTACGGAAGTCCACAGTTTTCAGACCTAGACATACAGGAAAAAAAAAAAAAGGCTGACTTTTCTTTTCAAGGAAAAAAAAAAATAGAGCTGCCCGACGCTGGGTTCTCAGCAAGAGCAGTGAGGGTGGTGACCTTATTTATTTATTTATTTTTTTTTGCTGTCATTCCACCAAGTTTCCTGGAAGTGCTTTTCCTGGGCTTCAAGTGTGTTTTTGTTCGGGAGAAAAAGCGCTTTTCCAGAGCCTGCAGTGGAAGGCGAGGGCAGCGGGGCTCGGGGGCCCCAGGGGTCAGTCAGTGAACCTCTGGCATGCCTTCTTCCAGCGGCACGCCGTGCACCACAGGTCCCGGTTCTCCATGCCATACACCTTGCGGCACTTCTTGCCCTCTCCCCGGGGCTTCCTGCAAGACAGGCAAGGAGCAGTTATGCAGCGGACAAAGTCAGGGGGCGTTCTCTGGAGGGCTTGAGATCCCTCAAAAGAGCAAGAAACAGTGTGAAGAAACCTAATAAGGGTTCTTGCTAGGTTAGGACTTGAACACCTGCTGGATGTTGTCGCGGCCACCACGCTCAGCTGTTACTACTGACTACTGTAACTCTCAAGCTTCTACTTGTCCATTTGGGGGCTTGTCCCTCTTCATCAAACTGAATTAAACAAGTAAATACAAAAAATACCAGTAGGGAGCTTTATTCTTTTAAGTTTTAAGTATGTGCTTTCAGGTGGTCTCTTGCTTCTCAAATTTCTAGCATTCTGGTTAAGGGACATCTGAGGCGTTTCTCACTGATCTGTATTAAAAACTATATTTTAAAGTTCTTTTAATACAGAGGTTAAGGCCATATGGCTTTAAATAGACCCAGTAATCACCATTACCTGTTCTTCGAGAAAACTTACAGCAAACTGTTACCAACTGCACCCCCCCAACAACAACAACTCTTCATTAATAATTGATGGGTGGGGAGAACCATGGCAACGAAAGAAAGGGTGTTTTGTCCATTCCAGGGAAATTTTATGGAACATCGTATCTCTGGTTTCTCTCTTCCTTGCTGTTCTTCTGTTTTTCAGTTAATTCCCTTGAGATGAGGAGGGTGGCGATTCAAGCAGTCATACCTCAGGCTGACCGTCCCTCTGGGTGGCGAGGACAAGACCGTGTGAGTGTGCTGTCTCTGCTCTCCTGTGCCCACCGGATGATTATGTGTTGGTGACACCTGGCAAGGACATGGAAAACAAAGTTTTCTTTGTTGGGACAGGTTCTCCTCACCATGCATTTATTTAGCCTTTGCCACATGGGCAGTGGTCAACATCAGACATGGAGATGAAACACATGTTAACATGGATATGGTGATGCTTGTGGCGAAATTTAAACGCCTCCCCAAGCAGAAAAGACTCGGCAACGATGAATACTTTAAAAAAGCTTCATGACTTCACGTGTGTATTCCAAGTTGCCCATAGTAACATATTTTCACTTGAATAATATTCCAAACCTTAAGGTATAGTCTCACCTATTCTAAGCCTCATGATCTACCTTTTTAAAAAAGACAAATCCCTAGAGGTTAAGAGAGTTGTGTAAAATTATATAGCCAGTCAATGGCAATGACACAGTGTGGACGTCGGCCCTCTGTTTGCTTTACAAGATCATTCACAGCCCCTAAATAAATGGCCTGTTGCATAAGACATCCACACAGCAGATGGTGGGGTCCAAACGGGAATAAAGACTAGAAGCAAAGAGTCCAAGCAAGTCAAGAACAAATGTCATCCATGAAACACTTACTGGGCACTCGTTACATGCCAGGTTCATTGACAATGGCTTTAAATGTCACAACTACCCCACATGGTAAGTACTATTCTTGTTCCTGCTTTATGGATGAGGAAACCAAGGCATGGGGCCAAGGTCATGGAACTTGGCCAAGGTCATGGAACTTGTAATGGCAGGGTCAGCGCTTGTCTTGAGCTCTACCGATGCCAAGGCTTGTGTCTGACCCTGTTACACCTCTGCCTCTCAGTCATAATAATAGGAGGGCCCCTGGCTTTTGATTCCTCTTATACCTCTTACCAGACCCTTTGCATCATCTGCTCTCCTGACATTAAATATCTTCCCCGCACCTGGGATCCTCAACAGCTACAAAAAACGAGTTTTTATAAGAAAAGATAAATGATATTTCAAGAAAATATACAGCATTGCCATATATAGAAGAGCAGACATGTAATGAATTTAGACACTTAATTATCTAGAAGCCAACATGGCCACGGAAGTACCATGACCAATGAACAGTCATGGGAACATTCCTAAGGCATACTTATAGAACTGAATTTCTCTAGTACAGGCACTAGCACTTTTTATTTTCTTTCAATTCAAAGGAATATACATCAGCATTATCTTCTTAGATGTTAATTCAAAAAATTAAACAGGTAAGTGAAAACCTAACATTTTAAACCACTGTTGCTATGATTCTGAATTATTCTGTACCATTGGTCTTAATATTTTGCTAAAGCTGGGTAGGAGTGAGGGCCAGAAGAGGTGAGTTAACATACATTATTTTTTAAAAACAAAAGCTTTGGAGTTCAGTGTATGCATTTGACATGGATAGATATGTAGGTCTTTCCAGGAGCAGAATCTCGACCCCTCCTTCCCCCCTACAGCACCCTGCATCCCATCCCTGACCAGGGTGCATTACAGCAAACCAGAGGGAATGAATGCTTCAGGTGTTCACAGCCACTGTGGTGATCTAGAATGTGCTTATATGAATTGTTTTAAGTGGTCGAGACAATTTTTAAAAATCTAAAAATTATTACAGAATTCATAGAATCCCAAGAATACTGCCTTATTTAGTGAGAGAACTAGGAGAAGTTTAGTTGACATGACAGTGACCCAACGTCCATCAGCTGGTTGACAATGTGGAAGGTTTTCTAAATTGTGCAAAAGTGCCACACCCCTTTCATGTGAGGTGATATGAGATGACAGGGTGCTCTTCATCCAACGAATATTTATGAAGTTCTTACTATGCACCAGGCACCCTTCTAGAATGTGGGTACCTAGCGGTGAACAATGCCAAGTCTCTGCCCTCATGGAGCATACATTCTAGTGGGGACACAGACAATACATACAAACAAGTAAGATCATTTTAGTGATAAGTGCTTGAAGAAAATAAAATAGGTCAATAGGCAAAGCCTCATGAAGGGAGAGGGCGTTTACTTATTTAGGGTGGTGAGAAAAGTCCCTCTGAGAGGTTCCCTTTTATCTTTACGGCACTCTGAAGAAAGGGGCAGCAATGACAGAGGCCTCCTAGGTGCAGAGAGCCAAAGGGGCCAGAAGACATTGTGTGGAGGCTGGGGGTAGGAAGACAGGAGGTGGTAGATTCAGGAAAGACCTCCTGGCTGCGATTGAGGAATTTGAATTGAATGTTGCTCTAAGTGCTAGGGAAGCCATTGGAGAATATTAAGAAAGCGAGACATCTGATTAATGCTTTAAAAAGATCCCTTTGGCTCCTTCGAGAATGGATTGGAGACAGCCTGGAGAGGAGCCCTGCAGTCTAGTTAAGAGGTTTTGCACTATCTGGGGGGAAAGATGTACTGGTGATTTAGACTAGGGCGTGGCAGTGGTGGTAGGAAGGGGCTGGATTCATGCAGAATCAGGCAGAGTCTGGGACACGTTGAAGGATGGGAAAAAACGAAGACAAATCTTTCAAAGAATCAGGGGTGAATCAAGGGGAGTCAAGGGTGAATCCCAGCTTCTGGCCCAAGAAGCTGGAGGGATGGTGGTACCACTTACTTAAATGGGAAAACTGATGATGTGGTTGGTTTGAGGAAGGAGCGAGGACCAGGCTTTTGAAAATTCCAAAGACACCATTTGAGGATTATGGAGGAATAACCCCTGATTACAGTCTTTACTCCTGCTAATGGCTTTATTAACTCGGGCTTTCAGGGCCTGAGTGTATAGTCCTGTCCAGCAGCCGCCCCTGCCGATCCACCCCAGACCTGGGTTTTATGGGGTGCAACGCAGCGGAAGCCAGAACCCGCATCACATGTTGGCTGTGGCTCAGTTCTGTGTGACGACCAGTATGACCTAACTTGTGAGCTTTCCTTGAGATTTTTTATAGCAAGACAATCATGGTTGAAAGCTTTTTATTGTAGCGGGGGCTGAGGTTGGGGAAGGGGAGGGGGTAGCTGGCATAGGAACGGACATTTATTTAGTGCTCACAAATGTGAGAGGCAGGCTACTAGTTTAGGTATCATTTCTTTTAATCCTCACAAAACCCCTGCCAGTGAAGTGCTGTTATCTGCATTTTGCAGATAAGATCATTTAGACGTGGAGCCAGGAGGTGGCCCGCAGAGCATCCCGGAGTTCGAAGTAGCAGTAGTAGTAATTTAGCGAGGGCTTGTTAAACGAAGTGCCTTGGAGTGCTATCTGCTTTCATCTTCACTGCAACCCTAGGATAAATAGATGGCCATCATGTCCACGTCCTCGATAAGGGAGTGGAGAAGTTCAGTCTGTTGCCGCACAGTAAGCGGTGGGGCCAGTACTTGAACACAGGCCGTCTCGTACCAGCTGACCTTGGAACTAGCTCTGAATGACGTCAAGGCACTGCTCTTTCCATCCCTCCACCCTGCCACGGAGCTGAGGGAAATACGGTGTGCCCTAAAGTAAAGCCCTGCACAGCACGATGCTGGCCGTCTCTCCCAGTGGTCTCCACATTTCAATCTTCGTTTTTAAAAAATCTTTATTAGTTTTATATCTTAACTGTTTCTAAGTTCTATTTTGGGGCATTTTCTATTAAGTATATAGTAGACTCGGAGAGTACTATATGGTATTTTTTCTAAATAAAAAGAAATAGGGGGGCGCCTGGGTGGCTCAGTTGGTTAAGCGACTGCCTTCGGCTCAGGTCACGATCCTGGAGTCCCGGGATCGAGTCCCGCATCGGGCTCCCTGCTCGGCGGGGGGTCTGCTTCTCCCTCTGACCCTCTTCCCTCTCATGCTGTCTGTCTCTCATTCTCTCTCTCTCAAATAAATAAATAAAATCTTAAAAAAAAAAGAAATAGGCAAATAGATAAATATTTTTAGAAGTATAATCTCCATTTTATTTTTTTCCAGAGAACCGTTTTTCTTCAGTCTTTAAGGACTCAGCTCCTGACATGGGCTTTGGTGGAGGTCGTGGGGCAGCACCCGCGGGTCTAAATCAGGGTGGGGGTGTTGGGTCCTCCTGGGCTTCATGAGAGCGAGTCCTGGCTACCTTGCTGTGAAAGGCACAGCTCACACAGCAATGGAGTTTCACACACAGCTTGGGGAGCACACAAGCACAACACACAATGAACATACGCCTCTCATTTTTCTGCTGATTAGGTGTGACCTCAGAAGAGTTTCAAGAACTTTAGTCTGCAGAGATCATGGTTAATTTCTCCCCCATGTTGGGTAGATATGGGTTATATCAGTCAGTCCCAGATAGGGAGAATACACTTCTCCCGACCACTGTATTCTAGCGATGAGACACATCACAGGCAGCAAGACTAGTGAATGCTCCATGTTGGTCAGTGCCAGGCACTGTGCTCAACGATACGACTCCATGGAGAGGGGCGCCGGGGTGGCTCAGATGGTTAAGCGTCTGCCTTCGGCTCAGGTCATGATCCCAGGGTCCCGGGATTGAGTCCCACATCGAGTTCTCTGCTCAGCGGGGAGCCTGCTTCTCCCTCTCCCTCTGTGGGCCACTCAGCCTACTTGTGCTCTCTGTCAAATAAATAAAATCTTAAAAAAAAAAAAAAACAACTCCATGGAGTGGTTTTATTTTGAGGGCATTGCTTAAGAGAGGTCATGTGACTGAATAGAGGTCACAGTTTGTAAATGCCAGAGTCAGGATTTGCATCTGAGCCTCACACCAGAGCAGTCTTTTTTTTTTTTTTTTTAAAGATTTTATTTATTTGAGAGAGAGAGAATGAGAGACAGAGAGCACGAGAGGGAAGAGGACAGAGGGAGAAGCAGACCCCCTGCTGAGCAGGGAGCCCGATGCAGGACTCGATCCTGGGACTCCAGGATCATGACCTGAGCTGAAGGCAGTCGCTTAACCAACTGAGCCACCCAGGCGCCCACCAGAGCAGTCTTAAGAATGTTGTGTCCCTCTGTAAATATGTTGGAGAGATTTCTTTTCTTTGTGATTTTCTATCTCTCAAATGGAAAAGCCAGCTTCCTTGTCTTGGTTGTAATCTCTTATATTATTCTGAATCCTCCCTCAAGGTGTTAAAAACAAACAAACAAACAAACCCAGCTAAACGTCTGATAATTAAGCACTGCTATTTTAGGTTTGGACACCCTCCTCCAGCCTGATGCCCTCCTGGAATGGCCCTTGGATCGCAGGTTGATTCGCTCTTGGTTCCGTGGGCTTGTTATAGACTGCATGTTTGTGTCCCCCCCCAGTTCATATATTGAAGCTCTCATCCTTAGTGTGGTTATATTTGGATATGGGGTCTTTAAGGAAGTAAATAAGGATAAATGAAGTCAAAAGGCTAGGACCCTGATCCAACAGGATTAGTGTCCTTATAAGAAGAGATACTCAAGGGCTCTCTCTCCACCTGTGTTGTGCCCCCTCTCTTGCCTCCACCAACAGAAAAGGCCATATAAGGACACAGCGAGCAGGTGGCCCTCTACAAGCCACAGAAAGCTCTCACTAGGAGCTGAATTAGCCAGCAGCGTGGCCTGGGACTTCTAGCCTCCTTAACTGTGAGAAAATACATTTTGGTTGTTTAAAGCGATCCAGTCTATGGTATTCTGTTATGGCAGTATGGGCAGACTCATACGGGGTCAAGAACTCTCAGCTTTCTGTCATGAAAAGACAGAGAAAAGAATGCAGATAATTAGAAGAAAAGGCGTGGTCATTCGGGAAAAACAGCTCAAAGAATGCTGTAATTAATGAGGGTCTTCTCCCTGCCCTTATGTCTACGGCCTTCAGCTAGAAAAGACTGCACTTCTAGTTACATTTGCAGCTAGGCAGAACAGCCTTCTCCACTCCACACCTCCGGGAAGATGTCTTACCCAGGGAACTTATTAAAGCCTGATGTTCAGGAAATCTTGTGTCGGCAAATGAATAAATAAAACCCTGCAAACCTTGGGATTTCTCAGAAGGAGAGTATTTCCTTCTCTAGGAAGCATATAAAAGCATCCCCTCCTCAATACCCGGTATCCAAGACGTGTGTGTGTGGGGGAAGCAAACCTTAAATGGGGTTGACAACCTCCTGGTATTTGTTCTGGAGTACAAAGAAAAACGTGTTCTTTAAAGAGCATTTTATAAAACGGGCACTGCTTTGTTCTTCCGTTTGGATATAGTTGAGGCCATCACTGATACGAATTCATTAGAATTTAAAACGTTTAGAGCTTCTGCCCGAAAACCCTATTATACTAGTTTAGAAGGTAGGAATTCATATGCTCTTAGATTCCACCTGGCTCCCCGTCTCCTAGGGGCGGGGACAGCATTCCTGGAGAATTCGGGAACAGTCGCTAGCCCCTAGTCAGTGGACGCGCACCAGTCCTGTGTTTCTGTGGGGTGGTGTTGTAAGATCCAGCCCCCACCAGAAGGAGGCAAACAGTAAGCACCCACGTTTTTTTAAGCCTTGCTAGACAGTATATAACATAAAGAACATTTTTAATAGTGAGCCTTCTCTCTAGGGTAAAACAAAGCCTGGGAAAATAGCATCCCCTCCCCTCCTCTTTAGTTTGAAATAGGAATGGCTGCTAAAACAGTCTAAAGTGTTGGCTGAAACATGGACACAACCAGATAGATGAGAATTTTGTGGTGAAAGAAGACATTAGAAGTGAAAGTAGGATTTCAGTGGGATACCTAGTTAACACAGCCACTCTGTACACTTTCTGTCAAAGCTCTGGTCTAGACTGTCCCAGGTAACCAATGAAATTAGGGACGTCGAACAATCTCGGGCATTGAGATGAGGGTAGAGATACACACGGTGTCCACGGCAGAGAAGAGTGTTAAAATCTTGCTACTGGGAAACCAACAATAGAAGGTATCCTGGCTGGTATCTTACTGGGTAAAATATTTAGGAACTTTAGAGGACATGTAGCTAGTCACACACCACTCAGTAATTTCTCTGCACTTCAGAAGGAGATGATTTAATTAATAAAGCAAAGGGGAAGAAATTCCATTTTGGTTGGTCACAGGGGTAATCTGAAAAAAAGTGTGAACTGGGCTGTTCCAGCCACATGCTACACGTGTTTGCACCCCAGGTGAGCCATATGGTGTATGCTCTCGAACATTCTCAAATCAAAGACAGGAATTAACAGGATTCAGAATAGTGGGTCTCTATAATTCTGTAATTGTAGCTGCCTTTCTAGGTTAGGGGGCTTGTCTCAAACGTGATATTGAGAGCCACTCCGGTCTTTTCATCTTTTCAGGTCTACCAAAATAAATAAATAAATAAAAGTCCCCCAAGCTGAAGATAGCACATGTAGAATAAAAGATACTTTATGTAAAGAAATAAAATCTTATTAAAAAAAAAAAGTCCCCCAGAGGACTGATGGTTAACCTCTGACACCCTCCTCAGCTGATCATTGTTCTTGCCAGAGAGCAAAACTGTTACCTACGTGCTCTCTTCTAAAGTCTACTAACAAGATCCCTCCTTGCATTCTTGCCCTTTCAGAGTAGCCAGCCGTTACTACTATTTGATGAAGGAGGTGACTTTCAAAATTACTCCAGATCCTCGATTATTTAAAAATCAAATTCCAGGAGTATTTTCCGGAAGCTACAAATTCCCAAGTCGCCGCCAGCAGGATGCTTTTCATTGCTGGCTATTCTCCTAGGGAATTTAATAAATATTCATCGACCGGGCACAGCATAATTGATTGAGCCGCTTTCATTTTTATCAGCACTGTAGGAGGCTTAGTGTTTTCTGGAAACCTCTGGAAGTTGCCAGTGGTTGACAATAAGAAGCTTTTGTGAGGTCCTTGGGGAGAGGGGTGGAGAGGAGAAAATAAGGTTAATGTCTGTTATCATAAGCCACTTTGTGAACCTTATCAGGAGTTATAAACCACTGTGGGCATCAACAGTGTGTAGGTCTGTGGATATTCTGTGATAAGCTACAAAAGACCCAATATATTTTTAAACGAATGGTTAGGAATCAAGTTAATTCAAGGCGATTTATCAGACAGCAATCATTTACTATGTCAAATCAATTCTTATATACCATTTAAACCTGATTGCATAGTTCAGCACTCTTATTTTCGGGAATACCTATCAGCATGGATTACTCAAGCTTTGGAAGAAAAAAAAATGATTTCAATTTATGGGTTTTTTTGAACCTTTCAAAATGACATACCCAGAAACAATAATTTCAAAGTCATAAATTTTATAAAGTTATTCATAACGATAAATATCATTTATGTACAGGGTCTTTTTCTTTTTGTTCAGCATCTGAGTTCAGCTATTAATTCTATCAAGCCTTTTGGAAACATACAAATACACTACAGACACAAAAAATCTCCATACATTTCTAACAAGTTGTTTATCAGCAGCTGCAACTCTCCTAGAGTCTCCTACTTTTCTCAAATGCCCGTCGTAACACCTTTTTCCACAGACAAGCTGGGCTAGGCTGGATCGTGAAATACGTGCTGGGGAGTTTACAAGTATCACTGAAGGAATAAAGTACTTCTGGCATTCTGAGTTTTGTCTTTTTCTTGCATGTTTTTATAATTTGTTCTCTAAATTTATGTGCAGGGTTGACCAGATTTCTGGCTATTTGTTTTTCTACTTACTGGAATGCCCGTGAAGGTAACCGGAGGAGACTGCCAAGAAATGCTGAAGCTGCTACCGTTGGGGGTGAACTTGGCCGATCCTGGAATGGTCACGGGGGGCGTGGCCTGTTCCACAGAAAACAGAGAACATTGTTATGAAACAACATTTCTCCTCGCAGTCCTAAGCTATCATTGCCTAAGTAGGGCCCTGAAAGTGGTTTCAGCTGGATTAATAATTTAGACGAATTATCCAACAGGAGTAGATTAAACATAGTCCAAGAGAGTAGCTAGAAATAAACTTTTAATGTATCTCAGCAAGCTATCTAAGGAATAAAAGCAGGAGGTTTTTGATGGTTTCTGAAAATAAATTTATTATATATACATATACCTATTTTAGGACATATTTATGTATAAAACACAATGCTTCACTGTCAAACTGGGAAAGAAACAATCCTATATAGGGATGCCGGGGGGTAAATTGGTACAACATTTGGGGACAGCAGTTTGGCGATATATATATCAAAATTCTTAGTATTTTGTGTATTAGCTATGCCACTTCTAGAATTCATTCTAAGGAAATGGGTACAGGATGTTCATTGCAGAACTATGTATTAGGTACAAAAAACCGGAAATGCAAATGTCCAATAATAGGGAAGTGGGTAAATAAATCATGATCTATCCACAGAGCCTGATGTTGTCGAAGAATGCTGATTGGTATGGGAAAATGTTCATGATATATTAAGTGGCCAAAACAAAGCACAAGAAAAACAGTGTTACAATAAATTCCCTTTTATAAAAAAAATGAGTAAACATCCATAGAACAAAGTCTTGAAGGACATACAAAAAATATTAACCAAGGGGCTTTTTGAATTTTCTTCATTTGCTTGTGTTTTTAACATTTTTGATGCTGAATATTTATAATGTCTATAAATAGAACAATCCCAATATTATGAATACATGGTTTGGGAAGGACCTTTTAGATCACCTACTGCATGTTCCAACTCTCATACAGGTGAGCACCATAGTTGGAATGGGTTCACGCCCATGATTTCGAACCAGTGTTTCTAAATGCAACACTGACAAACTAGAATGAAGAAACTAATTATTCTTTTTGACCAACATAACAAGAATCAGGAATGAAATTTATTGCCTCAGCTAATTTAATTATTAGCTCTATTCCATGGCTCTTGAGTGTTAAGTCTACTAAATCAGTGGCTGGATGTTTCTTCTACAGGTTTCTACATCTAATTATAGATGTAGCTGCTAGTGATGGTGGTTTTATAACTGGCATCGCTGGGAAATATTTTGGTAATACATAGCAATAACCATAAGCTGTTCATGTTATATCCTCTGACTCAATAATTACTCTTCTGGGAATTCAAAGGGGAAAAAAAAAGCTACTGGCACAGAGGTGTTCATAGTAGAGTTATTAATGATAGTGGAAAAAACTGGAGAGACTAAAGAGTAGATACCCAACAATACGAGAATGATTAAAACATTTCGGTGCTTCAATGTAACCGAAAACTATTCAGTTATATGAAAGTGTTTATAAAACCAGGGTGGGAGAACACAATTACAAATATGGACAGAAGATTTTTTTTTTTAAAGTTGCACAAAGTAATTGAGAATTATGGAAAAAAATGTTCTCTTAAAATTTGAATGTTTTGAAATGTCATTAAAACAAATCAATGTTTAAATGAGTTAATAATTGTTGGGGGGACAAAGGAGCTTTAGCCAAGTCCTATTTGCAGGCTTTGTGTGTAAGGTCTTATCAGACTTTCCAGTGAAGCAGATCTGCTTCTGCCCGGCAGGTCTGGGGCAGTCCCAAGAATTTACATTTCTAACAAGTTCCCAGGTGATGCTGACGCTGTTGATTTGGGGAACACTGATAATCGCCTCTCTGATCTGTGAGGATTAGTTACCGATTCAGGAGGCAGGGCATGAAGTCCCAGATTTGGAGCGCAGGGTGATTATGTCATTGTGCCAAAGCTTTATAGTGCTCACCTTCTCATTTATTTTATATTTTATTTAACAGATACTTATATCGTGTGCCAGTCACCCTTCTGAGATCTTTATGATATGAAGGATTTTAATCCTATGACAACCTCTAAGGGATTGGATCTTCAGTCAATATCGGGGAATCCAAGAGCCCACAAGGTCCCTTCGGTGTGAGATCTGGGCTTTAAAAGGAGAAAAAGAAAAAATGAACTCAGCTATCGGGCTACTTGTGTGAGGCTGTTTTTCCACTGGGTTACCCTCTCCTCGCACGGCAGAATGCGACTGCTTTTGGTCGGGGGTCAAAGTGACTACTCTCACGGTCCTTCGCCAGTCACCTGGTAAGCATGGTCGGTGTGCACGAGGTAGAGGGTGGTGGGAGCTGAGCGGCTCAAGGGTGTCATCAGTTTAGTCTCAGTTTTGGCACAAGGAGTCTCTGTTCGGCTTGAATCTGGGATGGGGAAAGTGGGAGGCGAAGCCAGGGACTGAGACGGTGACACTGGGGCCAGGCTGCTCAGTCCATCTGCCACTGAGTCTGTGTTGAGCTTGATCTCAGTGTAGTAAAAGTCCTCTTCTCCATCACTGTAGTCGGAGTCCCCAACACGCCTAGGGCAAAAGAGGGCAAAACGATTATGGGAACCCAGTCTGCTTTCTTGCCTTGAAATCTTGCACTTGCTCTTCCCTCTGTCTGGAATGCTTTTCCTTGGTCTTGTCTGTCTGGCAAACTCTGACTTGCCCAGCAACACTCAACTGTCCACTTCCAGGGAAGCCTTCCTTGACCTCTTAAAAGCAATTTATCCAATCAATCAATTATTCAACAACAATTTATTGAGAATCTATGATGTCCAGGCACTTTTCTAAGGTCTCCTGATATCATGGTGCACAAAGCACAGACTATGTATGACCTGATGGAACTTATATTCTAGTGGGGGAGGCAGACAAGGAACCCATAAAGAAAAGCATATTTAATATATCAGGTGGTGATAAATCCCAGAGAGAAAAATTAAGCAGATTTAGTGTCCTTTAGCAGGGTAATTGAAGGGAAGGCATTTATTTTATTTTATTATTATTTTTATTCTTATGTTAATCCCCATACATTACATCATTAGTTTTAGATGAAGTGTTCCATGATTCATTGTTTGTGCATAAGACCCAGTGCTCCATGCAGTACATGCCCTCTTTAATACCCATCACCAGGCTGACCCATTCTCCCACCCCCCTCCCCTCTAGAACCCTCAGTTTGTTTTTCAGAGTCCATCGTCTCTCATGGTTCGTCTACCCCTCCGATTTCCCCCGCTTCATTGGGAAGGCATTTATTTTAAAGAGTGTTCAGAGGAAGTCTCTCTGAAGAGGTGGCATGTGAGCAGGGGCCTGAGTGATGTGAGGGAAAAACCTGCACCAGGATGCGTGGGCTTTGTAGTCCACGGAATGGCTCTGCATGTTATTCTCAGTGTGACGGAAGCCGGGGGCTTGTGAGGCATCTAAGGTACTTTTTAGAAGGACCACTCCGGCTAGTGTCTGGAGAACAGAGGACAGAGGGCAGGAGCAAGAGCGGGAGGCCAGCAAGGAGGCTGTTGCTATTGATCATCCAGATGCGTGTTGGCAGTGTCTGGGTGAGAGGGGCTGGCGATGGAAGTGACCAGAAGTCAAATTTGGGATGCATTTTGAAGGTTAGGATTCACAATGTAACTCCTCACTGCTAGATCCTCTATGCCTCTAGGCTCCCTTTGAAGTGTATTCATTCTATTTAATTCACTTTCCTTAATTATTTGGCACATTTTTGTAGTTTTTTTTAAACCCTTGTCACCTCCCTAAGACTGTGATTCTCTAGGACTACGTCTTGTTTGTTCTGTGTCACTCCACACATATGGATGTACCTGGCACACAGTAGGTGCCTAGTAAATGTTGAGTGGATGAAGCTGAGGTCCTTGTAGCATGGTGATTATGAGCATTAGTCAGATTTCCCGGGTTCAAATCCTGACACCCTCCAGCTGTGTGTGAGATTGAGGCAGCCTCCATGGCCCAGTGCTTCGGGCTTGTCACTGATGAAATGGGGATAATCATAGTGCCTGCTTTTTGTGAAGATTAAGCAAATAAACATATAGGGTGTAGAAGTGTGCTTCACACATCGTAAGCACTGTTTATTGAAATTAAACTAAAGTTGAAGTTAGAAGGCCCCAATTTTTACTATCACCCAGAGAAATATCTTCTTGGTGCTTTCAAAGTTCTCCCTGAGACATGGGCAACTGTACTTTTCCACACAAAGTTTTGAGTAAAATAAAATAAGTGTCCATCACCTTATTTTTTAAAATTTTTTTCTTACTTTAGTCAGATGACTTTTTCTTAATTCTGTTTTATTTTTTTCTAAGATTTTATTTATTTATTTGAGGGAGAGAGAGAGAGAGCATGAGCTGGTGGGGAGGGGCAGAGGTAGATGGAGAGGCAGACTCCGCGCTGAGCAGGGAGCCCAAGGAGGGGGGCGGGCTGGATCCCAGGACCCTGAGATCATGACCTGAGCCGAAAGCAGACGCTTAACGGACTGAACCACCCAGGCGCCCCTGTCCATCACCTTAGAAAAGATTTATTCAATTTGTTAATTTCTAGAGAATTGGCACACATCTAGCAACCTGGTTTTATAGGATGGCCTCTGTACATCTCCCTCCCATGAGGTATCCCCAAATTTCATGAACATATCCAGCAGTAGTAGATCACTCACTTGGAATAAACTGCCTACCCCCCCGGCCCCAACTTCCAAGCCCTATATAGAATCTAAAATAAAAATCTCCCCTTCTACTCAGCCTTTCTGTCTGGTCAAATCTGCGGCTTCTCCCAACCTTGTCCCATTTCCCCTGAGCTCTCAGGCCGAGGCGTCTGGGGAGGTGTCTCTGGACTGTACCAGGTCTGGCGGGGCTTGGCTTTCTGACAAGCATACCATTAAAGACCCCAGAGAGTGGGCCCAAGAATGTGCGCCTGTTCTATTCCTGTCCCCACTTCCTTTCCAGTAAAGGGCAGGCCGAGTTGTTACTGGCTGCTGAGGGCTACTAATAGACACACAGGCCTCGGGGAAACTGTGTGTCCCAGATGGGGATAAATCAGGATCAGCCTCTGCTGTACAAGAGTGGAGTGAGATTTAAGAGAAAAACAGTGTATTTTTTATGCTCTTGCAGCTATATCAGATGCGATATATATTCTATATTCTGGCTTTGGTATGTTCCCCTTCTCTCCCCACCAGCCAACATTCATTAAAATGTTCCATTGTCCTACATCACATAATTGAGCTCATGGATTAAAGCAAAGGTGATTACCCCCTCCCAGTCTGTGAGAGCTCAGGCCTCAGGCTTCATATACACACAGACTGGCCTCGGAGTTCTGCTAACCCAGGCCTGTCCCTGGGCAGTGGCTGGCAGGGCTGTGAATCCTAATTCACCAAGGCAATTTTAAGAGCACAGTGTAAAAAGGGAATCCTAGGGAAGCGAATAGTAGTGGCTGCATTTTGAATTTTACCCACCATGAGAGCAGCGCGGGAGCTCAAAGGAAAATCGTGAGATGCCACTTATAAACGGTCTATAAATACATATGTGCAGCATGCACTTCTTCGATGTACTAAGTAGGGTTCAGTTTTCTGGGCAGATGGACTTGAAAACAAATACCCTAGCTCCTGATTATAGCTTTGGGAAGTTTTTTTTCTAAACCTTTAAATAACTCTGAGCTATTTGCATTATGAGTTGTCCTGACAATGAGGTTTGAGGGGAGACACTGCAGGATTTCCTTCCCTGGAGCCTTCAGGAACAGGAATGAGGGTGTTCTGCCCTGCAGTGTTTGGGTGTGGTATTTCTTGGAGGGTGAAGGTAGACAGCCCCTCTGGTGAGGGGAGCAGAAGCCCAGTCTTGCGGCACCACACCCACAACACTCCGTAACCTTCTGTGTGCTATACTCTGGAAGGTTCTGGCTGTGTCCCCAAACCTCGGCACTATGGGTAAGCGTGCTAGATCCCTGCTTCTCTCCACAGTCCTTGAAGGAGCCCACCTGCACAGATCAGCAGAATCACCTTAGAACCCATTTTTATTTTCTTTTTTATACCACTTTTGTATGGATGATGCATTTCCTAAATTTGTCCCTTGCTGGGCAGCGTGACTGTAGTGTTTATTTCTCGACGCTCATCTTGTTGAAAGGACTCCTTTGTCCAAGCGTCTGGGGACTTGGTCATGCATTTGGATTTGCCTTATATATACTGGTTATGACATACAGCCTCCCAAGGTCCTTCTGTGTCTGACGTCCCTGGGCAGGAAAGACCCAGGGACTAAAGGACAAGACTGCTGAACCTCCACCACCCCTCTGGTAGGACCCCTAGTCACTGCTGCTGGAAACTCTGTGTTCTTTTTCCTTAGGACGGTTTTTATATAACACAAGGAAAAGCATAGAGCGTATAGATAAAGGGCTTATTGGAGCAACGAAAAATGATGGAGCCAAGTCACCAGCTATCATAAGAGTAGAAACCACAGCACTGATGGACACAGTGGTTCTTAAGCCCTTTTGAGGCTATATACATGCTTCTGAGGCTCAAAGTCACAAATACTCCTATTGGGAAAAAATGCACATTTAATCTGACAGAAAATTTCAGGGGGTCCAAGGAACCCACCCCACCCTAGTGTTCTATATTTTTCAAATACAGACATTCTCACATACATTTTATTTTTGACCCTTACACATGACCCTGCTGGGCTGATATTACTATTAGCCTCATTTTCAGAGGGTACTGAGGCTCAGAGCAGTGGATTGCCTAAGGTCACTTAGTAAGCAAATTGGGGAGGCTTTGCAAGGTTAAATCCACATTCTTTCCACTGTGCCCGATTGGTCTGTGTGATCTGAGTGGCCATCTCCACAGGGATTACAAAGACCAAGCAAGCCCAGTCTCTATTCCTGTGTTCAGACTTAGTGTGGTGTGTAATTTCTGAGTGCAGGTGGCCCGAGATTGAGCTCCTGGAGGCCACACCACACCTGAACGGAGGGTTGCCTTACCCAAGATGGATGGTCCGTATGTGTTTCTGGATCCCCGCCGCAGTGCTCAGCACCTTCCCGCAGTTCTTCCACAGGCATTTGAACATCACCTTCATAGAATTCTGTAAACAGGAGAAAGTTACATTAAAATGAAAACTAACCCACCCATATTTTCTGTCATCCCAACACATTTTCTCCACCTTCGTTAGAAAGGAACAACTTGGGGCGCCTGGGTGGCTCAGTTGGTTGGGCGACTGCCTTTGGCTCAGGTCATGATCCTGGAGTCCCAGGATCGAGTCCCGCGTCAGGCTCCCTGCTCGGCAGGGAGTCTGCTTCTCTCTCTGCCCCTCCCCCCTCTCATGTGCTCTCTCTCATTCTCTCTCTCAAATAAATAAATAAAATCTTTAAAAAAAAAAAAAAGAAAGGAACAACTTGGGCGCCTGGGAGGCTCAGTCGGTTAAGCGTCTGTCTTCGGCTCAGGTCATGATCCCAGGGTCCTCGGATCGAGTAGTGCATCAGGCTCCTTGCTCAGCGGGGAGCCTACTTTTCCCTCTCCCCCTCTTTTCCACTTGTGCTCTCTTTCTCTCAACTAACTAACTAAATCTTAAAAAAAGAAAAGTAACAATTTGGGGAGCCTGGATGACTCAGTCAGTTAAGCGTCTGACTTGATTTTGGCTCAGGTCATGATCTCATGGTCGTGGGATCGGGCCCTGCGTTGGACTGGGTGCTCAGCGGGGACTCTGCTTCAGATTCTCTTCCACTCCTTCTTCCTTTGCCCCTCTACCTTGCACTCTCTCTCTCTCTCTTCCTCCAAAATAAATAAATAAATATTTTTTTAAAAAAGGTAACAACTTCCCATCATCTTGACTATAACTCAGCATACCATTCTAGGGAGCACCCTCCTCCCTGCCAGCTGGTGAGGATCTTGGTGATCTCAGGCATTTTTCTGCATCCTTCATGGATACTAAGTTGCCCTGAATATTTAGTTCACTTTTATTAAGGTGGTCACAGTGTCATTTAGGCGTTAATGACGGTAACTAACATCAGTTGAGCACTTACCATATGCCAAGTGCTGTTACGAAAGTTTACCTCATTTAATTCTAAGAGATAGATACTATCATTGCCACCATTTTATTTTATTTTATTTTATTTTTATTATTTATTTTATTTATTTATTTGACAGAGAGATACACAGTGATAGAGGGAACACAAGCAGGGGGAGTGGGAGAGGGAGAAGCAGGCTTCCCGCAGAGCAGGGAGCCCGACACGGGGCTCGATCCCCAGGACCCTGAGATCATGACCTGAGCCGAAGGCAGACGCTTAACGACTGAGCCACCCAGGCACCCTGCCACCATTTTACAGATTCATAGAGGGTGTCAGTAAATTGTGCCCAGCTTCTAGCAAAGCTGGGAATGCAGGAAGTTGGGCACCAGGAACTGCCCTTTCCACCAGGATACAATGCCACCTTCTTTTCAAGGGTCTCAGTGTTTTCCCAAAATAGTCCAGCACAGTGATTGAAAGCACTGATTTTGGACTCACTTTCTCAAGTCCTTGGTTCCCTTACTTATTAAGTAGGAACAATAAGAGTACCTGTCCCAGAGGGTTATTATGGGATTAAATGAGTTCGTGAAAGTGAATCCTTTAGCACAACACCAACAGGAGTAATTATTCAACCAGTGGTAGTTGTTATGGTATTATTATGATTATACTTCCTGAAATGAATTTGACAGGAGATTCGTTTTTCTCCAGAGAGGGCCCTTGTCCTTGGGATGCCACTGCTTTGCTGATTATTCCCATAGGCCTGGTGACAGTCACTTCTGTGTGCTCACCGATCCCCGTTTCCTTTTCCTCCTGAGCACACGGCTACACCTCATTTCCCAGCCTCCCTTGCGGTCAGGTGGGGACGTGTGACTGACTTAGGACTAATGGAATGTGGGCAGAAGTGGTAGATATTCCTTCTAAGACTTGTCCCTAAACTACCGGGCAGTGCCATTCCAGCCCAGGCTGCTGACTGGACGCAGAGGATGCTCAAGGACTCAGGGGACCCACTTGATCAGGGCTTCTTAATCTTTTGTTTGCTATGCACCCTTTTGGCAGTTCCACATGAAACCTAGGCAGAGTAATATTTTTTAACATTTAAAATGAAACATATAGAAATACAAAGAAGAGCAAGTATACTGAAATACAGTTATCAAAATATTAAAAATATTTTGTGATATGGTTGGTACGGTATGTATTCTTTAATGAACATATTGAATAACAAGGTCTTCAAGTGAGTCTAATAACTACCATCATTTCAAAGTCGTGTTAAGCCTAAGTGAGATTTCATGATATCTGCTAAAATTATAACATGATATGAAACTATCTCTCCTTTCTATTGGTGGTAAAGTCACACAGGCGGCACTAATATTGTGGTTTGTTGCTGTCAATCATAACTGCAGGAGATGCTGAATTATAGTTAAGAGGTTAATGACAATGAAAATATACTTTTTTCCTACTCCAAGGTCACAGACCCTCTGAATTCTGTCCACCCTTCTGGGGACCTGTGGACTCCAGGTTAAGAATCCCCGTAATAGGTGGAAGGAGCCTGGGTCCCTGGAGGACTGTGTGGAGCGCAGGTACTCCCGTCACCACTCCCAGCTGACCTGAGTGGATTGTGACATACGAAATAAATAAACCTTTATGGTATTAAGGCACTGAGGTTTGGAAATAGGCTGTTCCAAAGGTAGGCCTACCCTTACCAATAAACACAGTGGCGGGAACACCTTCCCTGAACTGGTAGGATTGATGTAGCTTTGTTTCCAAGTCCAGTAGGATTTCTGCCATCCAGCCCTTGTGGGGCTGCCCGGGATATGCCCTGTGTTATGGGGCAATCATTTACACATTTAGAAGACGACGCCTTCAGGTATTCCTGATGGGATTAGTATCCTGATCCAGACAGCCACCCCCACCGAAGACTTTTTGTACATTTCTCAATTGAAAAGACACTTGGAACCTTCCAGAACGGAGGAGGAGCCTGTGTGTTGGGGAAGGGCCACTTCCAGCATGGCTAGTGGAGGGAAAATCACAGTAGCACACAGCGGCAGCCAGCTAGAGCGGACTAGCGACAGCCCCACCCTGCCTGGGGGCTCCGTGAGCCGGCAGCCCCGCAGCGTCGCCAAGGCTCTGCCTGGGTGGCTGGCATTGACAACACCGCAAGCCAGCCTTTCCTGCCTCAGCGCCGGGGCGTCACCGGCAGCTGGGGGATGCTCGCCCTGGCAGCGGGCTGCTCTGAGCTATCCAGGAGCTGCCGCTCCACGGAGCTGGGGCCGGAGCCCAAGAAGGGTGTGAAGGAAGCTGAGAAGCAAACACATACTTAGGAGACTTTAAAGTCCACAATCCTGATGAGTCTGTGTTTATTCTTTTTTTTTCTTTTTTTTAAAGATTTTGTTTATTTATTTGAGAGAGAGAATGAGATCGAGAGAGAGAGCATGAGAAGGGGGAGGGTCAGAGGGAGAAGCAGACTCCCCGCCGAGCAGGGAGCCCGATGCGGGACTCGATCCCGGGACTCCAGGATCATGACCTGAGCCGAAGGCAGTCGCTTAACCAACTGAGCCACCCAGGCGCCCAAGTCTGTGTTTATTCTAAGGAGACTGTTCACAAGTCTCAGGCTCTCTGATCTCCTGGGGCCACTGATCTAAACACACAGGCTGTAGGGTGGACAAAAGGGGGAGAATTTAGATCTTACCCCTCAGCCCCAAATATTCACAGGAAGGAGCTCTGCTTGGTATTTTGTATTCAAAGCATAGAATGACTTAACAATATTAATAAACAAACCCTCACACTAGGAGTGCTTTTTACCCATTTTTCAAACAATGAAGGTAAACTATTAAAAAATATCTTCCACTTAAGGGAATTAATGACTCAATCTGAAATTACATGTACCTCAGAGTCCAAATGGCTGTCTGGAAATAAAGTCATGATAGATGAAAACACTTCTTGATTTATTCCAAACCTTTTTGCTGATGGTATTCTTTGATTAATTAGACTAAACAGCTACTTAGCAAGGAATATTCCAGGTGCCAGAGAGAGAGAGAGAGAGAGAGAGAGAGAGAGAAGCTGCTCTCCAGGAACTTAAATGCTAGTGGGGGAGAGACAGAAATGCTAATAAATGGTGACTGCCTCAGCTATGGTAGATTTCTTGGAGAGGGATGTGGAGCGGCTGTAGGTCAGAGAAGACCTCTAGAAGCTGACTTTTGAGCCAGGACCCAAAGGTTGGAGCAGCAGGTAGCCATGCTAAGAGTTGGGAGTTTTCCAGGGGAGAGGGGAAGAAGAGCTTGGCAGATTGGAGGGCTAGAAAGAAGAGTGAGTTTAGAAGGCAATGAGAGAGAGAGAGAGAGAGAATGATCGGAGATAAGGCAGACAGGCAAGGAGGGCCAGATCCTCAGGGTCTTGTAGGTGAAAGTAAGGAATTTGGGCTTTATTCTAAAATAAAAGAGAAGCTACTGAAGGGGTTTAAGCAGGGGAGTGATATTATATGATTATATGATTTAGGTTTTAAAAAAACATCACTCCAGGGGCGCCTGGGTGGCTCAGTCGGTTAAACGGCTGCCTTCAGCTCAGGTCATGATCCCAGGGTCCTGG
Source organism: Mirounga angustirostris (assembly GCF_029215605.1). Lineage (NCBI taxonomy): Eukaryota > Metazoa > Chordata > Mammalia > Carnivora > Phocidae > Mirounga > Mirounga angustirostris. The sequence goes on along the minus strand of NW_026991712.1, from coordinate 52,927,327 downwards.
GATCGAGCCCGTATCAGGCTCCTTGCTCAGCAGGGAGTCTGCTTCTCCCTCGCCCTTGGCCAGTCTCCCCGACTTGTGCACTCTGTCTCTGAAATAAATAAAATCTTTTGAAAAAAATACCGCTCTGCTTTGGGGAGAGAGCAATAAGGTCGCCTGTGTCCTGCTACCGCAGGTCAGAGGAAACGGTGGATGGAGGAAGACTGGGCAGCGAGCCTGGAGAAAAGCAGACACATTCAAGATATATTTTGGAGGCAGATCCAACAGTACTTGCTTTGGGTTGAATATGAGGCCAGGCATATGATACTATTAAAGACAACTTGCATAGCTAGGCAAATCGTGGTTCTGTTTCGAATATGTTAATTTTGAGATACCTATTATAGATCAGGAAGAAGTGGCAAGTATGGCACTGGACATATGAGCCTGGAACTTAGGGGAAGTCAGGGCGAGAGAGAGAAGTTTGGAGTCAGGAGCTGAAGGACTACTTAAAACTTAGGTCTGGATGAGATCCTCTAGGGAAAAATGCAACTAGAGATGAGTAGAAGGCCCAGGACTCTGCAGCATCCAGTACTTCCTACTGGGGAGAGAGAGAGCAGGAGAAGAGATAGATGATAGATAGATAGATAGATAGATAGATAGATAGATAGATAGATAGATGATAGCAGGAGCAGTCTGAGAGAGAGAGAGAGGAAATCAAGACAGTGTAGTATTACGGCAGATATAGAAGAAAGTGTTCAAGAAGGAAGATGTGGCCAACGGCATTGAACGAGGACTGGGAAGAGTCCCATGGAGGCCATACATGGCCATACATGGCGGCTGTTGGTGGCCCAGACAAGAGCAGCTTTCACAGAGTAGTGGGGAAGGAAGTCAGACTGCCAGGGACTGGAGAGTAAGTGGGATTGAGAGAAGTGAGTTTTTTATGCTGATGGGAGCAGTTGCAAAGGAAGAATAGATGGACAGTGTAGTAGAGATTCGGGGGTGGGGGGGAGAACCACAGGGTGAAGCCCTGCAGAAGGAAGAGGATTCACCCCATCACCTCCAGTCTGGGTGGGAGGACTGCCCTGGATGGCAGTGGGGCAGTTCTCCCCTGGAAGAAAAGAAAACCAAGGGAGGGATGTAGATTCAGTTAGTTTGCCGATTTAAAAAAAAAGGCAGTCCTGTCTGAATGCTTCTAATTTTTCAGTGAGGTAGGAAGTGAGGTCAAAGCGAAGGGCAGAGTGGGGAGGCTGTGTGGGAGCACTGAGGGGAGCAGAGAAGGCTGAAGTTGTTGCTTTAGAGACTGGAAAAGGACCAGGCGAGGCATATGATACTATTTTCATATTCCTGGGTGGACACCAGAACCCAAAAAGTTAGGACACTTATCCGGTGTCACTGGATGGTTCCTACCCAATGAGTCAGTTAATAGCATAGTATTACACAACACAGAGCCAAATTCCTTCTACATCTTAGGAATTTTTTAAAGGTTCAAATTGCTGATTGTTTTAGGAAATGACTATCACACTGGTATTTTTGTGCCATTACAAGTATTATTTATAAGATTGCTGTTCCTAGTCCTTGCAGGAATATGTCAAACATTTGTTTTTTTAAGTTGATAAGCAGTAAAGCTCGGTACTGATTATAGAAAAACAAATATCATTGGTATATCTCCTTTCCTTAGTTAGGAGGAAATAGCTGATACAGGGCTATCAAATCCAATAGCTACAATGAAGCTGACCAATATCCTCTCTAAATCCCTTGGAATTAGGATAACTACCAATTGCAATTGTTTGAGTATCATCTCCTCAATCACACCCTCATTTTTTTTTTTTTTTTTTAGCCCCTGCTAAGGGCTCCACAGAAATCTGTTGCCCAAAGAAAAGTAGGTAATGGATATGAAAAGTGATCAACTTTGCTTCCTCCTTGTTCTTTTCTTTTGCTGGGTTTCCAAGAGACACGCTGGGGATGGACTAAATAGTTTTGATCATGGGAAGCTCTCTGAGAGTAGGAACCATGACTTCTTGCCCAACACTCTACTCCTGTGCCCAACATAACTTAGCAATTAGAATTGTTGTGTTGAATCTTGGGAAAGTTGGGTTTTGGGGCCCACAGCAATGAGCCATATTTGAGACATCTTAATTTACCTAAGCATTTTGGAATGTTCTTAGTAAACAATCGATGTTCAAAGAATGTTTGTCAAAAAGATTGCTGTTCTGTGGAATTCAGGAAGATTTCCTAGGATGATTACCACCTGATTATCTTACCTGGCTGCAAGTTCACTTCTCAGTGCAGGTCCATGGCAGGTGTGGTGAACACTGAATTACAGATGATTTTCTCTTCCCTCCATATAGTACTTTTTCCTTCCAGCCTTACCGACCCTGCACAGGTAGGTATTTGAGGAAGGTCTAAGTTCACCAGAAGAAAGTGGAAAACGTGCAGCAGGAAAAATGATTGTCTAGTTTATAATGACTCGGGTCATTAGCAAAAGCAATTGGAAGGCCTTTACGTAGTATTATACTCCAGACGTATAGAGAAAGTTCCTGCTGATTTGCACAGTGGTTGCAAATGCGGACTCAGAAACATAATTACATACGGTGGGGAGACCTTTAACTGTGTTTGGGGAAGGGGCACTCCCAAACCCCTTCAGAGAGGGAAAGCTCTGCTTTCTCTCCTCTACTTCTTCTTTTTGGCATTTCCTTTGAATAACGTCTTTCATTTATTATCCCATTTTTTTTTTAAAGATTTTATTAATTTATTTGAGAGAGAGAGAATGAGAGAGAGTACATGAGAGGGGGGAGGGTCAGAGGGAGAAGCAGGCTCCTCGCTGAGCAGGGAGCCCGATGCGGGACTCGATCCCGGGACTCCAGGATCATGACCTGAGCCGAAGGCAGTCGCTTACCCAACTGAGCCACCCAGGCGCCCTATTTATTATCCCATTTTATCCCAAACTGCCAGAGCTCTGCCCTTATAGTTTACCCACGCACAGATATTTGCTATCTCTAAATTTAAGAGCAATGCAGATTAAGCTTTGGAAAACGCTTATCATTTTGACCCAATTCAACTTTTAGGGATCTATCCTAAGAAAATCATTCGGCGGGCGCCTGGGTGGCTCAGTTGGTTGGGCGACTGCCTTCGGCTCAGGTCATGATCCTGGAGTCCCGGGATCGAGTCCTGCATCGGGCTCCCTGCTCGGCGGGGAGCCTGCTTCTCCCTCTGACCCTCCCCCCTCTCATGTGCTCTCTCTCTCTCTCATTCTCTCTGTCTCAAATAAATAAATAAAATCTTTAAAAAAAAAAAAAAAAAAAAAAAAAAAGAAAATCATTCGGCATGTCTGCCAAGACATGTGGATAAAGATGCTCATCGCAATGCTTTTTAGACTAGCAAGAAATCAGGAATCATCTCAAGGTTATTGAGGGAATTACGGGGAGATGGGTTAAATTAATTCCATATAACTGCATATTAAGGAATCTTAAAAATGAAGTTGTCAGAAAAGCTTCTTTGACGTGAGAAAACAAGTTCCCCGTGTGGAAGGGAATTGCTGATACTTGCTCTTTGTCTCTACGGGTCCCTGCCACTCCCTTCTCCGCCCAGCTCAGTGCCTGGAGGCTCACCTTTATGCATCAGTGGATGCCCTTGCCCCCTGGTTTCTGGTCGATTTGGCCAATGGGAGGCACTGACAGGAGGTGGGGAGGCAAGAGGAGAGACCAGAAGGCAAGAGGGTGTGGATTCCCTCAGCTTCCTGTCTGCCTGGCCACAGGTGGGCCGTGGCTACATTTCTCCTCCTAAAACTAACACTTCTGGTGGTATTTTCAGTTTTGATAACCCCATGGGTTCTGGAAACCCCTCTGTTTCTTTGCCTTTTCAGGCTTAGGGGTGGTAATGTTGTTAGCTGCCGGGGTACCTTCTTCTGATGTCCCCCAACCCTGTCTATACCTTTGTGAAGAGTTTCTTCATTATACTCTTCTCAATTACGCCACTGGAGTACAAGGCCCACTTCCTGCCCGAGCCTTGATTGATACAGGGGAAAGTAGGTTATAAGAAATATATGAACATTATCTCTTTGGAGGGGGAGGATATTTAATGCAAATAAACATGTATTATTGCAAGGTGGAAATATTGGGGAGGGGTACCTTCTTTTCACATTAATCTCCAAATGTAAAAATTATCCTATTTTTAATTTTAAAAAGTCATTTTTTAAAAAATGGAAGCCGCCCTGTAACACTTGCTTGAATAATTTGGGAGAATAAAAGGACACTGAAAAGATGATCTCATCTCGAATGGAGCCAAGTGGCTTCTCTCTACACAGGTGAAGGATGTCCTTATGTCAAACCATGAGGCCCCTTATGTGGTGATTAAGTACTCAGCAAAGTCCCCTAACGACATCCAATGGGAAGCAATCCTTTGTCTACAAACAGACTACTCGCGGTTACATTAAAAAAACAAAAACAAAAACAACCCAACAACAAGCCATGGGAGGAGGAGAACAGGAAAAAATAGCTAAATAAACATCGCCCGGGTTGCCACCTGGGTCCCGGCTCGCTCAAGGAAGCCAAAGCCAGCAAAGTTGCTGGTGGAGTCGCAGCGGCCAAGTCTGGACGTGCCCATCCGTGCTTGAGCCGGGGCTGCCCCTCGCAGCTCTCAGATACCAGCTCTCAGAAGTTCCCAAAGCTGGGATGTCCTTGGGGGCCGAGGCCCCTGTTGGCTGGGGAGCACGCTGTGCTGGGGTCTTCCATACGTTCGCTTCCTTGAACCCTGGCGCCAACCCCCAGCGGAGTGCAGCTCTGGGCAGTTAGAGCCAGAGCCCTGGGATCTCACACAGGCCCCTGCCCCCGGGGGCCGGGGGCGGGGGGAGCGTCTCAGCAGCTTCCAGGCAAGCTGTTCCGAGTCACCCGACTTGGGGGCAGTAGGCTACCCGGGCTGGAGACAGCTTCCTGGAGCTGCTTCCGCTTTGCAGGGGTTGTCACACCGACTCGGGCACCAGGCGCTTTGGAGCTGGAGGCTGAGAGCTTTGGCCAGCGCTTCCCTCATCTTTTCTCCGCTCGCCCTTCCCACGGCAAGGCTCAGCCCTGGTTTTGAGCCGTTTCATACCTGGAACGCATTGGGGTAGCTTCTATCTTCCTGAAAGAACTGAGACTGGTCCACAGGACCGACAAGAGGACGGCTGAAGGTCACCTTTGGTTCCAAGAGTGGAAACGTGGCTGAATTCGGAAGTATTCCATAACATGCCTAGGGATAAGTCCAACTAAAGCTATACTCCAGAAGGTACATGAAGATCACTTTACTGCCCCGTTGACCACACAGCAGCCTGGGGTTAATAATACCAAGTTGCTTTTTTGGAGGCAATTTTGAAGAACCTCACGTATGTCTTATATGGCAATTGAGGTGTGTGTGTATGTGTGCATGTGTGTATGTGTGTATGTGTGTGTATGTTCATACACCCAAGCGTCCCCAGAGAGGACCAGGGTCCTTGAGGGAAGGGAAGCGTCTACTTATTCTGCAGAGATGTGTTCGGCCTGCCTTGTACATGCTTCCTCAGTCTGCGGCCTGTGGCAGGAACCCACACTGCTTGGCAGAGGCTCCAATGGCTCTTTGAGGACCAAGAGGTCCCCTCAGACCCTCAGCACGTTCCAGAAGACTGAGAAGTGAACACATGTATTTAAAAATTCAGTAACTGCCTAGAAGCTGGTAGGGGTTCCAGTTCTTTCTTTTATTGGGAAAGCAGCCTTATACATGTCATCTCAACTTTGGGGCTTTATTTCCTTATTTGTAAGACGGGAGGACCGAACGAGTAATCTCGGAGGTGTGTGAGGTGAGTGCAAAGTAATGGGTGAATTCAAATGTATACCAAACATGGATTCAACAACTCCCATCTATATGCACTGCTTACAGATGCTGTGATGATATAAAAAAAGAAAAGAAAGAAAAGAAAATATATTTTCGTAGATGGAATAACACAAGACGTATTCTTTTGTGCTGGCTACTTTACCTCAGCATAATGTTTTTGATATTCACCCGCTGTTTCATGTGTGGGTAGTTTGATTCCTTTTATTGTGGTATAGTATTCTGTTGAGTGAATATGCCACAATTTTTTCTCCATCTACCTATTTAGGGACATTTGGGTTGTTTGCAGGTTGGAGTGACAATGAATAAAACTGCTCTGAACTGCAAGTCTACAAGTCTTTTTGTGGACATATGTTTTCTTATCTCTTAGGTAAATATCTAGAAGTGGAATTGCTGGGTCATATGGTAAGCACATATTTAACTTTATAAGAAACTGCCAAACTGTTTTACAAAGTGGCTGTACCATTTTATATTCCCACCAGCAATGAATGAGCATTCCGGTTGCCAACACGTGGGATTTTGTACACCAAATAGTACACACTGTATGATTCCACTTACTTGAAGTGCGGCAATATGCGAAATTGACCTACAGTGACACGAGTCAGAGAACTGGTTTTTGTGGGGGTTGTGGGGGGCATTTGATTGCAGAGGGGCATGAGGAGTGCTGACCTTGGTTGGAGCGGTGGTTCCTCAGGTGGAGAGATGGGTCAAAACCCCCTGAACTGTATTCTTAAAATGGGTTCATTTTCTTGTGTGTAAATTACCTAAATAAAGTTGATTTAAAATGATTTCTAGAACAACGACAAAAGCTTTCATGAATTCATAAAAATCCCTACTCATTATATATTTTCTCAACCAGTGGATTCTACAAGTGCCTCTCATCTTTGGGAGAATCTGGATATTTCTGGACATGATCAAGCGGTCCTGTAACTTGGAAAGGGTGGGCTAGGTGATTTCTGAAGTCCTTCGAGGTCCAAGGCTCCAGATCTCTATACTGCCTGGGAGATTATTCCGAGATCCTGTCACTAAAATACCTAGATCTCACTCTTCTGTGTCCCGATCCTCCCTGAAGCCAAGCCGCTCCCCCGATCTGGCTGGCAATGTTGTGTCATCACCATGAAATCCGCACAGTGTGACCCCGAGCTGCTTTTCTTAGCACCGCCCTCCCCGGCAGTTCTAACAGATGGGTCTATTTCTGGAGCGTCCGTTCTTGCAGAAGGCACTCTCTGCTCTGAATTAGTGGGTTAGGAATTAAGTCAGCGCGCAGAGACTAGCGACGGCTTATTGGTGAGGGATTTACGGGTTTGTTTCCTTTTCATTCACAATTTAAAGTGACTCATTGCTTTTTGGTTCTGAAAGACTGAAAATGCAGAGTGGAGCAAATGACGAATTCATTGTTTACTACTGCACAGTAATTACTGAAGCACCTTATGTTAACTCAGCACTTTTCTCCCTCTGACCTGAGATTCTCCCTAGTCCATGGGTAAAATGGTTCATGGTCGAGACACCTGTAAAAATAAATGAAAACGATGAAGGCCGGAATGTAGTGATTGTCTTTGAGTTGCTGCTGATGTTCTGAAAGGCAGAGTCCTGAGTCAGGTTTCCTTGTACGGCCCCTGATTTCTGCCCCTGTCACTGCTGCCCGCACCCCTCACCTGATCGTAGGCTGACCTCTCTCATTAACCCTAAAGAAGTCCAAGGTGGCTGAAGTTGCTGAGGGATGCGGTGTCTTGAGCTGCACCGACACTGATATAGTCAATGTGGGGACAGAATGGAGAATGGAGGTGAGCACCCCCTTCTCTCCACACCCACGCTTCTCAAACTGTCAAATGGGTAAAAAGGAAAGCAAAATATTAGCAGCCAACATGTACTGTTCATACCATCCTCAGAACAACCCCATCAGTGTGGTGCTATCATGATCCATATTTTACAGACAAGGAAACTGGGTCTTAGAGAAGTCAAGCGGCTTGCCTATGGTCACCCAAGTATCAGAGCTGGGGCACTAATTCCAGAGCCTGAACTGTTTTATCCTGTTCCCGAACGGACAAACTCAGCATCTGACAGAATTAGGAATTTGACATGGAAAAAAAGTATATATTAATAAGTAGTTATCAGCATTTCTTCATTTTCTAGAGGTCTTCTGGGATTGATGGTTAACTCTAGGTCTTCTGGTCTTCTACAGAATTTGTTTTCTCCCAAACTCCCAGAGCGGCTGTAGTTAGGATCACTGCGTCACCTGGTGGCCGTTAAGGGAACTGCACGTTCCCTATAGCTTGAGTCCCGGCTTTTCCCTGTGCACGGAAGTACTGTGTGTGGGTCTCAAATCCCAGAGGAAAAATTCTGCTAGCACTGGGCTTGACGCAGTTGACTGGCTGATCTCCAGGGCCAGGAGAAAGAAGCTTTTCATATCCCTTTCTTGCATTCCCACTACCTTGGCTGAAGATCCTCTTAAAAGAGGTGGGTACTTCCTTCAGGAGGTGGGCCCTGCAGCAGACAGCCTGGAGTTCCGTTCTCTGCCCTCGGCTTTCTTTCTGAACCCTCCGCACCCCAATCCCACCCTGCCACACGATGTTGGCTCTAGCTGCATCTGATTATTTTCTTTTCGTGTTATTCTCCTCTGTGGGCAGAGGGAAATGTGGATTCCTTGAATTAATTTGCTTCCAGAGTTTCATCTTTGCTATTTCAGCCAGCTGACCTTATCTCTGCCACATTATAAGCTACAGGACCTTGGGCAATTCACATAACCTTAATGAGCCTCTTCTGCAAAATGGGGGTAGGAATATGCCAAGGATTTTTGTGATGATTAAATGAAAGGCCGCATTTAAAAGCATGTTGTAAACTGTAACTAAATTTGCAGGTGTAGTTCTCAGCCGATATTTCTTCCTTCCTGCTGGTAGTAAGAGATAATGCCCCGGGGCCCTGGGTGGCTCAGTTGGTTAAGCCTCTGCCTTAGGCTCAGGCCATGATCCCAGGTCCTTGGGATCGAGCCCCACCAACGTTGGGCTCCCTGCTCAGCGGGGAGCCTGCTTCTCCCTCTCTACTCCTGCTCCCTGCTCATGCTCTGTCTCTCTCATGCTCTCTCTAAGAAATAAATAAAATCTTAAAAAAAAAAAAAAAGAGAGAGAGAGAGAGATAATGCCCGGTCTAGACAATACGTCGCATACTCTCTTCCTCTTCACATAAGAGGAACACGGATCACCATAAGAGGTGAGAGTGAGGTGGGGGAGGTGGGAGAAGAGATGAGAGAGCTTCCATAAGGAGGAGGGAGATCAGGATCGCTTCTTCATAATCCCATCTAGGGAATGCTGCTTCCCCGTTTGTTTAGGGGTCTAAAATGTCTGTTACCATGTTGCTACATTCTAGGACTTGGGGTTTTAGGGCTTGTACATCCTTTCTACTTATGGTCACATTTAATCTTCACCATTATCTGGAGAGAGGTTTGATAATACCCGTTGGCCTGGTTGACAGATGAAGAAGCTGATAATCGAAGAGGTGAGATGATTTTCTTCAGGTCTCAGGGTAGCAAAGTTGAGCTTAGAACGTGGGTCTTTTGATTTCTGTTAGGTGCTCCTTCAGTCACCACTTACCAGGTTCTCTCTTTATAACAGGGAACAGGGGCTTCCAAATTTTCTAAACCATGAGCCACAGTAAGAGATACATTTTGCACGTTACACATATAAGTGTATAATTGAAACAAAAGCATCAAGAAACAACACCTACCCTGCTTGAGTACAATGCATCCTATTCTGTCTTATTCATTAAAGAAGTGCTATTCACAGCTCATTAGATTGACTAAAAGCCCACTAGTGGATTGAGACCTGCAGTTTGGAAAATTCTGATCTAGAAGGTTCTCAAACAATTCCCACAGCACATGTGACGATCACAATTGCCCATGGTCTCAAATATATTAGGAATTTGAGGGGATGAAGAGAAAAATAAGATGAACTCAGAAAGTTTCACTGACTAGAACATATTGTCAAATGGATGGAGCAAATTAACTCTTAGAAATCTTTTGAAATATGCCTTTTAAAACTCTAAGATAACTGCGTCACAGTTACTGTGTTTCTGCCACATTGTGAGTGCAGCATTTATCACTCCACTCGTTACTGCCTCTTTCCACATCAGTGTCCACCCGCCCAATGTCCAACCTTAAAGGAAGCGGCTACACCTTCATCCCAGGACGTTGTGCATTTTGCCTGATGGGTGCTCAATAAATATTGGTTCACTTAATAAATAAAAAAATGAATAGCAACCATCCCACATTCTCATTACTCTCACTATTCAACGTAACTTTAAGTTAAAAAGGCAGTGACTTGGTCTATGTAAGATCCATGATTTAAAAATGAGTGACTATGAGCTTCAGTCAGCAGGAATATTACCCCGGGGAAACCCAGGGTCTGAGTAGAGGGAAAAATCATGAAGAAAGAAGGTTGAACGTGTTTCTTATTCGTGCATTTATTTCTACTGTCCAGCATCCTGCAGAGGGGGGTCTGTGCCCTTCAAATAAAGCCACTTTGTTTGTTTTTTAAAAAAGATTTTATTTATTTATTTGACAGAGACAGAGACAGCAAAAGCAGGAACACAAGCAGCGGGAGTGGGAGACGGAGAAGCAGGCTTCCCCCCCAAGGAGGGAGCCCGATGTGGGACTCGATCCCAGGACCCTGGGATCATGACCTGAGCCGAAGGCAGACGCTTAATGACTGAGCCACCCAGGCGCCCCAAATAAAGCCACTTCGTAATGAAGCTTTTTTTTTTTTTCCCTTTTCCTTTGGTGGCTGAAGCCTATAGAGTCTACAAGTCTGACCAGTGAGACTTCACTGTAATGCAAGAGTGTGAGTTTTGGCTCCTGGCTACGTTAGAAATGAAAGGCTGTGGCAGGCTTTCAGCAGGGCACCTTACAAGCTGGGGGTGCAGAAGGGGGTCCTGGGCCTGAGTCTTTGCCACAATGCCAGGACCTGCTGGATGAGAGCCAGCGCTACACACTCCGATGACCCCAGAGAGAAGGTCTGCGCCTGAAGCAAAAGGACAAGCCTTCAGGTCCACGTGGCTGTCTTGCCTGTAGGTTCCCAGCAACACAAGTGCCAACCCTCTCCCTGATGAGTCAAGCAAAGACTCAGAGTCCCCGAGTCCTCAGGGACCCACAGGAGGCTGGAGCAACCGCAGGCCCCCTGCCCCATGGAGGGGTGTGTAAAACAGCAAGCCTCATGCCACTGCCTCTGGGAAGGACAGGGGACTGCATGAATGCCCTGTTCCCTGAGTAGAGAGCGTGCCTATACAACCCCCACTGTTACACATGCGGAAGGATGCTAAGAAAGATGCAGGGAGGGATAGCTGGATCCATGCCATCTCTTTGTTTTGCTCTTTGAAATGAATTGGGCGGGGGGGGACGTTGCATTGCAGCCCTCAGGGTTTGGCTTTGGATTTTTGTTTGTGAATAGTCATGAATAATGAAGCTACCAATAACAAATTAAAAGACCAATATGTAAAATAGCAGTTTCATATTTATATGGTGATTTAAAAAATAATGTTAAAGTGTTTTCTAGATATAGTAGTATTGCTTTTTTCCAGGAAATAGAAATACTTTTGAAAAATGGAGAGTGAACATAATGATTTAAATGTATGTGAAGAAAATGAAAAATATGAATATGAGCTGGAGGTCCAGGCAGACCTGTGTTTGAATGACAGCTGTGGACCTTTCTAACCTGCGCGACAGGGGTGACTTGAATGCAAAATCTCTTGATTCTCAACCTCCTCGTATCAAAATGGGAAAATAATACTTACCATGCAGGACTGCTGTGAGGATTACATAAAACTATAATCAATTAATTTATTAAACCAATTAATTAGATCTCCTTTTTCACTTTTAATGTAGTAAATATGTAATTTTTAGTATGTAAGTACACACACGTTTATATGTCAGCTGGTACGTATGTTTCAACCGGTTTTATAAAAATTTTATAAAAATACGGCGCAAAATATTCTTCCCAAAACCCTTCCGGGCTTACTGAAGCAGAAAAGAGAAACATAAGAGTATTAACTTTATTTTACAGATGAAAAAATCAAGTCCCAACAAGAGAGTGAGTTAATTACCAAACCAAGCCTCAAGTACAATCTGCTAACTTCCAAGTGCTGGTTGGTCGCAGACTACCTGATGTTCATTCTTACACCAGCGCAGCGACTGACAAGCGGAGGATGGGGTCGGTGGGGGCGCGGGGCATGTGTACTTGGAAGAAACATTCTCAGTGACTCGGTCATTTTTGTTTTTAATCATGACCCTTCATTTATTTTGAGCCATCGGAGAACATCAGAGGGGGGCAGGGGCCGTTTCTGTCCGCCCCACGGGGCGTGGGATGGAGGAGTGCAGCATCCCCCCCAGCCCCCTCCCCCTCCCCTCCCCCCCGCCCCCGCCCCCGCCCCCGCCCCAGGCTCACACCGGCTCTTCCAAGGCGGACATTCCTGCAACCCAAACCCCAGCACGGCGCGGCCGACACACCAACCTTTCTTTTCCTGGGGATGGGCTCGTCGAAGAGCAGGTTGCTGGCCTCCGCCTCGTCGATGCCGTCGTCGGGCGGCGGCGGCGGCGGCGGCGGCGCGGGGCTGCGGAAGGGCTTGAAGCTGTCGGCGGGCAGCGGCGGCGACGGCGTGGACGGGTTGGACTGGTCGCTGGGGGCGCTCCAGCTCCAGTAGCCGCTGCTGCTGCTGCTGGAAGGCACGCCTCCTCCCTCCTTCCAGGATCCGCTGAGGCCCTCTGTGCGTGCACACAAACACAGCGTCAGGGCGAGCTCGGGCTGCACCCGGGGGTGGGGCGGGGGCCCCGGGGGCCACGGGGGCCCCGGGGGCCACGATGCTAGGCTCTTGCTTAGCATCTGCATCCATGCTGATGCATAGCAAAGTGCTTGCAGCCCACTCGACGGTTTGCAACGGCTGGGGATGTAAGATGTACTCTGAACCTCAAAAAAAAAAAAATCGTGTCGCTTTGTAGTTTATAAACATTTAGCTATTTTAATCACACAGCAGGCCTTTCTCAGGTTTCTGATGTGTGTTGTTTTCTCTCAGGATGACAGTGGAGATTATATGAAAATAAGAAAAAAGATGTTTTTGTTTACTAAGTTTGGGGAGCTCTTGCCTTTCTAAGAAAGAAATCATCGGCGGCAGTCTTCCCCCACTCCCCATCCCCTATTTTAACTTTTCAAAAGAAATTTCTCATAGTTCTGTGATCCTTGCATTCCGTTTATAGAAAAAGTTAGTCTAGGATTTAAGAATCGAAGAGAATGATTTCCAGATAGTTACCTACGGCCATCTACCTTATCATAACGGCTGCTTATTCTAACAAATAACAGGGCCTTACATTTGGTGTTTTACCTCTCATGGAGCGCCTTCACACAGTCTATCGCGCATTCTCACAACGTCTGTCTCTCAGAGTAAGGGCTGTCATGCCTATTTTACAGGCGGAGATCGTGAGGCACCTAGAAGTTAAGTGACTTGCGGCATGACTAGTATGTAACTCTGGTGGGTGCCAGACCCAAACCCTTGTCTACCCATTGGTCTTTTTCATGCATGTGGGTCCTGTGTTGTGAGCAGCCTCCTTTGTCTCCAGCAAAACTGAGATCAGAGGAGAATTTATTGGTAATAATTACTGCTAAGACTGGTGTTGAATTTTACCTTTCCACTTGTGGGGAAACATGAAATGTTTGCTAGTGTAGAGAGATCTTTGCCCAGTTAGAATGTCTTTGGGGGGAAGGGGGCTCTTTTAATCACTGAAGATTTGCTTTACCTTTCAAGCTGCCCAATCTTAATGAGCATTTGTATAAATTCTACTTTCTTTTTAAAGGATAATTTCCCCTACATATTTATGTACATTTTGAATATATTACAACTATATTCTAAGTACAATGGGGAAGAAGTCTCAAAATGCCTCATTAAAAAAGTGTTGCTCACATCTCTGTAATTACTAATGAGGGCAAATGGTAGAATAGCATTCAAGGAGAAATTTCTAAACTATCTTCACATAATTATGGATTGCTAGCATATTCCTCAACTATGTCATACGAAAAGTTCACTTAGTGGACTGAAGTTTGAGGTTGAAATAGCAGGAGTAAGTTACCCATCTCATTAAAGCAAGGCTCTAACAGAATCCAGTGGTCATTTATGCAGGCTCACACCTTGCCAGCCTCAGCAAAAACCAAATTAGCATCTCACCCCTGCAGTCTACGCAGCGACTGATGCACTGACCGGACCCGAGTCGCCTACTGTAAATAAGAAAGCTCCATTCAATACAACACGACCTCAAGAGGAGCCTATAAGACCTTAGGTAATATCACCTGGCGTGACAGACTCACTTGGCAGGCTTATGAGGCTTATAAATATATTGCAGCAAGCACTTGTAAAATAAAATAAGTTCATGGTGCTAGATGTGTCATCGGGCTAGGTATGAGGAATTGAATTTATTTTGAAAACCAACTATTATTACAGTGTGGTTACATTGCTTCATGTCAATGCCAAAAGTTAATTTGCTTACTTGTGAATGACCTTTCCTTTAGAAACACTATTTAAACAGAAGGACAATGTGATATAGAAAAAACTTTTCAGAAAAAAGTCAGAGTGTTTTTAGAGAACAGTATCTTCTTTTCTTAAAAAAATATTTGCCAAAATGTAGACACACACCGTTGGTCTCTTACTCTCTTTGCACATCCACATCCAGACAAAACGATCCTTTTCAGACACAGAAAAGGAACACAACAGTTTTCAAAAACTCACTGACATACAGTAATTCTGGATATAATCTTTATTTCTAAAAAAGTTATTAATTCCTTCATTTTCATAAACTGCTTTCCCTTTTTAAAAATTTGCTTCCTGTTGCAGACTAAATGAGAGATAATAGACCATTTGGGATTATTAGTTGGGTAGTTCTTTTTTAAATCGTAACAAACACTGAATTACTTTCTTTGTAACTATTCTAACAAAAGATTTCATCGAAGAAGCGAAAAGTTTATTTTGATTCTAACCTTTTAACATGAAGAACATTAAAGATGTTCTCAATTAAAAAAGAACACAATGGTAAAAATGATGATTACAGCAAAAAATACTTTCTCTCCTCTGCGATTCCTTTTTCCTATGATGGGCTTCGGGGATGCCTTCAGTTTTGTGTTTGCTGTAATAGTTCTTCAGCGGCATTGCCAAGCTGAGAAAGGTAAGTCAGGGTAACTGTTCGCCAAGAAGCCCAGAGAAGAAGGTCAGATCATTCAACAGGGGTGGTCAGGCTCATTTCAAGAGCACCTTATGCCCCAGTTGGATTGGAGTAAGTGCGGGTGAGGACTCACTGGATGTTCACCATATTTAATACCTCAGGCTGATAATCAAATGATGTGTGAACCATAGCTCAGGCCCATAATTGACTAGGCTGGCTTTGAAGAGAAGGTTTCATTCAGTGGTCTCAGTGTACTACATTTCAGTGACCAGGGGTGGTCCACTGGGAATGTTCTTGCCAAAACCACCAGTGACCTTGTACTTGATGCAGAATTCAATCTTTCGCATGATTGTCCTTCTGTAGCCTCAGAGGTTCTCCTTGAAACATGCTTTTCCCTTGGCTTGCATGAACCACACTCTCCTGGTTCTCCTCTACACCTCTGGTGACCTCCTCAGGTCTCCTCAGGCTTTTTTCCCTCTGCTGGTCCCTTAGAGGATGACAGGCCTTACCATCCCCCTTAGCTACCTTCTCGTCATACTCTACCTCTACACAGTCCCCTCAAAGTGATCTCATCTCTTCACCTGGCTTTGCAATGATGCCTTCCAGTCCCGCATCACCAGCCCAGGTCTCTCTCCTGGCTTGTACCCAAATCTCTACCAGACAGAGACCCTTTGAAAAGTTCTGCCCACTAAACATGTCCCAAATTGGACCCTCATCTTTTTCAGCAACCCTACCTCTTGCCCTAACAGTCACCCAAAGATCTATGTCCCTGCTCTGCTCCCCATCTTGGGGAGGGGCCTCCTTCTGAAGCACACGGACGGCCTGGAAGTTACCCTTGTCACTCCCTCTCCTTCATCTCCTCTGTTCATCACCATGTCCTGTCGATTCTGCCTTTTCCACGTTTCTCAGTTATGTCCTCCTCATCCCCACTGTGACCACCAAGGTCCAGAACACCCATATGGTTGTGTTTTTTTGTATTTGCCTGTAATCCTGAAAATAATGTTCCAGCCTATCACTTAATAGCTGTCCTATAGCCTCAGATTAATGTCCAAACTCCTAGCCAGGAATACACGGCTTCCGTTGATCACTACTGGGTCAAGCTCTCTATCTTCATCTCTGCTGCCCTCTTGATTTATCCTATTGAATTATATGCGCCAATATTATATCATGACTAAGATAGCAGATTTGGAATCAGAAAGATATGGAATGGAATTTCAGCTCTGCTATTTACAAATCAGTTAATCCTCATGTGCCTCGGTTTACTCATCTGTAAAACAGTGATAATAACATAGAGTTGTTGTGAGAATTATATGAGATGAAGCAAGCTTAGTACTCAGCATATAATAAGTGCTGAATAAATGCTAGCCATTAATATGATTGATAGTTTTTTTCCCCTCATAGGAATTGTATAATATGAATGATTGAGTATGCATTGTTTTCAAACCATCTAGTATGGTATCTAATAAATATATATCGAATGAATGAATGGACTGCATACTTCTATTTGATTAATATTATTATTCTATTAGGATCATACTTTTTCAAAATATTTAATATTCAGAGTCCTTTGATCCAACTACCTGTCCAATTGAACAGAAATAATGCTGGTGAAAATAACTTCATTGGACCAACCTCCATTTACCTGGGAAAAAAGAAGCACAAGCACTTTACGATGTGTTCTGGAAAGGTGCTGGAGCTCAGTAAACGTGAGCTGAATGGATGGATGTATGAATGAGATGCTGGGAGGTCTCTGGGAAGATGAGGAGGAAGATGATAGCTGTGAGGTCTCCATTTCTTCCACAGTTCTCCTTGCTTTCTGCTAATGGGTGGCGGTTAAACTCTTCACTGTGTGTGTAATAGAAATGAGATCCCTCAAAGAAAGGCTCTGCTCTTGGTGTCAGGGGGCCCTCCCCTAGGCCCCATGGCCCAGGCTTACCATTCGGCCGCACGGGTGGGCTTCGAACCAAAGGGCTGGTGGACAAGCTGGTTAGTACCATTGCCGCTGTTACCTTGTCCATGTCCAGTTCCTCTGAAGATTTCCTGTAAAACAAGGAGGGGACATTGTTACCTGTGCTCACTCCATGTCTCTTGTGGTCTATTATGGGCCCTGCGGCCCACACGTACCATGTACCACACGCTACTGTATATACTGACTCTTTAACTTCGTCCCATAAAATCCAAACTTTTGTCGGCTTTATTGTATAGATCAGGAATTCTGCGGAGGTCCAGAGGGTAAGTGATCCAGTCGCAGTCCCATAGTAGGAGGAAGGGAAGGATTCATTCACTGGGTAGTCACCTAACAAGTGTTTATTGAGAGTGTACTCTAGGTTAGACCTTGTTCTAGGCACAGGCGACGCCTGGTGACCAACAGACAAGGCCGGTCGGGAGAAACACAGTTATCAGGAAACAAACAAAAAGGAACAGACTGATTTCTGATGGTGACAAGTGCTGTGGAGTGTCTAAACAGGTTGGCATGACAGTGATTGAGGGTGGTTGCATGTAAGGTGGTCAGGGAAGGTTTCTCTAGGAGGTGACATCTGAGGTGAAGTGTGAAGGGGGGACAATCAGTTCTTTTTCTTTTTTTTTTTTTAAAGATTTTATTTATTTATTTGACAGAGAGAGACACAGCGAGAGGGGGAACACAAGCAGGGGGAGTGGGAGAGGGAGAAGCAGGCTTCCCGCTGAGCAGGGAGCCCGATGCGGGGCTCGATCCCAGGACCCTGGGATCATGACCTGAGCCGAAGGCAGATGCTTAATGACTGAGCCACCCAGGCGGTTTTTTTTTTTTTAATTTATTTTTATTTTTATTTTTATTTTTTCAGGGACAATCAGTTCTAAGCAGGTAGGGAAATGCCCTCCAAGCAGAAGGGACAGCTGTGAATGGGCTAGATGGTGGGAATGAGTACTGGGTATTTGAAGAATGACCCACTTTGGGTGAGAAGGGGAGAAGGGTGCAGAGCTGGTCATGTGGGGTCCTTTGGCCACGGGAGCTGTTTCAATGTTATTCTAAGTGGAATGGGAACTCACTGGAAAGCTTTAAGCAGGCCTAGTGACATAATAGGATTAAAAATAATGATCTGGGCTGTATATGGAGAACGGGCTTTAGGGAAGGCAGGCTAGAGGCAGGGAGGCCAGTTAGGAGATACCTGCTAGGAGTTGAGACAAGAGAAAATAGTGGCTTGAGCTCGTTGGCGGCCAATGGCATCTGCTCTGGCAGGACTGGCTGGTGCCTTGAGTGTGGGACATGAGCAAAAGGGGGCAATCCAGGCTGGCTGTCAGGCATTTTGGCCCAAGCACTGACTAGAGCCATTTACTGAAATGGGAGACGGTGGAGGAGAAATGCGATGAGAGGTATTTAAACTCCAGCGCCCTGCTTTCCTACACTCTCCTTCAGGAAGGATAGCTGGGACAGGAGTGGTTACCATGTTGTTAAAGTGAAGAGCCGTTGGTAATCATTCATTGAGATGAAGAGGTTACTCTGGTTCATTAATTTCTGGTCAGTTAACCCCGAGTGAGGGTTCATAAGATAATGATCATTGTGAACTGGAATCAGCTTGTGGAAGCTTATTTCAATAAAGAAGTTAATATCAAGAGGAAAAAATTTATGTGGTACATTGGAATCAGATAAATTGTACCACCTCCTGAGAGATGAACATTTTCAAATTAGAGAACAGTTGAAGAAGTACAACAGAGGATTAATAAACCATATTGACAAATGAATGTCACGTTGACAAATGTGGCTTTCATTCAGGGTGTGTTTTAAAATTTTTAAAGCAGTGAACTCAGAGATAGAAACTTTATAGCATCACTTCCCAATACACTGGGAAAAGAGATTCTTAAATTGGAGAAAAAATCTAATTGTTCCCAAATTTGGGGGTGCTGCTCAATTAATTTCATCATGAAGTTGTAAAAATTATCACAACTTGGCTCTCCAATGTCCACGGCGACGCTAAATTACTAAACAAAGCTTACTCTTTCTTCTTTTTTTTTCAAGAGAATATTCATCGGTAAAGTCTCCCCTCCCACCGCCGTCATGTCTAAGTCAGAGTCTCCCAAAGAGCCTGAAAAGCTGCAGAAGCTCTTCATCAGTGGTTTGAGCTTTGAAACAACCGAGGAGAGTCTGAGGAGCCATTTCGACCAAGAGATGAGAATCTTTCAAATTTTCTTCTATAGTTCTTCTCAGAGCACCTTACCCTCTTTCTTGGCAAATTGTTCTATCAAAAGACAAATTACTTTTTTCAGAGAATGGCAATTAAATGCTTCTAGAAAGCAAGCTTGAGAGTACACAGTGAAATTCATTTTGTAAGAGTTTTCAAGACAATCTCATACACTGAGGGAAAAACCTGCTCATTCATTTGGCACACAATGAAAAGATTTCACAATATCCATAATTTACATGATCCTCATACTTGGGAGTAAAGGTGATGCCAGGTTCTTACCGACACAAAGCCTCCTGAAACAGCACCAGGGAAAGAACTTAAAGTGCCTTAAGGTAATTTTGAGTATTTTGTTGGTTCAATCTCCCTATGTAGTCACAGTCACAGGGGGAAGGAGTAATCAGAAGCTTTGAAGGAGAAAGGTTTGCCCTCTAACCAGCCTATAACCTATAACCCTGGGGCTCCTCTGCCCGGCTGCCCTCCCTAGAGCCCAGCTGTCGGGATCACTCCATGCTAGTGGGGGACCCACACGAGCAGGCTGCTTTGTCATCTCTTTCAAGACTGAATTAAAAATAGAGCTACCCTATGACCCAGCAATTGCACTACTGGGTATTTACCCCAAAGACACAGATGTAGTGAAAAGAAGGGCCATATACACCCCAATGTTCATAGCAGCAATGTCCGCAATAGCCAAACTGTGGAAAGAGCCGAGATGTCCTTCAACAGATGAATGGATAAAGAAGATGTGGTCCATATATACAATGGAAGATTACTCGGCCATCAGAAAGGATGAATACCCAACTTTTACATCAACATGGATGGGACTAGAGGAGATTATGCTAAGTGAAATAAGTCAAGCAGAGAAAGTCAATTATCATATGGTTTCACTTATTTGTGGAACATAAGGAATAGCATGGAGGACATTAGGAGAAGAAAGGGAAAAATGAAGGGGGGTGGAATCGGAGGGAGAGATGAACTGTGAGAGACTATGGACTCTGAGAAACAAACAGGGTTCTAGAGGGGAGGGGGGTGGGGGGATTGGTTAGCCTGGTGATGGGTATTAAAGAGGGCACGTTCTGCATGGAGCACTGGGTGTTATACGCAAACAATGAATCATGGAACACTACATCAAAAACTAATGATATATTGTATGGTGACTAACATAAAATTAAGTTAAATTAAAAAAAAAAGACTGAATTATGGGAGAGGCTGCTTTCTCTTTCTAACTTTCACTCTTCTCTTTCTCTTATTAACAAAAGGCTTGAGAACCAGGAGAAGTCACCATAAGCTTGGCACAGGGAAATGGCCTGACTGTAGGGAGAAGGTCCCCTTGTCCTCTGCCCTGATTCTAAAGGGATTTGCTGCACAGACACGCCTTTTTCCTCTCTTACATCTTGGTTTCAGGAACCTTTACTTTTCCTTCCTCAATCTGCTTTGTATCTTTTTGGATTTTTTTTTCACATCGAAGGTGAACATTTTGTTTTAGAGGTCTAAATGATAATTAACTCAAAAGCTGATTTTTGTGTTTTTTAAACATGAAGATCAACAGAGAATGTATCATTAAAAAATAACCAAGACTCTTAACTATAGGAAACAAGCTGAGGGTTGCTGGAGTGGGGATTGGGGCGGTGACAGGCGTTAAGGAGGGCACGTGATGTGATGAGCACTGGGTGTTATATGCAACTGATGAATTACTGAACTCTACATCTGAAACTAATGATATACTATATGTTGGCTAATTGAATTTAAATTAAAAAAAAATAAACATTTTTTTTGCATTGCCAAAGTTTACCACTACATTTCAGAACAATTATTGAGTGTCATAAACTGGATTTCTGATGAAGAATGAAAAGAGGAATAAACATTAGTATAATCAGAGCGTTTTTGTATTTGGATTACTTTTGATTTTCCCACTGGTTTTGGAGATCACTGACAACAATAGTAACCAAAAATCAAAAGAATACATTGTTCCTAATTCAATTAACCTGTATCTCTCCAGGAGTATTTTTATCTTGCTACATGAAATGTTACTAGATGATATGGTCTTGTGCGGAGTTGTGTTTTTGTTTTTATCTTTGTTTAATTTCTTTTGGTACAGTACTATCTAATTACTGATTAATTGGTGCTGCAAATTCAAATCCTTATAATTAAACATGAAGAGATGATTCACAAAGTAGAATTTGTTACACTTTGAGAAAACTGCTGCAAAGGCCTTCTGGTAGATTTAGAGTTGCTGAGGGGAAAAAAAAACCCTCTAGAGGTGATGTTAAATATTCTTCCCTAATTTGAAATTGAATTTGAATCTACTGTTGAATACCCTATCAATCACATGTTTGGAAAAGGCCGAGACCTTTCTCAATCTTTTTTTTCTTTTTTTCAATTAATCTTTCCTCCCAGACTTAGTTGAGTATTATGGAACTTAATAATATTTAGAACTATTTTAAAATAATAGTACTATTTGTTGCCATTCTATACATGATTTGTCCCTGGCTTGGATGGATGAATAGGATTTCAAGATGAGAGATTCACATTTCAGGCAAGAAAGCAGCAAGTCTTTGTTTTGCAATATGCTTGGGTGTCCTATTTGAAGGATGTAGTGGGTGATGAGAGAGGACAGAGCTTGGGCCAGTTCCTGTGGCCTCATGTGCCAGGCTAAGTGGTTTGTCGTAGACTTCTAAGCAGAGAGAAGCCATTGAACATTCATGAACCTGGGAGAGGAATAGATAATCAATCTATCTCTATTTTAGAAATGGATCAAAATTGAAAATGTATGGAAGGGGAACAAAGTGAAGGTAGGCTATTTAGCTATTTTTTAGTTCGGTCTTAACTCAAACCCAAAGTATCAGACGAAGCAACAACTTCCTCTATGAAAAGAATCTTTAGTCAGTGAGGACAGAACCCCCTTGATATCTGCGCTAAGGATGTGTCCTGGACCTCCCTGGGAGAGGTGATAAAGGTAATGGGTAAGAGTGCAGGCTCTGGAATCAGATCATGTGGCTTCATGTCTACTCTCTGCCAGTACTAGCTTCACCTTGGGTGAATCACTTGACATCTCTGATTCTCCATTTCTTTATCTGTCAAAGGAGGAAGAAAATAGATCTGTTGGGAAGATTACGTGAGCAAACCTACCGGCGCGCACCAGCATACAGCCTCACCCATTGTCAGAGTTCCACAGCTGTTAGCTATTATTAACCTTGACATTCACGAATACGCCCCTAGCATATATACCCCGTGAAAGAGGACAGCCTTAGATTGCCTCACTTCTCTTCTTAATAGGCACCAGCACTAGCAGTTGTTGCTTTCTGGGGGTGGTGGTGGTGGTGTTATTTTTCATACAGAACAAAACTGTTTGAGGGTCCCTCGTGAGAGCTTCACGTTGATGCCTTGGCAACACTACAGCTCGGGACGTCATGGCCCTCGAGGCCGGTTCACAAGTAGCTAAAGCCTGGAAGGCGGTTTGGAGTTTAAGAGTTTCTGCTTTCCTTGCTCACTCTGGGAGTGCTAGCTATGCACTAGGGGCTCTTCTAGAAACTGGGAATACAGTCTGAAGGAGAATCAGGCAGAGCCTTGGCCTTCCTGAGCGCTAGTCCATTAAAAGCCAGTTCTTAATCAAACAGACAACAAATAAACAGGAACCAACAGACGTGACAAATGCCAGGAAGAGCAGTGTGGATTGATGAGGACCTACCGAAGCCCTGCCGGCTCAGGGGAGGCCTTCCTTCTGGCCATGGGGCACTGGCAGCGAGCTCTGCTAAGTGAGCCTTGGGCTGCGCAGTGTACAGCATGGGCAGGGCTGCTTCCCAAGGGATGGAGAAGCTGAGCACAGCGTGTCGTGCACCTGGAGAGGGGACAGCCCGGGGAGGGTCTTCGAAGTCCTGTACGGGTTTTAATCCTTACCTAAAGGCCCCGGGAATCACTGGAGTGTTTCCGGCAGAGTGCGGTGGGAGAGGTCATGGAGCTTGGGGTGATGCTATCAGATTTGTTTTCCCAAATGCTCACTCTGGCTGCCGTGTGGAAAATGAGTTTCTTAGTTTGACAACCAATCTTTTATCCGAGGAGCTGATTGCCTGGTGACTGTGGCAGCAGGTTGCCGAATGACGTCATCTGCGACATGAGGGGGCAATCAGGACTGTGTGAGGCATCGGCGGCCCCAGCCCCCGGCCGTGGGTCTTACGCTGGTCTGGCCCTGGGCACTCGGCTGTGGCCCTGCTTACAAGGCCAGCTACTGTTTATGTCGCAAGAAGCCTTTTTTCTTCTTTTGAGCTACTGCATGCCTGAACGCCATCTGTTTGGGGGGTGCATGCAAACCCAATCTCCCCTGGCTAACCCACCAGCTAACAGAGAAATGTTTTACACCCTGGAGAGCCATAAAAGACATTTATCTGCAATTAAAGTACTGTAGTAACAAACGGAAATAAAAATGAATAATACATTTTTTAGATTAGCACTAATCTAGTTCCTTAGCAACTACCGAAATCTGCTGTCTAGACCACGTTCAATTACTTCTAAAACTTGTGGTAATCCTAACACGAGGAATAAAGGCTGAAAACAAAATCTCTTCTACGGGAAGGGCACAGTAACCATCCTCAATCTTGGAATTCTCGGAAAGCTTTTACTGAAAGTTTGGAAAATTGGATTCAGGCAACTTTTTAAATTTTTTTTTAAAGATTTTATTTATTTATTTGACACAGAGAGAGATAGCGAGAGGGGGAACACAAGCAGCGGGAGTGGGAGAGGGAGAAGCAGGCCTCCCACAGAGCAGGGAGCCCGATGCGGGGCTCGATCCCAGGACCCTGGGATCATGACCTGAGCCGAAGGCAGATGCTTAACAACTGAGCCACCCAGGCACCCCAAGATTCAGGCAACTTTTAAATGTGATTACACATGAAGCTTTGTTTCCTCTCTAAAGGTATCCTGGAGCAAAAGTGGTCAATGTGAAGTCCAATTTTATCTTAGCTGTTGTTTCTTTTAAGACTATAGGGAAGGTTGAGGAAGCTGCCTGTTGCAATGAAGTGTCTGGTGGCCTTGATCAACAAGAAGGGAAAATTAGAGCAAACCCATCCTAATACATAGGCCATATAGACCAGTACTTCTGAAGCTGCCTGTGCTGAAGGATCATTTGAAAGAAATCTCTAATCCGTCTTCTGTAAAATACAAGGCAACCTGGCCCATGGCGATTGGGGCTCTGTCATACCGCTGTACAAACCTGTAAACTATTGCTTCTCCTCCATTTCTGCACCTAGCTCATGGTGGACTGGTCACAGAGTTTGCAGACTGTCACTGGCCCATGTTGAGGAGCATGGAACCAGGCAGTTCCTTTGATGTCCAATTCATTTTTCCCGAAAAGATGATATTCAGTCCTGTTTCTCTCTTTCTCCCACCTGCCGCTCCCTCTCCTTGGATCCTCCCACCGTGACTTTGCTCCTGGCCCTTGTCACTCTGCCCACTGGACTCCATATTCTATTATGAATAGCCACTCACATACCCTCTCCCCTGTTACTGTACCTGGGCTCCATTAGCGTCACTCTTCCTTTCCATTGGAGTTACTCACCCTGTCACGCCCACTGTTGGCCTTTGACCTGCCTCCCAAACCATTCCTCCACTTGCATGCAGAAACCTGGGTCCCTGGTGACTCAGCTGCTCTCTCCCTCTTCCTGTTTGAGTATCAACCAGACCTTCTATCAGCACCTCTCTCCCCTAAAAGTCACCAAATATTTTGGCACAGAAACTATAGCCGTTATTGGGGCGCAGTTGGTTAAGCATCTGACTCTTGATCTCAGCTCAGGTCTTGATCTCAGGGTCGTAAGTTCAAGCCCCAAGTTGAGCTCCATGCTGGGTGTGGAGCCTACTTAACAGAAAAAAAAATTGATAGCCATTATGTTTATCTCACCTGGAATTATGGGCCTAGGGGTTGTAGTGAAAGCATCTCATATCCTAACTTTGTAGTTTCTATTCCCTTTGTCCCAACAACATTCAGCAGAGTCCTGACCTTGATGGGAAGGATGCCACAGTCAGATGGACTGGGGTTTAAACCCAGCAATTACATTGACCAGAGGAGTGATTTTAGGCACATCACGTAGCTTTGTATAGCTTTCTAGTCTTCGTTTATAAAACGGGAATGATAATAACACCAACCTCACTGGGTTTTGGAAGAATTAAATAGTATATGTAAAATATCTGGCATAGGCTGAACACTCAATAGTAATTGTTTTCATTATCCCTTACCCAAACTCTCATTTCAGTGAACTGTTCTCCAATTAAAAACCCAAATTTGAGGGTGCCTGGGCAGCTCAGTCGGTGAAGCATCTGCCTTCGGCTCAGGTCATAGTCACAGGGTCCTGGGATTGAGCCCCGTATCGGGCTCACTGCTTAGCAGGAAGCCTGCTTCTCCCTCTGCCTCTGCCTGCTTCTCCCCCTGCTTGTGCTCACTCTCCTTTGCTCTCTCTGTGTCAAATAAATAAATAACATCTTAAAAAAAAACCCCAAATCTGATCTACTGAAGTATTTATAGGTGAAATAACATGAAAACGTGGATTTGCTTTAATATCCTATAGCCTCCCACTGCCCCTCTCCCAAAAATGTGAGTTGGAGGATGAGCAGATGAAATCAAATGGGTAAAATGCTGACAACTGTAGAAGCAAGGGGATGGGCCCTGAGGGCTTCATTAGACAATTCTCATACTTCTGTGCTTATTTGAAACTTCCATAATCCAAATAAAAACAAAAACACAAATCTGATTTTGGCCCTAACCTGTTACTGCTCTACCCCAACCTCACGCTCCTCCTTTCCTTCTAGCTCACACCGCCTCACACGTCTGCCTTCCATTCCCCCAGGAACAGCCAGTCTTTGGCTTCCTCCATTTCCTCCCAGGTCCCCAGCTCACCGCTGCCTCCTTCTTCCCTACAGTATGGGTTCCCCGGTTGACCACCTGGCCACATCTCTCCCCAGCAACCTTGAATCCCTGGCTTTTCCAGCCTTTTGCTCCACTGGCCCAGAACCACCAAACCCTGGCTGAATTCTCCCTGGCTGTTCTTTCCTCTTCTGCCCTGGGGCAGCCAAGTGTGGATGGAGAACACCAGACTCTGCTGAATGGAGCCGTCCTCTGCCCAGACTCTCCCCGTGCTCCCCTCCATCAGATCCTTCTCCTGTCTTTAGTCAGCACATACTCCCATTCACACTTGCCGTTATTCTGTGTCTTCACCTCTCTCTCTCCAAGCTTCAACTCCTACACACCCAAACAGCTGATACTCGTAGTCTCCTACATTGTAGAGAACATTCAGGCCACTGGGCATGACCTTTTTACCTCCTCTCTTCAGTATCACAGGTAGATGGAAGTGTTGCTTGTCCTGTTTGAAGCTACGCCTCCACCTGTGTTTTCTGCACCTGCCTTCGAGAACTTCTCCTCCCTCTTGTTTGCCCTGGCTTTTTTCTGGGTCTACTTATATGCCCAGGTGTTTCCCCACCTGCACGCAGGGACAGGAGCAGGGATGCACAGAGTGGTAGCATGGTTAGAGGACATTAAAGAGGAGAGAACCTCAAGGAGGGACAGGTTAACAGCATCAGAGGTGGGAGACGGACCAACCCAGACCAGGACCCTTAGGGTCCCCCGGAACTGGCAGCCCAGAAGTAGGCAGAAACTTGAGCAGGATGGCTCTGGCTTAAGGAGTGAATGGGTACCAGGAGGGGAGAAAGTGTGACTGTAAGGGACTCTTTAAAGAAGCTTGACCATGAAGGGAAGAGAGTGTGGTTCTTTGAGGGAGTTAAGAGAGTTCGGGTTTGTCTGTTTCTGCTTCAGAAGAATGGAGCTCTAGCACATCTCCGTGCTGACAGGAAAGAGCCAGTAGCATTGGAAAGTTGTAGATACAGGAGAGAAGGGATTATGAATGGACAAGGCTGCCATAGAGTGGGGTCCTGGGCTCGGGTGGAAGTAGCTTTAGATAAAAGGAGGAGCCACTGTCCTTTAGAACTGGAGTGCGGAGAACAAACATGGCGTGGGTGCAGGCACACTGGTAGGTGTGGGGCTCGGGAAGTTGATGATGTTTCTTTTTGGAGGTCTCTGCTCTAATTCCTTCCTCAGAAGCAAACACGTTTCCCTTTGAGGAGTGGGAGAGGAGGCTCCAGCATGTTCCTGGCACACAGGAAGTCTGTCAGGCAGTAAAGCCCCTCTGCTGAGGTTGGAGACTTTGGTTCTGTCATGGTGACCCGACGGGGTTCTAATGGCTGTGCCCTGAGCCTGGAACAGGAGTGTGAGGGCAGGCTGCTGGACGGATACCTCGCTGGGTTTTTCGGGGAGGCGGGTGTTTCAATGAACAAGAGCACAGGAAAGTGGAAGGCTGTGATAAAACTGTGTTTGAGGAGATAGCCTGGGATCGTGGCTAGATGAAGAAGTGAGTGGAGGCTGGAGGGGACTGAAATATAGCGGAGTAAATGGAGAGAAACCAGAGATCCTACTGAGCTAAAAAAAGAGGTGTAGTGGAAGCAAAAGAGAGAAAGAGTTGGAAGAACAGGAGGTGATGAGTAGGAGAGGGGTGCTGGAGATGGAGGGTCCTACAGAGAGGAATTCTGGGAGATGGCAGGGCCCAGGGTGTGGCTGTAGGAGTAGGGGTGGAGGGGGAGTAGAGGGAAAGGTCACTGGATCACGAATGGTGAGATGGGTGCCAATGTCAAAGGATGACAGCAGGACTGAGGAGGAGAGGAAAGCCATGACCAGGTAGCTCGAGCCTTCAGTAAACAGTGAATGGCCAAGATGGCAGGAGAGTCTAGCAGGGATGGAGGTGGAAGGTGCCTCAAAGCAGCAGGAGGTTTACACAGGAGTGGAGGGGCAATGGCTTGTTGACAGTCATGGGGCCATGGAGAAATACATTCTTGGGAGGTTCCCCACGGCCTTCAGGAGGAGATTCAATGCTGGTGCAGGAAGCACCTGGTTCTCTCTA
Organism: Mirounga angustirostris; assembly: GCF_029215605.1. Lineage (NCBI taxonomy): Eukaryota > Metazoa > Chordata > Mammalia > Carnivora > Phocidae > Mirounga > Mirounga angustirostris. The sequence continues at coordinate 52,899,236 of NW_026991712.1, read as the reverse complement.
GCTGGGTCTCTCCACCTCTCCCCCCACCTCATCACAGGTGCTCTGCAGGGCAGCTCCACACTCGTGGCAATTCTCCATCATTCTCCTCTCCCTACCTTTGCACAAGCGACGCCCTCTGCTGGGAACAAGCTTCCTCCCCTCTCCACCTGGCCTATTCCACTCACCCTTCCGTCATCTGCTCAGTCCCATTCCTGGGAAGCCTGCTTGCACCTGCCAGGCGGTGCCAGGTGCCTCGGCCCCTGCGTTGTATCACCTGGGCTGCTGGTGCCCTCACCTCCTCCCACCTTGCAGATCAGGACGAAGTCTGGCAACTATTTCTAACATCTAATATGAAACCTTAGGCAAGGTAGGTTTTTTTTGACAAATTGGCACTAAGTAATGGTGGTTCACAGTTGCTGAGGGATGGCAGGGAGGAGCATAGAAACTTCTGTAGTTGTTCTCGATTCGTCCTCTCTCTCTCTCTCTCATCTTATTAGATCTGGTAATTTATTCAGTTCCTCTGGTGGAAAACGATTCCTCAAAAATGCAGCTATTAAATACATCATTTATATAAAATTTTTTACTGGGCCTAAAAGATGTTGGCCTGTCTCTGCAAAATTGATTTTGTTCCAGTGTCTGCGATAATTCTTCTATATTCACACAGGCTCACAGACCTATCAGTGAACTCTAGAATGGCAGCAATAACATTATTAAATAATAAGTTCCAAATCCCCTGAAAACAATTCTGTGTGATTAGCTGGACTTCTTGATGTGAGCAGGCTGCAAAGTGTAATCCAGGGAAGCATCGCGAACATCCCTAGGTGGCCTTTGTGCTTTGTAGGCTTGGCGCTTTTGATTGCAGCTGACACGTTTTCTCGGGAGTCCCCGGGCCAGTCTTACATCCTCGTGTTCTCTCTGAACACAAAGCCCTCTGTGCATTTGGGGTGCCCTTCTGGGCCTGCCATGTAAGCACTGGGTGATAGGAGACCAGAAGGAACACATCAGGTTCCCTTCCTGATAGTGTGTGTGTGTGTCTCCATGTCTCTCTGTGGGTTGATGTCCCGGATGTTGTGAGTGTCTCTCGGTGTGTCTGTATCAGTGTGCATGGCTCTGTGAGGTTATGTGTCCGTGTGTTTGTGTGTGTGAATGTCTCTGTGTGCATCTATGTGCCTGAGTGTGTCTGTGTCCCATGTGTATCTCTGTGTGCTTCTCTGCGTGTCTAGGGCTGTGTGTGAGCGTCTCCGCGTTGGACCCTGTGCTCTGTGCAGAGGTGTGCTTTGCGTGTGGTGGAGATGATAGGAGGTGGATGTGGCCATGCCCTCAGGCCCCGTACCCCACTCCTGGGTGGCCGGTCTCTTTCTTCCCAGCCCTTTGCGATGGCAAAATCCTTGCTGACTTCTTTCTGCTGCACTAAACATCTGCTGCTACTTGACAATGGCCAAAGCAAAGTTGTCAGACTCTGGAAAGAGCGTGTGGCTGTTTCAGGAAGCATTTGGTTGCCGTCCAGTCAGTCTGGAGTCCTGGGGAGCACCTCATCATGAAGGGCCTCCATGTGAGCAGGTCCTCCACGTGGGCAGGGCCTCCACGTGGGCAGGGCCTCCACGTGTGCAGGGCCTCCATGTGGGCAGGGTCTCCACGTGAACAGGGCCTCCATGTGTGCAGGGCCTCCATGTGTGCAGGGCCTCCATGTGAACAGGGCCTCCACGTGGGCAGGGCCTCCATGTAAACAGGGCTTCCACGTGGGCAGGGCCTCCACGTAAACAGGGCCTCCACGTGGGCAGGGCCTCCATGTGAACAGGGCCTCCACATGAGCAGGGCCTCCACATGTGCAGGGTCTCCATGTCAGCAGGGCCTCTGTGTGAGCAGGGCCTCCATGTTGCAGGGCCTCTAGGTGGGCAGGGCCTCCATGTGAGCACTGCCTCCATGTTGCAGGGCCTCCATGTGAGCAGGGCCTCCATGTTGCAGGCCTCCACGTGGGCAGGGCCTCCACATGAGCAGGACCTCCATGTTGCAGGGCCTCTGTATGAGCAGGGCCTTCATGTTGCAGGGCCACGTGGGCAGGGCCTCCACATGAGCAGGGCCTCCATGTTGCAGAGCCTCCATGTGAGCAGAGCCTCCATGTGAGCAGGGCCTCCATGTTGCAGGGCCTCCACATGAGCAGGGCCTCCATGTGAGCAGGGCCTCCACGTGCACAGGGGTGGTGGGGCCCAGGCTAATGGGGTGAAAGTGCACTGGGTCATTCAGGCAGTCTGCAGGTTAGCAGTCCACCTGATAAATGTCACAGTTGTCCTCAAGAAGAAAACTGTAATCAAAATTGCATCTCTCCAGAGAAAGGGGAACCCTCTTACACTGTTGGTGGGAATGCAAGCTGGTACAGCCACTCTGGAAACGGGCATGGAGGCTCCTCGAGAAGTTAAAAGTAGAGCTACCTTATGGCCCAGCAATCGCACTACTAGGTATTTACCCCAAAGATACAAATGTAGTGAAGAGAAGGGGGACATGCACCCAATGTTCATAGCAGCAAAGTCCACACTAGCCAAACTGTGGAAGGAGCCGAGATGCCCTTCAACAGATGAATGGATAAAGAAGATGTGGTCCATATATACAATGGAATATTACTCAGCCATCAGAAAGGATGAATATCCACCATTTGAATCGACATGGATGGAACTGGAGGGGATTGTGCTGAGTGAAATACGTCAAGCAGAGAAAGACAATTATCATATGGTTTCACTCATATGTGGAATATAAGAAACAGCACAGAGGACCACAGGGGAAGGGAGGGAAAACTGAATGCGAAGTCATCAGAGAGGGAGACAAACCATGAGAGATTCTTAACTATAGGAAACAAACTGAAGGTTGTGGAGGAGAGGTGGGTAGGGGGATGGGGTAGCTGGGTGATGGGCATTAAGGAGGGCACACGATGTGATGAGCACTGGGTGTTATACACAACTGATAATTCATTGAACACTACATCTGAAACTAATGATGTATTATAAGTTGGCTAATTGAATTTAAATAAAAAAAACAAAATTGCATTTCTCACTCTTACATTTGTGTCTAAGTTGGGCCATTCCAGATTTATCGGTAGGGTTAATTACATTATTGCTTGGAGGCCTTAAATCCTTTTTAGGTCTCAGTAATGTAAAGAACTCCCAGCTACACTTTATGGTGATCATAATTATTTCATGAGGGCAGTTGGGAGAAAATAAATCAGGGTTTTCTGGTTTGCCAAGTAAAGAAAAATAAGATCATTTTTTTCTAGATTAAAAAAACAGTAAGATTAAAAAATACTGTATTTCTTAATTCTGCTGCTTCTCTTACCTGAAATAGTAACATTATTATGTTGGCAACAGATCTAAATGTGGGCTAGAAGTGATGGTTGTAACCATTTTACCTTATTGCTTTTTTCAAAGAGAGAGGACTCGTATTGTTCCCAACAGACTCCCTGGGAGTGACAGGGAAAGCTCTTCTTCTTCTTCTTTTTTTTTTTTTTTTAAAGATTTTATTTATTTTTGGGAGAGAGAGAGAGAAAACGAGCAGGGGGTAGGGGCAGAGGGAGAAGCAGGCTTCCTGCTGAGCAGGGAGCCTGATGAGGGGCTCGATCCCAGGACCCTGGGATCATGACCTGAGCTGAAGGCAGATGCTTAACCGACTGAGCCACCCCAGGAAAGCTCTCCCTCTGATAAAGCAGTTTCGGAGTCATCACTGCCCACATGTTGCAAAGGCACTGGGGTACGAGCTCTGAGGGAAATGCCACTCCTCCCACCCCCAGCCACCAGGAGCAGCCAGTCAAGCTGGGCAGAGAACTGTCAGACATGGTAAAGTGGGCTCATTTGCTCTCAGGCTCTAGGTTGAGGGTGAATTTGGACTTTTCATTATATTTTTAAATTTTGGTTTATTTCATGCTTAACCTGTCTGGGACCTGCTTACCAATTTTGGCCTCCTTTGGCTACACCATGGCAGGGCTGATGCCTCCACTGTCTTAGGCTATGAGGAGGGGAACAAACTGGTAAGTGATGTAGGGGGAATTAACCCCTTGTGAGCTACTTAAGTTCCAGATTTGGCTTAAAAAAGGGAAAAAAAATTGTAATCTTTTTTTTTTTCCAAAAATTGCATCTTCTTTCTAATAATAGCAAATATTTATTGAGCATTCCCAATGCCAGACATTTTATGTACACTATTTTAGATTGCCACCATGGATTGATATTATTTCCCCATTTTACAAATACAGAGACTGGTGTCTTCCTAAGGGCACTCGGCCAGTCAGCCAGGCCTGCCTTATTCAAGCGGCCCAATGGGGTCTTCGTGCCACACAGTAATGCTGTTTTCACGATCATCTCCATAATCTCGTTTTAAATTTGAGGCGTACATGTCATCTTCTATAACTGAAACATATTTGTAAACTAAATGCAATTCATTTTAGATTATGCAATTTTTTTCTGTATTACATTTAAAGTTATCTGGGGCGCCTGGGTGACTCAGTAGGTTAAATGGCTGACCCTTGATTTCAGCTCAGGTCATGATCTCAGGGTCCTGAGATTGAACCTGACCACGGGCTCCGCACTCAGCAGGGAGTCTACTTGAGATTCTCCCTCTGCCCCTCCCCTCGCGCATGCACTCCCCCCGCAGGTAAAGAAATCTTTAAAAAATAAATAAAATTATCTTATAATAAAAAAGATCTCTTTTATATATGCGAGTGATTCCAAATTAACGAGAGCATAGCATATAAAAGATTAAGTCGACAAAAAAGTAGATTAAATTATGGATTTATTATTCATATTAAACAAGAGTATTTTGCTTTCGAAAGGATTCCCTATGGATTTCTTTAATGGGGTTCTTATAATATGCTTAAAATGTTCTGAATGATTAAATTTCAATTCAACTAACCTACGCAAATCCTGACCCCTCCACCAACACCTATTTCATACTGTTAGGTGGAACCATATGAAATTGCTGATATGCACTATTTTTTATTCACAAAAGTGGCAGTTTCAATCTGATATTTGCCCTTATTTAAACATCTATCTTTCATTTCACAGGCTAGAAGCGAGCCAATTTATCCTCATTTTAAATTGATTGTTTCCGATCAATGAGCCAGACAATAGTTCTAGAGCTGACTTTTATTGAAGATAATCTATTAGTAGAGTTCAAGCAAGCTTCAATTCGATCATATCTACTGTGTGCAGAGTATTGCTTTGGGCAGACTCCCTTGCCCCATACTTGTCAATGTTCTACATAAGGCACTTGGAATGTCCAGATTCTGGGAAACAAATGAAAGCATCTATGTCGCCCTCTGGAGGATTCTCCTACACGCATAGCATTACTGGCTCTGTTTCCTGTGTTTTTTCATTTATTTTTTAACCGTGTTACCAATATATGTTTCAGTCGATCCATACAACTATTACTGGATGACAGATCAATTCAGATTGTCTTGTCCTTAGAAAATGGTAATTCTATCACTCTTAAATTTGTTCATGACAGTACGACCCAAGCACTATGAAATCAAACCTGTTTGTTGAACACCCAAAGGCCGAACAATTGCACATTCAGCTATGTATACTCTGTGCACAAGGAACATGACTTCCCCAAAGGAATAACCGGGAGAAACTGATATAGTGAGGAACACAATGCAAAGGTCACTGCTGGGCATAACAGCAGATCAGTAACGTGGCTGGTTGGCCACTGGCCAGGGCATATCCAGTTTCCTGTAACAAGAGGTGGATGAATACAGGTGAGTAATGCCAAACAGGGCTTAGGCTAAAGCCAAGTGAGGTCCACAGTCTAGGGAAAGCATTGCAGCTACTATTTCACATTTCTTCTGAAAACAATATAAATGGCTTATAAGCTTAGGATGCTGGAGTTAATATTTAATGTAAAAAGCACCACTAAAAATGCCTATATAGCTATCAGGTAGAAATAATAATTTCCACTGCTACTGGTAATTTTTCACTCATTTCGGCTGTCATATTTGTGGAGCAGCAGTTTATAGGGGCACTTACTGTAACAGCATGTTGATTAAACCACGGTGGAGTTACCAATTCAAAAAATCTTCAATTCTGTGCTATAACAAAGTTCTAAAGATTTCACATGCAAATAGGCCTCTATTAGTCAACAGCTCAATGTTACCTATCTGTCTTCTTTTCTTCTCCCTTCTTGAACCCATGAGTTTATGATAAGGAGTTAATAAGCATAGAGACTACAGAATCTGGATTTGTATGAAATTTGATGAGAAAATGATCCAATCAAAAATGATCATAAAAATATGGAGGAAAAAAGCCTTTTCAGTACGACATGGCATTACCTCCATTAACATTTCTTCTCTTACTTGGTATGTTATTTCTACAAAAGTTCATTCAGCATAGGCAGAAATAAGCATCTGCTTTCATTCTGTAGGCAGGTAAACTTCTAGAAGTTTGGAGAGGGAGCAATAATAGCAGTTCTGTCCGTTTGAGTCTGCTCAGCAGCAGTCACCAAGACAGGATGAGTTCGGTGAGCAACTTACTGGGGAAGAAGCCTAGGATGGGGTAGGGTGGGCGGGGCGCAAGAAGGTCTGCAGGCCACTAGGCAGGTCTGACACCTTTGACAAAGAAGCCAGGAAAGGAAGATTGGGTAGGAAGTACTTCAGAGCCGTTCTACGGAAGTCTCAACTCGAGCTGATGAGGTATCTGGGCAAAGGTGGTCTGTTTGAGGTGTCCCATGTCAGACGGAATGGCCTGGCTCCAGCAGCCCTGCTATGCTAGGGCCTTGGAGAGGGAACAGCCCAGGGGAAGCATGTTCTTGGTGGCTATGGTGGGTCCAAAGGAGTGGCAGCAGGAGGCTCCCCAAAGCAGCAGCTTCTCTTGACAGATCTGATTGGTACACTTCCATGCCCTCCCACAAGTGCTGTTTCTTCATGGTGATTTTGCAATTTAACACAGGGATCTTGTTTCTTTCAAAGCTCACCACCCCCCGCCCTCACCACCCCACTGGACACCTTCACCAGTTCCTCTGAGATACATTCCTTAAGGACCAGCTGTCTGCCACGTATTTTTCCTGACCTGGCATGGGTTATGCTTGCTGCCACGGTACAGAGGAGTAGGACGGTCGGGTTAAATAAAACATCTGGGAGGATTTCTTGTCACCAGAGCTTTTCCAGATATTTGCCTCAGAGTTGCCTCTGTTATAACTCCTTCGGATTAGGGTCCTCCTGGGTCAGACCCAGGGTATAATTTATCTCCTTAAATAAATCATCATCGCTAATGATGCAGCACCTACCCCACGCCAGCCACTGTTCTAGCCTTTACTTTCGTGGACCCAGTGAAGCCTCATAACAAGTCTATGAGGCCAACACGATTACTATCACTGTTTTGGGGGGTGAGGAACCTGAGACACAGAGAGGTAAAGCAAAGTAGGTGGTGGAGCTTGGATTCCCATCCAGGCAGTTGAACACCACAGTGTGTGTTCGTTATGGACTGAATGTTTGTGCGCTCCCAAAATTTGTTTGTTGAATTTCTAACCCCAATGCGATGGCATTAGGAGGAACAGCTTTAGGGAAGGAATGGCTGAGATGAGGTCATGAGGGTGGAGCCCCTATGATGGGATCAGTGTCCTTAGAAGAAGAGAAGAGACAGCCTTGTAAGAAGAAGAGGAAGAGCAAGAAGGGAGCCCTCTGCAAGCCAGGAAGAGGGCCCTCACCAAGAACCGAATCAACTGGTATCTTGGTTTTGGATTTCCCAGCCTCCAGACCTGTGAGAAGGCAATGTCTGTTGTTTAAGCCACTCAGTCGATGGTATTATGTGAAAGCAGTCTGAGCTGACTAAGACAGTGCTTTTGCCCAGAATGCTAGGCAAAGAGGTGGGCAAGATGAGGCAAATGCACAGGGGGCCAGACACGTGAGTGCAGTTTGCGACAGGCTAGAGCCCAGTGATGCCGCCACTGTGCAAGGGAGGCCAGCTTGGCAGCAGGCCAGCCCCCCCTGTGAGCCTGGGGTAGGCCGCAGACACCCAGGACCCCGGGTCTCCGCTAACACAGCTCTTCCCCATACCCCCTAATGGTGGCTCCTAGCACGCTTCTGGCCACAAGCTGAACTGCTTTGGGAGCTGCGCATGGTCTAGCCTGCAAGGGACAGACATCAGAGACTGTAAGGAAGGCGCAGCCGGGCAGACGGGAACTGACAGTGATCCGGATGAGAGTGGTAGCTCAGACAGCTGCCACAGAGGCAGTGGGAGTGAATAGAGGCAAACAGCAACAGTCTCCGGGACACTGGGACTAATGATGCTTCGGCCCCATGCCATAAGAATGGAGAAACCCATTGTGAATGGCAGGTCAGGTGTAAAATCAGGAAAGAATAAATGTATATCTATATGCACACAAGATCCTGAATATTCTTTCAGCAGGTTGGTTCCTTGAAATTGATCCATAGCCTCCAGTAGGTTACAAACTCACTGCATTAAAGAAACTTAAGGGAGGACCTGTGGCACTTAAAATATACAATCTCTCTTTAAATGGTCCTGTACAACTGTTTTATAAGGAGGGTTCCCAGGGGATCGTGGAAACCACCAACTATTGAGGCAAGGATTTTTTTTTTTTACCTTTTATGCTGGTGAAATTAAAAGGGTGGGCCACAGAACACTAAGCCCATGACATGACTTCTGCAAAAGCAAATTATGCCTGATTCATCTCTGCTATTCTTTGAGGAGATAAATATGCATGTGGGTGAGGGGGGAGCAGTGCATGGAATGGCTCACTGCCCTCCATCTCTACTGATGTTTAGCTCTAGCACCTAGCAGGTTAGACCATGCAGACCTCCCAAACCAAGTCAAATTGTGGCAGCAAATACATGGAAGGCGATCCCTGTCATCTTGAAAAACACCTTTCATAAGGTTCCACCTAGGTACTATTTGTTTAAAATGGAGTTATCTTGAAATCGAGGGAGACTTGTCATGAATAAAGAACCAGTTTAGAGACAGAAAAACAAAAGGTAGAAATGAACTGGCACTTCTTTGGAGGGAGACATGTCAACAACTGAGTTCCCATAAAACTGTCACTTAGGACCAGTTTATAAATGATCTGGACAAGGGTCTAGAACAAACTCTGGGGTGGTGGATGATCCAGATTTCTAGTTGATAAGGATGGATTTCAGAAGATATTTTAAAGAGTGTATTAAATAGACAAAAACATTGGTGCATTTTAATGTGAGCAAGTGCAAGGCAAGAAATACATCCAGGGAAAAAATTATCACAAACTTCCAGGCATATGAGATCTGAGTGATCAGTTACAACCCAGAAGAGTTCCCTGGGATTAAATGATATACTCCACTAATAGAAAAACTATCTCAGGGTCAGCTAGTCCAACCTGTCATCCGAAGCCACTGCTTCCTTTCATTGCAGCCTTAGTACATGGACACTGCGCCTTTGCTTTCATGATGAAGAACGCATCATCCCTAAAGGGAGTTCCTTCTTTTTCAGACAATTCAATGTTTAGAAAGCTGTCCTCTGTGTGGAGGCACCCCCAGCCTTTTCCTTAGGTACCTCAAGTGTTCCAGGAAGACAGAGAAGGGCGATTCTCACCCCTCTTCCACACAAACGTCACTCAAATTTGAAGGACTAAACCACTCCCTGTAAATCTTTTTCTTTTTTAATCGGGTTAAACATTTCACATGTCTTCCATATTTTGTCTGGAACCATCTAAATGACCTAATTATCCCAGCTGCTTTTCTATTGGCGACTAAGCTCTTAGTTGCTTCTGTCCTCTGCCCAGGACTGAATTTAGTACTTTAGGTATGATGTGATCAGTGCTCTATGAAAGGGGATCTGGTTCTGGGGGATTCCTTTTTTTTTTTTTCTTCTTCTAACAGCTTTATTTAAGTATAATTTATATACCATAAAATGTATGTTTTTAAAGTGTATGATTCAGTGGTTTTTAGTATATCTACAGAGTTGTACAACCATTACCACTTCTAGAACATTTGCATCATTCTCAAAAGAAATTCTGTACCCATTAGCAGTCACTACTTACTCCCCAGCCTCTGGCAACCACTGATCTGCTTTCTGTCTCTATGGATTTGCCTGTTCGGGATGTTTCATATAAATGGGCTGACACAATATGTGACCTTTTGGGACTGGTTTCTTTCACTCAGCATAATGTTTTCAAGGTTCATTAATGTTGTAGTATGTATCAGAACTTCATTTCTCTTTATTGATGAATACTACCCCACAATATGGATACATCACATTTTGTTTATCAGATGATGGACATTTGGGTTGTTTCCACTTTTTTTTTGGCTATTGTGAATGTTATTATGAATATTCATATACAAGATTTTGTGTTGTCATGTGTTTTCATTTCTTTTGAATATATACTTAGGAGGGGAATTGCTGGGTCATATGGAAACTCCATGTTTAACCTTTTGAGGAACTGAAAACTGTTTCCCATCAAGCCTGCACCATTTTACAATTCTACCAGTTATGTATAAAAGTTCCAATTCTTCCACATCCACTCCAACACTCACTATTTTGATAACATCCATCTTTTTGATAATAGTCATGATAGTGTGTGTGAAATCACTTTTATTTGCGTTGTCCTAAAGACTATATTGATGTTGAGCATCTTTATGTGCTTATGTTCCATTTGCATATCTTCTTTGGAAAAATGTCTATTCAAGTCCTTTGTCCTTTAATAATTGAGTTATTGTTTTTTTATTATTGTGTGTAAGCATTTCTATGTATTCTGGATACTGGACTCTTATCAGATATAGGATTTAAAAATATTTCTCCCATTCTGTGGGCTGTCTTCACTTTTTTTTTAAAAAATATTTTTATTTATTTGAGAGAGAGACAGAGCTAGCGAGAGAGAGCACAAGAGTGGGGAGGAGAGGGAGAAGCAGGGAGCCCGACGTGTAGCTCAACCGCAGGACCCCAGGATCACAACCCGAGCTGAAGGCAGACGCCCAACCGACGGAGCCACCCAGGCGCCCCATCTTCACTTTCTTGATAGTGCCCTTTGCAGCACTAAAATTTTTAACTTTGATGAAGCCCAATTTATCTGTTTTTTCTTTTGTCACTTGTGCTTTTGGTGTCATCTAAGAGATCGTTACCTAATCCAAGATCATGAACGCTTATGTTTCCTTCTAAGAGTTTTTTTCATAGTTTCACCTCTTACATTTAGGTCTTTGGTCCACTTTTGGTCCATTTTTTTATGATTGAGGTAGGGGTCTGACTTCATTTTCGTGCATTTGAATATCCAATTGTCTAAGCACCATGTACCGAAAAGACAGTTCTTGAATGATCTTGGCCCCCTTTGTTGAAAATCAATTGATATAATGGGGACTCACTTCTTGTGACGATACTGGACATTTGTTTTCTCGTACTGTTGACTCATACTGATTTTAGGGTCAACTAAACCCTCTCAGTGTTTCATAGGTGTTGCTATTAAGCCAATTCTCCCCAGTCCTGCCCCTGTGCAGGTGGTAATTGTGAACCAGATAATAGACTTTATCTTATTGCTCTTAAATGTCACCTTTTCAGTTGGCCATTCCTAAGGGTTTTAGGATATAGAGTCTGATGTCCCTTCCAGGTTTGTATCACTTACATCATCAATTTTTCAGATTGGTCATGGAATATTTAATAAACTTCATACCAGGCAGCTGGTCTAGGTGTGAATAAGACAAGGCTCCTGCCTTTTTGGAGAAGGCATAGAGAAGACAGATAATACAGAAGTAAGCTAATAAGATAATTTCAAATAGTGAGGTTCTTCAATAATTAGTCATTTAGGAGAATACCTTTTTTTCATTTTTTCATTTAAATTTAATTAACATATAATGTGTTATTGGTTTCTGACGTAGAGGTCAGTGCTCATTACATCACGTGCCCTCCTTAATATCAATCACTCAGTTACCACATCCCCCAACCCGCTCCCCTCCATCAACCCTCAATTTGTTTCCTGAGATTAAGAGTCTCTTATGGTTTGTCTCCCTCTCTGATTTCATCTTGTCTTATTTTTTTCTCTCTTCCCCTATGATCCTCTGTTTTGTTTCTTAAATTCCACATATGAGTGAGATCATGTGATAATTATCTTTCTCTGATTGACTTATTTTGCTTAGCATAATACCCTCTAGTTCCATCCACGTCATTGCAAATGGCAAGATTTCATTTTTTTGATGGCTGAGTAGTATTCCATTGTGTGTGTGTGTGTGTGTGTGTATATATATATATATATATCACATCTTTTTTTTTTAAAGATTTTATTTATTTTTTATTTATTTGACAGAGAGAGACACAGCGAGAGAGGGAACACAAACAGGGGGAGGGGGAGAGGGAGAAGCAGGCTCCCCGCAGAGCAGGGAGCCCGATGCGGGACTCAATCCCAGGACCCTGGGATCATGACCTGAGCCGAAGGCAGCCGCTTAACCGACTGAGCCACCCAGGCGCCCTAGACCACATCTTTTTTATCCATTCATCTGTCGATGGACATCTGGGCTCTTTCTCCAGTTTGGCTATTGTGGACATTGCTGCTATAAACACTGGGGTGCAGGTGCCCCTTCGGATCATTACATCTGTATCTTTGGGATAGATATCCAGTACTGCAATTGCTGTGTTGTAGGGTAGCTCTGTTTTCTACTTTTTGAGGAACCTCCATTCTGTAGGAGAATCCCTTTAATCTGTAATTTCTTTTAGTTCCAATTATGGCTTCACTGTCATCTTAGAAGCCATTCATGTCTCAATGTCATTGCTTAAGATTTTTTTTCAGTGAGTGCTGTACTTTGAGAGGTGCCCTCCTTATATCTGATGCCGACAGCAAGGAGAACACCCTCTTTGGTACCACTCAAAGGGTTATGCCACAGGGATGGCTGGGCCTCAAGACTCACCCAACACAGTCTTGCTTTGGGTTCTGGAAGAATACATTGCAATCCTAAAATGACTCCTTCAACTTGTTATACTTGAGAGGGTCTACTAACACTGCTGTCACTTTTTTCTAGATAAATATTAGCTGTCTGAGGTTTTGGTCCCCAGATCTTTCACCAGCAACCACAGCATGATATTCATGTTCTTTCTCTCTGTGAAAACTACCATCTTGCAGAAGGTTGTAGAGTCAAAGGAGAACAATATTTGAGTTAGGAGGAAGTTCTATTGAAGCTAATGAAAATGAAATGTACCAGCAGGAAAACCTTTTCCTGAACCTCTACCACCTTTGAGGTGAAATTTTATCAATACTGATGAAAAGCAGCCTTATCCCCAGTGCTAAAAACAGTGCCTGACATATCCTACACATATTTGTTGAATCAATGAGTGAACCAAGGAAAAATTCTGCATGGTTCAAAACCTTGGCCTCTTCTGTAGGTTCTTTTTTGTCCATGAGACTTTAAAAATGTTCATGTGCATATCAAACTTTCTGGGTTTTTGTTGCTGTTGCTCAGTTTTGTTTTTTAATTCCGTCTTGGTCAATGAACCATTGACTGCTCCCAAGGCTCTGAGGAGGTATTATTGACTGCCTGGAAGCTTTTGTACCTCTAGACAATCTCATTCTGTAAGATTACTGGACACTACTAATGATCTCTTCTGACCAGCCTCCTCTGCATGCCTTTGATTCTTTTCTTTCTGGCTTACATATTTACTTCAGCAATTTTCTTCAGGAAAAGAGAGCTCCAACCACTGGTTTCTATTTGATTGACAGGTCATCTCATCAGTGCAACTGTGAGTAACATACAGGTCCTGTTATAGATCATATAAAGGGCGTGGTAGCAGGAAGCTGATAAGGCTGGACTGTGATATTTCAGTATAAATATTTTGTTCAACACAAAATCTCTCTATTGCCACTCATCTTTCTTGTCTGCCATTTTGCTTCCATGCACACAAGGAGAAGTCAGATTTAATATTCATCATTTCAACTGATTCCATGGGAACAATAGTGATTTCTAAGATGAAAAAGAATTATGGATGCATGCTGATCATATTTCTTGGCTGCAAAAACCAAAATTCTGACTAATCAAATTAAATTACCCATTAAAATACAGGCCAAATACATATACTCTGCATTCAGGTACTGATGTCTATCAGATGGAAAAGGAATGAGATAATATTGCAAAAAGAATAATTTACTCCCCTGTTCTCATGGGCAGAAAGAGAGGATGTATTTCTAGGCTCACTATTAATTTATTAAGCCCGCACAAGATGTGAATTAAATTGCCCTTATCCTTTGTTTTCCATAAGACTATCTGAGATGCATGTTTTATGTTCCCAAAGTGAGCATTTTATTCTTTCTCTTGTGAGAGGGGCACTGAGGTCCAAAAGGAGGGCCTTGCAAGCCTCAGAACAGGTTCCAGAGAGCACAGCACTTTGGGACAACATCCGCTGGAAGCAACGCCTTTATGGCAGTGATTTTGCTCTGTGGATTAGAATGGCAGACTCCTAGACCCTCTGTTCTGTGGCTTCCAATTTCTGTTTTGGGGATATGGGGTTATGGAGGAGCAGGAGACAAGTGAGGGAGTGAGGCAAGACATGCCTTGACTCCCACCTTCCGGAGACTTGGTAAGATTGGTCTAATCCTGCATTCCTCAAACCTTCCTGCACATTGGACTCCCTTAGAGAATTTTTAAAAATAATATAGATGTCCGGCTCCACTCCAGACTAATTAAATCAGAATCTCTGGGATGAGCCTTGGGCATTGATATTTCTAAAACTTCCCAGGAGACTCTAATGAATGGCCTGGGTTAAGAACTTTTTTTTTTTTTTTAAGATTTTATTTATTTATTTGACAGAGACAGAGAGCACGAGCAGAAGTGGAGGGGCAGAGGGAGAGGGAGAAGCAGACTCCCCGCTGAGCTGGGAGCCCGATGAAGGACTTGATCCCAGGACTCTGGGATCATGACTCGAGCTGAAGGCAGATGCCCAACCGACTGAGCCACCCAGGTGCCACTGAGTTAAGAACTACTGATTCTATTTCAGAGGTTGACAGATGAGGAACTTCTAGTGACTCCTTTCAGAGGGTCTTTTTTGATATCATATAATTTCTTTTATCTCTTTTAAACACTAGGAATAGGGGCATTAAACCAAGTCACATGACATGTTGGAATTATGGGAGTTTAATTTCAAAGGCCTTGGTGCTTATAGGTCAAGTAACTTTAGGATTCTCTCCAACACTTAAAAGATCTATATCCTTTTTTTTTTTTAAGATTTTATTTATTTATTTGGTAGAGAGAGACACAGCGAGAGAGGGAACACAAGCAGGGGGAGTGGGAGAGGGAGAAGCAGGCTTCCCGCCGAACAGGGAGCCTGATGCGGGGCTCCATCCCAGGACACTTAACGACTGAGCCACCCAGGCTCCCCTATATCCTTTTTTTTTAAAAGAAGATTTTATTTATTTATTTATTTGAGAGAGAGAGAGAACAAGTCAGGGGAGAATCAGAGGCAGAGGGAGAGAGAATCTGAGGCAGAGTCCACGCTGAGTGCAGAGCCCGACGTGGGGCTTGATCTCATGACCCTGAGATCATGACCTGGGCCTAAATCAAGAGTCAGATGCTTAACCAACTGAGCTACCCAGGTGCCCCAAAAGATCCATATCCTTCTGCCCAGCCTGTTTCTGAAATATTTCTTTCCCTCTGTAGTGTGAAAGGAAATCAGATCACTTAAAAAGAAATCAACAACTCACAGAAGGACTTAGTTCATCTAAGACCCTCTATCCTTGAATCACCCAAAGACATCTTCCCTTAGTCTTCTAGCATCTGGAGCCAAAGTATTCAAGACGACATTTACCATTCTTAAACACTGTAACTGATACTGATTGCTCACAGGAAACTTATTATGTCAGGACCTAATTCACAGAAGGAGTTTTTGGACAGATGTCTAATTGCATGTCCAGAAAACTTCCACTAATTCATTTTGAGTCATTTAAATTGTTTTTGTTCATAATAAAGCTATTTCAAGCAAAATAGTTACATTTTTGGCATTGGTCTCTGTTCTGTATCCTTAAGATTGCATGTCTGTTCCTAAAATCTGAAAACAAGAACTCAAAAGTCTAGTCAAACTGGGATTATAATATTCATCAGTTTTATCTACTAGAGGAGCTTTCTATTAGATTCAACATGGAAGGCATGTGCTGTCAGGAACAATACCTAAGTGCCAGATCAGCAAGATTTGTTACTTGCTGTTACTCACTGTCAGCTTCCTCTGTTGGTTTGGTTTATCTGCCTCAGGGAAAACGAAGAAAGACCAATTAAAACACTGCTTAAACTTGATCGCACTTCCATTTTTAATTTGCAAAGGCATTCCATACTCTTTAAATAACTCCAGTAGTTAAAAAGCCTCTCTGAACACTTTTAGCTAATGTAAGAGCCTTCTTGACAGAGACAGGTTTGAGTAGAAAATATATGTGTGAAATGTCTTAAGTCCAACTATGGTCTTCCCATCATTCCATAAATCTTGCATGAACAGCAGGGCTATTGCTCAGGGCTACTGTGAGAAGACATTCGAATATTCCATTGCTCTGTGACAACACTATTCATGAATACAGCACCACTTATTCATTTAATTATTTCCTGGGTAGATATCCATTGGTTCCTACTATGTGTTGCTCTGTGCTAGGCATCGGGGACACAATGGGAAACCAGAGTGGAACTCATGAGACGTACACTTTAGCGGGAGGATAAAGTGGAACAGAGACTCGGCAGCCGACACAACTAGGTTATAGATTTTGTTTTGCTACATACTCTGTAGCTCAAGGGTACCCATGCCCTTCACAAAGGGAAGGAGGATGCGAGTCATGCAGAGCAAACCTGACCTCCAGCCTGCAGTCTGAAGGACAGCCGTGTCAAAGCGAGCCTAGATTGGTGGGTCCCCCAGCCAGCCTGCTTATGAGTGAAAATGAGTGAGAATACATAACTGCTATTTAAGCCACTGGCCCTGGAATGGTTTGCCACTCAGCCTTGTGCCAAGTTACCCAATAGTTGTTGTGCAGTTTTGTATTTTAGTTTTCCACGTACACAGGTCCATTCCTTCCAGTGGCCAGCAGCCATACCGTCTTGATCTTTGTATTCTTTAGTGACTTAGTCCATTTCTTGTGCAGAGTGGGCACTCTATACATTTTTGTTGGTTCCAGTTGGGTAACAATTTACTAAGGTTTAAAATCAACACAGGGAGCCATTAGTTAGTGATGTCTTGATTATCATCAAAGACTACCTAATGTGTTCCCTGTGGTGGTACCAAAACAATGTGACAAGCTTCCATGGCATACTTCCAGGAAAGATCAGAGTAACAATAGCTACTGATTAGTATACAAATAACTCTTAGTTGCTAGGCCAATAATGGCAGGGTTACTCTTTTCAAAACGTGACACAGGTCAATTATCACAAAGCTGAAAGGAGTTAGGACAAAGGAACTCCTACTTGTCTTATAAAGAACAGATTTGGGGATCTCTGACATATACTCAAAAGGTTGCTTGCTTCTAAAGATCTTCTTTGGAGGCATTTTCTTCCTTTTCACCAAGGATTTTGGCTAGTTCGTGGCTGTTTAACTTGAAAGAGGTTTGTTTATCACTCTGTTTTTAGGCGATGTGTTAGAAGTTGAGGGCTGGGAGAAAGCAGGTCACTGTTGAAGCTGACAGAAGTAGGTCCACGAGAAACGAGCAGACCCCGTATTGAGAAGTGGGTCCGCCTTCCAGCCCAGACTGGCTTCCACATAACCAATCGTGTGACTTCAGGAAATCAGTTAGCTTACTTGACACGGAAGGCACTAACATTGATGGGAGGTCGTCAATCAGTCTATACGCATTGTCTCAGTTCATCCTCACACTAATACCCTGGGGAAAGGAAGGAGATTTAAAGATGTTGATTTGTCCAAGGTCACACCGCTATTAAATGGCAAAACCAGGGTCTGAATTCACCTAAAATCCATGCTTTCCCTAGGACACCAATGCCTCGAATATCAGCCATATCCCAAGTTGTGCCTAAGGTTGGCCAGCCCCCTGTACAAGCAGATTTATATTTCTGTGTCCCACCTCCATTTTAAGCCAGCCTCTAAGTCCCGGCTGCCAAACCACTTCTGCTTTTCTTCCTTTTTCCTCCTACCTGTTCCCCAAGTTTCACAGCCTAGGTCATGCAGGTTATAAGAGAACTTCCAAAGTTCCTTTTTATAAATGTTTGCACATAGGAGATGCTAAAGTATGAGGTGAATTTTCAAGACTGTTTTATGGAGCAATCTCTGTGTTGTGGCCACAGGAACTTCCAGTGTGAAAGTCTTCCCGCACTAGTCCAGAATGTTCCATTTCGGGAACTCAGCATGGAGGACGCTAAGTAGCTGGGTATGGAAGGGAATCATTCTCCTGCTGCCCATGGTCTTTCCCCCTTAATCGTAGCAGTGGCAGAAAGAGCTGCCAAAGCCAAGGGGAGGTGGGGGGACCGAGAGAAAGCTCCTCTCATTCCCCTCAGTGATAAAATAGAAATAGCAGGAAGGACTGTTTCCAGGGCTCCGCTTTCGCATCTAGAAGGTAAAACTGAAAAGCTGGGACCAAAGCCCTGCTGTTAGCCATTGAGAAGGTTAACCAGCAACTGCCCTTTGGTTAGTCTCATCAATCTCAGTCATGCAGCCAGTCACCAAGGGAGTCAGTCATCAGTCAGCCAACCAGGCAGTCAGCCTGGCCTGGGCCAGGTGGAGGTCAAGCATTTACAACACCAAGGCTGATTTCCAAGGGCTCCTCTATGAGGCCCTGCCTGGGCACCATGCCCGTAGTATGCCCACCATCCACCCCTCTTGTATCACTTGGTACACGGTTACTGTGATGGTGGCTCAACTGCTTACACCTCTTACAGACCACGTGCTCTGTGAGGGAGGAAGCGCTTTCTTCTCTACTCTTTGCTTTCTAGCCAGAACCTAACGCAAGAGCCTGGCCTGAAATACTGCTTAAACAGAGATTAGCAAATTAAGTGTTAAATCTTGAGGAAACTAATTTTACTTTGGAATGCTGTGCTAACTTTAGGGAAATAGAAAGAGGAAGAAGCTTGAGATTCCTTTGTATAAAAAGGAAGGAAAATGCAAATGTCACAGTCCGAATATCTTAGGCATGCTAAATGAAAGCAAGGAATGGGGAAGGCCTGGAAGATTGGGTAGAGAGGGATACAAGTGTTCACAGATGCTTTGTAGTAGAAGTTGCACAGGGGTTTAATTGTCTGCTTAATAAAAATATACGGATATTTACATTGTTAACCATATTCCGTGATGTACCTAGAGGTATTCAGAAAATTTTTCTCCAAAGGCATACTAAAATGAGAGAAATAGATATTTGGTTAAAAATTAGGAGAACTTGTTTAGAATTGCTTGAAACTTTTTAATGCCCATTTTTACAATGTATATGATGATTTATTATGTTTTTGTAACCAAACTGACTAAGCAGTTTTTGGACACTAAAAGATGTCCTGCATCGTTCCTGATTTATAGTTTCTAGAACTATCATTATTATTTAGCATTTATACTCCAGTGGGAGACCCCTTAACATGCTAGCTTGGTCAGTTAATCAAAAAGGTTTAATAAGGAGCAAAATCATAAAAAGGCTAAATAAGGACCTTACAATGTTTTATTTTTATTTTATTTTTTTTAAAGATTTATTTAGAGAGAGAGAGAGGAAGCACAGCACGTGAGAGTGTGAGGGGAGATTGGGGGAGGGGCAGAGGGAGAGAGAATATCAAGCAGACTCTGCTCTGAGCGCAGAGCCTGACACGGGACTCTATCTCATGACCCTGAGATCATGACCTGAGCTGAAATCAAGACTCGGATGCTTAACTCACTGAGCCACCCAGGCGCCCCTTTATATGTTTTATTTTTAATTCAAAATCAAGAGCTTAGAGTAAAGGCTTACTTATTAGGAACATAGATTCTGAAGTCAAACTGCCTGGTGTGTCACTTATTAGCTGTGTGATCTCAAGCACATTACTTTCTCTCCGTCTCGATTTCCTCATCTGTAAAATGGGAATGGAAAGTTGTGTACCTCTCAGGACTGTTGTGAGGGTTAGCTAGCACATGAAAACAAAGTAAAAACAAATTAGGACAGGTCCTGGCGTGGGGTGATCTCTTAATAAGTGTTCGTTATTGTTACATAAACCATGAACTGTATAAAATATTAGTTAAAAGAACTTAAAGACGTTTACCAAGCAAGAGGAGTACATAACTTAAAGATTTTTCCAGTTTTTTATATGTTTTGTAGCACCTAGTATGTCATCAGTTGTTAAAGCAAATTGCCTTTTTCAAAGCAATTAAGTTTTTATAAAAATAATGCATTTTGACACTCTTTTCAATTTGTATGTACACTTTCTACAGTGTTCTCTCTCTTACAGCTAATCTGAGAATATATTTGCTATTGGGAAGAGTGGATTCCTTTTGTCCACATCCCCAAACTACCCTCTACCACTTTTTTTTTTTAAATGTTTTATTTATTTATTCATGAGAGTCAGAGAGAGAGAGAGGCAAAGGCAGAGGGAGAAGCAGGCTTCCCGCCGAGCAGGAAGCCCCATGCAGGGCTTGATCCCAGAACCCTGGGATCATGACTGAGCCGAAGGCAGACGCTTAACCATCTGAGCCACCCAGGCGCCCCTACCCTCTCCCACTTTTTGAAAAAGGGCAAGCTTTCCTCCATGTTTCTATAAATTGCCCCAGTGTGGCAAAAGCTCCAGGATGGTAACTGAGGAGTCAATTAGAAAAATTAGTGTTGGTGTCACTTAAAAACAAACAAAAAAAGTGAATGACTCTGAGTATTGGATTAAAAAAATTCTTCTGAAATTCAAGTGGTTTCGAATTCTCTAGTTTTAAGAAAACTGAAGGAAAATCTAGTCAAATTAGATCATTAAAAATAGTTTTTGATGGATATGGCACTATGTGATATTTGGCATTTCTCACTCTTGAAAACAGTTCAAATAATTGAGTGACACGATATTATAGAGCCTTTCCCATCTCCATTTACCTGTCCATATGTACAAGTTTTTTTCAGTGCTAACATTAAAAATGAAAAATAGGAGTAACATTAATATTGAATAGTGTCTTATTCTCGAAATATGTATCTTCATCCACAGATAAATACATTTTTAAAAAAGCCTTCCATCCCATTAAGAGATGTTTTTATAATTTATTTTATTTTTAATGTTTCAAGTTTTTTTTTTAAAGATTTTATTTATTCATTTGAGACACAAAGATACAGAGAGAGAGAGAGAGAGCATGAGTAGGGGGAGAGGCAGAGGGAGAGGGAGAAGCAGGCTCCCCACTGAGCAGGGAGCCGGATGCAGGGCTCTATCCCAGGACCCTGGGATCATGACCTGAGCTGAAGGCAGACAGACACTTAACCATCTGAGCCACCCAGGAATCCCAATGTTTCAAGTTTTAATTTAAATTCTAATATTTAACAGACAGTATAATATTAGTTTCAGGAGTAGAATTTAGTGATTCATCATTTATATACAACACCTAGTGCTCATCAGAGCAATTGCCCTCCTTAATGCCCATCACCTGTTTAATCCATCCCCAGCCCCCTCCCCTCCAGCAACCCTCAGTTTGTTCTCTATAGTTAAGAGTCTCTTATGGTTTGCCTCTCTCTCTGTTTTTATCTTATTTTATTTTTCCTTCCCTTCCCTTATGATCATCTGCTTTGTTTCTTAAATTCCACATATGAATGAAATCATATGGTATTTGTCTTTCTCTGACTTACTTAGCTTAGCATTATATACCCTAGCTCCGTCTACATCACTGCAAATGGCAAGATTTCATTCTTTTTGATGGCTGAGTAATATTCCATTGTATATATATATATATATATACACACACCACATCTTCTTTATCCATTCACCTGTCGCTGGGCTCCTTCCATAATTTGACTCTTGTTGATAATGTTGCTATAAACATCGAGGTGCATGTGCCCCTTTGAACCAGTATTTTGTATCCTTTGGATAAATACTTAGTAGTGCAAATACTGGATTGTAGGGTAGTTCTATTTTTAACTTTTTAAGGAACCTCCATACTGTTTTTCAGAATGATTGTACCCAGTTTGCATTCCCAAAAACAGCAAAAGAGGGTTCCCCTTTCTCCACATCCTCACCAACATCTGTTGTTTCCTATGTTGTTAATTTTAGCTATTCTGACAGGTAGTTATCTCATAGTTTTGATTTGTATCTCCGTGAGTGATGTTGAGCATCTTTTCATGTGTCTGTCATCCTTCTGTATGTCTTCTTTGGAAAAATGTCTATTTATGTCTTCTGCCCATTTCTTAACTGGATTATTTGGTTTTTGGATGTTGAGTTTGGTAAGTTCTTTATAGATTTTGGATACTAACCCTTCATCAGATACGTCATTTGCAGATATCTCATCCCATTCTGAAGGTTGCCTTTTAGTTTTGTTGGTTGTTTCCTTCACTGTGCAGAAACTTTCTATCTTAATGAAGTCCCAATAGTTCATTTTTGCTTTTGTTTCCCTTATCTTTGGAGACATGTTTAATAAGAAGTTGCTAAGGCTGATGTCAAAGAGGTTGCTACCTGTGTTCTCTAGGATTTTGATAGTTTCCTGTCTCACATTTAGGTCTTTCATCCATTTTAAATTTATTTTTGTGTATGGTATAAGAACATGGTCCAATTTCATTCTTTTGAATGTTGCTGTGCTGTTTTCCCAACACCATTTGTTGAAGAGACTGTCTTTTTCCCATTGGATATTCTTTCTTCCTTTGTCATAGATTAATTGCTCATATAGTTGAGGGTCCATATCTGGGTTCTCTATCCTGTTCCATTAATGTATGTGTCTGTTTTTGTGCCAGTACCATACTGTCTTGATGAGTACAGCTTTGTAATATAACTTGAAGTCCAGAATTGTGATGCCTCCAGGTTTGCTTTTCTTTTCCAAGATTGCTTTGGCTATTTGGGGTCTTTTGTGGTTACATAAATTTTAGGATTGTTTGTTCTATCTCTGTGAAAAATGCTGGTGGTATTTTGACAGGGATTGAATTAAATGTGTAGATTGCTTTGGGTAGTATAGACATTTTAACAATATTTGTTCTTCCAACCCATGAGCATGGAATGTTTTTCTATTTCTTTGTGTCATCTTTAATTTCCTTCATAAGTGTCTTATAGTTTTCAGAGTACAGATCTTTTACCTCTTTGGTTCAGTTTTTTCTAGGTATCTTACGGTTTTCAGTGTAATTGTAAATGGGATCAATTCCTTGATTTCTCTTTCCGCTGCTTCATTACTGGTGTATAGAAATGCAACAGATTTCTGTATGTTGATTTCATCTCCTGCGACTTCACTGAGTTCATGTATCAGTTCTAGTAATTTTTGGGTTGAGTCTTTTGGGTTTTCTACACAGAGTGTATTAATGAACGAAAGAATAAGAACCATATGATCCTCTCAATAGATGCAGAAAAAGCATTTGACAAAGTACAGCATCCATTCTTGATAAAAACCCTCAACAAAGTAGGGATAGAGGGAACATACCTCAACATCATAAAGGCCATATACCAAAGACCCACAACTAATATCATCCTCAATGGGGAAAAACTGAGAGCTTTTCCTCTACAGTCAGGAACAAGACAGGGATGTCCACTCTCACCACTGTTACTTAACATAGTACTGGAAGTCCTAGCCTCAGCAATCAGACAACAAAAAGAAATAAAAGGTATCCAAATCAGCAAGGAAGAAGTCACAGTTTCATATTTGCAGATGATGTGATACTCTATGTAGAAAACCCAAAAGACTCCACCAAAAAATTGCTAGAACTGATACATAAATTCAGTAAAGTCACCAGATACAAAACCAACGTACAGAAATCTGTTGCATTTCTATAAACCAAGGAATATGCAAGGCTATTCACTTGCATATCAAATTTTTAATGGAAACGTGTTGTATTGGTCAAATGTGGGCTACTAATAATTATACGTGTAACTTATGCCAGAAAAAAACATGCTAAGCACTCAGAATCATATGGTCAGAGGAAACATAAAATATTTTAATTGAAATTTATTAGTGTATTTTCATTGTAGAGAAATATGGTAGGGTGATCAACAAAACCTTTAAAACCTAAATATATTACATTAGGATAAAGTTCTGTGGAGAAAGTGGTGTAGAAACTGAGTTAAAAAGAAAAGGAACAAGTAAAATTTCTGCCAGTTAAAAATAAGTTTGTGTATTGGGCGCCTGGGTGGCTCAGTTGGTTGAGCGACTGCCTTCGGCTCAGGTCATGATCCTGGAGTCCCGGGATCGAGTCCGCATCGGGCTCCCTGCTCGGCGGGGAGTCTGCTTCTCCCTCTGCCCCTCCCCCCTCTCATGTGCTCTCTCTCTCTCATTCTCTCTGTCTCAAATAAATAAATAAAATCTTTAAAAAAAATAAGTTTGTGTATTAAAAAAATGTATGATGGTGGCTATCAAATCTCTATGGATTTAGATTCCACTGGATAATTTAAAAGTGATGCAATGGCTTTTATTAAAATATCAATGCTATTATTTAAATTACTATCTAAATATAATATTACTATTTAAACCTATAATGTAAAATTGAAGATGCCAACTTTAACATGTGTGAGAGGGTGCATAGTTTTCAAAATTCTTGTAGAGAATTCACGAATAAGAAGTTTTGAAGACCCTTACCTAGAGAGTAGCCTGTAGCTTTGAGTTTTAAGTATCAGAATGAAAACACTATTTAACCCAAGGAGTCAGTCAATAGATGTTCTATCGTTCTAAAGTTTCAAAAGACCTTTATCATCATCACTTAGTTATTAATGAGGTGAATGCTATTTGGTGGTGACTCACATACTGATTCTTATCAGCTTTTCTACTTTCAAAACCATTGTAAGCCCTTAGGTGGAATGACATTATATTTATGCATGTACCTCCAAATGCGACTGCTTTGGAGATTCTTAGAAGGGATTACTTTTTTATAATATTTTATCATCATCAATAATTATCTTGTGTGATGTTTCATCACAAGAATTTTCATTTTTCCTCTTCCATGCAAGTCAAAGTACTTTGTCTACTGTATTCATTTGGTCTTTGAAAAAAAAAGTCTGATGACACATGTAAGAGGAAGTCAGAGAGGGGTTAAATGATATTTCTTTTTTTTTTTTAAGATTTATTTATTTGAGAGAGAGAGCACATGAGCAAGAGGAGGGCCAAAGGCAGAGGGAGAGAGAATCTCAAGCAGACTCGCTGTTGAGCGCGGAGCCTGACACGGGGCTCGATCCCATGATGCTGAGATCATGACCTGAGACCAAATCAAGAATTGGCTGCTTAACCGACTGAGCCACCCAGGAGCCCCAATTGATATTTCTTTAGGGAGTCAAGGATGGTGTCAATAATAAATCAAATAAAATCAATCAGTTTTCTCATTTATAAAAACATTCTATGTGTAGAATAGCAAGGCCATATTAATGACTCACTATTCCTTTTCCAAGCTGATGTTGGGTTTGGCTTCATTCAACCATGTGCAAATACATATACCTATGTATATGGACATGACAAACAACTATCTGCAAAATGACAAATACAAACACATATCTGCAAAATGGCATTTCCCAGGCCTCCCTCAAATTTAATTTTATACACTCTCCCTGGCTGTCTTCATCCATCATCATGGCTCTATCTCTCAATGCTCACTAATGCTTCCTCCAAATATCTCTTCTGTCCAGAACTTCTACAACTGGCGTCCTGTGGGCCACACTGGAAGCTTTGTCCAAATGGTTGTAAAAGCCAAAAAACTGGGAGTTGTCCAAGGCTCATTCCTCTTCTTGACCCTTTTACCCAACTGATCCAAAGTTGTATTGATTTTACTTCAGAAATAACCTAAAATCCTTCTCCCATTCTGATTTTTTACCACGACTGCCCAATATAGTCCCTTATTTCCTCTCTACTGGGTCCATCCTCCCGAAACAATAGCCACTTATACTGGTCTCCCTGCCCTAGTCTCCACTCCATTTAATCCATTCTCCACAAAGCCATCCAAGCAATGTCTTCAGAAGTTAATTGCAATCATGTCATTCCGGGCCTGAAAACTTTTCAGTGGTTCTCCACTGTTTATAATTTAAATTCACATTTCTAAATGTGGTTTCTAAAACCCTTCATGATTCTGCCCTCTGTCTACTTTTAGAGCAATGCCTCCTGCCCTTCACCCTGGCCGTCTGATCCTCTTGCCTTTCTCTGAGTACACCGTACTTGCTTTCATTCACCCATTCAACTGTTTATCAAGTGCTTCCTCAGGGCCAGGCACTAGTTAATGCATGGGATTTCCAGCAAGAGATGACCAAGTCTCTGCCCTAACAGAGGTTACATTCTGGACTTTTTCATACTCTGTTCCTTTGCACTATCCAGTTTTCTTTCTGGGATGCCAATTTCCCACCCCTCATCTGCCTGGCAAATCCTACTCTACTTCAGGACTCAGCCTATTCAGTAGATATCTTGCAAGGTTACCTAGACCTCTCATTCACATCTACCAGTTGGATATTCCTGCCTCAGGAAATGAACTTGAGGAGGGCATGGGCTTTCCTTGGGCACAGCTGCATGCTTAGTGCCTAGAACTGTGCCTGGCATATAGTGAGCTTTTAATGAATATTTATCAAATAAATCATACCTACCCAAATCCCTGCCCAGTTCCATGCTTCTGTTCTGAGACCACAAGCTGTGAGTTCCTAATGGTCAGAAACGTATCTAATTCACCTGTTTACCTCCGCTGCTTACTACAGTACCTGCCATGCTGTTAGCAACCAATAATGGCGGATCTAGGCCTTCCAGATTTACATGAGAAAACAAAACAACAAGAACAAAAAAACCCAATGCCCTGGGGAAGATGTTGTGATGAACGTGCTATCTAATCCCTGGGGTGGAAAGGGGAGTGGGGTATAAATGTTACATCCAGAACTCTAGAAATAAGGCATGCTGTTTGTGTTGCAAAGTGGCAAAGAGACACATATAAATATGACTGATTTTAAAATGTTGGTGTACTTATGTATTTAACGAGAGGTTCCAGGAAAATGCTGTGGTAGCAGGGTAGGAGGGTACTTGGGAAGGTTTCCTGGAAGAAAAGCCAGCCCTTGAAGGGCTTCCTTAGGTTAGCATTGCCAGATAAAACATGGGGCTGCCAGTTAAATTTGAATTTCAGTTACAAGAACAAGAACTTTGTTTAAGTATGCCCTGTGTGATATTTGGAATACACTTCCACTGAAAATGCCTTCATTGTTTATCTAAAAATCAAATTTAACTGGGCTTCCTGTATTTTTATTTACTAAATTTGGCAACTCCTCCTCCGGGATATGGAATAGCAGCTTGAGAACAAGAAGGGCAGGGACAGGAAAGCACAGAGAGAACGGCTAGTTGTCCAACACAGTTGTAGCCTCATAGGTTTGGGGGACAGAGAATAGAGGAAGTTATGAGAGATACTGCTGGGGAAGTAACTGGGCCAGATCACAGAGCCTTTAGAATGACCTTGATTTGTCAAAGAAAAAAAATATGATGTCATCCTGGGAACTTACGTTCAGCAATGAAACAGAGACTATATCCTTTATGAAAGTCAGAGTGTACACATAAATTTTTATGCACATAACTCATGCCTCCTTGGGGACTTACTGTTAACACTGATTATATGAATTCTAAATACATCAGGAACCATACAGAGCTTGCTTTTAAATGGAAAGAGATATGTTTTCAGGAAGTTAAATGTTTACATGTAAACAAGAACAGCTATTGGCAATACTGAACATTAAATGCTTTTCTAAATAAATTTCTAATGTAGATAGTGATTTATAGAAATTAAATTAGGATGAAACAAGCAGGGAAAGAATCAATAAGTTACGGTCTTGTTTATCCACTAAGTGTTGGTTTAAGTAAGATTTTTAAATCATGTATTTAGAAAATGAGCACATAGAATATTGGTCCTCTGAATCACATAAAATTAATGATTAAAAAATTAACACATATTTATTATTTAGTAGGTACCCTACCAGTACAGAACCTCTTACTTGAAAACAAATCATTCAGATTAACAATTGATAAAGACAGATTAGTGATTTGTTTTTTCTACTGTATAAATATCAATATTTGCATTTTTCAATGCTCTGAAAAAGAATTCATATGCCATATTTAGAAATCATTTAAAAAAAATCTAAGCATTGAGAAATATTTTCTGTGATTTCTTTAAAAAAAAGACATAAAAAGCCATTTTTGGGCAATTAGGGAAATTTGAATATGGACTGGACATTATTAGATGGTAATAAGGAATTATTTTATTATTGTAGGGTATATAATAACTGTGGTTAAGTTAAAAATAAAATCCTTTTTTCTGTTAGAGGCACATATTCAAGTATTATGGGTGCAATGACACAATGTCAGGGATTTGCCCTTAAAATACTCCACCTTAAAAAAAAGTGGGGAGTTGATGAAACGAAGCTCCCCAAATGTTTGATGATTGTTAAAGTGGGGTGATGGGTCTCGGCAGGGGGGGAGGGGCGGGGAGTGGTGGTGCTCAGTATATGATTCTGTTTCAATGTATGTTTGAAAATTTCCATAATAAAAGGTAAAAACCCAAACAGATCTTTTTTATGAGTAAATAATTTCCTTGAAAGTATATCATATGATAATTTATATCCTTCCAATTCACATTTAAAATATATATTTTTATATATTATATATATTCTCTTGCTGTGACTGGTTAATAAAGCAGTTGAACATATGTATCTTATTAATGATCACTCACATTTATTGAGTACATTCCATGGGCCAGGCACTGTGCTTAGTGATTACCACGGAATATTCATTTAACGTTTGCAACAATCTTTTGATCTAGGCTTGATTATTACCCCCATTTTACAGATGGAGAAACTGAGGCTTAAAGAGATGACACAATTCTCACCTGTGTCTGTGATGGGATCTGGAGTCAGGTTGCCAGCCCTAAAGCCTGTCTGTTTAACCATTACTATACCACCAGCTAGACTAGAAGGAGTATAAACATACTCACAATACATATTATAACGAAAAGAATGTGGGAGATTGCTCACATGTTTCTTCCTTGCTACAATCACGTGGCTTAGGGCCAGCCGTGATCAGCTCCTTTCCTGCATGGGTTGGCTCATAGATCAAGCTGTTGTTTGAAGTAGAAAAGGGGAAAGATGCTGCTGTCAGACAAAGGAGGGGAAGCAAAGAGAACCGACAGAGGTCTCTTCTCATTGACAACAGCCGTTCTGCAACTGCTTTTTTTTTTTGAACGCAAAATAACTAAAATGCACAATTTGCCTTTCTTGTGCCTTCTGACGCCTGATTCTATTTTGCAGGACTTCGCCTCGGTTTTCAGTCATTCATCACGCAGTGCCTCCTGTTCGGCGCAGGCAGCAGGGGCTGGGCTGAGGGGGTAGCAGGGAGCGAGAGGCGAGCTGGGAGGACGCACAGCCCACAAGTGAGGAACTGACGCAGCTGCAGCCCTGAGAGACCCCGCCCCATGAGCTCATCCCCTGGCAGTGCAAATTAGGATGACATAATGTTTCTGGAGAGCTCCTTCCAGCCCACTGCAGCGGGAGCGCTCTTGCTTTTCCCGAGCACATGAAAAATTAGCATCGGTATTTCTAGCTGTTCCTGAGGAAATGGCATTTTATTCAAAGGTGTCGTGGGAAATATAACACATCTCCTGCATTAGTATCAGCTCCTGCATCAAAGGAAAACAGAGCTTATCAGTAAATAAGTCGTTAATTACTGCACTTATCAGACTACTGAAGGTAACCAGCATTCTTCAAAAACAGGGTCCAATTGCAATGGCGAGAGATAGTGTCTGTGTTTCTTCAAAAAGTTTTTAGCCCGAGTATAAAAAAAATAACTATGGCAATAATATTAAATAATAGTAATGATCATTATCGCTTATGTAGCTTTTGCTGTACGCTAGGAACTATGCTAAGTGTTTTACATATATTATCTAATTTAATTCCTATTACCACCCTACAGAGTAGGCATAACCCTCCATCCCCACCACACACACACACACACACACTTACAGAGGAGGAAGCAGAGGCATGGAGAGATGGGTAATTTGCCAAGGTCAGACAGCAGCGACTGGCAAAGCCAACCGGACTCTGGTCCAAAGCCCTGCACTGCTAATCACTATGCTACATTCCCTACAGGGCCACAGTACAGCTCTGCTGGATGCAAGGCAATGTTTAATAACAACTTAGTAAAATATAGAAAAAAGTATGGTTTCTACCAAGAAACTACAGGTGACTAAAGCTGGGATATCTTCCATGCCTGGCATTTTTCACTTCAGTGGACATGAGACACTCACACCATTAGACACCCAACTTGTAAAGGGAAAAGGCAGGGAGAGTAATATTTATTAAGAACCTAAAAATTACAGGGGCGCCTGGGTGGCTCAGTTGGTTAAGCAACTGCCTTCGGCTCAGGTCATGATCCCAGGGTCCTGGGATCGAGTCCCACATCGGGCTCCTGGCTTAGCAGGAAGCCTGCTTCTCCCTCTCCCACTCCCCCTGCTTGTGTTCCTGCTCTCGCTGTCTCTGTCTCTGTCAAATAAATAAATAAAATCTTTAAAAAAAAAAAAAAGAACCTAAAAATTACATATTGCTCTCTGCCCCTGGCTCCTAGCACAGAGCTCCTAAAACTGTAATTTCTTAAGTCCTAAGAGCATTAGGAGCATCTTTTGTTCTCACTGGTCCTTGACCCTGGTTCGTGACACAGAGCTCCTAAATCCCTTGGAATTTCCTGGATGATAGGAATGTTTTTTGTTCTAATGAGGTGACTATCGATGGGCTCCTGGATGGGGGCTGGTCACCAGAAAGACTAAGCAATGATAAGAAGCTTGGAATTTTTAGTCCCCTTCACCCCCAGTCTTCAGAGAGGGGTGAGGGGCTGGAAATGGGAGTTAACAATTGATCATTCCTATGTGATGAAACCTCCATAAAAATCCCCGAAGTATGAGGTTCAGAGAGTTTCCAGGTTCGTGAACACATGGCCATGCTGGGAGAATGGTGCCTCCTGAAAGATCGTGGAATCTCCTCACCCCTTCCCACATGCCTTGCGCTACCTGTCTCTTCTATCGGTGTCCTTTAAGGGATCTTTATACAATAACCTGCTAAATAGTAAGTAAACTGTTATCCCAAGTTCTGTGAACTGCTTTAGCAAGTTAATCAAACCTGAGGAGAGGGTTGTGGGAACCTCCAATTTACAGCTGATTGGTCAGAAGTATAGGCAACAACCCAGACTTATGATTGGTATCTGAAGTGTGTGTGTGGGGGTGCAGTACTGTGGAGCTTTGAATGCTGACGGAGGAGAAGAGATGGTGGGATGAAAACTACTAAAAGGAAAGGAATGTAGCTTAGTGGTTGTGGGAAAGGAGCTCTAGGTCTTCAGGGTTTAAATTTGGGTACAAACTCTACTACAAATGTTAGGTGGCCTTGTACAATAGCTGCAAAGGCTTTGAGTCTCAATTTCCCCATCTATAAAATGAGGTGATAATAAACTTACCATAGAGTCATTGTAAGGATCAGATAAGCTAATGTACAGTTCTGAACCCAGTGCCTGGTATGCATGAAGGGTAGGGCATGATGACTAAGAATAGGAAACTAGAATCCCCCCCGCCCCCCATAATACCTGAAACCTGGTGTCTTCCTGGGTCACCCTCACTAGATTAAATAGGAGCCTATCACTTTTCTGTGAATTTGGGGCAGGGAGGACTTTCTACCAAAACCCTTTTCATTCACAGTCCACCCCCTCTCAAGCATTTTCGTTCCAACACTGGTTGCAGACTGGGGAAGTGCCATCTGGGTGGCAGGTAACTGAGCGCTCCAGTTCAGCTGTAGCACTGATCGTTGATGGGAAATGCAATCATGGCTCTGGGGGATTCCAATTGGAGAGAGAATCTATTCTCTACGTGTGAGATTTCATTAAATCTAGGATGATAAGATATAATGAAATCTTATCCATGGAGAATAGATTTTGATTACTACTGGAGCACCCTCCCCCAACCTGGATCAAATTTCTGATCAGTCTTATTGCGGAGAATCACCTGGATGGTGACTTCTTATCTGTGTCTAAGACATCTGTCCATAAAATTACATGCCCAGTTCTAACCCCTGTTAAACAAATTATGTAGTTTGATATTGCCAGCACCAAAATCTGTGCCATACGATGCCAGAAAGAGAAACTCCTGGGGAGACGCTAAGGAACTTGGCAAGGAAGTAGACTTAAAATATGTAATTCCTAGGAAAGCATTTCTTCTCTTACATTTCAAAGGAGAAATACATATGCATCCAGAAAATATTGTTTGTACACTTCATGACTATGTCTGAAATCATGCTGTATGAGTGCAGCGATCCTTTACAACAGTTGTAGATTTAGCTAATTGTGGTCCCAGGTGATAGAGTATAATAATTACCAACAGAAAAAAATATTTTTAATTTCTAAGAAAGAGGTTAGATTTTTTTTTTTTCTCTGTGGGAGCATCTAGTTCCCTACCTTTTCAAACTGGATGTTTGCAAACAGTATTACCTCTGAACTTTGCCCTGGCACAGTAAAATCAATGGTTTATACCAGGAAGTTAATCTCTGTAATGAAATAGAAAGCCACTTGAACGATACAAGTTGAATTTATTACAAATTGGTAAATGGAAGGTGTAATATGAATGCTTCATAGGCCCAAGTTTTGTTTTGTTTTTTTTTAATTGAGGTACAATTGACATATAACATTATATTAGTTTCAGGTGTACAACATAATGATTTGAGGGGTGCCTGGGTGGCTCAGTTGGTTGGGCGGCTGCCTTCGGCTCAGGTCATGATCCTGGAGTCCCGGGATCGAGTCCCGCATCGGGCTCCCTGCTCGGCAGGGAGCCTGCTTCTGCCTCCGACCCTCCCCCCTCTCATGTGCTCTCTCTCTCATTCTCTCTCTCAAATAAATAAATAAATAAATAAAATCTTAAAAAAAAAACCATAATGATTTGATATTTGTATACATTGGGGAATGACCACCACAGTAAGTCTAGTTACCATCAATTTCCATACAAAGTTACAAAATTGTTTTCTTTTTCTTTTTTTTCTTGGGATGAGAACTTTTAAGATTTATTCTCTTATCAACTTTCAACTATGCACTATAGTATTATTCATGCTATGCATTACATCCCCATGACTTATTTACTTTATAACTGGAAGTTTGTACCTCTTGATCTTCACCTTTTCCAGCCAGTCCTCCAACCCCTTCCCCTCCGGCAACCACCATTCTGTTCTCTGTATCTGAGTTTTGTTTTGTTTGTTCATTGTTTTGTTTTTTAGATTCCATATATAAGTGAAATCGTAATGTATTTGCCTTTCTCTGACTTACTTCACTTAGCATGATACCCTCTAGGTCCATCCATCTTGTCAAAAATGGCAAGATTTCATTCTTTTTTTTATGGTGAAGTAATATTCCTTGGTGTGTGTTTGTGTGTGTGTGATATACACTTAAACTGCTTCCACATCTTGGCTATTATAAATAATGTTGAATGCAGTAACCATAGGGGATGCACATAACTTTTTGAATAGTGCTTTTGTTTTCTTCAGATAAATACCCAGAAGTATTGCTGGATCATATGTTTGTTCTATCTTTAATTTTTTGAGGAACCTCCACACTGTTTTCTACAGTGGCTGCACCAATTTACATTCCCACCGACAGTGCATGAGGGTTCCCCTTTCTCCACATCCTCACCAAGCACTAATTTCTTCTCTTTTGGAAATAGCCATCCTAAAAGGTATGAAGTGATATCTCATTGTGGTTTTGATTTACATTTCCCTGAGATTGGTAATGTTGAGCATCTTTTCATGTACCTGTTGGCCATCTGTGTGTCTTCTTTGGGAATATGTCTTTGCAGATCCTCTGCCAATTTTTAAATCAAATTAGGTGGTTTTTTTTGTTGTTGTTGTTTCATTTGTTTTGGTTTGCTCTTGAGTTGTATAAGTTCCTTATATAGTGTAGATATTAACCCTTTATTGGACATATGCTTGCAAATACTTTCTCCCATTCAGAAGGTTG
Source organism: Mirounga angustirostris (assembly GCF_029215605.1). Classification (NCBI taxonomy): domain Eukaryota; kingdom Metazoa; phylum Chordata; class Mammalia; order Carnivora; family Phocidae; genus Mirounga; species Mirounga angustirostris. Next base: position 52,865,286 of record NW_026991712.1, on the reverse strand, counting down.
CCTTTTCATTTTGTTGATGGTTCCCTTCTCTGTGTAGAAGCTTTTCAGTTTGAAGCAGCTCCATTTGCTTATTTTTTGCTTTTGCTGCCTTGGCTTTTGGAGACAGATCCAAGAAATCATTACCAAGACCTATGTGAAGCAACTTATACTGCCTGTGTTTTCTTCTAGGAGTTTTATGGTTTTAGGTCTTACATTCAAGTCTTTAGTCCATTTTGAGTTAATTTTTGTGTATGGTGGACATGAGTAGTCTAATTTCCTTTTTTTGCATGTGACTGTCCAGTTTTCCCAACACCATTTATTGAAGAGACAGTCCTTTCTTCATTGCGTATTCTTGTATGGGTTTATTTCTGGGCTCTCTATTCTGTTCCATTGACCTATTTATCTGTTTTTATGCCAATATCCTACTGTTTTGATTACTATAGCTTTCTAATATAGTTTGAAATCAGGGAGTGTGGTGCCTGCAGGTTTGTTCTTCTTTCTCAAGATTGGCTTGGCTATTTGGGGTCCTTTGTGGTTCTATACAAAATTTAGGATTGTTCTATTTCTGTGAAGAATTCCACTGGAATTTTGATGAGATTACATTGAATCTGTAACAGCTTTGGGTAGTATGGACACTTGAACAGTGTTAATTCTTCTAATCCATGAGCATGGAATATTTTTCCATTTATTTGTGTCTCTGTCAATTTCTTTCATCAATGTCTCAGAATTTTTCAGTGTACAGGACTTTCACTTCCTTGATGAAATTTCTTCCTAGGTATTTTATTCTTTTTTAATAAGATTATGAATGGGATTATTTTCTTAATTTCTTTTGCTGAGAGTTCATATTATTGTATAAGAATGCAATAGCTTTTTGTATATTGATTTTTTATCCTGAAACTTTACTGAATTTGCTTATTAGTTCTAATAGTTTGTTGGTGGAGTCTTTAGGGTTTTCTCTATATAAAATTGTGTTGTCTACAAATGGTGACAGTTTGACTTCTTCCTTTCCAATTTGGATGCCTTTTCTTTCTTTTTCTTGCCTAATTTCTCTGGCTAGGACTTCCAATACTATTTTGAATAAAAGTGATGACTTTCTATAGTATTATTCCTTTCTCATTATCTTTTGTGTATCTACTCTAGGTTTTTGCTTTGGGGTTACCATGAGGCTCACATATATCAACCTATATGTATTATAGTCTATTTTATATTGATAGCAAGTTAAGTTTATATGCATTCTAAAACTCTACATTTTTACTACCTTCCCCTCCACATTTTATGTTTTTGATATCACATTTTATATCTTTTTATTTTGTGTATCCCTTAATTATTGTGGTAATAGTTATTTTTACTACTTTTGTCTTTTAACCTTCATACTAGCTTTATAAGTGACTAATCCATTACCCATACCAGTGAGATTTATACTTTCACAAGTGTTTTTGTAATTAGTGCCTTTTCTTTTCAGGTTAAAGGAGTCCCTTTGACATTTCTTGTAAGGCTGGTTTGGTGGTGATGAAGCCCTTTAGGTTTTGCTTGTCTGGAAAACTTATCTCTCTTTCAATTCTGAATGTAACCTTGCCAGGTAAGTATTCTTGGTAAGAAATTTTTTCCCTTCAGAACTTTGAATATGTCATACCACTCTCTTCTGACTTGAAAAATTTCTGCTGAGAAATTGGCTGATAGGTTGATGGGGGTTCTCTATACATCACAAGTTTTTTTTTTCTCTTGCAAGCTTTTAAGATTCTCTCCTTATTTTTTATGTCTGACATCTTAATTATAATGTGTCATGGGTGGATATCTTTGGGTTCATCTTATTTAGAATTCAATGGGTTCCTGGATATGGATGTCTATTTCCAAGGGTAGGCAAGTTTTCAGCCATTATTTCTTCAAATAAGTTTTCTGCTCCTTTCTTTCTCTCTTCTACTTCTGGGACTCCTATAATGTGAATGTTATTCCTTTTGATATTGTCCCATAGGTCCCTTAAACTATCTTCACTTGTTAAACATTCTTTTTTCTTTTTGCTGTTCTATTTGGGAAGACTGCCCTGTCTTCTAGATCACTGATCCTTTCTTCTGCTTCATCTAGTCTGTTGTTGAACGTTTCTAGTGTATTTTCAGTTCAGTTATTGTATTTTTCGGCTCTGTGACTTCTCTTTGATACTTTCTTATATATTTTCTATTGCTCTGTTGAAGTTATCACCATGTTCATCCATTCTTCTCTTAAGTTCGGTGACATCTTTATGACCATTGTTTTGAATTCTATCACATAAATTACTTACGTCCATTTCATTAAGGTTTTCTTCCTGAGATTTTATCTCATTCTTTCTTTTCTTTTTTTTTTCTGTGTGGGTGCAAAGTGCTGTGTTTTTATTCTTGCCAATCAATAACCAAAATTCAGTCTCCACACACATTCCCAAGAAACGAAATCTCTCTGGTCTTTGGGGAGGTTAATGTTGGAAACAGCAGGATCTCCAAGGAGAAACTTATCTTTCTCCAGCTGAGGTATGCATTTTTCTGATGGACAACCAATAAGTTCCTTCCGATGTTCTCCCAACCCTTTTTCTTTTTTTTTTTATTATTATGTTATGTTAATCACCATACATTACATCATTAGTTTTTGATGTAGGGTTCCATGATTCATTATTTGCGTATAACACCCAGTGCTCCATGCAGAACATGCCCTCTTTAATACCTATCACCAGGCTAACCCATTCCCCCACCCCTCTCCCCTCTAGAACCCTCAGTTTGTTTTTCAGAGTCCATCATCTCTCATGGTTCATCTATCTCATTCTTTCACTTGGAATATATTCTTCTGTTTCCTCATTTTGCTGGACTCTTTGTGTTTGTTTCTATGTATTAAGTGAAAAAGTTACTTCTCCCAGTAATGAAGGAGTTGGCTTTGTGTAGGAGATGAAACTTATCATTCAACTTTGCTCTAGCTCTTGGTTGTCTCTCAAACCTTTGTGATTGTCAGCCGGATTTATTCTTGATAGGTCTCAGTTGTTGACAGTTTCAATGTTCCAAAAGAAAGAATCTCAGCACCTAGTTTCAGGCTGATTGGAAGCCAGACCCTCAGGCAGCTGCTTTTAAAGTATGCTGTCACAAACCCTGCTGGCCTCCAGACCAGGCAATCTGGAGGTTTCTTTTGGGTGACAGTTGCAGTAATTGGAGCTCTAGATGAGTGGATAAACTCCTTTTTGAAAGGCACCAGAGATGGGGCACCTGGGTGGCTCAGTCGTTAAGTGTCTGCCTTCGGCTCAGGTCATGATCCTAGGGCTCTCTGCTCGGTGGGAAGCCTGCTTCTCCCTCTCCCACTCCTGCTCCCCTTGCTTGTGTTCCCTCTCTCACTGTGTCTCTCTCTGTCAAATAAATAAATAAAATCTTTAAAAAAAAAAAAGGCAACAGAGTGTCATGAGGCTGAGGAAGAGCACAAAGATGGTATCCCATGGCCTACTTTCCCTGACAGCACCTCTGTAGCTTCTAGATGTGTAACAAACTTGAAGACTGCCCTTTAGGCTGAAGCTCCAGGAAAAGTAAATTCACTTTTTTTTATAGCAAAACTGGGGGTGTGTTTCAGTTCGCTGTCTGTGCAGTGCCCTGGGGTGGTAGCCTGCCAAGAACTGTCTTTCCAATTGTTATAGTCACATGGGACCCAGGAATGCAAGAGCTCCTGGCCACCAGAGCCAGGTGATAAAGGAGTGTCCCCTATGTGGACTCTGCACGCCTGCTGGCTTTAGCAGGGCCAAGCAAGTGGAGGCCAGAGTGCACCAACAGCTTTAGCAAGACACTGGGAGAGTGCAGAGCTGGGGCATGCTCACTGGCTTTAGCAGGGCAGTGAGAGTCCAGGGACTGTGCATGACCTCCAGGGCCAGCAAGTAGAGGGAGAATGCAAAAATGGTGCTTGCCAGTGCCTCCATCCCTGGAGAGAGTCTCAGTAGGCCCCCTGCTCCTTTAGCAGATGCTTAAAATTAGCAATTGAATCTCCCTCACATATAGTCTAGCACCATTGCTTTTGTGCTGGGCCCTTGGGCAAGTGAGTTTGTGTGTGAGTCCTTTCAGAACAGCATCGTAGTTCCCTACAGCCCTTTGGTTTTCAAAGACAAACATTTTGGGGTCTTGTCTCTCTGATGCAAGTTCCAGGTGTTGGGGTACCTAAGGCACAAACCTCTTGCTCCTCAGGGAGAAGCCCTGGATTTATGAGATACATCCTGATTGTGGGTTGTGGTGCCAGAGGTCGAGTTTTTGGTGAGATCACATCTCTGCCTCTCCTACCTGTCTCCATGTGGTCCTTCTATCATTTGTTCTGACAGCACTACTCAGCTAGTTTTCAGGTCTTTTTTCAATTGCTCCACATGTAGATGTAGGTTTGGTATGTTCATGTGAGGAGTTAAGTTCAGGATCTTCCTATGCTGCCATCTTGGACCCCCTCAAGTTTGTGTTAAACTTTGAAGAAACGAATAGAATCATATAATTTAATAACTGGACTTGACTTCTTAAGACCCTTATTTTGAATGCTTACATTTGGAGAAAAATGACTTCATTTGAGTATTTTTTTTTTTTTTTAATGAAAGAAACCAGTCTAAGAGATAGTGGGTTAAACCCAATCTGCTTTAAGGTAGTTGTTTCCTTATGGCAGCTAAAAATCTCTATTTGAAGCTGGAATGGCCATCTGTCCCCACCTGTTGTAAACAGATTCCATCTCTAGATGGACAGCATTCACTGTTTCATAATCCATACCAACATTTTGGGACCTTAATATTAATAAAAATTTCTCTTGTTAAATGCTTGCCATTTAAAAACAACTAGTAGAAGTAAAAATGGTGGTTTTTCTAAACAAAAGAGCCAGACATATGTCAAATTAGCTCCTGCCAATGTAGCATGGCCAAGAAGTGGTATGTGTGGTTATTCAGATACTCAATTAACAATGCTATATACACATGGTCAAGTTTTAAAGAACTGGATTATATAATGATGTATTTAACCCCAAAATAGAGTAAACACTTAACATTAAAAGAAAGATTCTGATGGGATTTCAACACTTCAAAATCATTTCTATAAATTTTAACTATCATTGCTTTTTAGATGTATGGAAGTATGAATGAGGTATGTATGAAAGTTAGGAATAGTTGGAATGCTAGATGGCTGGATAATATCAAGTTAATGGGAGTTGTGTTTTCTGTTACAATGTACATTTTCTCTTTATATAGTGTTTCAGGCTGACCCAAAGGCTAGTAACCAAGGACTAGGAACAATTAAGAATGAAACATAAATAGTAGCAAAATCTCCTATCACATTAAGGCAGGAATTCTCCAAAATTACAAAAATGAATAGCCCCATTCAAACCAGCAATAATGTCTTCAAACACAGGCTAAAAATATTAAGTAAAGATCAATTATATGTGAGAGTCTACAGTTTTGCACTTTTTATCCTGCTTGGAATTCATAGGGCTTCTTGAATTTGTGCCTTTATATCTTTCATTGGTTTTGGAAGACTTACAGTTGTTATCCCTTCAAATACTGCTTCTGTCTTAATCTCTCTCTTCTGTTCTCTGAAAATTCAATTACATATTGTGTCCATACCCCCTTTTCTGCATTTTCCATCCTTTTGTCTCGATGCGTTCTATTCTGTTTACCAATTCCCTTTTCTTATTTATTAATTCTGCTGTGCCTACTCATGGTACCCAGCTGTCAAGTACTCCCCCCACTTCCCCACCAATAATTCTCACCACCTAGTGTTCATATCCTTAGGTAGTTTACTCTCACATTAGATCAGGGCTGATCCATATGATCAATAGAGTATGGTAGTAGTGGTGTGTGGTGACTCTTGAGGCTAGGTCATCAGAAGCATTGCAGCTTCTGCCTTGTTCTCCTGGATTTTAGTTCTGAGGAAAACCAGCCATCATGTCATGAGCACATTCACACAGCTCCCTGGAGAAGCCCATATTGAAAGGAATCAAATTCCCATCCAAATGAATAAGTCCCATTCAGATGGCACCAGTCCCACTTATGTCTTTAGATGCCTGCCCCCAGCCAGCATCTGATGGCAAACTCCTGACAGACCTCAAGCAAGAACCAGCCAAATTAGCTACTCCTATATTCCTGACTCCTAGGAATTATAAAAAAGATTAAATAATTATTGCTGCTTTAAGTCATTAAGTTTCAGGATGATTTGTTACATAGCAATAAATAGCTAATTCACCCATCTGTAAAGTTTTTAATTTCAGTTCTTGGATTTTTCAGTTGGTTCATTTTTATAGTTTCCACTTCTCTTCTAAAATTTCCAGCCTTTTAAAAAAATTTCATTGAACATGTTAAAAATACTGTTTATATAAAACCTGAAAGATTCCACCAAAAAACTGCTAGAATAGATAAATAATTCAGTAAAGTCACAGGATACAAAATCAATGTACAGAAATCTGTTGCATTTATATACACCAATAATAAAGCAGCAGAAAGAGAAATCAGGGAATCAATCCCATTTATAATTGCACCAAAAATAATAAGATACCTAAGAATAAACCTAACCAAAGAGGTGAAAGACCTGTACTCTCAAAACTATAAAACACTGATGACAGACACTGAAGATGACACAAAGAAATGAAAAGACATCTCATGCTCATGGATTGGAAGAAAAAATATTGTTAAAATGTCTATACTACCCAAAGCAATCTACACATCTAATGCATCCCTATCAAAATATCAACAGCATTTTTCACAGAAGTAGAACAAACAATCCTAAAATTTGTATGGAACCACAAAAGACCCCAAATAGCCAAAGCAATCTTGAAAAAGAAAAGCAATGCTGGAGGCATCACAGTTCTGGACTTCAAGTTATATTACAAAGTTGCAGTAATCAAAACAGTATGGTATTGGCACAAAAACGGACACATAAATCAATGGAACAGATAGAAAACCCAAATGAACCCACAATTATATGGTAAATTAATCTTTGACAAAACAGGAAAGAATATCCAATGGGAAAAAGACTGTCTCTTCAACAAATGATGTTGGGAAAACTGGACAGCTACATGCAAAAGAATGAAACTGGACCACTTTATTATACCACACACAAAAATAAACTCAAAATGTATTAAAGATATAAATGTGGCCTGAAACCATAAAAGTCCTTGAAGAAAACACAGACAGTTATTTCTCTGACATTGGCTGTAGCAGTTTTTTTCTAGATAGGTCTCCTGAGCAAGGGAAACAAAAGCAAAAATACACGTTGGGGATTACATATAAATAAAAAGCTTTTGCACAGTGAAGGAAATCATCAACAAAAGTAAAAGACAACCTATGAAATGGGAGAAGATATTTGCAAATGACATATCCAATTAAGGGTTAGTATCCAAAATATATAAAGAACTGATACAACTCAACAACCAAAAAATGAATCATCTAATTAAAAATGGGCAGAAGACATAAACAGATCTTTTTTTCAATAAAGACATCCAGATGGCCAACAGACACATGAAAAGATGCTCAACATCACTCATCATCAGGGAAATGCAAATCTAAACCAAGTGACATATCATCTCACACCTGTCAAAATGGCTAAAATAAACAATACAAGAAACAACAGGTATTAGCGAGGATGTGAAGAAAGGGGAACCCTCCTGCACTGTTGGCGGGAATATAAACTGGTGTGGCCACTGTGGAAAACAATATGAAGGGTCTTCAAAAAGTTAAAAATAGAACTCCCCTATGGTTCAGCAATCACACTTTACCCAAGGAATACAAAAATACTAATTCAAAGGGATACATGCACCCCTATGTTTATTGCAGCATTATTTACAACAGCCAAATTATGGAAACAGCCCAAGTGTCCATTGATTGATGAATGGATAAAGAAGATATGGTATAAAAATACAATGGGATATTATTCAGCCATGGAAAAGAATGAAATCTTGCCATTTGCAAGGACATGGATGAAGCTAGAGAGTATTATGCTAAGCGAAATAAGTCAGTTGGAGAAAGACAAATACCATATGATTTCACTCACATGTGGAATTTAAGAAACAAAACAAATGAGCAAAGGGAAAAAGAGAGAGAGAGAGGGAGAGGCAAACAAAGAATCTGACTCTAAACTAGAGAACAAACTGACAGTTACTAAAAGGGAGGTGTGTGGGGGGATGTGTTATGTAGGAGATGGGGATTAAGGAGTACATTTGTGATGAGCACCAGGTGTTGTATGGAAGTGGTGAATCACTATACCATACACCTGTAACTCATTAAACTGTATGTTAACTGACTGGAATTTAAATAAAAACTTAAAAAAAAATTTAAGTCCCTTTGTGTGCTAATTTATTATGTACATCCCATGTGTCCATTACCTGTTATTTTTCTTGTTTTTTTTTTTTTTTTCATCCATACTGTCTTATCTCCTCATGAGCCTGATTATTATTAGTTGAGTAGTGGACACAGCATGTGAAAATCTGTAGAAATAATTTGAGAATTGATGACATTCTTTTCCTTGAGAGATGCTTTCCTTTCTAATTGGCAGGTTTAGAAACCAGCAATCTGAGATCATCTTGATTTAATTTCAAGAATTAAAAATGACTTGAAGTTGAGCTTCAGGCTTGAGAGGACAATCTACTTACAGTTCATTCTTATTCCTAATGGGAGACTTTCAGTGCTTTAATCAAGAGCCTGGGGTATTTACAAGTCTCGTTCCCAACTTTGGTGGGTTCTAGATTCCAAGTTTTATTTTTCTCTTACAGAGGGCTGTCAGAAGCCCTGTTCAGTTTCTCAGCCTCTCAGTTATATCTTCCAGGACCAACAGACATCTGAGTGGAAAACTGGCCCCTCATGGCAGGCTCACCTCTCTAGAATTTCTTCATTTTCCTATCTTTCCCATAATTTTGCCTTGTTAGATCTCTGGTGCCTCCAAGTGATTCCTTGTAGTATATTTTTTCCAGATTTTATTATTCTCAGTAGGAGAGTTGGTCTAAATTTTGACCTTTACAGAAATGGAAGTCCTTGTACGGTTTTATTAACTAATCTACATTACAGATACCTCAAAAAACAAAAACTATATAATATATATAATTTATATATTATTTTATTTTATTTGGCTAAGGATCTAATTGCATCACTTCTTCAAACTACTCTCATACTATAGGAACCAGTATTCTTTAAATTAAGTTGTGGGCAACTGACAATCCACTCATTTGTGACAAGTCAGCTAGTCACAGCAGAATGTGAAGAAACCCTATTGATAGAATGTCAAGCAAATTCTCCTAAGGCCATATCACTAGACAGGCAGGCCACTGCTCTTCACATTTAGCCTTCAGAAAAGGGTGCAAGCGCTAGTTCTGTGGAGAACTAGTAGCCATGTTGTGAGGACACTTAATGAGCACTGTGGAGAGGCCTACAGGCCACTGAGAATAATCCCGACTGTTTTCTGGATTGTTTGATACCATCATTATTTCAGAAAGTTAATCTAAAAGTTAGTTACTAAACAAAAACTGTAAGAAATGTTTCAAACACATAAGGATATCTTATTTTTGAAGTGCAATGATTGTTAGTATCAAGAATTAGATATTTAGCATGTGCTTGAACAAGATAAACTAGAATTTAAAAGGTTAGGTACTGATCAGAAATGGAGAAAACAAATTCCTAGATGTAACAATGTCATTTTAAAAGAACTATGTTAAGTGTATATTGCAGACAAAATTTTATTTTCTACAGAAATGCCTTTTGAGTTTACCTAAAATAGAAAGATGAACATTTTATAAAAATACCTTTTCAAGTTTTACCATGTATCCAAATTTTGCAGGAATTATAGAATCACACTCCTGATTTATAGATTCAAAGTAGGTCATTTGTTGATTGTATGGCTACCACCATCACTATCTATTGATGGCTACCTGCCACCTAAAGCTGGTCCTCAGCCCACGACATATCTGCTAAAAGGAGACTATGAATCTAATGAATCATCAAGTTCAAGTTTTTCAATTCATCTCTACCATGTCTCAGATTTGTCTATCCCTCTAATTTTCTACACTTTTCAAATCATCCTCAGTTGCTTATTTCTACCCTCTCCTCTGTACATAACTCCCCAATTTCAGTGAGCTCAAGAACCTTCAGTGGTTTCTGGGTACTCAGTCTGGCCTTCAAGGCTTCAACATTTTCTGGTCTTGGTCTACTTATTCAGAATCACTTCCCATTACTTTTCAAATAAACCTCCACTTTATATAAGTCGATCATTTCACCATTCCCCACATGATGCTTATTTTTGCTTTTGTGATTCTCTTCCAGCTTAGATGCTTTCCTTTCTCCTTATTTATCCAAAATGATACTCAAATAACAAGGACCTAGGATTCTTATTTATAAGACCAAATCCTACCTTTTCCTATGTATCTTCTCTGTCAAAACTGATTCATGCTTGTCATTCTTTTTTTTTTTAATTGTATTTTATTCGTGGTTTAAAATGCAAAAATTTGGAGTACATTCTATACTAGCTTTCATTTTAACAATGGTGCTATAAACCTACTGAGTCAGGGGTGGAATCTTCATAATCTTCTAAATTGCTGCTCACAAAATCTATGCTGAACAAATGCCTTTAAAATATATTCAACCTAGTATCCAAATCTAAGTAACAAAACTTCATTGGACCATAATGGGCCTGCTGATCTCAGAAGTTACCATTTTCTTCATCCCTTTGCCAATGAGCTATCCAGATGACAAAATAGAAAGGTCAAAACTGATTTTGATAGAGACCTCATTCCTGGTGGATTATTTTCTTCCTTGGGTTATACAAGAAGATGAAATAAAGTCTTCTACATTAATTATATGCTCTCTGTTTCATGGCTTCGTGCTTTCAGTATAAAATATGAAGACTTTTCAGTCAGAGAAAGACAAATACCATATAATTTCACTCACATGTGGGATTTAAGAAACAAAAGAGAAAAGAAAAATAAAAGAGAAAGACAAACCAAGAAACAGTCTTAATTGTAGAGAACAAACTGATGGTTATCAGAAGGGGGTGAGTGGGGAGGTGGGTGAAATAGGTGGTGGGGATTAAAGAGTGCACTTATCACGATGAGCACTGAGTGGTGTATGGATTGTTGAATTACTGTATTTTACACCTGAAACTAATATAACACTGTATGTTAACTATACTGAAATTAAAATGAAAAACTTAATTAAAAAATAAATACAAAGACTTTTTTGGGGGGGTCAAATAAAGAGTATTTAAACAAATTGGTGATTTATTTTTTCCTAGATGCCTTATGCAGCTAATTCTCTTAGATTTATAAACAGCAAATGTTGCTTTGGTAGTTATGCTTGACAGAAAGAAAATATAAACTGGAAAGAAGGAATTCTAGTTCAGTACATTAACCAAGGAAAACATTAACTGTCCTTTGGAATACAGTCCACAAATAATCTGTTTTGCTGCTGTAAGGTCAATAGAATTATCCTGTGGTTTCTCTGTCTAGTTGATAAACTCCTTTAGTTAAAGATTGTTTCATTTCTTTCAAAGGAGGCTATATAATCACAGGCTATTTCAGTGGATAGTTTTTGATTTTTTTTTTTTTTTGCAACACATTTCCCCAATGCATAAAGCCTATTTTGATGAAATAGTAAGAATAGTAAGAAAATACAACTTTATGGTCCTAACTTCAGAAGTCTTAGAAATTTGGTAGCCCCTATGTATGTATGTATGTAGGTATGTATTTAACATTTTTAATTTAATTCAATTAATTAACATATAATGTATTATTGGTTTTGGAGGTACAGACCTATGATTCATCAGTCTTATATAATACCCAGTGCTCATTACATCACGTGCCCTCCTTAATGTCAATCACCCAGTAACCCCATCCTTCCACCTACCCTCCCCTCTAGCAACCCTCAGTTGGTTTCCTATGATTAGGAGTCTCTTATGGTTTGTCTTCCTCTCTGGTTTCATCTTGGTTTATTTTTTTCTTCTCTTCCCCTATGATCCTCTGTTTTGTTTCTTAAATTCTACATATCAGTGAGATCATATGATAATTGTCTTTCTCTGATTGATTTATTTTGCTTAGTTCCAACCACTCATTGCAAATGGCAAGATTTCATTTTTCTGATGGCTGCGTAATATTCCATTGTGTGTGTATACACACACATTTTCTTTATCCATTCATCTGTCAATGGACAACTGGGCTCTTTCCATAGTTTGGCTATTGTGGACATTGCTGCTATAAATATTGAGGTGCAGCTGCCCCTTCGGGTCACTACATTTATATCTTTGGGGTAAATACCCAGTAGTGCAATTGCTGGGTCATAGGGTAGCTCTATTTTCAACCATTTGAGGAACCTCCATACTGTTTTCCAGAGTGGCTACATCAGCTTGCATTCCTACCAACAGTGTAGGAGGGTTCCCCTTTCTTCACATCCTTGCCAACATCTGTCGTTTCCTGACTTGTTAATTTTAGCCATTCTGACTGGTATGAGGTGGTATCACATTGTGGTTTTGATTTGTATTTCCCTGATGCTGAGTAATGTTGAGCATTTTTTCACGTGTCTGTTGGCCATTTGGATGTCTTCTTTGGAGAAATGTCTGTTCATGTCTTCTGCCCATTTCTTGATTGGATTATTTGTTCTTTGGGTGTTGAGTTTGATAAGTTCTTTATAGATTTTGGATACTAGCCCTTTATCTGATATATCATTTGCAAATATCTTCTCCCATTCTGTCCGTTGTCTTTTGGTTTTGTTGACTGTTTGTTTTGCTATGCAAAAAAGCTTTTTATCTTGATGAAGTCCCAGTAGTTCATTTTTACCTTTGTTTCCCTTAGGTAGTCCCTATTTAAATGCTGCTGTTTCTATAGCAATGGTCCTTTACTCTGGCTGAGTATGAAAATTACTAAGGGAATTTTAAAACAATACTGATGGGGCTCATCCTAAAATTTTTAGTTTAATTAATCTGATCTAAGGCCTTGGGCCTTAGAATTTTTTTTTAAAAGCTCAACAGCTGATTTTAATGTGTAGTCATGGTTAAGAATCACTGTTCCAAGTGGAGAGGAAATGTGAGGTCTAGATAATAGAGGAAAAAAAATAATCATTTCTGAACAATAATAATAGAAATTATAATTTATTGAATACTTATATATACCAGCCAATATGCTAACCATGTTTCATACTGTATTAGTTATCTATTGCTGCAAAACAAATTACCCTAAAGCTTAGTGGCTTCAAATAACACAGTTTTGGGGCGCCTGGGTGGCTCAGTTGGTTAAGCGACTGCCTTCGGCTCAGGTCATGATCCTGGAGTCCCGGGATCGAGTGCCGCATCGGGCTCCCTGCTCAGCAGGGAGTCTGCTTCTCCCTCTGATCCTCCTCCCTCTCATGCTCTCTGTCTCTCATTCTCTCTCTCTCAAATAAATAAATAAATAAATCTTCAAATAACACAGTTTTTGTGGTCAGGAATTTGGGAGCCTCTTCCTTCAGTGTTCTGGTTCAAGATTCCTCTAGAGGCTGTAGGCAAGATATCAGGCAGGGCTGCAGTCATCTGAAAGCTTGATTGGGGCTGGATGGTCCTTTTATAAGTAAGCTCAGTGGTATGGCTGTTGGCAGAAAAACTTAGTTTCTTGCTGGCTGTTGGTAGAAGTCCCCAGTTCCTTACCATGTGGGCCTCCTCTTAGCTACTTGAGTAACTTCATGATATGGCAGCAAGCTTCCCCAGAACAAATGATCCCACAGAGAGCAAGAAGGAAGTCACTTGCCTTCTATGACCTGGTCTTGAAATTACATGTCATCATCTATGCCACATTTTATCACTAGAAGTGTATCACTAAATACAGTCCATTCAAGGGAAGGGCAATCAATCTCCATCTTTTGAAGGTAGGAGTATCAAAGAATTTGATGCATTTTATTTTTTTTTAAGATTTTATTTATTTATTTGAGAGAGAGAGAATGAGAGAGAGAGCATGAGAGGGGATAAGGCCAGAGGGAGAAGCACACTCCCCGCTGAGCAGGGAGCCTGATGCAGGACTCGACCCCGGGACTCCAGGATCATGACCTGAGCCGAAGGCAGTTGCTTAACCAACTGAGCCACCCAGGCGCCCAGAATTTGATGCATTTTAAAATGAACTTCACATTTGGAATAATTTTTCTGAATAGATTTATAGAAAAATTATAAAAATAATACAGTAAATTCCCTATATACCCCACAATGAGTTTCACTTTCCTCTAATGTCATTATTTCACATTACTTTGGTACCTTTGTCAAAGCCAAGGAACGAACATTAGTATGTTACTTTTAATGAAATTCCAGACTTTATTCAGATATCACCACTTTCTTTCATTAATGTCCTTTTCTCTCTTCCAAGGTCCTTCCAGGATACTATATTGCATTTGGTTACAATGTCTACTCTGGTTTGTGACAATTTCTCAATTTTTCCATGTTTTTCATGACCTTGACAGTTTTAAGGAATACTGGTCACTTATTTTTCAAAATGTCCCTCAATTTGGGTTTGTCTGACATATTTTCTCATGATTAAACTGGGGTTAAGAGTTTTTAGAAAGATTACCACAGAGGTAAAGTGCTCTTCTCATCAGAACACTTCAGGGAATACATCATATCAACATGACTTCTCTCTCATAATGTTAACCTTGATCATTTGGTTAAAGGGGGTATCTACCAGATTTCTCTGTACATTTAGTATTTTTTCCTTTGCCTACTCTCTTCTTTGGAAGCGAGTCACAAATCTAGACTATACTCAAGGTGAGGGAGTTAACTTTTACCCCCTGGAGGAGTATCTACTTAGATTATCTGGGATTCTTTTGTAAGACTTATTTGGACATCTTTTAAAGCTGCACATATACATATATTCTCTCTTTTAGTTTTTACAACAATCCTATAAGGACTATTGCTATTCCTATAGGTGACACAGCTAGTAAGGCCTGGCATTTGACACAGGTTGGTTTGGTTCCAGAGTCTATATTCTTTTCACTGAGCCCTCTAACCTTTGCAATAATATAAACCTGTTTTTAGTACCATTCAAATATATTTTTAATATTCTACAAAATTGGCAATACAGGGCTTGCTCGATTATATCTTGTTGCATATTGTTTTCTAGATGTACACCTACTTCCCCAATCCGATTTTGAAAGCAGTGACATAGTTTTATGTACTTTTGTCTCCTCTGAGCACCTAGTATTCAGCAAATCCTCTGGCTGAAGAGAAAATGACTATTCTTCTTCAAAGTTCCCACACTGTCCTGAATGTCTACCATGGGATGCCAAAACTTATAGTGGTTGATCTCTTAACCCTCAGACCCAGGGCTAAGAGCTGAGAAACAACAGGGCTCGCAAAAGAATGACTGAATAGAACTGAGGATCAGGCTAGAACTGTAAGTTAAATAGGAAATATTTCCTTGCTTCCACTTTGATGGGCAATTATGACTAAAGACAGATGCCAATTCGGGTTACTTAGCAAATATTCAGCCCAGAAATCCACTCAGGCAATGAGTGTAATTTTTGGATTTCTAAAGTAATGGGCTGTTTTCATCCCATCAAAGATTAAAAATCATATTTCTGGGTCATATCTAATAAGCCATTTTCTCCAAATCTTTATTTGGAACTCTAGATTCCAGGAAAACAAGCAGTGTTTCGGTCAATCCTTTCTTCTATGGTGGATACCCAGATGGCTCAGGTAGGTGTCCCACACGTTGGTTTAATTGGAATGCTCTGTCCCCTCTGAGATACAAGGGCAAAGCTATGGAGAGAAAGGCAGCAAACCTTCAGTCCTTTCTCCCCATCCTTCCTGACCTTGTCCTATTTGCTGTTTTGATGGACAAATGGATGTGATGCAAAGGGAAGGGCCAGCGTTGGATATGGTCAACATGCTAACATTTTAGGACTTAGCAAAGCCCTCCACAGGAAGATGACAGCTCATCAGATCAATTACACTGCAAAACATTTTCCTTCTCTTCAGCCTTCTAGCTAGAAAGTATGTTCAGGAGCCACATCTGCTTTCCCTCTCCTCCATTCAAAGCGCTGTTTCCTGGATTAGCAGAGAAATCACTTCCCTACTTATATTCATAGTTAGGAGACTCCCAGGTCCAGATAGAAATTCTGGAGAAAAAGAAAAAGCCTCATCTCCATGAAATAATATGGGGTGTAAGGACTCAGCGGAATTTATAAATACACTTAAAGAAGTGTCTCTAATGATGTTAGTGGGTAAATATCCTCACATGTCCCACTAAATAAATATGAACTAAAGTGTGGCCTGAGAAGAGAGAAGCGCCTGCCTGAGGATGTTCAGAAAAGCAGGTAGGTTTGAGAGCTGACTTAGCAGCTGTCTCAGCTGTCCGCTGCCATTCTGCACAATCTCCATTCTGGCTCATCTGTGAGGGCTCCTGGCAGCTCAGTGAGCCTCCAGCCCACTGTGGTCAGCTCAGTAGCTGGGGGTGGGTCCGCGAACTGGGATCCAAATCTTGAGTCTGGCATCTTACCACCCACGTGACCTTAAATAGGTGAATCAACTCTCTTCTCCTCAAGTGTAACACAGAGATATGGATGCGGAACTGCCTAGGGTCGTGTGAGAATTAAATGAGAACAGGAATTAGTGTGACTGGCTTATTAGCACCGTGGATGGTTCAGTAAGTGCTGGCTTTTGTAATTATCAAAATTTCCCTTTCTACTCAACTATTGACATTATGTAGACAAATGAGCGTGGCTGTGTTCCAATAAATGCTTATGGACAATGAAAATAAAAAACTTCCTTTTCTAGTGAACTTAAGACTGAAGGATAGTGAAATGTGGCTCTAAATGAAGAAAAAAAAATGTTCGGAATTTTCATGACTCAACCAAGTGAGTGGCTTCCAGGCTGAAAGATAAGAAGCTCTTTCTTGACTCGAAATGTGGCTAGTCTGAATTGAGCTGTGTTTTAGGTGTAATATAAACACCAGATTTTGAAGACTTATTTTGAAAAAAGAATCTAAAATATCTCCTTAATAAAAAAATATTGATTACATGTTGACATGCTATTTTGGACATGCTGGGTGAGATGAAATACATTATTAAAGTTAATTTCAACTGCTTCTTTTCACTTTTTAAAATGTGGCTACTAGAAAACGTAAAATTACACGTGTCCTGCAATTTATTTTATCGGACCACGCTATTCTAAAACACCGAAGTAGCACTGAGAGAAGTGCTCCACTGAATTACATCCGAGGGCCATGAAAGGGTTAATACATCTCCCCAAGGCACTGCTTGAAAGTAACTCAATCACAAGGGAACATGAAGCCAAATATGTCACCAACTGCTAATCACATCATTAAATATTGTCTCCCCTGTTGCAGAATGTAATCACTTATGAGAGCAAGGAGCTCAGGGACTTTCACATCATGGAAAATTTCAAATATCCATTCAAGAAATCTTCTTGTCATCCCTACTACATTTGTCATGATCTAATCTGGCTGCAATTTAGTGGATGACAGTTTTATCACAATCCACAAATGCACTCAACTGGCACAAATACACTTATTTATGCACAGAGCTAGGGAAAGGTGGTCTTTGTTTAAAATAATGTGCTTAACTAATGGAATGCCCCCTTTTACTGTTGGGGAGGCCAGAGGTAATGGAAAGACAGATACAAACTAAGGAATATTAAATATTCAATTAGATAATTACATGGCTTATTTAAGCTAGAGGATACACAGATGCATTTTCATTTTTGATTGTTCCTCAAAGCTCAGTGGCTCCTAAACTTTTAACTTACTCCTTTGTAGTAGTAAATTGCTATAAAAAAGAATCAAAACAATACAAAACAAACATAAAGAAACAACACTTGTATTCATGGCCTCTACTTAAAAAAATCTATGGTCAGTTATTTAGAAAAAATATTTACAATTGGAACAATCAACTTCTTAAATGTACAAGTTCAGAATGAAAAATATCTTTTTTAAAAAAGATTTTATTTATTTATTCGACAGATAGATAGAGAGCACAAGTAGGCAGAGTGGCAGGCAGAAGAAGAGGGAGAAGCCGGCTCTCTGCTGAGCAGGGAGCCGGACGTGGGGCTCAATCCCAGGACCCCAGGATCATGACCTGAGCCGAAGACAGCCGCTTAACTGACTGAGCCACCCAGGTGCCCTGAAAAATATCTTTTTTTTTAGTGAGAAGAGCCATCTCTTCTATTCCTACAACATTGTGTAGCAATCCATTTCTGTTTTTTCCTAAATTTTTCTATAATATAGTTTAAGTTTAGGTATCATCGTCTCAATATACTTGATATAAAAATTTTGAAATTCCCAAGCTCATAATTAAGAAACTAAATAATTTTACTTCATTTTCAGTCCCCTTGGAATTTTGCAGCAGGTGGTATTATATTTTTTATGGCAGCCCATACTTCTGCAATATTATTATCTATTGTTAAGTTTTAAAGACAGGCAAGAGAAAAGGAGAAATTTCAATTCAAGGAATTCCCCAAGCACAGAGGGAAATTCCTTAGCTTTGTTTGTTAGGGCTGTGGCAATTACACAGCTAAGTTCTAGCACTAGAAAAATGCTCTAAGGGAAATGTTGCTATAATAACACTGTGTGTTGATAATGTCCAGTAATCTTAATAGACTGGCCACCCACCTCAACCAAAGTTTTAAAAATAAGGGAGATACCTTACAATTATAATAAATAGAATATAAAATTTGCAACTTTGCCATTAAACATATATATCACAACAGAATTACTTTGCAATTCTTCTTTCTATAATTTTGGAAGTGCTTTCGCATCATAGAACACCAGTAAATGTACAGAAGCAAGGCCAAATTCCACATATCAGATTACAGCTGAAAAAAAACAGTGCACTTCGAAATGAACTGGAACATAAGCTCAGAACCAGCAGATTCTAAAGACTGATAGAGTGTACAAAACAGAAACAAGCAGCCCTTTGGAAAGATAAGGAAAACATCAAAATTGTCTCAAGGACTCTTAGCTGATTAAATGTATTTCTGTCAAGGGAGAGTCGATTTAATTTCCTAGTCTAATGCACACTTTCTCAGGACTGCAGTGAAGATGGTGAAAAAGATGGGATCACTTTGGAAAACTGTTTGACAGTTTCTTATAAAGTTAAACAAGGACCTCCTCTCTTCTTCTGGGTATTTGCCCAAGAGAAATGCAACTTCATACAAACATAACCCCAGGCCTGTCGTGAAGATTAAAGGAGATCATGTATGTGAAAGTGGTTGACACAGAGCCGTGCACGTGGTAGGAGCTTATTAAACGATATTTTTGATCTCCTTTCATGTTTTTGGACATGTTAGGAAGGTACAGGGTTTCAGTAGTGCAGACCTGTGCTTATGTCCTTGCTCGACTATTCACCTATTACCTTCACTCATTTAACATTTTTGAGTGCCTACCAAGCACTCTTGTAGAAGTTAGGGATATCATACTGAATGTGATGGTCCAAGTCTTTACTCTTATGAGGTTCACATTCTAGTGCCTTGGGCAAGATGTTTAAGTCCTCTGAGCTTTAGTATCCACCTCTGTAATTCAATTCACATCAGCTCCTTCAACATGCTGGGTGTTGTACTAAGTTACAGAGCACAAGATTCAGCTAGATAGAACTACATAGATAGGACCATGCTTTCCAGTACTTTACAAGTCCAGTGTGGGGCAGCAGATGGTGGAGGTAAATTCAGTGGAGAGTGGGAGGTGCTGAGAGGGGTAAGGACCCAGTGCTGTGGAGGACACTGAACCCAGTCCTTGGTGGTATGGATATTGGTTGCAGGAATAAATCAGGGAAAGCTTTCTGGAGGAAGAACATTTAAATGCAATATGCAGAGTAAATCAGGTAAAGTGTACTCATAAGTTCATCATATTATTAGGAAGACTAAATGAGAATATAGTTGTGAAGGTACGATTATCAGTCTCTAAACTCTCTTATCACATAAAGTGGTACTATTTCCATTTTAAGGGCAATAGTGTTAAAATAGAAAATCGTTGGGTAGTTCTGAATCCAGTTTATTGTCTCTTTGACAATATGTTGTTGTCCTAACACATGTGCTTAATCTGGGCTTTCCACATCTGTTTCCTAGATCCCAGCACTTCTAGCTTTCCGCCTGAAGGAATCTAGTAATTGAATAAATTGTTTTTAATCATATGGGACCAATTCTGACTTCCAGTTAAGTTTCTGGGTTTGCTAAATTTGCAGTCTGCGGTGTGGCTCTGTGGTAGGCCATACTGGCCTTTAAGCATGAAATAGGCTTTCCAAGCAACTAAGATTCTTGCTCTTCTGGAACCCATTGAGCACTTAATAATTTTTTTCAATTAAATTGAAAGGTTCTATTTATGGGACTTGAATACAGTTTATACCATAAATAAGCAGAACTATAAAGTGGTACGGAAAACACTAACTCTGCTGCAAAACTTTTGATCTTCACTTGCTGCCTTATTTTATGTGCTACACAAACCTCTGAATAAAAACGGAAGCAGGAAGTAGGACTGGGGACAAGGGTTTAGACAATTACTCTTTCCAAATACGGTGGCATCAAAATGAACTTGGATGAAGAATGTCATTAGAGGGGCGCCGGGATGGCTCAGTCAGTGAAGAATCTGCCTTTGGCTCAGGTCATGATCTCAGGGTCCTGTGATTGAGCTCCATGGCAGGCTCCCTTCTCAGTAGGGAGTCTGCTTCTCCCTCTCCCTTTGCCCCTCCCCCCGACTTGTGCTCTCTCTCTCTCTCAAATAAATAAATAAAATGTTTTAAAAATTATTTTTAAAATTTAAATTCAATTAGCCAAGGTATAGTACATCATTGGTTTTTTATATAATGTTCAATAAAATCTTAAAAAAAAAGAATGTTATTAGAGAAGACTATACTCAGTACATCCTCATTCCATGGTGTGAACTTAGGCTGACTGAAGGCCTTTATGATTGCATCAGCAATTATGAAAGCCACTCCAACCCCATGACCCTTAGCCTATTTATGTAGATTTTGAAAAAAAAAATGTTTAAAGTACTTCATTTTCCTCTGGGAGGTTGCAATAGCTGTTACATGGAACAATATTCCTACTACTGGCAAGGATGTATGTGAATGTTATACTCCATCTTCAGAAACTTCTGTATTACAATTAGATGTTAAAGATGTTTTCTGGATTGTCAGAAAAGTCGGGCTGTTGTATAGAGATGTCTCCTCCAAAATAACGGCAGGCATTTACCCAGACACAAAATCACTGGTATATCTAACAAAAGGGGGCCCCATGCAAAATCTAATGGAGCCCTCTCCCCACCTTGGGTATATTCAAGAATCCTCCCATGTGAACAGAGAAAGTGTGTATAATGGAATAAGAATGAGAGATGTCTTTATGTCTTTGGAAAGGATAAGCTTACCAACAATAGACGGTGCCTAAGGTATCTGGGTTGAGGTCATCATTCAACCTCCCAGCCCTGACATTAATGCCTTGTATTTGTAGGCAACCAGACTTCTGAGCTTAGAGGCCTATCTCTAACCTGGAAAGATTTCACAGGATCCTCTCATAGCCTTTGGGCTCAAATCACAGTATAAAATCCACATCTTAGATTTGGCAATGACCATGGGAAATAGCAAGAGAAAAAGCAACTTGTTTTTGGGTGGGAAGAAGAGAAGGGTAGAAAAAATTCTGGAAAGAGAAAGACTGACTGGGGCCAGAGCAAGTTGGCCTATAATCAGGAAAGACACTAAATCTTAGAAGAAAGTTAAGGAAGGAAAGAGTAAGAAAAAAAAGAGGGAGTGAAGAGGGAAGGCGACTAGTTTGAAGATGTCTTCCCCAGCTTCTAGGCCTTCAGGAACCATATTGGGCCTAGTTTTTGGAGAGGAATGGAGTGTGTAGGAATTTCATCCAAACCCTGGTTCATTTAACAAATATTTATTCAGCACTTCACAGTTCCAATCATTGTTTTTGGTGCTGGGGATTCAGCAGTCAACAAACAGAAACAAAAACCCTTACTCTCATGGAACGTAGATTCTGTGGGAAGGGCTAAGGCAGCTAGATATCTAGGGCCATTGCCCAGTGAGTGAGGTGTGCATTCAGCTCCCTTGCCCACAAAAGGATGTCCCTAGCTACTTCTAAGGAGTCTACCTTACAATCTTCAAATGACAAATGGCCTTTACCTGCCTAGTAGATTATAATCCCTTTGAAGTCAAAGACTGTATCTTATTTTTTTTTATTTCAGCATTTAATGCCCAGAAAGAAACCTAGTATCTGGCCTGTAGTTAGCATTTAATAAATGTGTACAGTTGACTCTTGAACAATGTGCAGATTAGGGGCACTGATCCCCCCCCACAGTCAAAAATCTGGTGTCTAGCTTTGACGCCCTCAAAACTTATCTACTAATAGCCTACTATTGACAGGAAGCCTTACTGATAGCATAAACCATCGACTGACATATTTTATAGGTTATATATTGTGTATACTGTATATTTACAAGAAAGCAAGCTAGAGAAAAGAAAATATTATTAAGGAACTCGTGAGGAAATGAAAATACATTTATAGTACTACACTGTATTGAAAAAAAATCTGCATATAAGCGGACCCATGCAGTTCAAACCACTGTTTAAGGGCCAACTATAGTTAGCGTTCAGTAACTATCTGCTGGGGAAAGCTGTCCCTGTGAAGAATAGCAACAAATGGGCACCTATGACCCGACCCCTGTGGTGTCAGTGACTAGTCCAGGGCTGGGCCCTCCCTTGCCCACTCCATGTTTCCTTCCCTCTTTACCAAAGGTGACTTTTTGAGCTGAATTCAACCAGCCTGAATGATCCCAGGTGTGCGAACTTCCCCTCACCTGCACTGTGTCAACTCCTTTAAGGTGTTTGTTCTAACAGAAACTCCTTTGCCTTTGAAGTTTCTGCTCAATTGTCCTTTAAATGGATCAAGAGTTCCTCCTGGGTGGGCAGACAAGTTCAGGCCAGGGGTTCTGGGCACTCCTTCCCACTCAGCCAAGGTATGGTGGCCTCTATTCCTTCTCAGTACATACCCCTCAGGCAGCTGAAACATCGATCAGGGTTGGCACAGGAAATAATTCCTCAGGGCCACTCAGATCAATCTAATCTACTCCTAGAAGGGGCAGTGAGTGCCAACTGGTGTGGAATTCAGGGCCGGTATTATTTCTCACTCACTGACTCAGAGGGGTGGGATCTCCTCATAGTCTAAGGAGAAGCACTGCTTAATAGAAATACAATGCAAGCCCCATGTGTCAATTTGAATTTTCTAGTGGCCACATTAAAAAAAAAGGTAGAAATTAATTTTAATAATGTATTTTATTTGGTACAACATATGCAAAATATTATCATTTAAAAATATAATCAATATAAAAAATTCTTAATGAGATATTTTACGTCCTTTTCCCCCATACAAAATCTTTAAAACCCACTGTATATTTTAAACTTCGAATACACCTCACTTCTGACCAGCCACATCTCAAAGGCTCAGTAGCCCCATGAGGGCTCATGGAGACTATCCTGGACAGCCCAGCTCTAAGGAGTTTAGTGAAATCTCTGAGGGCATCTTGGAGTGGTTGTTCCAAGACAACTCTTTTTGCATAAAGATTAAGGAAAATTAAAAAAAAATGTTTATGAACGAATAGCTCTAATCAGTTCTGTGTGGGAAAATGTTTATTCTTGCAACATAGACGCCTAACTTAGCTTTAACAGAAGAATGTTAATGAGAAAAGTTTTGCTTCTTTTTAGCCACCGAAATCCTACTATCTGGACACACTGAGAAGGGGCAAAGCTGAGGAAGTCTTTAAACTTCCAGCCGGCAAGCACATTAGTGATCACACTGTGAAGGAAAGTGGGCAGCAGGATGCTTTTCACCCCTGGGGCGTTCTCCCCTCACCAAGAATGACATCTCGGTCGGCCCTCTGCTTCGCTCCTGGTCTTTGTTTACAGGGGCGAGACAAGAGTCCTATAAAGAGGCACAGAAACAGACTGCATTTTGGTTTCCAAACTGCAGGCCCTTGAAGTTTTTATCAGTCTGCATGGACACGAACAACTGTCCATCCACTGAATAATGTTTAATTCTCCGCTGAAACTATTTACTGCCTACTAATTATGAGGCAAACACTGTTTCAGGGGCTTCAAGGTGTCCACCATATATTCGTACTATTTTCCAAATATACATGCAAGATATTATAACGAATAAAATACAAATTAATATAAAAACCTTAATTACTAGTAGCGATCTCTCCCTTGCATTTTCCCAATCAATGGAATCTGTCTTTTGTGAGTGGATAGGGCTCTCTGTCAGTCAGGATCCTCCTGAGAGGAGATCCTCCTACTGCTTCTTTGTTACTGAATTAATGGTCTCTCGTTAAGAAACACTGGGCTTGAGAACCAACTGAGTGCTCAGTTTATTTATTTATTTATATTTTAAAAATATTTTTTAAGATTTTATTTATTTATTTGACTCAGAGAGATAGCGAGAGAGGACACAAGCAGGGGGAGTGGGAGAGGGAGAAGCAGGCTTCCCGCTGAGCAGGGAGCCCGATGATGCGGGGCTCGATCCCAGGACCCTGGCATCACGACCTGAAGGTAGATGCTTAACGACTGAGCCAACCAGGAGCCCCTGAGTGCTCGGTTTAATTGCTCAACGTTAATACATTCAACATAGATGATTTCATTACCTAACATGCGCTGGCTACTTCCCAGTATTTCCTTAGGCATAACAAGCTTTTACCATAAAAACCAAATCAATGTTAATCTGCAAAGTTGTCATTTTATGTCCACTGCCAAGAAAAAAAGAAAAAAACAAAGTGGGATAAAGTAAACCTTTATCAAGGAACTGGACTCAAATAATTATCAAACCAGCTCTTTCCAATCCCTTGGAGCGATCTGATTTGTGAGCTGCAGTTTCCAAGTATATTTTATTTAATTGCTGAGGGCAAGAGAATAGTAGGCATTTTTGAGCTAAGCTCTTTAGGGTGCTGGCCTGCTCTGCGTTTGGGAAAAACTGAAAAAAGCAATCTTTATAGTTAGTGTTTTCAAGCGGGTCTACTAATCCTCCCAGCTCTGTTTCCTTTCAATTGCATCAAGAGTAAACAGGTAAGAAAGAGCCAAAAGCTACCCTGGTGAACAAGCAAAAAGTAGTCAAGTTTCAAAGCTGGCTGTTAGTAGCCAGCAACATCCTTCTGTATTTCCAAGCAAACAGAGGCAAAGCAATGTTTTTTTTTCTACCTCTTATAAACAATCTGTCTTTAAGCAAGACATACACAATGCCTTCTCCCCACTCTCTAAAAACTGGCCATTGTTGTTGTTCAGTTGCACTCCTGAATCCTACAGAGTAGAAACCAGCCAGCTAGGTAAGGACTGTTTGATCTACATATCTTGGCTGGCGACGTGAGTGCCGAGCAAACCTGTCCAGGCTCATGTTTCTATAGGGCTTCCCGTCAGAAGGAGAGCCTGCGGTTTGAGGTTTAGCAGAGCCAAACTCGCCCCTTCCCGTGGAGGATGGCGACAAGTACTCAGCACACACCAGTTGCATTCATGAGGAAACAATCTTCCTGCCCACCCAGCACTATTTTTAGAGCCATCTCTTGGCATGCAAACTTATATTTCTGGGCTTTCTGCCACTCAGACAAAAAAAAAAAAAAAGAAAAAAGGGACAAGAAAAACTGGTTTGGTTCCAGTGCTGAACCCAAACAACAAACATTAAATGTGGCCTTTCCCATTGATGCATTTCTGTGTCAAATCTCACTCCTTCTTCAAAAGCAGTAAGCACTGGCTGTGGCTCTGAGGAATGCTTTTTTCTCCTAATTCTAATGAGGAAAATGTGTCCTCCTCTCTTAGGGGATATTCTGTAAAGCAGGACGCAGTGAAGCAAACTGCTATGAAGAGGACAGGATGTTTTGAAATTTTTAAAGTAATAGCATCCATGCTGGGGCTGTCGACCTCCCCCAACACGTGGGAGGCCCTGAGAAAAGCTGACGCCCAAAGCCAGCTATGGAGTGGACACAGAAAGAACATTCAGTGTGAAATTGCCAGGCATCTCCGACCCAACGAGAAACGCTTCCTAGCATTTTGCTGTTTTGCCACAGGAACATCTGGCATTTGGGAGTATCAGGGCTGTTCACCAGAAAGAGAAGTGGCACTGGCAGAGACCTTGACACAGACACCCAGAGCAAGTCGCCGCAAGTCTCGCTCACACGAGTTCCAAACCACGGAATGTCACGCCGGATCGGAACTGAGCAAAACAGACGTCTCTCCTGTCTGCTCCCAAGCCTGAAGAGACCTGCCCTACTCTTTCCTTGCAGTGCATTCTTTATTGCAATCATGTTTTCTGAATTAATTGCCCCATTTCTTTTGGCTCAGTATTCTGTCCCAGCCCTGTCTGCTGAGAGACGTAGCGGTCGGCTAAGGGGACAGCCAGGACCTCCCGCACTTGCGCCACCAAGCCCGACAGCCAGTGAGTGGTTTGGATGACGATTTCTTCCACTTTGGCACATGTAGTCACCACCAACTAGTATAACAGACACATAACACAAAACAATAAAAAATATCTGCAGCTAAGCAGCTATTGTCCCATGCTGTCATTAATATAACAAAAATTAAAACAAGTATCACATTAAAAAAAAACTCCACGGGGCGCCTGGGTGGCTCAGTTGGTTAAGCGACTGCTTTCGGCTCAGGTCATGATCCTGGAGTCCCGGGATCGAGTCCCACATCGGGCTTCCTGCTCAGCAAGGAGTCTGCTTCTCCCTCTGACCCTCCTCTCTCTCACGCTCTCTGTCTCTCATTCTCTCTCTCTCAAATAAATAAAATCTTTAAAAAAAAAAACCAATACAAAACTCCACAAAATTTCTTAAATATTCCAAATGATATGGATGCAAGGTAATTTCTTTTCTTTCTTTCTTTTTTTTTTTTTTTAAAGATTTTATTTATTTATTTGCTGGAGAGAGACACAGAGAGAGAGAGAGAGAAAGAGAGAGAGAGAAAGCACAAGCAGGGGGAGCGGCAGGCAGAGGGAGAGGGAGAGGGAGAAGCAGGCTCCCCACCGAGCAGGGAGCCCAACGTGGTGCTCGATCCCAGGACCCTGGGATCATGACCCGAGCCGAAGGCAGACGCTTAACCGACTGAGCCACCCAGGCACCCCAGTGAAGTAGTTTCACTAGACGTGAGATACAAACACTTCCGGAAGTTATAAAATAGTTTGGGATTTCATAAATGGATAAATGCAAAGGAAACTGACTTGCTACCAAACAAAAAACCTTCTTAGAGTCTGAGTCTTTGGGACCATTTGCAGGCCTCCTTCTTCCAGGCCTACAGTGGAAGTGCAAACCCTGCTCCCTTGAAGGTTGGTGGAATGTGAGTGAAAGTGACATGTGTCAACTTCCTGACACGGGTGCCCAGTCCTCTGTGCTCTCTTCCTCACCAAAGATTCAGATTTACTTAGGATCCAGGTGGATCCAGGCATCTGAACTGCTTGCCAGTCCCACCTCCCCCCACCCCCGCCCCGCTTGATTTTAGTGTGTACCATACTTGAGAACCATGACTTCACATTACTGGGCTCTTCCATTTTCCAAAACTCAATCCTAGGACATGAAATATTACAGCGGGGAGAAAGAAGAAATGCACAAATAACACTACCCCCAAATAGCATGTTCATGTTACAGGAAATGAGTGCCCTCAGTTAACTGGGGTTGCCAAAGTTCCCCTGGTCCAGCAGAACATGTTCCCAGTTCCACTTGTTGGTCATCTTACACTTTCAGTATTCTATCCCTGGAGTAACTGGAAGCAATAACCCGATAGTCAGGGAGTCGGTTAGCTGTCCTATAGGACTCTGAACATGAAGCCAGTGTGGATTCAGGCTCAGGGCAGTAAGTTAACTGGGACTAAGAAACACTATAAACATAGGGAGTCTGTTAGCAGAGAAAATGTAGCTGAAGAGATGCAGTATCATTGGGGATCCCTCAAAGAGCATGTTTTGCTGCATCAGAAACCCAAGTTTTGGATACTAGCAGAGAAATATTCAAGGGGCACTGTACAAGCTCATACCCCTTAAGAACATCCAGAGTCTCTTCGCACCCAGACATATGAACACAAGGGTTTCCACTGTGATGACCATATGTTATTTACCATTCCTTCACTGCTTACTATGCACCAGAATAGTATTAGGTATTTTAAAGATACAGTTTCCTCTTATCCTCACGGCAACCCCATGAGGAGGTATTATTATCTTTTCCATGTTATAGACTAGGATTGACAATTGAATTGCCTAGTCTATAACATAAGTTTAAGTGACCTGCCCACTGTCACATGGCTTTGAACTTCACTGAAGAATAAAGAATAAAGAGAGTAAAGAGGTTCCCACACTTCCCTATAATTTGGAGTACAACTGAGAGACAGGTGGTTTATAACAACTTCTCGATTGGTCTTCTAGTTGCCTCAATACCTATTTCCTGGGCACTTGGTTTAATCTAAAGAATGTGCCTTATTAATGGGAGACCATAAAGCATAATTTTGACAAATACATATTGAATAATCATTTCTATTCAAATTGAAATTATTTATTTTATTTAAATTTCACTAACGTTTGGCATAATTATGCATCAATCACTTCTCTGCCTAAGGTTACACAGTATCCACACAATCATCCAGTGAAGATTTTAGAACCTTCCGAGTACTAGTTACTGCAGATATAATGGGAAGCCAGACAGACACACTCACCACCCCCTCAGAGCTTATAGTTCTGCTGGGCACACAGGCAATTAAGTAGCAAAAGCAGTGTGCTAAGGGTTATGATGGGACCAGTATTAAGAAGTCTTTCAAGGTGTCCAAGGAGACAAAAAGTGGCCAGCTCTTCTTCCATATACTTGAAATGCATTAGGTTTTCCTTCTTAGACCTGCAGCCAATTTAACAGATACCTTCTCTGGCTAGACTTTGTCCTCTGGTGTTGTCTTCTATCTGTTCCTTTAGAGCAACTGGTCTTGATATCACGTTGCTTCAAATAGACCTTCATTGTCATTTGAAGTACTGTCAGCTTCGTGCATAAAGGCCTTCCTTCAGTTCACCATGGAGCAATTGCTCAGCTAGTCACCAAATTATCATCTATCATAGGAACAGGCAAGCAGGGAGAGCTGGCTTTCGACCTGTTGAATTACTAAGCATAATTTGGGCCTTTATTCTACCTTCGTTTAAGAGATGAAACGTGGGAAGTGCTCTTTCCATGATGGCTTTTTTCAAGTGTCACACTTACTAAGTTTTTTGGACAGAACTACAGGTCTGAGACAGTCATTTTGCTAATATCTCACTCCTTCTGTGCACAAGTCAACACTGGCGGTGTAGTTCTGCTCTGCAACCCAATTTCAGGCATTAAAAAAGAAAGCAAAATATAATGATTTGTTTTAGGGTTTGCAAGATGACCGAATTGCTAACGATAATTGAATAGCTAATACTAAGAACTTACTATCTGAAAGGTACTATGTGTTGAGTGTTTTATGCATGCTATCTCATTTAAACTTTATAAAAATAGGTAGGCACTGGCATGATACAACCAAGGGCATTATTATCCCCATTTCACAAATGAAGAAGACTGAGTCTTGGAGAATTTGAGTAACTTGCCCAAGGTCACATGGCAAGTAAATAGCAGAGAAAGGATGCGATCCCAGGGGCTTTTTGGCTCCAAAGTCCATGCTCTGAACTGGTACCATATATGGCTTCCTACCACATTGAAACAATAGGTTTAAAAAAAAAATTCATCATTCAGCACATGGCATCTATTATGAGCTAGCCACCAAGCTAGGAATTCTGGGGGTATAAAGATGAGTAAAAGAGTTTTCATAGTACTAATTAGAGACTGTGGGTATCTGAGCAGTTAACTAGAATGTTCCTAGCTTTATACACTTTTTCTGGACTCTAGAGTAACACCAGATCTAAGCCTGGGCTTTCCTTATAGGGCCATTTTTTTTTCCACTAAAAGCTGTTTTTCCACTAGCTGAATATCTCACTCCTACACACCAGCCTTACACTGGGTGAATACTATTTAAATCAATTATTTTGGTGTGACAGATAGACCCTAAGATACTATTCACACTCTTGTATAATGCCCTTCCCATGAGTGGGTGGCACCTGTGACTTGCTTTAACCAATAAAATATGTCAAAGTTGATGGAATGTCATTATCATGATTAGGCTATATAAGATTATGACTTCCATCTTGCTAGCTGACTCCCCATCTCACTGCCTTTGATGAAGCAAGTCGCATGGTGGGAAGGCCCACATGGCAAGAAATTGAGGGCTGCTTCTGGCCAACAGCCAGCTAGGAACTGAGGCCCTCCGTCTAACAGCCCAAAAGGAAGTGAATCCTGCCAACAACTTCAAAAGTGAGCTGGAGAGAGGATCCCTCCCCAGTTAAGCTTCCAGATGAGACCTCATCCCTGGCTGACACCTTAAATGAAGCCTCATGAGAGAGACCCTGGGCAGTCAGCTGAGCTAGGCTGTGCCCAGATTGCTGACCCATAGAAACTATGAGATAATAAATATGTGTTGTTTTATACTTCCAATTTGTAGTAATTTGTTATGCAGTGATATGTAACTAATATATTTGGTTAAAAGGTAAGTTTCTTTGTGTCATGGATCTTTATGGTACTCTCAAATAGTTGATACCAAATTTCTAATCGTGATTTTAATCTCTTGGTTAGATCATAAAAATAACAGGGACCTACTGAGCACCCACTGGGTCCAGGTAAATTCTAGCATAGTATTAGTGAAATTATGGCCACATTTACTAAGCAATAGTTCATTAGTGCAGTTATTGCATATACAAGAAGTATTAAATATTCATTTAACAATTTTTGAAAAAGGTTAGTGGACTTTACCATTTTATTGTCCAGTTTCTACTTCTTCCCTTCTTTTGGTAAATGTAACCTTCCATTCTAGAAAATGCTACTTCTCTGAACCTCAGTCATGTTATTCTAGTGGGTCTTTATCTTATATGACTTACTTCCCTGCTCACAGTGGCTGATCCAAGGTTAGGCACCTCATCTAAACTGGGCCAACAAGCACTTTTTTCCAGGATTTCGTTTTAATGTGGTGAAGAGTCCCTGAGTTGTAAATCTGTGAGAATCAAGCATGGACCCTTCATGGCCATGCTCCCTGCTGAATGCAGAAAGACATTCGGCAGGAGGAGAGAATGGCATGGATCTCAGGAAGAAGCAGAGACAGACAGGGAGAGCGCAGTTCCTTCCAGTCCTTGCTGCTGTAGTTCCCGAAGTCCGACTATAACCCTGTCCTTTCTTTGGGTCACAGAGCCCTGACCGGAAACTCACTTTGAGATCCCAGCAAATGTAAATTGATATTCACTCATCTCCATCAAAAGAGACTTAGCATTTACATCGATGTGGATGGAACTGGAGGGTATTATGCTGAGCGAAATAAGTTAATCAGAGAAAGACAATAATCATATGGTTTTACTCATATAAGGAATATAAGAAATGGTGCAGAGGACAATAGAGGAAGGGAAGGAAAACTGAATGGGAAGAAATCAGAGAGGGAGACAAACCATGAGACTCTTAACTCTAGGAAACAAACTGAACGTTGCTGGAGGGGAGGTGGGTGGGGGGATGGGGTAACTGGGTAAAGGCATTAAGGAGGGCACGTGATGTGATGAGCACTGGGTGTTACACACAACTCATGAATCACTGAACTCTACCTCTGAAACTAATGATGTACTGTATGTTGGCTAATTGAGTTTAAATTTTAAAAAAAGAAAAGAAAGAGACAGCTAATACATGGATCAAGATTTTTCATTACTCTGAATTGCCCTTTCCTGATCTATGTTACTGATGTTCTGAAATATTTGGGTCCCTCATATTTGTTTCTAAACGATTGTTCTATTACTAAATCACCACACCCAGCTGATTGCTCTACCATAAAATGTCCACGTGAGAGAGAGACATTAGGAGCTATCCAATCTGACTCTCATTTATAAATGAGGAAACCATAGGGAGGTTATGAAACCATAGGGAGGTTAAGCTACTTTCCAATATAAAAGTTAGTCCATACCAGAATTTCCTGAAACTTGACCTTCTACATCCATTCCAGCGAGTGCTGTCCATCCTCTGGCATTACTCCAAGGAATTTATTGAGGCTTAATTTAAACAGTTTGACCTTTGATATAAAGATCCCTCACAAATCTGTCCTCCTTCAAAGACTTAAAATTAACTTGGTGAATTAATAAATAACTTACAAAAATTAAAAACAGTTTATTTGATTTCACCCATAAAAGTGTTCATTTCTGATTTTAACCACATGGAGAAACACATGGTCACCAGTGTTCAAATTATTTTAATAAAAGGAACTCTGTTTACTAATCTAACGCTGGCTTAGTTTAACTATTTCACTTCTAGACTGTGTAATATTTACTACAAAATTAAAAATTAACAATAATACTGTTTCATTTTTCTAATAATGTATGATTTTTAATCATAAAATAATGCATATTAAAGAAACCATGGAAATATAGAAAAGCAGAAAGAAAACCTCATGTCTTATGTCTGAAATTGGTAGAAGCAATGACCTTGAATCCCGTAATTCGTAGGCTAGTTTGTATAAACTTATTAATACCGAACAGCTAACATCCAATGTCCCAAAGAAATAGACCTTAATATGTTAATCAGTACCCTAGGTGTTCTCTTATAACCATGTTTACCAAGAAATTCTCCCACTTGCTTCTCACTATTCAGCCTTTTCGCTGCTTTCAAAATGACTCCCTCAAGCCAGGGGCATCAAACCACTTTCTCTAGGGGTTCCTTTGCTTACAGCACAAATTTTAAGAATATCTGGGTCTACTAATTACCGTGAGCTTCAGAAGATACTAAACGGGCTTCTCTTGAGATTTTCTCGGACAGTTTAGCTCACTTGAAATCTCTATAGCAACCCAAACACACTGATATCTTTGGAACAAATAAACCTTGCCAAAGCAAGCAGAGATTATGGCCCAAGGGCATGTGTGTCGCAACACAAACTTTGAGTGTAGATTATGTAGCAGCTGCAGGATAGAGTGAGGAGAAAATATTGTCTTTGAGACAGTTTTCAGAAACATTCAACAAGACTCAAAACAAGCAGAGGGGACGTGTGATTACTCAGATGTTAGAAATGAGGCTCTAATACTGAAAAACAAGCCCACTTCACAAAGCCAAGGGGAGATTTCTCCTTTCAGACCCCTTAACAAAGTAAGGCTTTATATTGTATGTTCTTTTAAGTTCATCTCCTATAAGTAATTACCCCTAAGAAGAAATAAAAAGGCTAATCAGGAAAAATTAGCCGGCTTCCATCATGAGCTGAACCCTGAATCACTGTAATTCACACCTTTCTTAGCGTCCTACAGGAATGTCCTATTCATCCGAAAAAGTTTGTATTCACTAACAATAAGCCATGTTCTTTTTTGTTTTTCTTTTCTAGGGGGAGATGATGAGTTTGCTTTGAAACAACAACTCACTGATTCTCAATGGATCTCTCAAACCAATCCTTTTTAATTTTCACTGGAATACATAAGGTTGGCATCAAAAATAAGGGCACTTCGCATCACATGCTAACACTACCCAAATCAGTTCCAGCCAGTGGCGTGCTGGTATCAGCTCATACTGGCTCACGAAGGGTGACTGTTAATATCCCTTCCTGAGTGTTTAGAGTGTCACTGAGGTTGAAAAAGGCTAAGTAAGAGTATTTATACCAGAGAAATCCACAAATGATACAAATCAGAGCTTCCTTTTTCTTCTGCCAAGCTGTTAAACATTTACCAGCCAAAGACTGGTTTCATCCATTCATCCAACCATCTGACAAATATTTATTGAAATCTAATGTATGCTAGCTAGACCTTGTAAACATTTGAGGGTACAAAGACAACCTATAGTCTGTGCCATAAAGCAGCTGAGAGTTTAGAGTAATGAAATGAATGAGCCAGTTAAAGTCCTAGTATAAGATTATCCTTCCCAGCCGAATCAGATGGTCCATGATGGTGCTAGCATTTTTAGAGATACTAAAAAATTCTATTAGACAATGATGTGGAATCTTAAGAAAACTGTACTCCTTTTTTTTTTTTTTTTTCTTGAGAGAGAATAAAGACTTATTGTTGAAATACTTGATTTGGTGATTCTGCCGGGACCACTTGCTCAGCTATACTTAATTAAACTTTTTCCTTTGAGATAGTTGCAGATTCACATAAAGTTGTTAAGAAATGATACAGAGATATCTCGTGTATCTTTTATCCATTTTCCTTTACCACTTCATAGTGTTGTGCAAAACTATAGCACAATATCACAACCAGGATATTACCATTAGTATAGTCAAGATAGAGAACATTTCCATCACCTCAAGGATCCCTCATGCTATCCCATTATAGCCACACTCACTCACCTCTCACCCTAACCCTCTCCTTAAACTCCAATAACCACTCATCTGTTTACTACTTCTGTAGCTTTGTCCTTTCAGAAATGTTAAATAAATGGAATTGTACAGTATGTGATATTGGAGGACTGACTTTTTTTTCACTCAGCATTAATTTACTGGCAATTCCTTTTGACTGCTGAGTAGTGTTCCATGCTATGGATGGATGTACCACTGTTTGTTTAATCATTCATTTACTGAGGTCATTTGGCTTGCTTCCAGTTTGGGGCTATCATGAATAAAACTGCTATAAATCATTCATGTTCAGGTTTTTGTGCAAACATAAGTCTTCATTTCTCTGGGATAAATGCCCTGGAGTGCACTTTGCTGGGTAATATGGTAGTTACATGTATGGTTTTTCAAGAAACTATTTTCCACAGTGGCTACAGCATTTTACATTTCTCCTGGCAATATATGAGTGATCCAGTTTCTCTGCATTCTTGCCAGCATTCAGTCTTGTCACAATTTTTTTTTTTAATTTTAGCTGTTTTGATATATGCGTAGTAATATCTCATTATAGTTTTAATTTGCATTTCCCTGATGGCTAATGATGCTGAACATCTTTCCATGTGCCCATTTGCTACCTGTATCCTCCTCAATGAAATGTTTGCTCATGCCCTTTGCCCATGTTCTACTTGGATCATTTGGTTTTTTTCTACTGTTGAGTTCTGAGAAATTGTATATATTCTAGGTACTAGTCTTTTCTTGGATATGTGGCTTGCAAATATTTTTTCCCACTCTGTTGCTTACCTTTATATCCTCTTAACAGGGTCTTTTGCAAAATATAAGTTTTTAATTTTGATCAAATCCAATTTACAATTTTTCTTTTATGAACTGTAATTTTGGTGCCAATCCTAAGATCTCTGTGCCTAGTCCTACAACCCAAAGATTTTCTATTTTTTCTAAGAATTTTATAGTTGTACCTTTTACATTTAAATTCATGAGACATTTTGAGTTAATTATTATTTTTTTCATTTTGAGTTAATTTTTGCATAAGGGATGAGACTTAGGTTAAGTTTCTTTTTTTTTTTCTTTGCCAATGGATGTCCAATTCCTCCACCATTGCTTGTTGAAAATGTTAAATTTCCTGCCCTGAATTGCTTATACACCTTAGGCATTTTTGTATTTGTCTATTTCTGGGTTCTCTATTCTATTCCATTGATCTATGTGTCCATCTCTCCACAAATAGCACACAGTCTGGATTACTGTAGCTATATAAATCTGAAATTTATTCTTTTCTTTTTTAAGATTTTATTTATTTGACAGAGAGAGACACAGCGAGAGAGAGAACACAAGCAGGGGGAGTGAGAGAGGGAGAAGGAGGCTTCCTGCCGAGCAGGGAATCCAATGTGGGACTTGATCCCAGGACCCTGAGATCATGACCTGAGCTGAAGGCAGACGCTTAACGACTGAGCCACCCAGGCACCCTGAAATTTATTCTTCCACTTGATTCTTCTCCTTTTCAAAATTGTTTTAGCTATTCGAGTTCCTTTGCCTTTCCAAAATATACATTTTAGAATGATCTTGTCCATATCTGTAAAATGTCTTGTTGGGATTTTAATAGCAATTATTTTAATTCCCAGTATCAATTTGGGAGAACTGACATCAATACTCTAAGTCTTTCAATCCACAATCTGTCTCATTTATTTAAACTTTCTTTGATTTCTTTCATCAGTTTTGTAGTTTTTAGCATATAAGTCCTATACATGTTTTGTTAGATTTAACTTAAATGCATTTTTTTCCTTTGAGCAATTGTAAATGATATTGTATTTTTAATTTCAGTGTCCATAGCTAGTATATAGAAATAGAATTGATTTTGTATGTTTGTCTTGTATCCTGTGACTTTGTTTAACTCACTTGTTAGTTCTAGGAGTTTTTTGCTCTTTGTTTTTGTAGATTTCTTGGCATGTACTACATAGGCAATCATATTGACTGCAAATAGGCACAATTTTTTTACCTTCTTTCCAATATATGTGTCTTTTAGTTCATTTTCTTGCCTTATTGCGCTGGTTAAAATTTCTGGGACTATGTCGAGCAGACATCCTTGCCTTATTTCCAATCTAACAGGGAAAGCAATCAGTTTTTCATCATTAAATATATTAGTTGCTCTTTATCAGATTTGGGAATTTACCTCTATTCTTATTTTTCTTGGAGTTTTATCATGAATGAATGTTTAATTTTGTCAAATCCTTTTTCTGCATTGATAGAATCATATGACTTTTTTCTTTAGGCTGTTAATGTCATGGATGACATGGATTGCTTTTCAAATATTTAATCATCCTTACATCCCTAAAATAAACCCCACCTAGCCATAGTATAAAACTTGTTTTATATATTGCTCAATTCTATTTGCTAATATTTTATTAAGGATTTTTGAGTCTATATTCATGAGAGATATTGCTCTATCATTTTCTTTCTTTGTTTCTTTGTTTCTTTGTTTCTTTGTTTCTTTCTTTCTTTCCTTCTTCTTTCTTTCTTTCTTTCTTCCTTTTTTTGTACTGTCTTTGGTTTTGGTATCAGGGTAACATTAACCTCAAGAGGAGAAGAAAAGCCTATTGTACGTACACATATTTTTGCTTACCATGTTCATTCTTCTTTCCTGATGTTTCAAGGTTTTTCCTCCATCTAAGAATGCCTTGTTTTCTAATTCATTACTGAAAGATATTTTTGCCAAGTATGGATGCTGAGTTGATAGTTCTTTTAATACATGAAAAATATTATCTTTTTTCCCTCTTAATGGTTTCTGCTGAGAAATCTGCTGTCACTTAAGTTGTTTTTCCCCTATAGATAAGGTGTCATTTTTCTCTGGATGCTTCCAAGATTTTTCTTTGTCTCAGACAAAGAAAACTTTCAGAAGTTCAATTCTTGGTATGATGATTAATTGTATCTGTCAACTTGGCTAGGGCACGTCACCCAGATATTTGGTTAAACATGATTCTAGATGTTTCTGTGAAGATATTATTTGGATTAGATTAAAATCAGTAGTTTTTGAGTAAAGTAGATTAGCCTCTATAATGTGGATGAGTCTTATCCAATCAGTTGAAGGCCTTAAGAGAAAAAAGACTGACTTCACCTGAGGAAGAGGAAGTTCTGCCAATAGACTCCCTTCCGACTTGAACTACAATGACTCTTTCCTGGGTCTACAGCCTACTGGACTACCTTGCCAGTTTTGGACTTGCCAGCCTCTACAATCATGTGAGCTAATTCCTTATGATAAATCTTTCTCTTTCAGAGAGATGGAACCAATAGGATGTGTGTGTGTGTGCAGGTGTGTATGTATTCTGTGCACATATATGCATGTGTATGTATTTTATATACACATGTATATGAACATGTATATATGAATGTGCATATGTGTGTTATATATAACACACATGTACATATATATTACACACATATACATTTATATGTGTGCATTGTATGTATATATAATACACACATATGTGTATGTTATATATGATATATATGTGTATATATGTATATGTTTTATATATACACACACACTTATCCTATTAGTTCTGTCTTTCTGAGAGAGAGAGAGAGACAGATTTATTTTATTTTATTTTTTATTTTTTAAAGATTTTATTTATTTATTTATTTGAGAGAGAGAGAGAAACAGCATGAGAGGGGAGAGGGTCAGAGGGAGAAGCAGGCTCCCCACTGAGCCAGGAGCCCGATGTGGGACTCGATATCAGGACTCTGGGATCATGACCCGAGCTGAAGGCAGTCGCTTAACCAACTGAGCCACCCAGGTGCCTGAGAGAGATTTATTTTAAAGAGTTGGCCTACAATATTGTAGAGGCTGGCAAGTCCAAAATCTGCAAGGTAGCCAGAACTGATAAGATGTGTGTATGTGTGTGTGCATCTGAAGAACCCTGACTAATGTACGTGGCATGGATTTCTTTACATTTATCGTGTTTAGGTTCAACGAGTTTCTTGAATTTATAGGTCTAAGCCTCTTGCCAAATTTGTGACATTTTCAGCCATCATTTCTTCCAGTAGTTTTTTAGCCCCTCTCTCTTCTCTCGTTCCAGGGATCTCATGACATAAATGTCAGATCTTTTGTTATAGTCCCATGGGTGCCTAAGGAACTGTTCAGTTCTTTTTAGCCTATTTCCTCTCTGTTGTTCAGACTCAGTAATTTCTACTGTTCTATCTTCCAGTTCACTATTTCTTTCCTCTGCCCCTTCCCTTCTGCAATTTTGTCCATACACTGAACTTTTTATTTAGGTTATTTTATTTTCAGTTCTGAAATTTCCATTTGTTTTTTTTTTTTTTTTTCATATCTTCTATTCCTTTGCTGAGATTTTCTATTTTTCCTTTTGTTTCAGGCATGTTCATAATTTTCACTGAAGCATTTTTATCATGACTGCTTTAAAATCATTGCCAGATGATCCTAGCAGTTCTGTCATCTTGGTGTTGGCCCCTAATGATTGCTTTTTCATTTAGTTTGAGCTCTCCCTAGTTTTTTGTATTATGAGTCATTTCCATCTGAAACCTAGACATTGTGTTTTATGTGATGAGACCCTGGATGTCATTTAAACTTGTTTTAACTGGTTTTCTTTGACGTGCTTCTGGCAAGGGAAATGGGAAGGGTCCTGTCTTGTTACTGCAATGTGGGGGTAGAAGTCCAGTTTCCCCACGTGGGTCTGTTGACATCTGAGGTTAAGGGGACTCCTGTTGAGTGGGGGTGGGAGTTCCAGTTCCCCGCATGGTCTCCACTGAGGGGGTTTTTCCTGCCCAATGGGGATGAGAGTCTAGGCTTCCTACTTTGCTGTCTCTGAAGCCATCCTGGCAGGAGTGTTGGGGCCCTCCTTATAGCTTGACCAGGGTGGAAGTCTGGCCTTTGCTGGTATGGGTGGTGGAGTTGGGCCTGTATTTTTTTCTGAGGTGTTTGGCTGAAGTAGGGGGGTTATTGTCTAAAAGTTTTCTGTCTTGCTAAGCTGCCCCTTTCCTGTCTTTTGTCTAGGACAGGACAGGCTTTTTTGTTGTTGGAGTTTTTTCTGTCTGTGTAGTTGGCATTTCTGGTTTGCCAGCTTCTTCAGCAAGTTTGGGATATATGAAGCAAAAAGAAAACCCAGGGAACTCACTACCCTGTTGTTCCCCTGGTCCTAAGGTCTCTAGCTAATCTGCCTTCTTTTCTCCACTATTCATCTTTATGTTTGTTTAATATAAAATGTCCAGAGTTTTTAGTTCTTACGGGAAAGAATAGGGAAAAGTATGTTTACATGATCTTCTGGAAAGTTGAAGTCTCCCACTCAGCTATTTTTTTTTTTTTAAGATTTTATTTCTTTATTTATGAGAGAGAGAGAGAGAATGGGGGGCGGGGAGGGACAAGCAGACTCTACGCTGAGCGCAGAGCCCAATACCAGGCTTGATCCCACGACCCTGAGATCATGACCTGAGCTGAAATCAAGAGTCAGAGGCTTGGGGCACCTGGGTGGCTCAGTCGGTTAAGTGTCTGTCTTTGGCTCAGGTCATGATCCCGGGATCCTGGGATGGAGTCCCCCCACCCCCATGTCAGGTTCCCTGCTCAGCAGGGAGCCTGTTTCTCCCTCTCCCTCTGTCCCTCCCCCTGCCCCGATTGTGCTCTTTCGCTCTCTCTCTCAAAAGAATAAAAAAAATCTTAAAAAAAAAAAAAGTCAGAGGCTTAACCTACTGAACCACCCAGGTGCCCCTCAGCTATTTTTTTTTAACTACTTTGTTACCTTAGGGATAAAAAAACCCCCAAAAAACAAAACACCACTAGATCCCAACAAATCAGTTGATAATCTTGCCATAATTATGGAGCATCAAATATCTTGCTATCTTGCTGTATCTTGTTATAAAACCACAATTGTGCTTAGATCAACTGCAAAGAATTTACTGATAATGTATGTAGAGAAGATAATGGATTTTTGATCTTTGTTTCATTCTCTATTTACGTGACACGGCATAGTTTTTAAATTAGAGTATCAACTTTTCCACTTACATTTGGATAAAAGTATGGATGTTAATGATTTGGCTGTCCTATCGGTCTGCCTTTTCTGTATTTATAACAGCGGCACCTGAGAAGCCATACAAAATGCTTAAAGGTAAAACAAATTATAAAGTTGTTTTCAACAAGTTATTTTTCAGTGTTTATCGAGTAGATTGGTACAGACTATACTCAGCTGTGTGGGTAGACCTGTCTAGTCTGTACACAGATGGGGCCAAAATCAATGGCAGGTAAATATTTTTAGAATAGTAACCATTACTTAGTTGAATACAGATTTCCCCTGCTATCAGAAAGCAGAGTGTTCCTACTAAACCTTTTGTAAGCTGAAATGGTGTAAAATGAAGAAACAATTACCATTAATTTATATGGGAAATTTTGGGGGCATTCCCAAACTCCCAAAATAACCTCTTTTAGGCTCTTCTGATACCTTAGGACACATCTTGCTAAGGATGCACAATATAAATGGAGATAAAGCACAGAAGCTCACAGACACACTTCAAAGTTATGGCAGGGAAGGCGCTGGGCTTGGGGGGGGGGGGCCGCCTTGCAGCTTGGAGTCTGCACTGCATCTATAACAGTTCGCTACAAAACAAACACGGAATGCCCTGCACTTTTTGCCTTTTCTCGTAAAAGTAAAAATCCACTTTGGATTTCTTTTGGTTAGCAAAACCAGGCACTAATGTAGGTCTTTTGTAAAAGCCAAGTGGCGTATTTTCAAAAAGCAGGCGATACCCATATCTCAAATACATCATTCTCTGAGAATATTTTCCCTCGGTCTGCTTTCTTGATTTACTCATAGGGTAGGCAAAACAGGAAAATTATGCAGCAAGAACAACAATAAAATATAGTTGTTTGAATACCTATCTTTCTGGACAATTCTAGAGTGAAATGGCAACTGATGGAAACTTACTCTAATACACAGGTAAGTGCTGCCTTGCATGGGAGACTTTACTGAATTATTTTTCTTCCTTGATAGGGAAAAGAAGATATACTATAAAGGATAAATACTTGGGTAAGATGAATAAGTATTTATCATAGTGATAAAGGGTAGTTCATTAAGTTGGTATTAAAAAAATATCATTTGTATTATGCACGTAATTTTTCAACATTTCTAAACTTCACATTTCAAAATAATTTTTTCATGCAATCTCCATAATCACTATTTTAATAGTTGCACAATATTCCTTTGGGCACTATATCATAATTCACTAAATAGTCCATTATTGTTAAACATTTAACGCACTTGTAATATTTCATTTTAATAAATAATGATGAGTGACAAGTTTTTGTACATAGTTTTCACCATACCCACTATTTTAGTTTGCTTAAGCTAGAGCCCGTGAGAAAGCATCACTGAATCAATGGTATAATGATTTTTAGGTCTCATAATAAGAACTGATAAATTATTTCCCAACAGAACTATATGGCTTTATAATGCCACCAACAAGGAATGAAAGTAGGAGCTTATCTCCACCTTCTCCTGCAAGTCATTGTTATTTAAAAAAAAAGGGGGGGGGTTTAGAGTTGAAATATTGTTTAATTTGCAATGATTTAGTTAGCTGTGGTTTACTAGTTTCATTTCTTTTATGAAGTGTCTGTGGCTGCCCTTGGCCATTTATTTTCTTGGATTTGGGGATTCTAAAAAATCAATTTGAATGAATTCTTTATAATAATAAAAAACATTAACCTGCGTACTGTTTTCCAAATGAGTTTTAAAACATTTCTTTTAATGTGACACTGCTTTAATTTTTTTTTTAAGGAGCTAGGAGTTTATTGGAGATGCCAAGGAAGCGGCGGGCTGGACAGCTGAGGAGAGACTGTCTGCCAAGGTTTTAATTTTTATAGAGTTAAGATTCCTGACTCTTCTTTGTGATTTGTTCTGTTTACTCTAGGCTTAGAAGGTCATTCACTTCATTCTTTCTATTTATTTTTATATTTATTTATTTATATGTTTTACTTTCTACCCAATATAATTTTTTAAATTTAATGTTACTTATTTACTTAAATTCAATTAGCCAACATATAATTTAGTTCAGTGTCTGTTTTGAGAGGAAGGGCAAAGTTGATTTTTTTAAAAATTGCTAAGAATTTATCTCATTATGATTTCATGCATGATCTTGCCCTTCCTCATTGATTTACCATGTGAGAGATGCTCAGTTATGCCCGTCTTGGCTGTCTGTGTCAGTCTACCGATCCCTGATTAGCTTTGTACCATTACTGTTGTAATAAATGTAGCAACACAGAACATAATACACAGTTAATAACCTGCTTGTTTAATGAATATACAGAATCTGGCAGGGCTAGGAGCCCTCATTACTAATTTTTTAGAATCTTCCTTAATATTCTCTCTTAAGTTTGCTATACCAGCCCTGCCTCCCCCGCCTTCCACTGCCAACATTCTATTTGGAACAATTTCAAATCTTCAGAGAAGTTGAAAGAAAGATACAATGAACATCTGTAGAGCCTTCACCTTGACTCACCACTTATTAACATTTTGTCACATTTTACTTTTCGCACTCTATATTTGTATACACACAACACATGCACCCACACGTTTTTTGCTGAACTATTTGAGAGTAACCCAGAGACATTATGACACTTCACCTCTTAAGTATTTCAGTATGTATCTTTTCAGAACAATGGCATTCTCCTTTATA
The DNA here is from genome assembly GCF_029215605.1 of Mirounga angustirostris. Lineage (NCBI taxonomy): Eukaryota > Metazoa > Chordata > Mammalia > Carnivora > Phocidae > Mirounga > Mirounga angustirostris. Next base: position 52,822,334 of record NW_026991712.1, on the reverse strand, counting down.
AAAATACCATTATTACATTCAAACTATTACCTAATATTTAAGTTTTCTCAGTGCTCCCACAATTTATACCTTTAATAAGAGAGATCTGATCAAGAATCACCCATTACATTTAGTTGTTGTCCTGTCTCTTTAATGTCTTTTAATATAGGTCATTTGACCCATCTTTCTTCTCTTTCTCTGTCTTGCTCTCTTTCCTCTCTCCCTCCCTCCCTCCTTTCCTTCCTTCCCACCCTCCCTTCCTCCCTCCCTCTCTCTTTATCCTCCTCTTTCTTCTTTCTCTCTCTCTCTCCATCTCTCTCTCTCTTTTTTGTCTTTCATGACATGACATTTTTTTTTAAAGTCCAGGCCAGTTGCTTTATAGCATGCATTTTTTTTTAAGATTATTTATTTATTTGAGAGAGTGAGAGCAAGAGAACCAGTGCATGAGTGGGGGGGTGAGGGGAAGGGGCAGAGGAACAAGAAGACTCCCTGCTCAGGGCTCCATCTCAGGACCCTGAGATCTTGACCTGAGCCAAAGTCAGATGCTTTACTGACTGAGCCATCTAGGGGCCCCTATAGCATTCTTCAAACTTTGGATTTCTCTGACCATGACCTCACTTGTGTATGATTCTTAACAAATTTTGGAATCCTTTTATTTTAAATCCCAGTCTCATCTTTTCCTACCCTCACTTGCAGTTCTAACTCCAAAATCCTATTGGAACTTTGATGAGTACTATAATTATATAAATAAAATTTTGAAATATTCAATAAAAAAACCTGTAGGAAATCTTAAAATCCATTTATGAAGAATGGACTTTTTTTTTTTTAAGATTTTATTTATTTTGAGAGAGAGAGAGAGTGCATGTGCATGCAAGTGTGGGAAGGGGCAGAGGGAGAGGGAAGAGAGAGAATCCTCAAGCAGATTCCTCCCTGAGCATGGAGCCCTACATGGGGCTGGATCCCACAACCCTGAGACCAAGACCTGAGCTGAAATCAAGAGTCATCGCTTAACCAACTCAGCCACGCAGGTGCCCCTATCTTCTTATTATATAAAAGAAAAGAGTATATATTTCTTTAAGTCATCTTTTTTCATTTAGCAAAATTAAAAAAAAAACAACTTTGTATAGATCATTCACTTCTCATTAAGAGTATTCACACTTTATTTTGCTGTTGAGAATTTTTTAAAGTTATGTTTCCTTACTGATTATAAACTGGAATCACACTGTAGCTAGAGGCAACTGCTTTCTTTTTTTATTGGTCTTATTTGCAGTCACTTTACTGAATTCTGGAATTACTTTTATTAATGTCTCATTATTAATTTTTCTAGGTATGTGATCAATACTTCTAAACAATGCACTTGTTGAGGAAATGCGATCAGTGTACTTACAGACAACGCCCAGAGTATAGTCAAGTGATAGAGTCACTTATAAAACAGTGTGCTAGCAGGTCCCCTGCACACCGCCCTCTCTACCCCATCCCCGCTCCACCCCACTCCTGCTTCTCTGGTCAGCACTGCTGTTCCATCATCCCACGCAGACCACCTCACCGCTCTCCCTTACATCAGCGTCTTTCCTCCCATACAAAGAACGTGCACAAGCTCTGTTTTCTCTTTTCACCAGTCACAACTCATCAGTCATCACATGGGTTGCTCAGGGCACAGGTGCCTTCATATGGGCTCTCCTTCCACAGTCTGACACTCTTTCTTCGATATCTTAGGAAAATCTTTCCTTACTTCACTACATCTGCACACTGAAAAGCAAGACAGGGGCCGATACGACTGTACTATAAGAAACAAAGTGAGGGGCGCCTGGGTGGCTCAGTCGGTTAAGCGTCTGCCTTCGGTTCAGGTCCATCCCAGGGTCCTGGGATCGAGTGCCGTATCGGGCTCCCTGCTCAGGGGGAAGCCTGCTTCTCCCTCTCCCACTCCCCCTGCCTGTGTTCCCTCTCTCGCTGTGTCTCTCTCTGTCAAATAAATAAATAAAAAATCTTAAAAAAAAAAAAAAAGAAACGAAGTGAAATGAGACTTAACATAGATTCAGTTACTTGAATCTTTAACGTTACTGAAAAACTTTTAAGTTTCCTGTAGACTCTCACAAATCTCCATCTATATTCTTACCCTTCATATTCCTCTGATTAAACTTGTTTTTCTTTTCCTGTCAGCATTAAGAACAAGAAAGTTCATCTTGTTGGCTTTTTGTTTTGTGTAGCTTTAATGAGTGGTACTGAATTGGTTTCAGCTTTAGCTATCAGGGAAGTTAGGGGACACCATCACCTGGATGGTACAGGCCGGGAGGAAAGGAAAACGGAGGTGGAAGAGGGACAAGTGTGAAAAGCTGGGGTTTTTGGAAACCTCAGAGCAAAAGCAGCAGCTCTGAGGAAGGGTCAACAATCACCAACTGAATCTAAACAAGGCCAGGGCCACACAAAGGCCAATAGCAGTTCTAGATAATGCCGTGGTGGGCAGTGGGGTGTTCCCTGGGAATGTGATGTGTGAACGGCTCATTTCCTTGAGGTCATAACAGAATGTTATATACAGATGACGGTAGTAGCTAGAAAAAGGCACCTACGGTTGCACAGGGAGGAATCAGTGGTGGTCATATAGTATCCAGAGTTTGGACACTGGGGATAGACTGCCTGGAATGGAATCCTGGATCTTGTTTTGTTAGCCGTTTGATCTTAGCACCTTCCTTAACCTCTCTAGTGTTTTGGTTTCCCTTGCACGGAAACTGGTGATAACCAATCTCAGGTTTTTGTAAAGATTAAATGAATTAACATATGTAAAGCATTTGGAGTCATGCTTGATATATAGTAAGTGTGCATTAGTTATTGCTTATAAAATCATTATAATTTTTATTCTTTAGGCACCAGAGGTCCCACCAGAGGTTTGAATGAAAAACCCCACATACCAAACCTGGACACAAACTTGGCCTCTACCAAAGGAAACTGCCATCTGATAGTGTCCCTCAAATCTAGAGAGATTCAGTTTTCAACCAACAGACTCTAAACCTCCATACAAGGAGAGAATTGTAGGGACAGACAAAAAGTCGTTACTCAGCTATTTTTCCCTGGTTCTTTGAGGGGTAGGCTGCCTTCCAGGTACGGATAGCTGGGAAAGGGCAAAGACTGGCAAAAGTATGTTTTTAAGAATATATATTATTGCCAATGTACTACATTTTGGCTACATAATGGGTTAAATTTGCTTTGCTTTTTAAATTTATCCTTTGAAGTAAACTTAATAACTTTGTTTCTATGGAAAAATATACATTTAATTCCAGAATATATGACCCCTAAATAAGTGCAATCCTTTTGTTGGGGAATTTATGTACATCTGGAAGAAGTTTAACAATATCTAAAAGCTGCCTCCACACAGGATCGTTCAGTACAATCCCATGGAAGTCTCAAAGAGCAAAATTCTGTAAGAGAGACCAGAAAGTTCGACACCAGAATGCAATATCCGATCAATCAGGCCCCTACTTTATAAAACTGCAGGCTCTGTATTGGGGAAGATTAATCTGGCATTGCAGTCCAACTGTGTTGCCAAGTTCTATAATTATAGCAACTCCTCTGAAGTTTATTCAAAATCTGGTTCTAAGCCACAGCTCTGCCCACATTCCTTTACTACTTCCTAGCATGATACCCAGAACTCACGTTTTGAAAAACACATTTTAAATCCTCTTTAGAACCATGTTCACCCACTGGACTAAGAGGCTTTGAGACTGGCCACCTCTAAGCCAGTCTAAAGGTCTGGTAGAACACCAAGAGTGTTCTCTGCCTAGAACCCCCATACCCACAGCAGAGTGTGTTAGATCTCGAATCATGAAGCAAAGGCAGTTTTCAAGGGCCATTTTTAATGAGATTTGCCACGAGGGTGCTCTTCCTTATGAGCATCACTAGAGTCTGAGAAGAAATCTATCACTGTGCTAGTTACTGACAGATATCACAGGCCCATGGCTGCTTTCCTTTCCCCGGGCGCTGGCTCCTTTCAATGGACTTCATAACCATGGAAGTCTCTACTCTTGGTTACTTCAGGCTATTTAGTGTCTGGCTGCAAACCAGGTTGTGTGAGAGAAACCACTACAAAATGAAAACCAATCAGAGAAAGACATGTATCATATGACCTCACTGATATGAGGAATTCTTAATCTCAGGAAAGAAACTGAGGGTTGCTGGAGTGGTGGGGGGTGGGAGGGATAGGGTGGCTGGGTGACAGACACTGGGGAGGTTATGTGCTCTGGTAAGTGCTGTGAATTGTGCAAGACTGTTGATTCTCAGATCTGTACCTCTGAAACAAATAATGCAATATATGTTAAGGGAAAAAAAAGAGAAGAAGATAGGGGGAGGGGAAGAATGAAGGGGGGGAAATCGGAGGGGGAGATGAACCATGAGAGATGATGGACTCTGAGAAACAAACTGAGGGTTCTAGAGGGGAGGGGGGATGGGAGGATGGGTTAGCCTGGTGATGGGTATTAAAGAGGGCACGTTCTTGGGCGCCTGGGTGGCTCAGTTGGTTAAGCGACTGCCTTCGGCTCAGGTCATGATCCTGGAGTCCCTGGATCGAGTCCCGCATCGGGCTCCCTGCTCGGCAGAGAGCCTGCTTCTGCCTCTGACCCTCCCCCCTCTCATGTGCTCTCTCTCTCTCATTCTCTCTGTCTCAAATAAATAAAAAAAATCTTTAAAAAAAAAAAAAGAGGGCACGTTCTGCATGGAGCACTGGGTGTTATATGCAAACAATGAATCATGGAACACTCCATCAAAAACCAATGATGTAATGTGTGGTGATTAACATAACAATAAAAAATTTTTAAAAAGTTTTAAAAAAATGAAATCCATAGTTAAACACCAACTATCCATTTGATGAAAAGAAACAGTATGGGGCGCCTGGGTGGCTCAGTTGGTTAAGCGACTGCCTTCAGCTCAGGTCATGATCCCACGGTCCTGGGATCGAGTCCCGCATTGGGCTCCCTGCTCTGCGGGGAGCCTGCTTCTCCCTCTCCCACTCCCCCTGCTTGTGTTCCCTCTCTCGCTGTGTCTCTCTCTGTCAAATAAATAAATAAAATCTTAAAAAAAAAAAAAAAGAAAAGAAAAGAAACAGTATGGAAAAGAACACCATGACAGAGTTCCTAACAAGACTCACATCCAGCAAAAGACAGAAAGTTGATTTATTTATGTTGGTTCATACTAATGACACATCATACCTCGAGTTGATAAACATGGGGTCTGAACAGAAAAACTCAGGTCATCTGCTTCTGGTTTCAGGTTTGAATGTGATGATTTGAACACTATAGGTATTTATTTAGTACCTCCTTATAGAAGTCCTTGTCTTAGCCCCCAGGAGACAGAGATAAGACAGATAATGACAAATCCAAATGTTGCATGTTTACTCTGTTCTAGGTACTTTACATGCATCATCTCATGGGATCCTCACGACAGCTCCAGAAAGGAGTTGTTATTATTCTCCCCATTTACGATGCAAACTACAATGAGGAGATTTTAAATAACCTGCCTAAGGATCCATGGCTGCTAAGTGACTGGAGTGGTACCAGGCAGTGTGATTCAGAGCCCTAGCTCTTCACCACTCAGGACACTGTCTCACAATCCCTGAGCTAAGGAAGTTTACATGTGGAGCCACGGCAATGCAATACAGATGTCGTAACACCAGGCAGAAGAAGGTAAATGCCGTAACAGGTGTGATGGTCTCAGAGATTCGCATCCAGTGGGAAGAAACAGCGAAGCTCTCATGGAGGTAGGACCTCAAATGAACTTTGAAAGATGCTCGGGTTGTAGATGATACAAGGGCACGGTTAGTGGTGGAAAGGATGGAGGGAAATGCAGTCTTCCAGAAGGAAGGGACAGTGTGAGTGAGTTCAGAAACAAGATAGGAGCAGGGACGGTAACAGCAAATAGTACAGTGTGGCTGGAAGGTAAGGGACAAATAGGAAAGGAGAGGGAGAAGGAAATGGAAAATCCACTGGCAATATTCTAGAAAGCCCCTATGTCCAGGCTCAGAAATGTGTTCTAAATTTTTCAAAGAGTAGGACACCATCATAAATTCCTAAATAAGAGATTCCTGTGGACAGAACAGAATAAACATGGTACCAGTAGGACTGGAGAGGGAGGGATAGGATCTTCAAGACCTGGAAACTGAATGGTTGTGGAGCAAGAGGAGAACAATGGCATCTGGACTGGGTTGACTTGTGCATGCCCTAATCCCTGAAACCAGGAAATGTGACTCTGTCTGGAAAAAAGTTCTTTGCAGATGCAATTAGGTTAAGGCTCTTGAGATGTGATCATCTTGGATTATCAGTGTGGGCCCTGAATCTGATGACAAGTGTCCTTATAAGAGAAAGGCAGAGGAAGATTTGAGACAGAAGAGAAGACATGGAGAAGAAGAGAAGGCAATGTGGCCATGAAGGCAGAGACTGGAGTGATGAGAGCACAAGTCAAGGAATGCTAACAGCCACAAGGCACTACAAGAGGCAAAGAATGGACTCTTCCGCGGGCCCCCCAGAGGGAACAATGCCCTTTGGCCTCCAGAACTCTGAGAGACAAAATTTCTGTTAAGTCACCCAACTTGTGGTAATTTGTTATGGCAGCCCTAGAAAACTAATACCCAGCATTCTTCCTACAGAATAGAAAAGTTTGGAAAAGAGAGCTGATCGGGGGAAGTGTTTAGAAACTGACAAATAGGGCACCTGGGTGGCTCAGTCGTTAAGCGTCTGCCTTCGGCTCAGGTCATGATCCCAGGGTCCTGGGATCGAGTCCCACATCGGGCTCCCTACTCGGCAGGAAGCCTGCTTCTCCCTCTCCCACTCCCCCTGCTTGTGTTCCTGCTCTCGCTATCTCTCTCTCTGTCAAATAAATAAATAAAATCTTAAAAAAAAAAAAAAAGAAACTGACCAATTAGAATGCATACAGTTTGTAGAAAAATTAATCACATGGGATAAAAAGACAGTAGGTTGGGCAGAAAAAGCAGGGTAGAAGGGAGCCTGGGTGGCTCAGATGGTTAAGTGTCTGCCTTTGGCTCAGGTCATGATCCCAGGGTCCTGGGATCGAGCCTCACATCGGGCTCCTGGCTCAGCTAGGAGCCTGCTTCTCCCTCTCCCTCTGCCTCTCCCCCTGCTCATGCGCTCTCTCTCTCTATCTTTGTGTCTCAAATGAATAAATAAAATCTTTAAAAAAAAGAAAAAGCAGTGTAGAATCTTTTCCTTTCCCATACACTCAGCTCATTATCATTAGCTTTGTCAGCGTTTATCAAGATGTGACCCACATGAGCTAGCTTAAAATGCACATTCTTGGGCCCTATCTCCAAATTCTGGTGCCTTTCATCTGGGGTGGGGCTCAGGAATCTGGTTTCAAAAGCAACCCAGGTGAGTCTGATGCAAGTGATCCTTTAACACCAATTTGACAAACTTTTTCTGTCAAGGGCCAGTTGGTATATATTTTAAACTTTGTGGCCATGAAGTCTCTGTCACAAGGACCTGAATCTGCCATTGTGGCACAAACGCAACCATTGACAATATATAAATAAATGAGAGCGTCTGTGTTCCAGTACAATTTTATTGCATTTTATTATATGAGATTGAATTTCATATAATTTTCTTGTGTCAGGAAATATTACTCTTTCCTGAAAACTTTTTGCCCCTCATCCATTTAACCACGTACAAAAGCAGGTGGTGAGCCAGATTTGGTCCATGGGCCCTAGTTTGCCAACCCCAGCTTTAACATGCCGCAGTTTGCAAATCACTGCTTTAAATGTTAGAGCTGAGATTTTTCAAGCCAGTGGCATGCCACGAAGCAGCAGGGGAGAGAGGAATAGGGGAACATCTGATGCACTAGAATAACCCCCAGCATGCTGGCAGCTTCTGCTAAAGCAGAAGCCCATAATGTGCAGCCACACTTACGAAAGGGTGTCACTCATGGGAACACGATCCTTCAGGCACACTGTAGACTTAAAAATAGACTGAGGTCCACCGTGCGGAGTAGCGCTGGGCAGACCCAATGTATAGATTGCAGCCTACACAAGAAAGCCAGGTTTTACTAGTCCAATTCTGTCCCCTTTTCTCCCACTGAAGAAGGTCTCAGAGGGGGTGCATGGGTGGCTCAGCCTGTGAAGCATCTGCCTTCGGCTAAGGTCACGATCCCGGGGTTCTGGGATCGAGTTCCGCATCAGGCTCCCTGCTCAGCGGGGAACCTGCTTCTCCCTCTCCCCCTCCCCCTGCTTGCGCCCACTCTCTCTCTCTCTGTGTCAAATAAATAAAAATAAATGAACTCTTTAAAGAGAATGTCTCAGAGAATGTAGAGGAGCAGGAAGAACAATATAGTCTCAGATCCTTCTAATTTATAAGTCCTTCATAAACTTCAGTATGTTAAATGCAATTAGTAACAAATGACTTTCAACATATTTTACAATGTTGGATTGTGACCTGCCACCAAAAACATCAGAGAGCTGCTACTTTGTTAGAGAAGGCAGTTTGCCTTCTCCATTCCTGGGCAATCATCACTGCTGTCTCCTTTCCATACCTCTGGCTTTGAGTTAGCCCAGCTGGGATAGGTTTATCTGCAAGCTTCCTCTACCTGGGTCCTAGCCACAGACAAGGACACATAGCAGAAATCCATGACAGAACCAAGATTCAATAAGATTTCAATAAGCTGGAACTCTGGGCTCAAAATAACAAGATGAAATTTAACTAGGACAAATGTAATTGTCTGCATCTACATATAAAGAGATTCAATTATAAAAGCACAAGTTGGAGGAGAGACTTTATGAGCAGGTGCGTGATGCACCAGTTCACAGGATAAAGGCCTCAGGGATGTTTTTAACTACAGTCTCAACAAAAGCTAGTGAGATGGGGCTGCTAAAGTACTTAATATAATTTTTGGTTGCATTAATGTAATTACAGTGTCCAGATGAATACAAGAGTCCACTGTACTCTGAAATAATCAGATGACATGTAGAGCCCTTCAGCAGTTCTGGGCATTCGGTTTTAAAATGAATGTTAAAATAAAATAGTAGGAAAGGTATTCAGTAATGGGACTGTAATCAGAGGAGGGCCAGAGTAAAAGACAGGCTGAAAATATATTTTATTGAGAATACTTGAAGGAGCTGACAGGGTCAGCAGTGCTTTTGAGGGAGTATTGGAAATATTTGGAGATGAAGTCAGGGTCACATTTTGAAAGTTAAACTACACAATCAAAGCAAAATAGGTCAAAGCCATAGAAGTGTGACGCCTACATATCTGGATTCCCGGAAAGCAGACCTGAAGTTCTGCAGAGAGAATGTGATGCGTGCTGCAGCAGAGGGGTGTTTATATACTGGGAAGCAGGATCCAAAGTGAGAGTCACAAAAGCAAACATTCATCTTGCCCATCCTGCGCTGCACGGGGAGAGAAGGCTTGTCCATCTGAGAAAGATGAGAGCGTTCTATTATCAGAGTTTGGAGCCGTCAATGTAAGTCTCTCCGTGTTCTGACGGCACATTCTAGCAACCTGCTTAAACTTCAGAAATCTGACTTCAATTTGGCTTGACTACTAGGAAAGGATGTAATATATGTCTTGTTGGCATTTTAAGAAATGAAGAAGCCTTACTGTTGAGGATAGTTTTAGGTTTGCAGCAATATTGAGTGGCAAGTACAGAGAGTTTGCGTATACACCCTGCCTGCACCCCTCTTCTTCGGACAACCTTTCCCATCATTGACATCCTGCACCACGGGGGTACATTTGTTACAACAGATGAACCTACATTAACACGTCATCATCACCCAAAGTCCAGAGATTATATCAGGGCTCACTTTTGGTGTTGTACATCCCATGGGTTTTGATAAATGCCAGATTCCTGAGCCCCACCCCAGATGATAGTTTTACTGTCCTAAAAATCCTCTGTGCTTTGCCTGTTCATTTCTCCTTATCTTCAACCCTTGGCAACCACTGATATTTTTACTGTTTCCATAGTTCTGCTTTTTCCAGAATGTCATATAATTGGAATTATACAGTCTGTAGCCTTTTCAGATTGGTTTCTTTCACTTAGTAATATGCATTTAAGTTTTCATGGCTCGATAGCTCACTTCATTTTAGGAAATAACATTCCATTGTCTGGTTGTACTACAGCTTTTACATTCACCTACTGAAGCACATCTTGGTTGCTTCCAAGTTTTGACAATGATGAATAGAGCTGCTATAAACATCTGTGTGCAGGTTTTCGTGTGAACGTAAGTTTTTACCTCCTTTGGGTAAATACCACGGAGTGTGACTGCTGGATAATATGGTAAGAATATGTTTACTTTTGTATGAAACAGCTAAATTGTCTTCCAGAATAGCTATGCCCTCTTGCATTCCCACCAGCAATGAGTGAGAGTTCCTGCTGCTCTTCATCCAGCATTTGGTGTTGCTAGTGTTCCAGATTTTGGCCATTCTAATAGGTGTGTAGCATTTTCCCACTGCTGTTTTAATTTGCAATTCCCTCATGACATATAATGCTGAACATCTTTATACATGCTTACTTGCCATCTGTATATCTTCTTTAGTGAGGTGTCTATTAAGGTCTTTTGCCCATTTTTAAACTGGGTTGTTTGTTTTCTTATTAGTGAGTTTTAAGAGTCCTTTGTATGTTTTGGATACAAGTCTTCTATCAGATGTGTCTTTTGCAAATATTTTCTCCTAGTCTGTGGCTTGTCTTCTCATTCTCTTGACACTGCCTTTTGTAGAGCAGATGTTTTTAATTTTAAGAGGTTCAGCTTATCAATTGGCTCTTTCATGGATCATGCCTTTGGTGTTGTATTTCTAAACAGGCAACACCATATACAAGGTCTTCCAGGTTTTCTCCTAGACATCTTTAAAAAAATTTTTTTTAATAAATGTTATTTTTTAGAACAGTTTGGATTTACAGAGAAATGGAAAATATAGTACAGAGTTCCCCTAAACCTCCTCATCCAGTTTCCCCAGTTATTAACAACTTATGTGAATATGGTACATTTGTCACAATTAAAAAAACTAGTATTGATATATTATTATTTACTAAAGTCCTTAATTTATTCAGATTTCCTTAGTTTTTCTAATGTCCTTTCTCTGTTCTGGTATCCTATCCAGGATACCGACACTAAATTGTAATGTCTCCTTAGGCTCCTCTTGGCTGTGATAGTTTCTCAGACTTCCCTTGTTTTTGGTGACTTTTAAGTTTTGAAGAGTACAGTCAAGTATTTTATAGAACGTCCTTCAATTGGGATTTGTATAATTTTTTTGAGAGATTAGAATTGGGGTTATTGGTTTGGAGGAAGAAGATCACAGAAGCAAAATGCCATTTTCATCACATCATATCAAGGGTATATAGTAGTAATATGACTTATCACTGCAGATGACCTTGATAACCTGGCTGCAGTAGTATTTGTTAAGTTTCTCTACTGTAAAGTTACTTTTTTCTCATTCATACTGTACTCGTCGGAAGGGGGTCACTATGAGCAGTCAACATTGAAGGAGTGGAGAATTATGCTCTTTGCCCTTGAAGTGGGAATATTTACATAAATTATTTGGAATTCTTCTGCACAAGAGATTTTCTCCCCTATAATTTATTTCTCATATTCTTTATTTTTATCTATATGGACTCATGGATATTTATTCCATACTTTGGGTTGTCATCCAATACTAATTTATTTCGTTGTTTAAACTGTCTCAGCTTTGCACATTAGAAATTCCTTCTGTTGGATCCTGCGGTCTTTGACATGCACCAACATGTGGTGTTTTAATTCTTTACTTTCTGGCAAGACAAGATTCTTTAGGCTCATATTGGATATTTCTTTCCTTAGTCCTAGAATCAGTCATTTTTTTCCATGCCTGGTTCCTTTTGCTAGAGAATGGTATTAAAAACCAACATCTGGGTGTTAGGCATGCTTGTTGCTACCAGAGCCTTGTTGCTGCTAGGTCATCTCAGCTGACAGAGGAAGGAAATATTATACTAACCCCTGTTTCTACACACATCTCTAAATGTGGCATTGCATTTTAAACCCCCTTCTCATGTGAGCTGCCTAGGTGCTGATTTGCATTCACGTATCCTGTCACCTCTGAAGACATACAACTTCTGTGTCTGTCCAGGGCCCACCAGCATTTACTTGAACCATGCCCTGCCACACTGCCATACACGACTCTTCCCTACTTCAAACACCCATGGGGACTTTTAGTCTGGAGAAGAAAATACTTAGAAAGGATATAATAGCTGCAGAGGGGGGGTTGGGGCTGCTCCAACGGGCAGAACCAGAACCAACCATGTAAGTTATACGGAAGACAATTTGAAGTTAACATGAATAAAAAGTATGTAAAAATCAGAACTCTGTTTTAAAAAGGAATGGGCTGGTCTTGAAAAAGCCATAAACTCTGTATAAATAGACGGGCTCAGAGACTGGGTCACCATAAGCTTGTCCTGGATATGATGATAGAGATTCTCCTCCTGGGCCATAGACTGGACTCACAGAGGTACCTCCTAAGGCAAAAAAGTCTTAACCTATAACAAGAGCTGCTTTCACACAAATGGTCTTGTAATATAAACCCATGTGCTTATAGCCCAAAAGATTAGGATTTTTTTAAATCAAGAAGTAAATAAATAAGACTCCTGATTATTATTATTATACAAAAAGAACACACTTTTAGTGAGTTCCCCTTAGTTGTTAAATACAGAAGTAAAATATACTAAAGAACAGAAGAGGCTTGTTTTTATTGAATGAATGTGACTGAAGTAGAGGTGGATAGTATACACTTTAATTGCGAAGATTACAGCAAATATTTGAACTGTTGCAATAACCTCATGTAGAGAAAAGATTTTGAGCTCTATTTTACATTTGCTGTATGCTCGTTCACCTGATGAGAAGCTTCTGGGATAGGGTCCAAGAACATCAGGCAATTCTGAACACCTTTTTCAGAAATGCTGCCAGATTCTTTTGCTCTTTGCCTCCCCCTTTCCTTAAAAATTATGCATATCAGAGCACATGTGTGTACACCCACATTTGCACACGTGCGTGTGCACACTCACACACTTTCACTCTCCTTAAATAACTGGTAAAGGTCTAATCATGACACCAAGTTGTCATCAGCAACCCAGATGTTCCTACTCAGAGAAAGAATAACACACACCCCACAACCGTCAGAAGATGAAAGAGCTTCCTAAGCTAAGCTTTCAATAAACACAGCCATGGCATCATGTGGAGGGTAACTGCATTTTACACATGCACCTATGTTCTTATAAACTGTGCAGAATGAGATCAGCAGAATTTAAATGAATAAAAATGAATTCTACTAACTCAATGAGAACGGCTGATTCATCTAATTTTCCTCCCTCCCTTCCTTCCTTCCTTCCTTCCTTCCTTCCTTCCTTCCTTCCTTCCTCCCTCCCTCCCTCCCTCCCTCCTTCCCTCCCTCCCTCTCTCTTTCTCTCTTTCTTTCTTTCAACGGCAAGGCAAATTTTTACCACCTTGTGTTCACTCCTCCCCAGTATATTTTCTGGTGACAACAATCACAGCTCAGTTCCACTCTCCCTCCCTCTAGTTTCTGAGCTCTGTGGTTCACAATGGAGCTTGTGACTGAGAATGACCAAGGAGTACCACCAGTATGTTGTGAAGAAAGAAGGAAAAAACTTATAAAGGAATTCATTTCTTTTATAAAATTATCTTATATAAAATCTTAATTACAATAAAATTTCATCTAAAAATGCCCACTCTGATGGGGGGAGAGCACAGTTTCTCTGCCATATTGAAACCATAATGATTCAGCAGGTTCCTATTTTCCTATATTAGCAGGATTTCAAGTATATTTGCAAATTTCAAAATCAAAACACCAGGCAGTATGAATTTATGACACATTTTATTTTTATTAATAAAATTCTACGCATGACAATAATCAGCATTTTGTACAAATGCAGTGACATGGTTTTTAAAAAGTGTTGGAACAATTAGAATAGTTGAATACTTCTATGAATATAAAAAATGGAAAACCAATAGAGTAAAACTTTGCTCAGTTGAACCCAACTCATTTATAATTTATAAAAATCTCACAAATGCTGGTCTTGAGTTAGTAACTCTTCTTGTCTTTTAAGACCATTAAATTAATAACTTTTAACAACAAATGATGAAAAAGAATGAAAATAATCATTGAAATAGAATGGCAGACACTCCCAGCTGCCAATTCTATAACCGGTTTCCCCTTCTTTCTTACTATCAGAATGTTTGGCATATTTGGGAGGCAATGCTCCCAGCTCAGAAAGTACGCTTCCCAGGCTGTAGGGGGGGCTGAGTGACAATTTTGTCCAATGAGATGTAATGGGAAGGCACAAGGTGGCCTTCAGGGAAGGGAAATTCCAAGAAAGCTCTTTAAAAAAGCAAACTCAACTCTTCCCCCTCTGCTCTGTCTTTCCTCTAGTCTCTGCCTGGAAACAAGCACAATGTCAGAAACTACAGAAAGAATGGTAGGTCTAGGAGGATGACAGGCACCTATGGAGGAAGGTGGGGGGTGAAGTCACAAGGAGCATGGGCCTATTATGACATCCTGAGTTACTCTATAAGCTATGAAGTGGTTTCTTTAAGACTTCTTGTTACACAAAGGGGAAAAAATGAATTTGCTTAAGCATATTTTAACTGATAAAAATAATGTTGAGCACCCTTAAGTAATTTAAAAATACCCACTTAAAAACAACTAATACACTCACTGCTGCCCATTTTTATTCTTAAAGCAGATCTCCTAAGGACCTCTACCCTGAAACACTGCTGGCTGAGTTTGAATAAATATGGGCTTCTGAAAGTAAGTTTTCATTAAGAATAGTTTAAAATGAAAATCGTCCTTGTTTGGGGGATGATGTATATCAAAGCACTACAAAGTGTTAAAGTAAAGTGAAATACTATTCTACGTCCCACTGGCTTCATTATTGAGCATTCCCATATGATGACACAATGCTAAACCCTAGGGAAACTGTGAGTAAACATACTCCAAAAACACTCATTAGGGAAAAAGCAGAATGATTCTGTGAAAGAGAAAAACAGCAATTTGATGATAATTTTAAAGTGAAGAGATGATTAAAAACTGGCCTAATATGAGGAGCTACACAGCATGGACACCAACAGGTACTTCTGAGAGGGTCTCAGTATCACCGTGTCAGGCCGTGGTGACAGAGGAATAGCTCTTGGTTATCATGTCTAATTTTAGCTACCATATTTAGGTAGGTAGAATATATTGTAAATTTAGACAAAGTATTGTAACTGGCTAAATTAAATTTTTTTTAAAAAAGATTTTATTTATTCACATGAGAGAGAGCACAAGCAGGGGGAGAGGCAGAGGGAGAGGGAGAAGCAGGTTCCCCACTGAGTAAGGAGCCTGGCATGGGGCTCGATCCCAGGACCTGGAGATCATAACCTGAGCATGACACAACCAACTGAGCCACCCAGGTGCCCCTAAATTAAATTGGTTGTTAAAGATGGTAAACACCAAAAACACTACAAAGATCAGAAATAATAACCTCTCCCCCCAAAAAACCCATGTGGTTCAGCTTCAACAATTAAACACTGGGTGAATATAATAAAGTAAGTGTCCCCAAAGCTTCTGCCATTATCCCAAGGTTGTGCTTCTGTCTCTGATGGGGGTAAAGATTATCAGACTCAACAAAGCCTTCAAGAGGAAACAGACGAAGGATAAATCTTTATGAGTGTGTTATTTGTATGTTAAAATCAAGTGACTTGTCAGTCAACAGATATTCACTGATGATCACGCACCTCAGCCTCTGATTGGAGAAGAAAAGGAAATGAGGTGGGAAACAGGGTGGAGCTCCATGGGGCTGGTTCTAAGAGCCACAGTGTTGCCCATGTGTTGTATCAGCTAGAAGCTGCTGTTCTCACTGGTTAGTGCGCAGTAGTAACAAATGGGGGGAATTCAGAAAAAAGAAAGCTGCCTGAGTCTCATGCAAGAGTTCAGGTTTCAATTGTTCCAGGATCAGGCCTGGGTAAAAATACTGCAGGTTACTCTATTGAGCAGTTAGGGTGGAGGTTCCCTGGGCTGGAGTGAGAGCAGATGGGTCTTGAGCTGGACCTTGGGGATGGGCGGGACATGAGATCAGTGGGGAGAAGGAAGATATGAAAGGGATAGGGGAAGGAATAACCAAGGGCAAAAGACAGTGATGAACAGTGAAGACAGTGTGTCAGAAAGTTACAGGAAATAAAAATTACATACATAAAGATGGGGTCCATTTAGAGACTTAAAAAAAAAAAAACAATGGTGGGAAATGGGAAACTATGGGTGAGGAATTGACCAGGTGACAATGACATGACAGGAAGACCGGTATGGCAGGAGCCTACGGGTTGAGTGCCAGCACAGAGAGAGAAGCAGGAAGAAGCTCAAGGCAGGTGCTGAAGTCCCAGGTGAAAGGATGGGGTGCAGGCTTGAGTGGGAGCACAATGGACACAGTGGGCAATCTCTGAGGGCGTGGAACTAAGATTTCTGGAGGATGCTGTGGGATACCAAAGGGAAAGGGCAAGGACTAAGGTAGGAGGAAACAGAAGTTGCTGCAGACAACTAAGGAAGAATGAACCAAAAATCCAGGTTGAGAGACCTTTGTGAAGAAAGAAAAAGAAAGTGTACATCACAAGGCCCATGTCTCAGGGTGGAGGGGAGTGAATGAAGAAAAGAACTCACGCGGTATTTTAGGATGCAGCATGAGGTTGGGGGTGGGCACTACAGCAGAGCATTACAAGTTGAAGTGGAGCTGGGTTAGGACATGCATGGGATCTTTCAGCTCATTGAGAGGAAAAAAGGGATTGCTCTGCCCAATGTATTCAGGTGAAATAGAATTAAAATGAGAGTGAGGAATATAAAAGAATAGTTTCCATGTGCAAACCTCCTTGCACTTTTGGGTAAAAGAGGATATCGAAGAAGGACCTTCTGCTCACACTGCACACTTGTGACAGAGGAGTACGTATAGAGGTAAAGTGGAATGATAGTGCATCCGTAGCCAGAGCAATCCCTGTCCCTGGAGATCCTTAAGCAGAAATAAACAGCAAAATCTTCCCAAGAAGGGGAAAGAGATTTCCACCGCCAATCAGAGCAGGTGATAAATGTGGGGCCCAGAGTTATACATTATCAGAGGGGCAGGCTATTGTGGGTGCAAGAAATGACTAGAACCTTGGTGGCTCATTCCTAGTAGAGAGATGACTACTGAATCTCAGTTATGGGAGCCATAGTCTTATTAGCAGCCTGATTCATTGGAGAACATGGCTCACTGAACTCCTCTACTCCAAAACGCTTCCTTACTCTGTGCTGGGAGAATCCACCTATGGCTCCTATGGATGAATTTTGTGTGTACACTCATCTGGGCTGAAACTGTACTGCCGGGAAGGAAACAAGAGACAGCTAGGAAGGGAAGCACATGTTGTGGAGAGTAAAGGGCCAAGGAAGGGCTGTGGTCAGGTGGACAGGTGAAGTTTGAGGTATGTCTGGGACATCCATGTAGATACATCTGTAGGTGGCTGGAACTATGGGAACGAAATCCAGGAGAAGGGCCAGGTTGGACTTTTGCTTGGGAATCAGCTCACAGTGGGAGTGCCTGACCTTGGAGTAGGTGATCTCACTGAAGGTACGGGACATTGTCAGCCGTCAAACATTTGCTGAATGACTGGAAAAAGAAAAACAGGGCTGAAGAGCAGAGCCCTGGGGTACCATCTTATATGGGGTTAGAAAAAAGACTACGAAAAGAGACAGAAAGGAAAAGGTAGTGGGCAGGAATGCTGGAAAGTTCAATATCATGAAAGTCAAAGGAAAGAGATTCAAGGTGGTACCATTTTCACCTATTAGATTGATAAAGATTTTAAACAGAACTGCTCAGATTTTCTGGAGTGCAGTTGCTGGTGGGAATGCAAGCTTGAACAACTTCTGCACTGCAATTTTGCAACAGACATCAAAACCCCCTTCATATCAGGAATATTTTTTCTCAGGTTTATCAGTTAGAAATACATAAGAATGTGCACAAGTCTTAGCTACAAGATAGTTAACATTGGCGGCATACTCTAAAATTACTCCCAATCATCCCTACCTCCTGGTATTCACACCCTTGTATAATCTCCTCCCCTGGAGTGTGGGCTGGCCTAGTGATTTGCTTCTAAGAAACAGAATGCAGCAAAGGTGATGGTATATCACTTTTTTGATTAGGCTACATAAGGTTATGACTTCTGTCTTGCTGGCAGACTCTCTCCCTGGCAAAGTAAATGCATGATATCCTTTTAACACATCAGGAGTAAAGAAGGATTTCTCTTCCTGGCTTTGTTGAAGCAAGTTGGCATGCTGGGGAGGCCCACATGGTAAGGAACTGAGAGTCACTTCCAGCTAATAATCAGCTAGGAGCTGAGGCCCTCAGTCCAACAGCCCTTGAGGAAGTGAATTCTGCAACAATCACATGAGCTTGGAAGTGCAAGTATCCCTGGCCAACACCTTAACCGTAGATTTGTGAGAGATCCTGAAGCAGAGGACTCAGCCAAGCCATGCCCAGATTCCTGACCTACAGAAACTGATTTGTGTTGTTCTAAGTCAGTAAGGATTTGGAACAACTTGCTATTCTGTAATAGATAACCAGTTTGGTAAATTACAATTCTACTTGTGATGACAAATACGTGGAAACAACCAAAATGGCCACTAGGGTAATGGTTAAATAAAAATAGTATATACGTATGATGTAATTTAAATTTATGTTCTAGATGAATGGAGATAAATATTCATAAAATTTGTCTGCAATGTATTAATTATAATATATATTTTAAAAGTTCAAAAAATTACACATCACATAAAACTATTATTTGGAATAAGTATGCTTTGTATATGTAAATCTAAAGGAGTGAACAGAAAAATACACATCAAGGTGTTAATAGTAGTTATCACCTAATAACTGGTTTATGGGTGCTTTTTGTTTTGTTTCTTCTGCTTATCTATACTTACAAATTGTTTAAAATGATTGTGTATTGCAATATAATAAAAAGCACAGTTAAATGCATAAGAGGAAAAGAATAATAAGCAAAAAGGGATCATCAACAATAGAGCCCACCATAATAAATGAAGGAGGTCTCATTCATTCTTTTTATTGATTGCTTTCTATGTGCCACGATGAAACTGAGAAGAGTTACTTGTTTTAATTTGGCAGGGAAAAAGCAACTGGTTATCTGAGACAATGCAGTGTCACCTCTTCATCCGTGGAAGAAGGGTGATTTGTTCCTACTTGCTAAAGTGCACTGGATAATATCCAATATAAGCAAGAAAGGGGAAGAATTTCAAATAATGTGGCAAAGACATTTGCACTAAGTGTCGCAATTGGGTAGGAATCATTACACAGACAACATCTGAAATCTACACTTGGTGTCAAGAGTAAGAAAATTGACATTACTTGGACAAAACAGTGATAACACTTACAGAACTGAGGGGATGTAGGCAGTGCAAATACAAATAGACAAGAGGTATGCACACCACAGAGGAAGAGAAATGTATTATTGCTAAAGAATTCTTTTTTTTTTTTTTTTAAGATTTTATTTATTTATTTGACAGAGAGAGACACAGCGAGAGAGGGAACACAAGCAGGGGGAGTGGGAGAGGGAGAAGCAGGCTCCCCGCAGAGCAGGGAGCCCGATGCGGGGCTCGATCCCAGGACCCTGGGATCATGACCTGAGCCGAAGGCAGACGCTTAACTGACTGAGCCACCCAGGCGCCCCATTGCTAAAGAATTCTTAATACTGCTTTGGTGTGTTTGGACTTTTGTGCTTGGACAACCTGTTTCTTTCAAATACAAGTAATTTTAGGGCAGAAGCTTGAGTTTCTTCAATTCCATTAGCCTAATGAAGAAATATACCCATGTAGTAATAACTCACAGTTTGATTCTAATGGTTAAATTAAATAAGAAAGCTATCAGATGAAGTTGACTGTCCAAGAAAACTGCTGTTCATCTTATAGTTCAACATTTCAAAGATCTTTCTTGGAAACAGCCCATAAAGAGCCAGCCACCCAATATAAATATATTCTTCAGAAGAAAAGAACTCTTTGGGGCAGCAAGATACCACACTGAAAGAAACAAAAAAGTTATTTTAATTTCCTAACAATGTCTCACCTACTCCTGGGCAGAAAGCTATATAACATGAAACCAAAATGCCTAGATAAAGGCGATCAAACAGTAAAACTGCCAAGGTCTTTACAAACAAGTGCACAGTTAATTACAGATTCTGCTTCTGTTTGGACACACACAAAGCTGCGCCTGGGTACAAACCGACAAGTGGATGTGTAATTACCATTCTCAGTAAGTGAACCAGTGATGGTAGATATGTAAAATGATGAAAGTGAGGTGTAACTTGAGGCTTGGGGTTGGAGGAAAAACTTTAGCATTATCTTCCCTGTCTGGTCTCTATGGTCCAATGAGCAGAATTCCAAGGAATTTTTTCACGTAAGTTTATGAAAACAAAAGCGAAGAGCCACAGAGTACATAGATGGATCATGAAGCCTTGCGTGGGGAGGGAAGTACACAGGGTGAATAGAGAACTGAGCAAATCTGCGTTCAAAATCTGGAAGCGAGGTGACATATCTCATTTCCACGTTGCAGAGAGAATCCAGACATGCGGGAATCTCTCCCCTTTCCCAACCCATCCCCTAGCCCGACACACAGAACTTCTATGAATAGCAGGAGAGATACTCAGCAGGGAGAGACGGGAAGCACCAGCGCCTAAAAATGTGGAGACAATGAAAATGAATAACCCTTGGGTTTCTGAATGGAACTTGCCTTTTCCATTTTGAAAAAATGCTGTTCACTCTGTTTAAATGGCACAGTATAAAAATGGGACTGTAACTTGTAATTTTGAGATATAAAATGTGAAATATAAAACAAGGGGTTATAAATCAGCTAGAGACCAATTAAAATACTTAGACTGTCATTCAAAAACATTCCACCGAATGTAATAAAATGAGTGGGTGGTTGATTCTATTTTAATAACTGAAGGCTGCAGGAAGATTTTATTTCTTCAAACTATCAGCCAAATATACCCAGGACTGACTGGAACATGGAAAATACACTTCCACATTATGTTAAGCTATAAAATGAAATAAAATCCCTCAAAAGACTGCATCGGAACAGTGTTCTGATTCACAGTAAGGCTCATTTGAGGTTAAATGATACTTTATCTTCAGTATTGTATAATGATATTGATACACAGTATTTGTGTGGTTAGTGTAATAATCATATTATGTCCAACATTATTCCACTATTTTATCATAAATATGAAATCAGCCAATGTTTCTCAATGAGGGTGTACTGACATTTGGGGCAGGAGAATTATTCACTGTGCAGAAATATTTTGCACAACTAAAACTGTCCCCTAGACATTTCTAAATGCCTCTTATGGGTAGAATGGGGCTTGGGTTCTGGTAATGATACTAATCACCCATTGAAAGAAACTGATTTTGACTGCTATAAAACCTGTGTTCTTTAAATGGCATAACCATTTGCTTCTTTGAAAAATTGGTTCTTATTTAAAAAAAACAAAACCTGGAAATTATTAACATTCCAAGTTGTAGGAGATTATCCAATAACACATATTAAAAGTTGCAAGAAAATAATTATAATAATGTCTTACGCTTGAGCATTAAATTAAGTCATAAATTGTTGTAGGATTGATTGGATTTATCTTTTCATTATAGACCTGACTCTAAGGTAAATGCTGAATTCTCCAGACAAGGCAATATTCGATGATGAATCCTAATGTTTCCTAACTATCCATTCTGGAAGAGAGTTTAAGAGCTCAATTGGTCCAAGTGCCTAAAACATCTATAAAAACAGATGTCAAAATGGAGATTTTTGTTCACCAAGAATATGCAGTCAATAGAGTAGAAAAATCCAAGTCTACTGACTGTTAGGGGATAGTTCTTTCCTCTAGTATCCAGACTTTAGAATTTCAAGACCTCGAAATATTTAAAAAATTGGGACCTAACATGAAGTTACTAATGTTTTAAGTTGCCCATATTTAAATATTAAGAACAACCTTTCATCTATCACCATGGTTCCATAAAAGAAAAGGCATTTTAACACCGAAGATGTAGGAACTACACAAAACAAAATGCTGTCCATTAGGCCGAAAACTTCATCATGGACCAATGTATATACGCTGTACTATACCACTTGATTTTTTGGTGTTTTTGTAATTTTTGTTTTGTTTTGTTTTTAACTAATTCCTCTTATTTCTGATCACCATTGCAGGCATCCAGCTAGTGACTACTAAGGCTTATGATTCTTCCTGTTAAAATGCTACTGGGATGTAACTATAAGTAACATGATCAAACGGTAAAAATCAAGTATCTTACCACTGAAGCAGGCAAAGACTAGGTATATAAAACCTCACCCTTGATCACTAGGCCAGTTGCCTGCTGTGGAGGTTTCAAGCTTGGGGAGCTACCTTGTCACTTAATAGAATTATCATTGCCTTTAAAGCTGCCATCCACGCTTCCCCCCTACACTTCTGGCTTGTGATGTTGCAGCTCTGGGGAGGTGAGGAGCAAATGGGAGCAAGGAACTCCCTGTTCGCTGTTAAGACACAGCATTGCATTCCCAAGCCCACAATCTGGAACCAACACCAACTCAACTGCAGAGTCTTTAGTGGAATCATGGGGGACCCAGCCTTGATTTAACATGTCCTCTTAGAAAGTTGCTTGGGAGTAATTTCAGTCAACTAAGAGAAATAAAGCCATTGAGGGTCAAGGAAAGAACATTAAAATTAGATACCATCTTTCTCATTGTAGGATTATTAATTTTTTTCTTGTTGCTAAATTTGCTTAAAATTTGTTCATTTGTTTTTAGTGTCCAAAGGAACAGGAATAAAATAAATATGAGTTGTTCTATCCATCAAATTAAGTATCCCTGATCCTAACTCTGACTATAGTAACCATGGCCTCCTCTCCCCCACCTAGAATGGCCAGATCTACATGAAATTATGCCTATTTTGATTTTTAATTTTTCTCCCTAACTCTAGGATTCTCACTGGGTTCCTGTGCTTCTGCACACAGCAATGCACCACACTGGTTGCCCTGATCATCCCCTAAGCTGCCACGTGCTACCACCTCCCACCTGTGATCTTCTGCCATCATCAGTGTGGTCTTCAAACAGCATTACTGCATTCTAACTGCAAGAACAAGTGCACTCCTTAGTGGAAAAATACCACATTCCAGCTTGGTGAAGCAGGTGGTGTGTTTCATAGGATGGAGCAGAAAGTAGCATCTCTTCCTCTCAAACAAGAAGGAAGACTATTAGCACATCAGCAAATAAAGTCGGGCTCGATGAATTTTAAGTGCTGCCTTACAAATGAAAATGTGGCAAAATCTGAAAAATCAGCTTTTAGAAAGTGTTTAAGTCCATTATTCAGACTCAAACTCTCAGCTTTAAAGAAAAGCTGATTTCCCCAACTTTCAAATGATATGGATGGACCTGATGATTTTTAAGATGCTCATAATTCCTCCTGCTCTGTGAGATATAAAACCTGGCTTTGGCCCAACACATTGACCATCACACTCAGCATGACCACAGCACGTCTAGTGTAGACACCCGATATGTTTTGCAGGTATCATCTAGACAAAATAGCCTATTTTACTTCTAGTCCAGGTAGGCTGAAGAAAAGGCTTGTGTTTTCCCTTTATGTGGATAATTAGAATCAACATAATTAAATTACTCAGAGTCTGGGAAATAAAGAAGCAACAAACATATTCGGACTTGAAGTTTCAGTCACAGGCTCAGAAAAACTCAGTGTTTTAAAATTTCTTGTCTGGGAAGACTTTTTTTCCCCCTCATTAAAACTGGTTCTTCTGAAGCCAAATAGGACATCTGGAGATTTGATAACATGGAGACAAGACACCCTAACCAAGAGCTAAAGCCTTTCTCAAGCCACCAACTGATCTTTGCAAATGGAGGGACTTTCTGCCTGATTTTGACCAGGGTTAATAAAGAATAAGACTGACACTAAACAGAGTGGCATCCTTTATAGCAAATATCTTTGCCGCTGGGTCACTTCTAGATGTGACCCCTGCTACTCAGGGCCATGTTGTCCTCAGGCTGATACCATGTATACATAAATAAATCATTTCTCATTTTGTATAGTTTCATCACACATGGGAGGAATGACTGAAGCAGAAGCTCTGCATCTTTGGTATGCATGCTGGAGCACGCTTGCAAACTGGTGTGGTTTCACTTTTGAGATCAAAGGAAGCCAACAGCAGACTCGGTGAGCTCAGCTGGGCATGATTCCAAAGGAAATGCAAGCAGCATAATTCCAACATAATAATGTCTCCCTGTATTTACGAGGGTGGCAACAGAAGGAGTGACTCAATATAGAAAATTCTGAGCTCAGAAACATCACACATATCAGTAAAGAGCTGTGAAAACTTGTTCCTTAGTAGATGTGTTGACCTGGCCACTTGCTTGTCCAGAGGAGGTGGTAACCTTGTCTCTGGGTACCACATTCAGGTGGGTCCAGGGACTGCTGCTCTCCATCACTGCTAAGTGAAGTTGGCCATGATCTGATGAATGAAGCAGGAAGGCCCCACAATCTCTACTCATAGCTAAGAACTCATTTCTTACAGAACACCTATCTGGTGAAGAAAAGGGTATTTTTTAAATAATGAAAAAGAAAGCTACTGCATGTTATATAGGATAGGCCTTGTGATAACATACCACAACTGTTACTTCTAAGTGGACATCCAATAAACTTCTTAGTGGTTATCCAATAACTGACCCCTCCCCCCCCAAAAAAGGTTAGCCAACAGACAATGAACCAACATTCTTTGAGTAGCAAATGTGGGCAATACATATGCCAGCTTAGCTTCTTTATGACTATACCAGCCCTGCTTCATGTGTTTTTCATTGGTTTGCATAGAAAATAGTCAAAACAGGGCGCCTGGGTGGCTCAGTTGGTTAAGCGACTGCCTTCGGCTCAGGTCATGATCCCGGAGTCCTGGGATCGAGTCCCACATCGGGCTCCCTGCTCCTTGGGAGCCTGCTTCTCCCTCTAACCCTACCCCCTCTTGCGCTCTCTCTCTCACTCTCTCTCTCTCTCTCTCTCAAATACATAAATAAATAAATAAAATCTTAAAAAAAAAAAGAAAATAGTCAAAACATGAAAACGTAAATGTAAATATATAGTACACCATCATCCGATTCCCTGATCAGAGGAATGACCTATGTTTTCACATCCATTACTGTGGTTACAAAAATACTGGAATTTGATATAGTAATATAATAAGCAAACTAACGTGTAAACATGAGTTGAATATTTCAAGAGCACAAAATGGGCTTTTACTTCCTTTTAACCTCAGCAGATTGTTGAATCTTCCTAGTCTTGAAGAAGGCAATACAGTTCTTAATCTTCTTGGTTTTCGCCATCCAGCCTGATTGTATCTAAGGGAAGCACAGGTTCCTCCATTGGCTTTGGACAGTGTTGCGAGCAGGGAAACTCCCCAGCTAGGTGGAGAGAAAGGGGATATGGCCAGCAAGCCAGGCTCCCATGGGGAAGGAGGACATGCCACGCCTGGCCCTGGACACGGGGAGAAGATCAAGGGACCTCCTGTGATCAGCGAGCAGTAGAACACCCAAGTTCCTCCCTCCTAATTACTAGTTCTGTTTTCTTTTCTTTCTTTCTTTTTTTTTTTTTAAGATTTTATTTATTTATTTGACAGAGAGAGACACAGCAAGAGAGGGAACACAAGCAGGGGGAGTGGGAGAGGGAGAAGCAGGCTTCCCGAGGAGCAGGGAGCCTGATGCGGGACTCGATCCCAGGACCCCAGGATCATGACCTGAGCCGAAGGCAGATGCTTAATGACTAAGCCACTCAGGTGCCCCCAGTTCTGTTTTCTAAGATATTTTATCTCCAATATAGGAACACACTCTTCGAGAACTCTTATTGTTTGAACTTACTTTCTTCCCAAAGTGATCTGCAACTGACAGCAAAATACTTTTTTTTTTTAAGTTGAGAATTTTACTTTATTTTGTTTAAATTGCCTACAGAGAAAGGGTCAGCTGTTAACCAAATGAGAACATGGGCTGCAGAGTTAACATACTGGTGGTGAATCACAAAATGCATTTCTTTTCAGATGCGTAGCCATGTTTTCCTGCAACTCCACTGTTAATTTTCAAGTGGTATCATTATCTGTGGCTATGAGGGACATACGACTGCACTATTTATGTGTTAAGAATGGCTCAAAAGGGATACTTGTTAGCCTTGAGAGATAAACACGTGCGGGAACCCAATTCTTAAAAAAATACATAGCTTTCAATGGGGATAACGCTCCCTGGTAAGGTTGAGAGGCTCAACACAAGCCGAATGCCGGGTTCCTCATGTGTCCACCCCTCCTTGTAAACGTGCAGCTGTCTGGCACTTTCAGCAGTGCTAGTTCTGTATGATCCTTAACAGTACCTGCTTAGTATTTGTGAAATTACATTTCATGTGCAAAGAACTGAGGTGATATTTTGAAAACCACATGGTTAATGTATTGGCCAACTGTGGTTAGAGAGCACAGTTCTTCCAGAAACAGTTCACGGCTTCCAGTATTTAACATTCAGTGCTGGGTTTTATTTAGTGGCCTATAAAGAACTTGATAAAGTCTGGTCACATCCAAGTGACATGAAAGATTACAGCTATCCTGGTGTAATCAATCCCAAGAGATAAAAATGTATGTTTCTACCACGATTTGATGAAATCTCACACTCTGTAGATGAAAGCCCCACTTTGTGCACTTTGTAGTACATGGCGGCAAATGGGTGGTAGAAAATAGCAGGTGACCTTATGAGATGTTATTCTTAGAAAGGGGCAGCAAAATTAGGCAAATCTATTACATGGCTGCATACTATCTTTGGGGTTGATTTAGGAAAGCTGAGTTTATGCAGTCCATTGAAGAAGCGAATGTTTGCCAAATCCAGTCAAAACAAACCCTGAGTGAGGAAGAGCAATCAGAATCTTTTCATCATTTAGGGATTAAGCTGTGCAAATAAAGCTTGCCTTAAGAAAAGCCAATGTGAAATGAAAATCAAGATGTAGAGAAGTGGTATTTACTTTGAAACAAAATATCTTAAAATAGCCAGCACTTGCAGTACATTTACTTACATTATGGTTATGATTTGACTACTTAAGTTGGTCTATATACCATTCTTCATGAATACAGGTATTGTGCATTAGAAGTGTTCACAGTCTGTAGGCCTCTGTTACAGTTGCATTAAGAGTCACCATGTCTGCAAAAACACACCTATTTGCCTCTACCCACATCTAGTTTCTTTCTCATGACTTCTGAATTATTTATTTTATTTTATTTATTTATTTTTTAACAATTTTCTTTTTTTTTTTTAAGATTTTATTTATTTATTTGAGAGAGAATGAGATAGAGAGAGAGCATGAGAGGGGGGAGGGTCAGAGGGAGAAGCAGACTCCCTGCTGAGCAGGGAGCCCGATGCAGGACTCGATCCCAGGACCCTGGGATCATGACCTGAGCCAAAGGCAGTCGCTTAACCAACTGAGCCACCCAGGCGCCCGACTTCTGAATTATTTTTTTGAATAGCATCACCAACCACTTTCTCCCTGAAGATGACCAAGTCAGAATTTCCGAGT
Source organism: Mirounga angustirostris (assembly GCF_029215605.1). Lineage (NCBI taxonomy): Eukaryota > Metazoa > Chordata > Mammalia > Carnivora > Phocidae > Mirounga > Mirounga angustirostris. The sequence goes on along the minus strand of NW_026991712.1, from coordinate 52,794,742 downwards.
ATCCTTTCATCTTTATGAAGCTCCCCATCTGCTTTACTCCCCCCCCCAAATTCTGTAGTCTACACCCCACACTCTCTTGAACATAGTAGCCTTCTTACCCAATGCTTCTGTCCTGCTTCAAGGTTTCATGATGGTCTCTCTCAGATTCTACACCTGCCTCCTAATTATTCTTTCTGCCCTCAGTGTCAAAACATGTATGTATTTCCTCCTTGCCTCCTCCCCAATAGCATACCAGATGACTGTTCGGAAATGTCAGTCTAAAGTGTCACTGGAATAGCTCTCCATCACCTAACAGATAAAAATCACATTCCAAAAAGTATTTTAGGTTAAGCCTAACTGTCAAGCCTTAGCCCTTAACACTTCTCCACCCAGAACTTAATTTGTAGGAGGGAAAAAAAAAAAGGTTAATATTTAAAAAGACAATCTGGTAACAGTTTAAGCCAGTAATAAAGTAAACCGCTTGTACTTGGGAGTCTTGAAAAGGTTTTGATATATTTTTTGCATTTCCTAGTTTACAAGTAGTAGATATTAACTGTTTTGTTACTGTATCAAAAAGCATAAGCAAATGCATTGAGGATGGTAACCCAGGGCCGAGCCTCAAGTACCTTGACTTGGCATGTTTGTACTGTTCTCACGGTTGCTGCCATAGGGAATGGCAGGGTACATCGGCTAATAACTGAAGAGGCACTTGCAAACTATGGAAATGCAGCAGCCTTTATGTTTTTAAAGACCTGGGTCTGTGACGATACCAGTCTAACCTTTCTTTGACTTAGATGGATTTCAAACATCTTCATAATACTACTTGTAAAAACATCAGTTATTCACGACTGGGAGTCATTCTCCCTTTAGAAGACATTCTGGAATCATGCTGCAGATTTTTCACAGCTAAATGTTCCCTGGCCCACAGATCCTGAATTGTCCTCTCCTTCCTGGGATGCTCCTTCCTCCTCCATGACCCTTAAGAAATATTGGTGTAGGAAGCCACCGTTCCACCTTTATCAGTGTGGGGGAGGAATTCTCTTCATGTGTATTTGGGTGGAAAAAAGAGAGACAGCACTGTCTCGGGCATAAATGATAAGCTGGGCTGAAATGTCTAATTAAGAGATGCTTTATTCTAAGGCTGCACAGTCTGATGAGGTGCCACCAGCCACACGAGACTATCGTTCACTCAAAATGCACCCAGTCCAAATTGAGATGTTCTGTAAGAGTAAAATACACACTGGACTTGGAAGACTTAGTATATGCGAAAAGAATGTAAAATATCTCACTAATAACTTTTTATATTGATTACATGAAATAATGAAGCACAACCTCAACTCCCAGTTTTGGGAGGCTCGCCACAGCATCACAGTTTGGCCTCGCCTGCCATGCCCATAGGCCATAACCCTGACCCTAGCATGGCTTCTGAGGGGTCTGGCCCCAGAGGCCTGGGTGCAAAGCCCCAGGGACTAGGGACACCTGAACAATACCAGAGGACTCAGCCTGTCACCCAGAAGGAAACAAAGGCATTGGACTCCGGAACGGATTCAGAGCAGGAGAACTCTCGACACCCATTCCATCGAACTCCCTTTTCAGCAGCCCCCTGACCTCAAACCCTGACCCTGACATTCACCCTACCACCGCCCTCAACTCAGAACCCCGGCAATCTCACCATAGTGCCCTCAGATCGGGCCTGACATACCCCTGGGCCCTACCCCGAACCCTAGGTTGGCTTTGGAGGGGTCTGTCCCCAGAGGTTTGGATCCAAAGTCCATGGATTGGAGACTACTGAGCAATACCATAGGATTCAACTTGCCACCCAGATGCATTCCGTGAAATTTGGACTCAGGGAAGCATTCAAAACAGGGGTATTCTGAATGCCAAACCAAGAGATCCCTAAATTCAGCAGCCCCCGGGCCTCCAACCCTGAGTCTAGCACTCACCCTGACCCATGCCCTTAACACAGAACCCTCAGAAGCTCGACACAGGCCGGGAGATCAGGACTGCCATGCCGCTAGGCCTTACCCCTAACCCTAACATGGTTTCTGAGCGGTCTGTCCTGGCGGCCTGGCTCCAAAGCCCCAGGGATTGTGGACACCTGAGCAATACCAGAGGACTTAGACTGCCACGCAGAAGAAATCCGTGCCATTTCGAACTCCGGAAGGGATTTGGAGCAGGAGAACTCTACATTCCATCCCAGCAAAAGGCCAATTTCAGCGGCCTCCTGGCCGCAAACCCTGAGCCTGACACTCAGCATGAACCACACACTCAACTCAGACCCCCGGGACACTCGCCAGACAGAGGCAGATCGGGTCCGGGTTGCCCGTAGGCCCTAAACCTGACCCTAGCATGGCTTCTGAGCCACAACCTCAACTCCCAGCCACGGGATGCTCGCCACAGCATCACAGATTGTGCTTGCCTGCCATGCCCCTGGCCCCAGGCTCCTTAATCCCCATCACCTATTTCACCCATCCTCCGACCCACCTCCCCTCTGGTAACCATCAGTTTGTTCTCTATAGTTAAGAGTCTGTTTCTTGGCTTGTCCCTCTCTCTTTTTCCCTTTGATCCTTTATTTTGCTTCTTAAATTCCACATATGAGTGAAATCATATGGTATTTGTCTTTCTTTGACTGACTTATTTCGCTTAGCATAATACTCTGTAGCTCCATCCATGTCATTGCAAATGGCAAGATTTCATTCTTTTTTATGGCCAAATAATATTCTGTTATTATATATACCACATCTTCTTATCCACTCATCTATTGATGGACATTTGGGCTATTTCCATAATTTGGCTATTGTAAATAATGCTGCAATAAACATAGGGGTGCATGTATCCCTTTGGATAAGTGCTTTTGTATTTTTTTGGGTAAATACCCAGGAGTGCAATTACTGGATCGTAGGGTGATTCTATTATAGCTTTTTAAGGAAGGTCTACTGTTTTCCAGGGTGGCTGCACCAGTTTGCTTTCCCACCAACAGTGTGAGAGGTTCCTTTTTCTCCCCATTCTTACCAACACTTGTTGTTTCTTGTGTTTTTGATTTTAGCCATTCTGACAGGTGTGAGGTTATATCTCATTGTAGTCTTGTTTTTCCCCAATGAAGAGTGATGTTGAAACTCTTTTCATGTGCCTGTTGGCCATCTGTATGTCTTCTTTGGAGAAGTGTCTCTTCATGTCTTCTGCCCAATTTTTAGTTGCATTATTTGTTTTTGGGGTGTTTTTTGGTTGAGTTATATCAGGTGTTTATATATTTTGGATACCAACCCTTTATTGGATAAGTCATTTGCAAATATCTTCCCCCATTCCGTAGGTTGCTTTTGAGTTTTGTTGATTGTTTCCCTTCATTGGGCAGAAGCTTTTTATTTTGATGTAGTCTCAGTAGTTTATTTTTGCTTTTATTTCCTCTGCCTCAGGAGACCTATCTAGAAAAATGTTGCTATGGCCGATTTCACAGACATTTCTGCTTATGCTCTCTTCTAGGATTTGTATGGTTTCAGATCTCACATTTAGGTCTTTAATCCATTTTGAGTTTATTTTTGTGTACGGTATAAAAAAAAAAAGTGGTCCAGTTTCATTCTTTTGCATTTAGCTGTCTAGTTTTCCCAACACCATTTGCTGAAGAGACAGTCTTTTTCCTGTTGGATAGTCTTTTCTGCTTTTCAAAGACTGATTGACCAAATAATTGTGGGTTCATTGGGTTTTTCATTCTGTTCCATTGATCTCTGTGTCTATGTGCCAGTACCATCCTGTTTCTTAAAAATATATTTTTAAAAGTTTTAATTTAAATTCCAGTTAATATACAGTGTAATATCAGTTTCTGGTATACAATATAGTGATTCAACACTCCCATACATCACCCAATGCTCATCACAAGTGCATTCCTCAATCTCTCATCACTTATTGAACCCATCCCTCCACCCACCTCTCTTCTGGTAACCATCAGTTTGTTCTGTATATTTAAGACTCTGTTTCTTGATTTGCCTCTCTCCCTCTCTCTTTTTTTCCCTTTGCTTGTTTTGTTTCTTGGATTCCACATATGAGTGAAATCATACAATACCATACTGTTTTGATCACTACAGCTTTGTAATATAACTTGAAGTCCAGAATTGTGATGCCTCCAGCATTGCTTTTCTTTTTCAAGATTGCTTTGGCTGTTTGGGGTCTTTTGTGGTTCCATATAAATTTTAGGATTGTTCTAGTTCTGTGAAAAATGCTATTGGTATTTGGATAGAGATTACATTAAATCTGTACATTGCTTTGGGTAGCACAGACATTTTAACATTTGTTCTTCCAATCCATGAGCATGAAATGTCTTTCCATTTCTTTGTGTCATCTTCAGTTTCTTTCATCAAAGTTTTATAGTTTTCAGAGTATAGATCTTTCAACCTCTTAGGTTTATTCCTAGGTATCTTCTTATTTTTGGTGCAATTGTAAACGGGATTGTTGTCTTAATTTCTCTTTCTGCTGCTTCATTATTTGTGTGTAGAAATGCAACAGATTTCTGCACACTAATTTTGTATCCTGAGACTTTACTGAATTCATTTATCAGTTTTAGTAGTTTTTTAGTGGGGTCTTATTGTGGGTTTTCTCTATATAGTATTATATCATCTGCAAATAGTGAAAGTTTGACTTCCTCCTTCTGTTTGGATGCCTTTTATTTGTTGCTGTCTGATTGCTGTGGCTAGGACTTCCAGTACTATTTTGAGTAAAAGTGGTGAGAGTGAACATCCTTATCTTGTTCCTGACCTCAGGGAGAAAGCTCTGTGTTTCCCCCTGGAGTATGATGTTTACTATAGGTTTTTCATATATGGCCTTTATTATGTTGAAGTATGTTCCCTCTAAGCCTACTTTGTTGAGGGCTTTTATCATGGATGGATGTTGTACTTTGTCAAATGTTTTTTTCTGCATCTATTGAAGTAATCATACAGTTTTTATCCTTTCTCTTACTGATGTGATGTATCATGTTGATTGATTTAAGTGTACCGAACCACCCTTGCCTCCAGGGAGTAAGTCCTACTTGATCGTGGTAAATGACTTTTTAAAATGTATTGCTGGATTCGGTTTGCTAGTATTTTCAAATGTGATTCTTTTTAAATAATCATGACCAACATCCTATTTCCTTATTGTTTGCCTTTCTGTGATCAAAGTAGAATACAAAATCTATATTGGCAGAAGGAGGTGGAGAGTGAGAGGGAGTAGGAATCCAATGATTTCTACTACATGTGTAAATTTTGAACAGTGTAGGGAGGGAAGATGTTCCATGAAATCTAAACACAAACCAACGGTGCAGAGGCAACTTATGGCACTGGCAGTATGAAAGCGAGTAACGACACACCTAAGCATTCTGGAACATTCCTATATGCCAGTCTGTGTAACAAAGCCAGTGGCCCACCCAGCACAGTAGGTGCTCCTGGTCCCCTGAAGTCTCCGATGTCAAATCTCCATTTTGTTGCCGGAAATGGTATACATTTATTCATTACCCAAGGACTCTTTGGAAGTGATGTCTACAGTGCCTGAACATCATACGTTTAGTATATTACATCCTAACTACCCAATGGATCCAGAGATATATTCTTCATTAATAGCAAAGTGACACAAATTATTAATTCTTTTAAAAATTCATAGTAATGACCAAAATCCAAAATTCACAATGCAATTCTAAATAGGTGGTATATTCTAATTTGGCACTATGTGTGCTTATAATAAAGGGATATGGCACACAACTGTTGGAAATTGAGTAATTTTAAACGTCATATTTAAGGTCAACACAAAGATGTATATAAAGTTTTCTTTCAAACACACATGCATACACACATACACACACACACACCACACACACACAACCTGAGCCAAATGTGTATCACAAAACACAAGCTTTCCTAAGTTATAACTACGAATATAAAGATAACATCAATCAATGTTATCAGTGTTAGTATAAGAAAGAGGACTGCTGGTTTAGAAAGGTTTACGGTCTTACCTTACTAATTTCCTTCAGATTTTAGTAGGATATTTGGAGAGTAGAGTTGCAGCATATGTGCATTTAAATTACAAAAATTCAACTTAAACTCTAGGCACTTGGAAGAAAAAGAGAGCTACTTAAACAAACAAACAGACAAAAACAAACAAACAAAAAAACCCCACAACAGAAATTCCTCCTCATTCCATTGAATGAAATTTTGTCCCAGAATAAGAAGAGTGAGAAGAATGGTCTCTTTTTCAATTTGTTTTAGATCCCAAGTCTTTCATGGTGGGTTCTGGTCTCACAGGTGTTTGAAGATACTCTAAAAGAATAATTTTGTCTCGACTTAATCTTGACTTATTTGTTGACTTTAGAATCTGAATCCCTGGCAAGATTGTTGCTGATGCCATAATGTGTTTCACTAAATCATAATATCAATTATATTGGTTCCTAGCATTTTCCTGTCTCCATCCCTCTCCTTGCATGATTATATTTAAGTTTCAGAAACATCATTTTGGCTGCTGCATGACACAGAGACTGTAGCAAGAAAACTGGAACAACAGTTACTTGCTGACCTGAATTACTAAAATGATGGGAAGGGACAGAAATGGATAAAGGTTTCCTGGAAAAGATGGTCTTTAGAGTTATGGAGATTGCTTCAGTTCTGTATTAGCGTTTCTCCATCATAGGTAGGTATGTTTATAGTCCCCTGCCAATATATTTTTTAAGTTTTTATTTAAATTCCAGTTAGTTAATGTACAGTGTGTAATATTAGTTTCAGGTGTACAATTCATACCTGATTCAACCCTTCCATACATCACCCGGTGCTCATCACAAGTGCACTCCTTAATTCCCATCACCTATTTAACCTATCCCCTCACCAATATATATTTAAAAAATATATGTTCAAGAAGATAAGCTTAAATGAACTTTTAACCTTTTCTCTTTTTTTCAGTAGTTTCATATTGGCTACAGAGTTTGTGACCTAAAAAGTTTTTAACGTGTTTCATTAAACATTTGCTCCAGGAACTGCTATGCTTCTAGAGATTCAGAAGTAATGTCTGCAATCTTGTCTATGTCTCACTTAATTCCAAATTTGACACAGGAATCTTTTCTATAACACAAAGCAGAAACTATAGACAACACCACTGAAAACACTAGCCAAATTAGCTCACAATTTCCCATTGTACATGTAGGATATTGTTTTTAGCTCGGGTCATTTCCCAACTGTGAACTTTCAAAGGTTAATGCATTTCTGAAGTTCCTTCTAGACTAGACAATTCCCAGAATGGCATCTTACAAGGAGAAGATGATTTTATCTTTTCCAGCATGTGACAAATATGACATCATTGTATTTCAAAAACCCCACGAAACAAACAGTACGTTATGGTTCATTTTTTTCCAACAGCAAATGAACAATCTGGAGTATTCTAATAAACTGCTGTTAGGTCTAGGAATATTTTTGGCCAAATTTCTCTTTTTTCTTTGTTACAACTGGTTCGCTAATAGATTTCTTTAGCTTTAGAGTTATAATTAGAAGACAGTTACTACTTTGCATAATCAAATTGTAATTGCTGTTTGGGTGAAATCCAACCAATTTAAGCATCAGCACTTCCAAAAAAAAACAATGTCTGGCAAAAAGAGAATAACAAATGCCATGCTCTAATGATCTAGGTTATCTAATAACATTTGCCTAACTGTTGAGGTTTTTTTAGAGGCTAGATAACAAGTGAGATTAGAATTATCAATGTATTTAGGGCATCACATTTGTAAGTGATAATAAATGATTGTTTGCTGATAAACACTAATGGTGGTAATGAAGAACAAAAAATTCACTTGGGGTCAGAAACCAAGCTTAGTCTTAGGTCTGTCATTTGTTAAATGTGTGCTCCTGGGTATATCACTTAACATTTCTATCTACACATTTGTAAAATGGGATTTATGATACCTTACTATGACAGACATCTGCCAATTTTTTGGATGCCCAGTGCCTTCCTGTGTCTGAGGAATTTCCAAGCACACACAGCTCTCATTTTAGAAATCAAAAAGCCCAGTTGCAAGCTCTGGTTCTGTAGAATGAATGAACATAACCATGTTTCTGGCTGTCCACTCTCCTGTCCACTTTCTAACGTGGTTCTCCAGCCTTTCCAGAACTGTCAGTCTTTCAAAAAAAAAAAAAAAAACTCCATCCTTTGTTAAATCAGCCATTCATTTTCTGTTCCTTACAACCAAGAAGCCTCACTTCTACTTCAAAAATATATCTCAAATCTGTCCACTTCTCTTCATCTGAACTGTTACCCCACTAGTCCAAATATCCATATCTTTTCTGTACTAATGCAGTAGCTTCTTGACTTGCTTCCCTGTATCCATTCTTGCCCTCTTCTAACCTGATCTATGTGTAACAGGTAGAGTGATCATTCCTAAACACAAAAGGAATCATATCATTCTTCTCCATACACTCCTTCTCACTGACCTAACTGTATAATTTAAAGATTTTTAACACAATCCAATATAGCTCCATATGATTCAGCTTCTTCAGATTCTGTCCACCTCTCCAACCTCATCTCTTGCCACGTTCCCCCAGGCTCTGTGCTCCAGCCACACCAGCCCTTCTTTCTCATCGTGGGGCTTTCCTGCATGCTCTCCTCTACCTGGAATACTTTCCTCCCAACTCAATCTGGTTCTTTCTCAGCCTTCAGGTGTCAGCTAAAGGGTACTTTCCTTAAAGAGACCTTTTTTTATGCCTCCGCCTACATAAGTGTTTCTGTTTATGGTCCTCATAATTTCCTGTACATTCCATTTATTAAAATTATTAGAATTTATAATTATGTATTTATTTGTATATTACTTGTTTAGAATCTTTCCTCAATTCTATGAGAGTGGGAAATATGTCTAACTTATTTTACCCTGTATTCCAGTATCTGGTACATAAAATCCACTTAGTTAATAAATATGTTGAATAAATTAAAGAATGAAATGGTCTTCTGGTGACTTAGCACTAATAGACACTTTACCAGGTCACTGTTATTCATATCATCTTCTTGGTCTTACTGGAACTGAATTAACATGGCACTACTGATTCTCACCAGAAGTATATATGTGTATATATACTTTTACATTCATGTTAATAGATGCCATCCACAACCTATTAGCAAGGTATACAACTAGCTTATTTTTGGTTATAAGCCAGTTAATAGAGTTAGAGTCAGAAAAACATGGTTAAACTTTTAGTGAGTCTATAACGAAAATGCTGCATCTGTGAGTGTACTAACAATGGTAAGCAAGAAACTTTTTTTTTTTCTAAAGATTTTATTTATTTATTTGACAGAGAGAGAGAGAGAAGAACAGGGGGGGAGAGAGAAACAGGCTCTCCGCAGAGCAGAGAGCCCGATGCTGGGCTCGATCCCAGGACCCTGAGATCATGACCTGAGCCGAAGGCAGACACTTAACCGACTGAGCCACCCAGGCGCCCCAAGAAACTTCTTTTTCTAAATATTCACAGTGAGACCCTTAGAAACAGGAAGGAAGAAAAGAAAACAGGTTACCTTTCATCTTATTTTTCTTGATCCTATCCTAAATGGATCCACAATTGCTTATGGTGGGCCAATAACCTTGGAAACCTACAAGCAACCAGTAAAATTTCTTTTTAAAGTTGTGAGGTGGCAGCTATTGTTTTTGACTGTTCCAAAGATTTCCTTCCTTTTTTCCATTTTCCAAGGATAGGCACATGACACAAGTTGGTCACGGACTCTACCCCCTGGGTATAGTGATGGGTTCAGGAATGGATGGCACTGACAAAAGCTGGGATAATCAGAGTCCTTACTAAAAAAAATATTTTTTTTTTTTTGGTGGACATAAAGGGGAAGATAATCTCTTGCATCTGGGCTCACTGTGAACCTCTTACCTCTGGGCAAGTGTTAGATGGCAGAAACAAACAAACAAATAAACATCTGGTACTTCTTCTGTTCATCTTCTCTACCAGGTAGAGAAAGCCATCGGTAATGCAGAGAAAATAGGGGGCAGGCAAAGAAAGAGACTCAAAGATATCAATATGTAGATAAACATAATTTTTGTTTAAAAATTTTTAAAGGATAATTGATTATACTACCAAATTTTAAAGAAGAAGTAATACCAATTATTTATAAATTCTTCAAAAAATATAAGAGAAGGGAACACTTCACCCCTCATTCTCCAAGGCCAATATTATTCTGATAATAAAACCAGATAAAGACATCACAAGAAAGAAAACTACAGACCAGTATTGCCTATGAACATAGATGCAAAATCGTCCACAAAATACTAGCAAACCAAATCAGGCAATATACAGGAAGGATTATACCCTATGACACTTATCCTAAGAATTCAAGATTGGTTTAATTTCTGAAAATCAATTACTCTAAAATGTAGAACATAAGAAAGGACAAACATTATGTGATCATTTCAATAGATATAGAAAAAACATTTGACAAAATTCAATACTCTTTCATTAGAAAACACTCAACATGTTAACTGGGAATGGAAGGGAAATTTCTCAACCTGATGAAAGGCATCTACCAAAAATTCACAGCTAAAATCATTGTTAATGCAAAAAACTAAATGCTTCTCTTTAAGATCAAGAACAAGATAAGATGTCCACTTATATTCCACATTGTCCTGGAGGTTCTACTGAGGGCAATTAGGCAAGAAAAAGAAATAAAAGGCATCCAGATTGAAGAGGGAGAAGTAAAACTATCTATATTTACAGATGACATGATCTTCTATACATAAAATCCTAAGGAATCCACAAAAACTGTTCAAACTATTAAATGAATTCTGTGAGGTTGCAGGATACAAGATTAATATGCAAAAATCGGTTTTATTTCTATTCACTAGCGATGAACAATCTCAAAATAAAATTAAGAAAATGATTTCATTTACAATAGCAACAAAAAAATAAAATACTTAAGAATAAGTTTTTAGAAAGAAGTGAACAGAGTCCAAGATGGCAGAGGAGTAGGAGACCTTAGTTTTGTCTAGTCCCCGGAATTCAGGTAGATAGCTATCAAATCATTCTGAACACCTGAGAACTCAACCAGAGATCTAAGAAAAGAATAGCTGCAACTCTACAAATAGAAAAGCGACCACTTCCTGCAAGGTAGGAGGTGTGGAGAAGTAAATCAGAGGCGATATATGGGAAGACAGACCGCGGGGGAGGAAGCCTCAATAAGCCAGTACCAGAAAGTGATATAGTAGTGAAATGCAAAATCTGAACTTTTATAAGTCTACTCTGGTGAAGGATGACCCTGCCTGAAAGGTGCTCAGGTGGTGAAACGGGGTGGAGTGCTGGGTGGGATAGTGTGGTCTCAGGATCCTTGGGGTCACACGAAGACCAAGGGTGCCTGAGTGCAGCAGGGCTCCCAGGCATCAGAGCGGGGAAGCCAGCTGCAATCAATGAGCCCAGGAGTGGGCTCTCAGCTCGGGGTTGCCATAAACTGCAAACTATGGCACCGTGGGTGACTGCTCTCTGGACAGGGGCCCAACAAACAGCAGAACCAGCGAGAACTCCCTTCCTCCCTTGGAGTGTGCCACAGGAGTCTGCAGGGTTTGAAGACGCTAAACGGGGTCTTGTGCCTGAGATAGAAACACTTGTTCACAGGCCGGGCGAACATGGAGTGCAGAAGGAGACCAGGGAGACAGGAGTGATTGACTGCTTTTCTCAGGGCACACTGAGGAGTGGGGCACCAAGCTTTTGGTTGTGGGGCCAGAGATTGGGAGGCTGCCATTTTTATTCTCATCCCCTAAAAGTACATGGAAAGCCTTCAGGGAACAAAAACACATAGAAGAAACTGGAGCAGATTACTTAGCCTGGCCCCCTGGCAAGGGTGGTGCAATTCCACCTCCGGCCAAGACACTTGAGAATCAAAGCAACAGACCCCTCCCCCAGAAGATCAGCAAGAACATCCATCCAAGACCAAGTTTACCGATCAATGAGAACAGCAAAACCCCAGCGCTAGGGGAATATAGCACATAGAATTTGTGGCTTTTTCCACATGATTCTTTAGTCTTTCAACTTTCATTTTTTTTTTTTACTTTTTTCTTTCCTTTTTCAACCAATTTCTTATTTTATCAACTCTTTTTAAAAATCTTTTTTAATTTTAATTTTTTCAGTTACATTCTATCCCTTCATTGTATTTAATTTTATTTTTGTATATATATAAGTTTTTCTTTCCTTACAATTTTGGGATGCAGTTTCTTCTAACAGACCAAAATACACCAAAAATCTAGTGTATGACTCTGTTCTATTCACCTGCCTGATCATATTTCTCTTTTTTGTTTTTGTTTTTTTCTCCTTCCTTTTTTTTTGTTTTTTGTTTTTTTGTTTTGTTAAAGTCTCTTTTAATTTTCATCTTTACAATTATATTCTATCCTTTCAATGTATTTAATTTCATTTTTGGATATATAAGTTTTTTCTTTCTTTCCAATTTTGAGATGTAGTTTCTTCTAAGAAACTTAGCAAAATACACTCAGGACAAAGTGTATTCCTCTGTTCTGTTCACCTGTCTGTTTATATCCCTTCCTTTTTTATTGTTGTTGTTGTTTTCTCCTTTGTTTTTTCTTATCTTTTAATTTTCATTTTTACAGTTACATTCTATCCTTTCATTGTATTTAATTTTATTTTTGTACATATATAAATTTTTCTTTCTTTACAACTTTGGGATCTAGTTTTATAAAAAACAGACCAACATACACACAGAATCCAGTGTATTGCTCTATTCTGTTCACCTGTCTGATTATATTCTTTTTTTTCTTTTTTTCTTTTCTTTTTTTAATTTTTGGTTTTGGGTCCTTTCTGATTTGTTTAGTGTATATCACTCTGGGGTCATTGTTCCCATTTTAGGATTTTGTTCTCTCATTCATCTACTCTTCTCTGGACAGAATGACAGGACAGAAAAACTCACCTCAGAAAAGAGAACAAGAGGCAGTACTGACTGCCAGGGACCTAATCAGTATGGACATAAGTATGATGTCAGAACTAGAGTTCAGAATAATGATTATAAAGATACTAGCTGGGCTTCAAAAAAAGCATAGAAGACACTAGAGAATCCCTTTCTGGAGAAATAAAAGAATTAAAATCTAACCACGTTGAAATCAAGAAGACTATTAATAGAATGCAATAAAAAAATGGAGGCTCTACTGCTTGGATAATGAGGCAGAAGAGAGAATTAGTGATACAGAAGACCAAATGATGGGGAATAAAGAAGCTGAGAAAAAGAGATAAACAACTACTGGATCATAAGGGGAGAATTCGAGAGATAAGTGATACCTTAAAGGGAAACAATACTAGAATAATTGGGATCCCAGAAGAAGAGGAAAGAGAGAGAGGAGCAGAAGGTATGTTGGAGCATATTATAGTGGAAAACTTCCCCAATCTGGGGAAGGAAACAGGCATCAAAATCCAGGAGGCCCAGAGAACCTCCCTCAAAATCAATAAGAATAAGTCAACAACCCGACAGGTAATAGTGAAACTTGCAAATCTCAGAGACAAAGAGAAAATCCTCAAAGCAGCTCGGAACAAGAGGTCTGTAACCTACAAGGTAGATTGGCAGCAGACCTATCCACAGAGACCTGGCAGGCCAGAAAGGACTGGCATGATATATTCAGGGTGCTAAATGAGAAAAATATGCAGCCAAGAATACTTTATCCAGCTAGGATGTCATTTAAAATAGAAGGAGTGATAAAAAAACTTCCAGGACAAACAGAAACTAAAAGAATTTGTGATCACCACATCCACCCTAAAAGAAATATTAAAAGGGATCCTCTAAGCAAAGACAGAGCCCAAAAGTAACATAGATCAGAAAGGAACACAGACAATATACAGAAACAGTCACTTTACAGGTAATATAATGGCACTAAATTTATATCTTTCAATAGTTACTCTGAATGTAAATGAGCTAAATACCCCAATCAAAAGACACAGGGCATCAGATTAGATAAAAAAGCAAGACCCATAGATATGCTGTCTACAGGAGACTCATTTTAGACCCAAAGACACCTCCAGATTGAAAGTGAGGGGGTGGAAAACCATTTACCATGCTAATGGACATCAAAAGAAAGCTGGAATGGCAATCCTTATATCAGAAAAATTAGATTTTAAACCAAAGACTGTAATAAGAGATGAGGAAGGACACTATATCCTACTTAAAGGGTCTATCCAACAAGAAGATCTAACAATTGTAAATAGTTTGCTCCTAACATGGGAGCAGCCAATTAATAACAAAATTAAAGAAACACATTGATAATAATACAATAATAGTAGGGGACTTTAACAAGCCCCTCACTGCAATGGAAAGATCATCTAAGCAGAAGATCAACAAGGAAATAAGAGCTTTGAATGACACACCAGACCAGATGGACTTAATAGATATATTCAGAACATTCCATCCTAAAGCAACAGAATACACATCCTTCTCAAGTTCACATGGAACATTCTCCAGAATAGATCACATCCTGGGTCACAAATCAGGTCTCAACAGGTACCAAAAGATTAGGATCATTCCCTGCATATTTTTGGACCACAATGCTTTGAAACTGGAACTCAATCACAAGAGGAAATTTGGAAAGAACTCCAATACACGGAGGCTAAAAAGCATCAAGCAGGAAATTAAAGAAGAATTTTAAAAATTCATGGAAACAAATGAAAATGGAAAACACTACTATTCAAAACCTTTGGGATGCAGCAAAGGCAGTCCTAAGAGGGAGGTATATAGCAATACAAGCCTTTCTCAAGAAACAAGAAAGGTCTCAAATACACAACCCAACCTTACACCTAAAGGAACTGGAGAAAGAACAGCAAATAAAGCCTACGCCCAGCAGGAGAAGAGAAATAATAAAGATTAGAGCAGAAATCAATGAAATAGAAACCAAAAGAACAGTAGAACAGATCAACGAAACTTGGAGCTGATTCTTTAGAAGAATTAATAAGATTGATAAACCCCTGGCCAGACTTATCAAAAAGAAAAGAGAAAGGATCCAAATAAATAAAATCATTAATGAAAGAGGAGAGATCACAACCAACACCGAAGAAATACAAATGATTATAAGAACATATTATGAGCAACTATACACCAACAAATTAGGCAATCTGGAAGAAATGGATGCATTCCTAGAGACATATAAACTACCAAAACTGAACCAGGAAGAAATAGAAAACCTGAACAAACCCATAACCAGCAAGGATATTGAAGCAGTAATCAAAAATCTCCCAACAAACAAGAGCCCAGGGCCAGATGGCTTCCCAGGGGAATTCTACCAAAGAAGAATTAATACCTATTCTTCTGAACTATTTCAAAAAATAGCAATGGAAGGAAAACTTCCAAAATCTTTTATGAGGCCAGTGTTACCTTGATCCCAAAACCAGACAAAGACCCCACCAAAAAGGAGAATTACAGACCAATATCCCTGATGAACATGGATGCAAAAATTCTCACCAAAATACTAGCCAATAGGATCCAACAGTACATTAAAAGGATTATTCACCATGACCAAGTGGGATTTATTCCTGGGCTTCAAGAGTGGTGCAACATCTGCAAATCAATCAGTGGGATACACTACCTAAATAAACAAAAGGACGAGAACCATATGATCCTCTCAAAAGATGCAGAAAAAGCATTTGACTAAATACAGCATTCTTTCTTGATTAAAACTCTTCACAGTGTAGGGATAAAGGAACATGCCTCAATATCATAAAAGCCATGTATGAAAAGCCCACAGCAAATATCATTCTCAACGGGGAAAAACTGAGAGCTTTTCCCTTAAGGTTGGGAATACAACAGGGATGTCCACTCTCGCCACTGTTGTTCAACATAGTACTGGAAGGCCTAACCTCAGTAATCAGACAACAAAAGGAAATAAAAGGCATATGAATTGGCAACAAAAAAGCCAAACTCTCACTCTTTGCAGATGACATGATACTCTATGTGGAAAACCCAAAAGACTGCACCCCAAAATTGCTAGAACTCATACAGAAATTTAGCAAAGTGGCAGGATATAAAATCAATGTACAGAAATCAGTTGTTTTCCTATACACAAACAATGAGACAGAAAAAAGAGAAATTAGGGAGTTGATCCCATTTACAATTGCACCCAAAACCATAAGATACCTAGGAATAAACCTAACCAAAAAGGCAATGGATCTGTACTCAGAAAACGATAGAAGACTCATGATACAAATTGAGGAAGACACAAAGAAATGGAAAAACCTTCCATGCTAATGGATTGGAAGAACAGATATTGTTAAAATGTCTATGCTACCTAGAGCAATCTACACATTCAGTGCAATCTCCATCAAAATGCCATCAACTTTTTTCACAGAACTGGAACAAATAATCCTAAAATTTGTATGGAACCAGAAAAAACCCCAAATAGCCAAAGGAATGTTGAAAAAGAAAAGCAAAACTGGTGGCATCACAATTCCGGACTTCCAGCTCTATTACAAAGCTGTCATCATCAAGACACTATGGTACTGGCACAAAAACAGACACATACATCAATGGAACAGAATAGAGAACCCAGAAATGGACCCTCCACTCTATGGTCAACTAATCTTTGACAAAGCAGGAAAGAATATCCAATGGAAAAAAGACAGTCTCTTCAACAAATGGTATTGGGAAAATTGGACACCCACATGCAGAAGAATGAAATTTGACCATTCCCTTACACCATACACAAAAATAGAACTCAAAATGGATGAAAGACCTAAATGTGAGACAAGAATCCATCAAAATCCTACAGGAGAACACAGGCAGCAACCTCTTTGACCTAGGCCACAGCAATGTCTTGCTAGACATGTCTCCAAAGGCAAGGGAAACAAGGGCAAAAAGGAACTACTGGGACTTCATCAAGATAAAAAGCTTTTGCACAGCAAAGGAAACAGTTGACAAAACCAAAAGGCAACTTACAGAATGGGAGAAGATATTTGCAAATGATATATCAGATAAAGGGCTAGTATCCAAAATCTATAAAGAACTTATCAAAGAACTGGAAGAAATGGATGCATTCCTAGAGACGTATAAACTACCAAAACTGAACCAGGAAGAAATAGAAAACCTCAACACCCAAAGAACAAATAATCCAGTCAAGAAATGGGCAGAAGACATGAACAGACATTTCTCCAAAGAAGACATACAGATAGCTAACAGACACATGAAAAAGTGCTCCACATCACTCGGCATCAGGGAAATACAAATCAAAACCTCAATGAGATACTACCTTACACTGGTCAGAATGGCTAAAATTAACAAGTCAGGGAATGACAGATGTTGGCGAGGATGCGGAGAAAGGGAACCCTCCTACACTGTTGGTGGGAATGCAAGCTGGTGCAGCCACTCTGGAAAACAGTATGAAGGTTCCTCAAAAAGTTGAAAACAGAGCTACCCTGTGACCCAGCAATTGCACTACTGGGTATTTACCCCAAAGATACAAATGTAGTGATCCAAAGTGGCACATGAACCCCAATGTTTATAGCAGCAATGTCCGCAATAGCTAAACCAGGGAAAGAGCCCAGATGTCAATCGACAGATGAATGGATAAAGAAGAAATGGTATATATATATAATGGAATATTACACAGCCATCAAAAATGAAAAATCATAGGAAACAAACTGAGGGTTGTTGGAGGGGAGGGGGGTGGAGGGATAGGGTAACTGGGTGATGGACATTAAGGAGGGCACATGGATGTAATGAGCACTGAGTATTATATAAGACTAATGAATCACAGGCCTGTACTTCTGAAACCAATAATACATTATTTGTTAATTAATTGAATTTAAATAAAAAATGTTAAAAAAGAAACATTTCATAATAATAAAGAGGTCAATTCATCAAGAATACATACCAATTCTAAAATTCATAAAACAAATTCTGATAAACTGAAAAGATAAAGAAGTAGACAAAATCAGTAAAGAGGTAGACCAAAAAAAAAAAAAAATCAGTAACATACAGAACCAGTAGTCACAAGTAGACAAAAAAAATCAGTAACTATGCAGAATTCTTGAATAACATTATGAAAGAGAAAAAGTAGTAAAGCATGTTTTAAAAAAAGAAAAATTAAGCTGGCAAAAAATTCTAAACATGTCAGTTTAAGTATAATGAATGCAATGAGTTAAGTATCTTATTTCAAGAATATGCTATATATTTCTGTTTTCTGGATTGTTTTCTCAATTATTAACAATAAGAAGAAAAATGTATTATGCTTCTTACTTTTTACAATGAAAGTTAATTCTATTAATCTAATTTTAAGAAGAAACAACCAAACAAAATTTGGAAGGTACACATAAAGAATTGCCTAGAAGGAGTTATTATTGGGATGCCTGGGTGGCTTAGCGGTTAAGCATCTGCCTTTGGCTCAGGTCATGATCTCAGGATCCTGGGATTGAGTCCCGCAGGTCCTGGGATCAAGTCCTGCATTGGGCTCCTTGCTCAGCAGGGAGCCTGCTTCTCCCTCTGCCTGCCGCTCCCCCTGCTTGTATTCTCTCTGACAAATTAAAAAAAAAAAATCTTTAAAACAAAAAAAAGGAATTATTATTGCTAAAAATAGAAAAGTATTAAATGTTAACGATAGAAAAGAAGAAAGATCTTCAATTAATGATTATAATTCTACTTTAAGAAGCTAACAAAACAGGGAACTTAAAGTCAAAATAAGCAGAAAGAAGAAAATAACAAGGATGAAGAAAGAAATCAATGAAATAGAAAATGGGCAAACAACAGAGAAAACCAATATATACAAAGGTTGCTCTTTGAGAAGAGCCACAAAATTGATAAACTGCTGGTTAGTTGGTTAAAAAAAGGAAGACAATACAGTGACCAATATCAGAAATGAGAGAGGGAAGATTACCATAGAATCTACAGATATTAGAAAAAATAAGGCAATGTTATGAACAATTATATGCTAATAAATTTGACACCTAAATTAGTGTAATGGGTAAATTTATTGAGAGATACAATTACAAAACTGACTCAAAAAGAAACATAAAATCTAAATAGCATTATATCAATTTTAAAAATTGAATCTGTAATTAAAAACACTTCCATAAAGAAAACCCCAGGTCAAGATGGCTTCACTGGTGGACCTATCTTTTAAGGCAAAATTATACCAGATCTACAACAAACCTAGAAGAAAGGGAGAAGGAGGGAACACATTCTAAGATATTTTATGAGGCTATCATTAAACTTACATTAAAATCAGACAAAGAGATCCAAGTAAATAAAGTGACAGGTCAATGGATGGAAATAAATGAATCTTAACTGAATTTTAGCAAAAATGGATCTTTCAGTATGTAAGGGGGTGGTGTAAAGTTCACTCAATGTCAAAGACCAATCAATATAATTCAACATATAATAATTTCTAAAAGTATGCTCATGTAAATTGATGCAAAAATTTTTGTTACTATATTCAACATCTATTGAAGAGAAAAACTCTCAGCAAATTAGGAAGAGTACTTTCTTACTTTCATAAAAAATTTAAGCATACTGACAATACCACGTGTTGGTGAATACATAAAGCCACTGCAGCTCCCATACATTACTGGTGGGAATGTAAAATGGTACAACTACTTTGAAAAAGTTTGGCGTTTTTTTTAAAGGTTAATATACAATGGCCATATGACCCATTAATTCAACTCTTAGGTATTTAAAAACGAATACATATTCCACTCAAAAGCATACCCGGATATTCACAGCAATTTTATTCCTAATAAACCTAAACTGGACACAACTCAAATGTCCATCAGAGGTGAATGGATAATCAGATTATCATATAATCACACAATGGAATACTCTTTGGCAATAGAAAGTAACACACTACTGACAAATACAAAAGAAAAATACAGTAAATCTTAAAAAAAAATCATGCTGAGTGAATGAAGATTCCTGAAAATACATCGTGTATGTTTCCATTTACATGAATTCTAGAGAAGACAAAACTAATCCATAGAATATTGGCTGCCTAGTGCTGAAGGTCAGAGGACAGGCTGACTGGGAAGGGGCACAATGAAACTTTTTTAGGAGGATGAACATTTTCTGTATCTTGATTATGGCATTAATTATATGGGTACATATATTTGTTACAACTCATTAAAGTGTTTATTTAAGTGGGTGCATTTTCCTATGTGAATTAGACCTCAATAAACTTGATTTAGAGATAAACTGAACAAATATCCACAAATTGAATAGTTATAGGAAAAGCAAAATTCTACCTAATAGTTTATTAGATGAGGTAAGTTACTGTAAGTTACTGTTCTAATGAAAATGCTATTATGAAAAGATTGAGTAAGGGTTTCCTTTATAATAAGAAATAATAGAAAATGCAATGATAGTGTCTCTCTCTGAGAGGCATAGATAACTAATTATGTTATTAAGTATAAGTCTTAATTAATGAACATGAATGATTATTCTACTCAAAGTAAATTTATGAGGCAAGACATAGATGTATTCATCAGCACAAGCAACCTATATTAATTTTCCTAGAGCAGCTGTAACAAATCACCAAAAACTGGGTGGCTTAGAACAACAGAATTTTATTGTCTCACAATTTTGGAGGCTAGAAGATGAAATCAAGATGTCAGGGAGTCATATTTTCTTAGTCCTTTTGTGCTGCTATAACAAAATACCATAGACCAGGTAGCTTACAAACAACAGAAATTTATTTCTCACTGTTCTGGAGCCCGGGAGTCTGAGATCAGGGTGCCCCATGATTGGCTGAGAGTTGTCTTCTGGGCTGCATACTTGTATCCTTACTTGGTAGAAAGGGCAAGGGCGCTCTCTGAGCCTCCTTTACAAGGGCACTAATCCCATCCATGATGGCTCCACCCTCATGACCTAATCAGCAGGCAAAGTCCTTACCTCCTAACGCCATCACTTTGGGCATTAGGTTTCAATGAATGAAACTGGGAGGGGACACGTTCAGACACATTCAGACCATAGCACTTTCTCTGGGGGGAGAATTATTCCATGCCTTTTTCTTAGCTTCTGGTATTGCTGCAAATCCCTGGTGTTCCCTGGTCTTTAGACAAATCAATCCAACTTCTGCCTCCATTGGCATTCTCCCTGTGTGTCTTTTGTCTCCTCTCCTTTTTTCTTCTATGGATACAAGTCATACTAGTTTACAGCCCACCCTAACGACCTCATCTTAATTTGATTATATCTGCAAAGAGCTTATTTCCAAATAAGGTCTCATTCACAGGTACTGGGGGATTAGGATTTTGTCATATCTTTTGGGGGA
Organism: Mirounga angustirostris; assembly: GCF_029215605.1. Taxonomy (NCBI): domain Eukaryota; kingdom Metazoa; phylum Chordata; class Mammalia; order Carnivora; family Phocidae; genus Mirounga; species Mirounga angustirostris. The sequence goes on along the minus strand of NW_026991712.1, from coordinate 52,773,549 downwards.
CACGATTTAATCCATGCCCGCTCCAGATATCTGGCACACACAGACCAAAAACCTTTATTTTTATTACCATCATTTATACTCTCTCACAATTTACAACTCTTACAATTTCTTAGTTCTGACATGAGTGTCCTGTACTTGTTTCTCCTTGTTTCTCTTTTGGTAAATGTCTACCTTGTTTACTATAAAATCAGCTTTTACAAAACTGTTTACTTTAAAAGCAGCAGATTTCAATTAATACATGCCAAGAAATACTGCATACAATCTTTAAAATATATAGAAATATGAGAGCGGTCCTCATGAACCGTGTAAGGGAGTCAGCCAGGGGCACCCCAAGCAACTCTCCACAACAGGCAGAATTAACATGGGTGGAAGTTTCTCCTCCAACACGTCCTTCATGTTCTCTTTTCTGAGACTCACAGATTTTACCACCATGCCTAGTTACCCTCTGGGTCAGTTCAAACACTCAAACTCTTCTTGCACTATGAAAGAATTTGGTGTTAGCAACTACATTCAAGCAAGCCAATTCACCAGAAGTCTCATGTTACTCCAACAGCTTGGCACACATTCCAAGAACGGAAAAATTCCTTCCAACTACTTTTATGCCTCACATCCCTGGCTAATCTGTAAGTTCCCTATTCTGGATTTCAACTCTTTCTTTCTTTCTCTCCAGATTTCCACCACTAATCTGGGCATGGTTCATTTATTATCTGCACCCAGGTTCATCATCTTTGTCGAATCAGGCTAAAATCACTGTCTTGGCTAATGAATCACTGAGCTCTGCCCACAAAAAACCTCTGACTGGCATTTGTCTTACTTACTGACCTTTGGCCTCTTATTCATTTCTTGAGCCAAACTACAGAATTGGAATTCCTTTCTGGATGGACTCTTCAAGAGCTCACACCCCTTTCTCTTTATGCTCTTAAAGTTCATTTTTCTCAACTTTCCATAGAAATCAAGACAGCTAGTATTTTTCCCTAGATACCAAAAAATACTTAAGATGACATATCTATAATTAGTAACTCCTCTCTCTCCATTCACAATCTCTTTTGGAGGGGGCTGTTGTCTTTTATAACCAGGCATTACTAAGTGAATAAGTGATAAAAACTTCAGAGAGAGATGATTCCTTTAGAGACTGTTGTTCCCAGTTAGCACTGACACTCCTGGTAACCCCCGACCCCAAACTATTGCTCCCCAATAATCCTTCAAGTTGCAAAGAATTTTTTTTCTGTTAATGATAAATCTTTAGTTCAAAGAAACACTATTCATTCACATGCACTCTCACACATTTGTTTTAATTAAAGATTTTTATTTATTTATTTGACAGACACAGAGAGAGAGCACAAGCAGGGGGAGCGGCAGAGGGAGAGGAAGAAGCAGGCTCCCCCATGAGTAGGGAGCCTGATGCGGGGCTAGATCCCAGAACCCTGGGATCATGTCCTGAGCCAAAGGCATATACTTAAGCGACTGAGCCACCCAGGCGCCCCTCTCTCACACACACACTCTTGCTCTCTCTGCTTAGTTTTCTCCATTGAAGAACTTGGAATACTCTGAGTACCTCAACTCTATAATGCACGCACTCACCCCCATCTTTATGACCCCCTCCAAAAGAAAAGACTTTTCCTTCCTAAAACTGATCAAGCAACATCCCACAGGTAAGTGGACTCTACTGCATTTATATAACGCAGGACTCCTGATGGCTTTGCCAGGCAGTCTAGGACACTTCCACCCAACCTTCCCTGGCTCTCTCCCTCACTGGGCTCAGACCTGCACCACAGCCTCACTTGCATCTCCCTCCTTCCCTGCCCCTTGCCCCATCCCTTTTCTTCCACAGGTATTTGTCCCAATAAAATGCTTGCATTTAATCCTGCCTTGGCATTTGCTTCTTGGAAGACCCAGCCTGACACATCGGGATTAATAACTTATTTAATATTATATTTCCCTGAAACTAGCAACTTTTAAATGGGTCCTCAGAAAATGGGTAAACAAACAGGGATTTTGTAAAGTAGATCTCAGATACAGAGTTCCTCCTTCTCCATTCCATTCACCCCCACCTTGAAAAGGAGACTAACAAAAAAAAATAAGGCTTTTGAATAGTTGTATCAAATTAATAGCTTTCCTAATATTAAGAGATTCTTCTTTATGTACAAATTCATCCAGTTCTAATAAGAAGGGAGCAAATTAGGAACTGTTCCTTGAAATTAGCTACTTAGGTGTCTGTTTCTATGATTTAACTATAAGCTCCTAGAGGGTTGGCATCCCATTTCATTCATTTTTTTTACTGAGTACTGGATTCGTAGCAAGTACTCAATAAATAATCTACTGAATGGAAGCAGGAAATGCTCAATCACAGTGAAGTATAAAGATGGGGACGATAGTTCCTAGACCCTTCTATGGATATGAAAAAACATAAAATATATCTATTATCTTCATTATATAAACCATAGAAAATAAACTTCAAGTTCCATTTTACAAAATATAGAAAGCAAACATCAACAAAAATCTTAACTATAGTGGGAATAAGAAAAAGATAAAGTGAGAAAGATTATAAAGAATTTATTTTAAACTGTTGAGAAACTCTAACAGTGATACTCTTTTGGTCAAAAATGGTTATCTTGCCTTTCTAAGAACTGTCTAATACATAACATCTGGATTTAGGAGAGTAAGTTGCAACAGTCATGTGGCTAGAGCCATAGATTTTATTTTTATATATATATATATATATATATGCTATGTATACTGTATATTATATAAAATATAGATTTCTTTCTACCAATAAACTTCACCCTACTGTAGACATATTCAAACTTCATTATTCATACACTGCCGACAGACAGAATTATGTTTCTCCAGAACAAAAAGTCCTGTATCTTCCTACCATGTCAGGTAAAGGAGTTTCTTTACAACAAAATATTGATCCACGTAGATGATAGTGGAAAGTTGACATTTACAAAATATTTCCATGACAGCAAATGGAAATAGAACTAAAAGAATTGAGAGTTAGATAATTAGACCCCACAATTTCTGATTCCTTCATTGTCATTAAGAAGAAGAGCAATTTATTTCACCAACTGTTGGCATATTTGTGATGATTAAATTCTTACTATAGCAATGAAAACAAGTGTATCAGTGGAAATCTCAAACAATGAAGCTTTAACTAGTATTTCCCATAATAGATGAATACGTCTAAATTATACCTCGTCATTGAGGAATTTTTGCTGTACATTAATGGATTTAAAATCTAATTAACTTCCCTATACTCTTTAAGAACACTACAATAACACTGGCCTGACTCATAACTTTTAAGTACACTTAGTGAACTGGAGAAAGTGGAAAAAATATTCCACATACCAGAGGCAGAAAAAGCAGAAAACATTTTTCTTCCTTTCCTTTTCATTATTTTCCCCCAGAACCTATTGCAAGTGGGGTGAGATTAAAGACAAAAGATATATCTGAAACAATCTACAGTAATTTAAAATGATTAATTCCAGGTCTTTTAACATATAAAATGCTCCAGTGGAAATTTTAGGTAGAGTAAATCCTGTCGAACTGCAAGTTGTTACTGAAGTATCTGACATCGGGAAGTCTAATTTTTGCACTACAACCTTAGGAAGAAAATAAAACCATAGCTCTTCACATTTCAAATTAACGTCATTTTTCCTATGAGTCAACCAAATAACAGATATGAATTGAAGTACCTACCAGTTTTAGGGTATGATAAAACATTTCATGATGACTCCCCAGTTAAAGGAACTAATCCTAAAGAATTTAACATGTGCTTTATATGAAAAAATTAGAAAAGCAAATAATTCTAAGCAGTTAAACAGAAGTAATGAATATATGAAAATTTTCAACTGAAGGTTAAGAAAAACAAGGAGACCTATAATTTTAGAAAGTATAACAAATTTGGTAGCAGAATAGAAAGATATGTAATTTTCTAGAAGAGATATTTTTTATTTAATATAGTAAGCAATGAAATTCTAATTATAAAAAGTGAGTAGGTAGAAAAGAAACATTTATTCCTTTCCCAAGGATACTATTTTCCTAGTTAGCTGTCTGAAGCCATTCAAACGAATAGAGTACATCTCAAAAAACTGTTTATGAAATTTCATTATAAATGGCTTTGGTAACAAAATATATTATACATACTAAAAATAAGCAAGCTTTCATGCTATAGCCTTTTCTTTCTTTTCTTCATCCAACAAATATTTATGGAGCTCCTAGCACATAGTTAAGCATTATTCTAGAGCTACGGATACAGCATGAACAAGATGGACTAAAATCCTGGCCAACATGGAACTTACTTTCTAGGTGAAATAAATGACAAGCAAGAAAATAAGTAAAAGGTCTAGTATGTTTCATTCTACTTCTATTCTATTGTCATTCTGCCATAATATTGTCCTCTGATTTAATGCTATTGGATGTAGTTTAAGTAAAATTATAATGTGATAAAAGCCTTTTGATATTTCCATAAACCCTCTTGGCCCGGTTCTAAGGTAGATCTGTCTTAAAAGAATTATCATGATATAAACCAGGGATCACCAAACTTCTCCTGTAATGAGTCATATATAAATATTTTAGGCTTTGCAGACCACCTATGATCTTTGTTACATGTTCTTCATTTTTTTTAACCCTTTAAAAATGTAGAACCACTCTTACCTCACAGGCTATACAAAAACTTGCCAGGGCCTGAATCTGGCCTACTGCCATAGCTCTCCAACCTCTGCCCCAAATCTGAGTATCCCTGCTTTAAGTGGCTAGGTTTTTTTTACATTTATTCTTTTGCTCTTTATTATTCATTTTCCAAAATTTAATAAAACATTCTTTCCTAGAGCTACAATATTTCCAACCAGAGCAGCCTCAAAGTCAGTTCCAAGGAGCAGGCCTACCTGCTCTATTTCACACAAGCAACAGAGAAATACTCTTGGCAAAAAACCCTTCCTAAGTCTATATGCTTTAGAGAGATATGGTGGTGGAGGTTGTAGATGCTCTCCACTGACTTCCTAGGGCAGACACACAGAAAGTCTAATGTTCCCTTACCTTGCTGGAGGAACATCAATATTGGAAGAAACAACTTTCCGTTTTTGCTCAAGGAGACAGATGGAGCGAGTGTTTTCTTTTTCATGGTCAAGGGCTCGGTTGGCTTTTTTGGTGTCTGCTGTTTTCACATCTTCCTCCATGGCCAAGGGAAACAAGTGTTGATGAGACATTTTTTTACTAGAGTCACGTTTTAAGTCCTCTGGTTGAAATGTGAAGGTCATTTCCCGCTTAATGCTCCCCACCTGTGAAATGAAACACAAAAATTCTTATTCGCCCAGAACATCAGCTTTGCATAACTATATGCAGATGACCCTAGAAAAGAACACAGATTGGAGACCTCCTTGTTCATGTTAAAATTTTATAGTTTAAATGAAAAAAAATGTAACATAAAAATAAGATAACTGACATTACAAAGTAATAGACATTTGATGCATCATCTGTCATAATGCAAACAAGCAGCATCACAAACATAAGAAGAACCTTTCAGGCATACAAAAACTTTGAAGACTTGAAAGCATAATGCTTCTAAAACAAATCTAAAAATTTAATACATCACTGATTTCTCTTCTACAACTGAGAAACTCAATTAAGTAAATAAATTCTTAAATATTTCACACTAATTATGTTGAATAGAAGAGTACTATAAACATAAAATGAGCCTTATCTTTGACTATGAATAATGATCTTAACCATACTCTTCAGTTCATGAAGAACTGTTTTTTTTTATCTTTTATCTACAGAAGTTAAGATCTTAATGAAATCCCTTATTAGTATGATGATAAAAAAGTCATTAATTTTTCTTATCATTTTTGACTAAATACAACAATGCTTAAGGTTTAAGGCAAATATAAAATTAAGCCTCAGGGCCTTGACTCTGGTTTCAGAATTTGTGATGACTAAAAACAAAGACTGAAGTTAAAGAAAGATTTTTGTAAAGGTGGTTGGTATTTTAAGTGAGGTTTGGAATGAACTTGTTAAAGTCATGAGTGTACAAAGAAGAGCCAGAGGGGGCTCCTGGGTGGCTCAGTCGGATAAGTATCTGCCTTGGGCCCAGGTCATGATCCTAGGGTCCTGCGATTAAGTCCCACATTGGGCTCCTTGCTCAGCAGGGAGTCTGCTTATCCCTCTCCCTCTGCTCCTACCATGCTCGTGCTCTCTCTCCTATCTCTCTCTCAAATAAAATCTCAAAAAAAAAGAAAAGTGAAAAAGAAAAGAAAAGTGATCAGTACTCCACTGCTCAGTGGATTGTGTTTCAAAATACACACACCTATAAGGCATGTCCCAGGCCCATTCAACAGTTCATCCCTTTCGTGGACTGAGTCTGTAAAATCAAAAATCTTCACTTACCCACTAAATAGAGGATATGCTTGTTTCCTTCTTTTTAATTTTAGGTAGGAGGAAAAGCACAAAAAAATTGATCAAATAGATTTAGAATTACAGATGCTAAAGCCACAAACATAAGGCATTTTCAGAATAAAATGAGAATATGTGTGTTCAATAATAGCATACTGGCAACATATGATACTAAAGACCAGAAATTTTCAGACTAAACGGAAACTCTGAGGCATGCATGTTAGAGTCACAGGACCCGCTCACATATGAGAATTCCCAGAACCCAGTGATGAACGTGTGCCTTGGAGTCCACTTGGCTGGAATGTCTCTTTCAAATGAACATTGAGCTCTAAACTGAGCTCTCTTCTCTCCTTGGCCTGTACTTGTGAGGACAAAATGATCTTCTTCCCATGGGGTTCCTGTCAGACCTAGCCCCAGGAAAATGATCAGCCACTTTTGGTCTTCTTGCAACTCATTAAAAAGTTACCATATTTCTTTTTTTTTTTTTAAGATTTTATTTATTTATTTGAGAGAGAGAGAATGAGAGACAGAGAGCATGAGAGGGAAGAGGGTCAGAGGGAGAAGCAGACCCCCTGCTGAGCAGGGAGCCCGATGCGGGACTCGATCCCGGGACTCCAGGATCATGACCTGAGCCAAAGGCAGTCGCTTAACCAACTGAGCCACCCAGGCGCCCTAAACTTACCATATTTCTTAAAATGAGTGCTTTTAAGAGCTGTTTTAATGACATCAATACACAATAGAAAAATATAAAAAAATATTTCATACTTCAAAAAATGTAATGAATGTTCAATAAAAAAAATGTAGCTTGGAAAATCTACAAATGTAATTACTAATATTTCAAACATCCATCAGGAGTCACTTTCTATGTAACCTTTTCTGCCTGGAGGTAGGAGAGGGAGGTGATTTTTCACTTCCATAGCACCTCATTCCAAACCCATGTTACAACAGGGATACGCTAAACACCAGGCATAGAAGATGAAAACAAAGGCCTGGTTTTGACAATCATAAATAGTTTCCCCCTAAGTGTCAAGAATTGCATTAATTAAATACTTAAGTAGTCATTAGTATTAAGTTGTAGCAATAATTGACATCTATTCCTCCCTTGGGGCCAACTGTACTGGTTAAATGAATTCAATCCCAAGACAGGAGTAGTGGAGAACATTACAGGAAGCTCAGCTTTTAGTTTCAGAATTTTAGGGGAAAAAAATCCAGCATTCTAAAGCAAATTAATACAAAGTAGAACAAATTTCCTATAGAAATTGTGGTATAATTATATGTCATGCTCTTAGCCAAGACTTCATAAAAAAATATAGTAATATTCAACAGTGTAAGCTATAAATCTTCCATAATACCTCTTAAACAAAAAATTAATCTCTCCACAGTAATGAGGGAATTCTAACAATGTAATGGATTTCAAAGACTATTTAGCCCAAACTCCTTATATTAAAAGTGGAATTAAAAGGAATTAGAAATGGACCAAAGAGGACAAAAAAATATAGTGATGAGTAAGTAGTTTGGTGGAAGGAGTGGGTGACAGGTGACCTTCATTACATTACTAAGCTTTAGAGTTTACATATAGAGATTACATGTTCTTTTTAACATTCTTTTATCCGTATCAGATAGTAACATTTAAAAGATTTTTTAAAAGAAGAGTTCACAGGAAAGTAGAGAGTGGGGAGAGTACATGAAGTCAAATCTTGAGAAACTGGGCCTAAAATGGCCCAGAGAGATAGGATGGTGGCTGGAGAGATGCTGGACAAGGGAAAATGTTCTAAGATGAAAGGTAATAGAGCATGTTTGAATGCTGAGTCAGAATGGAAAGAAAGGGATGAGTAAGGTTAGTAGTAGCAGTAGAAGGGGATAGGGCTGATATCCAGGTGTTGCACCATTAGCAGATTAGCAGAAGAACACAGCAAAAGGAATCTATGAACCCTGATTAAATTTGCACCCCTATTAGATTAGTGGAACAAAGCAGCTAAAGGAAGATATGGTTCCATTTATATGAGATTTCCAGAAAAGGCAAATCTATAAAGACAGAAAACAGACCAGTGATTGCCTGGGGCTGGGGGTGGGAGCAAGAACTGATAGCAAGTGCCCGCCAGAGAACTTTCTATGGTGGGGGAAATGTTCTAGAACTACACTGTAATGATATCTGTATGATGCTATAAATTTATTAAAAATCATTGAACTGATTTTTATGAGATGTATATTATGGTATGTAGATTATACTTCAATAGTACTGTTAATTAAAAAAAATAAAATAAAAAAGAACTAAGCCAGGAGTAACTGGTGTGGAAAGTATATTCACAAGAACCCTGAGATCAGAAACTGGGAAATTTCTGGTGCTTGTAAAGCAACTTCCATAAAGTCTATGAATCTTTTTTTTTTTTTTTGAAACACGGGTGATGTGTGGCAAGCCAGGCTATCACAAGCAATTGCATTCTTATATCCTGCATACTGGTAAGATGGGGCTCAATCCATTCCCCACTCAAGCCACGTCCCCTGGCTTTGTCACCCATGGAAGAGAGACACGTTTCTCATTCTTCTACCTGGAGAGGAATTTTTGTACTTCATCTGTCCAAAGAGGACACTCTTACTTATTTTTTCCCCAGTTTGCACAATGCCCTGGTGACAAAAGGAAAAGTCTTCTGATGATCTACATGGCCTGGGCCAAGTTAGCTTCCTTCCTGGAAGCAGATATCAATGAATTATGTGACTCCTATGAGCTGGATAGCTTTGATAATAGAAATGTTGAGGGTATCAGAAGAAGCACTCTATGCTACAGCTCAAAAGGAGGCAAAGGCTTCAACACGGAAGACAGCCAGAAAACAAACACAATCTAGAAGCCCCGAGTGACAAATAATGAAGAAAAACAGCAAGACTGTTGACTAGTAATTTCTAGGAGGAAATACAAGGCTAAGGTTTAGGAATAATGTTAGTCTAGATTAAGAAAAAATAAAGTGTCTCCTGCCCAGGAAAGGATTCATCTGACTATCCCACACTGATAAGACTAGACGTTAGAAGGTAGCAGTATTTCATTTTGGTTGCACATTTCAAGATGGGCACGGACAAATTGGAATAAAGACAACAGAATGATCAGTATGGCAAAGGATCTTATTGGGAGGAACGGGGAGTATTTTGTCTAGAAAACAGAAGAGTTATGCCCCACACAGCTGCTCTTAGATGAATGGAGAGCTCTCCTAAAGAAGAGGAATTTGAGTTCTCCTGTGTTCCTCTAGAAACAGGATCAATGGCAATCACTTCTGCTTCCAACTAACTCCCATCTGACCTTAGGGTTTACTCGCTCTTCCTCTTTTCTTCTTCTTACTCTTTTACCACATTGTAAATGAAATATTGTGTATCTATAAGAAATACCACTTTCTACTTACCTGTGTTTTCATGGAGACATAAACTGTTAAGTAGGTAGATTCTCAGAAGCTACTTCATCTCACCTAAACATTTTGTTTTTCACTGTTTCTGTAGAGTTTAAATGTACTTTTCATTTTTAAACGTGTTACAAAATATATGCTAGTTATTAAATTTTCAATAAAAATACGTATAAAATAAAATGGGGAAAGCTTTCTATTCCTCCCCATTCTTTTCCCCGCCTGCCCAGTCAAGTCCAACCCTTAGAGAGAACAGCTTTTAACGATTTACTGCAACATGTCAAATTACTTAAAATGCATTAAATACCTATCAATGCATATATACTATTTGGAGCATCTAAACATGAATGTGATTATACTACATGTATTATTCTGCAACTTATTTTCTTACTTCACAATAAATCAGGGGCAACTTTTCATATTAGTAGTAGATCTACTAATTTTTTAAAACACTGAAAACTATAACAGTTCATGAGATCAGATTTTTTAATTGATCTTTTTTTTATGAGACTTTTTTTTAAGATTTTTAAAAATTTTCTTTATCTGACAGAGAGAGACAAAGTGAGAGAGGGAACACAAGCAGGGGGTAGTGGGAGAGGGAGAAGCAGGCTCCTCGCTGAGCAAGGAGCCTGATGCGGGCCTTGATCTCAGGACCCTGGGATCATGACCTGAGCCAAAGGTAGATGCTTAACAACTGAGCCCCCCAGGCGCCCCTAACTGATCTCTTCTTGAAAGACACTGAGGTTCTTTTCAATTTTTCATTATTAAGAATAATTCTACAGTGAACATCCTTGTATATGTATGCATTTAGCTTTATGCATTTTGCAAGCATTTTTCTGCAGGAAAAATTCCTGGAGGTTGGAATTTCTGAATCCAACAACCAAAATGTTCTTCATAGGGGAACAAAGTCTGGAACACCCACATGATGGACATACCATGAAGTCACCAAAAGAAGGTCATCAAAATATATCCATGATCTATTAAGAGGAAAACATTTGTCCATGATCTATTAAGAGAAACAGTCAAGTTGTAGACTAATATGTTAGGCATGATTGCACTGTATTTAAAAAACAGAGTAGTTTGCTAAGGAGCTATACACCTTAAGGAACAGAAGACTGAATGGGCCAAGAGGGCACTCTGACTTCTTTTCTTATATAATTAGAAATGCTTATGGATGGACACACACACACACACACACACATACACACGCACACAATTTTTAGGTAGTGAGATTATGGAAGACTTATGTATTTAAGGTTTTCAAATTAAAAAAATTAAAATAAAGAATTTAAAAAATAAGATTCACAAAAATTATGAGGAATAATGCTCTGTGCTAATGACATATAAGGAAACTGGGACTCTCAACTACTGTTGGAGGGAGCATACATGTTGTAGGAGGCCCACCTGGTGAAAGGTAGCAAATTTAATTGTGTATCCCTTTGTTTTAGCAATTCTACATCTAAGGAAAAAAAAAGAGAAAAGCACACAAAGATATTTATCCCAGAACTTTTTTTTTTTCAGAACTATTTATAACATTAAACAAATGCAAATTCCCTAAACACCCATCAATAAATTTGGGGTTAAGTATACATAAGCAAAATGTATGGTTAAAAACTGAGACATATCTCTATATTTATTAAAATGGAAAGACATCTAATGTATTAACTGAAAACAAAGGAAATCCAAATGAATATATGTAATATGATCTCAGGAAAGAGGGATGTGTCCATATAAAGAGAGAGAAAATTCTTTTTTTTTTTTTTTTTTTTTTTAAGAGAGAGAAAATTCTAAAAGGACATTCCAAAATGTTAGGAATGGTTTTCCTTGGGAGCAGATTTATAGGCCAATTTTCCTTTCTATTTTGTTTGCATATAATTTGGTATTTTAAAACCTATGAAGTTATTCTATGATGAAAAAATACATGTCATTTTTATATAATTGTTTCTCAAGAATCTGGCATTTATATAGCTAATACTCTTTTTTCTACTAGCTTTCAATTATTAGTATATATGCATATATTAAAGGGGAAAATGAATTACTTAAAATAATACATTCACTTGCACTATTACTTTCATTGATTATCAGCACCTCTCAATCATATTGTACTACAATAACTACCACTGAATTCCTTCTTTCTACCCAACGCAGAAGCCCTTCATGCAGCACATCACAGATACATGCATTATCCAGTGTAATTTCTTGCATGGGAACAAAGCTTCAGTGTTCAATTATATAAGAATACTACCAATTACTGAGTTAACGAACAAATAAAACTTGAAATTTTTATTCCAATGAACAGCTTTTGTTTTCCTAAAAGAAGATAAACAACATAACTATAAATATGATATACTAGGGGAAATTGCAATATTTTAAACAAGAAGTTAACAGTATCTATTTAAATCTTGAATATCTCTAAATGATGTCCTTTGTAAATTGGATGCCACTTTCTAAGACAGGGACTGAAGCTCATCAGCTTTTCTCAATACAAAAACATCTGGTTTTCATAGGAGGATTCCAACAGCTCATTAGAAAAGAGGATGGCTTCTAACATCAGCCCACTTACTTGATCAATCCTTTCTTCTGTCTACACTCAAGTGCATTCCAGGCCACCTTAATCCTAACAATCTCCCTATGGATTTGCAGTAGTGAGATGCTAAAAAGCATGTGTCAACACTCCCTCTTGGAAACTGTCCTTGCTTACTCATCTCAACCCAATAAAATTTGAGGAGTTGGCTCTGGAGATTAACTGGATTTCCAGGAATAATCTGCAGAAAGCCAACCCTTTTGCCTTTTGGGGCTTTCTGCATAGTAAGAAAGTAAAATCGAAATTCTGGAAAAGAGAATGAAATTCATGCCACAGCAAAACCACTCTGGGAGAGCAAGCCTTAGGAAGCAAGTGAATGGTCTACTTGGCCAAGCAACTCTTTAAGACTCTTCCATTCACCAGGAAACCACACAGACCTGAAAAACTTTGTAAGAGAATTTTTCCTATTTCAGATTGTGTTTCCCCACATTAAGATCTATTTTTTAAACTTGTTTTCAAAACACATAGATACACATTACATATTTAGTGACTGAGGACAATGGCATATCAACCACAGTATGGAATATGTAGTCAGACCCAAAGATTTTCAAACATGTCTCACATGTCACAAAGAAAGCAAAGGTTACATTAATAATAGGAACAACTGATTGTGAACTAATTTAACATATTACCACTAAGGGTCATGCTCAAAGAAAGATCGGGCTCTTGAATCAATTGTTAACAAGTATGTCCAAAAACAGTCAACAGAACTCTCCTCATCACTTTAGATTAAATTCTTCAAATTTCATGCTAGGTACACAGAAAAATAAGTCGCATGGCAAATCTATCCAGTCTTAATGAATAGGTGTAATAGAAACACTTTAAAAACAATTGCTTCCAATTGCTAGGCCCTTGATTATATTATTCCCTTAGCCCTCTGAAACCAATGAAGTGTTTGACTGCTTTATCCTCAAGTATATTATTTCTCTGTACCAAGACAGTAAATGGCAGATGAAAGTCAGACTGGTTGGGTGGTGTGAAGATGGGGCAAGAAGTAAAACTCATCACAACAGAGTTGAAACCCTGTGTTAGGTTCTGGCATCATACATTCTAACCATACAAGTACACTATCTCAGCAATCAGGGTTGTTAATGCTGGATTTACCACAGCAAGTTTTAACTTTAATATCCTCACAACTTAATAGTCAACAAAGCATGACTTGGCTTGCCTAATGGCAGATTAGTCAGCTGCACATTTAACAAAGTTATTGCAAAAATGTTTGGTGGAAGACTTCTTGGCTGAAGTTTCAAGCCTTCTATTAAAATTATGCAAGTGAGAACACACAACTTTTAAATATATATATTTTTAAATCCTTTCTGAAAAGCCCTGAGTGGAAATACTATTTCTATAAAGTACAATATAGACTCAGGCTCTGTTCAAGTTACCTGCATATCCTTTCCAACCAAATATAAGGAGAGAGGGGAAATCAACATCAATATGGCTCAACCTTATTGGATTTAACTTCAGTATACAGAATTTTTAACTTATCACATCAATTAGGTACTCCATTTGTTTTATATAAATCAAAGTTTAACTCAACCAATCACATCCAATCCATGGGAAAATGCTGTGGCCGAATATATCCAGAATCCAATCACTTCCCACCACCTTCCACAGCAAGCCACCATCACCTCTTACCAGGATTTGTACAATAGTTTCCTCCCTGGATCCCTGTTGGCATCCTTGCCCTGCCTCCCACATGCCCCAGTTCCTTCTCAGTAACAGTAGCCTGTCTTATCTCTTAAAAACAAGAGTCAGATCATGCCTTTCCCCATCTCAGAACTCTCCAATGGCTCCCCATTTTGCACACAATAAAAGCCTCCAGGGCCTCATCCGAGCTGGCTCCCCTCTATCCTTCCTTCTCCCTCTCCTGCTTCCTCCCCCCACCTGTGCTGGCCTTGAACGTGCCACACACACCCCTGCCTTGGGGCCTTTCCACTGGCCACCCCATCGTCCAGGAATGTTCTTCCTTCATATACCCACACTGCTTGCTTCCTCACCCTTTCATTCTTTTTGCATATGTCTCCACCCTCTCTAAAGTTGCAGCGCTTTTCTCCCACTCCACATCTGCCATATTCTATTTTATATTGTTCTTTAGCACTTACCATTTCACAATGAACCGTATAATTTACTATTTATTATGTTTATGGTCTGGGCCGCTCCACCAGAGTGTTAGCTCTATGAAAATAGACATTTTTTGTTTTATGTACTGATGTTTCCCAGCACCTAGAAGAGTGTCTGAAACACAGTGAACCCTCAATAAGTATTTGGGGAATAAATAAATGAATGAATTTTCAGGTGATTATATATGCTGTATGGTAGCACCTACTAATAAAGTCTAAGGAGGACAGATATCAAGTTCCTGAGGCTGCAAAGTGTGGGGTTCTTCAATCTAAAAGAAATTTCCCAAGTTACCAGAAGGAAATAGTGAATTGCGCTGTATTTGGGGAAGAAATAAGTGAAACACAGAATGGTCACCATCTTAATCCTTTCCTTATCAAAGTATTCAACTTTATTTCATGGAGGACTTTATCTCTAGGAATGCAACCCTTATTTTATAATAAAATCTATAGAGAAAATAGGATTTATTTTACTTTTTAAATTAAGGGACTCTGGACCTTCCTTCTACAAATATCACCAGGTTAATCCAGGACAAACGTATAGAGAGAAAATAAGGCATAATTTCAGAAGCAAGTCACAGTTAAAGTTGTATGATTTTCAAAACTCCTGGGGAGTGAAGATTCCTGGAGAGTAAAGTGTTAGAGGCAGGTCATCAAGCAGCCTGGTCCCCAGGGATGCCTGGGGACACTTCCTCACACCTGCCTGTGGTTCCCAGCAGATCTAGCCCACTTGCACTCCCAGGGAATCCTAACATTCATAGTCAAGAATAACACTGATAATCAGTGCTGTCTTCAATGTCTTCCACATTTGGTTTACAGTGACTATTTGAGTCCCACCTGACCTTCTTAGAAGCTTCTTTCTGAAGGAGTAGAGGCAGCTGTTTTACTGAGAGACAGTTGACCTATAGAAGACTGCCCATACTAATTGTTATGACTGTCACACAGGGCCTCAACTGATGGCCACTGCCACTGCCAGGAGGAGCTGGGGCCCCTGGGCACAGAACAGACCTTCGTTGTCTCTGACCTTTCTTCCTTGGAGGCTCTTCCCAAGGGACCACTTTCACTGGCACCTTGCCCTGCCCCACCACACTGAATAGAAGGGCTACCCTAGAGACAGCAGACTTTACAGGGCCTTTCCCACACCCCTACTGGAGCCCATCCCCCATCTCCCTGATGGCCCCTCTGCCCCCCTGCTGAGCATCTCTGAGCTCCCTTGTCCCCACCTGGCCTGAATCCTAGGCACAAACCCACAGCAAGAAAAAGGAGATTCCTGGGAACTCAAGCAGCATGTTAAAGCTCATTTTTTTTAATGGGTTAAATAGTATTTGCTTCTGACCTGGGAATCAAATCAGACTTTAAAACATGGTTCCTCTGACCAAACCACACATTTCCCAAAAGTGGTTGGAATAGAACTTTATGGAAAGTTGTTGAATGTACTTCTGACATGTATCAAAAAAAAAAAAAGCAAATCAGTTTT
Source organism: Mirounga angustirostris (assembly GCF_029215605.1). NCBI lineage: Eukaryota > Metazoa > Chordata > Mammalia > Carnivora > Phocidae > Mirounga > Mirounga angustirostris. Next base: position 52,757,592 of record NW_026991712.1, on the reverse strand, counting down.
TGAAGAGAGTATTGCACATTTTCTTTGGGCATAAACAGGGCCAAGAGAATCTGATAGGAGAGAGCTAGAAACTGATGTCGATTAGTGGCGGTGGCTGGAAATGACAGTTCAGGTGACGAGGCCAGCCCATGCGCACATGAGAAACTAGAGGAAACCAGGGAAGAGTCAAGAGGAAGGATGAGCAGACTCTGGAGAGAAACAGGGACAGAGGGCAAAAGGGTCCTCAGACAGACGGGATCTGAGGGCTACCTCCTCCCCCCACACTCCAGTCCTTTACCCGTCCACACCTGAGGGCCCGCCGCAGGCTGTCTCCTATTACAGGCCTCGATCTTCCCCTCACAAACATAATCCCCACCCACCCACCTCACCCCACTTTTCCCTTCTGTAAAACCTGCGCTGGTTTCAACTTCTTGCAACAAAAAGCAAAAGCGTTAGACTATCTAACCCAATACCTTGAATTCCTTTGGCACTAGAACTATAAAGATGGCCTCTTAAACTCAACAGTGGTTGCCACAGTCTGACACAGCTTGTTTAATTTTCAGAGAGATTAAGAGGCATATTTTCAGAAAAAAAAAAAGAATATTGGTTGCTAAAGTTTCTTCCTTAAATATACATTTCACTTCAATATAATTTACGATTCCTTGGAGCAGTAAACAGCAGGTGAAATTAAAAACTAAAGTTGAAAACGAACGAATTCACCCTTTAGCTTGGGTTGTGCTCTTAATTCACAGCCAGCCAATCACTTTAACTAGCTGCACAGGTGACTAAATAAAATCTGTTAATAAATGCAGCTAGAGTGTATTCAAAAAATTAAGCAATGCATATTAGAATAAATTTGTGTATCTGCTGATCATAAATTTAATTCTTTAAAATAAAGGTCCAACTGGCATATAAGGGAGTAGATAAGAATAAGAGGGAGAAATCTCTCCCACTTCAGCACAGTCTTTCATAAGAAGGCAGATGGGTCAACAGAAGAACTGGGTTAACCCATGATAAATGATTGCAGGCAGACCTTAAGATAAGAAGGTGAGCTTACGGCATTTCAGCCTGTTCATGATCCTTTCTTCCTGCCGGGATGCTTATGGACTTCATGTTTGCTTAGCCAGCTATAATAAATGTGCAAATATATGTGTGTGTGAGAGAAAGTGTGCATGTATGTATAAAAGAATAAATAAATACAACACATACATACATATGTCTTAGCAGTTTTGCTCCTGCTAGAACCAGACTGATACAATTTAAAACATGGTATAAAGTATTTATTTTTGGGGGGTTTTTTTGTTTGTTTTTTTTTTTAAAGATTTTATTTATTTATTTATTTGACAGAGAGAGACACAGTGAGAGAGGGAACACAAGCAGGGGGAGTGGGAGAGGGAGAAGCAGGCTTCCCGCAGAGCAGGGAGCCCGATGTGGGACTCGATCCCAGGACCCTGGGATCATGACCTGAGCTGAAGGCAGTCGCTTAACCAACTGAGCCACCTAGGCGCCCTAAAGTATTTATGTTTTACCCATCTCTCTCCTCCAATAGTCCAGAAACTACTTGGAGGCAGAGAACAAGTTTTGCTTGGCTTTGTATGTGATATATATTCTTCAGATTTATTTGACACCTGTTATATGCATTCTTGGCACACACTGGGTGCTTGATAAATGTTTACTTAGTTAATGTAAGTAAGTGATGATAATATGGCAATGGGGCCAGTCTGCAAGAGCTGAAAGGAAGATCTGTAAAATCAAGGGACAGAGTGATTACTATTCCATATTCACAATATTCTAAAGTATACAGAATACAATAACAGCAGTTAGTAGTAGTAATAATAATGATGACTACATTTATGAAACCCTTACTAAATACAAGACATTGTATTAAAATTTCTTCATACACGTTATTTCACTCCAATCCCGCCCCCCCAAAATCCTAAGAGAACGATCCTGTTGGCCAAACTTTACAGGTAAAGAAACGAAGGCACCCAGAAATCACATAACTGACTCAAGGTCTCACAGATCTTTCCCCTCACCTGCTCTCTCCTGTACCTACCTCTCTACAGGTTACTTCCCATCAGTAATCAGATATGCTCCAATATCTCTTCTCTTGACCTCTGATCCTGCTCAACGACTGCACCTCTGCTGTATTCTCTGTCACAGTTAAGTTACCAATATCATGTCCACATGAGCTGTCTTCACTCCCCTACCTCCTATTCCCTACCTCTTTGACTTACTGTAATCGATTTCTACTTCCACCAAAAGAAAAGATGCTTTTGCTAGAGTCACAGTGAACTACATATCACCACATTTATAAATGCACATGTTCCAATTTCTATTCTCGACAGTACTAAACACAATTAGACTCCTAAAGCATCATCTTTTCTTGGCTTTATGATAGCAGGATGAGTCCCAATTCGTATTTGCAGAAGAAAACAACAGAATCCTCTAGTTAGCTTAAACAGAAAGAGGGTTATTGGTAGTTCAGAAATCTCCAAGAAGCCTGGCGAGTCAGATGGGGATGTTCAAAAGGACAAGGACAGAAGAAAGAAACCATGCTGAAAGATGAGCAGGAAGCACAGAGCCAGGAGAAAAGTCCAACCCCATCACAAGTCTGAACTAGAAAAAGTACCACAGCACTGCCTCCCACCACTCAAATCCCATGACAACAGGTACTGAAAACTAGAACTTCCATGACAGATGTCCCAGTAGCACCAGGAAACTTCGGCACTACGTCTGTCGGAAGATGACTTCAGCACGTGGCCACCCCTCACTGTCTTCCTCAGCCTCTTGTCACATGCCTCATGTATTGGCAGAATTGAAGTCACACACAGTTCTAGCTGCAAGGTATTCATTCTGGGAAATTCTGGCCACAGTAGCATGGGAAAATAACACAGGAGGGGATGGCAGAGGTGTTGAATGAACCAATCTGCCGTATCTGTCACACCACCATACATTTCTAGATTTCCACACTTTTGGTCTTTGCAGCGTCTTCTGTCTGTGACCTCCAACACATATTTTTAGTCTATGCACTTCTCTCTTCTTCCATGGCTAACATCATTTTTCACGTGGACTACTACAATTCCTTCCAGTCTAAATTACCCACTTCCACTCTTAATCCCCAAGAATCCACACATTGTTGAGAGAATCAAATAAGAAAGAAGATTTTATATCTGTAACATAACCTATAAAAATGATTGCTAATAAACTATTGTTCTTAGTTGTAACTTTTAAACTTTTTAAAACACCATTTAAGTAGGAAGCTACATATGTGTCACAACTTGAAGGTGCTAGAAAGATCCCCAGTCTATATCTGTATCCTGATGGCTAAGAATAATGCCAGAAATTCTAACAATAGGGTTAAGTCGTACTTATATCATGAATCCAGCACCTCTGGCTAAACCATATATATCCCGGGAAAAGGAGTCTATATTTTTTGTGAAATTATATAAAACTGGGATCAAATCCTAGCTCTTTCTGCATTTTAAGGTCTGCTCTTCTTCTTTAAAGAGGAATCACAGGTGGGTAGAAAGGATTCAATGAAAATATCTAATGAAGTGACTGATCCATGGTAAATAGGCAATGAACTCTAGCCCTTTCTCTCTGTCAGTATCTTATTGAGAATTAGTTTGTGAGAGTGATTAATATCCATTGTGATGGTTAATGAAAGACAAAGGGTTGTAGCAATCCTATACAGGCTTAGTGTGTAAAAGGGACTACAAACCCACAGAAAAGGAGGCCCCAGTGGAGGACAATGGGGCTCTGCTCAGAGAAAACAGGATGGGCCACTTGGGGCAGCCAGAGGTAGGGAAGGCTGTTGGGAGCCTAGAGTGGGAAATGGGTCATAAGACAAATAGAGACAGCAATAAAACCGGGAAGAAATCACAAAATCCATCTCACTCACTTCAGAGCTGGTGCCTGGAGTGAGCCCAGTGGGGTGGCGTCAGTGTCTCTGACCACTGTCCACATCACCCCACATGCTGAGCTCTAACCTGCCCCAGAAAAGCCTAGGAAATAGGAACCACAGTGAAGATGAGCAGGTAGAGTAGGTGCTCAGCAATGGCACGTCATTCCTTGCTTTACTTTTTGTCCCAGAGCTTGTTTCACAACAGCAGCAATCTTCCCCAAATCAATGCAATCCTACTTGAGTCTCCTTAACACAGACGGAGGGCAGGCCTGCAAGCTAGGCAAGGCCAAAGGAGGTTTACTTTCTCACCTGCTGATGGGTGATTTCATCTTCAACCCAGGAAATGAGCCAAAAGACGACCCTATGTTGGCTCTTGCTAAAATGTACCCCGTGGTTATTTATCACTGCAAATCATGTAGAAGAAACTGCTTTCCACCAATATATCTCATATATTTGGCCTATGAACTAACTCAATTTATAGGGTTTTTTTTTTTTTTTAGTTTTTTTTTAAACAAAAACAGGAACCTTATATTAGTATAAATTTTACTAATTTAGTAAAGTAGGAACTTTGTATTCATTTGCATATTCTAGAACAGTGCTATTTAATGTAGTACTTTTAAAGGCGGACTTTGTAGGAGAAGGGATTTTTGTCAGTAGTTTACAGGCTCCGTATACTAACATTCTTCTTCCCAACACACGATGTGGCCCCGACACCCCTGGTAGAAGAAATGAAAGTTGGCTGGTAGCCAAGCAGTGCTCCTCACAGGACCTTACACAGCACAAAGACTTGTGTTCATGAATATCAAAGGTCACATATTCTGGTTTTTTTAGAAGTTGAAACTTTTTGCTCATGTGCTAGCTGTTTGAAGGACATTCTATAAAAAAGAAGGTAAAATATGAACAAGCCACAATTTATTCTCTAGCTTTGAAAGGCAAGTAAGTTGTTTACAGCCAAAAACATGTACATTCTTCCAGGAAAACAGCAGACAAGTGATAGACACTATATAAACACCTTCTGTATCTCTGTATAACACACAGTTTTAAAGTATATGTTAATACATTAATTCCCAACTAAAATACCTCTTAGTTTTCTTATTTAAAGATCATTCTCATGGAATCCTTTATAAAAGAGGTTGTATAAAAGCTTTAAAGAAGATAAAAATTCTAAAGCTTGAGTATTTATTCCAACCCACACATATACCAGTCTCCTTTTCCCCAGTGATAACAAGAAATAAAGATATTTTAGTAGAACTTTGAAAAGAGTGCTTGCTTGAAAAGTAGTCATTCATTCAATAAATATTTTTACTAGGTATTGTATGTAGGCAAAGGGGATAATAATGATGTATGTGTGCGTGTATGTGTATGTGTGTGTGTGTGTGTGTGTACTAAAAATGTATAAAGGTGCCTACACTTGTGGAGCTTGCAGATTAGTGGGCGTGAGGGGCATAAATAAATGAATTGCACAAACAGAAACAATATTACAATTATAGCAAATGCTCTGATAGGGAGGTATGTGGAAAAGCTATGAATACATGGGAGGGGAAATAGTAGAGTCCAGGAAGGCGACTGAGAAAGGGTCTTTGTTGGTTTGGGCTGCTATAACAAAAATACATAGACTAGGTGGCTTAAACAACAAATATTTGCTCCTCATAATTTTGGAGGCCAAGAAGTCCAAGATTAAGGCATGGCAGATTTGGTGTCTGGTGGGGTGTCTGGTTTACAAGGCAAGAGAGTGAGAGAGTGAGAGCTCTCGGACTCTTCATCTCTTTATAAGGACATCAATTCCATCATGGGTATCCACTTCCATGACCTTACCTTAATCTAATTACCTCCCAAAGGTCCCATCTCCAAATATCATCAGTCCATACCAGGAAGTGATGGCTGGATTGAGGTCTGACGAGAGGTGGAGCTATTTAAATGAAGGCAGTTGTGACAGGAAGGCATGGCAGGTTTAAGAACTTGGAAAAAAAAAAAATCACCAAAGCTGGAGACCAGAATAAGGGATGATACAGGGCATGAGATGAAGCCAAGGAGATAGAGCAGTCCAGACCACGTATTATGAAATGAATTGTGTCCTCCCAAAGTTCACATGTTGAGATCCTAACCTCCAATACCTCAGATTATGACTATATTTGAACATAGGGTCTTTAAAGAGGTACTTAAGAAACAATAAGGTCATATGGGTAAGCCCTAATCCAATATGACTGGCATCCTCATAAAGAGATTAGGATATAGATAACACACAGATCAAGGGATGACCATGTGCAGACACAGCAAGAAGGTGGCCATCTGCAAGCCAAGGAGAGAGCCCTCAGAAGGAACCAAGGTTTGTGGACTTTGAGCCTCCAGAACTGAGAGAATATAAATTTTTGTTGCTTAAGCAGCAGAGTCTATGTTATTTTGTCATGACAGCCTTAGCATGCTACTAAGGCCATACAGGGGACAGTAAAAAATGTGGTCTTGATCCTAAGACTACGGAATCCACAGATGGGGTTTAAACTGGGGGTAGAAGGATTATAGATCAGATATGCCATTTACTCTGTCTGCAGTGTCAAGGTGAACTGCTGAGAAACTGAGTGTGGCAGGGTGTGATAAGCTGAATAATGGCTCCCAAAGACATCCACATCCTAATCCGGGGCACCTGTGAATCTTACCTTATATGACAAAAGTAACTCTGAGGATGTGATAAAGATCTTGCAATGGGGAGATTATCCTGAATTATCCAGGTGGGCTCTAAATAAAATCACAAGGGAGATTTCACAGTGGAGGAGAAGGGCATGTAATGATGGAGGCAGAGAGTAGAGCAATGTGCTTTGAAGATGGAGGAAAGGCCTACAAAACAAAGAATTTAGGCGGCCACTGGAAGCTGGAAAAGGTGGAAGAATGGATGGACACGAAGAGCCTCCTGGGAAAGGAACCAACACACCTTGACTTGAGCCCAGTGAGAACCATTTGGACCTCTGGTCTCCAAAGCAGTAAGAGAATACATTGGTGTAATTTTAAGCCACTAAATTTGTGGTGATTTGCTACAGTGGCAACAGGAACCCAATATATGGGAAGATCAACTACGAGGCGGTAAGTATTCATCTAGGGGAGAGATGCTCTCATAGTGGTGGCTGCAATGGTGAGGATACTTACTTGAGAAATACTTAGCAAGTAAAATCAATAGGAATAGATGCTGCATTTGATCTGGAAGGAAGGTGAAGGAGAGGGAGCCAATGAGATTTCTGTGTTCTTCACTGCCCTACCACAGTAACAACTAGGTACTGGTAAAGCAGTAAATGTACCATCCCACTCTGAGAGGCAGGGATCTGAAGAGCCATTTAAAGATCTGAAGACAGGAAAACAAAAGCTGTTTTTCTCATTTTACTTTATCTCGGAGCTTTAAATTTTAAAAATCTACCTCCAAACTAAATATGCTATTACAATTTTATGTGGAGACGATCAAAACTCTTTAGTTTAAAAAAAAGTTTCTGAATGTGGACTATTTCTTGACTTTGATTTCAAAAAAACCTGGATCCCTTGGGGTATTTAACCTTGAAGATATATGAATGGAGGTTACAGAGTACCTATTCTATTCAGTCTTCTTATTATATATTTAAGCTCCCCTCCATAAAGATTTAGCCTCTCAAGACCACCAAAAGCTAATATACACAGAATGTTATAGTTTTTAGTAATACATAGCCCTAAAGCACCAATGCCACACCCTTCCTCACTTTCACAGTGATTCTGATCCCACAGAGCTCCATGCAAACACAGGCATCAGTAGGGCCCTGTTCAATGCCAAATCTAATGCAGAACGTTTCCTGCACTTGCACTTTAATTTCCTCACACCGGACGCTGACCCTGCTGATAAGAAGAGTCTTGGCTACATTTAGGAAGTTCAAGCATTTGATTAAAACTGGTCCTGTGTGACTTGTGCTACTTACCTTTCTCACACTAATCGCCTGGTTCATGTCAGAACAAAAAAGAGCTAGTATGCTCCAATACTCTGCATTCCTCTTTTAGGGATGGGATGCTCCACATATCTAAACTTCTGCAAACATTGCTGAGAATTTAGATGGTCTTTCAGCACTGATGAAGGAACTGTCTTAAGGACTTGGGATTTATTATTAGTAAAATGGTAAGGAAATATCCTCAGAACCATGAATTCAGACTTGCTTATAGAGTAAGATTTCGAAGCAGAAGAGGCACACCTGAATATCCCAAAACAGAGGAAAACCACAAAAAATCTGAAAAATTATAGCAACCTGGGGCCATTTTACCTCAACTGTTTAATGCCCTAAATGATGTAAGAGTCTCCCTATTAAAACTCCAGTATTTGATGCTCCTAAATTACCATGTTCATCCTTGACTGGGGGAGGGAAGTGTGTGCTTTAATTTTAGATGATTTTAATAAAAATTGCTAAAGAAAAATGGTTAAGCTCCTAACCTCTGCTGTACTAAAAACTATGTGGCACTATTCCATGTCTAGCAATACTAAATAAATAAAATAAAGCATGTCTTTTTGCTTTCTATACTGCTGGGTGTTATGTTGTATTTTCAAGATTTTGAAGGATGGACCATGAAGTTACCTTATTCTCTTAGTCTTATCAGGAAATGCTGCTCATGAATCATGCATGACTAAATCAGCCTTTTGGTTTCGCAGAGATTTGCATCCCTCCCTAGGTAATCCAGGGCCATACTGATATCACTGATCTGTTCAACTCATTAAGTAATGACTTGCATGCTCTTCACTGGTGTTTTTTAGCAGTTGCTCTTGAGTGAAACTCACACGTAGTTCCTAGCAGCAACTATTCATTTCCTAAGCAGACACTTTAAAATGAATTGATATTTTATCTTGGAGGATAAAGGCATTCCAATTTATCGAGTAACTCAGCTTTTAAAATACAGAGACTTAATACACACACACATCTTAAATCCTCTACTTTGAGAATACTGTTACTGGTACATTTTTAAATGAATCAAGAGATCTTTGGGGTTTACTGGGGGACTAAATAGATTATCTAAAGTCAAGGAGTATGTCTTCCCCAAAAAGCTAATTATATCATTGTCAAAGCTCTCAAAGAAGGAGGTATTTTCTAGGTAGTCTATTGATGTAGTCATGTTTTTGGATAATAAGTTCTTTTGGTTGGACTTAACCTGGTTTCCACTCCTGAAAAACTTAACCTGGCTTCCATTCAGTCAATCTTCACTGGAGATGAAGAATAATTGGGCAATATTCTTTTAGAATTTCAGAGCTAAAAGGACTTCTAAAGATACCTAGCTCTGTAAGATCACAGGATATGAGATGAATAAGACAAAAAACAAATGCACTTCTGTATACTTATAACAAACACATGGACACTGAAATTTAAAAAACAATTACAAAAAAAAAACACCACAATTACAATCACGCCAAATAAAATAAAATACTTAGGTATAAGTCTAGTAGAAACATGTACGGGATTTGTTTCCTGAAAATATGAAAGCGCTGCTGAAGAAATGAAGGAAGACCTAACTAAATGGAGAGACATATCATGGCAATGGGTCAGAAGACTCAATATAGTCAAAGTGTCAATTCACCTCAAATTCATCTACAGGTTTATCAATCCTAGCAAGGCTCTTATACACAGAGACATGCTCATTCTAAAATGTGTATGGAAAAGCACAGGACACCTGAAGCAAATCCAACTTTTTTTTAAGAAGGTTTAGTTATTTGAGAGAGAGAGAGAGTGCATGAGTGGGGGGAAGGGCAGAGGTAGAGGGAATCTCCAGCAGACTCCCCGCTAAGCTTGGAGCTATCACGGGGCTTGATCCCATGACCCTGAGATCATGACCTGAGCTGAAATCAAGAGTCGGGTGCTCAACTGACTGGGCCACCCAGCTGCCCCAAAACATTTAAGATAAAAAAAGAATAAAGTGAGAGGAGTCACTCTACCCTATATAAAAAGACTTGTTATATAGCTACCGTACTCAAGACAGTGTGATATTGGCAGAGGGAGAGACACATAGGCCAATGGAGCAGAGCAGAGAGCCCTAATGTGGACCCTCATAAATATGTCCAACCGATTTCTGTCAAAGGTGGAAAAGCAATGCAATGCAGGAAAGATCATTTTTTTAAACGAATGGTGCTGAAGCATTGGTCATCCGTAGGCAAACACATGAACCTCAGTCCACACCTCATATGTTCTATAAAAAGTAACTCAAAATACATTGCTGGTGTGAATGTAAACTGACATAGTCACTATGAAAAACTCTGGCAATTTCTTATAAAACTAAACATGCACTTAACCATAATTGATCCAGCAATTGTACTCAAGGGCATTTATCCAAGAGAAATAAAAACTTACATGAACGTCTACAATTTTTTTCAAAATAGCCCAAACCAGAAACAACCCAAATGTCCTTCACTTACATCCGTACCATGGAATACTGCTCAGTAATAAAAAGGAATAAACTATTGATACATGAAACAGCTTGGTGTTGGTTCAAAACCTCAGGAGCCTCCCAGGTGAAATTTGAAACTGGCCCTGATATACGAGGGCAAAGAAAGACTGAAGAAAGGGGCAGACAGTTCCAGACAGGAAGGGGGAAGGCCTAATAAGCAAGGGAACTTACATTCCAGGCTTGTCTTGAGCAGGCACAAGATAAGTAGACCTCCATACCTGCCCACCAGAATCTTAAAAGTTTATATAGCGGGCTTAACTGGGCTCAGTCACATACACCATTCAGATGGTCCCAATAACACCTTCTTTTCTCAAGCCTACATCCTTAAAACAGCTCCCAGTGTGGGAATGGAGAGCACAATATACATTTACATTGCAAGAACAAGGTAGGGTGAGGAGCCTCTGATTGCCTGGGTCCTGTTCTCAAGTCAGCTGGCAGTCATGTCCTCCCAATTACCTTCTCCAACACTTGGATGGAACTCAAGGGAACTATGTTGTAGTGAAAAGATCTGATCTCAAAAGGTTACGCACTGCATGATTCCATTTATATAACATTCTTTTTTTTTTTTTTAAGATTTTATTTATTTGCGAGAGAGAGAATGAGAGACAGAGAACATGAGAGGGGGGAGGGTCAGAGGGAGAAGCAGACTCCCTGCCGAGCAGGGAGCCCGATGTGGGACTCGATCCCGGGACTCCAGGATCATGACCTGAGCCGAAGGCAGTCACTTAACCAACTGAGCCACCCAGGTGCCCCTCCATTTATATAACATTCCTGAGGGACAAAATTATAGACATGGAAAACAGATTGGTGGTTGCTAGGGGTTAGAGACGTAGAGGTGGGAAAGAGGTAGCTATGGCTATAAAAGGGTAACAGGAGGGATCCTTGTGATGGGACTGTTTCCTATCTTCACTGTGGTTTTGGTCACATAAATCTATCACACATGTGATAACATTGCATGCACACACACAGGTGCATTAAAACTGATGAAATCTGAATAAGGTCGGTGGATTGTATCAATATCAGTTTCCTGGGTGTGATATTGTCTTGTAGTTAAGCAAAATGTTACCCTTGGACAAAACTGGATGAGGGTTATACAGGATCTCTCGGGGTTGTGTCTTACAACTGTGGGTGAATTTATAATTATTTTTTGAAGTTTTTTTTTAAACTAAAAAAAAAGATAAGATACATAGTCTACCCCTATTTTACAGATGAATAAAGAAACAAGCACTAAAGGAATTTACTCAAGATTGCACTGTTAGTTAAGAGCTAAGACAAAAAATAAGACTCAGGTCTCTGAATCTTCCACTGTGCCATAATCCTTAACACAAATAATAAAATAAGCAATCATTACTGTTCCATCCCGTCTGGGGGATTAAAATAATAAAGACAGGGGCACCTGGCTGGCTCAGTCAGTACAGCATGCTACTTGTGATTTCATGGTCATGAGTTCAAGCCCCACATTGGGTGTAGAGCTTACTTAAAAAAAAAAAAAGATATTCAACAAATAGAAAAATAACCCAATTTTTTAAAAAAGAGAAAAAATAATAAAGATAACATCAAGCAGCTAAAAATCTAGTTAAGGATACACGGAATAATGTTAAGGGAATAAGCGGGAACTAAATTTAAGTATTACATAGTTCTAAGTTAAATATATAAGAACTCGGAAAAAAGGCACAAACACGTTTGTCATACAATTCCTCTACAAATCTGAACAAAGCTAAAGCAAACAACTTCATTTATACAGAAAAAACCCGTAAGAAAAGGACTTCTTATCCAGATGCACAGACTTAGCCTTAAATATATTTTATGCTTAGGATAACATATTCTGGGCGGAAGGCGGACCACCACAGGAGATGTGCAGCTAATGGTTACCAGACTGGTGTCTGCTCCCTTGCCTCCACCCTCCTCAGTGGCAAGCCCAGTGACACAAAACATCCTAGGAAAGGACACAGGTCCTCTTCTTCACAGAAGTAAGCCATGCACACACAACAAATAAATCTAGCCTATCTGAAGTGGAACTTGTTATTTACCTCAGAGTCTAGTTTTAAATTTATTATGATTGTAATCTGTGGGTCAAAAGGGACAAAAGTATTACTTAATACTCAGTTCCATAGTAATAGTTATCAACTTTGTGACAGAACACTGCAAGAGGGCTGGAAAGTAGTGTTCCGCACAGGGCCAACTCAGTCTGCACTGCATTGAGTTCCAGTAATGAAGAGTATCATCAGGATTCTGGTAATGATGATGGACTTTCAGGTTCTGTTTACCTGGCCCTGAAGATGATGGATTTTTAAGGTCTGAGGGTGAATATTAAAACTTTTATGATAGTTTTGCACATCTGGGGGGCTTGTTATATAGCTTTAATGTTCACTGAAATATGTTTCTTTTTATTTATTTTATTTTTTTAGGATTTTATTTGAGAGAAAGAGAGAGCAACGAGCTGGGCACAGGGAGGGGCAGAGGGAAAGGGAGAAGCAGACTCCCCACTGAACAGGGAGCCTGACACGGGGCTCGATCCCAGGACCCTGGAAGAATGACCTAAGCCAAAGTCTCAACCAAATGAGCCACCCAGGTGCCCCAAAATATGTTTCTTTCTCGAATTCAATTTTTCTTGCTCCCAATAAAATATTTGCTTTTTTTTTTACATTATCAGCATAACACTGGGATTCAGTTAAGTTTGTTATGTTTTGCATCAGTTTTTCTTGAAATACAATGTTGCATTAATAGGCAATGGTAACTTTCTGGGATTTTACTCAAATTTACTGTGATTTTGCTGATTTTATTCCTTTATTCATATTTGCTTTTTAATCATGTATTAGATGGAACTGCATTCCTTATTGTGGTTAATATTGTGGCTTGCTTTTTAATTACAGCCCCATAGTTTGCTTTCTATCACATGATGGTATGAGATTAAATTCACCAGCAACTTGTCTTTTTTGTTTGCTGTTAGTATTCTTTAACATAGAAACTTAGCTGTTTGCACATTTTTCAGAACGGGTTGGCTATCACGATCTTTCCACAGCTTGTTATTTCTGTATTTATAAGAACACAACTTAAAAATCAGGCATAATACATGCATGGGATAAAAAGTACTTAATCGCCTCCCTCCCCTCAAAAACCCCTCCCTATGAAATTGAAATGTTTTTTTTTTTTTAAGATTTTATTTATTTATTTTGTTAGAGAGAGAGAGCATGGGTGAGAGAGCGTGAGCAAGAGTACAAGCAGGGGGAGCAGCAGAGGGAGAGGGAGAAGGAGGCTCCCTGCTGAGCAAGGAGCCTGTTGCGGGACTCGATCCCAGGGCACTGGGATCATGACCTGAGCCAAAGGCAGATGCTTAACCGACTGAGCCACCCAGGCATCCCAAAATTGAAATGCTTCTTATATGATGGCATGACACTGGCACGGTGTGTCCCCAGCAAAGTCAGCAAAGCTGATATTATCCTAGCACTAATACCTGCTTCTACCCCCTCATCTCCCTTCCCTTCACCAGGCCCCTTCCTGTCCCCCAGTCTCCTCACTCACTATGTGCTATCCATTGTTGTTTGCTTTGTTTTCTGCCTAGAGAACCATTCACCTCATCCTCTACTTTACAATCTCCTTTTCAGCTTTTAGAATTAGTTCTAATATCATTTACTCCAAAGCCTTCATGGGCTCCTGTAAGTAGTTAACTTTCCCTTTTCCGTATTCCCAGAACACTTTTGAGCCCATTACTACAGAACTCAGAAGGCTGTACTATAAATATCTGCAAATCTGTTTGTTTCCTCTATTTGACAGGAACACCTCAGGTGGGGACTATGGGAAAGTGCCTGACCTAAAGCAGGTGACAAGTAAAGCAGGCTTGCTTCCTGATCGTCCCCAGCCATCAGCCTGCTAGGTTGGGCTATTGTTTTGTTTTTGGAAACAGCAGCAAGTTTATTCTCATGATCTAAGGAAAATGCATGAGCCAATGCAAGGCAGGGACATAATTATTTTTTCCAGCTGACTTTGGCAGGGATCTCTCAGGATCCCCATTTAGAGAGCAAAGGCTGAGAGAGAAAACATCCTTGTTCAGGATCCTTTTTGTTAGAAGGCACATGAGGGGTGGGACTTACTTTTCTATAGGGCAATCTGACTTCGAGAGCAATAGCTAAGAAAGGAATCTAGTGCCCTCAGTCAGTAGGGACCCCTTGAAAAACACACTATATGTTATATGTCCAACATATTTTGGACACTGAGGTTAGAATATCATCTCTTAGACCGTTAAGATCTGCACCTGGGGACGCCTGGGTGGCTCAGTTGGTTAAGCGACTGCCTTTGGCTCAGGTCATGATCCTGGAGTCCCGGGATCGAGTCCCGCATGGGGCTACCTGCTCAGCAGGGAGTCTGCTTCTCCCCCTCCCGCTCCCCCCTCTTGTGCTCTTTCTCTCACTCTCTCTCTCAAATAAATAAATAAAATCTTTAAAAAAAAAAAAAAAAGATCTGCACCTGGAAAGGAAAGGCAGGAAAGCAATATGTAGCTTTGCGGCAAGAACCCTTAGACAACTGCGGGGAATGAATGAAATCATTTGGGAATGTACTTCCATACTGTTGTATTCATGGTAAAGATAATAATCCCATCAATGTTAGTGGACCTACGCCACATAAATCAGTTTTTAATAAAACAAGTTTCTACTCCTTTGACTGATAAACTTTAGTAATTTTTGTTGCAAATTTCTCTAAAATGTATTAGTTGCCTTCTTGTCTCTCTATTGAGCAAAACAAACTTTTCTTGATGGTCTAAGTTCATGGAAATATTAAAGAGTAATACAGAGTGATATGGCCTCAGGAGCTCCTTGCCACCACATTAAATGGATCCAGGGTGTTAAATGCCTTATTTCATATGCTCACTTGCACAGTATTTTAAATATAGATTCTGTATTTTCCATCAACATCAGTTCATGCTTGCTGCTCTTTGGACATTGACTTTTAGTAGGGAGATGAACTTTCTCCCTGCTAATTCCCAACTTTTAATTTGCTGCAGTCCAAGAAACCACACGCATTTGTGGTACTATATTAAGTAAGAGTGAATAAGGAAATGGGGGTGTGTTTCTCACTGGACTGAAAACTCGTAGAAAGTAAAAAATCACTATTGCTCTTTTTGAGCCCCTGAAGTGCCTAGCATGGTGTTTTGCATACCACAGCACTAAGTAAATGTTTTCTGATTTGACTTAAGCAGTATGAGCTATATTTTTATGTCTATTCCAGCTACTCAAGCATTGTTAGCTTACTTTTTTTTTGTTTTAAGATAGGTCACCAAGAATAGTTTGCCAGATAAGTGATCTCCCTGTTAAGAGTGATATAGATCACTCTTATGGTGTGGAAGGCTATACACAGCAAGGTGAATGAATGGTGGTTACCTGTGAAAGGTAATAATTTTAGATGATTATTAGTTCCTTCTTTCTTCTTCTTTTTTTTTTAAGATTTTATTTATTTGAGAGAGAGAGAGAGCGAGCACTTTAGCATACAAGTGGGGGGAGGGGCAGAGGGAGAAGCAGACTCCCTGCTAAGCAGGGAGCCCAATGCCCAGGACCCTGAGATCATGATATGAGCCAAAGGCAGATACTTAACTGACTGAGCCACCCAAGCGCCCCAGTTCCTTCTTTCTTATCAGCACTTAAAAATATTCTACAAGTATTACTTCTATAATGTAAAAATGTCATGTCACATTTAGGATTATTTTAGATGGAAATACCAATTTTCCAATTTCTAATTTCCAAATACCATATTCCAATTCTGTGAAAAAATGGACTTAAATGAGGAGGAAATGCAAACAAAAAGTAAGCGGTGAAGATAACCACAGGAATGAAGAGAATAATTACTGGGGAAGAAAATAACATGGTGAAAAAAACAAATAGGACATGGTAATAGATGAGATACAGAATGAAAGGTGATAAAGGAAAATCATTTGAGAGTATTTGTACAATGACTTGCTTGTTCTTTCATTTTCTATTGATCTGGGTGTTTATGAAGCATCTATTCCTATGCAAATATTTTTATTGGGTACTGGTACTACTAAGAATGGAGAAAATGGGAATCAATAGGCACTTTTGGGGGCAGGGGAGGCAATGATGATGGCCTGGAAGTCACTGAGAAACAAGATGAGTATCACTAGTTTGACAGGAGTAAACAGGAGACTAACGCAAGAACGAGTCTGAATGGAAGACACCAACATGAAAATCTACAAACACAAGGCAGACGAGACAAAAGCAGGGAGGAAGATCAGAAAGAAAGGATTCAAAATCATTTATTACATCATCTGGAAAGAACCATTTAACCTTTTACCATGGTTGCCTCAGGATTAAACTGAAATAATAATGACTGTCAAGGATATTACAAGAGGTATTATATATGAAACAACTTTAAAGAGTGTAAAGCACTCTAAGAACATAAGACAATCAATGTTTTGTATCACAAATCAAAGGGTGGGAAGAAGGACAAAAACATTCATTTCCCATTACATATTTAAAAAGTAAAGACTTCTTTCTCAAGTGATAAGCTCCAAGTCCTATTTTTTCTCTATTTCTACTCCCCAGCGCCTTCCTGTCAACTTGGCCAACTTTTTAAAAAGGATACACCAAAAATACTTAGCAAAGATTAGAGGGGCTGCCTGAGCAGAGAGCTCTCCTTTCCAACTCACTGGGCATTACATTACAAGAGAATATAATTAGAGAAACTTGCCTAACTTTGGGGTTGGTATCAGAGTCTGAAAAACTAATTTTAAAACAAGGCTGTTAAGACAGCAACATTAAAATGGAATTTCTTTAAATAGCTACAATTCTATTTCTCTTTGTAGTAAACTAAAAACATGAATACCATTTACTACTTGATCCTAGTCACTAAACTTAAGTTTTAAATTCCACTCTTTTATGCTTAAAACAACAGGGAAAAAAAGGGGGGGGAGACTGGAGAATAGGGATCGGCAAATATGAGCTTAGACTGGCTTTGCAACTTAGCAAATCATTAACCACTGCCAGGTTTCTACATTTGTAAAATGAAAACTGTAACATGAGTCCTATGCTTTCACTATCCTTGCAGTTGTCATTTCGTATTATTTATTAGTTTAACTATTCTTCCACCAAATTGAATATTCCGTGAGGACCATGTCCTTCTTGTTCAGTAGTGTATTCTCTGCATCCAGTCAAGTGGCTGGTATGAAGTAGGCACTGAATGAATCTAATGTCTGGATATCCCAAGATGAAAGGTGACAGAAGAGGAATTTACTTAATTATTGCTCTATTTTCTTGTATACTTTGATGAGCAAATGTCTTCAATTTTGATTAAGTCTAATTTATCAATTTGTTTTTCTTTTATATCCGTGCTTTCTGGTTCTTATCTGAAAAATCTTTGCCTACCCTAAGGTAACAAAGATACCCTCTTCTGTTTTCTTCAAGAAGCTTTATAAGTTTTAGCTATTACATTTGTATCTAATTCACTTTGAATTAATTTTTGTGTGTTGTACAAGGTAAGGGTACAGGGGTTCTTTTTGTTCTTTCCATTTGGGTAGTCTTTCTAGGATAATTAGTTGAAAAGACTTCACTGAATTTCTTTGGTGCCTTAGTTGACCCATTTTTGTGTGGGTCAATTTGGAGGCTCTTTTTCTGTTGCATAAACCTGTCTGTCTATCCTGTAGTACTAGGAGCACAGTGTTCAGATTACTTTCACTTTAGAGCAAGTCCCAAATTCAAGTACAGTAAGTCCTCCAATTTCGTTCTTATTTTTCAAAATTGTTTTGCAATTACAGCTATTTTGCATTTCCACACATTTTATATTAGCTTGTCAATTTCTGCAAAAATTCCTGCTGAGATGTTGTTTGGGACTATGTTGAATCTATAAATCAATTTGTGGAGAACTGACATCTTAACCATATTAAGTCTTCTCATTGAACATGTATATTGATTCATTTATTTAGGTCTTTTTAAATTACTCTCATCAATATTTTATAGATCTCACACATCTTTTTTTACATTTTTATTTAATTTTATCCCCAAATGTTTAGTCTTTGATGTCCTGTAATTTTTTAAATTTTATTTTCTAAATACAGTTCATGCAATTGATTTTTTTTTTTTTTTTTGAGACACAGAGAGAGAGAAAATGTGTGGTGGGGAGGGGTAGAGGGCGAGAGAGAGAGAGAGTCCCAAGCAGACTTGGCATTGATTACGGAGCCCTATGTGGGGTGCGATCTCACAACCTTGAGATTATGACCTGAGCCAAAACCAAGAGTTGGATGCTCAACCTCCTGTACCACACAGGTGCCCCCAGGCAATTGATTTTTATAAAATGGCCTTGTATACTGTTACTTTGCTAAGTTCACTGATTAGTTCTAGTTTTGTCAATCCCTTAGGATTTTCTCTGTATATGATCACATCATCTGCAAAGAAAGACAGTTTTACTTCTTTTTCTTTTTCTTTTTTTTAAAGATTGTATTTATTTATTTGAAAGAGGGAGAGTGAGCGACAGAGCATGAGCAGGGGAAGAGGGAGAAGCAGACTTCCCTGCTGAGCAGGGAGTCCAATGTGGGGCTCCATGCCAGGACCCTGGGATCATGACCTGAGCGGAAGGCAGTCGCTTAACTAAGCCACCCAGGAGCCCCTACTTTTGTATCTTTCATTTATATCTTTCTTTATATCTTCTTGCCTTATCACACTGGCTAAACCTCAACACAATGTTGACTAAAGAGGTTAGAGCACACATCCTTACCTTGTTCCTGATATTGGTGGACTGATTTTGGTATTAAGTGTGGTATTAGTTATAGGTTTCTTATATGTGGTCTTTTATCAGTTTGAGGAATTTCCCTCCTATTTCTAATTTGTTGAGAATTTTTTTAAATCACAAATGGGTGTTGAACTTTGTTTTCTCTGCATCTATTTAGATGATCATGTGGCTTTTCCCTTTCGGTCTACTAATATAGTTAATTATACAAATTGATTATCAAGTATTTCACCAAAAGTACATTCTTGGGGAGGGAAAGCTTTGATCATAATATATTATCCACTTTTATAGGGCTAGATTTGATTTGCTAATATTTTGTTTCATATTTTTGTGTCTATGTACATAAAAGTCTATAATGTTCTTTATTTGTAATGTCATTGTATATTTTTAGTATCAGGGTTATGTTGGCCTCATAAAATGTATTTGGAAGATTCCATCTTCTTTTTTAGTAAAAGTTCTTGTGAGATTGGTATTATTTCTTCCTTAAGTATTTGATAGATTTTACTGGTGAAGCCATGCAGGCCTAGAGTTTTCCATGTGCAAAGATCCTTAATTATAAATTCCATTTATTTAACAGATGGTGGGTTATTGAAATATCCTGTTACTTCTTGTGGTCAGTTTTGTTAATTTATGTTTTTCAAGAAATTTTCCCATTTCATCCAAGCCATCAAAGGCACTGGCATAAACAACCCCTACTAACATAAAGTAATATGTCCTAAATATCCTTTTAAAGTCTGTAGGATCAGTAGTGACATCCTCTCTTCCATTCTTGATATTTGTAATCTGTGTTCTCCCTCTCTTTTTAAAACATAGCTAGGGATTTATCAATTATATAATATATATAACATACATGTTTCTTCCTCCATACATTCATATCTCAGTAACAAACCACTATACACAAAGTTTACTGTCTCCTCAAGCACAGTGTGAACAGGAACTCTTTCCCAGTCTTGTTCTTGCCTGTGCCCTTAAAGCTGGCAAAGAGTAGGAGCTGAGTGAATATTTGTTGAGTGAAATAACCATGAGATTGAATGAAATAGCAAAAACAAATTTTTTTTAACAATAAAACCATCAACTTATTACTGAATTTAAACCAGATCTTTAAGGTATCTCAATTTTAACATAAAAACACAGGCATAGTTTACAAACAATGAAAACTATACTATATCTATTAAAAGTTTTAAAGTAAAAAGAGTTTTCCTTAATAACCTCTATGTTAGATTGCAAGAAAAACTCAAGTGACAAAATCAATATAGTTGAGAGAATAACCTATTTGAACAGAAATCTCTTTTAGAATAAGAATAAAGAGCTAAAAAATAAAAAATTGCTGTCACCCAACAGATGGCTAAAAGCACATTTTCAGAACCTCTTAACCACCCACTAAGCACTCATGTAACAAGCAGATATGCAAATAGCAGTCCCTGTTCTCTTTCTGTAAACCCCACCTTGGGTCATTTCAAACCTTCAAGTGGCTCCTCTCTCACTGCCAACCACCACTTTCCTACTTTAAGATGCCACTAGGTCAGTGCTTACATGGAGTCGGGTGCCCATTTTTCTCCCTTTCTGAGATACTGCAACTAATACTTGACGAAACAAGATTATTTTTCTTTCAGATGCTCTTCACATACTCAGTTTTGTAAGTTCTAAGATCATTATTCTAATATTTACACTATTTCTCTAATATTTTGTTAAACTGGTTTTGAGTTGTAAGTATGTGAACCTGCTAATTGAAGACATTTTCCAAATTTTACTTTTTTTCACTGAAGTATAATTGACATACAACATTATATTAGTTTCAGGTGTACCACAATGATTTGACATTTGTATACATTGATAAATGATCACCACAATAAGTCTACTTTCCATCTGTCACCATACAAAACTATAAAATTTCTTTTTTTTTCTTGTGATGAGAACTTTTAAGATTTGCTTTCTTAGTAACTTTCACATTTGAACTACAATAGTATTGACTACAGTGCGCACATTGTACATTACATCCCCATGACTTATTTATTTTATAACTGGAAGTCTGTATTGCTTCATCCCCTTCACCCATTTCACTTACCTTGCAAACCTGTCTCCTTGGGCAACCGCCAATCTGTTCTCTGTATCCATGAGTTTTGTTTTGCTTTTTAGATTCCACATGTAAGTGAAATCATATGGTTTTTGTCTTTCTCTGTCTAACTTATTTCACTTAGCATAATAGGTTCATCCACGTCACAAATGGCAAGATTTCATATGGCTGAGTAGTACTCCATTGTGTATAGATGTGTGTGTATATGTATCACATCTTTATCTATTCATCCATCGATGGACACTTAGGTTGTTTCCATATATTGGCTATTGTAAATAATTCTGCAATAAACATGGGGATGTATATATCTTATCGAATTAGTGTTTCACTTTCTTTGGATAAATATCCAGAAGTGCAATTGTTGGATCATATGGTAGTTCTATTTTTAATTTTTTGAGGGACTTCCATACTGTTTACCATACTGCCTGTACCAATTTACATTCCCCCCACTAGCACACAAAGGTTCACTTTTCTCCACATTCTTCCCAATACTTGTTATTTCTTCTCTTTTTGATAATAGCCATTCTGACAGGTGTGAGGTGATATTTCATTATGGTTTTGATTTGCATTTCCCTGATGATGAGTGATGTTGGGCATCTTTTCTTGTGCCTGTTGGCTAACATTTCCTTTGGAAAAATATCTATTCAGATCCTCTGCCCATTTTTTAATTGGATTGTTGTTGTTGTTGTTGTTGTTGTTGAGTTGTAGGAGTTCTTTACATATTTTAGATATTAATCCCTTATTAGATATATGATTTGCAATATCTTCTCCCATTCAGTACACTGCCTTTTCATTTTTTTTAAGTTTTTTATTTATTTATTTGAGAGAGACAATGAGAGAGAGAGAGCATGGAGGGGGAGGGTCAGAGGGAGAGGCAGACTCCCCACCGAGCAGGGAGCCCGATGCGGGACTCGATCCGGAGACTCCAGGATCATGACCTGAGCCGAAGGCAGTCGCTTAACCGACTGAGCCACCCAGGCGCCCCCGTACACTGCCTTTTCATTTTATTAATGGTTTCCTTCACTGTGGAGAAGCTTTTTAATTTGAT
Source organism: Mirounga angustirostris (assembly GCF_029215605.1). NCBI lineage: Eukaryota > Metazoa > Chordata > Mammalia > Carnivora > Phocidae > Mirounga > Mirounga angustirostris. Next base: position 52,735,428 of record NW_026991712.1, on the reverse strand, counting down.
GTAGTCCCATTTGTTTATTTTTGCTTTTGCTGTTCTTGCTTTGGGGATAGATCCAAAAAAACATCACCAAGACCAATGTCAAGGAGCTGACCTCTTATGTTTTCTTCAGGAGTTTTATGGTTTCAGGTCTTACATGCAAGTATTTAATTGATTTTGAATTAATTCTTGTGTATGGTGTAAGATAGTGGTCCAGTTTCATTCTTTTACATGTAGCTGTCCAGTTTTCCTAACACCATTTATGGAAGAGGCTTCCCTTTCCTCATTGTATATTATTGCCTCCTTTGTCATAAATTAATTGATGATATAAGCATGGGTTTATTTCTGGGCTCTCTATTCTGTTCCATTGATCTGTGTGTCTGTTTTAATGGTAATACCACACTGTTTTGATTACTACAGTTTTGTAATATAACTTGAAATCAAAAAGTGTGATGCCTCCTGCTTGTTCTTTCCCAAGATTCCTTTGGCTATTTGGGATCTATTGTGGTTCCATACAAATTTTAGGAAGTTTGTTCTATTTCCATGAAAGATACCTTTGAATTTTAATGTTCATCACCCAGCCACCCCATCCCTCCCACCTGCCTCCACTCCAGCAACCCTCAGTTTGTTTCCTGAGATTAAGTCTCTTATGGTTTGTCTCCTTCTCTGGTTTTGTCTTGTTTCATTTTTCCCTCCCTTCCCCTATGATCCTCTGTCTTGTTTCTCAAATTCCTCATATCAGTGGGATCATATGATAATTGTCTTTCTCTGATTGACTTATTTCGCTTAACATAATACCCTCTAGTTCCATCCATTTTGTTGCAAATGGCAAGATTTCATTTTTTGATGGCTGCATAATATTCCATTGTGTGTGTGTGTGTGTGTGTGTTTATACATACATCTTTTTTTAAAGATTTTATTTATTTATTTGACAGAGAGAGACACAGCGAGAGAGGGAACACAAGCAGGGGGAGTGGGAGAGGGAGAAGCAGGCTTCCCGCTGAGCAGGGAGCCCGATGCGGGGCTCGATCCTAGGACCCTGTGGGATCACAAACTGAGCTGAAGGCAGACGCTTAATGACTGAGCCACCCAGCCACCTATACCACATCTTCTTTATCCATTCATCTGTTGATGGACACCTTTAAATCTGTTAATATTTGTTTTATATATTTAGGTTATATATTAGGTGCTCCTAATGGGTGCACAAAGATTTACAAATGCTGTATCTTCTTGCTGGAATGACCCTTTTATCATTATGTAATGCCCATCTTTGTCTTTTATTACAATTTTTGTTTTAAAGTCTTTTTTGTCTGATATAAGTATAGCGACCCCAGATTTCTTTTGATTTCCATTTGCATGAAACATCTTTTTCCATTCCTTCATTTTCAGTATGTGTGTGTCTTTGCATCTGAAGTGAGTCTCTTGTAGGCAGAATAGAGATGGGTCTTGTTTTTTAATCCAGTTAGCTCCTCTGTGTCTTCTGATTGGAGAATTTTGTCCATTTACATTTAAAGTAATTATTGATAGGTATGTAATTATTGACATTTTATTAATTGTTTTCTAGCTGTTTCTCTCTGTTCCATTGTTCTCTTGCTTTCTTACCTTGTGGTTTAATGATTTTCTGTAGTGTTATGCTTAGGTTCCTTTCTCATTTTACTTTCTGTGTATCTACTATAGGTTTCTGCTTTGTGGTTATACCATGAGACTCACATATAACAGTCTACTTTATAACAAGATAAGAGCAAGTTACGTTTGGACACATTCTAAAACTCTACCATTTTACTCCTCTTCCTCAAGTTTTATGTTTTTGATGTCACATTTTACATCTTTTTATTTTGTGTATCCCTTAATTATTATAGGTATAGTTATTTTTATTACTTTTGTCTTTTAACTTTCACATTAGCTTTATAAGTGATTAATTCACTATATTTACCTTTACTGGTGAGAGTTTTACTTTCACATATTTTATTGTTACTAATTAGTACCCTTTCTTTTCAGCTTAAAGAAGCCCTTTTAACATTTCTTGTAAGGCTGGTTTAGTGGTGACGGATTCCTTTGGCTTTTGTTTGTCTAGACAGCTCTTTATCTCTTCTTCAGTTCTGAATGACAACCTTTCTTGGTAGAATATTCTTGGTTGGAATTTTTTCCCTTTCAGCATTTTGAATATATCATGCTACTCCCATCTGGCCTATAATGTTTTTGCTGAGAAATCTGATAGTCTTATGGGGGTTCCCTTGTATGGAACAGGTTGTTTTTCTCTTAATGCTTCAACAGCTTACTTTTTTAAAAAAATTGTTATTTAAATAAACTTTGAGTCCTAGTCCAAATTAATAGAAATTAGTGAGGTTTGGTCTTTACTAAGCACTTGTAGTTGACTTCTGAAGTATACACAAGCTATATGAAAGTGTTTATGAAAATTGCATTTCATATTGTTTTTAGAATTTACTCCAAAATAAAGTCTTCTCTCTTTAAATTACCACTGTTGCTTAAGTACCAATTCCAATTATTTTTAAAGTCTGTTGATCCCCACTGTTTTCTGCAGTGTTTGACAAATATCTATGTCATTTGATACAAAATTATGATAGATTAGGTAGATAGATGATAGATAGATAGATAGATAGATAGAAAGAAATTGCCCCATCTTCTCTGAGGCTTATTTTCCATATCTATAAATGGGGATAATAATATCCACCTTCCAGATTACAAAGAGGGTCAAATGAAGTTAACTATTAGGGCTCTCTATAAATTATAATGCATTAAATGTTGTGTAATACTGATATAAATATTGAACAGTATCCAATAAAGAGTCTTTATACAAAGTATTTAGTGTTCACAAATACTTAACCCCCTTTCTGCAACAGTCATACTGTTGTTGACAGAAAATGTGTCAATCATAATGTCCTAGTGATTTTATATGTCCTTTTCATTTAGACTATTCCGATATTTTAAATCATTTTTCCTTTAGAATGTGGAAAACATATCATTGAATACATTTTCCTGGGTGTAAACACCTTGTGATTTTCTGTTCCCTCGGCACTTTTTAATTCTGTTATGATAGCACCCCTCACACCTCCCATCTCTTCCATTAGATCAATAGTGGAGCCTGATTTACCAAGAAAGGTAGTGTTCTCTACCAGCTTTTAAATTTCACACACAAAAACGGTATTCACAGATATACAAATGAAAATTTACCACATGAATTACTCTCTCTTTTTTTTATAAATTTGATACTGAAAAAATTATCAGCTTTATGAGAGGAAATATCTTGAAGATTGTATGACCCACAAACGACTTTTTAAAAAATTTATTTATTTATTTATTTTGAGAGAGAGAGAGTGTGTGTGAATGGGGGGGAGGGGCAGAGGGAGAGAAAGAATCTTAAGCAGGCTCCAAGCTCAGCACGGAGCCTGATGCCGGGCTCAATCTCACAACCCTGAGATCATAACCTGAGCTGAAATCAAGAGTTGGACACTTAACTGACTGAGCCACCCAGGTGCACCCCCCACCCCAAACAACATTTTAATCTTTATCTGCACAGGTGACAATTTATTTCTTTAATAATGCAGTTTTAGTCATTTATCCCAAGTATAAGACCCTTATCCATGGATTTCTCATTTATAAAAATAATTATAAACCAGTATTTCCTAAAATGTACGCCAAGGAAAAGATGCTCCAGAAAAAAAAGGCTCTGTAATCTAATAAATATATAAATGCCACAACCTATATTCACCTTCTTAGAAACTCAAAATGGCTCTTGGTATCTATGATCAATAACTTCTTTATAGGTATATGAGTGTTGTATTACTCTCCCAATTTCCTCTATGTTTAAAATATTTTGTAACTTAAAAAAAAAAAATCTGTGTCTGTTTTTAACCATAATTTCTCCCAAGTTGTTTAACCACAGTGTCCTTTTCTCCTCCTTCTGGATATCTCCCCAATAATAGAAGCAAGTAGGTATAAGAGTTTAAAGGTACACTTTAGGCTACACATCCCCATCTACTGAAAAAAACAAAGAATGACTTCTTCACCAAACAAAAGTACAACAGGTCCCAGACACAAATGCAGAGGAGGATGGGAAGGGCAAACCCACACCTCAGAGATTCTTAGCCATATGCAAGTTAGAAGTGGTGGTGGAAGGTGACATCTCTGTATTTCTACCATAGCTTTTAACAACACCTATTGAATGTATATGGTAAGGCTCTTCTCGCCCCTTTGGATAGTAGCCAGATTTACTTCAATGTAAGAGCCATAGATCCGAACAGACTGATGAACCTAAGAGATAGAACACCTCTGTCCTCTTTGCACAAGTTGATAAATGACTCACAGCTTCCTGAGATGAAAAGGAAGATTCAAGCTCACCACATATACGATGAAACACCAGAGTTCAGATGAACGAAGTCACTTCAGGAAGTAGCTTTCTTAAATATCTCCATAGCATGGAATAAGGAGAAGGTTGTAATAGTCAAAATAACTGTGAGATTTGGGATTCTCAAGCAAAATATTACAAAAGATTCCTTTCTGAAAGCATAAACGAAATAAACTGCCATCCAAAACAAATTTCAGGAGGTCTCTGGGTCACATTCAATAATAATAGGCAATGACAAGACAATATTATCCCAATTTTATAGATGCTAACACTGAAGCATAGAGACATTAAACAACCTGATAAAGCCACGCAACTAGTAAGGGAAGATGGCAGAATTTGAACCCAGAGCCTGTTATATCCCTTCCTCATCTACAGAGAGGTAACAGTGGAATGAGGGGTAGCCAGCAGGATCACCTGCTTTGACTCAAGCCTGTTCTCTCCCATCTCACTAATGAGCCCACAATGAAGGTCACACTAATGGACTAAAATTATTCTGTCTGCAGGTTTTATATATTTCAAGCACACAGGCTCTTTAAAAATTGGATTTAATTTAAAATGTTGGAGCACTTTTGACATTCACTTATTTTGATGAGCCATCCCCAATCAGTCTGAATCAGGGAGATTTTACTTTCACTTAACCTTCCATCATGACAAGAACATAAGGAAAGCAAGTGTGTCACTGGTAACTGTAGGGAAGCGTCAAGACAACACACTCTAAGTCGGTCCTCATGGAGCAACATACAGGTAGTATCCTTTTATTTTCTTAGTACCTCAAGGCCCATGGTGTTCCCCAGGATGAACATACCCCTCTTGGATGTTACTGCAAACTTTTTACCCTGAAATTACAGACCTGCCTTCAAAACTCTAGAGTTGAGCCTATTACCCCTACATATAAACCGTAACACTGGATTTTCCAAAACAGTATCTTCAATGAAGTGTAAAAATTTAATCACTCTAATTCTACTACACATATCTCAGAGTTATATTCTGTTCCACTTCATCCAGTAAGTGAGAACAATCAAGGTTATTTGCCAAATTCAGTGATTTAAACTCATGCATAGACTAGCTTCTCAGAAATCACCTCCTGGCCAAACCATAACATCTTTTTCATATAGATTGTTTGGCTACCATTGCTTTAGGGTAGATATCAAAATTGCATCCCAAATTGTGGGAGCCAAATAAGGTCTCTCAGTAGATCTAATCTTCGTCTTAGGGATAAGGAGGGAAAAGGGCTTAGAATTTCTTTATGGACAATTTGGCAGGAATTTGTTAGACTGTGGGCTCCCTGAAGGTAGGTCTTATTCACTGTTATTTTCCACATGTGGATTAGGAACATGATAAACAATAGCCCACAATAAATGCCTACTGAGGGGATGGACAGGAACATGAACAAGCAAACCAAAGAAAGTCATCCTTATTTCAATGATACAGATTTGGCTGGGCCAGAAGGCTGGTTATGATAGCCTCAGAATATTCTCAAATATTTCAGAAAGCCTAATGGAAACTATGCATTTACCTTATGATGAGGTTGCACAGGGCAGCTAAAAGGTCAAATTTCTTCTACTTTAGCACACTTGATATCAAGTCACTGTGACAAGACCAGTTGTTCCGTGTAGGTCGGAAGTTGGGGAGGAAAATGCTCCCATGCTTCTCCTCTCCGAGCCCTTCGTGAGGTGGAAGACCCAGTATCTGACCAGGACAGGTTTACAAATGAATAGGGTCTCTGTGTTTTAGGAAGTCAAGCACAGTAGCTCTCTCTGACTCCCCGCAAAGGGGCAACGGTAAGAAGATTTGGGGTAAGGCGTGACTTCTCGATTTTCCTCCTCTTTTTTCTAATGCTTCCACAGTCAACTAGTAGTAAAATTTTGGTGGAGGAGGAGAGGTGCTAGTTGAGGGCTGAGTACACATGTCCGCTGGAAACTACACAGGGATGGAGGACTGGCCCAGGCAGGATTCCCAGCGGGTCCTGCCCAACTTATCACAAGCTACCACAGCCACAGCGAGGCCACCTCTACCTGAGGCACTTTCTCTAGGAAGAACATTCTAAAAACAGAAGTTGATAAGCAGTGACAGATCACTTCAGGAAGTTGTGATTTCTCTAGCCACAATTCTGAGGGAGTGAACTGCAGAACATTCCCAGGCACAAGAAACCAACCCAGAAAGGAGGGCCACAACTTGGGGTTGGCAGATCAGGGTGCTAATACTGGCCCACCGAACTTGCTAAGCAGCCCTCTCTGGACAAGGCATTCCACCTTTCATGGTCTCCGTGTCCTCAGTGGTCAAATGAGGGTATCGGATTACTAGATAATCTCTGTTTCCCTTCCAACTCCAGCAGTCTACGATTCAGTGAATGACAACTTTGTCTGGTATCTTAAGCACATGCCTTTCACTCGAGCCAACACAGACCATTTGCAAGACACATGCTTGTTAGCAAATTGGAATTCAGTGTTTGCTGCACAGAACCTGCCAAAGGATTCTTAAAGTCATCTGATATTCAAGATAGAGTCTAAAGATGTGTTAACCATCCCTGAAGAGCTGGCTCACGGAAAGCAGATTCCATTCAATTAATATTTATTGAGCACCAAAAGTGGGGACGTTGACATATATTATCTCATTTAAAAGCCTTTCTTCACAGTTTTTCAATAGATGTAACCCTGATAGAAGCACTAGCAGTCTTTCCTGTCCAATGTTTTCTTAAGTTTATTATGCCAATAAATTATCGATCCCTTCAGATGCTTCCTATCCTTACACTAACACAGCATCACAGAGCACAACCCTGGGCCTTATCATCTCTGCCCCTACTGTTTTGCTTCATTGTGTAACAACTTACTAGGGAATCCTTCCTCCATTTGACAGTGTTCTTGTATTTTTTAAATTAAACCCTGGATAAAGATATTGTTTACTGTGCTACTTAGTATTTCTTACATAGGAGCCCAGGAGTTTCACTTTTTTGGGGGAGTAGAAGGTGGAATCTTGCCACTGCAGATAAATACGTAAGTTTCCTTTGATCAGAAACCGAAAACTGTAATACAAAGTTTTTCTTGTTATCTCATTTAAAGCCTAAATTAGTGCCATTATAATAATCGAGCAATATATCTCAGATACTTCATAGCATCTTGTCCTCAACCTCCTTAGCCATCCCAAGTCCTCCTGGAAATAAATGGGCAAATAAATTATGGGAGATTCCAGTCTGGTGACTAAAAGCACAGGCCATGGATGTGAACCACGCTCTCACTTGTGGCTACACTACGTCCGGTGTAGTATTTCATTTCTGAGTCAGTGTCCTCGATTGTGGAGAATGGGGCCATACTTATTCCAAAATCATCATTTCTAATGAGACCCTCCTTTATATAAAGCATTTAGTATAGTTCTTGGCTCATAAATATTTGGCAAATATGTATTCATATTAATGATATTTTGGAATCCAAACTGCTCTGCATTTTATTCCCATTCTTTTGTTGATTTTATTGGTTAACTCTTTGTTTTCTCCAAGCCACTGACCTATGGCCTTTTCACCATCCCTCACCCCTTTCCTTTCCTTACTTTTCTTAAATCCCATAGCCCATCATTATAGTCACAGCTGTGCCACCTTCCTCAACAATATGTTCTTCTCTTTCTTTCCTTTGCTCAACCACCTGGCATAACCCTATCCCTGCTGAATCCTGCTCTCTGCTTTGTCTACAAAGAGACAGTAAAGTGTAAGGCATCAGGGGATAGTTCTGGAGTTCAAATTCCCAGGGCTCAAACACCTGCTCTGCCACCTAATACCTGTGTATCTTTAAGTTGCTTATCACTTCTGTAAAATGAGGATGATAATAATAATGCCTGACTCCTGGATATGTAATGAAGTTGAAATGACACTATACACTTAGACTTGTACTGACCATAGTATGCACTCAATAAACATTATTTGTTATTATTGCTCCACACATGAGTCAGTGGAATGAATTTGGAAAAAATCACATACCTAGACAGGCTGCTTGCACCATAAATGGAAAACCATAGACATCAGATGGGCCCTTGATACTATCTAGAAACTCTATTTGCTTTCTCAGTATGTTTGTTCTCCTACTCTCCCACAGCACTGTGCCATACCTTCAACTCTTACTTTAACTCTCCTCCACTCTCAGCTGATGACCTCCCCTCCTGCTGCATGGGGAAAATAGAAGCCATAAGACAAATACTACTTCATCTGACCATCAACCAATATACAACTACCCACATCTGGACCCATTTTCTCCACCTTCTCTTTAATTCAATGGAAGAAATTTCATTGCTTCTGTCAAAGGCCAACCCCTGTACCTGGGTTACAGGTCTCCTCTACTGTGACTTTCCCAAGAATGTTCCTCACCCTCCTCCAAGGCATATATATATACCCTGTATATCTCCTTCCATTAAGTGGAACTCATGACCCACTCCTAACCAATAGAATATGGCAAAAATGATGAAGTATTGTTCTTATCATTACAGGGAATTATATGAGACTTTACCTCGCTAAGACAGGCGCTAAGATTCCCCTTGCTGGCTTAATGAAGTAAGAGGCCATGTTGAGGAAGCTCAAGTAACAGAGCACTGTGGGAAGTAGAGGTGGGGGAAAGTGTATCTAGGAGCTGAGGGCAGCCTCCAGGCAAAAGCCAGCAAGAAGCTGGGACCCTCAGACCTAGATGCAAGGGAAAGAATTCTGCTCACAGCCTCAATAGACTTGTAAGTGCATTCTTACCCAGTTAGGCCTTCTGATGAAAATACAGCCCACTTAATACCTTGATTGCAGCCATGTGAGACTCAGCAGCAGTCCAATTAAGTGGAACCTCGACTCCTAACCCATAGATACTGTGAGAATTGTTGTAAGCCAAAAGGTTTGTGGTAATTTGTTATACAGCAATAGAAAATGAAGGCATCCCCCCACCAAAACACAGCAAAAAATTCCCATAATGCTGTAGTACCTATTCTAGAGTCTACTGTATCCTATCTTTAAAAAAAAAAAATCTAGACTATATGCCCTCTAGGTATTCCCCCTTCTCTCTGCTCTCTTTTCCAACAAAACTTGTTAAAATAGTTTTTCATATGTCTCACTATGTCCTCACCTCCCATTCACTGCTCTGCCCACTGCATTCACATCATTGCCCTTACATTCTTTTGTCAAGAATACCAATAAGTTCCACATTATTTCATCTAAATGGATATGTCCCTATGCTTATCTTACTCAATATCCCAGTAGTATTCAACACAGTTCACCACTCTCCACTTTTAGAATGATTTCCTCCCTTGGCTTACAGGACTTTACATTCTCTAGTTTCCTTCGACTTGTCTGGCTACAGCTTCTCGTCCATCTTTGCTGGCTTCTCCTCCTACACCCAAACTTGAACAGTGCTGTGCCCAAGTCTGGCCCAAGGCTGTCCTCTCTTGACCTACTGCACTCCCTTTGTAGTCCCCAGCTTTAAATGATATCAACATGCTGCCGACTCCCCAGTTTTTCTCTCTAGCCCTGACCTCTCCCCTCAGCTCCACAACCTACAGCCAGCTGCCCAATTACATTCCCATTTCCATGTCTAATTGTCATCTCGGATTTAACATGTCCAAAAAGAACACTTGATTTTTCTTTCACAAAAATCTGTTGTGTCCCCAGTTTTCCCAATCTCAGCAAATGGCACATTTAATAAACCTTTACATTGGGGCTTCTCACTCCTTCACCCTCCCCCCTAATCCATCAGCAAGTCCTTGCAGGTCAATCTTCACAATAGATGCTGAATTTGTCTACTCTCTAATTCCACTCCTGTCAACCCAGTACAAACTGCCCTCACCTCCCACCTGGACTGCAGCAACTGCCACCTAACTGGTCTCCCTGCTTTTCCCTACTGTCCTCTACAATCCATACAACAGGAATTTTTTTAAAAAACACAAACTACCTTATGTGCCTTTACTGCCTAAGACTTTCCAAAGACTTCATACTCTACTTTAAAAAGCCCACCAAGGGGCACCTGGGTGGCTCAGTCGTTAAACACTAAGGAATCACTACTCTCGTTACTCAATGTCACTGGCGCCGTGTGACTTGCAGGCTTTTTAGCAGACCATGGTAAATGAGTGTGCTCACGGTCTGGATTCCAACAAGCAACTGTCAAAAACTATCATCCCCAATGACTACTTGCTAAAAATTTCTCACTCCTAGAGCTGGTACTTCCAGGGTGGTCTAGGAAAGAAATTTGTGCCTATGTCTATTCTGGGGATATTCTAAATGCTGATGTGTAGCATTTCTTTGGAATTGCAATTTCATGCTTTGAGGAATGCTTTTTTTTTTCCCCCAAGCCCCAGAAGATAAATAGTCTCTATTAAGCTCACTTGTTTATGTGTTTTTTTTTTCTTCCTGATACACCACTATCCTCTGAAAACTCCAGTAAATAGTTACTCAGTTGATTTTAAGAACCACTCTGGAGAAAAAGCACTAACTTCATCGCCTACCACTTGCTGCCCTTAAAACTTCTTAGCAACATACACTGTGCATGAACCTCAACGTGGTTTGCTTTGTCCAATCGCATGCCTGAAAGCCCAGCCAGTCAGTTGTGTAATAATAAACCCCTTATCTCCTGAAGATACACAAACGGAAAGATCTCAGTGCTTCAGTGCACAGGAGACTTCACTAGAAATCTCAGCAGAAACTCACATCCATTTTAAATGCCAAATTACCCCCACTTTTCCCCGATTTCCTCTCCCCTCCGCATCTGCAATTCTGAGGAGGGGAAAAAACCCAAAATGCTAAACAATGTCGAGTTTAAAGGGGAGTGGGGGGCGGGCAGTGCCAAAAGCTGCCGGCAAAATGCATTTAGAAGCCAAGGGCTTGGTTTTCGCTTTGGGCTTACCGGTTCCTTTACAAACATCTGTGATGGAAACTCATCAACAATTGTTCCTGGACGAAGAAGGGATTGAAAGATTGACAAGAGAAGCTGCTTGCTAGTTTCAATAAGCTTGACTAGCCCTCAAAATAAGGAGGACACTCCTGCTTCCTCCGCGAAGAATAAAATCTCACCCCCTCCTACCTCGCGCGTCCCCACCGGGCGCAAACCCGCGCCTACCTCGTCCCATCTCCAAGTTCCCTGCCTCGCCAGGGAGAAGTGTCCTTTCCCTGCACCCACACCAGACCTTTGCAACGCGACCCGGCCTTTGAGGAACTGGGGAGCGACCGCCTCGGAAAGGTGCCGGGGGCCCGAGGTGTGAGCTCATCAGTTCCCTCGCTCTGCCGCCGGCGCCGCCTGACACACCCCTCCCGGCCCGGCCTCCACCGGTCGCCAGTCCCCGGCCTCAGCCCGCGCGCCTCGCCCGGGGGCCCGGGCCCGTCTCTCTCCCCGGGCTGGCGGGTCCCGCGCGCGCCGCCGTGCCCAGCACGCACCTTCAACGCGCCCCGGGCCGGGCCCTTGGGGACCGCACGGCCGGGGCCGAGGGGCATGAAGCGCTCCTCGCTGTCCTCCTCGTCGTCGTCGCCGTCCACCACCTCGACGACCACCTCCTCGTCCTCGTCCTCCTCGTCGTCATCCTCCTCCTCCGCGCCCCCTCGGGGCTTCTCCTCCACCCGCCCGAGCCCCCTCCGCCGCCTGCTCCCGCCTTCCTCGTCCTCGTCTTCCTCCCCCAGAAGCAGCAGCACGGGCGACGAGGCGGCGGCGGCCCCGGCGGCCCCGGCGGCCCGAGGGGGGCCGGTCCCGGCGCTGCGCGGCGGCGGCGGCAGCGGCGGCCTCCAGCTCTCCGGGGCCGGGGCCGGGGCCGGGCCCGGGCCGAGGGGTGGGAGGCCGGGCAAGGTGCCTTCCCTGGCAGGCGCGGCTCCGGGCGCCTGCAACGCGGCGCCCCCCCGGCGGCTGCCCAGGCTGGAGCGCTTGGCTAGACGCCGCGCCTGCATGCCTGACCGCGGGCTGCCAGCCGCGGCGCGGAGCCGGAGAGTTTGTCACCTCCTCCTCCTCTTCCTCCCCCGGGCGGCCGCAGTGGTCGCAGGCGCCCCGGGCGCGGGCCTGCGGGGGGCTGCGGGAGCCGCCTCCCCGGGCTTGCAGCTGCCACTGGCTGCAGAGGCGCGGGCGCCGCCTTCGCTGGACCGGCCCGCGGGGACGCCGGCGGCCGGCGGCTACGGCGGGGCGGCGCGGCGGCCGCGGGCGGGGGTGGGTGTGAGCGAGCGGCGCGCTGCCGCCTCCGCCGCCGCCGCCGCCGCCGCCGCCGCCGCTGCCGCCTCGGAGCCGCGGGCCGCGCTGCGCTCCATGCGGCCGGCGGCCGGGCCCGCGCGCGCCTCTCCCGGCCCGCTGCGCCCGCGCGGTGCTGGCCTACAGCTGCCGTCCCTCGGCGCGAGCTGTTTGTGTTGTGTGTTTTCCACCACCGCCCCCCTCTTCGCGAGCCATTCCTCACAGCTCTCCGGTCCCCCCGTTCAGACAAAACCCGGACTGGATTTATTTCCCCTACCCTCAGCCTCCGCAAATCTGGTGCTTCTCAGCCTTTGGCCCAGACGCTGGGGCAAGCGCTACCCCGCAGCAGATTATTCCTTCTGCTGGGTGGACGGAAGACTTTGCTGGAAGTAGGGTTCTTGGTCAAACTCAGACTTTGAAGGAAGTAAATTTGCCCGCAAGCCATTTTCATGGTCTCTGCTGTGCATGCGACTACTCTTGACCTTACGTGAAACAGGAGAAGGTGTATCAAGCTGAGATTTGGGGCCACTTCCTAATACGAATCATCAGACTCATTTGCGTTTTCGAGATACTGGTTCATGACAGTGCCTGCCGCTCTCTCAGTCGCTTTGACCGCACCGTTCTAGGCCCTGCCCATTGGGCTCTCTGGGCGACGTGCTAACTCTCTTAGTCTTTGAGCTTTCCTGTCTGCATGTTTACCTTAAGTGCCTGATTTTTTTTTTTTTTAAAGATTTTATTTATTTGAGAGAGAGAGAATGAGAGACAGAGAACATGAGAGGGAGGAGGGTCAGAGGGAGAAGCAGACTCCCCGCCGAGCAGGGAGCCCGATGCGGGACTCGATCCTGGGACTCCAGGATCATGACCTGAGCCGAAGGCAGTTGCTTAACCAACTGAGCCACCCAGGCGCCCTTAAGTGCCTGATTATTAAGGGCTGCATTCCTAGCTTTCAACTCTCACCATCCAGTCCGTAGACCACTGGCACTATCGAGGCCTTTGGAGAAACAAACTGGGGCAAGAGTTCCAGATTGCCTGAGTTTGTTATTTTTTAAAGACTAATATGAAGTAAGAGTCTGGAAATCAAGCACATAACCATATAACTAATGACACTGTCACTTTCTGAGGATTTCTAGGTATGATAAAGAAAAGTCAGGTGCTACCGTTTGGGATTAGGATATATAATAAGCCATACTCTTTACATACAAATCATTCGCCAAATTCCATCTTTGTAGTTGAGGTCTGAGGAGGATCTAACTCACCAAATGCTCTGGCAGGTGCCTCCACGAGGCTAGTGTAAAAGATGTCCTCACCCTCAACTTCCTTTCACTGTAATTACTGTAGGAGATTTAACATCAGGTGCCCTTTTAGACACTTGAAGGGAGCTCATTAGATGCTCACTTATGGTGTCTTCCAACTGTTGAACATTTCCACTGGGATGATGACAAAGATTCTAAAATGAACTTTTTGTTCTCCCTGAATCGGATTAGCTTCCTGATATACCTATTTCAGGTAATGACACTCTCATTTAATCAGGCCCAAAATAGCGGTATCATTTTAACTTGCTTCTCTACTGTATCCCTAGAGGCAGTTGCCCACAAGTCCAATCCATTGTTCTTTCTGAAATGCCTCTTGCATCCACCCTTCCTTTCCATTTCCAAAGTTCCTACGTGTTTCAGTGTTTTGTGACTTCAAAAGTGAAAGTTGCTAACAGAACTCTCTACACGCAGTTTCTCAGCGACGCACCTCTCCTTAAACCCCCTGCAGACACCACCACCAGACTCATCTTCCCCAAACTCCAATTAGATTATAGCATTTCCTGGTTGAAATTTTCATTTGGACTTATTCTATGCAAGAATTCAGAGAGAGAAAATAGTTTGAGCATTTTAACAGGTGTGTTTGATCCAAGCATGGAACAGCAGGGACCAGCCAAGAAGTGAACTTCTCAGTATTAGTGAGTGTTTCCAAAGAATAAAGAAGGGTCACTGAAGTGGCTTCATCCCAAATGCAAGAAATTTACCTTGGTAGTTGGGAGATGATTTTAGAGAGAGGCAGCAGGGTCTTTCTCTAACCAGGAAGAATAAAGATCAGGGGCAAGGACTTGGCTGACAGGTATGGGCAGGGTGATAGAAGGGAACAAAGCTGTGAGACAAGTGGGCTAGAGGAGCCAGTGGTCCCGGGAGCCAGAGTGTCTGGGTTTGAATCCTGGCTGTAGAACTTACCAGCTATATGCCTTTACTCACCACCCCTCTCTGCCTCAGTTTCTTCATCTGTAAAGTGGGGATAATAGTAGCACCTACCTAATAATAAATTTATTTATTTATTTATTTATTTATTTATTTATTCTTATGTTAATCCCCACACATTACATCATTAGTTTTAGATGAAGTGTTCCATGATTCATTGTTTGTGCATAACACCCAGTGCTCCATGCAGAATGTGCCCTCCTCAATACCCACCACCAGGCTAACCCATCCTCCCACCCCCCTCCCCTCTAGAACCCTCAGTTTGTTTTTCAGAGTTCATCGTCTCTCATGGTTCGTCTACCCTTCCGATTTCCCCCGCTTCATTCTTCCCCTCCCGCTACCTTCTTCTTCTTCTTTTTTTTTCTTAACATATATTGCATTATTTGTTTCAGAGGTACAGATCTGAGATTCAACAGTCTTGCACAATTCACAGCACTTACCAGAGCACATACCCTCCCCAGTGTCTATCACCCAGTTACCCCATCCCTCCCACCCCACCCCACACTCCAGCAACCCTCAGTTTGTTTCCTGCAATTAAGAATTCCTCATATCAGTAATAAATTTCTTTTGTAGGATAATGAGTTAATGTGTGCAATCATCTTAGAAGAGTGCCTAGCACAAGGAAGGTCTATATAAAAGCTCATTATATTAAATATAGTGATAGCAGTCTATAAACACAAAGGCTTGGGTTACTCTCAAAGAATAACAGGGTAGCTCTCTTTTTAATAAACTCGGAACTGTCAATAACTAGCAAGAACAATGCTTTTAAAGCCAGACTACATCTTACCAAGGGGCTATGGTCAGGCCAAGGATAAAGCTTTTTGTGTCTGAAATTGCCGTAGATGAAAGAAAGTAAATGTTTTCCTGAGAACTGAGCAGAAAAACAGAGTTAAGTGAGCCAGTGGTTGTATTTGTGGATTAGTAGAAGAGGTACTAATTGACTCCATTGGACTTCCTTTCAAAACTGCTATATATGCTTTGAGATCAGCTTGTTCTCTCTCCCAGGGTACCTCAACGGAGCTCGCACACCCATTCCCCGGCCCCACTGGGCCCGAGAGACTGCCCTCTGAATGGGAGAAAAAGATTGGCCTTAATATTGGGACCACTAAGTGCAGGCTAATGTCGCAAAAGCAATTTGGCTCCATCTAGGCTTTGAGGGATGAGAAGGATCTAGATGGGCAAGGAAAGCAGCGTTGTGCAGGCCACTGAAGACCAACCTCATGAAATAAGAGGACATTTAATGGGAAGTAAAATCAAATTACCTAATTCATCAGGAATCAAGAACTATCTCATGATGTGAGCTCATGGTGCCCTGTGCTCGTGGACTCAGAAGTCAAAAAATATCTCAAGGTGCCAAGCAAATGGGGAGGAGTCATTGCTGCTTTGTCCCCCATGTTCCCTAAACATAACACATTTTTACTTCCCCAAACTAGGATGCTTCCCACTAAGGATGAGGCGTGTCTCTCGGTCATAGGATAAGGAAGACACCTTCCAGACAGTCTGATTTAACACATCATCAGATGAAACATTCCATCATTCTTTCAATAGGCCAAGTGCCAGGCTCTGTTCTGGGGATTGGTATGCAGCAGTGAACAAAATAACCCTCAGTGGGGAGGGAAGTAGACAATAACCAAAGAAAACAAATGAATTACATGGTTTCACAGATTTAATAATGTTAAAGAGAAAAATAAAGCAGAGGAGGGGATAAAGAGTGCTAGAAGTTTAACATAAAGAAATAAATAATATTTAATGTTTCATTTCTTATTTTTATTAATTGATAATTATTACATATAATTATAATTATCTATAATTATATTTATTATGATTTATTTTATGTATTGAATATATAATATTTCATATATATTGAACATAAATAAGTGTATTAAAGCAAACATAAGAATAATATGGGGAAAAGTGTAAAATTTGAATGAGAATGTGCAGCAGTGACCACGTCAAGCCTTACATTGAACTCCATCTTCTTAACCTTGGATAGGATTCATTCTCCTCTGGGAGAACCTGGGCAGCAAACAGTGTGAGAAACACTGATGAGGAAGACTGAGAATGGGCTTTGCAGTAAGAACCACTCCATAACCACAGAACAACTTCGCTGCCTCGTGCCTCGTTTCTTACAATTCTTAAACCTTGGCGTTCTGAGCCCCAAAAATACCCAGAGCATTTTTTTAAAAACATGTATCTGAGAAACTATAGCCAAAAAAAAAAAAAATCAGGCTCAGTTTGACATTCTGTTCAATTTTTAAAAATTCAGTCTTCAGAGAAACAATAATCATGACCCCCAAATCAGATTTGGCTATCCAATGAGGCATTGCCATAACCATGGCAGAAATACAACAGACTTCTACTCATCAGCAGTAGCTCTTGCATATCTTTGTCAACTTTCAGCCATTGGATTCCTTGCGAATGGTAGCTCCTTCTAAAAGTTATTTTAAAACTAAAAGTAAAATTTTGCCCTTTAAACAGTTTATAAAAGTAAGATTAGGTTAGTTTTTCCACACTTCTGGGAAACTTAAAAATGATTTCAGATGATGACTGTCATCCCACCATATGAAAAATAGATTAAGGCTAAGAGAATCACTCATTTATTACAACCTTGGGGCTGAAAGCCTGTGTAAGTCAGGCAACAACCTCCACCCAGATAAATGTTTCTTCCATGAGCAATTAAGTTAAGCCCTCTTTAACAACACAATGTACTTTCCCCGTGGTTCTTTAAAATACCTCTCAGAGTCTTGAAATTTTTTTAAAGATTTTATTTATTTATTTGACAGAGAGAGACACAGTGAGAGAGGGAACACAGGCAGGGGGAGTGGGAGAGGGAGAAGCAGGCTCCTTGCTGAGCAGGGAGCCCAATGGAGGGCTCGATCCCAGGACCCCAGATCATGACCTGAGCCGAAGGCAGACGCTTAACAACTGAGCCACCTAGGCGCCGGAGTCTTGAATTTTTTTAAGCAAGTATAAAAATGATAGAATAACTGTCTTTTTAAATGTAATAAATATTTGCTATTTTGGGGTGTATGTAGTCTATGTGTGTGTGTGATCTCATATTGTCATCTCATATTGGCACTTTAAAGCAAAGGACAGAATACTGGACGGGTGTCCCAGAGGCTTGAGTTCAAATTCTATTCTGGGGATTCCTAGCCATGGGAAACTAGTTAAGTCCCCTAATCTCTGCAGGGTTCACAACTCTAAGATGAATGAACTGTACTCTTTCAGGTCTTCTGACTCTTGAGTTCCATGATGTGATATTGACCTGAAGTCTGTTTTATGATTAAGCCAAATGCCCATTATTAAAATCCACAAATGGAGTCTAACATATATGCCTACAAAGGTATGTACATATGTTTATTTTTACATGTATGTATGTATGTATTTCTGTTTATTTATAGACATCTCTTCAAAGCTATTTTGAGATGCTGTATCTTAGGACCACAATCTCTGTTTCTATCAACATCACCCTTAATTTCAGGGGCCATCCCTGCTTTTCTGGGAATGCAAAAATTATGAAATTATGCATATACTTGCTACCATCTAATTTTACTAGCTCTCTCCTTGGTAAAAAGATGCCCTAATGGCTATAAACCAAGTAGTTGCTCTTTTATGTTATTCGTATTAGTGTCCCTTTCTACAAAGTGAGGATTGCTTTAGTCTAAATGCATATTTACTTCCTACTAATGATATTTTCATTTCTCTGAAACTTTTCTCTCATCTTTTTTTTTTTCCTGTAGTTTTTTTTTTTTTCCATCCAGACCCCTTTTGATACAAGTAACTGAAATCCTAGTCACCCTAAAGAAAAAAGGTGGGGGAAGGGATTTATCAGCCCAGGTAACTCAACCTCAGATGAGCCTGAGCTTGGGCAAAATTAGATCGTGGGCTTACATGATGTGAGGTCCTGTCTTTCTGTCTCTATCTTTCTCTGAGTGTGGGTCATTTGTTTCATTATCTGGTCAACTAGAACCGGGTCTATCGGCAGCTCTGGTCACATACCTGTCAAACTTGTGACCATAGGCAGGGAAGCTCTTTGCCATCTGCAGCGGCTTGGGAAATCCCAGTGAAGGACTCTTTGTGAGTCTGTATCTGTGGTCAAGGGTGGAGTGTTGTGACTGGAGGCCTTCACCAAACCACCAGGAGAGAGGGAAAAAGGATGGTTACTGAACTGGGCAGAAAAAAAAGCATAAAAGGCCATCATGTGTTAATAAATATAACCAATACTATCTAAAATCTGAAACATAGAAACAATTAGAAGGAAAAAAAAATCACATCTAATCTCCCTACCCAAAGACAACTGTGTTATTGCTTTGATATATTTATTTTAATTTTTTTTCTATGTATCATTGTTTTTTTTTTTTGTTTGTTTCATATTGTTTTTCCACCTGGTTTTATAATGTGAGCTTTTCTCTCACACATTGCAGTATAACTTGTAGATGGATTATGAGCTAGTAGGAAAAAAATAAATCATGAAGATATTACAAGAAAATGTGCATAAATATTTTTATGATCTCTGGGGAATGACAGGCATTTTAAAAAAAGATACCAAGTCCGAGCCATAGCAAAAAGCAGATAAATTTGACCACAAAAAAACATTTAAACTTTATGACAAAGGCACCATTAAAAAGTTTTAAAATAAGTGAAAGATGATTAGAAAACATTTTTAATATAAAACAAGGAATTAATATATACCAAAATACAACTAATTCCATATTATTAAAACAGTTAGATATACTATTCACCTATCGGACAGGTAAAAATGTTAAAGCTTTGATAATATGCAGTGTTACTGCGAGTGTGGAGAAATAGATACTCGTGTATACTGTTGCAATATTGATCAGAATTCTACAATGCATGTGTCATTTGAAGTCAGCAGTCCACTTCTTGCTATGTATCCTGAAGAAACAGTGGTACATGAGCACAAAGGAGCACAGAGAGACTTGTTGCAGCACTGGTTTTAATAGCAAAATATTGAAAACAACGTAAATATTCAGCCATAGGATAATTGTTTAAAAAGAAGCCTTTGACAATGTATAAACCACTATGCAGCAGCTAAACAGAGGGGGGGGGGAGTCATTGTGTCCTATAAGGGCAGGGGCTCAAATTTCGAAGTGAAAAGGGCAAGTCATAAAATAATACTTAAACGTGATCTCATTTGTGTGTAAAGCACAACCACGTGAAGGCTATCTACTCCTACATAGTGTGATTTCAGATGGAAAATGGACAGATGGATAGGAAAGTGTCTGAAGGATACCTTCCAACCTCTAGGAGGTGAACTGGATGGAGGGAAGAGGCAAAGGGAGTCTCCCACTTTCTGTATTTTTGGCTTAAACGTATTCAAATGACTTAAAAATGTATTCGAATATCACATAGTTCACTTTCAAATAATGAGTAAAAGCTCTTTATAGCATAATTTTTACCACAGAATTTTCTGTCAAGCCACTGTGCCATGATTTCACCACGTCTTGGTATTTGAGATAGGGTGCCATCAACATTTGTACAGAAAATATTATGTATCTTTTGGGTTCTTTCTTTAGAATCAGAGCCAGAAGTGGAATTAGTGGTCAGAGAGTGTGCGCATTTTCTTGCTACATTTTACTAGATGGCTTTCTGAAAGAGTTGCCACGAGTTCCATTCTGACAACCATGGAAAAGTGGCTGGTTTCCTGCGCCGGCCCTTGCTTTGATCCCCTATCGCACACTTTCCATCTTTCCCTCTCTTTGCTACTTTGGTAAATGTTCCATCAAACCTCATTTTGTTTTAATTTATTTCTTTGATCATTAACAAAGAAAAGTATTTCCCCATGTGTTCAAGTTTTATTTCCCCTTCTGCGAATTCTTTTCTTATCCTTTGCCCATATGCCTGCAAGAGTCTGGATATTCCTTCCCACTTGTATGAACTCTCCATATTAAACATCCAATTGTCATATTTTTTTGCAAATACTTCTCTAGTATTTTGCAAATATTTGTCATATTTTTTGCGAATGTTTCTCTAAATTTCTTTGTGTTATCTTCCCCAAAGCTTTAAATTTATTCATGGGCTCTTCTTTCCCTTTCTTTGCTGATTTTATTTATGAATTCTTATCACTGTTCCCCCTCAAATTTTATACTAATAGCCTCTGCTAGACTTCATCCCTTATCATTTTCCTTCAAGTTGTGTTTTCTTTTTAAAAATTTATTACAGCAAAGCTTCATTTTAATTTTGTTTATATGCTTCTCCAACATAATAATTTCCTTATTCTAGAGGATGTGCTATTGCTGGGATGAATTCTTAAAATTAAATTTTCAGATTTGATTATCATTTACTTAGTTATTGATTGCATGCCTTCCTGTCTGTACTTTAATTAAAAACTCTTGCTTAATCTTTCCTCTCAATTGAAATATTCCTAAGTTTAAATCAGCATCATCACTACCATAATATCTCTAAGAAAAATGCTTTTCAAAATATTAAATCCTACCCCTTTAACATTTTTAATATTAACACAAGTGTAAGCACACTCATGTTTCATCTGCTAGCGCATTCTGCAATAATGGAAGTGGTCTCTGCCTGCACTGTGCAATATGGCCGTCCCTAGCCACAGGTACCAATGGAGCACTTGAAGTGTGACTAGTACGAATGAGGAACTCGATTTTTAACTGTATTTAATTTTAATTAAGTTTAATAACTACATGTAGCTAGTGGCTATGTTATTGGACAGTGCAGACTCAGAACTTTTTTTTTTGAGAGAGAGAGAGAGATACAGAGAGAGAGAGGACAAGTGGGGGTGGGGCAGACAGAGATGGAGAAGCAGGCTTCCTGCTGAGCAGAGAGCCTGATGGGGGGCTGCATCCCAGGACCTCGGGATCATGACCTGAGCCGAAGGCAGACACTTAACCGCCTGGCAGGCTCAGACCTTTTAAGAGTTGTTTTCTACTTTTCACATTCATTTTTAGGTGAACATGCCTGAGCTAATTAAGGACACGGAAATCAAACTCATGATACTTTGCTGCGAATCCAAAATCAATACTACTATGTTTTCTCATCTATCTACCTAATTTCAAAAACCTAATATTTTTAAATCATTAGCTTTTATTTAAGAATTCTCATTTATTACCTTCATCGGGCTTCCAATTAGGCTATTTTCAGGTTTGAGGGTGGTGAGATGTCAAAATCTCCTAATCCATCCCCTCTGCCTCCAGTACTATTTTTATCTACACCATTTTAGCTCCAATGTTTGTTATTTTATTCTCAAATTATTCCAGTGGAAGAAGGACCTGAATTAACCCCAGCAACCTATAGTAAGAGTCTTGAAAGTTGTAAAGTATAATAAGACATCAGCACATGCTGATATAAATGCCCCTGGGATTTCGTAAATGCTGAGTGTAAATTTCTTTTTGTTGTTGTTATTGTTAAGTCTGTTAATGTGGGGGGATAAAATGAGAGACAGAATTTTGTAAAGCGTCTAAAAATTCCTAGTACTCACCACATCGTACGAGGGAATAGAATTTTCCCTAAACCGTGGTAGGTGTGAGGACTGTCCATCTGGCCCACATGCACGGATGGAGGAGGGAGAGCAGGGGGTGTGGAATAGCAGCCTCGTGCGTGGTCTTCCGCACCTTTCACTATGGATACAGAGGTTACTTGCAGTTTTTTTTCTCATCTCTGTAGAAGCAATGGTGGAGCTGCCTGGCCCACCACCTCCTATTTATAAACCCCACTATCCCCACGCCCCTGGTAGTTCCATCTGTTTACCTAGTCACAGCCACTCCTGACGCTTGATGTCTTGCTTCCTCTTGCCACATGGCAGACAAAGCCAACTTCCAAGACCGTTGGCCTAACCTGAAATTTCAAACAAAACCTGGTGCAAACACTGTTGTTTCTTGCTCCTTTCCTGAGGTTGAGAGGAGGGAAGAGAAAAAAACTGAAGAGGAACAGAAAAGGAAGGAGAAGAAAGAGGAGGAGTCAAGAAAGGTGAGCCACAAGAAAATATAAAAATAGTCTTGGCTCTTTGGTGATTTACTGTTTATATATAAGAATCCACACATAAAAGATTTTCTGCTTTTTAGCCAAAGCGTGTCCTTCAGAAATTTAGGGGATCCTCCCCCTTCCCCCTTATTCAATTCTCAGTGAAGAGAAAAAAATGGCTAGTTGTGATCTTGGGTATAAAAATAATGATCTTTACTATTTTTTTTTCTAAATCTTCCCCGGTAGGTTTTCTTTCTTTTTTTTTTTTTTAAAGAATTTTTATTTACTTATTTGACAGAAAGAGAGAGAGAGAGCACAAGCAGGAGGAGTAGCAGGTAGAGGGAGAGAGAGAGAAGCAGCCTCCCCATTGAGCAAGGAGCCAGATGCAGGGGTCGATCCCAGGGTCCTGGGATCATGACCTGAGCCGAAAGCAGTTGCTTAACCAACTGAGCCACCCAGGCACCCCCCCCAGTAGGTTTTCAATACAGAGTTTCAGCCACCAGGACATAGTCATTTCACCCATGTTGTTTCAGGAGGGTTTTTGTTTTGTTTTGTTTTGTTTTGTTTTTTACTATTTTCACATGATTGTCCTGCTAGTGATATTTTCCTATTAGCTTTAAATACCTTTCTCCCATTCTTACTCCACATGCACGTGTTGTCCTCAGTGACCTGTCCACTCCTTTTATGTACCTCGCAGATCATCAGTCAGTCCCTACCCGGGATATTTATATTACCTAGATTCTGAAATCTGATATTGCTCTAAGGAGATGAGCTATCATCTTCTGGAGCTACCATCTTTCAGTTTGTGTTATTAGGCTCATCAATATGCCTGGCCAGGATTTGTTACCTAATTTGTGGGGCCCACTGTAATATGAATAGGTGGGGCTCCTCGCTCAAAATTAACACAGATTTCAAGACAAAGACAGCAGATCATTAAACCAAAGTGGGCTCTTGCAAGCACGGGGCCCTGAGCGACAGCTTGCCTGCCATCAAGTGAGCCCTGTTTCCAGCTTTGTCCCAGACACTAGGAAGGGTGTGTATAATCACTAGCAGCAAAACTTAGGGTCTCTTCCACTTCCTTTTATCTAGATTCTTCTCTTTCCTTGGAGAAGGAGAGTCCAATGATCAGAATTGAGTGTTATTTTGTGCTTGGACCTGTAGGGATTCAGAACTTACCCGTTCTGTGGGGACTTGGGATCTTGTTGGGGAAACTGAAGAATTTTGAGCAGTGGAGGGATGTGGTTCAATGTGCACTTTAGGAAGGTTATTTTGGCAGTAGCACGGAAGATAGACTTCTAGTTCTTGTTTATCTCGAAGATACGGGAATGGTCATACAGTCAGGGAGCTCTGCCTTTGTCCAGGGGCAAAATGAAGAGAGTCTGAACAAAACTGCAACAGAGAGTAAAGTGAGGAGGGGGTAGTTATGAGAAATACATACAAAGCAGAACTCACCAAAACCTGGTGACCAGGAGGATTGGGCAGCACAAGAGAAGGAGCCAAGGACAATTGTCTGGTTCAGACTCATGGAACGAGGTTGATCTTAGTGATTGTCACAGAGGAAGGAGAAGCAGGAGGGAAGCAGGTTGGGTGGGGAAGATAGCATTATTTGGGGAAATGCTGAGTTTGAGGTGCCCTTGGGCATCCTGATCGAGTTGTACAATAGTTTTTTGACATTTAAGAGATAGGTCTAGAAAGGGTATACTGACTTAGAAGCTCCACTGGTCGTTGGTCAGTTGCCATAGGATGCATTCCCTGCTCTGCCCTTTATAGCAGGTTGCTGACCTCTACAGACTTTGTCTCAGGCTCCCTTCTCAGGCGCTGCTGGCTGGGTTTGGCCAAAGAGGGGCACTGGTGGGAGAGAATGAGGCAGAAGCGGGGAAATTCCCCTTCTTCTCTGTTCTAGAGTGTCCTCCCACTGGGCTCATTTCCACTATGGCTCCAGTTCCCCCACAAAAACCAGTGGCTCCAGTTTCCACCAGAGCACCAGAGCCATTGACAGCAGAACCATGGTGTAGCCCCACCTTTTCCTTTCATCCCTCCAGCCAGGAAGTAGCAGCTTCCTGTCACTGATTTCTAGGTTGTCTCAATACCCCTTGTTTGTTTTCTCAGCTCTTCAGCACCTGTGGGGATGAAATTCCTTGTATGTTTAAATTTAGAATGTTTTCTCTTTTCCTGACTGATAGAGGACTCATTAACATACATAGATGTGTGCTAAAGTAATTGAATGTGTTTTGAGACTGTAGATGAGTACTGAAAATTGAGTGAATTTGGTAACAAGTCGGTGATATTAACAAGACCATTTCCAGGGGACTCATGAGGATGGAAGCCAGGTCACCGTGGACTTTTAAAATGTCTGAGAATTTAAGAAAGTATTGAGTACACATTTCAGGTTTTAATTTTTTTCTAGAAATTTAACTACTAAAGGGAGGGATGAAGGAAACTGTATAAAGAGAATTTTTGAAGATGAGAAAGACCTGGGTATGATTAATATAAAAGAAAGAAGAAATAGGAATTAAGAGAGGTAAGTGAAGAAGAAAGATCCTAATGATAGTAGTCATAAGATCCAGAGCCCAGTAGATGGATTGACTTTGTATTGGCAGAAGGTCATTTACTTGTCCCTTACAAGAGAAAGGGCCTCAAGAATGATGTAGATGCAGACGTTTTTGTAGATAGGGGACCAGATAAGAATTTGATTTATTTCAAACCCAAAAGCTTCTGTTCTCTCTGTGAAATAGCAGAGATTGTGCTGGTGGGTTTACACAGAGTGGCAGATATTGGTGCCGGCCTCTAAGGGGAATGGGAGAAATAGGAGATACAGGTCAAGACCAAGTCACTGCAGGACTGTGTGATGTTCTCCAGTTTCTCTCAGAGCCATTGTAGGAGTGAAGAAGGCAAACACATTTGATGTGTAGCTGTGGTTCTCCATGGATCAGCAGAATCACCAGGAAACCTACTAGATGTGCAAAATCTTAAGCCCTAGATCTATTGAAACAGAAAATATGGGGGTGAGGCCCAGCAATCTGTGTTTTAAGAAGCTCTCCCTCCAGGGAATTCTGATACTCACTAAAGTTTGAGAACCACTGTGTCAACTATGGCCACCCAAGGTGTGGTCTGCTGACAAATAGCTAATTTGAAATGCATCATCTCAGCCCCTCCTCCCCCCAAATCAGAATCTGGATTTTAACAGGATTCCCAGGTAGTTTGTATGTACATTTAGTTAAGAAGTACTGATCTTGTAGTTTTTTCTCACCAAGGGTATTTGGATATTTATAGATCAGTCAGTGGATTCATGAAGGTCTAAACGGGATGGTAACTTTTAGGGAGGTAATTTCGGATTCAATTTAGATGGCAGGGGATATATCACATTTGGAAGCTAAGAACCCCTTCTGATATCATAAAGCTTTGTATTCTCTCTCCTTCTATGGATTACATATGAGACCAAATTAAAAAATACAAAACCAAACCAAACCAAACCAAATACAGCCTTAAAGGCTGGTCCTTCAGTAAAGGTTGTTGAGTGTCTACGGTGAGGTCTTTGCTGGACTCTGAGATGCCCAGATCATTACCCAGTCCCTTCACTCAAGAGCTCCCATCTCCCAGAGGACACAGACACGGAGACACATTATTACCATGCCTCTGGGGAGCACGTGATCCTGATCCACAAGCAGATCATGGAGGAGCAAGCCAGATGGCCAGGGTGGGTGGGGTAAGGCTCTTGGGACGAGGAGATCAGTGGCACAGAGAAACGTGAATACTCATGTTGGAAGCATTCGCCAATCTCATTTCTCCACTCAAATCAACATGCCTCAGGGCACCCTAAAGTGGACCCAATCCAGCAATGCCAGCCTTCTCTAGGCATCCCCAGGGTTATACGGTCCCCTGCTGCACTCATGCTAGAATACGTGAGAATTATTCCCCAAGTACCTCAACTCTTCTCCCATTACAGAGGACAGCTATGAGGCCCAAGGCCAAGACGTATTCCCCCTGCTGTTCTTTAGCCTTTACATAGCTCTGCTGAAATGCATGATACTTTATCTCCTAAATCATCTCTCAAGAAAGAGGCAGAGAGCTGATATTTGGTCTCTCATTTTACCAGGGTGCTCACTCAAAGACTTCATTTTGAACAATGGAGACAAAGAAATGTACCTTAGATTTGGCAGTTTTTCCTGGGATTCACCAGTGCTGGATGTTACTGGGGAAAAAAAAAAAAAAGAATTCTAGACATCACCTTACAAAGCAAGGTCATGTGTGATTTTGGTGTGTAGCTCATAAGCAGCAGATGGATTTCTGTGGTTGGGATAACGTGTCCAGAGGCAGCATCATACACAGATCTACAGAGCTCAGCTGTCATGAACATCATGTGCTCTGGAAAACTGTTAGAAGACTAGAAATGTGGTTCTGTTGGTAGAAAAGATACTGCTATAGATGACCCACATGGAAAGTTTGGATAAAATAGATTCAAGGAGTGTGAGAATGGAGGAAGCAATTTTTTTAACTTAAATTATTATTTTGTCCAATGCTTACTTTAAAATATTTGCCTACAATTTAGTTAATGGATAGTGTTTTTACTTAGTTACACATACTATAAAGTCCAATTCCATCTATCCATTGAGTAAATGGCTCATCTATTTGATGCCCTGCTCTACTAGGATGTTGTAATAGGCATCTCAAACATAACATGACTGAAACCGAATTCTTGGTTTTCTCCTCACATTGGTTCTTTCTACAGCTTTGCTCCTTGCAGCAAATGCCACTGCAACTTACCCAGTAGCTTAAGACAAAAACCTAGACATCATTCTTGACTCCTTTTTCTCCCACATCTCAGTTTAATCTTCAAAATATATCCTGAATTCAACCAAACCCCCCACCTCCACCACTACCATATTTATCTAGCACCCATCATCTCTTAGTTGGACTACCATGCTAGTCTCCTAACTAGTCCCATGGCTTTCACTTTTGTCTTGCTATAGGCAACCCATCACACAGCAGCCAAATTGTCTTAAATACATAAAACAAAGTATGCCTCTCTCCAACCAACAGCCTCCAGTGATTTCCCATCACACTCAGAAGAAATCTAAATTTCCTTGTGAGTCCTAAAAGACCCTGAATAATCTCGCCCCGTCCCACCTCTCACTAACCTGCTCTCCTCTTTCCCTTCTACCTACAGCACCTGTCGGTCTTCCTTGGTCACAACAAACTCATGTTCATGTCAGGCTGTCACACGTTCAGTCCCCTCTGCCAGAATGTCCTTCCTTGGACCTTAGCTTGGCCTGCTGGCTCTTGTGCTTCACACAGGTTCTACTCAAATATCACCACTTTTCTCACCACCCTGCTAAAACTGCACTCCACATGTGATGCATGTTTTTTTTTCTTTAGAGCACTTATTACCAAGCGGCTAGAATGTAAGCTCCAGGAAGCTGAGAGATAACTGCCTTGCTCATCCTTCTGTCCCTAGAATGGTCCCTAGAATTTGGAGATGCTCAAACATTTCTTTCCTGAATTTCAATTAGTACCTGACTATCCCATCAATATCTCTATAGGAATGATTCTCCATTCCAGTGGGCCAACACATTTATTTTTGCATCTTTTTGTTGGAAGCTTTAGTGCTTCTCAAACTTTACCATGCTTCGGAATCACCTGGGGCAAGGGAGGTGTTATTAAAACACGGATCAATGGCACAGTCTCAGTTTCTGTTTCAGAAGACATGGGGTGGGGCTGGAAATTTTGCACTCTAACAAGGCGCAGGATCCTGCTGGTGCTGTGATCCAGGTACCAGACTTTTGGAACATGAGAACCATCTGTGGTCAGTTGTCCCCTCCAGCCATGTCCCTCCTTCACACTTTTCTCTTCCCCATTCTATTACCCTTTTTGCAATCGCAAGCAGCATCACAGAAAGTCAGCAGGATTGGCTTTGCACCCCTTTAGAAGGACAATCTTGGGAGATGAAGCACCTGAGGATGAAGCCTTCCACTTCTCTTCTCCCAGGATTGTGTGTTCTAGTTGTCAGGCTGTCTTAACATGGGGGGAGATGTTTGTGGAACAGTATGCATCCTAATTATGTCAAAAGTTGTAAAGGAATGCTTTTCATCTTCGGACTCTGCCAGGCCTTAAGCCAGGGTTTTCTGCACCTTATAGAACATGTCAGGGTCATCAGCATTGAGGGTTGTGTTGGCCACAGACAGTAAAATGGGGCTCCATGATAGCGATTGCAAGTGTGGGTACTGATTGATGGTTCAACTTCTGCCCTGTGCTATTCAAAGGGAACAGGAATGAGACCCAATTCTTGAGCTGCAGCCAAGAGAGTTCTTATTTATTTCAGGGGCTCATGGGAGGGGGGCGGAGTGTGGGGGAAGAGGAAAAGTTCCTGTAAGGTTTCTCGTTTTAAAGGTGTGTGCGCTATGGTCTGAACATTTGGGTCCCCCAAAGATTGTGTGTTGAAATCCTAACCCCCGATGTGATGGCATTAGAAATTAAGGCCTCTGGAAGGTCATGAGGGCAGAGTCCTCATGGGGGCAGAGTTCTCATAAGTGGGATTAGGCCCTCAACTCTTTTTCAAGCACATTCAAATTTGAGTGATAATTCTGAGCCCCATTTTCCTTCTGCTTGCTCCTGATAGTCTACTGCTCATTCTCTGGAGTAAAATCATTAAAGCTCTCCCTGAGAATACAATGATCTTGGTGGTATGACCCATTCAGCAGCTATGGTCCACCAATACCCTAGCCAGAATTTGTTTGTGTTGGGCGAAACATGCACTTAGCAGGTCTTTGAACTCAAGAGACAGAAATTTTGTGGGGAAGTGGTGGGGAGGTAGGATCAGGGAAGGTCTGGGGTAAAAAGAGTGGTAGACAAGGGACCCTTGTGATTGTAACTGTTCTTTATCTTGACTGTGGTGGTGATCACACAAATCTACATGTGTGATAGAATTGCACAAAATTAAATACACACACATAAATGATTGCATGTAAAACTAGTGAAATCTGAATAAGGTGGATGTATCGATGTCACTATCCTGGTTGTGATTTTGCTGTTTTTACACAGGATGTTAACCATTAAGGGAAACTGGGTGAAGAGTACATAGGATATTTCTGCGTTCTTTCTTACAACTGCGTGTGAATATGCAGTGATCTCAAAACAAAAATTTTAAAAAGAAGCTATAGAGAGGACAGGTCTGGTTAATTCAGAATGCAGAATCCTGGGCAAGCAGGGCATCGAAAGGAGTCCAAAGGAGAAGACCCCAGATCTAAAGGAAAGAGAGACGCAGAAGGGAAGACGGAGCATGTTCCTAATGAAAACCTCACACTTCCCCAGGTGCCTATCTTCATACCACTTTTTTTTTTCTAGAAAATTCTCCATCATGTGGTGGCATCAAATAAACACATGTGCTTATTGCATGCTTACTAAGTGCGAGCCACTTTACATAAATTATCCCATGAAGTCTTCACAGAAAGTCTGGATGTATTATCTTTATTGGTGAGAAAATGGAGGCCCAGAGACTCCTTGTCCAAAAGCATACAACCAACACCAGCAGAACCACGTGGGCAGATCCCAGAGCTACCATTCAACCTCTGAACTCTGCCTCCAACCCAGAAACTACAAACTCAAAATCATTCCATTTTGCCTGAAGACTAGGTGCTTTTCCATCACCTGGTGGCCAGCCACTGACCAGGCATGAATCTGTTTTATTTTGCCTGATATGTAACAGATATAGATCTTGCATATTCACTTTGCATAACACCAGGGAACTTTCCTTGTCATGTTAATCCATTCACAACTCGAGGCGCAGACAAGCTCTTTCTACTTCCATGGTTCAACACACAACAGCGGCATGCACAATTCAGTGTTTAACAAGCCCTCTGTCATGATGGTGGCAATGACATTGTGCTTTGAAGGTTTGCAGGGAGCAGTCAACATTTCTCACATAGGAGCCATCTACTCCATCAGTTTCTCTCACATGTGTCCCTTCAGAGCAGTGGGTAGGGGGGCTGAGGACTAAAATGGTTCTCAGGCCCCCCTGCGTGAAGGGGTGACATTCTCTGTTACTTACTCTCCCTCTGATCACAAAGACTGTACGCACAGAGTCAGAAAGAACATGGAAATTTCCTGCAGGGCTGACGCAAAGAAATGCACAGCATCTAGCCGCAGGTTCTGGGCTCCGGGTGGCTCCCTTGCAGGCTGCGGGGCGGCGGACGCTCTCACTTTTCTCTCGGGGCGCACGCACGCCCACTCCGAGCCTACTCCACGTCCTGGTTTTCCCCCTCGCTCCCCTCCCCGCCGGCTGCAGGCTGCCTGTAAACATGCGGGGCTCCCAGACAGGGGCAACCGCTATTGGAGGAGCCGAGCCTGGCCTTCCCTACGCCAAGCTTTGGAGCTGTCAGTTACTTGTACAGTGTGAGCTAGATTTTGGCGCCACAGCTGGGAGTGAGGCTTTTGTTCCATAACAAAAACAAGCGTCTGAATGGCAGGGCTGCCCGCGCCCAGCCCGGCGAGGCAGGCATAAAGGAGCCTGCCTGGCGAATGTTTGGGACCTGTCATTGGAGACAGCTCCCTCTGCTTCCAAATGATCACATGGAGACAATGTGGCAAATTATGTTTGTACAGCCACGACCCTGCTCAAGCAGCGGAGGTGAATATTAGGCACCAGGCTCTAATAATGGGCCTGTTAGCTCAGGTGGAAATGCACGTTGTTGGTAACCAACCGAGTCATTTCCAGTGCTTTTTGCCTCCTCTGTCAAAGAACTTCTGTTTTCCCTCTGCGACGGAAAGGCTGTCCTTCTGCTTGAAACAAGTTAAACGATGGATTCATTTATTCTGGGAAGAAAAGTAATGCATTAAATGTTATAATGCAGTGCACCCGGTTTGCGATCCCTCGTTATAAATAAATAGGGACAGCTTCTACTACATGATCTGTTTGATTTTTCCTAAGTTAGAACACATCCAGGTCCAGGTTTTTACCTACTTTGAGAAAATTCATATGTGAAAACCTGAATCATCAGCAGATAGATTATTGGGCGAGGATTCTCATTTCAGAAAGGATTCTTCAAATTTCAGAAGTATTCGGAAGACTTGAACACCACCCCTCTTCCAGAAAAACAAAACAAAACAAAACAAAAAACCCTCCATCAGTGGTGTTGATGTCTAAAGTGCCACAGATAAAAATATATTCCTTGGGTTTTAGACCCAGTCTTGTTGGAATGAAAATTCTGTTGAGGAAATTATAAGGTTAAAAGATAGTCATTTACGTCTCAGTGTGAATGA
Source organism: Mirounga angustirostris (assembly GCF_029215605.1). NCBI lineage: Eukaryota > Metazoa > Chordata > Mammalia > Carnivora > Phocidae > Mirounga > Mirounga angustirostris. The sequence continues at coordinate 52,703,494 of NW_026991712.1, read as the reverse complement.
ACTTAATCACTTCTTGAGAGCAGGTTTTCAAGAAGGGAAGAGACTAGTTGCAACTGAGTTCTTGAAAGAGACAAGAGCAATATGAGTGGCAATGAAGGCAGAAAAAGAGAGTTTGGGTGCCTTAGAAAACAGATGTTTGTTGCTTCACAATTCCAGGAACAATCAACTTTTTAAAGAGAGGGGCTTTTGTTTTGTTTTTACAGCAGTAATAGAACTTTCTATGACATGGAATTGTCACGTATCTGCACCCTCCAATAGGGTAGCCACTAGCCACATGTGGTTAAGGAGCCCTTGACATGTAGTTAGTGTGGCTGAGGAATTGAATTTTACATTTTATTTCATTTTAATAGCTATGCGTGGCTAATACCGTCTATACTGAACAGTATACCTTTAGAGCACTTTAAAAGTGGAATTTGCTCACAGCTCTTCAGGAGTAAAAAATCGAGTGAAGTTAGTGCGGTGGGCAGCCTCTAAGACAGTCCCCAAAAATCCCACCTCTGGGTATTTACGCCCCTGAGTGAGATCCCCTCCTTTGAGCATGAGCTAGCCCTACCCACTTGCTTCTAACAATAGAATATGGCAAAAGTGATGGGATATCACTTCCAAGATGAGGTTGCAAGGAGACTGTGACTCTGTCTTGAGCACCTTCTTTGGCTCTCTCTTTCCTTTGTTCTGAGGGAAGCCAGCTGTCCTGTCATCAGCTACCCTATAGACAGATCCCTCTGCAAGAAACGGGTATCTCCAGCCAACAACCCTCAGAGACCTCACTGCTGCCAACGGCCACAAGAGCGAGCTTGGGAGTGGATTCTCTACCAGGAGAGCCTCTATATGACTACAGTCCTGGCTAACACCTTATTTGCAGCCTTGTGAGTCCCAGAACTAGAGACACCCAACTAAGTCATGCCTGAATTCCTGACTCACAAAAAATGTGAGACAATAATTGTGTGTAGTTTTAAGTCACTACATTTTCGGGCAATTTGTCATATAGCAATAGATTTTAATATGGTTAGGCTCATTTAAAATACATTTGTACTATTTAGGGCATCAAGAGATGCGAGAGAAACCTCCAAATATCAATGGCTAATGCAATAAAATGTCCATTCTTTTAACAGTCCAATGCGGGCGTTCTTTTGATGGTGATTCACCTGGAAAGTGGAGTCAGCCTCTTTTTCTTTTCAACTTTGTCTTCTTTAACTTAGGGCTGCTCTGTTTGCCCTGGAAGCCATTTCCATTTCAGCCAGTTAGAAGGTGAAAATTGCAGAGTGGATCCTGGGGATGAGGTGTTTTGTTGGGGGAACAGACATAGAGATGGTATGTATCATTTCTGCCCATGTTCCACTGACCAGACCTCAGTCAAATGATCCTACATGGCTGTAAGTCAGACTGGGAGACATAGTCTGTATGTCCAGGATTAAGGAGAAGCATATTCAGGGATCAGCTGGCAGGTTTTGCCATAATATTGTCTCCCTTTGGGTGGTAAGCTCCTTTACAGAAACCGGCCTTTTCATGCCTTGCCAAACCCCAGGATCATGCAGACCAGGATCTTTTCACAGACAACAGTGAGGGTGATGACAGAACGGGAAAGAGACTGACTATAATCCCCAGCTCAAGATAAGAACTCACCAAAGTTGTCAGAATGTTCTAGTCCTATAATCTAGTCCATAAGTCACCCACATTTAACCAAATTGAAATTGTTTAAGGAAAAGCAGGGGCACATTCTGGAAATGACTATGGAAGAATTGGGAAAAGATGTCTGTGCGTGTTCAAAGGGGACTTCTGAACCACAAAGGTGGGACCCAGGGTGGAATTCTATGAGCTGAGGAATCCCTCAGATAGGATTCCAAAAGTGTGTCACATTTATTATTGCTTCTGAGGCCAACTCTGATTTTCCGAGCCTTAATGTCACCGTCAGTCTTGGGGTCTATAGATAAAGGAAAGAAAAAGAAGATTGGTTTGCTTGATTCTGTTGTTTTACATTGAGGAGCTATGAGCTATGGCTCATATATACATTTTTTAAATACCACTCCTCCTTTCATCTCCTTGGGCCCTTCCACCCACCTCTCTTCACCTTAAACTGTGAGCTTATTGCCAACAAATGAGTCCTTGAAGATGGAAAGGTTAATTTCACTTAGTATGTGTCTGTCAACATTACTTTAAAAAATCTTTGGCACCCAGAACTAGTCACACAATCCAGGGAGGAAGGAAGGGAGGATGGGAGGGGGGAAGGGGGGATGAAGGAGAAAGGGGGTGAGGGGGAAAAAAAAGAAAAGAAAGAATGAATGAAAGAAAAAGAAAAAGAAAGAAAGAGAAAGGAAGAAAGAAAGAAAGAAAGAAAGAAAGAAAGAAAGAAAGAAAGAAAGAAAGAAAGAAAGAAAAGGATAAAGAAAAGAGAAAACCGTAGGATGGGTATCTAAAGGTAGGTCTCTGAGTTGCTGGTGGAGCTCATGCTTCAGGGCTCCTCACTTGCAGGTGCCCCTTCCTAGGCTGAGTGCTCTCCTCCAAAGAGAAGGAAAAGAAGCAGCAGCTCTAGCTTGTGCCTGAGGCCAGCAGCGCCACCCTAGACCATATATTCATATCTAAGAGCTTTATTAAGATAAAATACACATAAAACATACCCATTTAAACTGTACAATTCAGTGTTTTAAATATATTCACAGAGTTGTGCAAACATCACCATAATCTACTTTTAGTACACTTTCATCACTCTCCAAAAAACCCTGGGCCCATTCATAGTTTCTCCCCATTCCCGCTCCCATCCCCTGAAACCTAGGCAACCACGAATCTACTTTTTGTCTCTATACATTTGCCCATTCTGGACATTTCATATCAATGGAATCACAGAATATGTGCTTCTTGTGACTGGCTTACTTCATTTAGTATAATGTTTACAAGGTTCACCCACGTAGCATGTACCAGAACTTTATTTCTTTGTCCTGTTGAATAATAGTCCATGGTATGAATACACCACATTTTATACATCTCGTCAGCAATTGACGGGCATGAGTGTTGTTTGTACATTCACTTTTGTACCTATTTTGTATATACCCTGCTGGTAGTCTCAGAGTTGGGGGCAAGGTGGACAGACTGCCAGGACTACTCTTACATCCACTGGGCCTTCTGGGACAACTTGCCTTTGTTGTCAGGAAGCACTGGGACCCTATCTTGGATCCCTGGAGAAGGATTTGAAGCTGAAGCTACCCTGTGCCCCACTTCCGGCCTTGCTTCCAGGCATCCTGGCTGAGGCTTCCAGGTGTCTTCCCTCAACCCAGGACCAGCCCAATGCAGGTAGGAGTATGAGGGAGAGGAAGAGGTGCAAGCACCTGATCAAGCCTAACCAGATGCTAGGGTACTGGTTGCAGGAGCCATGCCAACTCTGATCAGAGAGCTGGAGTTCTCTGCAGGCTTGCTCTATCTAGCAGGAGGCCCTGCCTGAGCACGAAATTAAAGGAAGTTATAAATGTGGTATTGCTCATAAGCTGTATGAAATTTCTCTAAACTATCCTTTTTTTTTTAAGTTTAGTCAAGCTAAAAGAAAGACTGGATCATCCTTCTACTTTTTCAATGGGAAATTATATTACAAAGTTGTCATATGAAGAGCTGATAAAAGTGTATACAGAGAGGAGTGATGTCAGCAAGAATGGTAGAGTAAGGATCTCCAACAGTCTGACCTTCATGAAAGCAAAGAAAAAGCTGGCAAAAACTGTCCGAATCAACTTTTTCAGAAACCTAGAAATTAACGAAAGGCTTGCAACATCCAGGGAGTACTTATTTAAGGAAAATGCTGAATCTCAGTAAGAATAGTGAGGTTTGTGGCATTTTAACTTAGCCCAGGCCCATGCCCACACCTAGCTTTGAGGTAGCCTTGAAAAAGAACAGTCTATATTCCCAGTCCTGAAGGGACAGAATGGACCTCATTTGCAAAGAATTATAATTATTATTGTTTTTTTTTGATCTGGTGCCTTCACAGAAGACCAGTTTAAAATTTGCCTTGATTTGAAACTGGCCCAGTTCAAAAGCTACTGGGAAGGGGCAGTTATTTGTCCAAAACATCTGCAGGCAAATGTTTTACTTGCTGCTGCCTGAGGCTATAGATAACAGTTGGCGTAAATCAAAAAGTTTAGGAGGAAAGGCTGGGAAATGAGATGTCTATAAAGACTGAAAAGTTCACACATATTCCTGATAATCTAGCATGCCATGCATGCTCAGGAATGACATGAGATGGCCGTAGGATCTGACTTCTGGCTGACCTTGAGGTTCTGCACAAAAAGAAAGTGAACACCTAGGCAGAGTTGTAAACTGCTGGGCTGAGTGTTACAAGCATGCACCAACATATACACACAGAACCTCTTTGGCAAAAAGCTATTTTTGGTAAGTATTGGAAATTTTTTGGAAAGTTTAGAAAGGAAATATATGTCCAATCATTAGCTGACCACTAATCTAACAGCAGAACAGTGACTTAAAAGGCCCCAAAGAAATGAGAATTTATAGAATAGTTCATAAAAGTCAGTAAACAAATAAACAACAATAAATAAAATAAGCAGCAAACAACAAACCCTGGAAAGAGGAGAGAACCTGATTTCCAGATTTGCCCCATTATAATATTCAAAATATCCAATTTTCAACCAAAAGTTATAAAGCATACAAAGAAAAAAGAATACACGGCCCAAGCACAGGAGAAAAAATAGAATTTAATAAAAGTTGTTCCTGAGGAGGTCCAGACATTGGACTTACTAGAAAAAGACTTTAAATGAAATAGGTTTAAAAAGCTAAAGAAAACCATATCTAAAGAGCTAAAGGAAAGAATCAGAAAGATGTCTTACCAAATAGAAAATAGCAATAAAAAGATTAAAAATTATATGTTTATTATTTTTAAAAGGACCAAATAGAAATTCTAGGGCTGAAAAGTACAATTGAATTAAAAATTCACGGGACACCTGGGTGGCTCAGTTGGTTAAACATTTGCATTTGGCTCAGGTCGTGATCCCTGGGTCCTGGGATCAAGGCCCGTGTTGAGCTTCCTGCTCAGCAGGGGAGTCTGCTTCTCCCTCCCCCAGCTTGTGCTCTCTCTCTCTCTCTCACTCACCCTTTCTCTCAAAGAAATGAATAAAATCTTAAAAAAATAAATAAAAATTTGCTAGAGAAGTTCAATAGTAGATTTGCCCAAATAGAATTAGCAACATGAAGACAAGTCAATTGAAATTATCCAGTCTGAGGAACAAAAGAGGAAGAAAAATGAAGCAAAAAATTAATAGAGTCTTAAAAGCCTGTGGGACACCATCATATGTATCATGCAAGTACTAGAAGGAGAGAAAAAAGAGAAAGGAACAGAAAAAATATTTCAGAAAATAATGTCAGAAAACTAAAATTTGATGAAAAACATTATCTACACATCCAAGAATCTTCATAAACTCCAAGTAGAATAAACTCAAAGAGATCCACACTGAGACATATCATAATCAAATTACCGAAAGACAAAGACTCTTCGGCGCAGCAGGAGACAAATGACTCATTACCTATAAGGGAGCCTCCATAAGATTAACAGCTGATTTCTTATCAGAAACACAGAGGCCACAAAGCGGAAGGATGATGCATTCAAAGTGCTCAAAGAGGAAAAAAAAAAAAAAAGCCAACCAAGAATTCTATATCTGACAAAATATTCCCTTCACAAATGAAGAAAAATTAAGATATTCCCAGATAAACAAAATGTAAGTTTATTGCTAGCAGATGTATCCTATAAGAAATGCTAAAGAAAGTCATTCAGGCTGAAAGAAAAGGACACTAGAAGGTTACTAGAAGCCATATAAAGAACTAAAGATCTCTGATAGAGGAAACTACATGAGTAAATATAAAGACAGTATGGATGTATTCTTTTAAACCACTTTTTGTTCTATCTGATTTAAAGACAACTGCATAGAGCAATATTTATCAACCTATGTTGATGTGTGCACAACGTATAAAGATATAATTTGTAACAATAACAGCACAGAGCAGCTGAGGTAGGAGAATTGAACTATGGAGGAATGAAGATTTAGAAAACTAAAATTAAATTGATATTAATCTGAACTAAATTGTTATAAATTAGGAGGTTAATTGTAATCCCTACGGCAACCACTAGGAAAAGAATTCAGAAATATATAGTAAAAGAAATTACAAAAGACTTAAAATGGCACAGTAGAAACTAACATAAAAGAAGGCAGTAATGGAGGAACAACAAAGATATAAGGCATATAAAAAACAAATAGCAAAATGGCAGTTCTCCTTCCTTAACAGTAGTTACATTAAATATAAATGAATCAAGCTCTTTAATGAAAAGGCAGAAATTGGCAAAATGGATAAAAAAATGATCCAACTACATGTTGTCTACAAGAGACTCATTTTCGATTCAAAAATTACAAATAAGTTGAAAGTAAAAGGACGAAAAAATATATTCTATGCAAATGGTAACTAAAAGAGAGCTGAAGTGGCTATATTAATATCAGATAAAAAAGACTTTACTTGCTACTAGAGGCAAAGTATTTTCAAATTAATGAAAGGGTCATATAAACATGTGTACACCTAACAACAGAACTCTAAAATACTGAAACAAAAACTAACAGAATTGAAGGAAGGAATAGACAAATGAATAGTAATTGTGGGAGACTTCAATGTTCCACTTTCAGTTACTGCTAGAACAACCAGACAGAAGACATATCATAATCAAATTTTCAAAGTTCTTTCAGCAAGGAAATAAAAGAATTGATAGTGTCAAAGGACATTATCAAGAAATTAAAAAGACAACCTACAGAATGGGAGAAAATATCTGCAAATCTTAAATCTGAGAAGGGTCTAGTATCCAGAAGATATAAAGAAGTCTTACAACTCAACAACAAAAAGACAAACACCCCAATTTAAAAATGGGCAAAGGATTTGAACAGATATTTCTCCAGAGAAGATACACAAATGACTGAGAAGCATATATAAGGTTGCCCGATATTATTAGTTATTAGGAAAATGAAAGTCAAAACAATAATGAGGTAACACTTCACACCCTTTCAGACTTTCATTATAGAAAAAAAAAAAGGAAGTGTTGATGAGAATGTGAGAAATTAGAACTCTCGTACATTCTGGTAGGAACATAAAATGATGCAACCGCTTTGGAAAACAGTTTGGCAGTTCTTCAAAAAGTTAAACGTAGAATTGCCATATGACCCAGCAATTCTATTTCTAGGTATATGCCCCAAATAATTGAAAATGGGTACTCAAACAAATCTGTATACACACATACATAGGAGTACCATTTACAATAGTCAAAAGGCAGAAAAAAACCATGTGCCTATCAACATATAAATGGATAAACAAATTGTGGAACATCCAGACAATGGAATATTATTTTAAAATATCTTATTTATTTATTTGAAAGAGAGAGAGAGCACAAGTGAGGGAACACAAGCAGGGGGAGTGGCAGAGGGAGAGAGAGAAACAGACTCCCTGTTGAGCAGGGAGCCCGATATGGGGCTCCATCCCAGGACCCTGGGATCATGACCTGAGCTGAAGGCAGATGCTTAACCCACTGAGCCACCCAGGCACCCCCAGACAATGGAATGTTATTCAGTCATAAAAAGCAGTGGAGTACCAATACATGCTACAATGTGGATGAACCTCATAAACATTATGCAAAGTGACAGAAGCCAAACACAGGTCACATACTACATGATTCCATTTATGGGTAATATCCAGAGTAGGTAAACTCAGAGAGAGAGTAGGTTGGAGCTTAACAGTGGCTGGGGGAAGAGGAAATGGGGAATAACTGCTTAATTGGGTATGGGGTTCTTTTTGGGGTGGTAAAAATGTTCTGGAACTAGATGGAGGTGGTGATTACATAACACTGAGAATGTACTAAATCCCACTGAATCATTTTAAAATGATTAATTTTATCTTACATGAATTTCACTTCAGTGAAGTTTTTTAAAAGGAATAAAGTACTGTTCCAAGCTTCAACGTGGTTGAATCTTGAAGACTTCATGCTAAGTGAAAGAACCCAGACCCCAAAGGCCCTGTATTGTATGATATCATTTATATGAAATGGCCAGGATAAGCAGATCTATAGAGACAGAAAACAGATTAGGGTTCACAAGGGCTAGAGAAGGTGGGGTCACTTGGTACTGACTGCTCATCCCAAATGGAATCTTTGGGGGTGGGTAGAAATATTTTGCAATTAGATGGTGATGATTGTCGCATGACCTAGGGAATATATTGAAAACCACTAAACTGTATGTTTTGAAATAGTGAACTTTGTGTTATATGAATTGTATCTCAAAACAGAAAAAAGTATTCAGAGGAAAGATGCAGGAAAAAAGTGTTGTAGGGGCATGTCTGCAGTTGATTATGGTTATGATAAAATTATTATGTCACTTTTTCTGAATTCCGTGGTGCTTTACCGCTTTTTATTACTCGTAATTTGTTGTGATCTCTTCTCTTACTCTAAATGAGTAATCACTTTTGTACTTATTTTGTGTTTTTTTTTTTCCCGGTAGAGTTCTCCAACACTCACTCTCCTCGGAGTTCCACTTCTCCTCCTCTAGTTCCACTTCTTATACGACCACGGCCTTCCTTTGGGTTACTACCCGCCTGCACAGTCAGCCAATTGCCTAACTGCTCTACAGTTTCACAAGCCTCTGCCTCCCACCAGCCTCCAGACTGCTGCCAGGGAAAATCTCGGAAAATCTCGCGGAAACGCATGCAGTAGTCCTCCCTCAGCCGCGGGGCACTTTGGCGTTCCGTAGTTTCCGGTCCCCGGGGTCAACCGGGTTGGAAGCAGATGAGCCTCCTTCCGACTAATAGGCAGAGCGTCGGCGGTAGCCTGGCCGGCCTCGCAACGCCTCCCTCCTCTCCTGTTCCCATCACCTCCCCTCAGGGTAGGCGTTTCATCGGCTCACAGCTACACCAGGAGGGTGAGTACGTATAAGATACTTCGGGAGAGAGGCGAGACTGCACTCACATAACTTTGTTGCAGTGTATTGTTATAATTGTTCTATTTTATTATTGTTGCTAATCTCTTACTGTGCTTCATTTATATGTTAAACTTTATAACAGGTATGTATGCATAGGAAAAAACAGTATATGTAGGGTTTGGTATTCCCTGCCATTTAAGGTGCCTCTGGGGGTCATGGGACGTTGTCCCCTGTGGACTAGCGTATTTTCTTCCTCCTCCTTTCTAATGAGAAACCTTCCAAGGCTCTCTGCTTGTACGATAAGGAGCAAATTTCTTAACAGAGTCCAACGCCTCTTTCCAGATCCATCTCTTAGTCTTCGCCTCACTAAATTGTATCTCTGCATCAGAAGTCCTATCCAACTCTCCCGTGTTCTCTAGAAGCTCAGGTTTTTTATATCTCCTATTATCCTCTTTTCCCTTACCTGTGATGACCTTCCTGCACCTTCTCCTCTTGGAGAGTTCATCTCTATGCTCAGCTCAAGTGTTGTCCCTGCAAGGTTTCTCGGTTCCCTCTGCAACTCTTGAAATCCCGTATTGTTGTTATTTGTTCAAATATCTGTGCATTCTATACGTTTACATATCAACTAAAATTATTTGAACTATTTTCCTGTGCGTATGACTATATATAAAACCTATATATGTGTGTTTTCTCATATACATGTTTTAACATATACATATATATTTTTAAAATTTGTTTCCTAAAGAACTAGGTGTCTACAAACATATCCAAGGTAGGGACAGTGTCACATCTATTTAAAAAATGTTTTTCTCAGGTGCCTGAGTGGCTCAGCCTGTTAAGTGTCTGCCTTCGGCTCAGGTCATGATCCCAGAGTCCTGGGATCGAGCCCCACGTCGGCTCCCTGCTCAGCGGGGAGCTTGCTTCTGCTGCTCTCCCTGCTTGTGTGCTCCTCTCTTTTTCTCAAATAAATAAATAAAATCTTTAAAAAATAAATAAATAAAATAAAAAATGTTTTTCTCTGTAGTCACTGTATTTTCTGCACATACAATGCACTTACCCACGTGCCGGGCATTGATACAATAGAGTAAATGCTTTCTGAATTTAATTGAATTGGAAGTATATATGTGTGTGTATAAACATTCTTTCCCTTAAGGACTTTAGGCACTGAATAAAGAAATAAGCACATGAGAACAATTAAGAATATTAATATTATAAATAAATGTCAAGTGGCATACTGCAAAACAAATGAGCGCTCGTGGCCCACAGGGTGCAGTGGACTGTATCATCATCACAAATGCGTTAGAGCTGATCAAAGGCAAGCTTATTGGAGTAGAGGGGTAGTAAATAGATACAGGTGAAGGGTGTTGGCTCAGGGTAAGGAGACAAAGTGTTCTCTTTGGGAAGGAAAGAACGTGAAGGCTCTTAGGATGTGGGGAGAGAATTTTAACATTTTCGTGTGGAGACAAGGGAATTCTTTGATCCCAGTGGGAGGCCTTCAAGTAATTTAGTGTTTCCTTGGATGTGCTATCTTGTACTGAGATTAAAAGACATATATGGTAATCTAAGAATTTTTACTACTTCAGGGAAAGCTTCCCCTGAATCCCCAAATCCCATTTTGTGACGAAGAGGGGAATGGGGACCCAGTTAGTTACACGGAGTCAATTCATGGAACCCAAATAAAAGCAGACTTTGCTTTCCTTTCTTCCTTGTTCTTTCGCACTCCCTCCGCACTCTGAGGGCTTCCCAGGAGTTGTGGCAGACCGAGCTCTGCCAGGGACTCATTGGTGGATTAGTGGAAAGTAGAAGACACTTTTCTCACTTTATTCTAGGAGACTGGAATTCCCAGAAGACCATGCAAAACAAAACAAAGCCACAAGTCACACTGTATTTTGTGTGTGAGAGGAAGAGGAGGAAATCATCTCTCTTTTGGTATGCTGATGGAAAAGAGATTTATAAGCTCCTTGGGGAAGCATGTGGTTTGTTTATTATGCAAATTTTGATCTGGTGTTCTATGGTTTTCTTCCTCTTATTTTTCTCTCTCACACAGTTTGGGAAGGTTTGCTTTGATGCCTTTTCCCTTATTTCTTGCTCCTCACGTCCCAAAACCTGCTGGTGCCTAATGTCCTAAGCGCCACCGAGACCCTTTGGGAGGATTTGACTCTACCTCAAAGTGTGAACACTGACATGCCCAGAGGACAAGATGCTCAAGAACCTGGAAGAAGGAACTCCAATGGGAGAACTGAAATCATGAGATGAGCCATGGGAGGGATTTGGGGGATGTAACAGAAAATTTCAAACCTCAGCAAAACCGGTGACTGATATTTTGTTTCTCCCTTCCTTCAACAAACCATCGAATGTATACTATGCATTTGGCACTGGGCTATTTGAATGACATTGATGGGTAACTACAAAAAAAAAGGATCTTTTTGAGGAGATAGACCATCAGCGAATCGTGTAAGTAACTGTAAAGTTGCCACTGTGTGTTAGAAAAGAGAAGTTAGGGCTTGAGTGGTGGTGAGTGGGGGCACTTCCAGGGAAAGAGGATGTCAGACTCAAGGCCCTGTAGCCAGAGAGAACCTAGCTAGTTGGAGAGATTAAAAGAAAGTCAGTGTGGCCATTAAAGATTTGGTTAAAAAAAAAATCACTCTGGCTGCTCTGTAGACAAGAGTCAAAGTGGATGAGGAGAATTCTTCGGGAGGCCACGTGTAGCTTATAGAACCTGAAGTCTGGAAAACAGCCGGCCTCAAGAGAGTCTGGAACCTAGCCCTGAAAGCTTCTGTGTCTCTGCCTCTCTCTTTGTCTCTCTCTCTCCTTTGTCTCTCCCCCCTCCCTTTGTCTCTCCCCCTCTCCCTTTCTTTCCTCTATCTCCCTCCTCCTCCTCTCCCTATCCCCCTATTTTTCTTCTCTCCCTCTGTTTTCTCATATTCTTTTGCTGCCTCCTTCACATACCTGCATTATCCGTTGTTCTCTCTGCACCCAGATTAGACTTTACCTAATCTTCCACTTCAAAGACCTAGAAGAAAGAGAGAGTGGGGCACCTGGGTGGCTCAGTTGGTTAAGCGGCTGCCTTCGGCTCAAGTCATGATCTCAGGGTCCTGGGATCAAGCCCTGCATTGGGCTCCTTGCTCTGCAGGGAGCCTGCTTCTCCCTCTCCCTGATGCTCTGCCTACTTGTGCTTTCTCTGTCAAATAAATAAATAAAACTTAAAAAAAAAAAAAAGGAGCTTGCCTAGAATCTCTCTGTATCCCCCACCCCACCCTTGTTAATTCCTTGCTGAGTTAGCGGAGACTCACCACTTGGGGGGAAGAGCATGTGAGGGCATCATGCATGATTTTAGTGACTCACCACCAGAGTTCTCAGGGAAGGGGATTGGCTGGCCAGACCCCCTCATGTGTTTTTCACTAATACATGATTGTCCATCCCCATGTTCTATGCATTGATCAAACACAGATTTTTATTTAATTTTTTTAGAGATTTTTTTTGTCACAGCGCTCGTGTGTGCACAAGCAGGGGGAGGGGCAGGCCGAGGGAGAAGCAGGCTCCCCACTGAGCAGGGAGCCCAATGCGGGACTCAAACCTAGGACCCTGGGATCAAGACCTGAGCCAAAGACAGATGCTTAATTGACAGCCACCCAGGCGTCCCCAAACATACAGATTTTTTAAAACAGCCACATGGTGGGGGGGCAGTCTATTACCCTGAGGCAGAAGAGCCACCATGCACTGTCAAACATATTACTTGTGTACTGGGTACTGTGATAGGTGCTGGAGAAACAAAAGCAGCCCCAGACCTCAAACTGCTCCTATCTTCTGCAGGAGGCAGGCATATTAACTAAAACCCTTCACATTCCTGAGTACTTTGCAGAATATTTCTTGTCTTCAGTTCAATTTAGCTCAATTCAGTTACATACTATGGGCACCGTGAGAGGGAACACAAAGATAAATGCCTGGACTCTACCCCCAAGGAGTTCAGAGTCCAGGAGGGGAGACAGACATATCAGCAAATATTAACGATGCAGAGTGGCAAGTCAACCCTGTAGGTGAAAGACTCACAGGCAGGAAAGAGAAGGGAGTGATTATATCCCCCACTCCCAACAACACACACACACACACACACACACACACACACACTAATAATCATAGATGTCTTCTTGGAAGAGGGGGCACCTACTCTGGGCTTCGGAAGGCATTCCAGGCAGTGGGATTGGGGCACAAAGAACATAGAATGATACTGTTGGAAGGTGAAGTGGTGGTGGTGGTGGGAAGGCAGTGATGGTGAGATTGTGAAGGCCTTTGTGTACTCTGATCAGGAGTTATGCGGGGGCGCCTGAGTGGCTCAGTTGGTTAAGCGTCTCCCTTTGGCTCAGGTCATGATCCTGGGGTCCATCCTGGGATCGAGCCCCGTGTCGGGCTCTGTGATCAGCAGGGAACCTGCTTTTCCCTTTCCCTCTGCTTGTTTCCCCACTGGTGCTCACTCTCCCGCTCTTTCTCAAGTAAATAAAATCTTAATGATGTGCATCTACAAAAGACCATAGGGAGTAGAGAAATGTGAATGGTGTGTGCACTCTGGCAGGAGCATGGAGGACTGGTGATGTGGAGGCCAAGCTACAGGTGGAGAGCATTTGGAAGATGATGAGGACCTAAGGCAAGTCCATAGGGATGAAGTGGAGAGGCTTGACATGAGAAAGGTTTAGGAAAGAATTTGAAGGTTTGGTGACTAGTTGGATATGTGTGTGTGTTGGGGGGTGGGGTTGGGGATGTCACAGAAAAACATCCAGAATTAATCCCAGGTTTCTGCCTCAGGCCAAGAGAGAATATGGAAGGAATAGGAACAGTGGGAAGAACAGGACAGAGAAGCGGGCATCATTGAAGCTGGAGGAGGTTAGGAAGCATTTACATGGAAGTTTTTAGGAGAAAGTTGAATATACATGTCTGGAGCAGGAGGAGAAAGAACTGAAATGAAATATGAAATCTGGAATCTAGGTGTTAGAACCAAGGGAGAGGTTGAAATCTTCTCAACAAACAAGATAGGAGAACCCAAAACAGGACTGTTGGTCTTTCACAGGATTAGTAGAGTAAAATGATTAAGGGAAAGACATAAAATAGGAGAAAGTATCTCATAAGGGAAAGACATAAAATAGGAGAAAGTATCTCAAAGGGAAAGACATAAAATAGGAGAAAGTATCTCAAAATCAAAAGGAGGAGAACGTGGGTAAAAGTATCAATTGCTACAGAGTGATCAGGAAAGACTCGATAAGGATTTGGCAGTTAAGAAATTGTCGGAAGCCTTTGCTTGGGTATCTTTCCCTGCATTGTTGGGAATGGGAGACCAATTACCGGGTTGGTGAAGAAGTGGTGTTACGAGTAGAGATTATTCCATCAATACACTTGACTTTGAAGGAATGGAGAGAGAAAAGTCAGTAGCTAGAAGGGAGCACTGGGTTTGGGGAAGGGTTTTATGTGTTGGAGTCTCAAACATGTTTATAAATTGAGGGGAAGGTTCCTGTTGAAAGGGAAGTTGAAGGTTTGCCTGAATGGCTCAGTTGATTAAGCATCTGCCTTCCACTCAGGTCGTGATCCCGGAGTCCTGGAATCCAGTCCCACATCGGGCTCCTTGCTCAGCGGGGAGCCTGCTTCTCCCTCTGCCTGCAGCTCCCCCTGCTTGTGCTCTCTCTCTCTGACAAATAAATATATAAAACCTTAAAAAAAAAAAAAAAGAAAGAAAAAAGAAAGGGAAGCTGAAGAGTGAGATGTCCCCAGAGAGACAGAAGGCAATGGATTCTAATATACAGCTGGAGACACTAATCTTCAACGAAAGGAAGAATACATCTTCCCCTAAAATTGTAAGAATGGCAATGGATATAAAAAGGTTTTTTTGTTTGTCAGTTGGTTGCTGTAAAGGAAAACTTACGAATTTTAAGCCTAATGGCCACCATTACTCAAATATAAAGAAGGCCATTTTCGAGGGTGAAGAATCAAGAAAAGAGGCATGAGAGGGCAATGCTTTTTAATATCTGCTGTGGTCATCAGAAGAATGAAACTTACAAAGTGGAACTCACTGGCATTGAAACCACTGGAGAGATCATAAATTAGTGGAGGTGCCCATCAGCAGTCCAGAGACTCAAGTGTCTTGCCCATGTCATCCTACTAAACCCAGTCTGACACAACTTGAACCAGATCCTGGAATGCATTTACAAATGAGTATCATTCCCTTTAATCAAGCCAGAGATAACCAACAAGGCTGGATAGAGAATTGGGGGTTTATGAAGCTCTCTCTCTCTCTCTCTCTCTAATTCCTAGAAGCTCCGGGCTCTTTCCTTATGAGCTAAGTGTTCGAGTTAGATGAGTGAATATAAAACCAATGCAAAAAGAGTCTGCTAAAATCACTGAATTTGTGGATTCTGCCAGTGGTTACTGAAGGCAGGTTTTCTGGCTTTAGGAGACCCCTTCAAGCTATTAGATCTTCATTGAAGATGAGACAATGGGAAATGTACTTAAATTGCAGCAAAATGTCAATAAAGAAGGATGTTCTAAGAAGGGTGGGCTCTCAGAGGACAGACAATAACCTGCTGAGGTGATCCTTAGGAACAAACATCTCAGGCGGTTTTACTTCAGTCCTAGGAGGATGATTTATTCCCTTTTAGGTCTATGCCACAGTTTGATATTAGGTAAAAAGAATATATAGTAGTAGCACACAACATAAAATGGGAACAGCACATAATACTTTGTTTTTCTTTGCTTTACATTTTATTTTATTTTCTCTTATAATGGGCACATTAGAAGTAGCTGCTATGTAAAAATAATCTGGACATTGAAGTAGAATAAGTCATATGTAATTACTAATTGTGTCATAGCCCCATCAGAGAGAGAGGGAGGGGGGAGAGAGCAGAGAGAGAGAGAGAGAGAGAGAGTGCACTTCATAAACCCCCAATTCTCTATCCAGCCTTGTTGGTTATCTCTAGCTTGATTAAAGGGAATGATACTCATTTGTAAATGCATTTGGCAAACTTACCCTGCTATTGTTTCCATTATTTTGCAAATTACAGACATTGAGATGAAGGCTCTGTAATTTCTGAGCGTTCCCTTTATTCCTGCTTGGAAAACTGGTGTTGCCCTGGCGTACTTCCACTTTGCTGTGATTTCATTTGAATACAGCAAATTCTTTATTATGATTAACAAAGACTTCTGCTCCATTCCTCTTTGAATATCAGTCTGCTCATGGAGATGAGTTGATTTTGAGCCCTGCTGTCTACTTGAATCTCTCTGCTTCGCTGATCTCAAAGATGTTCAAGACAACAGACACCCAAGTATTCCTAAATGACATGTTTTTTGTGTGTTCTCCCTTTTGAATTTGTTATATGTTTAGTAATTTTACCATCGTCTGGAACTTTTTTCTCTTCTCTAATTGTCTGATTCTAAATGTCTCCTTCGTGCATTACTTAAAAGCTTGAAAATATACATGCAGTTGGCTTTGGTAATCTTGCTATTTTTAAGCTTCTTTCTCTTTTAATATTTCAGTTTTCCTTTTTCCTCAGACATACATCTCTCAAGGTTTTACAGTATTTTGTAAACAGTCTTGATACCAGGAACTTTGGGGCATCTGGAATATACAGATGGCTTTCCATGAGCACTCTACATTTCTAATTCATTCATTAGTCATTGAGCTGGAATCACTTTTCCCCCAAATCAGACTCCCCTTCTTTAAATATTGCCTGGATGTCCACCCAATATAATACTCATGTAGCAGTCCTTACACTTAGGGAGTGCTAATTAAATATTTGCTTCCTAAGATCAGTCAGATTTAGAAGAAATCACATTAAGAGAACTCTTGTAGGGCTTGCTTGCTGGAAAATGCTCGTGCATGACTATGATCAGATACAACATTCTTCTCTTATTCCTCTTTTCCCTCGTTTTCTCTTGTCTTTTTTTCTCTATCTCCTCTGCCGTATCAGCATCTCTGGTCACCCCTTGCTGCTTCAACTCTGTCAGCCAAATATTGGAAGGAGTATGTGGAGGTGAGGGTAGCGCAGTCCTTTTTTTCATATTGGGCAGATAGCATTGTGGAAAATGAGGATCCTAATAGCAACAATAATGCCTCATACTGATTGAGAGTTTACCAGGCATTGTTCCATCTGCTTTATGTGTTTTATCTCAGTTAATCTTCTTAAGAATCCTATGAGGTAAATAAGACGATTGGGTCTGGATTCTGATAGCTCAGAGAGGTTGGGAAACACGCCTCAGGCCCCACAGCAGGCTACTTAGCAGAAGGTGAGGGATTTGAACTCAGGAGGTCTGATTGCCAAGCTAGCAGTAGGCTGTACCTGCACAGAGGAAGCTCTCAATGAATTGTTAGTATTTTGTGGAGATTATTATCAGATCCTTATCTTCCGTGTAGAGAGCACTATCGTATGACCCTTTTGTCTGATTGAATTTAATCACACGAACCCATGGAGTTATGGCTTCCATATAATCAAGGAAACCAAATCTCAAAGACTTTCTGTAACTTGTTCAAGATTACTCAGCTGGGAAAAGGGAGGCCCTGAACACTCCAGCTAGTCCCCCCTTTTTATCCCTCTTGGGGGTTTGCTTTGGAGAACATGTTGGATTTCTCCTCCTCAGGCTGCAGAATCGAATGAGGAATCTAACTGATGATAATAACTCAGATGTCAATGGCTGATGCTCTTAACTGCATAAGCAGGGTTCACACGTGAGCTGGGAGCTGCTCCTGTTTGTGGGGCACTGCTGTCTCCACGGAGCCCCTCTCCCCCAGGGGCACGTACTGTACAGTGGTCTGTGGCAAATGAGGAAGAAGCTCACACCAGCCTTAACTGTCCCGGTGCTTTGGTGCCTAGAGCTACTGGTTTAGTGCTTCCTAAAAACACAGAAAAAACTCTTTCACTTTTCATTTCCAGCCCCTCTGCTGTCTGTAAGACTCCATTTTGAGTGTAGGGGCACCAGGCTCGGGATCAGAATCACAGGACAGAAGCCATTTGGTGTTCAGAATCCTCCTCCTGTCCATTAACTAAGATGTAGGCCTGCTTCCTGGTGGAGGTCATTGAGCTCGGATCATTCTCTCTTTCGTTGACTTCTCCCAGGAGTGTCCTCTGTCAGGGTCCACATCATCAGTTTTTGAAACATGTTCTAAAAATGAAATCTCTCATTCAGACTCAAGGGTAAAGAATCTGTAATGGCTTTTTTGTTTTGTTTTGTTTTGTTTTGTCCAGAGCCCAACCTTTCTACCCTATAGCCTCCATTTCCTTTTGGGAAAATGCCTTTTTCCTAAATCATGTGGCCTGGGTGGAGGGTAACACCTGCCTCCTCCTAGGGAAGCCTAGGGGCCAGGGGCTCCCCTCAAGCAGCCAGGGAGTGAGCACGTGTCCTCATTTGACCAATCAGGGCTCTCCTCTGTGTCTTTGAGGCGGGAGTGACACAAAGAGGGGAGGGATGGGTGGCAGTTGGTGTCCCCGTAGAAATGCTGCCCAGGGACTGGGCGGCTCCTGCTGCGAGTCTGGGGGCCGGGCTCTCACGCTGCCCTTCACATTTGCAGTTTCGAAGCCTCCAGCTGATTCTCTGAACTCTTCATGTCTTTACAATAAATGACCCCTTAGGTAACACAGCCAGGGTGCCTTTCTGTTGCATACTACGAAGAGACCAGACAGAAATACAAGGAAATGCATAATGTAAAGGTAGCAAAAAACATCTTCCTGGACCTCTTTTCTCTCCTTTTCATTCCCCTCCCTGTTCTCCTCTGCTTCCAAATCCTCATGGACCTGGTGTTGCCCCCACTGCTCATGCCCTGTCCAGGAGCTAAGGGCACTAAGCTTGCCCTCCCCAGAGCCAAGAGGTCTGGATTTCTTTCTCCACCTTTTACCACAATCCACATAGCAACATCTTCTGTACTTTCTTCGGCAAGGACCATGGTCCCGCAGGTCTTCATGGTTGTAAGGGGATTCCAGAAAACCATACATGTTAAATAGAACACTCTTGATTTGGGAATACTATGTCTATCAGGTAAAAGAGCAACTGCTCTGGCCCACAGTGAGTTTGAAAGCCAGTGTGATAAGCCAATCCATACTCCCTTCCTCCAAGAATATTCATAGCTGATGATACTTCTGAGTAGGCAGCCCAAAGAGTATTTGGGCCTAAGGTAAATTAGGATCTTCTCCCATCGCTGCCATCACCTCATTGTGTAGCTTTAAATAAGTCACTGAGCCCTTTTGGGTTTCACTTTCTGAGTTTGGGAAAAGAAGGGCATTACATTAGATAGTCTTTAAGGCCTTTCTGTACAATGATTTGGTGTTACCTGTTCCATTGGTAATTTGCATTTTAACAGAAGACACGTGAAGATTTCATACTTTGAGCCCCAAACAAATGAATCATCACTATCCAGACATCAGACTTTGTAAGAGGCTAGAAGGAGAAGTATTTTTGGTTTGCTGGGTTGGGGGTGGGAGGGAAGGGAAGGAGAAAAGAGTAGTAAGTACCTCAAACTTTGGTCACGCTTCCCAGCAATTGCAACTCCACAGACAATTGCTTCTCTCACTAGACTGAGAGTCTCACCACCACCTGGTAGGAAGGGGCTCACTGGTGTGCTTCCATATTTGGCCCAAACACAAGACAGATGCTTTCCTGGTGCTTGTGTACATTACCCATTCTTGCTCAACTTCAGCAACATCAACTCCCCTCGGAGTTCTTTTGTTCAAAACACAGTAAGTGGATCCACATTTTCTCCTTGAATAAACAAAAACCCCTGCTTGCCACCTTGCTCAGAGCAGGGTGGTTTTTCTCTATATGGGTACACGTCTTTGTATTTCTGTCCCTGGCCCGGACAGGGATGTTTTGTTTTGTTTTCTCAGTTACAACTCATACTAATGAATGTTAGCTGATGATGCCTGAAGTGTAGTTACCATCTCTTCAGTATTCACCCAGTGGATACAATGTCCGCAAATTATTTTAAAATATTACCATTTGTTTTAACAATTGTACTAGAGGAGTAGATTTTTATTTGCATTTTAGATGAAGCAGCTGGGCAACGAGAGTGTCAGTAACTTTCCCAAAGTCACACAGATAATAAGAGGCCGACCCGGGATGCGAACCCGTGCCCATCTTTCTCGAAGTTCTTATCACTGAAAGGAATCTGGAAGGCAAAGGACATTTTCCAGAGTATGGGCAGGTCACCTCAGGAATTGGAGGCAGACCAGGGTCTGTTTCTCTCTATTCATTTAGACTCAGGCCTGCCTAAAAGCAGTTAAGTAGAAGGCACCAGTGTTGACCACAATGTTTGCAGTTCGTAAGTTCGAAATTCGCAATCAGCCCCTTTCCTGTAGGACACTATAATAGACCCTGGCACGAGCCCTGCAATTTGGTTATGTGAAGGAAACAGGAAACAAGCGCATTTCCACTGCGCCTTCAGTCTGAAGAGGGCTGGCGTCTGCCCACGTGAGGGCTAGATTTTCTTGTCAGTATTGTATTTACTCTCCTGGTCACATGAGTGGAGAGAGGAGGATGAGTCACAGTTAACTGACTGCTAAATTAGGCAAATGTAATCCATTTGTTTCTTTCAAATTAGATCCCCCCCACCAAAGCATTTTAAAGCTCTTTTTCCTCGACAATCATACTTACAACCTAAACAGCTAATGCATTCCCAATTTGTGCTAATCTGGCTCTCTATTATAAGCAAATAAATGATCATTTTGTAGCATTCTCTTCCTATGTGAGGGCAGGATTTTGAGTGTATTAATCTTCACCCACAAATGCCAAACCTCTGCAGACCTTCTGCCTTTGCTTTACTCATGTCCGCCCCTCGCTACTTACTTTGCAAAGCCATCAAAATACAGTGGGTCACATTGGATGATTTATTAGCAAACAGCAATGTAGTCCTTAAGCCCTAGGAATCACAGATCAGCAGCTCTTGAGAAATCGAGTGGGTCATTCAGTACAGCTTACTAATTTTACAGATAAAGCTGAGACCCAGCAAGGCTGGAGTATTTGGACGAACACAGGTCTTTGCATGCCCAGTTCTTCATTTCAGGCCCTCTCTCCCTCTTGCCCGACAGCACACCTGGAAATCAGTGCCACTCAGAAACCCTGGTTTGGAAGTATGAAATGTGTGACGGTCAAAACAAACAAAACAGCTGGTCCATATACTGCGCCAGTGGGGCCATCCCTCAGGAGAGTTCCCTGGGATAAGGTCACTGGCTGGGATCTTTTCCTTAGAAGGTCATTCAGCTTCATCTCTGGACCTGCACCCATGTGCTTAATTTCCCTATGAAATTTGATGCATAGAGTCAAAGACTTACTTCTTATTTTACCCAAATTTAGCAGTGAGGTCAGAGAGACCTGAATTTATTCAAGAATAGACACAAAGTTGCTGTTTTGATCTTTGTTTTCAAGGTGCTCTGTGACTTTTTGGAAACCTCTGATGGTCTTTCTCCAAATGAACAGTATTTCCTGTATTTCCTCTTCCTCTGCACGGAGGAGGCACATGTCAGCCCATGGGCAGGAACAGCCCCTTCAGGAATGTGGGGCAGGAGAAGGTACCTCTGGAAACCATCAGGCCTGTGTCGTCATCATCATCTGCATCTCTTGCATTTATGCGGGGAAGTCTCTTAGGGCATTTACATGGATGCCTCACTTAATGCTCACGTGAAATGTTTTATAAATGAGAACACTGTTTTGGAGAGGTTAAGAAACTTGCCCCGGGCCACACAGCTCAACAGAAATTTAAGCCTGAAAACGGAAATTTGACTCTGGAGCAAGTGACAGAAACACTGTGCCACGTGGCCCTGGCCGATTCACTCAGAAGTTAAATAACCCAGCATTTTCAGCAGCATGTACATATTGAAAGAGAGCATCTACACATCATATAGGTCCAGGTTCTGGTTCAGCTACACCTACTTTCTAGCTTGGGCATGGAAGTTGACTTTTCCGTTTTAATTTCATCTCCGGTCTAACGGTAACAAAAGACTGAAATGAAAAATAGCATCATCAATGAAAATGCCTCCAGTGGTAATAAAGGCTTGGCAAATTTCAGTTGCCTCCCTTCCTTCAGGGAGATGCCTGGACCGACCTAAAGGAATCACTGTTAATCTTTAATGGTGATTTTTAAGACACTGGGGACCAGTCCTCCTGGACAGCCATTTTGAGGAAGAAGGCATTTGCATACTGTGGTGGTCTAGTGCAGGAGCAAAGAGCTCAGGAGTCAGATTGCCTGGCTTTAGATCTCCGTGGGCTCTTTGCTCCCTCTGTAACCTGAACTCTCTGTGCCTCAGTTTCTTGTTTGTAAAATTAGATTATGATAGCAAAATCCCAAACAGTCCAGTAAAAAAGTGGGCAAAGGACTCGTATGCATATTTCTTCAAAGAATATTTACACATGGCCAAAAAGCACCTGAAAAGATGTTCAAGCATTAGCAATCAGGGAAAATGGTTAGTGCTGGCAAGATCATGGAGAAATTGGAATGCCTGTACATTTTTGGTGGGAATGTAGGATGGTGCGGCCTTTGGAAAAGTTTGACGGTTTCTCGAAAAGCTAGACCTAGAATTACGATATAGTCCAGCAATTCCACTCCGAGGTATATATCCCAAAGAATTAAAAACAGATATTTAAACAAAAACATGTACACGGAATTTAGAGCAGCATGATTTATAATAGCCAACAGATGGACACAATCCAAATGTCTAGTGACTAGTGAATGGATAAACAAAATGTGGTATATCCATACAATGGGGTATTGTTCAGCCATAAAAGAGAACGGAGTACTGATAATGCCACAACATGGATGCATCTTGAAAACATTTTGCTAAATGAAAGAAGCCAAACCCCAAGAGCCACATATTGTATGATTCAGTTGATATGAGAAATCCAGGATAGGCAAATCCCTGGAGACAGAAAGCTGAGTAGTGGTTGCCAGGGGCTAGTGGGAGGGGGAAAGGGGAGTGGCTGCTTCCTCAGTATAGGATCTCTCTCCGGGGGTGATGAAAATGTTCTGAACGCAGATAGCGGAGACAGCAGCACAATCTGTGAATGTACTAAGTGCCACTGGATTGTATAATTTAAAATGGCAAATTTTATGTTATGTGTATTTTACCACTATGAAAAAGAGATCATGGTAACACATACCTCAGAATTGTTTAAGTCTTAAATTACATAGTAAGCACAAAATAATCATTGTCAGTGATGATACTGACAGGGATGGAGGATGGGAGAAGATAGAGAAGGGTATAGAAGTCAGGGTTGAAAAGGAGGAATGGGGAAGGAAGAAGTTGAGGCCTGGTGGGGAGGGCATAAGAGTCGAATAAGACTTGTGCAGGAGGACATGGAAGAGGTGGTGCAGGTAGGAAAAGTGTATATATGTATGTATTAAATGAGAGGAAGACATTGCAGCCTTTTCATAAAAATCTAAGCAATGGACTAGTTTATACAAATCCCAAAATCAGTGGTATGGTTAATATTTTGTGATGAGAAGAAAGCCAGTGAATTTAATGCCACATGCATAGCTTTGTAAGCCCTGACTTGTGAAGTAATCAAGTTTCAGTTTTAGAGAGAATGTTCCTATCAAGGAGCCTCATTTTTTAACATTTCTAGGTGCACTAAGAAAGAGTAGTCAGGGGCACTTTGGTGAGGATGGACACGTTTGTTAGGCAATAACATGGATTCCAGGAGATGAGGCTGTAATATTTGGCCCACTTCTGTTGAACCACAGCTCCAATTTTAGAGTGGTTTTTTTGGTTGTTGTTTTTGTTTTTAAAGTAGGCTCCATGCCCAGTATGGAGCCCAACATGGGGCTTGAACTCACAACCTTGAGATCAAGATCTGAGCAGAAATCAAGAGTCGATCGCTTAACCAACTGAGCTGCCCAGGTGCCCCTAGAGTGTTCTTGATAAGGACCTTCTAATTGTGACTCCAGGGGGAAAGAATAAAGGACCCATGGCCAACATTGTAACTCAGAGTGGCTCTGTGGTTTTTTTAATGAAAAAGATGCCTACCTCCCACTTCCACATAACACCGACCCTCCTTCACCATTCCCCCCGACCCCCAATATTCTGGCCATGTTAGTCTAGGTGTGAGCTACATACCTCTCACACAAGAAAAAGTGGTAATTCTTAGGATCAAAATCTAGAAGAGAGAAGGGAAAGAGAATAAGGTACGAACTGTTACAGACCCCTGGGACTCACGGTTATCTTACTCCTTGCTCTTTGGTGCTTAGAAGCTTCTTTCTGGCAGATACTCCCTTGAAAGATGAAATCAAATGCAAACTTGCAGCAGGCTAGGGTTCAAGAGGCCTTGATGGGTACTCTAAAATCTGGGGAAAGTATGGTATTAGCTTTGTTTGCAAGCTGTGCTTTTGTCTTGCAAGTATGGTGGGTCTGGTTGTTTATGGGTGAATGTTTCCAGTTTCCTCCCTCCCAGGCCCTCACCTCATCCACAGATTTCGGCTCCTCCCTTTCCACCTACTAACTGGGAATCCAGTTGGGTTCCTGGATGGTTTTTGAGGCAAAATTGAGAGAATGGAAGAGGGTAGCCTAAATGGAAAAGGGGCCAGAAAAGTCAGGATTGAAATGGAAAGTTTGGAAGGAAGGGAGTGGGGTGGGGCAGATTGCTTAGAGTGGCAATGACAATCTACGGAATGGGGAAAAGCGGAGGGAAGGTGGCGTGCGGAGAGAAAAACCTAATGGACCATCCTGAAGAAGGAATTGTGGATTTTGCATGAGAGGTTGTGCTGGAGTGTATGAGACTTGTGGGTGGTAAAGAAGGGGCTTTGGGGCCTCTTAATTAGAACCCCTGAGGGAGATGAAAATAGGTTCAAATCCTCTCAAATTGCTTTTTGACAGCTGGACTGGTGTTCTTTGAATATAGAGATGAGACCACAGGAGATTGGTTTATATTTGGGTTATATACTTAAGGGAGAGACTTGAATATCCTCTGGTATAAATTGTCCCTTTGATCTAAGAAAGAAACCCAAATGATGCAAAGACCATTGACTAAAACAAAGATTGATGAGAAGCCAATAGTTCTAAGAAGCTAAACTGTCCTATGAGACACTGGAAGCTGGTTGTGTATGATCTAGACTGAGACACTGAAAGGTTTGCGGGTCTCTGCAGCTGTACCATTTCCCTGTGGTTTTATCAGATGGAGCTATACCCCTGAAAATCCTAGGGCTCTTTCAGTGAAATCTCTCCTCCCCTACAGAGAATATGAGTTAAAATGGATCCATAGCTATCCAAGCAGTGAAATCCTGAGAAGCTCAAAAGCTGAGAGAACTCTTAAAAGATCTTGAGACCGAGTGATTTAGGAAAATTACATTCCAGGGGCATTCATTCAACCAGTTACTTCCTCCTTGCCTTTACCATGAAATGTCAGGGATGTTTACATTCTTATTGTAATCTAGATAAGAGTTTCATTTAATCCTTTCACTATGACCAAAGTTACAAAGGGTCTTGGTCATTTTGAAGTATCCAGTTTTTTTCCCCTTGTTTTCAAAAATAGATGTTTTCTAATCTAAGAAAATAAAGCCCCTTAGAAAATAACCCTGTAATTACTGCTTTCAGTCTTCCAAAATGTTACAATGAGGTCATCTGAGCCCCTGTTCCAGTGAAATCATCACTTCTTCAAAGATTATTTCTAGCTGGTGTCTCATCTATTGTGTGATAAGAGGGATTGCTCATGAAGTCCCCCTTTAAAACTGAGGTGGGGTGAGGGAACTGCAAACAGCCCTATCCCAGGGAATGTTTGTGAGGCCCTGGTATGATAGGCTTGCTGGAGTATAGCTGCAAATTCCTTATGTGTATGAGGTAATATATCTTACACCTTGGTTTTAAAATCAGCCTGGGACATTAAATCTCTCAACTTCCCACCGTCTCCTTCTTCCATGAACTCTGAGGAGCAATAAGCGAAGCAAACCAAGCCGAGCCAAACTGAACAGGACCAAACCAAACCAAACCCGAAACTGTGCTTTGAATTCCAATATCTTTCAAAACTTTCAAGTCAGAGGAAGTTGTTTACAATGATTTAGCACAACACAAATAAATGTTAAGGAAGAGGGAAGGAAAAAAACCTGCCAGCTCATGAGATCACTTTTCTCTACTGCCTGCTTTTGCGGATTTGACAAAAATACGTTATTTCCTCCCAGCGTTTCTGACATAGTTGTGGCAATATTTTGAAACAGGAAAAAGTCCTGTTTGCTTCCACACACAGGCCTCTTGGACTTTGGTTCCCTGGGTATGATCCTGAGTTTGGAAGTGCTCCAAGTGACAGAAAATTGGCAGGTTCCTCATCATTGATTCCTCACTGGCTCCTTGGGAGCGGGGGCGGGGGGGGGGGGGTGAATTCTGCCCAGGACTTGGCTGAGCTCTTTGCTTGGCGCCCCAGCCAGTTACTCCAAGTTCAAGGAACTTGACAGACAGAGGCTGCTTGTCTGGTGAAAGATGTGAATGGGCCAGGTTGAGCCTGCCATCTCATGCCAGCACATTCTGCCTTTTTCTAGGGAAGCCTAGTTTCTGACCAGGCTCACAGTGGCTCTGTGGGGAGACTGCCCCCAGGGGTGGCCCCAGTCTCGCGATTGGGATGAGCCCTGGATCCCTCTGGTATCCCAATCCATACCGCCTCACAGTGACCCGCGGTATTGCTGGCGGCCTAAGGCGGGGGGGGGGGGGGGAGGAGGTGTTTGACAGTTACACAGTAAACAGTTAAAAGAAAAAAAAAGACAGAAGGCTTAGACAGTGTTCCAGGAAACAGGCTGTGTTAGTCTAGACTAGTAAAACCCAGCCAATTTAATTTCCGAATTGTGATTTTTATTTTGGCATGTATTTTGCATTTAACCCCCCCATAAAGAGTTAACAAGTGAGAAAAGCTATGTATATGCACTAAGCTTTCAAATGACTGGTCAATTTCAACCGCTTTGAGGGCATCAATAGAGTTGATATTCCAAGGACTAGAAATTATATATTGTTGTTATAAAAAAGAACCTTTGTGTGAATCTCTAACAAGTCCTACTATTGTTTTAATAGGAAAGCAACATATGTCATTGTTGAAACTTTAGAAAATATATAAGCAAAAAGAAGAAAATTAAAGCCATATATAATCTCACCATCTAGATATAAGATTATACTGTTTTGTTAGGCAAGAATTGGCTTTGAGTTAGAACAGAATTTAAATTATGGGCCTAACAGTATGACTCAGAGCAAGTTCACCTTGCTAACCACTGATTTTCTCAGCAAGACACCTATCCAATAGGGGTGTTGGAGGATTGTGGTAAAGTTTTGGGCAGAAAAATAATTGCTGATTGATAATATCAGTATTTTATTTCTTACACTACTGATCATAGCTCATTATTAATTTTGTACCACCTACAGTTTCAGAAAATGAGCTCATTTAATTAGTCTCAG
This sequence comes from Mirounga angustirostris, assembly GCF_029215605.1. Taxonomy (NCBI): domain Eukaryota; kingdom Metazoa; phylum Chordata; class Mammalia; order Carnivora; family Phocidae; genus Mirounga; species Mirounga angustirostris. Next base: position 52,676,181 of record NW_026991712.1, on the reverse strand, counting down.
ACTCCTTTCTTTCCTGTGTTGTGATGGCATGAATTTATGGCTTCAGTGTTCTCATTATTGTTTCTGATGCTTATACTTGTTTGGGAGAAGATATATAGAGAGCCATATTTTATAGTGAATAAGTCTGATTTCATAGCTCCATTATTTTTGGCAATGAATGATGTTGAGGCAAGTCTGAGACCAACCTGATTTTCCTCCTTCTATGTGGTGTATTTTGCTTAGTAGAAGCCTGTAGATTTTCTTCAAATTCCATGGCATACTTAGGATAAACTTTGATATCGGTATTCTAATTTAAATATTCTTGGAACATAGTATTCGCTTTCATCTATGGTTACTGTAATATCTTAGATAATTCTCTTGTATTATATCTTGGAATATATCTTCTATTTTGAGGTTTTTCAACTCAGATGTACCAATTGTTCTTATATTGGATTATGTTTATCTACCATATATTGTCGTGTATAAAATTGCTTTGCTGCTTTCATTTGCATTCAGTGGGTCATTAATTTTCAGCAGTATTTAATTCTGTTTTGATTTTATTAGCTCTAAAATGTTGCTGCTTTGTATTTCAATTTGTTTTCGTCTAGAAATTGTCTTTTTTATTTCATTGCCTTGCTATCTTCCTGATTCAGTGTTTGTTAGTCAATTGTACTATAGTGAGAAGGGATTGCTTCTATTGTGAGTCAAAGTTTTACCTAAGTTTTTGATCTAAGTTTTTTTGGCTTTTTGTCTTCTGTGTGCTATGATCTCTTTTTTCCTTCTATTTGCTTCTGCTCAATTTTTTTAAGTCAAAATTTTTATTTTATGGTATTCTATTATATATTTTTAATTAAAATTTTTATTTTGAGATAATTGTAGATGCACATGCAGTTGTAGGAAATAATACAGAGAGATTTGATATATCCTTTGTCAGTTTCCCTCAGTGATAACAGCTTGTAAAAGCTATACTACAATGTCACAAGTAGGATATTGACATTGATATAGATTTCCCCAGTTTTACTTGAATTTGCGTATGCGTGTGTGTATGTGTGTGTATTTAGTGCTATGCAGTTTTATCACATGTAGGTTGGTTTATTCAGTACCACAGTTACATTGCTACAAAGATCCCCTGGGTTGTCCTTTATAACCACAATTCACCTATTTTGGATATTTCATATAGATGGAATCATATAATATGTGATTCTTTGTGGCTGATTTTTTTCATTAGTGTTTCAAAGTTTATATTGTAGCATTTATCATTACTTTATTCCTTTTTATTGCTGACTAACATTCCATTTTATTAATATACCACATTTTATGAATCCATTTATCAGTTGACAGGACATTTGGGTTGTTTCTACTTTTTGACTATTATGAATAATATTGCTATGTACATTTATGTACAAGTTTTTGTGTGGACCCATGTTTTCATTTGTCTTGGGTATATTCCTAAGAGTAGAATTGTTGGGTCATATGGTAGCTGTATGTTTACCCATTTGAAGAGTGGCCAGACTCTGTTCCAAAGTGGTTGCACCAATTTACATCTTCACCAGCAATGTTTGAGGCTTCTAATACCTCCACATTTTCACCAGAACTCATTATCTGTTTTTTATTACCTTTTTTTTGCCTTTTGAAAAAAAATTAATTCTAGTGTAATTAACATACAGTGTTATATTAGTTTCAGGTGTACAATATAGTGACTCAACAGTTCTAGACATTATTCAGTGCTCATGATGATAAGTGTACTCTTAGCCCTTCAAGTATTTATTCCATCCCCCTACCTCCCTCCCCTCTAATAACTGTCAGTTTGTTCTTTATAGTTGAGAATCTGTTTTTCATTTGTCTCTTTTCTTAAATTCCACATGAATGAAATCATATGATATTAGTCTTTCTCTGACTTATTTCACTTAGTATGATGCCCTGCAGATCTATTCATGTTGTTGCAAATGGCAAGATTTCATTCTTTTTTTTTTATGGCTGAATAATAATCCTCTGTGCATGTGCGTGTGTGTGTATACCACATTTTCTTTTATCTATCATTTATCTATTGATGGACACTTGAGCTGCTTTCATAATTTGTCTACTATAAATAATGGTGCAATAAACAGCGGTGCCTGTATCTTCTTGAATTAGTGTTTTTGTATTTTTTGGGTAATTACTCAGTTAGTGGAATTACTGGGTCATATGATAATTCTATTTTTAATTTTTTGAGGAATCTCTGTACTGTTTTCCACAGTGGCTGCAATAGGTTTCATTCCCACCAACAGTGCAAGAGGGTTCCTTTTTCCCCACATTCTCATCAACACCTATCGTTTCTTGTGTTTTTGATTTTAGCCATTCTGACAGGTATAACACAGTAGTATCTCATTGTGGTTTAGATTTGCATTTCTCTGATGATGAAGGGTGTTGAGCATCTTTTCATGTGTCTGTTGGCCATCCATATGTCTTCTTTGGCGAAATGTCTGTTCATGTCTTCTGCCCATTTTTAAATTGGATTATTTGTTTTTCAGATACTGAGTTGTAGCATTCTTTATATATTTTGGATATGAACCCTTTATCAGATATGTCATTTTCAAATATCTTCTCCCATTCAGGAAGTTTTCTTTTAGTTTTCGTGATTGTTTCCTTTGCTGTGGAGAAGTTTTTAATTTGATGTAACCCCAATAGTATATTTTTGCTTTTGTTTTCCTTGCCTCAGGAGACATATCTAGAAAAATGGTGCGAAGGCCAATGCCAGAGATATTATTGCCTGTGCTGTCTTCTAGGATTTTTATGATTTCATGTCTCATATTTAGGTCTTTAGTCCATTTTGAGTTTGTTTTTGTGTGTGATATAATAAAGTGGTCCATTTCATTCTTTTGCATGTAGCTGACCAGTGTTCCCAACACCATTTGTTGAAGAGACTGTCTTTTTCCCATTGCAGATTCTTGGGTCTTTTGCTGAAGATTAATTGACCATATAACTGTGGGCTTACTTCTGGGCTTTCTGTTCTGTTCCGTTGATCTGTGTGTCTGTTTTTGTGCCTGTGCTGTATTGTTTTGATTACTACAGCTTTGTAGTGTATCTAGAAATCTGGGATTGTGATACCTCCAGTTTTGTTCTTCTTTTTCAAGATTGTTGTGGCTATATGGGGTCTTTTGTGGTTCTATGCAAATTTTAAAATTACTTGTTCTAGTTCTGTCAAAATGCTATTGGTATTTTGATAGGGATTGCATTAATTCTGTAGATTGAGTTGGGTAGTATGGACATTTTAACAGTACTTGTTCTTTCAGTCCATGAGCATGGAATGTCTTTCTATTTGTGTCGTCTTCAATTTCTTTCATCAGAGTTTTACAGTTTTCAGAATATAGGTCTTTCATCCTTTTGGTTATGTTTATTCCTAGGTATTTTATTAATTTTGGTATAATTAAAAACGGGACTTTTCTTAATTTCTTTTCCTGTTATTTCATTATTAATGTATAAAAATGCAATGGATTTCTGTATATTGATTTTGTATCCTGCAATCTTACTGAATTCACATATCAGTTCTAGTAGTTTTTTGGTGGAGTCCTTAGGGTTTTTTATATATCGTATCATGTCATCTGCAAATAGTAAGTTTTACTTCTTCCTTGCCAATTTGGATGCATTTTATTTCTTTTTGTTGTGTGATTGCTATGGCTAGGACTTCCACTACTATGTTAAATAAAAGTGGTGAGAGTGGACATCCTTGTCTTGTTCCTGATCTTATGGGAAAAGCTTTGTTTTTCACTATGGAGTATGATTTTAGCTGTGGATTTTTCATATGTGGCCTTTATTATGTTGAGGTACATTCCCTCTCAACCTACTTTGTTGAGGGTTTTTATCATGAATGGTTGTTGTACTTTGTCAAATGCTTTTTCTGTATCTATTGAAATGGTTGTATGGTTTTCATCCTTTCTGTTGTTGATGAGATATATCACATTGATTGATTTATGAATATGGAATCACCCTTGCAACCCAGGAACAAATCCCACTTGATTGTGGTGGATATTTTTTTAATGTATTGTTGGATTTGGTTTGCTAATATTCTGTTGAGAATTTTTGTTCATTAGAGGTATTGGCCTCTAGTTTTCTTTTTTTGTAGTATCTTTATCTGGTTTGGAATCAGGATAATGCTGGCCTCATAGAATGAATTTGGAAGCTTTCCTTCCTCTTCCATTTTTTGGGAATATTTTGAGAAGACTAGGTATTAACTCTTTTTTAAATGTTTGGTAGAATTCATCTGTGGAGCCATCTGGTCCTGGACTTTTGTTTGTTGGGAGTTTTTTTGATTACTGATTCAATTTCATTGCTGGTAATCAGTCTGTTCAAATTTTCTATTTCTTCCTGATTTAATTTTGGGAGGTTACATGTTTCTAGGTATTTATCCATTTCTTCTAGGTTGTTCAATTTGTTGGCAAATAGTTTTTCATAATATTCTCTTATAATTCTTTGTATTTCTGTGGTGTTGGTTATTATTTCTCCTCTGTCATTTCTCATTTTGAGTTCTCTCTCTCTCTCTTTGTGATGAATCTGGCCAAAGGTTTATCAATTTTGTTGATCTGAAGAATCAGCTCCTGGTTTCATTGATCTGTTCTATTATTTTTTTTAGTTTCTATTTTGTTTATTTTGTATCTAATCTTTATTATTTCCTTCCTTCTACCAGTTTGAGGTTTTGTTTGCTTTTTCTTTTTCTAGCTCCTTTAGGTGTAAGGTTAGGTTGTTTATTTGAGATTTTTCTTGCTTCTTGAGGTAGGATGTACTGCTATAAATTTCCCTCTTAGACAGCTTTTGCTGTATCCCAAAGATTTTGGACCATTGTGTTTTCATTTTGTTTGTCTCCTTGTATTTTTGATTTCCTCTTTGATTTCTTGGTTGACCCATTCATTGTTTAATAGCATGTTATTTAGCCTCCATGTATTTGTGATTTTTCCAGATTTTTTTCTTGTGGTTGATTTCTAGTTTTATTGCATTGTGGTCAGAGAAGATGTATGGTATTACTTCCATCTTTTTGAATTTGTCAAGACTTGTTTTGTGACCTAATATGTGATCTATTCTGAAGAATGTTCCATGTGCACTTGAAAAGAATGTGTATTCTGCTCTTTTAGGATGTAATGTTCCGAATATATTTGTTAAATTCATCTGGTTCACTGTGTCATTCACAGCCGCTGTTTCCTTGTTGATTTTCTGTTTGAATGGTCTGCCCATTGATGTAAGTGGGGTGTTAAAGTCCCCCACTTTATTGTATTACTAGTGATTAGTTCCTTTATGTTTGTTATTAACTGTTTTATGTATTTGGCTGCTTCCATGTTGGTTGCATAATATTTACAATTGTATGTATTCTTGTTGGATTTTCCCTATGTTATTATTATATAGTGTCCTTTTTGGTCTCTTATTACAGTCTTTGTTTTGAAATCTTTTGCCCCATATAAATATTGCTACCATGGCTTTCTTTTTACATCCATTTACGTGATAAATGCTTTTCCATCCCCTTACTTTCAATGTTCATGTGTCTTTAGGTCTGAAATGAGTCTCTTGTAGGCAGCATATGGATGGGTCTTGTTATTAATGCATTCTGTCACCTTACATCTTTTGATTAGAGTGTTTAGCACATTTACATTCAAAGTAATTATTGATAGGTATGTACTTATTGCCATTTTGTTACTTGTTTTATGGTTGTTTTTATAACTCTTCTATTTTCCTTTCTTCTCTTGCTCTCTTCTCATGGTTTGCTGGCTTTGTTTAGTGATATATTTGGATTCCTTTCTCTTTATTTTTTGCATATCTATTACTGGTTTTTGATTTGAGGTTACTATTAGGTTTATATGTAACATCTTAAGTATATAGCAATCTATATAAATTGATGGTTGCTTAAGTTTGAATTCATTCTAAAAGCACTAAATTTTTACCCCTCTCCCCCCAACATTTTTAGGTATATGTTGTCATACTTTATATCCTTTTATTTTATGAGTTCTTTGACTAATTTTTTTTTAAAGATTTTATTTATTTATTAGACAGAGAGAGACACAGCGAGAGAGGGAACACAAGCAGGGGGAGTGGGAGAGGGAGAAGCAGGCTTCCCGTGGAGCAGGGAGCCCGATGCAGGTCTCGATCCCAGGACCCTGGGACCATGACCCGAGCCGAAGGCAGACGCTTAACGACTGAGCCACCCAGGCGCCCCTCTTTGACTAATTTTTATAAATATACTTAATTTTACTGCTTTTGTGCTTCCTACTTTTCTTAATCCTGCTTATGGTCTTTCCTTTTCACTGAGAGAGTCCCCTTTAACATTTCTTGCAGGGTTGGTTTAGTGGTCATGAATTCCTTTAGTTTTGTTTGTCTGGAAAACTATTTCTCCTTCTCTTCTGAATGATAGCCTTGCTGGGTAGTGTGTTCCTGGCTGCAGGTTTTTTCCTCCCCCAGCACTCAGAATATATCATGCGACTCTATTCTGGTCTGCAAAATTTCTGCTGAAAAATCCACTGATAGCCTTACAGAGTTTCCCTTGTATGTAACTCCCCCCCCCCCCCCCCCCCGCCGCTGTTCTCTCTTTGTCACTACTTTTTGCCATTTTAATTACTATGTGTCTTGGTGTAGACCTCCTTGGGTTGATTTTGTTGGGGGCTCTCTGTACCTCCTGGATCTGGATTTCTGTTTCTGTCCCCAGATTTGGGAAATTTTCAACTATTATTTCTTCAAATAAATTTCTGCCTTCATTTCTCTCTCTTCTTCTTCTGGGATCCCTATAATACAAATGTCATTACATTTGATGGTGTTGCTGAGTTCCCTTAATTTATTTTCATTTATTATTATTATTATTATTATTTTCACTCTCTTGTTTAGCTTATTGTTTTCCATTACTCTGTCCTCCAGGTTGCTGGTCCATTCTTCTGCTTCCTCTGGAGTACTATTTATTCCTTGTAGTGTATTTTGTAAAATTTATTTATTTATTTGAGAGAGAGAGAGAGAGAGAGAGAGAATGTGTAAGTTGGGGGAGGGGCAGAGAGTGGGAGAGAAGATCTGAAGCAGACTCTGCACTCAGTGCAGAGCCCAACTCGGGGCTAGATCCTCAACTGTGAGATCATGACCTGAGCTGAAACCAAGAGCCAGTTGCTTAACCACCTGAGGCATTCAGGCACCCTCCCTCTAGTGTATGTTTAATTTTAGTCATTGAGTATGTCATCTCTGATTGGTTCTTTTTTATGTTTTCTATCTCTTTGTTGAGGGTCTCACTGAGGTCCTCCACTCTCTTCTTGAGTCCAGGGAATATCCCTATGACCATTACTTTAAATTCTCTATCAGTCATATTACTTATTCATTTAGCTCGCTTGCTGTGATTTTGTCCTGTTCTATCATTTGGGACATATTTTTCTGTCCTCTCATTTTGTCTAACTTCCTGTGTCTGTTTCTGTGTGTTAGGAAAGTCAGTTATGTCTCCTGATTTTGAAAGTAGTGATCTTTTGAAGAAGATGTCCTGTGGTGCCCTGCAGTGCAACGTCCCCTGTTCACCAGAACCTAGCATTTCAGGGGTGTCTCCTATGTGTGTTGCATACATCCTACTCTTGTGGCTGAGCTGCTTTTTCCTTTAGTCCAGTAGTCTGCAATGGTTCTCTTTGCCTGTTGTGGGCAGGATTTGGTTCCTGTGTTATTGGTAGGCCAGTCTGGGGCTAGCCTTGGGCTTGAGTTGAGTCAGGCCAGTGTTTGCTAGAGCCATGGTAGCACCAAACTGCGGGGCAATTTCACATGTTGCCTATTCTAGGTATCCCATATAATTAGAATCATAAAATATTTGTCCATTCACAGCTGCCTTGTTTCATTTAATATAATGTCTTCAAGTTTTATCTATGTTGTAACGTGTCAATTTCCTTCTTTTTTAAGGACGAACAATATTCCCTTGTACGTAGACACCGTATTTTGTTTATTCATCTGTTGATGGACATTTGGATTATTTTCACTTTTTGGCTATTGTGAATATGCTGCCACAAACATTAGTGTACAAATATTGTTCGAGTCCTGAACAATATTTGTGTATATACCCAGAAATAGAATTGATGGATTATATGGTAATTCTATGTTTAATTTCTTGAGCACCTGCATCAGTGTGTTTTAATATAATTCACCAGGTGACTTCAGTGTGCAGCCAAGTAGACTCCCACTGACATAGAGCCTTGCCTGATTCCTTCAGCTAAATGTAACCTCTTCCTCTCTTTTTTTTTTTTTTTAAGTTTTTATTTATTTTAGAGAGAGAGCACAAGCAGCAAGGTAGGGGGAAGGGAGAGAGAAACTCAGACTCCACAGTGAGCACAGAGCCCAATGCTGGGCTCAATGTCATGATCCTGAGATCATGACCTGAGCTGAAACCAAGAGTCAGATGTCCAACCTATTGAGCCACCCAGATGCCCCACTTCTTCCTCTTCTGATCTCAGCTAGCATTTTACTGAACTTTTCCTATAGTGCCCATTTATTTTTATGTTATATTATTTATGTTGTTATCATATTACTTGTAGATGCTGAGTATATAAGGACAACCCCCCCCCAAAAAAAAGCTTTCATGAAGCTTGTAATTAAGTGGAACAGACAGATATTAACTATATAATCATATAAATGTATAATTACAAACTGAATTATCTGCTGTGAAAGAAAGAAACGTTCTATTGAGGGCAAATTAACAAAGAAACTGACCTAGACTGGAGGTGGGGATTGGGAGTCTTCCCTAAGGAAGAAATTCTGGGGTTTAATTCTAAAAGATAAGGAGTTATATAAGCCTAGTGAGAAGGAAGGTCATTCCAGGTAGAATAAACACAGGTTTGATAGATATAAGGAAAGTCAGTTTGGCTAGGACATGGGTATCAAGGGGCCAATGCTACAGGATGAAATTGGCCATCTACAGGGGGAAGACCATTCAAGACCTTGCAGGTAGTTAAATGATTTTGGTCTTTATGCTAAGAACAATGGGGAGCCATTGAAAGGTTTTGAGCAGTGGGGTGACAAACGCGGATTGGCATTGTGAAAATATCTTTCTGCTGCTGTGTGGCAAAGGGATTGGATGGGGTTAGAGTGGTCATGGGGAAACCAGGTGATTACAGTGGTCCAGGTCCAGGTGAGAGAGGCTGGGTCCTTGTACAAGAGAGGTAGCAGTGGTGATGGAGAAGTGTCAGAGTTGAGAAATACTTAAGAGGAATGATCCCTGACAATGAATTGGATATAAGCAACCAAGTGTCAAGGATGTTCTGACTTGCTCAAAGCTTTGAGATTGTAATTATGCCTGATTACACTTTGCATGCCTCCAGAGCACCCTGCACAAAACATAGTTTCACTGAATAATAATCTTCAAATGAATTGATGAGTCAATAAACCAATCATTATATTATGTTGAACACACCCATATCAAGCATGCTTAATAGTATTATCCTCTAGATTATTTTTTTCTGCAGATGGATATTTGCATGATTGTCTCAAATGAATTAAATTCAGAATGTTTCTTCTCCTATAGTCAGCACTGTGCTAGGCACTGGGAATACATATATAGATAATATATTATCTGTCTCTGGGTAGTTCTAAATACAGTGGAGAAAAAGATAAACAAATAAATAATTACAAAAAAAATAATTACAGTAATAAATGTACATTTTAATTGCAGAAGGAGTACAGAGGAGGCAGTGATTAATTTTTTTCCCCCTAGGAGAGCTAGTAAGGCTTCCAAGGCAGAAATATAAGTATAGCATATTCCAAGTGGAGGCTTTTTTTTTTTTCCAAATGTACATAGATGTTTTAGGGAATGGCAAGCTTATTGTGGTTGGAGCATGGGAGACCAGGCAGGCAATATCCCCGGGGTGGGGAAGGAGGTAGGAAAGAGTATGGAAGAGAGAGATATGTGGCCAGAGGCCTGAGCATCATGGCAGCATAGGGACTGGGAAGAGTGAGAAGGCCAAAGTATATTCCATGTTACACTGGCTCTAAGATATTTTTCTTTTTTCTTTTTTTTTTAAAGGTTTTATTTATTTATTTGACAGAGAGAGATACAGCGAGAGAGGGAACACAAGCAGGAGGGGTGGGAGAGGGAGAAGCAGGCTTCCTGCTGAGCAGGGAGCCCGATGCGGGGCTCGATCCCAGGATCCTGGGATCATGACCTGAGCCGAAGGCAGACGCTTAATGACTGAGCCACCCAGGCACCCCTAAGATATTTTTCTAAGTCAAAGGATTTCATGGCCAAATAACTGGTAAACACTGATAATGACATCTTGGAGATTTGTATGCACATTGGCATATCAAAGTCTCTGCAGAATAAAAATTAGTTTAATTTTGTTCAATATAGTATTTCTCAACTACATTTGACGGATAAAACTTTTCCCCCATATAACATATCACACATATTGACATCCTAAAGTAGTAAGAGTTTGGCAAAAGCTATACTGGGCTATAGATTAGAGATGGTTTTCATGGTTTTGCTGTCATTAGGGTCAAGGTGTAGAGTATAATCATATTACTAATGAGTATATTTGGTATTACAATAAGTCTTTCAGATGGAATGCTGAGCTGAGCAGGGCACAATATAGAGCAGGGTTCATCTCTGCTAGCAGGAGGCAAAAGAGGAGAGCCACAGATTGAATGTTTACTGAAAGACATGCTACTTCAAGTAGAAAGGACAGTGTAGTTAGACTCCTAACTACTAGTGATCCTGTTAGTAGAGGGTTGTTTTATGGACCCTGTGAGACATTGTTAAGCTGGAATAGTGACTGTGTTGTCATTATTGCTAAATTGTTCAGTGTTTTTTTGAACTTTAATCCCTTTACTGTCAAAAATTCTAATTTTGAAAGGATTCCAGGAATAGGAAAAAGCTGAGATCCGTTGTTACTTCCCTGATACAATGTTTGACGGACACCAGATTATCAATCCCAGTTCTCAGTGACCAGTCATTGGGTAGATGGGCAGATCCAATCAGATGAGCAGAGCTCAGGGGCTAGGGGTCTAGGCATGGGGCTGTTGTTTTGCATTTGTTTGCACATTGGCATATCAGCCAATATCAGCATGTTCAGCATCCATTTCCCCTTCTGGTAGAATATCCTGATATTCCTTTTAGGAACAATCTCCTGAAATTTGTTGTGGGTTCTTAAGTATGCAAGAGCCATCTTATCCCTATATGGAAGAATAGCACATCTCTCTCTTCCTGAAGTTTCTATGTTGCTCTTCTGTTTATAAATTCTTTTGCTACTCAGTGACTCATGTATTTCTCTTGTGAAGATTTTGTCCTAGGGAGCAAAGCCTTTTTACTTTTTACAAGACCCTTCCTATAGGCCCTAGACAGTACATGTCACATTACTGGGACTAAAAATAAAGTGAATGAAACGACTAGGTCTAGCATAAAATATCTCTTCTGTCAGTTCTAGAATTACTAAGCTGCTTCTCTGCAATGTAAGCAATTATAGGGGTGCATACCAGGCCCATCTGACTCTTTTATTTCCTTTGAATATTAATCATGTAGGTCTTTTCTTTCTGGCTTCTTTAGGAGTTAACCATAAATTCGGATCAGATGGCACTCTGGCAGCCTCACTATTACTCTGAGAGAAAAATAATATTATCTTGGTATTTCACTCACAGAAATTTGCTTTTGCCTTTTCTAGGGTTAAAGTTCTTGGTTTACAACCTTTAGTGTGCTTTCAGATATTTATTTGATCTTTCTTTTGAAGCTCATGTAGCTCTTTCAGGTCTAGAGTAAAATAATTCTTCCCTCTTTCCCTGGATTAAAAAAAAAAAAAACAGAAGAAATTCTTATATTCTTTTTTTTTAAAGATTTTATTTATTTATTTGACAGAGAGAGACACAGTGAGAGAGGGAACACAAGCAGGGGGAGTGGGGGAGGGAGAAGCAGGCTTCCCGCGGAGCAGGGAGCCCGATGCGGGGCTCGATCCCAGGACCCTGGGATCATGACCTGAGCCAAAGGCAGACGCTTAATGACTGAGCCACCCAGATGCCCTGAAATTCTTATATTCTTGTCGTCTGTGCCTGCAGTATCACCTGGAGCTCATGTAAGAAGATAAATTCTATCTGAAGAACTTTGGTTTTCCAAGATAGTCATCTTTATTTTCAATTGTAGCACGGTCCCAACTTCACTGTACATTTAAATTCTCTCAGTTGGGTGAGACAAGTTTATTCAAAATCATATGTACTTTTAGATGAGTGTCATATTTTTTTTTAATTCATATGTTACTGCATTAATAGAGTAGCAGGAATAGAAGAACTCTACTAATCTGTTAGGAAGAGTTCTTTTTCCCAAAGTAAAATGCAAATGAGTCCTTGATTCAGTTGAATAGTTCTAATTTTCATGTTGGGAGTGGTAGAAATTGTAATAGGGAGGATGTTAGAAAAGCACAACTTGTTTCAATAAAACTGTCAGGGGTTTAGGAAGAGAAGACCATGGCTTTATAGATGTCTGAAAATCTTGGAAAGCTTTAGTGCCTGGGTGAACAGAAACCAGACACAGCTGTCATCTTGGATTTTTTTTTAAAGGTCTCAGAGAAGCTTACCCTTCATGCATTTGTATTAAGGCACAAGAAAAGTCTTGATTCTGACTTGCATGTAGACAGGGAAACAGAGAAGACAAATCACCAACACAGAAGCTTTCCAGACCAAGATTGGATCAAGTAGGATATTAACATGAAGTACTTTGTATGAGAAAGCAGGTCACTGGTGGGATCCAAAGGAAATCTATAGCATAGCAGGTCTAGAGTAACACCCCCACTGATCTGAAATCAATCAGATTTTCCTAAGGAAAAAGAGAAATTTCACCCTTGTAAAATGCCTAGCTAACATCCATTTATTCATTCATTAAAAAAAAAATTGTGAAATTCCTACCAGGCACTGTTGTAGGTGCTAGAAATAGAGTAGCGAAGAGACAGTCCCTGCCCTTGTGCAGTTCACATTCTAGTGGTAGACGATTCATATAAACTAAATAAACCATTTTTTTTCTTATTGGCAGCAGTTCTTATTTTATTAAGAAAATAAACAAACAGGATAAAACATGACTAATAATGGTAGGAGTGAGGTGTAGACAGGGTAAGGACTTCTGAGGATAGCTAGGGGAAATCTCTCTGGAGATCACACCTGAACTGAAGCTGAATAATGAGAAATGGCCTGTCCTGCTCAGGGTAGCAGTCAAACATATTAGGTGCAAGAGCAAACACTCTGAGGTCAAAACTCAGATGAAGGCAAGTGAGACTAAAGCAGAAGGAAAGAAGGAAAAAGAAGACAGAACTTACCCATTTAAGTACCAAATTTGGATGCATTTTGGGGCCAACTTTATTGAAGTATAATTTACATAAAATCAAATGCATGTAGTTTAAGAATGACGTTCAGTGAATTCTGATGTGAGTGTTCACTTTTGCTTACTCCAAGATCTCATAGATTTTCTCTGGTTTTCTTTTAAGAGTTTTATAGTTTTGGCTTTTACACTTGTATCTATGATCTACTTTGAGTTAATTCTTGTGTTTAGTTTAAGGTAAAGGTAAATGTTCATTTTTTTCCATAAGGTTACCTCGCTGTCCTAGCATTGGTTGTTGAAAATACTTATCCTTTCTCCATTCAATTATCTTGGTACCTTTGGTAAAAATCAGTTGACCCTATTCATGTGTCTCTTTCTATTTTGAACCATTGATCTTTAGATTTACCCTTATACTAGTGCACAGTCTTGACTACTGTAGTTTTATAATAATTCTTGAAATGCTCTGATTTTATTCTTTTTATAAAAGAATTTTATTTATTTTATTCTATTTATTCTTTTATAAAATTGGCTATCTGAGATTTTTTAGTTTTGGTATGAATTTTAGAATCAGCTTATCAATTTCTACAAAAAGTCCTGCTGGGGTTTTGTTGGCAGTTGGATTAAATCTGTAAATCAATTTGTGGAGAACTTACATCTTAGCAATATTGAGTCTTCTGATCTAGGAACACCATATATTTGTCCATTCATTTGGGTCTTCTTTAATTTTGCTGATCAGCGTTTTGAAGTTTTTGGCTTATATGTCTCACATATATTTTGTTAAATTTATTCCTAAACATTTCATGTTATTTATGCTACTGTAAATAACATTTCCTAAGAGTTTATTTTCCTATTTTTCATTGGTTCTATATAGCAATACTACTGATTTTGAGTATCGACCTAGTATCCTATAACCTGTTTTTGTGGTGTGGAGCCCAACATGGGGCTTGAACTCACAACCTTGAGATTAAGACCTGAGCTGAGATCAAGAGTCAGACGCTTAACCAACTGAGGCACCCAGACACCCCATCCTAAACCTTTCTAAATTTATTGGTTTGAAATGGATTAGAAAATGTGTTAGTTGAATGTTCAGCCTTACATGTTTGTAATTGAGGTAGGCAAGAGGCATGCTCTGATGTTCAAGTTTCAGCGCATCTGGAGGCCTGTAGAGGTCCCCTAGCGGGGCTGGGTGAGTATCAACCCATGAAGCCTCCTGGGAAAGTCGTCAACCTAAAGAGCCAACTGATGGGTCACATTTGATTCAAGGATTATGAGTTTTTGGAATGGAGAAACTGATAAGAGGCAAGATCCTTATCTGCCATAAAGACTAAAAGAGCTATTTCACTAAAACCTTTTAAGACAGATAATCCTTGTTAAACCATTTGGAATAAAAAGTAACCACAACTAAAAAGACAAATATGGGGATTTCATTTTGTTTCTGTGGTAGTTTGTGTATGTGTGTGTGTATGAGAGAGAGAGAGAGAGAAAGAGAGAGAGGGGAAATTTAATTTAGTAAGACTTTAATGAGATAGGACTAAAAACAAATGAGGTTAAGTAGCTGGCAGAAATTCCACACCTCTCTTCTCCCTTTCCCACCCCACTCTGCAAGTATCCACCCGCCTCACACATATACCACAAATGCTTAAACGAAGTCTATTATATTAAAAAATACAGGGGTAGGGTTGCCTGGGTGGCTCAGTCGGTTAAGCGGCTGCCTTCGGCTCAGGTCATGATTCCAGAGTCCTGGGATCGAGCCCCACCTTGGGTTCCCTGCTCAGCGGGGAGCCTGCTTCTCCCTCTCCCTCTGCCTGCCTCTCTGCCTACTTGTTCTATCTCTCTGTCAAATAAATAAATAAAATCTTTAAAAAAAAAGGGGGGGGTACCTGGCTGGCTCAGTCACTTGATCTCAGGGTTGTGAGTTTGAGCCCCATCTTGGGTGTAGAGATTACTTAAAAAAAATAGACTTCTGTGGTGGTTGTTTGGATAGTTAAATGTCATAGTTGATTGCAGAGGCATGAGTCAGAGCCAGCAGTGGTCATGAAAAGAAGAAATTTGGCAGATTTTAGACTTCTTCAGGGCATGGAAAAAGGGGTCAAGCTGACCTCCCCAATAGCTCCCGGGCCAGGCAACTCCAGCTAATATTTGGAATTCCCAGGTAGCAACACAGGCTGCTTCTTCCTGTCTCACCTGTTAGCTTCATAGCTGTGTTGGAAAATGCACACATTTACAATTTTGGAGATTGTTTGTTAGTGTCAGATGTAAGGCAATTCCACAGGTACAGAGTCTTAGATTTACTGGTCCCTTTTCCACCTGCTAGGGGAAGAGCTGTGCTCAGAGTGTTGTTCACTCTGGTCATTTAAAAAAATTTTTTTCTAAAGATTTATTTATTTGAGAGAGAAAGAGAGCGAGCAGGAGGGAGGGGCAGAGGGAGAGAGAAACCCAAGCCGACTCCGCACTGAGCACAGAGCCCAATGTGGGGCTTGATCCCACCACCCTGAGATCACCACCTGCACTGAAGCTTAAGAGTCAGCTGCTCAACCACTTAACTGTGCCACCCAGGGGTCCCACCCTCTGGTCATTTTGATGTTAATGTAATGTTAATGTAATCTGAGACTCTGCCCAGATTATCTGTTCATTCAGTCATTTATTCACTTACTAATTTAAAAAAATATTGAAAGCCCACTACATTCCAGGCATTGTTTTAGGGAGCATTTGTGCTTGAGGTTCAGGAGCAAATAAAACAGACAAAATTATCTGTCTTCATGGGGTTTATATATATTAAATATATTATAATACATTAAACTATTATTTCACCCATTTGTTGTACTAGGACTTGGGTCTGATTTCAGTTTCACTAGGGGAAGAAGATAACTACATATCATACAGGGTGATAAATGCCAAAACTGAGGTGAGCACAGGGTTCTGTGGGATTAACGAACCTATCCCAGGGAATCAGGGAGGGCTTCCCAGAGGTGATGTCAGACTTGGGTCGGATGGGTATGGAAGGTAGGCAGAATTTTCCCCCATACTCCTAGGGGCTCCAACTGGGACTGACTTAACAGAAGAAAAGGATATAAACTTTACTTACATGTTCATGGGAACCTCACAAGAAAAATGAAGACTCAAGTAGTGGCCAGGCCCAAGTGCTTCTATAATAGGTTGAACAAAGCTTAGCAATTGTGGAAAGGTCACTAAAATACACGAAAGGAGGGGGACCCCTAATGGAAGAGAAGAGTTATTTTAATCAGGTCTGGATGTACAGATTTCTCTTAGTCTGGACTCCCTGTCTCTGATGATAAGACTGTTTCTCCTGATACAGGAGGGCACCATTCACATGGGAATTTTATCTCCTGCTTTTAAGAAGAAAAAGGAAGGTCAGAGTGCCCTTCTTGCACCTGCTGTTTTTTAGGGACATTTCACTCAAAAATAATACCCCGAAGTGGCATATTTTGGGGTGGGATGTCTTGAACTCCTCGAAATAGGAACTAGCTGGGTGAGAAAATGGGGGCAGGCGTTCCCGACAGGCGACGGACAGTGGTATGTGCTGTGGCCTGTGGAACTACCCCAGGGTGGCTCTGGTGCAGGGTGGGGGGCAAGTGGGGCCAGTTGAAGCTGGAATGGTAAGAGAGTTTCATCACTGAAGGCCTTGCATGTGATGGTGTCATAGTATCTTGTTGTTGCTACACCCGAATTTATCATCTTATAGTTCTGGTGGTCAGAAGTCTGTGTCTCACTGGGCAAAAATCAAGGTGTCTACAGGGCTGCCCGCGTTCCTTTCTGGAGGTTCTAGAAGAGAACCCCCTTTCTCTTTTTTCTTTCTCCACCCCCCCTCCCCCAGGCTTTTCCAGCTTCCAGAAGCCACGTGCATTCTTTTGTTTGTGGCTCCTTCATCTTCAAAGCAGGCAGCTTAGCATTTTCTTGTCTCTCTGTGCCTTCTGCCCTCTTCTTCCACTTTTAAGGACTCTTCTGACTAGACTGGTCCCAAGTGAATAATCCAGGATAGTCTCCTCATTTCAGGGTCAGCTGGTGAGCAGCTTTCACGTCATCTGCAGTTTTAACTCCCCCTTGATGTCTAAAGTTCCACAGATTTACAGGTTTGGGGGATTAAGGTGTGGACATTTTTGGGGGGCTGCCATTCTGCCTACCACGCATGGGGAGCTCCTGAAGGACATAAGCAGAGGAGCACTATGGCCAGGTGTAGAGAAAATGCATTTGGAGGAGTTGCCATTATGGTTGTGTGGAGATTGAGCTGGGGTGGGTGGGTTCGGGGACAGTGGGGCACAAGGGGGCTGCTGGGGACAGCGGCCCAGGTGAGTGACAAATGGTAAGTGTCTGTATGCACATACTCTAGGTAATTTATCCCTAGAATTCTTAGAAAACATTAATCTAATTAAGCTTGAGACACACCCCACAGTGTGGAGAAAAGGAAATTGATTTTTAATCCTGGTTTAAGGCATGAATAACTTTAGAACAAAGGCTGTGTCTTCATGCAGAATTTCCTTATGTTTTCCCAAAAAGAATATTTTCTGAGTTTGTGAAATGAGGCTGTTGGACTGGGTCACCTGTCAAGTTTTCTGTACAACTGCTCTGACTCTATGAAAAGGAGATGGGGCTTGTTACCACTTTATTTAAATTGTGACTTTCAGGTATATTAACCAGACGACTGAAAAGACCTTTGTGAGTGTAACAGAGCTAATGCTAAGTGCCATCCTTTTAGCAAACCAGAGAGGACTAGAGCAAATGCTTCAGTGAACAACTCTGAATCCCAAGAACTGGGAGATTCGGACATTCCCGGGGTGTGTTTTCAAAAGAAACACAGGTTTTAGCTTCAATTCTTTTTAACCTTGCTGCCAGGAAGAATGGACTGAGGAGTGGATTCATACTGTGTCCATCAGGACTCGGGGCGGGGGGCAATCGAGAGGAGCTGATTCGGCCTTGGGAGGATCTTGGGGACGCAGATTGGCTGGGGGCTAACATCTGGGCTGGAAGGACCATCAGGAAGCAAGGGAACACTGGGGCCTCAGAGCGAGGAGCACAGATAAGAAGATGCTACAGAAATGTCCGGAACGTTGTGCTGTACCTGCTTCTGCAGAGCACCTGGCCTTAGTCTTTGTGTTACTAGCCGGAGAGCCAAAGCCCTGGGGGGACATCTGATTGGCCATGCATCCATTCCCTTAGCTGGAGAGGAAGAATGTCCCCCACGGCCTGGCCTCCTACGTAGCCCACTGTTCACACTGAGAAATCTCCTATGAGGAGGAACAGATTCCAATAAATGTGTATCTGTGTGTGTGGGGGGGGTGTTGTGTGTGTATGCTGTTGGGCAGGGGAGATGGCTGGCTGCTAGGTAGCCAAAAAAAAAAAAAAAAAAAAAAAAAAGGACAGATGTCTTCTAATCCAACTATCTTGGCTTTTCTCTCTGGCTCCTTTGCCTCCTCTGGGCTACTTTTTAGTTTGTTAACTTACTCCACAAGAGGTATGCCACATCAGTTTAGACTGATGATCAAAGTAGGATCCCAGTTTACAGAGTGAGATAGAAAATGAGATTTTAAGAGTCACTTTGATTTTTTGAGAGTGCCATCCTGCTATAACATTCTTGATGTTGCAAATCTAAACCCCAACCAAAGCGGAATTTTTTAGCCTATTTCTACTTTGTCTTTATAGGGCAGACAGCTTCTGATGTTACCCAGCGAAGGCTGTGTGGAAAGACAGAGTAGGCGTGGAGGGGCCGTCGCTTGGGGAGGAGGGTGCATTTGCAGGAGTGATGTTTGACTGCAGACGCATGATGCCCATCTGATTCAGTACGAGTCTTGTGTGTATGTAGTAATTCTTCTAGTTGGTGCTCAGGGGCAGAGATTAGCTAAATGGGCTGCTTTGTTTTCTGGACGTGTGTGTTTACTGTTAATAGGACCGGAAAGGGATAGCCTCGGTACTAAATTGCACCATCATATGGGTCCAGAGTGAGAAAATAAGATGAAATCCAGCCACTTGGGAAGCAAAGGTCTGGCTTTTTAGGGGCCACTCTGTGTGTGTGTCTGGCTGAGGGGCTGGAACAGGTGCAGGCTTGCTGGGAGGTGGGGAGCCAGAGGGCCAGGCTGCATGACTCCAGCTTGGTGGCTGTCCCCACGTGGGGTGCGGAGAAGCAGACAGGACAACCACTTCGTCCTCTTCCTAGGCTCCTTTGTCTATTGGCTTCTAGCTGGGCTCAGCCAGTGGGACACCCTGGTAGGAGATTGGAGGGCAGGAGGAAGGAAGGAGCTAGAACATGTCTCCCTACTTTGGGTGTCATACTAGGCAACAGCTACCACCCTTTTGTGGTGGCTCAGTAAAGCACCTGCACCCCCAGCTCTGCCCGGGCTCTTGCTTCTAGCAGGTGCCCAGCTTCTGGGCTCTAATCATTCTGCCTCTCGCCTTTCCCCCCAACCCAGGGGTGGTAGTGCCTTTCTTGCCGTTGATAATCTCTGGAGTCTCCCACCAGCCCATGTCTGGCTTCTCAGCAATTCCATTAACATAATCAAGTCCCTTAAATTCCATCTTGTGAAAATACTTAGATGGTTTCTGTTTTCTGGGTTAGACCCTGACTATTACAGCCAAGGTGAGGCTGTGGGGTAGTTCCCAGGGGCAGGAACTGAGGCCAGGACAAGAGGTCACTTCTGGTGCCGTGCTCTCTGTGGAGGTCCCACTGGTTCTCTCCTTCGAAGAGCTGCCATCTGGACACCTGCCATGACAGAGCGATGGGACAGCTGGGTTAAAAGTGTTTTCCTTCTTTCCTTTTTGCCCCCCATTTGCCATGCTTCCCCTCTCCCCAAACCCTGGAGGGGCCTGAAGTAGCAAGCCAAGGTGAGAGCAAGAGAAGCTGGTGTGGGGTAAGGAAGAGGGAAAGAACACACTCCCCCGTTCTATCGCTGCCGAGCCTGGCCGAGAGCTACCATCAGGAGAGGGGGCTGCTAGGGAGTTTGGGAGGGAATTAGGTACTGGTTGACCCACAGGTTAGGAAATAGTGGCCTACGTTAGAGTGACTGGGAATCTAACTCAGGTTGTTTTTTTTTTTTGTTTTAAAGATTTTATTTATTTATTTGAGAGAGAGAGACAGAGAGAGAGAGCATGAAACGGGGGAGGGTCGGAGGGAGAAGCAGACTCCCTGCCGAGCAGGGAGCCCGATGTGGGGCTCGATCACCGGACTCCAGGATCATGACCTGAGCCGAAGGCAGTCGCTTAACCAACTGAGCCACCCAGGCGCCCCTAACTCAGGTTTTTAAACAGTCGTTATAAGGTGGGATCACAAATGAAAATGGCTAAGTGTGATAGGGCCATTTCCATTTATTCATTTAACCAATATTTATTGAATACTTCCCAGGTGGTGGCCATGTTTCCAGAACTGATCTTTCTGTCCCTAGCATTGAGAAGGTGGCAAGCTACTTCATGGCTTTCTGTAGCTTTATATAAGCTTCCCCTAGTGGTTTTCAGAAAGAACCGTCTTACTAAAACACTACTGTGTTTTTTCTCATCATGACCAGCGTCGTTTAATCAGAAATGCACACCCCGTAGATCATCTGAGTGATTCTGTATTGAGGAGGGAGGATCTTATTATTGTACTCTGCCAGTTTATTTTCTAAATATTTCTAAACACATCAAGTACCCAGAAGTCATGAAACTGTAAGCCCTCCAAATCTGACCTGATGGTTCAGAAGTAAGAACAGCGCTCACCACTCTGCTAGTGTGTCCGATCCCTGGGAGAAGGGGCTGGCTGCTCACCTCTCTATTGCCCAACTAGAAGTCAGCCACTTTCTACAGCTGAATTAGAGCCTTGTACTGCAGCCAAAACACAGTGTGGATTAGACAACTAAAGATGTCTTTTCGAGTGAAACAAAGAAATTAATTAAAGCCAGACAGGCAGCGTCTTCAGTGTGGCGTCTGGCGTTGTACCCTCTCTCGGGCCTGCAGGCTCTAACAAGGAGGCTGCCGGGTGGCAGGTGCTTACTGGGAACGGAAGCCAGACCTTGTAGTTAGCGGAGGACTCCTCATGGGATCCGTGGCTGGCCGCACTGTCGGCGCTGGTGAGCAGGCTGGGTGGCCCTTGCCCGAGGGAGGGAGTCGGGGGTGTGTGTGTGTACTTCTGTAGGACTTGCGCAGGGGAGAGAAGAGGACATTAAAAGAGTCATGACAGGGATAAATGGGCACTTTGCCTTTTCCCCAGCGTAAAGGGACAGGGTCTCCGAAGGAAAGGACAAAGAAAGCTAAACATGTCAGGGAGGATAGTAAGTCAGGCACTTTCATCCATGTTCTTTCATGTAATCCTTTGAGGTGAGCACTGTCCCATTTTTCCAGATGAGCAGACTGAGGCAGACAGAGTGTCTTGTTAACCTGACAAAGGTTAAATGGTGAGGAAGTGGCGTTACTGGGGTGGAAGGTCTGGTGTTTGACCCCAGCAAGCCTGTGGCCATCCCGCCCCCCACACGGCCTCTCCCGTGGCAGCTTCCTGCACTTCTTTCCAAGCAGCGTGCATCCTGGGGACTTGCTGAATGGAACTCAGAAGGGAAATCACTTTGCCTCATGTCTTCATCTGTAAGAGGAGGTAGATGAACTAGGTGAGCTCCGATTCCTTCTGGCTCTGTTTGTGAAGTCTGAAGGATTTCAGGGGCGGCGGAAGGGTAACCCAGACTCTAGACTAAGCTGGTCGTGGTGGAAATCTTACCTCATCAGCAGTTCCAGACACACATCATGGTATTTAGTTTCTCAAAACTGACTTGGAATCAGACCCTAATCCCCACTCTCTTCATTTGCAGGCCTACTGTTTTTAGAGGGAAATACAGTGCCTGGCCCATTAAAAGATGAGTTATTATCTGGTGGGTAGATGGAAGTGTGAGTGGAACCCGGTGCTCATGTGTTGTAGTGTTGTAGATATGGGGGAAAGGGAAGGAACTGGGTGCAAAGGAACATAGATACACATCTGTACGTAGCAAAATCTTAAAATATTCACTACCAGGATTGTGTGGTAAAGTCTGGATTTTTTTTTTTTAAAGCAAAGAAAGATCTGGTTTCTGTGGGTTAGTTAAACGACTTACTTTGATGTGGCTACTTTGTAGACCCAGATATGCAGCTCAACAGAGGCTGTTTTGAGGAAGGGAAGTGAAACTTTAAAACTCCTGCCTATACTAGATCTACTGAGTAGATGATCTTCTGTGTCTCGGAGGCAGTTAATTAATATTAGAATATGTCACGGAAGGTCCGGGGCTCAGCTGGGAGTGGAGAACAGAATTTTACAGCTTGTTCAAATGAGGAGATTGGGAAGCGAGTGTGTTCAGAGGAAGAACATTGGGGGTGGGTGCCTGCAGTTCAGCCAAGAAGCTTAATAATCAGTTCTAACTTTGACCTGCAGCAACATCTGTTACCTTCATCAATGCTTTGTGTGAATGATTTCGAGGGACATTCTAAAGGTGGGGTTTGGGTCACCTTAGAATAGGAAAGAGAACAGTTGTAAGAGCTAAGAAGACAGCAAGGTGGATGGTTCAACAAGGACCAAGAGCTGTGCATGCCGAAGGCTCCCGGCACTCTGCAGATATCTTGGGACAACCTTGGACTTTCCACTATATATGGGTGCCATTTTGTTTAAATTTAAGAGAGCATGACCTTAGTTGAAGTCTCCACAGTGTGGTTGTGAGGTCTTGAGTATGTGGGGCATTGCAAAGGCAAAAAGAGAGGGGCATTTGGTTGAGAAAGCAGAGTGAAAGCAGGGACCACAATACACATGGCTGCTTTATTCCAGGACTCAGTGGGAAACCACGGGTGCCAAGGGATATGAATATTTAACATTTTCTCAAGGAAACAGTCAATCTGTTAGTTTTATCCTTCCCCATTTAACAAGATGTAGATGATAAGCAAGTGAAAGACACTGGGGACAATTGAAGGTCACTGGATCCAACTAGTTATGAAAAAGAATGAAATGAGAAGCACCAGGGGATTGAATGCCATGGAGGAAAAAAATGCTAATAATAATTGTAATTGACAACAAGAATCTCAGAACCAAAAACGTGTCATTTTTCAAAAGCTTCCCAGTAATTAATGAGTAATGAAAAAAAGGAGAGAGTAGGGAATATGATTTTTTGTGGGAAAATTATTTTTACCTCAACTTAAAAATTTTTAATTGTGTGTTACTGGACTGATCAGTAG
Source organism: Mirounga angustirostris (assembly GCF_029215605.1). Lineage (NCBI taxonomy): Eukaryota > Metazoa > Chordata > Mammalia > Carnivora > Phocidae > Mirounga > Mirounga angustirostris. Next base: position 52,652,783 of record NW_026991712.1, on the reverse strand, counting down.
AGATAATTTAATTCCCTGTGCATTCTTTCTTCCCTCTAACTGCTGGCCGGCTCTACTTCATGGAGTCTCTGTTCATTTACTATGCTAGTCTTCATTCAAGTGTTTGTAGAGTTTTTCATCCAGTTTTATGATCCAGCATTGGCTGTGATCATAATATAACATAACACTTATTCATTGGGACTGGGGTTAATGTAAACCAAGTTAATGAAGATAACTATGAATTTTCAGCAAACTCTCATGTGGAGGGACCCACTGATTTGGCTCATGTCTGGTTAATCATGGTTCAGTGGAAACGCCATAGTTTGCCAATTTAGAATAATTGGAGAGTTTACAACTCCTTCCTACCTTACCCACCCCCTCAGCCTGGTACATAATATTATATAATATCTTTCACCAAGAAGCTTGAAGCAATATTATTGAATAATTATGAAACCAGTAGGGAATAGGTGAACATGATATTACTCACTTGTGGAAATGGAGAGGTGGATATTCTAAGCTCAAACCAAAATCCTTATTTACCCTCTCCTTCTATATTTGTAGTTCATCAATATTATCATCTGTCCAGAAACCCAAGAGTTATCCTTTCATCTCTGTGCCTCTAATCCCCTACATCTTATCAGTTGCCAGATCCCTTTTGTTCTACTATCTACTTATGTAGAATTCACATCTGTTTTTCCTATTCCCTCTGCTCCGGTCAAGCCCTCATCATATCCAGACTGGTCTCTGGCCTCTGGTCTTAGCAGCCTCAAGTACAAACTCCAAGTGCCTCAGACTGAAGCCTCTCAGTGACCTGCCATTGGATCTGCAGATGTCACCTGCGTCACCCAGAAGGTTGGGTGCTCAAGGGGACAGAGGGAAATCTGTGTGATGCACATTTGTGTTGCCAGCATATAGCATAGGGCCTGGTACATCGGCTCCACATAAACCTCCACCCATCCCTCATCCATCCTTTCCACATCTGTTCACTGAGCTCCTACTATGTGCAAATACACTTGTAGGTGAATGAGACCATGGCAGTGAACAAAACAGATACTATTGTCCTTACATATGTTGCTTCTTACCCTGATGCATATATTTAAACTTTTATAAAGAAGTTTTGTAAATGTATGGAGTCAAACATATCTGTATTCCTTTATGATTTGTGCTTTTTGTGCATTGCTGAAGATGTCCTTTGATTCTAAAGCATAATAAAAATCTCCCACGGCACAATGAGGATTAAGAACTCAGGCCCAGAGTGCAACAACCTGAATTCAAATTCCATCTTGCCCACTAAAGGCTGGGCAACTGAGTATTTAAGGGTATTTAACTCAGGGTTTTTTTGGGGGGATTTAAGGGTTGTTTTGGAGATTAAATAAGCTAATACAATTAAATGCATATAGAATTATATCTGATAAGTTGCAAGTTTGTACTATTACTCTGTTCTTTATCTCTCTAATCAATCTGAAATTTATTTTCATTTATGGTGTAAGTTGGGAATCCAATGTTCTGTTATTTTTCATATGGAAAACTAATTGTCACTGAGTCCTTGTTTATATTTTTTCAGTGGTTTCTCTTTGCTCCTGGAATCACAGTACAATTCCTTATCTTAATCTACTTTGCTGTAGAGGACCTGGCCCCCACCTGCTTTCCAGACATCCCTTTTCACTACTCAACATTGCTGTGGTATTGCCGCCCTTGCCTTCTTTGTGGTCCTGGAATATACTGACCTCTTTTCCTCCCCAGGGCCTTTGCACTTGCTCTTTTCTCCTCTTGGAATGTTTTCCTCCCCCAGGTTTTATATGGCTGCTCTGGGTCATTCAGGCCTTCCCTGCCCACCCAATAGAAAACATATCATCCCCTCCCACTCCCACCTTCCCACCCAAACCTAGGCATGATTTCATTACCATTTTACTTACCTCATTCCATCTTATTTATTTTCTTTATCACATTTGTGATCTGAAATTTGTTTGGATAAGTCATTTCTTTTCTTCCCCCGCTGAAATGTAAGCTTCATTGGAACAGCAGGCCTTGCCTGTTTTTTTTTTTTTTTTTTAAAGATTTTATTTATTTATTTGAGACAGAGAGAATGAGAGAGAGAGAGAGCACATGAGAGGGGGGAGGGTCAGAGGGAGAAGCAGGCTCCCCACTGAGTGGGGAGCCCGATGCAGGACTCGATCCAGGGACTCCATGATCATGACCTGAGCCAAAGGCAGTCGCTTAACAACTGAGCCAGCCAGGCACCCTCTGCTTTAATATTTTTTTTTAAGATTTTCTTTATTTATTTGACAGAGAGAGAGCAGGACAGCACAGGCAGGGGAAGCAGCAGAGGGAGAGAGAGAAGGAGCCTCTCTGCTGAGCAGAGAGCCCCATGTGGGACTTGATCCCAGGACCCTGCGATCATGACCTGAGCCGAAGTCAGTCGCTCAACCAACTGAGCCACCCAGGCGCCCAGGCCTTGCCTGTTTTATGTACTCCTGTATCCTCAGAAACTAGAATAGTGCCTAGGAAATAGTAGGTACTTAATGATTACTTTATGGGGTAGTCTGTCCTTTTCTTCTGACCAAAACAGGCTTGTTTTTGAGAAGGATTATTCTGCTGAGTGTATGGAAGTTTGATTTGAGGTATCACAGGGATACTTAGGGTGGGAACTGGCTGGACAAGGGCAAGAATGATGGAGAAAGAGAGATCCAGGAGGCCTGGCAGGCTCTGCTGGTTTATGTCTACTTGTGTGAGAAGAGCTTGGTTTGTTTGGCTTGGCGTCTTGGTGTTGGCTGTGTTCAATGCCTGGCATGCTTTTTCTCTGGCCTATCCTTTTGGTCTCATCTGAACTGTAACCTGTTCAGAGAGGGCTTTCTGGACCCTTGCATCCAGAGCGGATCTCCAGAACTTGGTACCACTGGCTGAGGTATTGAGCTATGAGCACCCTGAGAATTTAAAAACATGTGTGTGTCAAGCATTTCAAGGTAAGCACTGAGGCCATTAAAGTGAGCTCCAACAAGGCAGGAGTTTTTCTTCAATCATCATAGTGTTTCGGCAGCTGGTACACAGTAAGTGCTCAGTAAATATTTTCTTTCTTTTTTTAAAAGATTTTATTTATTTGACAGAGAGAAAGAAAGAGAGAGCGCATGCAAGCACAAGCAGGAAGAGAGGCAGGCAGAGGGAGAAGCAGACCCCCTGCTGAGTGGGGAGCCCGATGCGGGACTCGATCCCAGGACCCTGGGATCATGACCTGAGCTGAACGCAGACGCTTAACCAACTGAGCCACCCAGGCGCCCCTCAGTAAATATTTTCTGAATGAATCATAGAAGATGGTTTTTCTATGGTTTCTTTTGTTTTCCTGTTAACTTGTTTTCTACTTTGAGGTTGCACATTTATTTATTTTTATCCTGGACCCGAGCATTTAGAGCTGTCCGCTTTGAACAACTTGTCTGCTTTGGAAGACAGTTCTGCTGGGTTGTAGTGCTGCTTATCTGCTTGTCAGCCGTTTCCCTTCCTCCCCTGGCCGCTGCTTTTTGAGCTGGTCTCACTTGGAGGCCATGGCTACTTTGTTACTCTGCCATTTCTCCAGAAATTCACAGTCACAGAGCAGGGTGGGGAAGAGCTCAAGGGTAAAATCCTAAGGGCTTGTACATGCTAGTCCAAGACAGGCTCATTGGACTATGGTTGATAGAGAAGAGTGAGAAGTCAAGTCGGATCAAACATTTATTTAGTGCTTGCTGTGTGCAGGAAACTGTGGTATATACCACGGGGGACACTTCAAAGCTAAAATGTGCCCCTAAGGGCACCTGAAGCAGCTGGGAAAGATGCACTGCACTCCAGGATGATCATATTTTGAGATGGCATCAGGACCTACAGATGGAGAAATCTTGGAAACAGATGTGATGCCTGGTAGACAGTTGGCTTTGGAGTACTCAAAGGCCAGCTTTGAGATTTTAAGAATCATCTAGGATGAGAGCAAATATTCGTAATTGTGACCTTAAAGGCACCGTTGGGTCCTGAATCGTTAACAAAAATAAAAAGAATCATAGAGCAGATTGTATTTATAGAAGTAGAAAGACCAATGAACGACTTATTTTTTAAACAATGACAAGAAAGGGTGGACTATGTCATGCTCACCTTAACTAGGGTCCCAGAATTCCCCACTTCCTGTAATGAGTACTTGTTAGATATGGCCTATGGATGTGTCTAGAATTGACAGTGTGCCTCTGACGGGATTGCAAAGACCACTCTAGTCCACAGGTGACGGAGAATCTTCCAAATTGCTCAGCTCTAGAACTTCAGTTTCCTCAGGTAGCGGAAACCTGGTTCTGTGATGCAGAGACTCAAAACAAACTTTTTTTTTGAGAGCGAGCGAGCGAGCGAGCGAGTGCACGCGTGGGTAGGGGGAGAGGCGGAATCTCCAGCAGACTCCCTGCCCAGCGCATAAGCCTGATGTGGGGCTTGGTCTCACAACCGTGAGACCTGAGCTGAAATCAAGAGTCAGACCCTTAACCAACTGAGCCACCCAGGCACCTCTTTTAGCTCTAACCCTCTGCACACAGAGTGGAGTTGGGAGAGGAAATTCTCCCTACATGGTGAGCAATGAAGCAGGGGCTTGAAACCAAGATGGCCGGGCCCTTCCTACATTTGCCTCCAGGCTGTCATCACTGCCCTGCGTCAGGCACGAGAAAGCAAAGGTGGAGAGGGAGCCGGGCTCCTTTGCCGCAGAGCAGGGTGGGGGCTGGAGGGAAGCAGGCAGGGCCTCGGTGAAGACACAGCAAGCATTTGCCGATGAGGTACAGTCGGCAGGATGCCTCTGTTCCCTCCTTTGCCTCCCCCACCCCCCGGTACTCCCAGCAGCCTCTCATAGGTTTGTAGTGCCCACGGTGACAATTAAGGGTGGCTGTGGCTCAAGACTGATAGGCAGCAGGTTCCTTAAATCATGAACGGTCCTAGGAGCAGTGGGCACAGTAACCTAGAGGGAGGAGTTAGTTCCTTAGAAGGGAACAGATCAGCCCTGCAGAAACTGAGAACAGGGTATGTATCATTGTGCAGATGGGGTGGAGAAGGAGGGAGCAGGGAAAAGGTCCAGAGAGGAGGCCCAGGTTTTGTATGTGTGTGTGTGGGGGGGGTTCTAATAACAGGCAAGGTGTGGGTTTGGGGGTACTTGGAGTTAAAGGGCCAGATGTAAAGGAGTCAGGAGCTTGCCAAAGAAAACCCTTGCTTCTCCTTTTGGCACCAAGGCCAGTCTCCAGTGATCAGGGAAGGGGACAGCCAGGGTCACTGATACAAAACTCTTTGCTCCGAGATTCCTGCTGGGGTTACAGCCCCCTCAGCCATCAAGCAAGTGGGTTTTCCTCATAGGCTGGGGGCATTATTTGCTGTCAGGTTGCCTTTCTTCACAGGAGTGGCTAGCAGTTGGGTAGACATCGGCACAAATTTCCCAGGCTTGTGAGGATGGTCTGCTTGCACTTCCAGAGCATTTAGCAGTTATTTGCTGGGTACCGTGCTCAGTGCCTCATTTAATCCCCAAGACAACCCTGTTAGTAGGTTCTGTACTACTACCCCTCACTTTATATGTGGAAATGGGTATGGAAAAGTCCAACAGCTTCCTCAAAGTCGTAGTGGAGCTGGGACTCAAACTCGGGTCCTTTCCTGCAGTTTGCAATTCTAACCACTACGCCTGGTCATCGGGCACATCCTCCGTCCTGGCACTGTGGCGAGCTGACTGCTAAAATCCCACAACTCTGGTTATGCTCTAAGGCATATACACTAGCATTCTTGACATTCCCAAAAAATTCCCAAATGAATTTTAACAAGCTTTTATATAAAACTGACTTTTATTGCAATTTAAAAAGAACAAAGACAATTTGATAAGTGCCTTTAATTACAATGTACCTGCTATTTACATGTAATTATACTTTTATACACAGCATGATTAAGGTTCATTACATGTAAACTATAAGATATTACAAGTTAAACTCCAACCTTTTGGGAGCATTCAGAATAGAAATACTATGGGCAGAAATACACAGAAAACAAATACCCATTTCAGTTCCTTACGTACCAATACTGGATGAATGATCAAGATTTGGCCACAGAAGAGAATTGTAATTATGTGTTAAATGGAAACTTATTCTTAAGATGACTAACAGTATTGCTATTATTTAAACCCTAAACATAATAACTGGATCATTAAAAACAACACAACTTTAATTTATATAGCACCTTTCTTCCAGAGATAAAGCATTTGTATTTATATTATCTTATTTGTCCCCATAACATCCATATGAGGTAGGCAATGGTTGGTATCATTATCCCCATTTTGCACATGGAGAAACTGAGGCACAGAGTAGTTAAATCATTTGTTCAAGGTCACACAATAAAGTCAATGCTGGAACAGGGACCACAGAGCTGTGAGCTCATCTCTAAATCCAATGCTTCTCTTTAAGTTGTCCTCTCTGAGAATTTAATTCAATACCTTAATTCACTTTTCCAAGAAAAAAATGCATTTTTTTCTCCCATAAAAATTGTTGAAAAACTATACTATAGGCAAGAAACAAGCACTCTGGGGCGGATGATAGGTTGATGACACACTCTTTTAGTGAAGTCTTTTTGTTGGCTTTTTTTTTTTATGAGGAGTTTCTTTTCCCAGTTACAACAAAGTAGGTGTTTAAATGAAACATATTTGAAAGGATGTATCTAGTTACCTATAAATTACAGCTGTAGTAGCCATATTATGCTTTTCATAAACCAGGCTTATTCCTGAGTTTACAAAGAAAATATCTAAAAATAATTTAAATCTTTGAGGTCATCTTTTTCATTTCTACATACTTACTATTTGCTCCTTAAGCAACTCAGGAGTGGTTGACAGGGAGCTGGGATAATACATTTCCCAGAGACGCACACCAACGGAGTGGGGTGGGAAGTCTTGCCCATGCCACTTAGTTCAAATTTTAGGTCTAATCCCTGTCCTGCTCACCAACTCCCTCACCCCCCAATCAAATATGTAGTTGGTACCCCGAAAAATTTTTTAAATGTCAAAATCTGAGGCATAAAGGACTTCTCGAATGCTTGTTGACTTGTACATAGAAGTCAGCTTGTCTGGCATTTTTCACATGCTTCTCCCTAAGAGGCAAGCCCGGCTAACAGTGCTGCCACATTGCTGGGACTCCAGGAGGCAGTCATGGAGTAGCCCGTTGGAATTGTTTCTAGCATGGCTCCAGGAAAAACAAGAAAAGCCTATATTCAAAAAATAAGTGCCAAAAAAAAAAAAAAAAAAAAAAAAAGGCAAGCAGGCTTACAGGATAGGTCATGAACATCATCTCAGATTCATTTATGGGCTTTACATTAAAAATACCTAAAAATGTGTCAAAGGATATTCAGAGACAGACTTGGCTTTTGGTTTTAGCCTCTTCACCTATAGAAGGACAGGGCTGTCTTTCAGGGAAGCCTTTACTACCTAAATGGGATCTAAGATTAATTTTTTTTTCTCCTTCAGTTTAAGAAGGGAAAAAGAAAGTTTGTTTTAAACCGATAGTTTCCAACTTGTTAACAAAACCAAACCAGACATTCCAACCGTGAGTTTGAGTCCTTGCAACAGAACTTAAAGTTCTCTTCCACGGCCCCCTAGTGCCAACCATTCTCATGACGGAGGTGGGGAAGAATGAACATGGTTTAGCAAAGCCCGTGCAAATAACCCAGCATCTGCTTCCCTAGGTGGGCCTGTGGCCTTGTCTCAGCAGCCTGTGACACGGGAAAATGTGAGTTGGGCAGAGCTGTCTGCTCACTGGGTGATGGCGGGGAATGGCTCTGTGATCGCAGGCAGGATGTGTGATCTGTGGGTTGTGTCCACATCGGAAAAAATGTGTGGGAATGTGCCATGAACAGCAGAGCGGCTGGGTGGGGAAGAGGAGCAGGGGGGTGCTGTGCAAAGTCGCAGCAGGAACCGAAGTGAGATGGGGAGAAAGAGTAGCTTCACGTCCCCGTGTTGCAGACTTGCTCCTTAAAAGGCCCAGAGTAAGGCAGGGGAAAACGTTCCAAGATGTTGAAGCCAATAAGAGAGATTTTCAGACTTAAAATGAAGGTTAAAAATTCCGAGTACTGGAAACAATTTTACCACTCTTTTGTGAATTGGACAGTTTGACCGTGACAAAGACCTCCGGAGACAATGAGTCCAAATGCTACTGTCATGGATTATTTTTGAGCAAGAGGAGCACTTTGAAGCTGATCAGGACCACCTAAGAGATAACAGGTCATTTTTTTGAGAAACTATTTTTATGAGGAAAAAATGCATGAACAATGAAATGCAAATTCCTATTTGTTTAGCTATATTTCAAACTTTCCCTGAAAACATGAGGTGCATTAATAATACATATTTAAAAGGTAACATTAAAACTGTTGCCAATCTAACACAGAAGTCTAAGGAATGACCATTTACCAGCCTTTATAATCCATTACATAAGGTGATCTGAGACAACCAGAGTACATTACATTTTTTAAAAATACCCATAGCATATAAATGGTGAGCAAAGAAAAATCTAATTTAAATGCATCAAGATAAATGATTACCAAACTGAATGCTTAAAAAACTGCCCTTTTAATAAAAATTGTAACATTTCTCATTTCATCTGGCATTAAGAGAAATCTGAACTATTTCTTAGTTCAATAAAGAAGAACCTGGAAAAACAATGAATACTTTATAAATATCAGAGACTGGATGTAAACAGACTTAAAAATGAACAGTAAGGGAAAAAACACTTATGAATATTTGTTCTCTTCTGGACCACGGCTTTTTAAATTTACTTCCATAATTTCAGATGAAGACTAATTTAGCATGGTTTCTGGACTGGTCTCTTTAAGTCAAACACGTTCCATGTATGTTCAACTTGTCCAATGCTACTGTCAAGAATAATGTACTTAAGAAAGGTACAACACAGAGGCAAGAAAAGACTACCACAGGACAAGGAATATAGATTTCACTGCCAAAAAAAAAAAAAAAAAAGCCATATTTGATATTATAGACACATGTTCCTATTTTTCACATCAGTCACTTATTAACACCAAACATTACACTTTAACTTCCCCCAGTGACACAGTACAATAAGCCCGTCAGGATTTCCAGGAAAGAACCATCAGTACCTACTGTGCCTCCAGCAGCCCAGACGAAGCTGGCTGGGGACCAGAAGCCAACACTTCCAGAAGAATGGCATCACTAGATCACACGGACTCCTATTAACGAGTACAAGGAACACTGAAAAAAATGTCATTTACTCATTTACAAAATCCTACTTGAGTCCTGAGCTGCGGCTCCGTGATCATCCACGTCCCCACCTCCGAGCCGTGTTCCGTCCGTCATACTACCTCATCGCTTGCTGGCTCTGCGCTAAACTCTCGTGGCTTCCAAAGAGAAGGAAAGACAAGGCAACCGAGTGATAACAGACCTCTGCTTCTGCCACCCGGTGGGGGGTCACCTTGCTGGGGCTCCATCCTGGCTCACGTGGCTCTTGGTGCTTTCTGCCAGATCTCTTCTTGACATGATCTCTGAGAAGGACACCTATTTACATTTCCTCCTGTCATGTTGAATATGTAATGAGCCACACATATGAAAAAACTACTTTAAGATACCACTGTTTTTCAGCTAAGAGAATTATGGATGCAATTTAGAATCTGAATTTATTAGAAAAATGATATGAGGTAACTTAGGAAGGTTTTCTTGTAATTACTAAATGAAAACTATTGGATAGCTTTTTTTCTATTCTGCTTTTATGACAATAGTCATCACACTAATAGGGTAGACACTGCAAATACATACTAGGATGTATCCTCACTAGTCAGGCACCAGAACAACTTTAGATATGTCGATGTGTGCTTATGTAAATATATATGTATAGTATACATACACACACATGCACAGTTTGTTACTGGTTAAAGTAAATAAATGCTCTAATTGGAAAAAGGAAATCTAATATGAGAAATAGATCTAGTGACATCCTGAGGTTAAATTTTAGTTCTTTATGTGGACTACCTATTGTTAGCACTCCATTAAAATTAACTCTTGGATTTTGAGGGCAGATAAATTAGTAATTACTCTTTTCCCCACAAAGGACAGCAGTACTTTCAAAATCTTTAATAGACCTAATGATGCAGTTTAGTGCAGGACTGGAAAAAAAAAGTATGTGGCCCACATATTATAAAAAATTGCTTTCTTCTAGAATTTAAGATTTCCTCAAACATTTCACATAAAACAGGTCATTCTCTCCTGCTGACTGCATTTGAGAAACAGTAAAAGCAGCATAAAAAAATCTTCTAAACTTTCAAAATATCTGACTAAAAGCAAAGATTCTACTTTTAGGCAAGATGAGTTTATAATTCTGACTTATAAAACAAAAAAATTTCCAAAAGCTTATTTTAATTGTGAGATTCCACATAACCTAAATGATAACAATGCATAATAATAGATGTCAAAGTTGAATAGTAAAAATTTTTTTTATAATTACCTTTTGTGCATTTAGCTGAACATGAAACTTTTTTCAAGAAGCCATAGGCTTTTGTCTAACTCAAAGACTAGCACAGATTTTCAATGAATAAAGTAAAAACTGATGACATTTATGAAATACTGTACTATAAGGTCAAAACCATGATGATGCATCAGTAAATATACTTCCATAAGGTACCTAATGATCTCAAGAGCAGAGCCAGCTCCTCAAGTTTACTCTGCTTCTCTCTCCCTCAACCCTCAGGGATTGTGCTATAATTTTTTCTTTTAGGACTTGTACTGGAGGGCCTTCTAGTTTCTTCTAAAATATACTTACAATCCTTTAAATTGCAACTTATTCTTAGCACAGATTCTCAAATCAAGAGAGAGGTTTCAGTGCATATTTTATGGCTATATAATAGCCTTTATTTCGGAACTTCTGGAGGAAATTCTGATAATGAAATTTCAAGATGATAGGACTATAAAGAACTTTTCTCTCTAGAAATGATTTTACTCTTTAGAGATCATATTCACTTCCCTGGCAATAAGTAAAGACATTATGGAAGACAGTAAGACTTTTGAGCGGTCAGGTGCTCATAAAGGACATTATTGCAGCAAGCACAACACTAGGTATGCGATGTGACATGGCCATCAGCAGGAGCTAAAGAAACCCCATGGTGTAAGAGATTGGTGGGTCAAACTCATTCATACTAAGTAAGCAAAGAAAATCACCAGGCAAAAACAGTGCTCACGAAAGATACAAATTCAGAGAGCAAGGACCTTGGCACCTTCCTGGTAACCTTTCCCCCAACCCAGCGGTATTCTGCCATCTCCTTCTAGTCAGTGATGATTGTGCTTAGGCTCATGAGGTCTTCATGGGAGAGGCCAGGCTGACTGCAAACTACTGACCACCAAGCAGCTTACCCCAGCAAAGCTGACTTCACAATTGCAGAAATGTATTATGGAGCAGTGACAAAACCCAGCCACGAATGCGAGGGATGGGAAAGGCCTGCCCATGAGCTGGTCCCTACCATTTGCAGGATCCTTCGTCCTCCCGGTCGCGTCCTTTGTCAAAAGGAGTGAAAAGTCTGACAAGCTGGAGACGGCACAGCAGTACATGATAATTGCCTCTTTTTTTTTTTTTTTTTTAAATCAGTGTAGGCAAGGGTCCCTTGCTATAGCCACACCGCATAATAGCAGGGCCCTTTTCAGACGAAAAGTGAACAAGTTTCCCAATGTCGGCCTTATAAAATTTAAAGAGATGATTAAATTCAAACCAGGCTGAGCTCTTAATAGGAGTTATTTCAGCCACTGATTTTTGTAAAATGAAGGGAAAAAAGAATCCCAATAGGCAATTTGCATTTGCAAGCACTGGACTGCAGAATCCACCACTGTAAATTTTCTTAAAAATGTAGCTAAATCTTAATGGAGTTATAATACCTTCATGAGGTTAATAATGCAGTCATCCCTAGTCCTATTTCATTCTTCATTTTTTTTTTTACCATTTCAAATATTTCAGTATAGCCCACCACAAATCACTGAAAATGATCATTTATGTTCATTCCACTTATTTCTCTAGTGAGCCAGATGACTTTGACCACGGCTCCAAGTACCATTTGAAAAGCCTTTAAAAACCTTCAATATTTTAAACACTTGATTAGAAAACAGACAACAACTACGTGTAATTACCTAGCTTATGTGCTTTATGGTTTTTTTTTTCAAAATGAGAGTATAAATCATTGTACATAAAATCAAAATAGTTAATATACATTTTTTTCTGGCAGTTTCTAGAAATTAGGCGTTAAACCTAAAACATCTTATAAATTTATATAACAAAAATAAATGTTTACATTTTAATTTTAGATTACCTTAGGGTAGCAGTTCACTTAGGAAATCTCACACGTTGGTGTGGCAGCAGGGGTCATCAGAAATACACATTCAAGTCCACAGCCCTTCAGAGACGGACGCCATGGCTGCCGTCCAAATATGTGGTCTGTGTCCCAACATAGAGATTAAGGCTGTTTCAGAGGAATGAACTCTGGGCTAAAACAAGTATAGAAGTACCACAATATTCATTGAAAATACTCAAAAGGCTCTGAAGAGTTTCACATACTGGGGAGGAGGGGTGTGGGGAGGGAACCGCTTTGACTAGAAAAATAAAATAAAGCATCTAAAAATGACTTCAAGTACTTTGGGAGAGGCTGCTGATGTGGAGTGCCCAAATCAGGAGGAAGGAAGGTCTAAGAAGCTTGGGGGCGGCGGGGGGCAGTCCCAGTCCTGCCCACCTGCAGGGTCCTTTTTTTCCCAGGTGCGGCTCTTGGAAGAGGATTGGGGAGCTGCCAGTGACCAGCAACCACAGCTTCTTACCATCTTCAAACACCGAAGTTGAAGGCAAAGGCCAAGCCTTGTGGGGGAATTTTCTTGGAATGAACCATTAGAAGTCGGAAGATTTCAAGGGGGAAGAAAGCCGTACATTTAAATGTGAGGAGCAGATAGAAAAAAAAAAAAAAAAGGGGAAGAAAGGCAGAAAAACCTGGCTCTTGGGAATGGCAGTATGTTAGGCAGGTGGAGTCGTGGTTCTTGATGAATGCGGTTCTTCCTTGCAGCTCGACTTTCCTCACTCACAGGGTGAAACCACGGACAGCTGAGATCTTTCCAGAGGGTGAGGGTGCACAAGGGAGATGTGCTTGGGTGTGCAGGGCCCCCCGGCACGCAGGGGCACACTTGGGTGCAGTCAGGTACGTACCTCACTGTTTCCAACCCCGGGAAACAGTCTCCACATCTTCAATTGTCGTCGGATTACTAGAGCAGCATATAAAGTAGGGGTTGATGTCGCTTCTTGTCTTCCACAGAAGAAATGCCCCCCAACCGGCCGATCGTATGTTGTGTGGGCCTGTCTTCTGGGTTGCTAGAGCCTGGTGATATCTCTGCATTGCTGCAAGTCCCCAATGCTCTCATAGTCATTCTCTTTTGGGAAAAGGCCACGTTGGCCGTTGGTCTCTGGGGTGGCCTTATCTTCCTCTCTGTTTAGAGTTTGTATTGCTTCGTAATCAGGCTCGGGCTCCTCGCTGGGTCTTACTGCTGGTGGAAGTGTGCTGACGCTGTTTGGAGTTTTCTCCAAGTCTTTAACAGTAGCGTAGAGATCATTACAGGAAGAGGGGGATCTCTGAGTGGCTCTTTGGATGGAGGTGTAGCTGGACTCCGGTGCTTTAAGAGACTGTCCTGATTTACTCCCTGACTGTCCAGGTTTATTTACTGATGAATACATGGCTGAGATCTAGAAAACAAAGGGTGAATTAAATAAGCTTCAAGTTTGACTTCTCCTTCCCCCTTTATAGTGACAAGTTAGATATTTAGCTCTATAGGCAGGTGTGTGTCCCTTTAAGGTTGTGGGGTTTTTTTGTTTTGCCAATTTTCCCAGCTTTAGTGAGATATCACTGACATATGACTTAGGTAAGTTGAAGGTGTACAACATGGTTATTTGACACATATATATACTGTGAAGTGATTATTGCCAAGGTTAGTTAACTCCTTCATTGCCATAATTACCATTTTTTTGTGTGTGTGGTGATAACATTTAAGATCTACCCTTTCAACTTTCAAGAATGATAGTATACTATTTTTAATTATAGTCACTATCTTCTATATTAGAGCCCCAGAACTTATTCGGCTTATAGCTGGGAGTTTGTACCCTTTGACCAACATGTCCCCATTTCCCCTACTCCCCAAATCCTGGCAACACCATTCTATTTGCTATTTCTGAGTTTGGCTTTTTTAGATTCCACATGTAGGTGAGAACATATAGTATTTGTGTTTCTCTGTCTGACTTATTTCACTTAGCATAATGCTGTCAAGGTCTATCCAAGTTGTCACAAAAGGCAGAATTCCCTTCTTTTTCACGACTGAATAATATTCCTGTGTGTGTGTGTGTGTGTGTGTGTATGTATTGCTATATACAAATGTGTATTTATAATGTGTGTGCGTCTGTGTCTATCTCACATTTTCTTTGTCCATTCATCGGCTGATAAACACTTAGGTTGTTTCCATGTCTTGGCTATTGTGAATAATGCTGCAAAGAACATGAGGGTGAAGATATTGTCTTCAAGACAGTGATTTCATTTCCTTCAGATATAAACCCAGAAGTGGATTCTTTGTTGCCTGTACTAATCCTGGAGTATACTTCTAGAGAACAATTTTATATGGTGTCTTCAACTTTGCAAGTAGACCAGCCATATTGGCACAACTCCGTGAAAACCAGGTTCTCTCTGGGTCTTCTGAGGGGCGTGAGGAGAGCAGGCGGAACAGGAAGTTCAAGAGGCCCCTGGGACCTGACTACAGTGTATCATGTTTTATCCGATTTCTATTATCAGAATGCTATTTCACATGAAAAAGAGCTCTACTGCTTTAAGAAACAAGGGCAGAAAATATGTTAGATGAATGGTTTGCAAAATGTGGGCTTCGAACTGGCAGCAGCAGGATGTGGGAATTTATTAGAAAGGTTAAGTCCTCGGGCTCCATCCCAGAAGCATTGAATCAGAAACTCAGGGGCATGGGGCCCAGCACGCCCACTAAAGTATGAGAACCACCGAATTAGACTCTCTGACCCACTCTTTCCGCATCAAAGCGGTCTGAAAAGTAGGTCCTGGATTCTGGTTGGCAATACACATAGATCTGTAAAAGCCTCATTTTCCATTAATTTTCAACTTCATAGCATATTACTGGTTAAATAGACATTTACAGACAGGGCTAAGTTTTCTTCAGTGGGAAAAATTTATTTTTATTTGCAACCAGCCAACTCAGAAATGAAATTTGGAGACAATTAACTTACAGGGCACTCTTTCCTATGGGAAAAGTGGGCTACTTTCCAGGCACACCTACTCAGTCTTGCTAATCTACCCCATATAACCTCTACTATCAAGAGGGATTTAATTCTCGTTGGTAATGATAGATTAAACATACTGATTAAGAGATTTTTTAAGAGATCTTTTTGAGGGTTATTTTATTGTTAGAAATCATGGTTGGAAATAAGTAGAAATATCCTTCATTACCTCTATTTATCTTGGCCATAATCACTGACTGATTCAAAACACCCAGGAAATACATGAACATGCCTACTGACAGATGCTTGGCTTCCCAAGTGCAGAGAGAGATTCTCTTGCTTTCACATATCTCACATACTGTGGATGAAGTTTCCAGCTGGCCTCAAAAGCTTCTCAAGACAGGCCTGCCATGCACACACTAACTGGTCATTTGCATGAGAACTTTCCACTGCAGCCTGGGGGCTCTGTTTTGCCAGGCCTTGACAATCCAAACATTCGGAGCTAGAGAAATAATCTCCGGGAAACTCTTGCCATGTTGCTCTGACCCTTTTAATATTAGGGTATTAATATTAGGAATTATTTAAATTGACATTCTCACCTTAGAGATTTAGTGGAAAAATTACTCTTGAAATGAAGATTTAGAATTTCTTTGAAATTAGGAAGAATTAAAGTAAATCACCTGCTTTTCCTAGTGAGGTGCAAACATATGGAACTGAATATCTAAAAGGTGGTCCAAAGAGATGGTGGTAAATCAGAGATGACAGTGAAGGGGAGTCCGCATACTAGCTACACACTCTTCACCTTCAGGGGGAACATCAAGACGAACACACCTTTACCCACATTGTAACAGTGGGGTTGGCCCCTTTCAGCTTCTCTCCTCAACTCTCTTCCCCACAATGCCTGCCATTAATGCCCCTACTCTTTATAATTACTTGGTTTTCTTGGCCTTTATATTCTTTTTAGAAAGTTACAGGCTCTTTTCATTAACTTGCAACTTCATATTATCTCTGGGCAGGAACCTACTGTGCAGATGATGTCGTAAATTTTAACACTTATAAAAGATTCTCAAGTCTTCTGATATTCTATTTGAGTATTTGCCTTCTAGGACTATTACTTCTATTTTGTAGATAGGTTCCTTTCAAGCCCCCTTGCTATTTAGCTTCACAATTTTTCTCTTTTAAATCTTTCATCTTTTTTATTCAGGCTGTAAATTGTTATTATGTTCTCATAAATTACTCTCTACCTTTTCCCCATTTCTCTTTCTATACGCAACCCTTTCCCCATCATTCTGCGAACCTGGGATAATAGTACTGAAAACTCAGATCTCAGTTTCAGTCTGGACTGTCTAACATTCTATTACATAAATACAGAAATAAGTGACTTCCATAAATTATTTTTTCTAAAACATCTTCCTAAAATGACTATATGTGAATCACAGTTCTTTTAATCTATGTTAAAAATTCATCAGTATACCTAGGTCCTATTTTCTGAAACCACAAACAATATAAGATTAGAAGAAAAGGAACTTAAAATTTTACTTGTCTCAACATATTTTAAAGGACTGGTTTCCAGATCTCTCATATACTCTACTTTCTTGTCCCAGGTGGGAGGGCTGTGGTGCAGTGTGGACAACAGACGGCTGGGAGAAGGCAAAGGAGCGGCCACAGGCCTGGCAGGAGGGTGCACTGCCTTAGTCCGGGGAGGGGTGGGCACTGTGCCCACGGAGAGAGCGGTGTGAGAAAGAAACCAGGGGAGCTGCGGACAGTGAGGAAATGGGGTGTCTACGATGATGTCCAGGGTTCTGGCTTGTGCGACCAGGTGGAGAGATGGCAGGTCCATTCCTCGGGGCAGGAAACAGAAGCAAGTGGGCAACATTACCTACGGAAAGCTCTTCTGCTCTTTGAACTTCCAATGTGGGATTGTAGTCTATTTCCTATTTTAATACTCCGTGCAAAGTGCGATAGGAGGGGATGTACCTGCATATGTATGTCATTTTTGTACATGTACCAAATTTATCATGCTAGGAATTCCAGACAGAAGCTATATGCAGCTAGATAAATTAAGGTGTTCAGCTCTCTGAGCCTAGCTTGATGTTATATGTGTGTGTGTGTATGTGTGTATGTGTCTGTGTGTGTGTGTGTGTATATACATATATATGTATGTACATACTGGATTGTATAAGTTTAACGTGTCACTGAGAAATCTAACCGGTGAGTCTTTAGCCCGGTACTTGGGCTCTCTCCCGTTGGCCGCTATGTTTGACTCTTGCGCCAGCCTGGAATTGTACTTCCTGGAGTTACCTGCTCTCGGCCTCCGAAATTCCTCATTAAAACCTTCCTCCTCCATCTCCCAGGCTGGATTAAATTCCCTATACCCACCCGTTCCAATTTCCTGTATTTTCCAACCCATGATTAATTTCCTTACAGGTGATCTTCCTGACTGCTCAACTAAATCTCTCATACTTAAATTTCTCTCTTCTCATTCTATTTTCTCCCCTCCTCTATTTTTTTTTTTTTCCTGATGCTTCTTTCCTACTTAGTTTCTTTTACTTAGGTGACCTGTTCATCCTGTCTTCCTTCTTGTCTTACCATCTGCCAGTCACTCTCTCTGAACCATTATAAAGCCAACCTCCCCAAACTCTGATCTCCAGACATATGCCAAAGAGAGTATTTTAGCTTTTTCAGAGAAGGGTAATGTGACAGTCATTTATGCAAGGAGAGAAACTCTATTCTTTAGAGCTTTGTGGTTATTTTTTTAAAAGCAACAAAACTCACCTCTTCTTCTGTGAGAGTTGGGTCCTCTTCCCGGGACTTGTACGACAATGAACTAAATCTCTGTGAAAACAAACACAAACCAAGGGAAGGTATAGTTTGATCCAACCTTTCTTTTGCATATGTTTTGACACATCTATCTATAAAGATGTTTTCAAATGATTTTTAGGGAAGAAATTTTTCTACAAAGAAATTATGTCAAGCAACTGAGGATAAACACATAAAAAATCTACTGTGTGACTTTTTCAATACTCAGTAGTATTAAATACCCACTGCTCTTCCTGATCACTGGTGAATTCAACCCTCCAGTGAGTCCTTGATGCTGCTCCCTGTCATACCGCACTTGCTAGTACACCCTGTCCCTGCTCTCCTAGCTGTCCACTCCCCACTTTCTTCTCTTTCCCCAGACTCCAACACCTTCTTAACCCATCCTTTCCTAGCTGGTGACCTTGAGAAAACTGAAGAAATCAGAAGACATGTCCATGAACTTGTACCCCACCCTGCCCCCATCTCTGCATTCTTGAATTTTCCTTCCTCCCTGTCACCAAAGAACTCTCTTTAAAGTGACCCCCTCTTTAAAGTGACCCCTTCCTCTTATGCATGAGATCTTGCCCCCTCACATCTGCTCGTGAATATGTGCTCCAGCAAGTCTCCCATTTTGTTTATATCATCATCTTTTCCCTCACTATAAAATCATTCCCACCCACGTGAAACCATGCTGTTAAGTCTCTGATTCTAAAAACAAACAACCCTTCTTCCAGTTCCATCTAATGCCTCATCCCTTTATAGCAAAACCTCCTAAAAGAGTTGTCTAAAAAAGTCGCTCACATAATTTTTCTTTTCCTATTCTCTCTCTCAATCCATTTCAGACAAGTTTCTGCCTCTGACACTCCAAGGACACCAATATCCACTGTGTAACCAACAGGACTCCTGGTCAATCCTCAGCCCTCACTTTCTGATCCATCGCTGTATTTGCCATAGTGGCCACTCCTCTGTCCCTGGACCTTCTTTACTTGGCTTCCAGGACACCGAACTTTCCTGTTTTTCTTTCCTATTTTGGTGTCCTCTGCTGGTTCCTTTTCTTTCCCAGACCTGTGCCCTGGGAACTCTTCTAGATGCCATTTCCACTCATCCAATGACCTCATCTAGTGTCATAGCTTTAAGAAAAACTTTCGGCTGAGGACCTCCAAGTGTACAAAAGTAGCCCAGGCCCTTTCTTATAAGGCTGCTCATTTATCAAGCTACTCTCTGCTGCGTCTACTCAGATATCCAGCATGTGTCTCCAACAAAACACGTCTAGCACTGAATACCCGGTCTTCTCCAAAAACTTGCCTGCCTGCAGTCCTCTCCATTTCAGTTAAGGGTGATGCCATCTTTCCGGTGGCTCAGGCCAAACCTGGGACTCATCATTATCTTTTCTTTCTTTCATTACACATCTGGTCCACCGACAGAACTCCTGGCTCTAGTTTAGCATCTCCCATTACTTCCACCTTGTTCCAAGCCACCATCCATCCTCTCTTGTCTGGTTTGTGAGAATGGCCACCTGATTGGTCTCCTTGCCCTACCCTGGACAGTTGAATTTTATACTATAGTCAGAGCGATCTTTTCCAAACCTAGAGTAATCCATTCTTCTGCTCAAGATTTTCTAATGACCCCTTTTTAATTCAGATTATGAGTAGAGGCCACACAGGATTGGGCCTCTGGTTACCTTTCTACTACTCTTATCCTGCTCTTCCCTCTCCAGCTACACCTGTCCCCCCCTCTTCCCTGGATAGGCCGGGCAAGCTCCAGCCTCAGCACCTTCACACTGCCCCTTCCCCCGCTCCATCTGCTCTTCCCCAACTTTCTCATCTCCTTGAACATGTCATTCAGATGCCGTCTTCACAGTAGGCATACCCTGATCACTGATTCACAATTGTACTCCCACTCTACTTTCCTAATCATTATTCTGTTCTGATTTTTCCCTATAAACCTTAAAACCTTCGAAAATACCATATACTTATGTGCATATTTATGTCTCTCTCCCCCCACTAAAATGTAAGCTCCACGGGGGGCAGGAATTTTTGTTCATTTATATGTTTTGGTCACCAGTGTATTCTCAGCCCCTAGAAGGCTGTGTGGCATATAGGTGGTGCTCACTAAAATCTTCTTGTGAATGAATGAAAAAATGAATGAATATTAAATGTTTCAAGTTCTCTGAATTGCTTAAAATTTAATTAGGATTATCTATAACGGATGTGATGGGTTATCATTCTTGTATTACTACAGAAAGGTAATCTGATTCCCAGATGGGTATTTCCAGACTCTAATGTGATATCTAGAGATATCACTGGTAGCGGTTAGACAATTGGCCTTCTTATCTTTCAAGTCCTTTTAAGTAAAAAAGCCTTAACTGCTTTAGGCACAATGAACTTTACATTAATTATCTTTGGTTATATGCAGGGCAAAACGTTAGACTGCACTTTTGCATTTTATGACTCGGTTCATAAACACCTGTATTGAGGCTCTCAATAGCTGATTTCATGGGTAATATGAAAAGTCGAAATGCATTCAGAGAATACCACAAAGAATGACTTACTTGGTATAACCTATATAACCATAGCCAGGATGCACATTTTGATCATGAACTCCAGATCCTTTTTAAGGCTACTATTGACTGACCTACTTATCCTTCCTACCAAAACCTGAGATGAGAACCTTGCTTTTTCCCGTGTAGAGAATAGAAATTAGATAGTAGTTGCATAAGAAGACTGGGCCTAGTTAAATTCCAAGGAGATCCTGACTACAGGAGATGTGAATTTCAGGCTATTGTGGCTCCCACGTCAGGCTGCCAGAAACAGAAGGCTCAGGCATTGTTAATACATTTTAGAGCTTTGTTGATTATCTAAACTTAAGAGTTACAGGCTATTGTTTTGAAATTGTCACAAAATAAAATCTTTTACTTGATTTATATAAAAGTCTGCATAGAATCAGATAGACTCACAGTGGCACCTGTGAGTCTGTTCTCTCCGTGTGTATTCCTGTGCTCTGATTTCTGGGATCCCGGAAGGGTAAACATCACGCTGCTGCTTGAGCAGCAATGAGCAGAAGAGGCTAAATGTGTGGCAAAGAGTCAGTCTCCATTTAATTCCTGATCTTCAAAATGAAGAAAATAATACTTGGCCCCAATTAGACATGATGTAAAAACTGGAAAATATCCAAGTTAGGTGCCAACAGAGAAATATTTTACAAGCATGCATTTTCTGTATTTTATTATTTGGAGGGGGGAAAAAGTCAAACACAGCTTATGCTAAAACAGCTTTCATCATTCAACGAACCTGAAAGTGTTTGTATGTATTTCCCAGAACAATGTGCCAGTAAAAGCCCCAGGAGGAGCTAGATTCCCAATCATGACAAAAGCACATGAAAGACAACCACGAGAGCCCACCTTGTTGGTTTCGCTGGTCCCCTCTGTGGCTCCTTCCTCTGCTCTCTTGCTCTCTTCCTTCTCCTGAAGGTTTTCATTTTCATCCAGAAGTTTAACGGGGACAGGTGGTGGGGCTTCCTCTTCCAGATCGCAAGAATTTCCAAGAACAGTCTCTGCGTTAACGCTCTGTCGACACTTTTTGTTTCTGTCCACTGATGCATATTCAGCGAAGTCCGCTTGGGGGGCTTGGGGCCCAGGAAGCTCTTTCAGAGTGGAAGTCGACTTTGACCTGCTGCTGTGGCCCTTCCCTGGGTTCACGGCTGCTGCCACCTCCCTAATTTCTTTCACAGTTTCATACAAGCAGTCCTCCACCATATTTTCTTGGGAGGAACTATCCTTGAGCACTTCATACGGCCCTTCCGTCCCTAGGCCCTGGACCCCGTCCACGCTCCTCGCATTGAGCATCGTGTCCACTGCGCTGTCAGGGGGAATTCTGGGCAGTTCCCGGCTCTGATGACATTTTGGCTTCCCCGTGCTGTCCTGGGAGTCCAGCAGATCCGAAGCTGAGGTCTGGACCTCCTCATAATGTTGCATGGAGGTCAGAGTACTGTCTTCTGAAAGAACTAAAGTGGCAGAAGTATGAAAAACGGAGAAAGACAATTCCTTAAATAATTATTACAGTGAATGGATAATGCAAAGTTAAGTTAAATCAAGGTGCTTGCTTTTTATTTGACTCTAAACTGCACATTACAGACGATATGATTGTTGATATTTCAACCACAGCTGAAACTATGTAATAGCCAGCTATTACATCTTTCCAATACACACATTTAATAAACTGACTTGGCTATAAATTTGGTTCACAGTTACTTTCATTGCTTATTAATGGGATTGCTTATTGATGAGTTGCTTAAGAAGCAGTGTGTCTAATGTGACCAGAGGTCGGACTCCGTGAGAGGCTGGGCACCAAAAGGGGGGTGGGGACACGCAGGTGGCCACCCTCCCTGGCCTTACTGGCTGCCTCCTGTTTGGAGGGAATAACTGTAACCATCCCCCTTTCAATGGTCACTTTTGTTTGGCAGACATGATGGAAACAGTGGGGCAAAAGTGTACCCTCAACCGCAAGTACAAAGGGACAGTACGCCCGTGCCTCTTTAAAGGTCTTCCTTCCATCTCGCCGCCCCTTTCCCTTTCCATTTCTACCTCAAATTAGAAAATCAAATGTGAAATTCTTAGATTTCCACTGAAATGCACTGTGGGAAACCATTCAGTCATCCCTTTATCAAATGCTTATTGAGGGCCTACTATGTGCCAGAGACCATTAAAGTGCTGGAGATACATCAACAAAGCCTAGCCCTGCCCTTCTGATACTTAACATTGTAGCCAACAGTTATTAAATGACTGTTGCTCCATTTTATAGTCTTTATATATAAGTATGAAAAGTGTAAGTACATACGTATAAATGTGTACTTAAATATATATCTACGTTCATGCATATATTTATCTTATATACTTTCTATATAATATATAGTCCTTACATATTATATATAGTCCTGCTATGTGTATGTACGTGTGTGTTTATAACAAGGTTTTTAATTTTTTTTTTTACTGGCTAGACTGGGCTTCTGTAAGACCCCTGGAGCCCAGGCCCGTGTCTAACCCAGTGGTAGGCACCACTATGTGCGTACTTAGTCATCCCAGAGGTGCAGATGAGTGATGAGCTGACCCTGAGATGGGAGAGCAGCCTGAGTTACCCAGGGGGGCCCGATGCAATCATGAGGGTCCTTTTAAGTGACAGAGGAGGCGGGAGAGTTGGGGAGAGAGGGGGAGATGGAGGGAAAGGCTAGCAGCCAAGAAATGCAGGCAGCCTCAAGAAGCTGAAACGGGAAGGAAATGGATTCCCCCTGGAGCCTTGAGGAGGAAATGGAGCGCTGCTGGTACTCTTGACTTTAGGGCTGTGCGTGAATGCATTTCTGTTGCTCTGCGGCACCACCGAGTTTGTGGTAACTGGCTGAAGCAGGAATGTGCCGTTGTTTCTTCACTGGGAAGTTGTAACAGGAGCTGTCCTACAGGCAGTAATACTACTTCTAACAACAGTGATCTTACTGGGTAGTTGTAAGGATGAGTTAGGATACAAATCTTAGAGCAATGGCACAGAGAAACCAGTTAATAAATACTAGCTTTTCATCCAAATGAGCTGTTCTGTGCTAAAACGGGTAGGAATACCAAGAGTGAGCAGGAACGCATTGCCTAGGTTTTGAGCTACGGATTTTGAAATGACTTCTGTCTCAGGTGACGAGGCCTGCGTGGAAAGCTGGTCCCTTCGCAGAACCTACCGTCGCCATTGGTGAGGATCCCGTTGTGCTCGCTGCCGGCAGGCGCGTCTGTGGCCAGGCTAGTTACCGAATGGCTGAACATCTCCTTGTCGGAAGGCTGCGAAGCAAACACACACGAGGCATCAATCAGGCTGTAGGCAGAGGACAGCAGCCCTGGCTTTGTCTAAAAATTAAAACAGCAACAACAGAAACCCAAACCCGCTTAAACTCAGTGATACCAAGCAACCGTGAGTTGCTCTGCCGTGCTGGTCACATCTGGAGTCCCAGCAGCAATCAGCGCCTGGTGGTCAGTGCATCGGATCACGTACAGAAACACGTCCGTCATGCTGCACCGCTCTACTGGACAGAGTTGTCCCGGACTCTCAGGACCCTGGGAATCTTACAAGACCGTCGGCAGGGCTTTCTACCTGGTGCTCTACAAGTGGGCTACAGGTAGGGCACGAGGGATCAGTCCCCTTAGCTCAAGGTGAAAAGGGGACCAAGAGCCCCGGTGCTGGTCAGAATTGCCTCCAGCAGACAGCAGGTTCATTGTTTGTACCACAGGTGCTATAAGATGCTGTTCTTAAAGGCATGCCAGGCCAGGAAAAACATGCCACCTGAAGGGAAGACGAGAAGGTCATTGATTTCTGAGACTGTTTCATAAGCAGCCAGGTCTCTGCTTCAGGATTCACAAGAACAGCCATACGTTAACTAGCAGGTTTGCAAACTTATTGTCACAAAGTCAGGATGCCTGGAGGGAAGAAGAGCAGTGAAGGTTTCCCTGTTGGGCTCGAATGTGGAGATAGGACATGGAATAGGGCGCCAGGCTGAGCTACAGCTACACGTAGTCACGAAGGAAGTTGGTAGCTCACGGGTTTCTTTAAATGCCCAGCTGGTTCCCTGTGGCGGTCTGAATCACTGCTGATGCGACCTGTTCCCACATCCTTCTCACAGGAGACGCAGCGTGCGTGACCCCGGACGCCACACCTGGACCATGTGCCGGGAGTCCACATGGAAAGTTCTGATTTAAACAGCTCCAGAAGCGTGGCCAGTTGGCTTCCTAAATTCTCTAACTTCTTACTGGGAACCAAATAATCACAGCAACTAGCTCACGCTGTGTCATGAACCCTTCCTGCGAGTCTGCTGTGTCGGCGTAATGCTGCTCCTGACTGAAGAGTGCCAGGAGGTGGGGCATCGCGTTAGGGTGCCAGGAACGAATGGCGCAGAGGCTCATAGCACAGAAGGGTCCCACCCGGACAGGAGTCAGGGGTGAAGGGGGAAGGCCTCAGGCAGGCTTATGACAGCATCACAACCTGCTGAAGTAGCATAATCGGTCTTGGCCACTACGTCTACTCTCAGCTTCCGGGACAGAGGGCCCGCAGGGGAGCCCGGAGTGAGCCTCCCTCTCTCTCTGAAGCCCCAGGTGCAGACTCCCGGACGCCCCCGTGCCTCGGGATTGTTTTAGGCTAGAATTTAGTGGTGGCTCCTCTGGGGCTTAGGAGGGAGCCGGGATGTAGAAGAGCTGGGATTGGGGGGCTGACCACAGTGGCTTCTCTGGCCTAAACGGCGAATCTGCAAGTTGAACAAGATTTAGAAGCTGAGAGGGAAGCTCTTAAAGAGAGCCGGGTGGACAGGCTGTGTGCGGAGCTCGCAACCAGTGCCCATGTGAACGTGTGCGCTCTCGCGCTCTCGCGCGCACATCTGCATGAGGGGCTGGGGTGCTGAAGGATACGGTACGTGAGAGTCTCCGTCTTCCGTTCACCCGCCTGCCACTCTCCTGTCTCACCCAGGGCTGCTGCGGCCCCGGGGTGGACAAGCAGGCGCTCGAGGTCTACCACGGGGCTCTCCAACGTGAGCCTCCGGCAGAATCACACAGCAGGCGGCTTGCCCGCAGGGCAGGCCACCCTTGAGAACTGCGGCTCGGCTCGGGAAGGCCGCGGGATGGAGCGCAGAGATGGAAGCCCTTCCTCCTGCCCCAACCTCACCTTCCAGCTGGCGCGGAGGAGCACGGGGGCGGTGAAGGAAGCCGCCGCCTGGGACCTACAGGTGGGAGGAGCGACAGTAGAGCGGCCCCCCGCCGGGCCCCGACGCCACCACAGCAGCAGTCCGTGCCAAGAGAGGCGCGGGGTGCAGCTGAGAAGTGGGGTTGCCGACCAGAGGCGGTGCTGGGAACCCAGGACAGCAGCGGGTGAGGTGCGCGCGCACAGAGGAGGCGGCTAGGGAGCCCCGACAACTTCCTGTCTGCTGCTGGGGATCCACGAGTCCCGCCCATCCGTAGGGCGGGAGACTGGGAGCGGAGACCCTCCTGGGGCTCTGCCTCTGTCTGCTGGCTACATGTTTCCCACCCGCTCCCCCAAAGCAGCTTTTCCCTGATCTTGAGAAATTCCGTCAGGGACTGGAAACACTTCTCTGTTTTCACACTGCCATGGGGCTCAAGCAAGACGGATGCCGTCTGCCCTGCCACTATGGGGTGGCCCCGCCGCCCCGCTGCTAGAATTGCTCAGCCAGGTGAGGGCATGACCTGAGTGGAGAGAACAAGGCAGGACCGGGACGCTCAGGCTGCTCCTCACCAGGGGGGTCTGAGGGGCTTGACCGGCCGGTAAGAAAGGAGGGCCGAGGAAACCTAGCTGGGCCATATCTCTATAAGATGAGGCCACGTCCGAGTCCTTCTAAAACAGGGAAGCTTGCACAGAAACACGCAGAGAGGAGAGACCACGTGGAGAGACACAGGGAGAACAGCAGGTGACAGTGAAGGCACCCAGGAGCAGCAAAGATCGCAGGCAAGCCACCAGGAGCGAGAAGGGCCTGGAGCAGACTCGCCCTCCAAGCTCTCGGAAGAACCAGCCCTGCGGACACCTTGATCTCCATTTCTAGCCTCCAGAACTCCAAGACAATACATGTGTTGCTTAAGCCCCACAGTTTGTGGTCCTCTGTTACGCAGCCCTAGCAAACAGCTACAGGGCTGGAGCTGGGCAGAGGCGTCCCTGCGTCCCTGCGGTAGTTGGTAGGCTGGAGCTCTCGAAGGATCTCTCTGGCAGCAGCATGATTGTATCCATTTCAGAAACCCTCCCAACCAAGCCGGCTAATTGCACAGGCCTCTAGGCATGCTGAATAAGAATCCTACAGAGAGAGGGCACAGCCTCGGTGGCCAGCTAACTCTGCTGGGTTCTTTCCCTCTGTTTCCTTCAGCTCGGCAGCTTGTGGGCACAGTGCTTAGATAAGCGGCTGATGTTTTAAAACACACACAGACATGTGCACACGGGCTCACCACGGTCATCAGGTTCTCATGGTCCCCACTCTGCTGCCTCGGCTTCTTCTCTCTGAAATGGAAAAATAAAACATTGCTGTAATATGAAACATGCCATCTAAAATCAAACATACACTCCCCTTTCTATCCTAATATTTATCAACTTTTAAGTCTCTCTTTTAAGATCCTGGTTTATTTTGCCAAGGAAGCAAAAGCTGGACAGTGATTCTGTCACTGCTTTGCAGGCGTCGGGGTCTGAGGGGGTCAAGTCACAGCATGAGACCCGTCACCTCTCTGGCTCTCCCCTTTCTCCCAGAGTAGAAAATATAAGTTTACAACAAGAGGACTAAGGCACGTTCCTGGGTAGAAACTGTTCATATCTAGAATACTAGAAAGGATTTTGCCTTTTTTTTTTTTTTTAAAGAAAATGCAGACAATTCTCTACTGTTCATTTGTCTTAACTCAGAATCTTTGCTAAGTTGACTGCACACTGCCATGGGACTGGGAAAATAATGAAAGAAAATACAAATTTTGGCACGTCGGGAAGGATGCATGCTCTCAGGATGAGTCATATGTACTTCCAGTCTATGGAAAAGTCCATCGAATAAAAATAGAATTTATTTTTACTCAGGATGGTCTAAAGAAAGCCATCAGTACTAGAGACTGCATTTCCCATGTATGTACGAGGCAACAGTGACACCTAGTGGGAGTGTAAATAATTACAGGCAGGCCCTCCCAAGGGCAGGGCAGCCAACTCTTCTGCCCGCCATCTTCCTGATCAGACTCAGACCCAGCTGCAGAGCCCAGGTCCACACTGGGCAGGGATGAGAAGGCTACTTGGTCCAGAGAATCTGACTTTACCCCTTTTGATAGAGACCTCAGGGTCTCTGCTGAAGTTACAGAGGAGGGTTTGGAAGAGGGCTGGCTGGTCTGCACCAACCCACCCGGAGCCTGCCGGTACCCTAACAGTGTTGGAACACCTGGGAAATTACTTCCTGCTAGGAAGAATGTTGCTCCTGAGCAAAGATCTCTTTTGGGGGAGTACAGACACTTTATATGAGGGAAACATGGAGGGGTGGAGGAGAAGTGTAACTCTAAAAAAACACAAGATTATTTCTTATACAACTCATCTCTCTCATAGGAAAATTCATCTGTTTCTTAAGAAACAGTAGGTCCAGGTTACCAATCGTTAATCAAATGATCCTTTCAAACCATGTAACAGCAATACTTCGCAGTAACTCTCAAGGGCCAGCAAAAAGAGTACCTTTAATACACATCAGACTTAGATTTCCCCGTGTCCATAGATGCGAAAAGACAACATTCATTTCAACAAGGATGTGCTCAAAAGAATGGCAAGAATTTCGTTCTGGGAAGTTTTGTACGTGAGGCTTCTTGCAGTTGCACCTCAGCAGAATCAGATATGGATTTTCATTCAGCCTCAAAAAAGTGTCCTGGGATGCTAGCTGAGAAGTTAATTTTAACACAGGGGTTTCTGTGAATGTTTATGTAGTGGGATTCCTACATGCTTTTCACGTGAAGAATCTTCTGGGTACAGGAAACGGGTTACTTTAGGGTTCCAGTGGATACACCTTGGCTCTCACCTGTCACAACTGGAGCACAGAAAAACGAGGAAGCTGATGAGGAAGAAAGTGGCGACAGCGGCCAAACTGCCCCACAGGACCACCTGCACTTGCCCGCTGCTCAGCATGCTCCCCGGGGGTCCCATGGTGGGAGCAGGAAGTGGCACGAGCTGATGGAGTCCGTCAGTCCTGCAGACGGGGGAACATGGGCGCGGGGTGCTTCGTCCTGCAGAGAGACCAGTGTGTTTTGAAACAACTTCTCACGTGAAGTGACAGAGTCTTGTAACGAGTGCGTGTCAGGAGGAAGGCTCTGAGCAGAGTCAGGGAGGTGTGTGCGGGACGTGCTGGGCTCGCCTGGACACCTGCCTCTGGCCAAGTCCCCTCTGTTGTCTAGGCCTTTGTTTTCCTCACCTAGAAACGTACAGAGTGGGAATGCTCAGTGTTTGAGGCAATGGGTAGCTTATTTTGATATGTTTGGGGATAGATTCTTAAGGTCTTCAAATAAGATCCCATGTATTCTATGGCAAATAAATGCTTATTTGGATTTTTTTTTCCAGAGCAGTGTAAAGTATTTATTACAGCTTTCAAAAAATGCAGTTCACATCTTCCCCACCTATCTTCCTAGCTCCCAAACCTACCTCTCTTTGAGAAGATTGAAGGCTGGTCCAATTAATGAAAGAGAATGTCTTTATATTCACCTTCAGAAGTTATCTATTGTGACTTTGTGACTATTTTCAGGGCCAGCTTTCACTGAGCTTCTGTGAGCACTCCATAAGTACATTTTCAAATGAACAGATGAAAGTATGTGCTAAGAACACATCACCAGAAGCAAATAAGACCTATTTATTAAAAAGTACAAATTAAGCATAATAGCTGTACCTAGTACATTTTAGTACCTGGCATGTCCTGGGACTCTTGCTAAATGCTTTCCTCATTTAATTACTGCTACCAGCCTGTGAAGAAGGCCCGGCTCGTCCCCATTTTTCAGACAAGAAAGTTGAATGGCAGAGACATTAATAATGTTCTCCCAAGATGTCACAGGTGCTAAGTGGCAGGGTAAAGATGTGAGTCCAGTCATTTCTGACTCCAAAACTGTCGTCTTAGCCCTTAGAGGAAACTCCCTCTCTGTGGGGGCTACTACGTGCTCCCTGTTCCAGCGACAAATCTTCTAAATGAAAATGGTCACCTCGGTTCTGTGAAATATCTTAAGAGTTACAGATTTTGAAAAATTGAGCAGTATATTAAAAATTAATGATTATCCTGGGAGATACAGGCTTCCAGTTATGGGATGAATAAGTCACAGGAATAAAAGGCAGAGCATAGGGAATACAGTCAGTGGTACTGTAATAACGTCTGGTGACAGATGGCAGCCACATTTCTGTGAGCAGAGCATAACCTATGGAGAAGCTGAATCACTGCGTTGTACACCTGAAACTAATGTAACATTGTGTGTCAACTAGATTGAAAAAAAATTTTTTAAATTAACAACGATCTCTTGTCAGAGGCCTTGTTTAAAGAACATTTACTCTGCCCCATTCTAGAATATTCTAACTTAAAAGGAACAGCCTTTAACTTAATCTCAAGTTTCATGAATAAAGTAAATTATTATCTTAATTAGAACTCAAAAATTTTTTTTCCTTGTAGGAGACTGTCCATATCTACATTGTCATTTGCTTCCCCTGAAGAGCTGTGAGTACGTTTCGGGAGCACCGCCCTGTGTGCATCAGGCCAGCACCTGGACGGCTTAGTGCCACACGGGAGCGGCCCTTGAAAGCACTCGGAAAATAAAAGCCATTTTGGCAAAGGCGGTTCAACTGGACCAAATTTTCTCCAAGGGCAATACATACATTTATTTGAATATTTAAGATCGAAGAATAATCAAAAGCTGGAGAAAAGAAACTTGTATCCACAATGTATGCAGAGAGTATTCTAGATGAAGTCCATGTTTTCCTTAGGTCCCTGAATCAACACGAACACTCCCTAATGCTCTGTAAATATATAAACGTACAACTTCCTGTGTAATACAGAACGTCTTTCTGCCGGTACTGGTTATATATTATGCCTGTAAACAATACACGCATACAGTAATGGATGGTCAAATTGCTTCTGTGTGTTTGCCCCTGGACAGCTGTAACTGAATGAAAATAACCACCGCCTCTCTTGTGGTTTGTTGAAGCAATGAATAATTCACTTTAAATTTAGACTACAAATTGGCACCACAATCAGTTACTAAAATATATTCAAGCAAGCACATAAACCATGGCGACCTATGAATATATATGAAATAAATTTTTACATACAGGCCCAAAGCATAACACATTTTAGGAAACACAAACAAAAGAGATCTGTTGTGCAGGCATTTGCGTGTTCCCTCCTTCGTTCACTCACTCACTCATACAACAGATTTAATCAATGTCTATTTATAAAGTGCCAGATTCCTAGAAAATAGTTTGCTGTGTGAATTATTCAAAAGCCAGATATCCATCCAGCAAGCTAGTGTGGAATCTGTAGGACCTTCCTCCATTTCTGTACATGCTTCTCGTCTCGTCTCTCTCTCTCTCAACGGGGCAGGCGGGTAGAATACAATGAAGTATGTGGGGTGCCCAGCCTATCGAAACAGTGTAGGGAGAGAGAGGATGAAGGTGGATTATTACGAGCTATTGAATAAAAGATCTAACTCAGAGAAAATGTGTCAAAGCTCCTGGCTCACTCCCCTTCAACTAAAATTTGTTGAAAAGCTACCAAAAGAACTACTTTTTTCCTGGACAAGGAAGAGCATGATCATCATCGTGTTTCTGAGACAGCTACGTTGTAATCCCGAAGGACGAGGGCTCCTGTGGTCTGGGCAGCTTCCACCCGTCAGAAGCCTCAGAGTGACGCTCCACAGGAAGCCCAGGTCCCAGCAGTGGGCAGTGCAGCAAAAGCAGCGCCCCCTTTACGGGCCTGGCTGAGATCGGGGGGGTTTGCACACACTCGCAGCAGATCTGGGGCGGGGCCATTCCTATTGTCGAGAAAGTCTGCGCCAGTTGTTATCCTCTCTTGGTCTCTTCCTTTGTCTGGACTTCTGCTTCTGAATTCTCTTGCCCATTCCTTCTCTGATCCTCTCCTTCCATTTTGGGGTCTTATCTACAATTAAGTAGGACTCTGTGTCCAGATGGACCACTCCCTACCCCCCCATGTGTGCAGATGCACATATGACTTCTATGCTCTTTTTTCCTGCTGGGGATGAAAGTACAGGCCTAGTGTGGATGGTCCGGGGTTGGCCTTTCCCTCCAAGACTAGACTTCATGTGTTGGTTTCACTGAGGTTAAACGCAGTGCTCAGGGGCCAAGTTAATGTGTTCTGAGCAGTAGGGGATCGGTGTCTTTCCCCCTGGCTGGAAGGCTTCTATCAGGACTAGCAATAGCGGGATAGAATAAGAGGACAAGAGGCACAGTGTTTGGGAAGTAAAAAGTCACCCCGAAAAGGAAGGGCTCCTGCCACAATGATGACATTTGCCGGACCATACACTGTGCCCCTTTACCAACCACGTTCCATGTGGAAAAGAGAATCGAAGGCTCCAAAGTCTGTGATACTGTTCCTGAGGACCATCTTATTTTCTGGTTATGTGTGTATCAAGTACGGTATTTTCTGAGTATCCAGAATTAATCTGTAGCAGCAGGACAATTTGGACACCATGAACAATTTGGGGCCGTCCCTCATTGTTTTTATATGGAGACATTTAAGCCTCTTTCTTTCAATCCTGTTCTTACCTGACTCAATAAAATTGCGTTCAACTGTGGAATATTAGTTCTTTGAAGTTTGAAAAATATTTCATTGTCAGACCACATGTGTAAATATTCTTTTTTTTTTAAGATTTTATTTATTTATTTGAGAGAGAGAATGAGAGAGAGAGAGCGAGTACATGAGAGGGGGGAGGGTCAGAGGGAGAAGCAGACTCCCCGCCGAGCAGGGAGCCCGATGCGGGACTCGATCCCGGGACTCCAGGATCATGACCTGAGCCGAAGGCAGTCGCCCAACCAACTGAGCCACCCAGGCGCCTGCATGTGTAAATATTCTATGAGTTACTCAACACAGGGAAAAGTAACACCATTCATTGTACCTCAGCTAACACTTATTATGGCACCCAAATGCCCTACTAAGTTGAGTTGAAGATCATCATATTCATGAAAGATTAATAGTTGCATATCAATTATTTTTGTTTTAGAATAGACCTCATTATTGGCTGCACTGATGTACATTCACAGCTGAGGCTGTCACTTAATACAATGTGTGATATTGTAAAATAGAAAATCCCCGCACCCCAATTTTATATAATTCAGACTATTGTGGGGACTTGTCATTTCGCCCTGAGAAAGGTCAGGACTTGAGGTTACAGAACTTCTGTTGGGGATTCTCTGATAGGATCTGAAAAGCTGGTCTGAATAATTATTTTGGACAAAATTATTTTGCTCCATAGTCTCTTATATACATTCATGTTCTTTTTTTTTTTTTTTGCATACACATTTTTTTTATAGATTCTTTTTTTTAATTTTTATTTTTTTATTCTTATGTTAATCCCCATACATTACATCATTAGTTTTAGATGACGTGTTCCATGATTCATTGTTTGTGCATAACACCCAGTGCTCCATGCAGAATGTGCCCTCCTCAATACCCACCACCAGGCTAACCCATCCTCCCACCCCCCTCCCCTCTAGAACCCTCAGTTTGTTTTTCAGAGTCCATCGTCTCTCATGGTTCGTCTACCCCTCCGATTTCCCCCGCTTCATTCTTCCCCTCCCGCTACCTTCTTCTTCTTCTTTTTTTTTTCTTAACATATATTGCATTATTTGCTTCAGAGGTACAGATCTGAGATTCAACAGTCTTGCACAATTCACAGCGCTTACCAGAGCACACACCCTCCCCAGTGTCTATCACCCAGTCACCCCATCCCTCCCACCCCACCCCCCACTCCAGCAACCCTCAGTTTGTTTCCTACGATTAAGAATTCCTCATATCAGTGAGATCATATGATACATATACATTCATGTTCTTAATACGTGATTTCAATGTTAGAAAAAACGACGGCCTTTCACTTTAAAAGCAGGTGCCACTATTAACCACAAGGTGTCAGTAGAACACTAGTCTCAGCCCCAATCATCAGCCTCTTCAGGGAGAGACAGTTCTGCAGTTTGTGCTTTGTGCTAGGTATTTTGTCTTCATTAGCTAGTAGACTATCAGCCACCTAAATCAATTCCAACAGGAAAGAAAACAGAAAACAAAAACCAGATGAAATTAATGAAAGGTGACGACCAAATGACAGCTCCTTGGTTTTTTAACTCTCTTAACTGGTAGGCGCTCTGATCACAGCAAACTGTGTAAGTAACAATTTGGTAGGGTTGGGATGGCCAGAGAGATTAGCAATAGAAGCAGACACTTTAATTCCTCTGAAGCAGGCTTCGGTTGGTAATGACAGTCATTACCATTTTATAGCTGTTCTAGTCAACTCATAATTAAACATGATAGAAACCACACCGCTCATGACCCCTCACTGAAAGACATAATAAGGAGGTCAGGACACAACCCCATGGGAATTCCTCCTTCCTGGTCATTACCAGGTGTGGGAACCATGAGGTAAAATGACGCTTTATGAGCTACAGATCAGCCAAACAAATTTAACGATAGCTGAGGAGCCAAATTCTCTGCTGGGCTCCTGTCCTGTGAGGCACAAGGGCAGATGCACAGGCTAAGGCTAAATTAACCTCTCCATACAATTCTCATCCCCTGAAAGAGTTTTAAGCTCAAGTATTTAAATTCAGGTAGATTTCTCTTCAGATTAAAGAGACTCTGATACAGGCAAGCTGCTAAGCTGTACTCTGGCTGAATGTTAACCGGGTCTGCTCTAAGCATGGGGAGCCACCTAAACCAATGTTGGTCATCCATCTTGCTAAGGCACAAAGGTTCTCTGCCACATAAGCTCATCACAAAGATGTCCCCATTTCTTTTTTTTTTTTCCCCTGAGTTGGAGAAAATACACCCAAAGAGCAGAAGGTGGTGAAGGACTCCAAGGTAAGATTTTTCTTGATGGTAGTTTCTTGAACTATAAATTTTAAAGCATCACTATGGAACAACGACTTGACATTTCTTCCTCCGCGGCTTAAGAGAAGCGCAGCACCTGTGAGCACGTGAGAAAGGGACCTGGAAATCTTGAACGTCACTAACTGACCCTGTTATCAAGGGTTGCTGCTGAAGGCAGAACGAGCCAGGCATTCATTCTAAGAGCAAGTTATAAATCCTGGAGGCCATCTGTCAGTGTAACCTGATTACTTTTCATATGTACCAAATGTATTGATCCACGCAGGAAATGTGAAAGCTGACCCTTTCAGGGGGAGGGGTCTGTGTGGCTCTTGCTTGTCTTCAAAAATACGTTAAACTTACTTTACATCAGTAATATAGTTTATTGCTTATAAAAGCCCCATTGCCATTTAGGTTTTTTTGTCTTTAGAAAAGCCAAGAGGTAAGAGACTTTGATGGGTAAGGAATAACTTCTAAGGTTGCTTTTGTTCATATCCTGACTTGAAGACCAATTCGCAAGGTTCATTTTTTATTTTTTTAAAGATTTTATTTATTTATTTATTTATTTATTTATTTATTTATTTACTTAGAGCAGGTGGGGGGGAGGGGCAGAGGAAGAGAGAATCTCAAGCGGACTCCACGCTGAGTGCAAAGCCCAATGAGGGGCTCAGTCTCATGGCCCAAGATCATGACCTGCACTGAAATCAAGAGTTGGATACTCAACAGACTGAGCTACCCAGGCGCCCCTCATTTTTTGTTCTTAATGGTAAATCTTGAGAAGGAGAGAGAGGGAAAGCTACTGATGGAATCTTAGAGACCAGAGGAGATATACAGGTAAAAGGGCTTTATTATGCATAAGCAAGTCTTAATGGAAAATGTGCAATTTGGGCTTTATGGTCTATCTCTTGTGCCCTGCATGTTTGCTCATCTAAATTCAAAGTTCCTTAGGGGTGGGGTGGGGAAGGTGTCCGCCTCATTTCCCACCCTCTTCTCAGCATCTACATAAACGCGAAAATAGGAGCCAATCAAGAAATTTTTTAACTGAGGGGCGCCTGGGTGGCTCAGTCGTTAAGCGCCTGCCTTCGGCTCAGGTCATGATCCCAGGGTCCTGGGATCGAGCCCCGCATCGGGCTCCCTGCTTGGTGGGAAGCCTGCTTCTCCCTCTCCCTCTCCCCCTGCTTGTGTTTCCTCTCTCACTGTGTCTCTGTCAAATTAAAAAAAAAAAAATTTTTTTTAACTAAATACTTATTTCTGTAGGAAAGACGAGACTCTCAAAATGCAAGTTCAATAATTTATAAGGTAAGGGAGAGAAGGAGAATAAAAGAGATGAGCACATCAAGCAAATAATTAAAAAATAAGCCAAGTATGTCTTAAGGCAAAACCCTAACTCCGGAGTAAACACCGCTCCCGGGCTTCCTTGTACTGTCACCGAAGCAGCTGAGGGCTCTAGAGAAAAAGCACAGCAGCGGAAATGTCGGTGCGTGTGTACGCGCGTCTTCGCCAACTGCAGCCGGCCTCTCAGCGCTGGTGGCCCCACTGTGTCCCCCGAGCTCCCGCCGATCCTCTGACCCCTTCTTGGCAGGGGCCTTTCATGCTTTCCCGTCTCTTCCCGCCCTCAAAAGGCGCCGGGGCTTCCATGTCTCGAGGAAAGAGGAGCCTTGACTATTCTTGGCTCCCCTTCTCATGCGTTTCATCTGATGAAAGCCTAACCACGCTTTAGATCTCAGTTTAAGTGTCACTTCCTTGGAGCAACTTTCCGGAGGCTGCACTTCAGTCCCCCTTCCCCCTGCGAGGGCACACACACACACCAGTTTAGTTTAGGCCCGTTTTGTAAAAGACTGTAAAGCTTTTTCCTTCACGGCATTATTCAAAACTGAAATGATGAAGCTCTTCGCTGTCTCCTCCGCTGGTCGAAGTTCAAAATGGGGCCCTGCGAACAGACCTATCTGGTTCACAGCTGTAGCCCTAGTGACCAGCACACGGTAGGCACTTAATAAATAACCTGAATGAACTAACAGTCGAATGAACTAATAGAGCAGAGGAGAAAAAGCATCCACGAGAAGGTGAATACTGATCAGGCCTTCAGAGATTTACCATCTCTGTAGAAGGAGAGAGAGGGAAAGCGGATGAGAAGAAACTGCTCTTTCTCAGTCTCTTCAAATGGTGTTAAAATTCCACAGGGACATGAGGAATATCAAAAGTCCGCTTGTCAGCCTCCCTGATAGACAGATTTCCATGGTACTGCCTCCCTCCTCCCATCTAGGATCATCTTGCCTCTACCCGGGGCCTGGAGAGACCTACCATGTATCAGTTCTGACTCAAAGGCTTGAAATAAAAAACACTGAAAAAGCCCAAGTGAGTATGTGCTCTGTACCAGCCCCTCTTCTGCACGTTACGTTATTTCCTCCTTACGGTGCTCTGGTGGAGGTGAGGAGCCTGAAGCTCAGAGGTTAAGTACCGTGTCCAGGGTCACATAGCTATGGGTGTCCTGACTCAGTGTCCCCGGCACTTCACACTCGTGCATGGTGCCCAGCAGTGTGTTCTCAGGGAGCACGTGGTGGCCAGCCCCACGCTGCTCACCATCCCCAGCTGTCTGCCTGTTGGGGACATAGGAGCCTCACCCTTCTTCCTGGCCCTTTTAACTTCCCTCTATCATGACTTGTTTTTAGCACCAGAGGGAAGAATGTTCACTCTCTTCTGGTTTGCTCACTGCTCCTTCTCAGCCACGTACCCTCGCACGTCCTCCTTCCGGGGGACCTAGAGTACCTTCTGGCCCCTGCCGCAAGAGCTTTGCTGGATCCCCGTGAGGATTTGCTGTTTGCCTGAAGGTCAGCTTCCAGAGACCAAGACTTCACAGTTCCGCGCTGTTAGGCATTGTTTACACTGTTTTTATTTGGCTTCTTAGGTACAGTGATTGTGATTCAGCCAGTTTCTTTTTCATAATAGTAAAAGATGTAACCAATAACAACTTAAGTTTCTTTGCTGACAGGTTCTGAAATTTACTGCTTGACCTAAATGCCTCTCAAATCCTCCATTCATGGCTGATGATATTTAAACGATCAGATGTATTTTAGCAGCTGGTCTGACTGGGGGTGGACAGCTAATTACAAATGCTCCAGTATCCATCACATACCAATTAGCTTCTACCAAGCCCTCACCCTAAACGTGCTATCTTGTTTTTTTTTTTTTTTTAAGATTTTATTTATTTATTTGAGAGAGAGACTGAGATAGAGAGAGCATGAGAGGGGGGAGGGTCAGAGGGAGAAGCAGACCCCCCGCTGAGCAGGGAGCCCGATGCGGTGCTCGATCCTGGGACTCCAGGATCATGACCTGAGCCGAAGGCAGTCGCTTAACCAACTGAGCCACCCAGGCGCCCACATGCTATCTTGTTGAGACTGCACATCAAAGGGTGCTTCTTCTGGGAAAGGTGAACTCTCAAGACGCAAGAGGCGGAGTGGAGAGTAGACGGCAACATAAGTCCTGTGCCCGAGGAATCCCACCCTAGCACTGGTTTCATGGTGAGCTGGAGCAGAGTTAGATAAAGCAGTCGGCTGTCTCTGCCACACCTTCTCCTGTATTTCCACATCCTCATGTAAGGGCGGCTGACGTCAGAGTGCATGTTTTCCCTGGGTGCGGGCAAGAACGTGGCTCACCTTGCCACCCGCTGCCTGGTGCGTCATGGTCATCCTCGTTCTCATCTTGACTCTATTTTTAAAACACCACAAATTCTTTATTTCATAGAATCAGCAGACAAAATCCTTTTTATTGACTCCTAAAAAGCACAATCAAAATCTTCAGAAAACATCCCTGCAAGTTACTTGCTCCTGCTACTGGGGACTCCTCAGTGCTGGGACTGGTTACATCCGAGTAAGTCAGAACTTGTATTTGAAAGCACAGGTTCTCAGGGCTCATCATCAAGGCTTTCTGCCAGGAACGGGGTGCTCAAGGGCTCTAGAAGATTCCCAGGCCCCTTGCAGAGAAGTGGCAGGGCAAGGGTTCCAGTAGAGCAGAGCTTCTCAAAGGGTGGGCCTGGACAAGAAGCCTCAGTGTCTTCAGGGAAGTTGTTAAAAATGTAGAGTTCTGGGGGGCACCTGGGTGCCTCAGTCATTGAGTGTCTGTCTTTAGCTCAGGCCATGGTCCCAGGGTCCTGGGATTGGGCTCCCTGCTCGGCGGGAAGCCTGCTTCTCCCTCTCCCACTGCCCCCTGCTTGTGTTCCCTCTCTCGCTGTGTCTCTCTGTCAAATAAATAAATTTAAAAAAAAAAGTATAATTCTGGGCTTGCCTGAGGCTTATGAATCAGAAAGTCAGGGTGGGGCCCATAATCTCTCTCTCTTATTTAAGATTTTATTTATTTATATTAGAGAGAGAGAATGCAAGTGGGGGAGGGAGAGGGACAAGCAGCCTCTGCACTGATCACAGAGCCCGATGCGGGGCTTGATCTCATGATCTTGAGATCATGATCCCAGCCAAAATCAAGGGTCCGACGCTCAACCGACTGAGCCACCCAGGGGCTCCCCCCTTTATCTCTGTTTTAACAAGCCCTCCAGGTGATTGTGATGCAGGCTGAATTTGAGAAGACTGTTCTAGAACAGACTTCAATATATCTACAGATCACTTGGGGATCTTGTTAAGATGCAGATTCTGAATTCTGTGTTTCTAACTGGTTCCCAGGTGAGGTCTAGGCTGCCGGCCTGAGGACTACATTTGGAGTAGTACTAGGATACATGATCATCTTCCTTCCAACTAGGGCTGAAGGGTCATCCAGCCAGATTCCTGGTGAATCCTTGGTCTTCAACTCATTCAAAGTTATATGAAGACAAGGCCAGAGCCCCCGTGTCCTAGGACTTTCTTGATTCCCATAGAAGTACTCCAGTAAAAGGCAGCTTTTTACCAATCCAGAATGGTAAGTGGGATGCCAGTGAGTGGACACGTCACTGTGTGTTCTTTTCCACAACACGTTCAACCACGCCCAAACCTCCCGTGCCTCATTTGCTCCTGAAAAATGAGGTCATTTATAGGGTTTCTGTCCAGCTCTGAGACTCTTATCATTTTATGAAAGTAGCCAGAAATTCCTCAGGTCTAAAATAAAAATTCAGGACTTTCCACCCAAAGGGAGATGTCGACCCAGCAAGAACATGAAATTCTCAGGGTGATCAATAGTTTCAACTGCCCAGAAAGCATAGTCTTAGTCATTCCCAGGAAAATCTGACCAGGCCGCAGCAGTTACAGGAACGTCAGGGGGAACAAATCACAGGCAGCCCTTTTAGTCAGTGTCCAGTGCCAGGAATCAGTCCCCACGGCCCCTGCAAAACATCAACTCCACTTGCGGCAAGCCCACCGCTGAGCACGGGCAGCGAGGCTGACTTACGAGTCTGTTGTCTTCGTCAACATCTAGCTGGCATATTTACACATTTATAATTCGTATTTATAACAGCCTTTGAATAAAATGCAAAGACAAAACTAAAAATGTGCAGATGGGCATGCACCTGTTTTGGAGAGAGAAAATGCCGCTGCTGGAAGCTTCTGAGGCTTTTCAAAGGCATATGCCCAAACTTAGGACGATCTTACAGAGAAAGCAAGTCTGTAAGGGAGCTAATCTCCAACCTCAGTGTCTGATAAGCCTGAAGAGGCTCCAAATGTAATAAAACATTCTGGAGAAGTTCTCTGTCTCTATTATTAAAGACGGTCAGCTCTTTGGGTTGGTTTCATTAGTTTCTTGACTAATCTCTCTGATATTTCTTACTCTTTAACACGAAGGTACAAAGTGTATTTTACTCTCGGACACTCTGTAATTCATCAAAAAATAATTGTTAAATACCTACTATGTCCCAAGCACTGTTTCATCTTCTTGAACATGAGATCACATGGGTCTGAGACAACGTCATTGTAAAATGTAATATGCAAGAGGAGAAAAATGTTTCCAATCAAGTTCCTAATACAGCGCTACATTTTGATCAAAGATTTTAAAAAGCCCATTGCTGAATTCCAAGCACATGAAATCAGAAAGCAACAAAAAGCCGCAAGCGCTTTCCACCATGCTGGGTGAGTCACAGCAATCGTACTGGCTTCTGTTCAGCCTCACGGGCCGGACGCCGTGGCGTTGACCCGGCGGCAGTGTCCTCGGATGGGTGTTGTTTCAAGCTGAGAACTGTCCTCAGTGTGTCTGGTGGATTCCAAAGACAGCCTTTGCCTATTCCCAGGGTGGGAAGGACCACTTCCCTGCACGTGCTCCATCACAGTCAGGGTCAGCCAGCCTCCAGGGGCAGGTCAGAGTTCAAGGACCAGGGAAGCTACCTGCAGAGCTCCACCACCTCCTTACTAAGTGGGAGAAAACAGCTTTCACTTTATGGTTAAAGGACGCTTGGAAAACCAAATATTCATGCAAGCATTGGCGTGTGTATGTAAAATCTTACAAAGGCATACATGGAACAGACCAAAGTCCCCTGGTAAGGGATAGGGAGGCAAAGACGAAGGATGAGAGGACTGAGACCAGAAGGCAGGCACCGTGTGCGTGAGGTTGGTGGAGGGAAGAGATCTGGCAGCTTTTTCTGTCATTTTTTCCCTGCCTTACCACTCTACCTATAGCTGGCCTTAATCCGTGGTTACTTTGTGAATTTGAGAATGACATATGTATGTACCTGTCTACCTACTTCAGTACATTTATTTTCCTCTCTTCCTTTGCCCAATTCAGGGAAGATAAAACCACACTGACGGGGGTAGGGGAGTAGGTGTAACAGAGTGGCGACACCTTGGAGACAAGTTCTTACACGACTCCGTCCGACACGACCAGATAGGGAACTCGACGACCAGAACCAATCACCTCCTTCGGGAGGGGTCCGTGTTCACTACAGAGCCACTCCTATGCCAGGAAGCCAGAAGACTCCGGACTGGATAGAAAAGGCAAATGGAGTGAATTATGGGGTTCGGAGGAAAGACATGGCAGGACAGAACAGTATCATACTTCTGAGCAAGAGAATGTCTTTTCAGTTTAAAGGAGGAGTATTTTGGCTGTGGCCTGCTGCATAACCAGCCCTGATGTATTCAAGTGCCTCAATTCAATGGCCTCCAGCCCCCTCCGTCCATCGGCCCCTTCCCAGGCCACGGGAGAGCACCAGCCACTGCACACGTGTCCTCGAGAACGCCCTCACGTCCTGCTTCACAACGCCCGGGACGCCTGTCAGGCAGGCTGCTGATGCCCAGGCCTGACCCTCAGATACTCTGATACGATAGAGTGGGAGCGGGGTCCAAGAATCTGTATTTTTAACATGTCCTAAGTGATTCTGAAGGGAGGAAGGAGTTCACTGAAACCCACTGGTTCCAAATTTGTTAGGAGCCCAGGGGGAGTCCCAGTGAGGTGGGAGTTACTCAGCAAGCTTTCGAGAGTTCTGAAGTCCTCAAAACGGACACAGCATTTGGCCAGGGGCGCCATGTGGGAAGAATTAGGGAAGGATGAGAGGAAATGTCTTCGTAAACACAGTTTCTATATGCTGCATTGTTTTTATCGGTTTACCCCATGAAAGGAAAAATCCAATCCCGTATTGAGTCCCCATGTGCAAGAGGTAGTGAGACTCCGGGGCAAACTATGGGGGGATCTCTGCAGGGCATCTCTTCTCCTTACAATGTCACATAGCTAATTTGATTATGAGACCTAATGAACTGAAACTAATGCAATTTTGAAAATCTTCATAGCTAATGAAGATCGCATCTTCTCCCTCCAGATTTCCCATTTTCTCCGTTTGTAAACTATGAATGAAATGGAAGTTATGGGTTGAGGCTGTGTTTATGGAAAGTCTTAGTATAACTTGGAGAGTTTTACATTTTGAGTGTCACAATGGCTCCAGGTCGAAGGATCACGTTTGGAACTCACATTCAATGCCACCGTATCAAGAAACGTGTGGGAGAGACCTCGAATATGGGTTCAGGACACTGATGTTTTAGAGACAGGCTTTCCCCCTATGCCAAAGAGTCAAGTGTTGTCACTCTGCCCCAATTTCCATTTTCCCTGGAAAACGGAGAACAAGAGAAGTCTTCTAATTGCACAGTAAAAGCTATTATCGGGGTATGGCTTTGACATTCCCTCACCCTTCACTTCTCTATGCCGGGTTTTCACCCATTTTGGGGGGAAGAAACACTTCAAAGGCATTAAATTGAGAGGTAGGGGAGAGGCCTATGGTGGCAAGCTTCACAGTCTGGGACAGACACATCTTAGAGACGTGCCGGGGTGAGCTCAGGAAAAAGGGGACAGCCACATCTTCTGAGTGTCCAGGGGACTCGATTTTAAATGTATTAAGAAAAGAAACAGATATTTATGGAGTATAAGGTAAAACTATTTACAACTTAAAAAATGGAACATGGGAACTCAAAGAAATTTTGCACATGGAGTCAAGAATGTGAGTTCACTCTTCTCTGCCACTGACACTTTGAGTGGCTCTAATTGTGCTAACAGCATACACCGTAACGTGTGAGTGGCGCCTCCTAGAGGTGTGGGCTATCACCACAGAGTTCTACTGGCAGCTCCGTAAACGCGTCCTGTGGGTAAGGTAACAGTGGGACTTGACCTTGGGAGGGGCCCTGCTTAATTATTTCTCATGCCTCTATTACAGGAAGACTCCAAGAAAAATATGCTTACATAAGGAACAAGAAGGTATGTTTTCAGACAGAAAAGAAAACTCATAAAAAAATCAAAATAGTGACTGACATCTAGTTATTGCTATTGGGAAAAAAATACTAATAAATTAGTATTTATCACTTTAATCCCTTGGATTAAATACATTAAATACATTAAATACATCCAATACATTGCTAGTCCTGAAATTTGAGAAGGATTCAATCTTTTTTACATTACTTTTTTTTTTTTTTTTTTTTTTTTTTTTTTTTTTTTAAGACTTCATTTATTTATTTGACAGAGAGAGAGATAGCGAGAGCAGGAACATAAGCAGGGGGAGTGGGAGAGCGAGAAGCAGGCTTCCTGCCGAGCAGGGAGCCCGATGTGGGACTCGATCCCAGGACCCTGGGATCATGACCTGAGCCGAAGGCAGACGCTTAACGACTGAGCCACCCAGGCGCCCTACATTACTTTTTTTAGACCTTTCTTCAAAGTCTTTGAAATTTTACTTCATTTTATTTTGTTGGTGTATTATATCAGGAACAAGCAAATTTTAGGGACAACTGGTCCTCTAGCAGTCACCTGTGTACTCTATTTCATCTTCCTGAGAACACGATTAAGAACAATCTGAGACATTCTGCAACATTCACTAATCTATCATAAGTCTTTGATTCTGGAATCGAAGGATCCAGGATCCATCTAAGACACCAAGGTGTATGATTTCAATATAGTCCCCAAAACTGTGTCATAATACTCAAATTCCAATTTTTCCTATTTCCTAACAGAGTTGTGGCCTGATGCGTTTTCCCCTTGCCTATTACTGGATATGGCTTTCAGATGGACTGAAGGACAGACTCCTACCCCAGCTGACTGGAATATCAATATCCTCCATTTTGTAGCTGACGTGGTCCTATTGTAATGAGCTAGGGCTACACTAGCTAGCAGCTAA
Organism: Mirounga angustirostris; assembly: GCF_029215605.1. Lineage (NCBI taxonomy): Eukaryota > Metazoa > Chordata > Mammalia > Carnivora > Phocidae > Mirounga > Mirounga angustirostris. Next base: position 52,608,599 of record NW_026991712.1, on the reverse strand, counting down.
ACCTATGGACTAATGTCTTAATGAGGTGGCTATTATAAAATAATAGTCTAAGAAACTGTCATGATTCGTTTATCTGCATTTTTCGGTAAAACTATTAATGACATTGTTCCATTGTGTAGTACATACAGCTTTGTGTATCTGTGTGATCAACTCAGAGATTTTAGTGCCTGGAAAAAGGGTTTTTATCCTGCTAGATTAGTTTGCCTTTTTTTAATAACAACTCAACTATATGTATGGAAATCATATTTCTTTTTCTCTTCCCCTCTCATATAGCTGGCTGGAAACTCAAAGATGTAATTATCCTCAATTATGGCAATTACCTTAGTCTAGCTCTTTCTTTCCTCTCTCTACACCAACCCCAACTGCAAGTTTTTTATTTCATACATTTTGAAGAACCTTATATGAATGTCTTTATTATAACAACCTCAATATTTCTTAGAAGCAAATCTTAATTTCTAAATATTGCATACATGGAGATTTAAATTTAATTATCATGAACTGTTTATAGATTTTAAAAGTTTTCAATGTCCAGAATAGGTTTTAGAGGAAGAGACATTTTTTAGAAAGCAAAGGATAAAAGAGGACGGAAGGAAGGAAGGAAGGAAGGAAGGAAGGAAGGAAGGAAGGAAGGAAGGAAGGGAGAAAGGAAGGAAGGAAAGGAGGGAGGGAGGGAGGGAGGGGGATTTTCCCACTAAGTTAATCTTTTGGATCATAAGTTCTGATCTTTACTCAAAGGAAATAATGAAAGGAGTATCCAGATGATATACCAGATACAAAGACTAAGATAATTAAAATCAAACCAACTTTATCCTAAATACTATACAGGATTATTAAATTTCTCTGAATTAGACTAGGGTTTTCAATCCTGACTATACATTAGAATCACCTGGGAAACTTTTTACGGTATATGAAATGCCCGAACCTAACCCTAGAAATTGAGTAGGGATTGGGTCTGGACACTGACATTTGTAAATGTGTCCCTAGAGCATCTGAATATATAGTTAGGGCTGAGAATCACTTAGTTAGACTATGCATTCATGTTTCTAAACTTTTAACTGCTAAATGTTACTTCATCTTATTTCTTAGGGTATTGAAACCTGGCAGAGTCAGGATGTGACCATGTAAAACAGAAACAGCTCATCGTTCCTCTTCCCACACAAGTCCGCACTGGTAACCACATCAACCAAGTTTTTTGCACACGTATAGCCTCAGAGCTTGGGCCAATAGAGCATGTATGGAGTCTATTCCAGAAGGTGGTATCTGAGCTTGCAACATAAAGACTCAGACCCAGAAAATATGGGAATTGAGCCACGTTCTCTGTCTGCTGTATTGTCTACATATGTTTCTCTGCATTCCTCAAAACACTAATTTTTTTTTTTTAGATTATTTATTTATTTATTTGATAGAGAGAGAGACAGCCAGAGAGGGAGCACAAGCAGGGGGAGCGGGAGAGGGAGAAGCAGGCTTCCCGCGGAGCAGGGAGCCTGATGCGGGGCTCGATCCCAGGACCCTGGGATCATGACCTGAGCCGAAGGCAGACGGTTAACGACTGAGCCACCCAGGCGCCCCTCAAAACACTAATCTAAAAGTTGTATGTTAAATAGAGTTGACTGGATAAATTAAAATAGAATTATTTTAAAGTATATTCAAATATAAAAATTTCAACAAGAAACACACAAAAATATCTCCTGGTCTGTTACTGGTCCTCACATAGCCCTGGTTTTTGGTTGCATGTCAAAGCTGAGCTAAAGTACGCTCATTATCTTCCACTTGCAAAATGATCCATAATTCTTACAGGTAGAGAGTGTACTGGAAATGAACACAATATTACAATGACAATACTCTGCATTATACTTTAGGCTACTTTAGCTTTTCTCTTGATCTTCACTGCTTAAATGGCCACAATGCACTTTGTTCACCTCAGACTGACAGTTATTGCAAGACTACCATGGCTTTTTCTTTCTAGCTCCTGAACGTCACCCTGGATCTTTTATCCTAGGTGTTTATCTGCTGGAATGATCATCCTTCAAGTCATAACAGAGCTGCTTCCTCTTTATTTTTTCTATCCTGTTCAAGCATCCTGTTCTCAGAGAAGACTTCCAAAGCCCTCCTTGCCCATCCCCACCCTCAGCCTTTATCCCATTATCCTCTCTTCCTTTCCCGTTATCCCAGCTGAAAGCATCTTATACATTGGTCTTTGTGTTTACGGTTGCAGGACCCCCTTTAGGACAGAAGCCCCATGAGCACAGGCCCTCTCTGTCCTCGCAGCTCTAACTGCAGCACCTGCGAGAGCAGCAGGCGCTCACGTGTGCGCTATCTCACCAAGAATGTGCTGACTGCAGTCTTGTATCCTTTAAGGGCGAAACTACTGATATTAATAGATAATAAACGAGTGTGTACAGTGGCAATTTGAACCTACCGTTCGCCAGGCAATATGCACGTGCTGGGATTTTAATGAGACCCACAGAGCCCGCCACTTTTGCAGAGAAGGCGATTTGCACCCTGTGCCCGGCTGGCTCTAAACTCCTGCCGGAGAGCTTCTCTGTTTGCACATCTTGCAATCTTGGCTGTTTCTTTCAGTTCCCAGCAGAAAGCAGCTAGACGTTAATGTCTGAAACGGCGCTTCCAATCTTCTGTTGAGGTTTCTTTAGGCCACTTTAATGGGGGTAACACCAGGCTAATTTGGCACTGGATCCTCAGTGTACCAAGGAAACGTTTTTGAGTCTCTGTTATTTGTCATCCCCATACAGGTCTGGCTTGCGACAGGAGTTACACTGCAAAAAGCCTCCGCTTCATGTTGGTGGATTTATTACAGCCTGGGATCTTTTGTCAGTAATCTTATCCTTCCATTATTACCACATGATACTAATAGATCTGGCCAGGAAGTCAGCTGTAATATCTTCAGGACAAATCCTACCGACATATGGAATCGACAGTTGGACCCTACCTCTATTTTGAGGCACTTCTGTTGGGTCTAGATTAGCACTTAGAGCCATATTGATAACACCGTCTGCCAGGCCTCCAAATACGGGCTGTGTTTGCATGTCAGCTTCATTCAGAATCTTCAGTATTGCAGTTTTCCATTCAGTACAGAAAAGTATATTTGATATCACTAGCAAAATCAGCTACGTTCGTATCTCGTGAAACATGCAGTTCCGTGCCCTTGCCCAGAAAAGGCACCTGAGAAATATTAGTTCTTCCTTCTGTGTTCCTTGCTATTTGAACAAAAGTGTATTTTATTCAAAAATATATTTAAAGAATCTGCATCTTTTAAAAAACTCAAAGTATATAAAGTATTTAAATGTGCAGTTGGAATCTGATTCTCTTTTCAGTTAAATAGAGCTACATTAAACTCAAATGGTAAACTGGAATCATTACCGACAACAGAATCAGCTGCCTCAAATGCAGGACGGTCGCTCACGCTATGAAGTTCTAAGAGATGGCAGACCTTGCCTTAACCAAATCTACTATATACAAATTTATATTTGTAAAAGAGTGGTATTATGAAATGATATGGATGTCTTATAAAAAACACTATTTTAAAAGATAACCAATTCAAATTTGTTTAAAATATAATTCAATTGCAAATAGACTTTTATAGAAACTTGCCGGAACCCAGGTAATGCATACAGTAGGCCATAAATAGTCCCAAGCCAACTCAGAACTAACCATTATTTCTCAGCAATGATCATCCAAAGACTGTTCAAACTGTAAGGTTGGGGCTGAGGGGAAACTCTGTAGTGAGTCAGGATGATTACACCTGAACCCAGTGATTAATCTTAATGTCATGAAAAGAGGTACAATCAGACACTGGGTTCTGTGGTGCAAGACAAGGCACTAACTATGAAGTCTTCTTGCCAAAAATATGAATCGGAACTGATTAAGCCTCTAGATGTAACTGTCAGGCCTTTATTCCTTTTTTTTTTTTTTTTTACATCTATCACTGAAGTGATCAAATAACAATCAAGGATTTTGTCTACCCAGGTCAGTTAATTCACACTCATGAGACTGTGAGGTTTGTGATTAAGTCTATATATGTGTCTGTCTGTGTAAAAAAGGAAGAACACATTTTACGTGTGCACCTTGTATAACTATCCATAATGACTCTCATCCATGTGTCAACTGAAATGCCATGGTCTCATGTGTACGGAAATGAAAATGACGAACCGTGGTGCCAACCACACATTGAGCAGACGCTCCCAGAGCCTCGCTCCTCTCCCTGGTTGTGTGATACTGTAATTCTTCTCCTCTGAGGTTCAGTCTTAGGCCCTCTTCCTTACTTTCATCATGTTTTCTTCCTGGCATCTTTTGCACCCAAAGGCCTATGATGTCAGTCTGACTTAGCACTCGTTTCGGCGGACGGCAGGAACAAGGCGAGAATCACAACATTATTCATAACACACGGAATGGACGTGGGGTCAGGTGTCTGACAGGCACAGGCGAAATCCTGCTCCAGCGGTAAGTCTCCCCAAGCTCCAGGTGGAGTTTCTCAACCCGAGTCCTATCCTCATCTACAAAGACCCAACAGCCTTCATCTTTCCTCACCCCTCAGGTTCAGAGTACCTATTGTTATCACATTATTTTTGTGTATCAAATATTTTCACAGATTTTACTTTTTGAGTAGCTCAACAGTCTTGTGAGAAATTTAAGGCAGCGTTCTTTTTTCTTTTTCTTTCCTTTTTTTTAAAATCATTGTTGTTGTTTTAAGATGAGGAAACAGACCAGAGAGATTAAGAGGCTGGCCAAGACCCAACCTAACCAGGAAATAGCAGAGCCATCCCCGCCTTCCACTCTAGGTCCTATATTCTTTCCTCATCATACATGGTGTTAAACAATTGTGATCTCGTACGAAGTGAAGTTCTCCTCAACAAGCCAGGAAAGCAAAGAGCACACAGCTGCCGCCAGCCACCAACTCCGATGCCACAGGGGCCTGGCACGTACTGCCAACACTGAGGCAGGTCAGGTGGATATTAACCACAAGGACACAGTTTCTCTTTCTCAAAGAAACATGTTTCTCGTTTTTCTCTAAAGACACAACCTGTTCATTCTATCTTTTGCTTTCTTTTTAACTCTACCTTAAGAAAGCCACAGCACAAAAGTATTAAGAAGTGGTGGTTAACATTCAACTTGATGGTTGGGGAATAACAGAGCAGGGTGGGGACTGCAGCCCCGCCATGTTGGGTGTTGGTTACCATTCTTCTAAAAGGTGTGGCATCCTCTAAAAGGGATAAAGTCCCATGGTCTTAAAAGGCAGAAGAAGATTGGTCCATCACTGTGTCAGCCTGTGAGAACTTGCATGAATACTACAGAGGTATGAGGTCGAACTAGTATTTATGTTTTCCTAATCATCTAAAATCTGAAGAATAAAATCAATTATGCTTACTGAATCTGTCAATGGCTTTCATGTGACTAGGATTTCTAATAGCATTCAAGGCATGTGCTTAATGTAAAATGTTTACTATACAGTAAATTCTTTATAGTAACCATACTAAAAACCTTTCGATGTCCAGGGATCTTTGAGATTGAGCACAGCACATTTGCATTTAATTTTTATTTATAAAAAATCATTGCAGTAATTTAAGAGATTTGCCGGAATTGCAAGAGTAAAATTCTCTCATCTGGGTTCAGAAACCCATATACAACTTCGAGTTTGGCAAGCAAATGTCAAAAAATATGGAATTCCCCTTAAAGATATTATGTATAAACAGAGCCTTCACATTTAGAATAGCAAGCCCAGATGGTCTATTAGTATCAACATAAACCACTGTCCTTGCCAACATGAATTTCATAAAGCAGAAATCATTCTCAGGCATGCACAGACAGACACATCACATCCATGAATACTTATTACCATATGCTCGGGACCAGGTAAGGTACTTTATTACATGGCCCATAAAACATTACTTGAAAAACAAACACCAAGTGTTCAAATGAACTGTTTACTCTTATGGCGAGGGCACTGAAGCCTTTATGGAAAGTGTGGCCTATACTCCCATGTTTCAGAGTGAGACCGGGTGGTGATTCAGGCTGTCACTGGCAGGCTTTCAAAGCAGAAGCAAGGCCATCAGCAAACCTGGTTGTGTTGGGCTGTCTTGAACATTTTAACTTATATTCTCTTTTACTTTCTGATGACCTAAATTTCTGGGATTCGACATTTATGTTGCTAATAACCTGATGTCTATAAATATGATGGAACTACCATGTAAACATAAGTGTCTGTACAATCATTATTGGCAAAATAAGCAACTGAGGCTTACGGAGTTTCAGTAGCTGTCCCCCACCCCCATCACTCAGAGAGGAAGAAAGTGAGAGAGAGGAGGAGAGCCACAGATCTTAATCACTCCACCTCAAGGACTTTCTAAAATCACAAAAGGAACTGCAGTATGATGGAAGGTGAGCCCCTGGAAACCAGTGTCAGCAGGTAGACAGAGCCCTTTGAGGGCTATGGGGCTTCTGGTGGTAGAGGGCTGGGAACGCAGGCTGGATTTGGGATGCAGAGCCCAATGATCATCTGAGATCCCTTTAAGGAGCTTCAAAGTACTGCAGTTGTAAAAAAGCAGACAGACACCATCCTCATGAACACGTGCCATTTTTCTATACTACACATCCTTGAATAACCTTTGATGTTCTATTTATTTTAAAGAAGATAGACTTTTTTTTTTTGACCCAGTTCACATCACTGATTAGAAATATTCTAGCTGTCAGATAAATAAATCTCCATTGAATCCAATTTATAGGATCCAAGAGTAGTTTATGGATCAATCTGGAACTATATGGGGCTTAGCTGGTTTTGTGAAAATACTTATAACACAACAATGAAAAAAATCAATAAAGATTTATTAAGGTTTTCATTCTTTGCATAGGTTTAAAAATGAATTCTAACCCATTAAAAGGGCCTTTAATATTTTTTGAGTTGAAATATTATGCTTTACTGTCTCTAATTTTTTTCTTGAGTTGACCCTTCGCATTAAGCATGCCTTTCTCCTGGGCAGCTGTGAAGATGCCTGGTTCCACTGCTGGTCTGTCAACCTCATCAGATGATGACACCTGAATTCTATGCCAAGATACACACACACTCACAGGCAATGAGCTTTTCCCTACTTGTATTATCTTGGTGCAACAGAGAAAGAAAGCGTAACATTTATTTAACCTTTGTGAAGACCATTTGGAGGCTCACCTAACACTCTTTAAAATAGGCAATTAAAAGAATCTGGCTGAAAATCTGATTTCTAATACATGTAAGAAAAAGTTAATAGCTTCTTTTTATTGAACATCTACCATTTGCCAGATGCTTTTTAACTTGGAGCCTCACCTAGAAAAATCAAGTTACATTTAACTTATTCTTCATAGGATTGTTGTGAACCATAGGTAGCTGTAGGAGATTGTATAAATGGTTACAATTCTTCTCTTCCCTGCATCCTCACTGTTTGCAATATGACTTTATAGGTCCTTTCAGTAAAAAATGTTGCCTATGTCTCTACCCTTAACTCTCGCCCCCCCTTGTGACTCACCTTGTCTAATGAAATGCAGGGGAAGCAACGGTGTGTCAATTGTGAACCTAGACCATAAGGTTTGCATGCTTCTGCGCTCACTCTTGGAACCCTGGGGATCCTCTGTGGGATCCTCTGTGTGAATAGCCCAGACTAGCCTGCTGGATGAGTGGCATGTGGACCAGACATCCTCACTGCACTCCAGCTAGGTGCAGACACCTAGCTGACTGAAAGCTGACTGCAGACACATATATGAGCCCAAGTGAAGCCAGAAGAACTGCTATACTGGGCCAGCTCAAACTATAAACCCACAGAATCAGGAGCCAAGTAAACGGCTGTGGTTTTAAGCCAGTAAATTGCGGGGTGGTTTGTTACACAGCAAAAACTAACTGATACAAAAAGCATTACTCTTTTCACTGTACTAAAGAGAGCTATGGAAGTCAGTAACTTGTCTAAGGTCACTCAGATGGTAAATTGTAAAGCTCTCACGTTATTACATCTGTCTTATGGGCCACCCATTACTGTGCTTTATTTTATGTAAATGATATAAATGTAAATGAAAAAGTATATGCTGAGTGCCTTCTCCATGCTCTGTGTTGGGCTGGACATATTTCCTACATTTGGGAAATTTTACAATCTATGTTTTGTTTTTTGTTTTTTTTTTCACCAAGGAAATTGCAATTTGACAGGTTTGCTCATGCTATTGCTTTCACCTCAAATGCATCATTTGTTTTCCAGGCGTGAACCTGCTCAAACCATCTCCCCGAAACCTCCCTTAATGTCCCAAGACAGAATTAGAGTGTCCACCTGTGGTTGATTGCAAAAATAACCACAATTACTCTCCCTCTTTCTTTTATCCTCACCCTTTGTAATAGGACTTTTTGGTATCATCCATCAAGAGATAAAGTCTATTTCCCTAGCTCCTGGATCTAGACTGGACTTGTGACTTACTTTGGCCAACAAGCGTGGCAGACATGACAGTGTGACAGTTCTGAGATCAGGCCTACGGTACCTTATATACCTGCATTCATTCTCTATGTAACCCTAGCTCCCTCATGTGAAGAAGACCAGGCTAACCCTGCTGAAGGATGACAGATCACAGGGACCAGAGTTTGACCAGCCAGGTTGTCCCAGCCCACACCCCAGACATGTGAAAGCCCAGCTAAGATGAGCAAAGCCAGACCATAGCTAAGCATTGTTGTGTGTGGGAGCCTGGTTGAGACCGGAGGAATTGCCCAACTAAGTCCAGCCTGAACTACCAACTGCAGAACTCATAAATAGTCATATTTAAGCCACTAAGCTTTACTTTCAAGTACTTTAAAAACTTATTTTTGGAACAGCCCATATATTCAATAAATGTTCTTTGAACAGATGAATAAATGATCAAATATCCAATTACACTGAGATAAGATTTCTCTGACAGAACAAAACTCTGACTTTTTATTTTTATTTTGAGGTGAATAACTTCCTTCTTTCCTGGCTGTGAGACAGAATGATGCTTAGCACAGGGCCTGAAACTCACCGGATGTACTCACTAAATGCTAGCTCTCACTGATCTTGTATGTGAACTAAAATGCCACACAAAACAAGAGCCAAAGCAAACACGGTAGCATCGAGGCATGCAATTTCAAAATCAGGGCAGACTCTCCTGGTATCTGTGAGAGATTTGGGGCAAGGGACATGCTTTTGTTCTCTAATACTGGAAAGCTTCTCTCTCTTTGGAAGTATACAGTTATCCCCCACCTCCCATCCATAGTATGGCTTTTTCGGTCTCAGTTATCCGCAGCCATCTGTGTTCCAGAAGCGGATGACCCCCTGATGTGCTGTCACAAAGTCAGTGACATCATGATGTCACTGATGTTATATCATGATGCTTCTGTAGTTCCCTGCCCTTCACCACATCACGCGGGCATTCTCTCCTCACACATCATCACCAGGAGGGCAAGTGCAGTCCAATAAGGTATTCCGAGAGAGACCACATTCAGATGACTTTCATTATAATATGCTGTTTTAATCGTTCTGTTTATTATTAGTTATCATTGTTAATCTCTTACTGTGCCTAATTGACTAATTAAGCTTTATCGTAGGGATGTATGTATAGGAAAAACACGGTACAAACAGGGTTCGGTACTATCTGTGGGTTCAGACATCCATGGGGGGCTTGGAATGTGTCCCCTGTGGACAAGGGAGGACTACTGTTCATTCTTTAAATGACCCAGAGCTACTCAAGTCACCCAATTTCCAAGGGCGGGAGAGTTCTGCTGTACAAAGCTCATTGCAAGAGGCGTCCCCCACTCTTCCTTAAGGCTAGGAGTTCTCAACTTGTGCTGCATATTGGAGGCACTTGGGAAATTTTAAAATAATGCCTCCAGAGATTGGTTTGAATAGTTTGGGTTACAAGTTGCACATGGGGACTTTTAAAAGCCCCTTGAGTGATTTTATTGAACAAAGTTGAGAATCACTCTTCAACCCTTCCCGAGAGTACTTCCACCAGTGAAGTGGTTATTATTCGATTTAACTTTCAAGGCAGACCTAAGTAAACTTTCTTTTTTTATATGCCTCTAATCAAAACACAGCACTAAAATACTAGAGCTAGAAACTAATTTCTTATTATGGACAATGACTGGCTCAAAAGGAATTAAGAAATAATTGTCAGATGAGTAACTTCCTAATGATTAACTCAACAAGCATAATATGGACACTTGGCAGGATCTTAAATGTCTGTAAAGGGTTTGAGAATAATTAGGTATTCAAAATTTTATTATCATAAACTAGAATACCACATAACACTATAAATTATATTAAATAGTCAATTCAAACTTAATCATTTAAGTGTATGATCCAAAAGCACATTAACCTAAAATTTTTGTTTGAAAACATACCTTATATGTACTTTTGTGTACTTCATCACAAATTAAGGTATAATTTAATATTTTAATATGATTTTTAGTTCAGATTTAATGTGGGTATATTAAGAAACTGTGATCTTGTCTTCCTAATGCGTAAGTGACCCTCACGTGGCAACAGTATTATTTTCAGGGACTATTTCTTTTTTGGCAAAGTTCAAAGTGCTGGAAAATGATGAATATTAATCTTATGTTATAAACTATAATAATGCATGCAAACTGGCTTAGTGCCAAAATTTCATCCTCAATGGATTCCAAAGCTACAATCACAAACAGACCTCCAGCACACATTCAGAGTCAGAATTCTCTAAGCCACAAATTCCCCAAGAGAACAATCTGATTTGACCCTCTGATTTCCTAGAAATGGAAAATGAGGTCCGGAGAGGTTAAACAAGTCAAGCAAAACCCCTAACCAAATGGCTGGGAACCGAGTCCAGGAAGCCTGAGCCTGCACCCTCTCAGCTTTCTGGAAATGGGCACAGGCAAGATCACTGCAGAGCGTGCTCAAGCCCCACACAAATGGTGGCTGGCTGGATTTGGCCCCAGATTTTGCCAACCTCTGCTACAGACGGTTATGTTCAAAGAGGACCTTGGCAGAAAGGGAACTGGTTATCACTTTGTACCCTAATTATTCTTATCACAAAACAGACTGCAGTCAACTCTACCATTTAATACATTAGCCATAAATACAGTTATTGTAATTTTTCTAATCTACTATTAACTTTGTACATTAACATGGTACATTTGTACAAGTAATGAACCAATACTGGTAGATTATTATTAAGTAACGTCCATACATTATTCAGATTTTCTTAGTTTTCACTAATGTCCCTTTTTTGTTATCTCATGCAGGATAACACATTACATTTAGTTTGCATTATATTTTATTAGTTCAACACTCTGGTATGTGTGTGTTTGTGTGGTGTGAAAGAGAGAATATGTTTCTATTCAGCCACTTCAAGTGCAAAACTCTACAAATTACTGTTCTCATATTGTCTAACGTAAAAGAAAAGGCCATATGTTAATAAAGTAACCTAGAGTTTTAATTATGAGAAAAACACTGTGGAGAGTGGAAAGTAGATTAAAAAGAACTTGACATTTGGAGGGACCTAGAAACATGGTCTCTGATTTCAACATGGGTTAGCAAAATCTAAAAAGCAAGGAATGGGGCAGAGTAGTGTGAGAATTTAAAGTAATAAAAGGCAGTTCACATAGAACTATCGTAATGCAGAAGAAAGCAGTAATATTGTGAAATTTGTCATCATTTACTTTAGGGGAGTTTGCATTTTTAAAATCCACAGAAATGCAGTTACAGTTTCCTTGCCAATATTTGTATAAAACATTTTCCAAACAAGACTGATTCATCTTACTCTGAAATGAATTGTTAGATCACAACAGAGAATGTTAAAGAGTTTGCATCCCTTATAGAAATGCCAAACATTTTACTCTGCCTGATGCTGTACTATAAATAGGGAAATTCAAATGCTAAAAATGTTCTCCAAGTTGCCAAACATAGTTCTTTAGCATCTACTTCCTAGTACAAATGACTCATTCTTCTAAAGTTTGAAAATGAAAGCCAGTTACAACTCACAGAGAAATACTGTAGCTTATACCAATTAATTAAATGCAGAAGATATTTCACTTATGTATATTTCTTTTTCCTTAGGTCAAGTCCACTGAAATTCTTCTTTGGACTTTTATCGAGTTTTATTAAAGAGTAGTTACTCCGATGACAGTTGGATTTTTAAATTAACAATTAGAATAGTCAAGCAACATTAAGATTGTTGGAAAATGATGCTGATTGAAATCATTTTGAAATTCATTAGCTGCATTTGAATGTAATAGATGTAAAATTTATTTACTGTAATAAAAACAAGCTAATAGTGAAGTCAGAACATGAAAACTAGGAAGCTCACCTAACAAGACAGCACAAATAATGCTCCAATGTCCTAGGACACAAGGAAATGAAACTCTAAGAGATGTAACCCGATTAAAAAAATAGGACTTCTTAGGAAGAAGTTACCTTTTGTTGTAAAAAGAACAATAAATAGGGGACATGCCACTTGTTTATGGGTGGTATTTCGAAACAGTACACATACATAATGTGTATCTTATGATAAGTAAAGACAACATCAACAGTGTGGTGCAGGGGCTTGGGTAACACATCTGAGGTCGGCACCCACTGGGGGAGACAATCGCTGACTTTCCCAGAGAGCTGGAACAGGAAACCCCAGCAGATGCTCCTGTGATGTAGTGGGAGGAGGGGCGGGAGGGAGGGGCAGGGGGGCAGGGCAACAGTGGTTTCATAATATCTTCTTCTAATCAACTCACTCTACTGTCCGCCTTTAATCTTCTTTCTGCAACTCACCATACCTCGTATTATCTCATCACCAATCACTTACTCCAGAACAGCAACATTCTCTTTAAACTGAATACAAATAATTATTGCAACGTCTTTTCCAGGCTTCACTCAAGTCTTTGCCTGTTTTGACTCGTGTAGGTATATTTTTGCAAACCTCTGTTGGAAGTGTTTTGATTAAAAGTTTTATGGTATATAAGAAAGAGGTGACTTTTTTTTTTTCTTTAAAGATTTATTTATTTATTTATTTGTGAGAGAGAATGAGAGACAGAGACCACGAGAGGGAGGAGGGTCAGAGGGAGAAGCAGACTCCCCGCTGAGCAGGGAGCCCGATGCGGGACTCGATCCCGGGACTCCAGGATTATGACCTGAGCCAAAGGCAGTCGCTTAACCGACTGAGCCACCCAGGCGCCCAGAAAGAGGTGACTTAAGTACAATTATTGGATTTTAAAGAGACACATTATTAAAGCTTGTATTATCATGCTCACTTACATACAAACTTTAATAATTCTATTTTGAGTGTTTCCTTTTTTTTTTTTTTTTAAGGCTGGGAGGGGCACAGGGAGAGGGAGAGAATCTTAAGCAGGCTCCACACCCAGCACAGAGCCCGATGTGGGGCTCGATCTCACGATCCTGAGATCATAACCTGAGCTGAAACCAAGAGTGGGATGCTTAACCAACTGAGCCACCCAGGCGCCCCTTGAGTGTTTCCTATTTAACAAGTGATGTGGTATTCAATTAACTTTAAATTCATTACAGAATACATTGCTTGACCTGCAGACAAATTTTTGAAAAGACATACTGGCATATGAGATATATATCAAATATATAAATATTTTCATATATAAGTTTCAAATATAAGTTCCAAATTATATTTAATATGTTACAATATCAAAACATAATAATTGCTTTCATTAGCTAATGTTTGGGATTCTAACATTTTGGACAAACATGCTCAAACTATGATAATTTTTGTGTTTACTTATAAAACAATGAGATAAGATAAAAAGGTTTAGGCTGCTGTTTGCAAGCATTTCTCTGCAATAAATATATATTTTGTCTGATCTGATTGTGTTGTCAGCTTGCCAACAGGAGTGTGAGGACATATATATTAAGGGTATGGATGATAAAATACAAAGTTGAATTGTATGATTGTCACTACTTTTTTTAACATTGAATTTTATACCACAGATATTCCAAGAAGCAGATATGAAACTTATCAAATATATTAAGATATTTAAGATTTACTGAAAGTAGGATACAACAAACACCCATGTAACTACTACCCAGTTTAGGAAATAAAACGTCACCAACACTATGGTAAGGATATAAGAATTCTGGCCAGATGATGGCAGCTTAGAACGACATTGATACTTCTTATGCTTCTTGTCTCACGAGTCAGCTATCCATTGTATAGCTAAAGCAACAATATGTGACTAAATATAAAAACTAGTGAAAGCTGCCATGGGCTTGCAGCATTTGAAGGACATGCTTGTTCATCTGACTGTCACTAATGGCTTTCTGTACTCTACGGGGTCCTCCAACAGTATCGTTTTCTTTCAAAAATACTTCAGTAATAGTTCTATTTACTAAGACTTTAAAAAGAGGACTTGGATTTGAACCTTTACCACCCTAGCAATGGAACCTCCCCTGGGGGTGGGTCTGATCTTATAAGAGTCTGCAGGCAGACCCTGATCCCGGCGAGGACAAAGGGCAGGAAGTCAGATGTGGGTGGGGGGCAAGGGGATCGGCATCCTGAAAACAGAATGGATGTTATGATGCTGTACAAGGGAGGTCCCACAAACGGGCTCTGCTCTAGACACTGTCCAACTCAGCACAGCAACCTGGCCGTTGGCCTCCCATCACACAGCCCTCCAGGCTCTGGGGAACACTCCAGAAACTGAGACTCAGATACCTGCACACACACCAAAGCAGAGCGGGTCTACAGCATGTACTGGTTTAATAAATGAGGACGATGTACCCGCAGCTACCTACGAGGCACATTTATAGACGGTCCAATCTCTTTGGGACCAGCCTGTCACAGAGCCAAAATTTCTACCTGAAAGACCAAAAGGCCACAGAATTTAAAAACTGTGGGAAAAATTTGGTCTCAAAACTGGGAATAGTTGTTTCTGCAGGAAACATTTGTTTTTAGCTTAGGACCCGTTAATCACGAAGCTATGATTCTAGTTCTCTCTTCAAACTGTTCATCAAAAAGCACTGAGCAAAACTTGGTTCTTTCATATCCACCATGAAGGATTTCACAGAATTCATTCTGCATGCTAACCTCCCTCCTTCCTCTGTATTTCCTACCTTACATTCCCTATGCCTCATTTTACCCCCACCTGTTTTTAATTTACTCTGTCTTAAGGTGTTATATATTGTGCCTTATTCTTAAAAGCCCTTCTGGAGCCAGCTAGGACATAAACGAGCGATTGCCAGCTTTTTACAAAGATGAAAACAGCTCAGAGATAATCCAGTTCTATCCTCCATATTTTACGAATGAGAAATCTGACGCTCTGAGGTCCTAGTGCCTACTGGTTTAAAGACGGGGTGGAATTTAGGGATCCCAAATGTAGCTGACTGATCTTTCCTCTAGGACTACCTCCTAGGACATGTTCTGTTGTCTCTCCCTTTCTTAAGGCAGCACTGCTCAAGGGGGTGTTGCTAGACGTTTCTCCCCATCTGAGAGAAAAAAACATGCAGGAAATTCTGCACTCTACATCTTGTTGTGGAGAGTCACAAGAAAATTCTGAGAAACCTGCAATACGTACATCAATTTAATTTCATTTAATCCGTGTCTCTCAAACATACCTGCTCATAAATGAAACCTTTCTTCTTTTCTCTTACAGCAGCGGCGGTAGGGAGCTGCTCCCATTAACACCTCTCTCTGAGAAGTACTGGGGTAAGGCAAGGCCTCCCAACGGCAGCTAAATCCTCATAGCAGGTCAGAGAGGAGAATGGCCAAACAGCCATCTTACTGACATATGGGCTTGAATAGGGGCTTCTCTCAATATTGGCAAGTCCAGCACCACTGGCCTCAGGGCTGGAGCAAATGGAAAGGTCCGGGACACAGCCGGGGACAGAGGTGTTGAGGAAGAGGGCGAGCAGTGGCCCTTGGCCTTTCCCCCAGCCCGGCCAGGGAGGTCGTCTGCAGGCCTGCTGCGGAGTACAACTCACCCTGACAGCCAGGGGATGCGGCGCCTGGAATCTGGCTTGACCACACAGCACTGACCTGCACCCACTTTGAATCTAGAAGGACAAAAATTAGAAATTCTTCTTCCCCTGATGTAAATGCCAAGAGGCACAGGTGTACAGTTCAAAAACCAGCAATGTAACACACTGTGGGGATGGCGGACCCCAAAGGGACAGGACCATTGAGCAAACTCTGCTGTTGGTACAGGAGGGACCTGTGATGGGCTGCACAGAGCCCTAACGCCTAGACTCCGGCGCAGACAGCCCCCGGGCACACGCCATTCGCCCTCACCACCTGTGGGTGCCTGGAAAAGTTACTCACCCTCTCAGAGCTGCCGTTTCTGCTTCAGTAAAATGGGAATGATAATAATGGGAGCAGTGGATTAAATGAGTTAATATTTGCAAAGTGCTTAGACTCCTGCTTGCCACTCAGTAAGTGCAGTTTAAGTGTTTGCTAAATAAAATAGTGTCGTTAAGCATTCACTCCAATTTCCCTCCACTGGTATATGCTTCCTTTCCCAACAGACAAAGATGAGCTGTAACTGGTGAAGCAAGCCCTTTGCAACTCCTCATTTTAAGACAAGGATAGTCCTTGTCCCCTAGTGACAAGGCTGTGAATGAGGCCAGGCCGGGCGATGATTCCGCCTGGAGAGGTGCATGCATAGGCTTCGCAGCCTGCGAGCTCCCACTGCTTTCTGGCAGGCTGAGGCCCAGGCTCTGCAGAGCCGGGGGTCACTGGTGCATGCTGATGATCAGGCCCCCAGTACAGTGGTTACCGGGGATTCCAGCAGCATAGGAACAAGAAGGCAGGACAGGGGACAGGGCCGCCAAGTCACAGACGGACCAGCAGTTACCCCGCAAACTGCCTTCTGAGGCTCCTCAGTGTCCCCCCCCCCCCACAAGGCAGCGCCTTCAAAGGGGCCCCCACTGGAGCAGTCGGAACTGGCCCCACCTCTGCCTCACCTTCCTTGGTAGCCCTTAACGTGGTTGTTAAAAATGATAAAATAAAATCTACTTTTAAAACAGACACAATAAATGTGACAATATATTGAAGCAATAAAGGGAAACAGTTTTGTGACATCCTGGTTAATTTTACTTGGTTCCTTTGGTATTTACTTGAAAATACCAACATATATATTTTACATATTTTTAAGAGGTGATACAAACACATCTTTAAAAAGATTGCCAACCACATTTTAAAAGACTGAGAAATTTAAAAGCTAAGCAGATAATGTACCTGAACGATGTCATAAGTAGCAGAGTAAAAGATTTGCTTTAGGTGTCTAAGGCGGGTCCTTATATAGGTTACATATAAAGCCAAGAAGGGTTTGCAGTAATCTAATGACTGACTGTATCCCGACCCATTATCACAGCTGCAATTTTAGAAGTGTCGTAATTTATATGATATTGTTCTTATAAAAATATACAGGGAGTTCTTCTTATAAATATAAGAAGCCAAGACTGGGGAATAGGATAAACCTCTCTTGGAGCGCAAAGACGAGGGGCCCTTGAACTTGGCTGGGAGTGGCCCCAGCACACCTGCCCTTGCAGCTTCCCTGGTCTAGCTCACGTGCTCTGTGAACACGACAGCCCACAAGCCCGCAGCGTGACCACATCTCTTTCTGCTCTAGTGAGAAACACACATGCACACACGTGACGTCCCCAGACACCTGGGGCCACTGGGGACCATCACATCACGCAGTTCCTGTGCTGGCGGGTAGCGGGGAAGCGGGGTGAATGGGGAGCCGTAAGAAGCAGACACACTGGGCTCCAGTCTTGGTTTACATCTCTGTCAGTTCAGTTTCCAAGGCAGGCTTTGCACACTGCTCTCAGACTCCACTTCGACAGTTGTTGACTTTAAAGTTCTGGACGTGTGGGGCATGGCACCCTCTCGCACTGTCCCTAGCAGTGGACTGCCCACCTCCAAGCACATCATTTAATGTGTCTTTTCTCTCTTACCTTAGGCAGCTCACACTTGCTTCTGTGAATCACCAGAATCTATACTGACGTGAATACTAATGCACAGGGAGCGACCCCTAAGCAGGCCTGGTGTGTTTATAAACTTCATGATTGTAATTCTTGCTACTACGGTATTTAGATAGGCACACTGCTGTCTTAAAGCCTTTTTTATGTAATACATGCAAGATGCAAGGTGAAGAAAACTATCACTTAAAGCAAAACTAGTTCCCTAAATTATGACTTGCATCTACAGTAATGAGAAGCTATGAAAATATATTTTTTTTAAAAAAATCTCTAAGCCAATCTATTGCTTCGAATTTTGAGATTCTCCACTGCCGTTTTCCCATTCTGTATGCACAGCACAGATTCCTGCCAAGCCTATTACAGTGAACAAACAATGTCTTCTCTGTCAGAACAGACAATGAATAGTATCACAAAATTCTCCTCTGGTGTAAAGGCTCCATTTCCCCCACCCAGCCCCTTCAGAAAAGAACCACCAGGATGAGTACTGATGAGGAACACATTACTCACCCCTTGCCCATCTGAAGGTGCATTCTAGCAAGCTAAGGACTGAGCAATGTCAGCCATATATTAACTGCTCAACTGAGAAAGGTGACAAGTTTATTTTCTTTTAAATTGGATCATATAGTTTTGCATCTCTGTGGGTTCTGTACATGCGTATCTTTATCAGGAAGGAAGGAAGCATTTTATCAGCTATAATTTCAGGGCTTAGCAAAAACAGCTTTTGGCTACAGACTGAGCAGCAACAGGGGAACTTCATAGAAATGACACAGCAATTTGTGTTAAAATATTGGCAGCCAATTCATGAATGCTAAAGCTGACGATGAATTCAGCTGCTTCTGCTAAGCCTTTATTCTCGCTAAGCTCATGATTCATAAAGAAAGCGCCTGGAGTTACTCCTCTGGAACATATAGTATGATGCTGAGATACTGCTCTTTAAGGTCTCTCTCTCCTTTTCTCCTTCTCTCTCTTATTCACATTCTCTCTCTCACACAGATGCTCTCTCCTCCCCCCCACCCCCGAAGAGGCTTTAAGGATATGATTTTCCAAAACAAGAACTTCATGAAGTATTTGTCACCAACCAAGCACAGCCTTACTTAGTAGGTATTTTCACGAGAGGAGAACATGGATTTCTTTAACATCCTCCACATCTGTAAGACTTAGCTGGTGTAAAATATGATTCCGTTTTCTTTCCCTTTGTGACATGGATACAGCACATATTTTATTGTAACTTATAAGGAGAACTGTACCACGCTTTCCCCATAGAAGACAAAAATGCTAGTTTTATAATCAAACCACACTGGCTCGTTTGCATGAATGCCAGACAGAGATTAACACGAAGAAAAAAGTACCGCCTCCCCCTCCTCCCTTTCTCCCACACATTTGTAGTAAGACTCCGGGAGCTCCCGGATCCTGACAGCATTCTCCGGGGAACACATTGAGGCGAGACTGCAGGATGTCTCCACTGTTCTGCTCTCTTCTTTCCCTCCCTCTCTCGCAGCACTCTCGGCTTGTTAGCCCGAACAATCAAGGCTGTGTGAGTACTGCAGTCTGCAAATTCTAATGATGGGCCCCCTTCGCGTACAACAGTACTATTTACCTTGGAGAAATGTTTGTCCAAATAAGTAATCAATGTTCTGGTGGTGGACTCCCTTTGAAATGTTGTGGTGAGAGTCCTTTCTTCCTTCTTGGCCTGTAACCAAAGAGAAAGAAAATTAGGTTAAAAAAAGGCAGATGGATACAGACTGAAAGATACTTGCCCAGTTCGTTATAAAAACGCGAGCAAATTCGAGCCAAACACTGGGCTTTTTATTCCTTCCTGAGCAAAGCAAGCTGCAAAGTCGAGGAAAAACTACAAATAGTAGCAAATAAATAAAAAATGATTTCTAACATAACAGTCAATGTCTGATCAAACACCCATCAATTTACTTGCTCTTTCCATATTTTTCCTCATATTATGATAAATAAATCTATGAGTTAATATTAAAATTCAAGTATCTGTTACCTGAATTTGGGATAAAACAAGTGATGTATTTAAGAGTATTTATGCTTTTTAAAAATTTTTTTTAAAAGATTTTATTTATTTATTTGACAGAGAGATAGGGAGAGAGCACAAGTAGGCAGAGCGGCAGGCAAAGGGAGAGGGAGAAGCAGGCTCCCCGCTGAGTAGGGAGCCCAATGTGGGACTTGATCCCAGGACCCTGGGATCATGACCTGAGCCGAAGGCAGACGCTTAACGACTGAGCCAGCCAGGCGCCCCAGATTCTTTATGCTTTTAAATAAAGTAAGCTGTGATTTAATTATAAGAATGTTTTATTAAAAGGAGCATCTTCAGGGCACCTGGATGGCTCAGTTGGTTAAGCGTCTGACACTTGATTTCAGCTCAGGTCATGATCTCAGGGTGGTGAGATCTGAGATCGAGCCCTATGCATCAGGCTCCCCACTGGGTGTAGAGACTGCTTGAGATTCTCTCTCTCCCTCTCCCTCTGCAACATGCCCCCCACCTCCCACCCTCCGTGCGTGTGTGTGCTGTCTCTCAAATAAATCTTCAGGAAAAAAAAGGAGCATCTTCAGTACCACAGGAACCATGTGACCTAAATGGCATGTAGATCTCCTGATCCCACATTGTTCCTTCATCCACTTCACTGCAGGAACGAGGAAGACGCGCTGAAATGGGAGGGGGGCAGGACAGGGATGCCTTCTCCCTTCATTGCCCTCCTGATTCATCCCATCCATGGTTTTGCTCTAGTTTTGGTGCCCAGCCTTTCCTCCATCCCCCTTTCCTCTCCACGTCTCTCCCCATCTCCTAACAAATATCTCCTGTACTGAACCTGTTTGACGTAAGGCACCATAATAAGTGCAGCGTGGGAGGGAGTAGGGGAGGGTGACGGAATGAATGAATGAATGAGCTTACACCCTAAGGGGAATATCCTAGCTATTAACTAAGATTCAGAACTTCTCAATTATTTTAACAGACTGAGATACAATTCCTGATTTGAATATAAAAAACTGAGTACAACACGAGCCTTCTAGATCTGCATCTAGTGATGTTCTATTATTAGGACCACATATGATCATCTTAGACTATAGGTTGCTTTCTTCCATAGCAGAGTCAGCAGATTATTTATACCATCTCGAGGTACATCTATTGTTTCCCTGACAGTTACCAAGTGAGAAATGGCTCCCTTTTGTTTGCCACTGCATTCAACTATTATTATTTTATTTTCTTTAACAAGCCTAAAAAGACCGGAATAAAATACACAATCATGGGCTGTTTTCTTCTGACCTGACTCAAGGTCTTTCCGCTGTCAATCATGCAAACTAAAAGGGCAGAACCCGCCTTCTCTGGGTGAGGGCTTGACAGACAAGAGCCTTTCCCAAACCACCTTTTGCTCTTTCATTAGATTTTAAAGCAAACCTCCTCCTGAAACCCTGCCATGCAGATATAGTTAGATGTGGATTCCAAATGCAAACATCTCCACTTCCCCATGTCATCATGGTCAGTCCCAGAGAACTCTCCTGAATTTGTTAGAAATAGAAGCAAGATTGGATGACCTAAATCAAACTGCTACAGCAAAAAAAAAAAAAAAAAAAAAAGAATATTTTTCTTAAAATGCCAAATCTTATTAATATGTATTAGAAATAATATGTTTGCAAATGCTTTTTCTATTACTAGGTGGGAGTAAAGAGTCTAATTTGAAAATTGAGCACATAACTTGACAGTTATTCTAAGAACACAGAAGTGCTACATAATTTTGCATTTTCAGAATATGCATTTCATGACAAAAATATTTCAAAGAAACAAAGTAATCAGGACAGTGTGGTACTAGAATAGGATAGACATAAAGATCAATGGACTAGAATGCACCATCCAGAAATAAACCTGTATATTTATGGCCAATTAATTTTTTTTTTAATTTATTTATTTGAGAGAGACAATGAGATAGAGAGAGAGAGCATGAGAGGGGGGAGAGTCAGAGGGAGAAGCAGACTCCCCGCCGAGCAGGGAGCCCGATGCAGGACTCGATCCCGGGACTCCAGGATCATGACCTGAGCCGAAGGCAGTCGCTTAACCAACTGAGCCACCCAGGCGCCCTGGCCAATTAATTTTTGACAAGGGTGTCAAAACTGTTCAACGGGGAAAAATAGTCTTTTCAACAACAACAAAAAATCTACAACTGGATAGCCACATGCAAAAGAATGAAGTTGCATCCTCAATTCAGACCATATAAAAACTGACTCAGAATGAAGAAAAATCTCCATTTAAAAGCTAAAACAAAAAAACCCTCAGAAGAAAGCATAGGGATAAATCTTCATAAACTCAGATTTGGCAGTGGAGTTTTATATGTGACACCAAAAGCACAAGCAACAAAAGAAAAAAATAGATAAATTGGACTTGATCAAAATTAAACACATTCCTGCTTTAAAGGACACTATTAAGAAAGTGACGACAACCCAAAGAATGGGAAAAAATATGAGCAAATCATATCTGATAGAGGACTTTTATCTAGAATATATAAAGAACTTTTATAACTCAATAATAAAAAGACAACCCAATCAAAACTAGGCAAAAGACCTGAACAGACATTTTTCAAAGTAAATATACAATGGCCAATGAGCACATGAAAAGATGCTCAGCATTATTAGTTATCAAGGAAATGCAAACTAAAACCACAATGAGATGAGATACCACTTCATCCCCCGTAAAAGGGCCATAATCAAAAAGTCTACATGGTAACCAGTGTTGGTGAGGACGTGGGGAAATCAGAACCCTCCGTACCCTGCTGAGGGGAATGTAAAATGGTACAGTCACTTTGAAAACAGCCTGGTTCTTCTTCCCAAAGTTAAACAGAGGAGTTATCATTGGACCCAGTAATTCCACTCCTAGGTATGTACCAAGGGAAATGAAAACATACGTTCACACAAAAACTTGTGCATGGATGTTCACAGTGGCATTATTCATAATAGCCCCAAAGTGGAAACAGTACAGATAACCATCAACTGGTGAATAAACACACAAAATGGGGTATATCCATATCAAAGAATATTATGTGGCCAATAAAATGGAATGAAGCACTGACTCATGTTACAACATGGATGAACCTTGAAAATATGCTGAGTGAAAAAAGCTAGTCACACAAAAAGCCAAATACTCTATGATTCCATTTACGTGAAATGTCCAAAATGGGCAGATAGATAGAAACAAAAAGTAGATTAGTGGTTGTTTAGGGCTGCAGGAGATGGGGAGGATAGCTAAGGGGGACAGAGCTGCTTTCTGAGCTATGGACTGTGGGATGGTTGCACAACTCTGTGAATATACTAAACACCATTAAATTGTCCACTTTATTATTTTTTTTAAAGATTTTATTTATTTATCTGACAGAGACACAGCAAGAAGAGGGAACACAAGCAGGGGGAGAGGGAGAAGCAGGCTTCCCGCGGAGCAGGGAGCCCGATGCGGGGCTCGATCCCAGGACCCCGGGATCATGACCTGAGCTGAAGGCAGACGCTTAACGACTGACTCAGGTGCCCCTAAATTGTCCACTTTAAATGGGTGAATTGTATGGCATGGGAATTCTATCTCAATAAAGCCACTACCAAAAATGAACTCCAAGAAATGTGAACATTATAATGTCAGTCATTTTCCAGATCAATTTGAAATAAATATGGCAAACCCAAGTGTAAGTCGGGCTGGAATCACTGTGGGCCAGCTATCGCGTTCGGACTGAGACAATCGGAGCATCATTCTGCATGGACCAAGTGCCCCTTTCAGGTCCCCTTTCACGCTCATAACAATCTCTAAGGGTGGACAGCAGATAGTCACTGCAAATGATGACTGACCCAATCAAATAGAAATCCAATGCTGTCCATATTGCCTTCTTTTTCCACTGAATGGAAGTATAGGACTTGTGAAGCGAGGGGTCTACTCCAATATTCCCCACCCCACCCCCCCACCCCGCATATACTATGTCAGTAGAATGCCAAATTCAGCACTGTGTCTTCCACACCTAGTTCACGGACAGAGTTTTCATTAGGACTGTTAGCAGGTTCTTAACACAGATGATGACATTCGTAAGAAGGCTCAAACAAGTGAATGCTCATAATTCATGATGCATTTTGCCTGCTAACCTGAAGGCTTGTTCTAGCTAAAGCCACTCAGAAAAACTGACACAGAGTTCAGTTTCTGGGCCACTGGGACCCTGAGGGCAGGGTTATGCACCTGACAGATGGCCTGACCCAACCCCCAGCTAGCACTGCTGGGAAGAGGGTGTAGGAAGAAGAATGGGTTTTTTTTTTTCTTTTTTTTTTTTTTTTTAAGTGATGCCTTTAGAGACCCTCTAAGGAAACAGTGATGATGTTGACAGCAGATCCCCTTGCTATCTGGGTAGATAAATACAGGGACTCGGTAGCACAGACTGGAGCAATCCAACTCCAAATTCATGTTTGACTTTTAAAAACTATACTTGGAGGCAGGTTATGCACTCACTGTGAGACTAGAATCATGCTCACTTAAGGATTTTCAAATTTAAAAGAAACTTAAAGGTGATCTACAAATCAACCTCACTTGATACTTGAACCCTTTCTACAATGTCTGTGACCCCCAGGTTATAAGTACAATAACGAAAGGACTTGGTTAAACATGACAGTTAAAAGTACTGAGCACAGAATGAATCACAGTGCCTAATATATAATCATCATTGAATATTTATTCACTGAATGAGTGAGTTAATTTTTAAAAATCAGAGTAGATTCGAGGGTATTGCTATAATAAAGCTGCTCTCTCAGGCAGTGTCTGAAGACAAGGAAAGGAGCAGGACTGCAGGTCCCTCATGATTGGCGTGTGACCGCAGCAACATATCACACATGCAAACACAACCCAAGTAAATACCATCTTTTATCCACGTTGCAATGGAAACAAACCAATAAACAAAACTTAGATCTGCTAATCAAGTCTATGCCAGAATCCCTTCCATAATGAAGGGCTCCCAGAAGGAATTCATTTCTGTCTTTGGCAAGTGCTGTTAGATTTGAGCTGGGGTAAAGAAGGTTCTTTTTCACCCAGTGACTTAGTGGCCTCAACTTCGTTAGAGTCTTGGTTCTAACTTCTAGGACCACACAGAACAAGTCCAATAATTTCCCTATATGGCAGCCTTTCAAATACTCAAAGATAAGTTCCTCTTCTCCTGCCCTTGAGCTTCCCCTTCTTCATTTCAAAGAATAGAGTTCTGGGTACCAGCTACCTTAACTCAAAGAAGCTACGGGCTGGAAGAAGGAGAGAGCTAGGCCTTGGCCAGGCCTGCTCATAAGAGCCCACTCCTGCTACAAAGCCCGACTTAGGGGAGCATCCCAGTAACCAAGCATAACATCCAGTGGACAAGGTAACCCTGATCTGATTTAGGACACAGCACAGTGATGGTGTTAGGGGAATGGGAGTAATAATAGGCTGGTGTCTATTATCATCCTGGCATCTAAGCACAGCTGCAGAACCTGGCCACTGGGCAGTGATTCAGGGTAAGAGCTGCAATTTCTTGAGAAAATCTCCTGGCAAGATCAAGACAGACCACGGTACCCAAAACAGATACTCAGTCCTAGACATTTAGAAGGGAGAGCAAGAGCTAAAACTTACAAGGTCAAGGAGTGAGTACCATGGGAATCTGGAAGTCATTCCTGGGATACGAGGTCCTACACCTGGGTGGCAATAAAGGCCACTTGGGCTGCACCACTGGTCATCCCAGGGGTCAGCACTGGGGCAATACCACTCTCAGCATGGGAGATTACCATTCAACCAACAGTTCAGCCAGCACCGAGCAAGACTGCACTGTGGGCGAGGCATAGAAAGAACACAACTGGTGATGTGTTCCACCACCCTGGGGACTAGGTTTAAACATCTTCAGTGATGTTTCCTGCTCCAGTGAGAACAAGCTCAGCCTTGGGGAGGGCCAGATGATGCATGTGAGAGGGACAAGTGGGGAAGAAACGGGGGAAGCAGAGGAGACATGCTGGGGGCCAACACTTTCGTTTCTTGGTTGTTTTCTTCCAAATGACCAAGCTCAAAGGTACTTCTCCGGATGAAGTAGCACTTGGTCAGTGAGGAAGAGAATAGGACACTTACTTGCGTCAGCAGATACTATAGTCTTCTTTAGAAAACTTGTGATCACAGATGCTTTTTTCACCAACTACATTAATTAGACTGTTGCGATAAATGAAACTCATACTTGACTAAAACAAAATCTAACTTTCTTTCATATATGATGCTGCTAAGCCAAATCTTTCCACCTGCCCTTTTGCAATTTAATGGGTGGTGTGACGGCGAGGTGCTTACGTCAGCCCCACGCCATTTCTGCCTCTTAGATCTGGGTCATTGCGTTAAATGTCAAGATGTTCTTGAATTCTATTTCTCTCCTTTGTTATTACATTAGCCATCTCTCCCAGCTTTGGGCCATGAGTTTGTGCAGCTGTACCCAACAGAGGCCTAATGTCGACTAGGACAGGATTGGGTTCAAATACCAGAAAACTTTCTCTAGGAAGACAGCAGTTTATTCATGGGTTCCCTCTGGATATACACACCAAACCAGTTATTAATCTAGCTAATTACACATACCCCCTATTTGTCCAAATGATAAATGTTAGCAATTTGATACACTTTGGGTATTAAAAACCACAAATGTATCTATAAACTAATGCATGCTATTTCTTATTAATCCAACTGAATACTAGGATAGGTTTAGTAAATTGTCAATATAACGGAGATCAATCTCAAAGCACAGACGTTTCCTTCCATGAAAATTTCAATATTCAGTCCTTCACCATAATCATGCAGGAAAATAATACCGAATATGCTGAATGGTATAGCAATCAAAAGGGTAGCTAAAGCCAATGTATCTGGGCTACGGATGTCCTGAACAATTCTGGAAAACTGTAATTTACGACGGATGCTTCTTCCTCCCTCATCCCAGAATTCTTGACTTCCTGGGCTGCACTTCTCCCCTCGCTAAGCCCCCTTGTGTTTTCTGGCCATTTTTTCTTGCCGGCTTTCCCAGCTGTGCTTCCTACCTCTTCCACCCCCCACCCCCCCAGCTGCTTTAGCTCACATTTGCAGCCTTCCTGGGGTTCTCAGTGTGAACGGTTCTAGTTTTCATGCCATCTGATGTCTCCTGCCCCATTTCTCACACGTTCTAACAGCTGAAATCCTTGATGTATGCAAAGCAACAGTCCATTTAGAAAAGAGTATTTTCAGGGAGTTAATTTTCTTGACTGAGAACAGAAAAAAGAAGTTCAGAGGAGCCAGAGAGAGGCCACTATGAAGAGAAGATGAAAGCCAAAAAAAAAAAAAAAATACCCCAAATTTTTAGGCATCAAAAAGATGTAAGTATGACAACTGGGAAAATAATTCCTTCTGAAAATCCTCTTAAATAGTGTGGCTTAATAAAAATAATCCCCTTTCCAAGGAGAACATATTTTTCTTGAATTCTGGGGAGCTGATGATAAAAATCCTTTAAGTATGTATCCTCATACTATCTACAATATACAGGACCCAGGTAAGCATAGATACCGTTATAATATACACACTGAGTTATTAACAAATGACATTTTAATAGCAAAAACCTTTTTGTAAGAATGTTACCTGGAAAGAGACCTAAAATGACACTATTTCCTATAAGCCCTATCTGTAAGCATGCATCCCAAGCAAGGCTTGGATTTGAATTCCTTGCAGTTTCAATCTTAACAGAGAAAAAAATCGAAATGACCAAAGTGCTCAGCAGGAAAAAAAAAATCCTTTCTTCCTGGCAAAAGATAGAATAGTTTACAATATGCAAATTCAATGTATTTGAAGGAAAGTTACATGCTTCTCAGACATCTAAACATAAAGCAAGGTAGCACAAACACTAACAATAAAAAGATCAGCTTTGGAACTTAAATGTTGCTTTAGTGAACAGAAAATATACAAATTGATTCCTCTACTTACTAGTTAATGAATTAGTAGTAAAATAAATATTTAAAAACATCCTCGTTTAGGCAGTGTAAATAAACACGGAGTAATAAACAGGGCAATCAGGGGTACCTGGGTGGCTCAGCTGGTTAAGCTTCTGACTCTTGGTTTCAGCTCAGGTCATGATCTCAGGTTCATGATCTCAGGGTCCTAAGATCGAGCTCCACTTCAGGCTCCCTGCTCAGTGGGGAGTCTGCTTGAGGTTATCGCTCTCCCTCTTCCCCTCCCACCCCATGCCTGCTCTAAGTAAACAAATAAATCTTTAAATAAACAAACAGGGCAATTAGGTCATTCATTCATTCATTCCCTTACTCACCTTTCAGTGTTACTTCCTTGCTAAAAACAAAAAGTAAACACTACTCCAGTCCCTTCCACTCTATTTTATCTGGGACGCTGTCTTTTGGACCGGAACTTAAGCTGCCATTCATAGAGCCTATAGCTTTGGCTTGTGTCTCCTGGTGGGGAACTAACTGGGCAGCCACTCGGCACACCTCCCTGTCTAACACAGAGCCTCAGGTGAGCCTTTAGACATTTCCCAGCGAGCGATCATTTCTGTTTTCTCTAGTCTTGGGATCACCAAGGGATAGTGGGGGCTGGAAGGTCCCTGATCACTGAGCTTTCCCCGGAGTTGTCTGCATGGGTGTGTATGTATGGGGTGGGGGTAGGGGTACCTTCCCCAGGAAGCTGGGAAAGGTGTGGGGGTCAAACATTAACTTGAAGTTTGCCCAAGTATGCTTTTGAGAAATCCCCAAATTCATAGAAATCTACTCACTGTTACAAGTCCCAGCTGCAGACTGTGGAGTAAGCTCAGGACAGAAAGAGCACCCCCCCCTCCCCAACCCCTCCTGCTGAAGGTTCTGAGGAACTGGCTGTGTTGTTTGGACTGGCCTGAGGCAATAGCTCTGCCTGTGGGGTCAAAAAAGGGGGATACATCCAAGCTCGGGTTGTTTTCCTGGCAGCTTTCCACATTATTAAAGATTGGTGTCTATAGAGTAAATGAGTTTTGGAGGAATATGTAGGAGTGTGTGTGTGTGTGTGTGTGTGTGCACGCACTGGGGGTGGGTAGGCTGGCATTCTGTATATGGACCTTACGTCCCAAGTAATTCCATAGTGCCCCCTTCTTTCTATATATGTATATACATGTGTATTACACTCTATGTATCTATATCCATCTCTATATATGAATATAAATGGAACATGTATTTTATATATACACACTCATACACATTTGACCTCTTCAACCTGAGACTTTTAACACTGCCTATGGATTTCACACCAGAACGGTGCCACAAAGATCATACTCTTGTGGCCATTCTCTTATGAACTAAGGCTAGTTTTATGAAATGCTATCATACGTATGACATTTCAGTCTGATGGAAAACAACTACTAAATGACCAAAGTTGAACTTTAGAGAAATTCTGAGACATACAGTGAGATGTAATGCTCAGTATCCCAGAGAAAGTCAAGGAGATTCATTTGAATGGAAATAATGCATGACTAGGTAATGTATTGTCAATGCTCAGTAAATATTCGCTCTTGTGATTTGTAAGACGTGGTGTGTTCAGCAGAACTGAAGGTATCATGATGGACTCTAGCCTACTGAGTTGCATCTTCTCCACAGGGTGGCTACATTTGGCATACTGACTGCACATGGCATGTGTGAGGACATGACTATGTGCTACCTTTTTGAGCCTGTTATGGGTTGAATTCTGTCTTCCCCAAAATTCCTATGTCAAAGTCTGATGAATGTAATAACCTTCCCTGGAAATGGGATCATTACAGATATAATGAATGAAGTCAGAATGGAAAAGAGTGGGCCCCTGATCTAATACGATTAGTGTCCTTATGAAAGGGGGGGAAATTTGGATACAGAGAAATGTATATAGGGAAAATGCCCTGTGAAGGTAGGAATTTATGCAGCCACAGTCCAAGGACATACCAGCAGCTAAAAGAGAGGTCGGGAACAGACAGATTTTCCTTGCACCTTCAGAAGGAGAACACCTTGCTAACACCTCCATCTTATACTTCTAGCCTCCAGAACTGTGAGATGATAAATTTCCGACATTTAATCCACCCATATATAAAGCACCTTTATATATGGTGGTGCTTTATTATAGCAACCCTAGGACGCCAATACGAGCCAGTGCATGGAAAAATGGTCACGTTCTCTAACATTGGAGTCCTGACTTAAAGGCACAGAGAGGACGGTGAGCAAGGCAAGGGTCATTACTCTGCATTTCTCCTATCAAGAAAGAAGGTTTACACATCAACCAGCTGCTATCCTGGAGATGTTTCTTAATTATATAAATTCAAGTGAACACTGAAATAACAGGGAGGTTCACATAATTCACGAATTCGTGATACAATCTCAAAGAGGGAATTTGTATTTTTAAACACTGTTTTCAGTAATTGATTAAGGGAATAATTACCAAAACAACATGACATTGAATTAAAGAGAAAACTTTCAATAATCTTTTTTTTTCTTTAATTGTGAGGAAAGTTTTGAAAGGACGCCTTAAGAATTTGGACTGATCAAAGCTTCTAAGGAATTTTTTACTTTATTGGGACATATTATATTTAGATTAACAGATCATTTCATTTTTTCTCCGACTCCTCCTCTTGCTTAATTTATGCTCTTCTTGGTCATTGAAAAGTCACTCAAAATTCAGGCTTAAAAGTCTGCTCTGGTTCCCCTTCCAGGGTTCTACTGTTCAGCACTTGTGCCTATTTCAGAGTTGGACTAATATTATTTTAGAGTTAAAACCAAACCCGCAGTATTTCAGCTCAACTCATTTTAAATTTTTTTTTAAAGATTTTATTTATTTATTTGAGAGGGAGAATGAGATAGAGAGCATGAGAGGGGGAAGGGTCAGAGGGAGAAGCAGACTCCCCGCCGAGCAGGGAGCCCGATGCAGGACTCGATCCCGGGACTCCAGGATCATGACCTGAGCCGAAGGCAGTCGCTTAACCAACTGAGCCACCCAGGCGCCCCTCAGCTCAACTCATTTTAGCAATAAGGAAACCAGGGCCCAGCTGTGATGACACAGCTCTTTAGGGTCTGAGCCGTGAACAGAACCCAGGCCACTTTTCCTTTGTTACCTTGTGCTCTATAGCGGGGGCTTCACCACGTGTCACGTATGCGACCTGTGTGTGTTCTCTCTGACCCGCTGATTTGGCTTCAGAGTTGGTGCCTTTTTTTTTTTTTTTTTAAATATCATCCAAAGATTCTGCTACGCTGCCCTACCCAGAACAGGTATACCAAAATGCCTATTTAAATATGTACTATTTATGATATAGCTAAGTTTCTATAATAAGATACTAGCATCTCATAGTACATGACTGTCCTTGAGCATACTGTTATTTTTTTAAGTCTCTTCATTTACTATCTAGGACATATTTTCATGAAACTGCCCGTATAACTAACTGGCATGATGTATAACCCAGGTTTTATTTTCTTCATTGTTTTGATTTCCAGACTAATGGCATTTTACGTGAGCCACAGGATCTGGGCTCTGCTATTGTGGCCCTTTGTCTGGTCAAAGAAGGAACACAAGCCCATCTAACTGATCAAGTGAAAAGGGAAGGGGAAAGGGAAGAAAAAAATGAGAGAAAAGGAGAAAAAAACCCAGGCTTTAAAGATGTGAACTCCCTTGGACAAAGACACAATTTCTATTATAGTTGGTAAAAATCACCAGAAAACAAATGCTCCCGGAGGTTGTATCCTAGCATATAACACAGAAAGAGCTAAGAGCAATTTCCATATCAATCTGCCCAAATGGAGAAACTGGTGTCACCTAGGAGCCTAGAAAGAACAAAAACATCCCCTAAATCTAACTGTGAGAGCCAGAAGCAAGAAATACAGAAGCAGCTTCCTCACCGAAGAATTACATTTTTTTTTGTCTGCCATCAACAGGTGTTGCCATGGTAACTATCCTGTAGTTAAGAAATAGTGGAGGTAAGGAAATCTATACAAAACCACCGGAGAGGAAAGAATAAGATGTGCTGTAGCAAAACTAGCCTCAGACCTAATAGAGTGAGCAACCAGAGACTTGCTCTGCCATTTGTCAGATCTTTACGTTGTTTGAAAGGCACGCTGCAGGGGAGAAGGGGTCTCAGCCCAGGAGCTGGGTCCTTGGAGGAGCCAGGCAACTCTCAGTGGGGAGGCTGTTGTGGCCCTCAATTTATTTCAGGTGCTAATTTCCATTTCCATTCCCATGTGTACATTGTAGCTTTTTGATGACTTTGAGGGGAAGACTGCCGCTGAGTAGTGTCATGTCTGGAAACTTCTAAAAAGTGAACATTAATTAGTGAATGACTTTCTTACTAGACTTCTCCCTCTTGCAGGTAATCTATGTAGTGGTAACTTCTCTGCTTTCTCCCTTCCAGATGGAGAAGCTGGGTTTGCACGCTATAAATTAGTGAAACAGTTAACAGCTATTTCTTCATCTGAACAAGTATCACCAATATCTGTGGCCCCAGTACCAGGAAATACCTCAGAGCCTGGCTAAAACAGAACCCATTTCTACGGTCCTTCTTTCACTGCTCACAGCTTATGATTGTACCCCATGTGTTTAGCATCATGAATGATGAAACAATTATTTCTGGAATTAAATTCTACATTTTTATTTTGTAAACTATTGTTGGTTAGCCCCTGCAGAAGGGCACAATCTATCCCCTTCTTCTTACCAAGGTTTTTGTTGTCCAAAAGACCACTCCACTCAATAAATGACATGAATTAATATACGTTGTTAACTTCTATGATTCTTCAAAGTTAGGACGGCTGACAACACAAGTTTTTGAAAGATAACATCTGAAAGGCTTAGCCTGAGAGAGAAATCAGTGTGGTATCAGGGATGTCAGACATTAGAGTGTTAGAAAAGACAGCTGAGATGTTGGCAGATACGCTCTGAGACCTAACTACCTCTCTTGCCCATTTCTGAGACTCAGTGCTCCTTCCCATAAAGAGATGGAAGCATTTCCCCCTTCAAAGAGTTATGAGGCTTCCATGAAATAATGCAGATGAAAGTGTTTTGTTCATAAACAATAAATAAGAGCAGATGTTGGAAATTCTATTGTCACTTGTTTTTCAAGCTTTCTGCTGTGTTAATATTACCTATCACATTTTTGGTAGGCCACACAATTTTCACATCATGTTTTTGGCAGAAGATCTCTTCATCTGGAGGTGCTTATCTGATTTGGATGTCACTGTCTTCTATTAGTTCCTTTTCTTTTCACCTTGTTTTCAGCCTGGCAGGTTTGTATCACGGACGTGGGTGGGTGTGTGGGGCATGCAAGACAGGAAGGGGTAAAGGAGGGAAGAGAGAAAGGAAGGAAAAGTGAGAGGAACAAATGAGTTAAAGGGGAAAGTTTTCCATCCCATTCCACAGATATGCACCATCCCTGAGACTGTTATTTTATCTGCAATCTGTAGACAGTTAGCACTAAGTTACTGGCAGCTTTATACACTCTTCAGAAGTAATTCTGGGGATGACACTAATTTCTGCAACCAACTCTCAGCTCATGGTGCTCTGCTTTTCCGTGCTCATATGAAGGACCTTGCCGACTAGCTGAAAATGCAGAAATCCTACTTCTCAAACTGTAACCCCCAGATCTTTCTTACAGTAAGATACATACCTTCATTTTTTTTTTTTTTTTTTTTTTTTTTTAGAGCAGGGGAAAGGCAGAGGGAGAGACAGAATCTGAAGCAGGCTCCATGCCCAGTGCAGAGCCTGACTCGGGGCTCAACCTCATGACCCTGAGGTCATGACTTGAGCTGAAATCAAGAGTCAGACGCTCAACTGACTGAGCTACACAGGAGCCCCCTACATACCTTCTTTTTTGTTTGCTTGTTTTATTTAAAAAAAAAAAAAAAGAGCTCTCTCCTTAAAATGTTGCCCTTGGGGCGCCTGGGTGGCTCAGTTGGTTAAGCGTCTGCCTTCAGCTTAGGTCATGATCTCCAGGTCCTGGGATCAAGCCCCACACTGGGCTCCCTGCTCAGCGGGGAGCATGCTTCTCCCACTCCCTCTGCTGCTCCCCCTGCTTGTGCTCTTTCTCTCTCTCAAATAAATAAAAAATCTTTAAAAAAATAAAAACAAAATGTTGCCCTTTTATTTCTGAGGGGTTTTGAATTTATCCTCCCCATTTCATCCATTCCATTCTATTCCTCACTTTTTCCTTTCCCTTCCCACCTGCTGTTCAGCACATTCACCTACTAGCCAAATCTCATAGGTTCTACATCCCTAAATGTTTGTTACAGTTAATTTTCAGTTTTGTTATAATACATGCTGACTGAAAACATTCGCAGAATACAGAAAGACCTATTATGAAAAGTGAAAGTTCCTTTTCACCTTATTGCCCCAATCCCATTTCCTTCCCTAAAGGAATCAAACTTAGAGTTGAGTAAAACACTTAAAAAGATGTGGGAAGATATAAAAATCTAAAGGGCTTTTCTTTCTTTGTTACATATTTGGTAATACACTAGGAATTGTTCAACAGTTTCATTGTACTCATTTGCTGGATGTTAGAGACTTTTCCATGTTAGCACATAGAGTTATCTAATTCCTTTTATTTTATTTATTTTTTTAAAGATTTTATTTATTTATTTGAGAGAGAGAGAATGAGACACAAAGAGCACAAGAGGGAAGAGGGCAGAGGGAGAAGCAGACCCCCTGCTGAGCAGGGAGCCTGATGCGGGACTCGATCCCGGGACTCCAGGATCATAACCTGAGCCGAAGGCAGTCGCTTAACCAACTGAGCCACCCAGGCGCCCTATCTCATTCCTTTTAATAACTACAGAACATCCAAAGGTATGAAGATACTATATTTGGGCCAATGGATATTTAAATGTTTTTGGTATTCCACAATTAGAAACAATGTTATATGATTGTTCTTGCATATATATCTCTGGATGAGTGAGGTATGGATAGGATAGATTTCCAGATATGGAACTGATGGGCATGTGCACTTTTCATTTCATTCTCCGTCTCCTCACTGACCTAAAGCCAATGTTGTATTAATATATTGTCTACGAGCCTATAAAAGAGAATGCACTTCTCTGTTCTGTTGGGTTTCACCGCCAATCAGATTAATTCCTTTTAATGCCTTCTGGGATTCTTGAGTATCTTTGCCTGCTGATGGTATGTCTGGCCTGGCTTTCCAGTGCTGCTGTGGATCTGTGGATCTCTCTTTTTTTTTTTTTTAATTTGATGAGTGAAGAATAAAGTAACACCTTATTATCTTGGTCAGGCATACAAGATCCATAAGACTTCTTGCCTGGACAAGGCCAACAGGTTCCTAACTTTTCCTGAGTACTCTGTATTCATCCTCCACAGCTGACCAAGTGACTTACTAAAATGCAGATATAATTACTCAACTCCTTTGCTTCAATTCCTTCTGTCGCACCCTAATGCTTGGTGGGTGTTACGGGCTGCATTTTCTCTCCTAAAAAGTGTATGTTGATGTCCTAACCTCCTGTACCTCATAACAGGACCTCATTTGGAAATAGGGCCCTTACAGAGGTAATCAAGATAAAATGAGGCCATGAAGGCGGGCCCTATTCCAATATGACCGGTGTCCTTATATAAAGGGGAAATTTGGACACAGAGACAGACGTGCACGGGGGGAAAACACCATGAAGAAGCTCAGGAAACCCACCACCTGAGGACAGCAGCAGAGAGGGGAACCATGCTGACCCAAGCCAAAGAATGTCTGGGGCGACCAGAACAAAAACAGGCAAGGAAAGATCTTTCCCCTACAGGTTTCAAAGGGAGCGTGAACCTGCCAACACATTGATTTGAAATTCTAGCCTCTAGAAACGTGAGATGATAAATTTTTGTGGTTCTAAGTCCCCCAAATCGTAGCGCTTTGTTATAGCAGCTACAGGAAATTAATATCGTGGGTAAAGTACGACCTCTTCGGCTCTCACCTAGCACCTTCCCTGCAGGGGCTCACTGCCCTCATGATCTTCCTCCCCAACTTTCCTGGGAACAACACCTTACTGCCAGATGTGCTCATGTCCAAAGGCTCCAGGAGGCTTCCTACCTCCTTGCTTCTGAACACCCTGTTCCCTCGACCCACACCCCCTTCCCCATGCTTGCATGCACTGCACGCGTGCCTTCACTGACCTCCCAGAGCCACCTCCTTCAGGAGCTGTTTCAGACATCCTGTTTCCCCGCCAGGCTTCCCAGGCATAAATGACTATCCTGGGAGTACCCTCTGTGCTGTATTTGGAGGATTCCAATGTTATTTTGTACCTACTTGTTTATACACCTCCATCCCTCTTTTCTATGCTATGAGCTCCTTGAGGGTAGACCCATTACCTTAGCAAAGTCCCCACACAGAGGATGTCCAAAATGGGATTTTTCTGGGTAAACAGTGCACACTGCCATGAACTCTAAGCAATGTGTCCTAAACTTTATCCTGTTAAACATGTCTTGTGTAAAGAAGTGGAGTAGAGTAGGTCAGGGCTGCTGACTGTACATGGCTGATGCACACAACTGAAAAGGGCTGGAGTCCTTTTCCATATACTGACTATGTGACTGCTTTCTAGCTTGTTATTATTTTTGATGAGATTCATTCTTCTGATCAGTCACACTTAGAAACTTCAGCTGATGCTTCCTTCATTAGAGTGGTTCATTAGAGACAGAAAGTAGATCAGTGGTTGCCTAGGGCTGGGGGGAGTGTGGAAGATGGGGAGATTATATGACAGCTAAGGAATGAGGAGTTTCCTTTCAGAGTTATATGAATGCTCTAAAGTTGATTAGGATAATGGTTGCAAAACCCCGAACATATTGAAAGCCACTGAACCATATAGTTTAAACAAGTGAATTGTAGGACATGTGAATTTTAACTCAATAAAGCGGTTTAAAAAAAAAAAAAAAGCATGATACAGTTAATTCAATCCAGTCCATAAGAATTGTCATTAAAACAAGTCAACTCTTTAGTTGCCAAACATTCACATAGATTAAAATAAATAAATAAATAAATCCTCTGCACTGATGAAAAAGAAAACAAACAAAAACCATATCCTGTAATGTTTGCAGCATCCTAAAGAAGACATGACGGCCACCAGGCCATTTCACATCAGGCCCATGTACTCCGTGGACTCGGACCATCCTATGGCCGAGATGTAGTAACTTAATTAGACCTCAGAACTTTTCCTTTGTCTTCAAGCATTCAATTCTCTCTTCTTTCTCTTTGTGCCATAGTAGAGATGTATTTAGTTCAATAAATACAAGAGCAAGGAGGGAACTAAGATAAAATGATAAATGATAGCCAAGAAGGGGAATTACAAAAATCCTCCAAGCTGTAGATAGTGGAGGGAAAAATCAGTTATATGGTGAATCCAATTACCTCTGGGGTAAGTCAAGACAGGAACATTTGTCACAGTGTCAGACAAAAGACACGGTATCTTTAACACTTGCCAAACCATTCAAGAAGTTTCCTGAATAAACAAGGCAAAGAATGACAAAAAGTAGACAACATGGGGCTTATTCATATACTGTTTGTATTCGCCACCTATAATGCAAATGCCTGTCACATTTCCCCAGTGAAATTTCAAACCCCTTGAAGACAGAGAAAGTAGTTAATGGGTGCTCTCTGCTCCCACCATTCCACACCCAGAGCATTCAGCCAAGAGTTAGCAAGTGCTTACAAGGTACAGAAAACAGTCATCTCAGAATCTCATTGCACTGAAGAGATTTTTTTTTCCTTTTCAAAAGTAACAGTGTTTTGGAGCAAACATGATTTATCACATGGAACAACAAAGCCTATGTAATAAATGATTCCATAATGGATTGTTACCATTCTCTGAAGCCCCATGTCTAAGGATTTTATTTTGGAGAAATGTACACTCTAAAAAAAGCCTTCAAAATCAATAGGCTGTTGGCTCATGAACATATTTGAGCATGACTCAATGAGCAGGATTCCACTGGATCCACCTGGATTGACACATAGTACAAGTCCAGGTTTGAAAACTGACTTAGAACTCTATTTTAGAGGTAGCTTTTCATGTAACCACAAAGATGCTAATCATAGAAAGGGAGGGAGTCATTTGCTCTGTAACATGTCCTTATATAGGTCATACACTCCAAAAATGAGACTCTTAGCAACTGAAATCTGATGATGATTTGTCACCAAGTTCAATACCTATTTGGAAAGCATACAATTACATGTAATTAGCTAAGGTAAGTTATGGAGAGAACCATGCAAATATATGAAAAAACTTCTCAATGTGCTAGGATGCAATCAAGAAAACAACAACAACAACAACAAACCATCTCTCACACACATTCACAGAGAAATACTCTGTGCCACTTCTGAAGAAGGTTCCTTAGCTAAGGACGGAGCTCCTCAATTCTTAGGACTTCCCAGCCCTCTGTCACCTCCTCTCCAAACAAGCCCACCTTCCCCTGCCTGTGCCATCCCACAATATTCTACCCCCTTCCTCCTGACTTCTTAGCGCCAAGTCCTGAAGGTCCTTCTTTGTATGGCACAGGTACTCTTTTCCTTCCGTCCTTTGGTTCTGCTCAGTTCCTTTGGCATCAGGTATTACCTGTCCTCTATTAGGAGTGAATCCATTCTCTACAACACAGTTCAAGCAGGTAACACTGCTGGGTCTTTCCTGGAGCTTTCTACCTCTCCACTTCATGAGGGGAAGGGGCAGTGACTTCTCTAAGGGGTGATTGGAGGAAGCACGAATGAGGTACCCCAGGCTCAGCAACCCCCTTCTTCCTCTAGGGAGTGGGGCTGCCCTCTGGGTAGATGTGGTTTCCTCTGATCTTCATGCCAGAGTGTGAGGAGCTCCTTTGGGCCCACAGAGAGGCCTGTTGGGGCTCGGGATCAACAGATAAACCCTGCACTCCAACCTGACCTTTACTAGTAATAAAGGTGATAAGTCTTAGATGCCAATGATTTTATCTTATCTCTTAATTTTTTTTTTTCCCAGAACTTGGGAGGGTCTGACAGGTGTCACTATTGTGGTTTTTACCGAAGGCTCCAGCATCATTCATATATGTAAGTATACATACTGATTAGATAGCTTAAAAAATTGATGTGAGATTGTGTCCCATATCGCTACCTGGACATAATTTTGGGTCGTGTCTCATAAGTCTCTGGCTTCACCACAATGCCCAATGTACAGTAAAAATATGCTCAGATGGGTTCAATCATGAATACATCATCCAATTAAGGATACAGAGAAGATTAAAAACAAAACCTAGGACTACAATACTTGTGAGTCCAGCTAATGCTTAGGACTTTATTAATGCATTTTTGGTATCACTTAGCAGTGTTAAGCATAAAGTTAATATAAGCACGGTGAATATAAAATTAATATATGCTAAATACTGTGATCCTACAGAGTAAATTTAACTGCACACAGAGCAAGAAGAAAGAATAAAAGATAAGGTGTATACTGATTTTCTTCATCAAAACCCATAAGATCTCTTCAACAAAACCCTGTCATTGAATTTACAGCACATCTAAGAGTAAATTTTATGTGATATATATCCAAATCTAATTTCTAAAACAGTAATGGTAATCCATCATAAGCCAAATTTTCATTGACCTACACCTTACACCTTCATGCTATACATTACATTACCTCACTCTTACGTAAAAAGCCTCACATATACACAAAAAGCTACCAATGTGCCATGTTTTTTGGGAAATAATGATTTGGTTGTCTAAGGGTATGTTTTTGAGTGTCCCTCCATGAAAAAACAAAAGCAAATTAAATACATAAGTGATTACAATTATGTCAAAATAAACACAGTATTTCAATAAAACTTTAGAGGTCAATTAATGTGATAAATTACTAATTTCTCTTCAATTTTATTTTTGGCACACGATCTGGTTTGTTTTTTTTTTTTTTACTGAAATATGCTTTTATGGAATGCTAACCGGATGCTAGAACTAACAAACATACGGTACTAAGAAGCAGTCTTGAAACACAATAATGCTGATAATGACTACTTACAGAAAACGCTGTCCAGTTTTCAAAGACATGTCACACATTTTTCCTTTGACTCTCACAGTATCCCCTCAAAACAACAGAGTAAATATCATCATACCCGCTTTACAAACGGGGAAACTGAGGTTCAGAGAGGTTTGGTGATATTCCTAAGGACTGGCAGGGTTGGTACTCCATTTCAGATTGCTGACCCCCATTTGGAGATTCAATAGTTATTGAGCACCTATTGTGTAATAAACCCCACGTTAATGCTGGGTTAGAGATGGTCCCTGTCCTCTCCCCCTGGTCATCCTAATTGACACGGGACCAGTCATCAACATGCATATGGCACGTTCAATGTACTATTTTAATTTTATATATGGATAAAAACAAAAATAAGTTTGCAAATATTTTTCCTGTAAGAGCAAAGCTAGGGAAGACTGCTTTAAAATTAATATAACTTAATCATTTACTTTAGAAAATTAAAAACATGTTTCATTGTTACTCCTCAATGCTCAAATTCAAATGATAGTGTTTCAATTAAAATTGAGACTGCAAATTAAAAATATCCTTTGGCATTTTTCAATGAAGCATTTAATCTTCTATCAAATGGATGAGAATTTAATCACATAAATTAGTCTACCTCATTCATGTACCAAAATGTCAAAACGTATCTAATGATACAAACTTAGATTTACACAGTCACAGTGATGAGAATGTCGCTGGAGAAGACCCTTTCTGAAGCTCAGGTCTGGGACTTTACATATCTAAAATCAAAGACAGGCGCCAGCACCATGCTGTAGCTCTTGAGCCACAATTTCAATGGGAGGTTGCCTCTTCATGAGGGCAGTTGTCATAAAATGTCAAAATATGAGAAAGAAGACCCATGGTTCATCCTGAAAGGAAAAGGAATAGCACCCCTGTTGCTTTTTATCTATCTTTGCCCATAAATTAATCAATGAGTCGTAAATCCATTTGGATTTCAGGCAGGTTTCCCTCCAGGTAGGAATAAAGACAATCATGATGTAGAGAAACCCAATGAAGCAATGGAAAAAGAAAAGTAGGTGACTGAGTCAATCAGCCAGTGAGGTGACCCCACAATCATAGCCTCAATCTTGCTGAGAAGCTGGCAGAACACAGTAGAACATGTGTTCATTACAAAGGAAACACAAACCCCCACCTCGCCCCTCCAGGGGTTATCAATCTTCTGGAATTGAACAAGTAGAGAGGGGCGCCAAAGTGTGTTTTATGGGTCCATCCCCTTCTACCACCTTCTTCCTCTAGAGGATTGTAACTCTATATTTGCCTTATACCTTTCTTGTCTTGAGACAAAGTCCATCTATGTTTTAAAAAAACTATTAATAAATGCAGCATTCTATCTTAGGTAGTGCATATTTCCCTGTCCATCTGTAAACTGTCTCTGATAATGTCTGAATGCTGGGGTAGATCACTGTGATGCCAACATTATTACAAGCCCACGTTAAGTATCCTGCACAGCGCCCGAGGGCATGGCTCTCTTCTGTAAAATGAACATGCCGCACTCGAGTCCTTGTTAGATGTGATAAGACGAAAGGAAAAATGAGGACACACAGAAGTCCTAATTTATATACATCACTGTCAGCTGCCCTTTAAAGACTACTTAAGCTTTTCTAGACCAGGAGGTCCCAAATTGTCAAATAAATTGCTATAGCATGATACATCTATTTACGTATTTCTCTATTTGTGTTGGATTAATTAAAAATCTAAATCTTCTCTTCAACCTTCCCACCTTCTTTGGCTTATTGTACCTATACCAGATTTTGGCAACCTGGAAAAAGAGGACTCATTTACAAAATAATTTCATTCCAAGAGTTCCTCTTCAAACCTGTCATTAGGAACACGGAATGCACGTTCTCATTAGAATGAGCAAATGAAGGTTATTACATGCTTAAGACAATCATAATTTTTATAAAGTTAAGCAACTTTGTGGAAAATAAAGAAACCAGTGAACATTAAAACCCTACTTATTGTATTCTGAAGTTTCCTTTGGTCTCTAATTTTATAGAAATATCTACAAAGTTGCCATTAGCAAAGAAACACCATAATGACCATTTTCAGTTATTATATCAGATATGCATTTCCGTGTTTCAAAACAGCCTGCATAAGCCATTTTTATTTTATTTTTAAAAAGATTTTATTTATTCATTTAACAGAGAGCACAAGCAGGGTGAGCAGCAGGCAGAGGGAGAGGGAGAAGCAGACTCCCCGCTGAGCAGGAAGCCCGACGCAGGGCTCGATCCCAGGACCCTGGGATCATGACCTGAGCCGAAGGCAGTTGCTTAACCCACTGAGCCACCCAGGAGCCCTTGCATATATCATTTAAAAAACTATAAAATATTATCTATTTTTATATCCTTAGTCACGTCCTCATTGTTGAGGCAAGTTATCTCCCACGTCTTCATTTAAAAAAAAAAAGTGCTGTTATGAATATCTGCATGACTTTTGCACATTTTTCTCAATGACATGGAGTCATGATCTTATATGATGGAAAATACAGCCCCAGAGAAGACCATTTATAAGACTGAGACTGCTCTTCCTTCCCTCAGCTAACTAGAGCACCTGTGAGTGACAAGGCCGACATGAGAAACCCGAACAGAGATGATCTAGAATTAACAAGGGCAATGCCTCAAATACAGTTGTGGATGTTCTTACCCTTCTTGTCGTCACTGTAACATCAACAACCACTACCACCACAATATCCTGAGCA